>NC_082666.1:103749705-104981112 GCF_025265405.1 Mesoplodon densirostris
AGGATATCACTTATAGGTGTTACCTAAAAACGGATACCAGGGCAGATATTTCCACGGAGAAGGGCAATCACAGATTCATTAAACAAACTTATGGTTCACCAATGGAAAGGTGTGAGGATTGGATTCATTACGATATTGGGGTTAAGAGACATATACAAACACAGGTGAAATATATAATCACCAAAGACCTACGGAATGCCAAGAGAAGACTACTCAACATTCTGTCATAACGTACATGGGAAAAGGGTCCCAGGAAGAACAGACATATGTATATGTGTAAAAGAACCACATCTTGCACACCTACAACAAGCAAACGTTGTAATCAAACTTGCTGTAATAAAAAATTAAAAATTAAATTAAAAACACGAACAAGAAGTAGTGAGACAAACTTGAGGGGCTTTCTCCTGGCACATTCCATTCTAAATTCCAATCTAGAACAGGCTTCCATTGAGGCTCTGTTGCCCTGGTAACCAGATTTGCTAAGGGAGAACTGCTGCCACCTTGTGGCCATTTCGCACAACAGCAGCTTTAATCCCAGCGCTACTGGTCAGTGGATATTCCAAATCATTGCAGGCCTGTAAATGACACCTGCCCTGAAAACAAATCCTGGGGTCATATATCGACCAAAAAGTTCAAAAGACGTCCATATTTCAAAACGACAGTTTCAAGAGGCATATTTCACGCACATTAGTGTTCTGCTTCTTTTGCTTTCTTTCTTTTTTGGTTAAAAAAAAACGGGAATGGAAAAAGGCAACCCTCAGAATGGGCGAAAACGTTCGCAAACGAATCAATGGACAAGGGTTTAATCTCCAATATATATAAACAGCTCACGCAGCTTAATATTAATAAAACAAACAACCCAATACAAAAATGGGCAGAAGAATTAAATAGACGTTTCTTCAAAGAAGTCAAAGAGACGGCCAAGACGCACATGAAAAGCTGCTCAACACCACTAATTATTAGAGAAATGCAAATCAAAACGACAATGAGGTATCACCTCACACCTGTTAGAATCGGCATCATCAGAAAATCTACAAACAACAAATTCTGGGGAGGGTGTGGACAAAAGGAACCCTCTTCCACTACTGGTGGGAAGGTAAATTGATACAGTCACTATGGAGAACAGTATGGAGTTTCCTTAAAGAAACTAGAAATAGAATTACCATAGGATCCAGCAATCCCACTTCTGGGCATATACACAGAGACAACCATAAATCAAAAACACACATTCACCACAATGTTCATTGCAGCACTATTTACAATAGCCAGGTAATGGAAGCAACCTAAATGCCCACAGACAGATGAATGGATAAAGATGTGGTACATACATAAAATGGGATATGACTCAGCCATGAAAAGGAATGACACTGGGTTATTTGTAGAGAAGTCGGTGGATCTAGAGACTGTCATACAGAATGAAGTAAGTCAGAAAGAGCAAAACAAATATTCTGTATTAATGCATGTATGTGGAACCTAGATATATGGTACAGATGAACAGGTTTGCAGGGCAGAAATAGAGAAACAGAGGTAGAGAACAAACGTATGGACACCAAGTGGGGGAAGCCATGGGGTGATGGTGGTCAGATGAGTTGGGAGATAGGTATTGACCTATATATATGTATATGAATAAAATAGATAACTAATAATAACCTGCTGTATAGAAAAATAAATATAATTAAACTGCAAAATTTTTAGAAATGAAATTTAAAAATAAAACAGAAAAAAGTTCTTCCCTTCACACAGATGTATTTCTATGAATGAATTATTTCCATGCTTATATCAATAAATACATAAAAGATGAATAAATTCTAACTTGAACCAAAAAAGAAAAAAAAAAACCTGAACCCAGCAGTTATACAGAGGAAAACCCTATCAGGGCACTTGCTCCAGCGGTAAACAATTCTGACATTGGTCAGAGGTGGGGAATCATCTCCCATACAGCCAGCAGCCCGGCCCCCCCACGCAAGGAGCATCCTCATTGCAAAGCTGGGGGACAGTGCTGAGGCCTCTGTGAGTAAACGTGAGCTGAGCCCCAGGCCAGCTGCTGCTTAACTGTTCCCACCGTTCCCAGGTAAAACACCTGAATATGTAAAAGGGCTTGAAAGCCTAGAGGAAGGGCCGTGGAGCCACACCAGCGACAGCACGCAGGCCAACTAGGTGCCTGCAGGCCAGCCAGGATGATCCTGGCCCCGGCACTCTTCTAGAAGCTTTCCAATTCCCTGCCTGATATACCCCTCCTGTCCCGGCCATCATTCCTTTTTTTCCTTCCTCACCTCAGCCCGGAGAGAAATTCCAGTGGAAGTTATGGGTGACACATCCTCTTCTTTACAGGTGGCAGCCTGGCAACTCCTGCAGAAAGTCCAGCAGAGCCCCACTCACACCGGGCCACCAACAAAGCCGTGGACCCTCACACCCTCCCACCAGCACAGCCTCGAGACTGCTGACGGGGCAGAGAATATGGAATCAGGCACAGCTGCAGGGGCTATTGCTGCCTGGAGTGCTGTTTCTATCGACCTCAACCCACGCACACCTGGGGAGGGCTTGCCGGCAGGGTCAGGCTGCCCAGGTCAGCTAATCCTCAGCCCTCAGGGAATCACATTGCAGAAAATGGACCTCGCTAAGACAGAATATTAGCCAAGGAAAAAAAGGGCACAATGCCATTTGCAGCCCCGTAGATGAGTCTACAGGTAAGCACGTGACTTGTAGTAAGTCAGAAAGTGAAAGACACATATCGTAGGATATCACTTATAGGTGTTACCTAAAAACGGATACCAGTGCAGATATTTCCACGGAGAAGGGCAATCACAGATTCATTAAACAAACTTGTGGTTCACCAATGGAAAGGTGTGAGGATTGGATTCATTACGATATTGGGGTTAAGAGACATATACAAACACAGGTGAAATATATAATCACCAAAGACCTACGGAATGCCAAGAGAAGACTACTCAACATTCTGTCATAACGTACATGGGAAAAGGGTCCCAGGAAGAACAGACATATGTATACGTGTAACAGAACCACATCTTGCACACCTACAACAAGCAAACGTTGTAATCAAACTTGCTGTAATAAAAAATTAAAAATTAAATTAAAAACACGAACAAGAAGTAGTGAGACAAACTTGAGGGGCTTTCTCCTGGCACATTCCATTCTAAATTCCAATCTAGAACAGGCTTCCATTGAGGCTCTGTTGCCCTAGTAACCAGATTTGCTAAGGGAGAACTGCTGCCACCTTGTGGCCATTTCGCACAACAGCAGCTTTAATCCCAGCGCTACTGGTCAGTGGATATTCCAAATCATTGCAGGCCTGTAAATGACACCTGCCCTGAAAACAAATCCTGGGGTCATATATCGACCAAAAAGTTCAAAAGACGTCCATATTTCAAAACGACAGTTTCAAGAGGCATATTTCACGCACATTAGTGTTCTGCTTCTTTTGCTTTCTTTCTTTTTTGGTTAAAAAAAAACGGGAATGGAAAAAGGCAACCCTCAGAATGGGCGAAAACGTTCGCAAACGAATCAATGGACAAGGGTTTAATCTGCCATATATATAAACAACTCACGCAGCTTAATATTAATAAAACAAACAACCCAATACAAAAATGGGCAGAAGATCTAAATAGACGTTTCTTCAAAGAAGTCAAAGAGACGGCCAAGACGCACATGAAAAGCTGCTCAACACCACTAATTATTAGAGAAATGCAAATCAAAACGACAATGAGGTATCACCTCACACCTGTTAGAATCGGCAGCATCAGAAAATCTACAAACAACAAATTCTGGGGAGGGTGTGGACAAAAGGAACCCTCTTCCACTATTGGTGGGAAGGTAAACTGATACAGTCACTATGGAGAACAGTATGGAGTTTCCTTAAAGAAACTAGAAATAGAATTACCATAGGATCCAGCAATCCCACTTCTGGGCATATACACAGAGACAACCATAAATCAAAAACACACATTCACCACAATGTTCATTGCAGCACTATTTACAATAGCCAGGTAATGGAAGCAACCTAAATGCCCACAGACAGATGAATGGATAAAGATGTGGTACATACATAAAATGGGATATGACTCAGCCATGAAAAGGAATGACACTGGGTTATTTGTAGAGAAGTCGGTGGATCTAGAGACTGTCATACAGAATGAAGTAAGTCAGAAAGAGCAAAACAAATATTCTGTATTAATGCATGTATGTGGAACCTAGATATATGGTACAGATGAACAGGTTTGCAGGGCAGAAATAGAGAAACAGAGGTAGAGAACAAACGTATGGACACCAAGTGGGGGAAGCCATGGGGTGATGGTGGTCTGATGAGTTGGGAGATAGGTATTGACCTATATATATGTATATGAATAAAATAGATAACTAATAATAACCTGCTGTATAGAAAAATAAATATAATTAAACTGCAAAATTTTTAGAAATGAAATTTAAAAATAAAACAGAAAAAAGTTCTTCCCTTCACACAGATGTATTTCTATGAATGAATTATTTCCATGCTTATATCAATAAATACATAAAAGATGAATAAATTCTAACTTGAACCAAAAAAGAAAAAAAAAAACCTGAACCCAGCAGTTATACAGAGGAAAACCCTATCAGGGCACTTGCTCCAGCGGTAAACAATTCTGACATTGGTCAGAGGTGGGGAATCATCTCCCATACAGCCAGCAGCCCGGCCCCCCCACGCAAGGAGCATCCTCATTGCAAAGCTGGGGGACAGTGCTGAGGCCTCTGTGAGTAAACGTGAGCTGAGCCCCAGGCCAGCTGCTGCTGAACTGTTCCCACCCTTCCCAGGTAAAACACCTGAATATGTAAAAGGGCTTGAAAGCCTAGAGGAAGGGCCGTGGAGCCACACCAGCGACAGCACGCAGGCCAAATAGGTGCCTGCAGGCCAGCCAGGATGATCCTGGCCCCGGCACTCTTCTAGAAGCTTTCCAATTCCCGGCCTGATATACCCCTCCTGTCCCGGCCATCATTCCTTTTTTTCCTTCCTCACCTCAGCCCGGAGAGAAATTCCAGTGGAAGTTATGGGTGACACATCCTCTTCTTTACAGGTGGCAGCCTGGCAACTCCTGCAGAAAGTCCAGCAGAGCCCCACTCACACCGGGCCACCAACAAAGCCGTGGACCCTCACACCCTCCCACCAGCACAGCCTCGAGACTGCTGACGGGGCAGAGAATATGGAATCAGGCACAGCTGCAGGGGCTATTGCTGCCTGGAGTGCTGTTTCTATCGACCTCAACCCACGCACACCTGGGGAGGGCTTGCCGGCAGGGTCAGGCTGCCCAGGTCAGCTAATCCTCAGCCCTCAGGGAATCACATTGCAGAAAATGGACCTCGCTAAGACAGAATATTAGCCAAGGAAAAAAAGGGCACAATGCCATTTGCAGCCCCGTAGATGAGTCTACAGGTAAGCACGTGACTTGTAGTAAGTCAGAAAGTGAAAGACACATATCGTAGGATATCACTTATAGGTGTTACCTAAAAACGGATACCAGTGCAGATATTTCCACGGAGAAGGGCAATCACAGATTCATTAAACAAACTTGTGGTTCACCAATGGAAAGGTGTGAGGATTGGATTCATTACGATATTGGGGTTAAGAGACATATACAAACACAGGTGAAATATATAATCACCAAAGACCTACGGAATGCCAAGAGAAGACTACTCAACATTCTGTCATAACGTACATGGGAAAAGGGTCCCAGGAAGAACAGACATATGTATACGTGTAACAGAACCACATCTTGCACACCTACAACAAGCAAACGTTGTAATCAAACTTGCTGTAATAAAAAATTAAAAATTAAATTAAAAACACGAACAAGAAGTAGTGAGACAAACTTGAGGGGCTTTCTCCTGGCACATTCCATTCTAAATTCCAATCTAGAACAGGCTTCCATTGAGGCTCTGTTGCCCTAGTAACCAGATTTGCTAAGGGAGAACTGCTGCCACCTTGTGGCCATTTCGCACAACAGCAGCTTTAATCCCAGCGCTACTGGTCAGTGGATATTCCAAATCATTGCAGGCCTGTAAATGACACCTGCCCTGAAAACAAATCCTGGGGTCATATATCGACCAAATAGTTCAAAAGACGTCCATATTTCAAAACGACAGTTTCAAGAGGCATATTTCACGCACATTAGTGTTCTGCTTCTTTTGCTTTCTTTCTTTTTTGGTTAAAAAAAAAAACGGGAATGGAAAAAGGCAACCCTCAGAATGGGCGAAAACGTTCGCAAACGAATCAATGGACAAGGGTTTAATCTCCAATATATATAAACAGCTCACGCAGCTTAATATTAATAAAACAAACAACCCAATACAAAAATGGGCAGAAGATCTAAATAGACGTTTCTTCCAAGAAGTCACAGAGACGGCCAAGACGCACATGAAAAGCTGCTCAACACCACTAATTATTAGAGAAATGCAAATCAAAACGACAATGAGGTATCACCTCACACCTGTTAGAATCGGCAGCATCAGAAAATCTACAAACAACAAATTCTGGGGAGGGTGTGGACAAAAGGAACCCTCTTCCACTATTGGTGGGAAGGTAAATTGATACAGTCACTATGGAGAACAGTATGGAGTTTCCTTAAAGAAACTAGAAATAGAATTACCATAGGATCCAGCAATCCCACTTCTGGGCATATACACAGAGACAACCATAAATCAAAAACACACATTCACCAAAATGTTCATTGCAGCACTATTTACAATAGCCAGGTAATGGAAGCAACCTAAATGCCCACAGACAGATGAATGGATAAAGATGTGGTACATACATAAAATGGGATATGACTCAGCCATGAAAAGGAATGAAACTGGGTTATTTGTAGAGAAGTCGGTGGATCTAGAGACTGTCATACAGAATGAAGTAAGTCAGAAAGAGCAAAACAAATATTCTGTATTAATGCATGTATGTGGAACCTAGATATATGGTACAGATGAACAGGTTTGCAGGGCAGAAATAGAGAAACAGAGGTAGAGAACAAACGTATGGATACCAAGTGGGGGAAGCCATGGGGTGATGGTGGTCAGATGAGTTGGGAGATAGGTATTGACCTGTATATATGTATATGAATAAAATAGATAACTAATAATAACCTGCTGTATAGAAAAATAAATATAATTAAACTGCAAAATTTTTAGAAATGAAATTTAAATATAAAACAGAAAAAAAGTTCTTCCCTTCACACAGATGTATTTCTATGAATGAATTATTTCCATGCTTATATCAATAAATACATAAAAGATGAATAAATTCTAACTTGAACCAAAAAAGAAAAAAAAAACCTGAACCCAGCAGTTATACAGAGGAAAACCCTATCAGGGCACTTGCTCCAGCGGTAAACAATTCTGACATTGGTCAGAGGTGGGGAATCATCTCCCATACAGCCAGCAGCCCAGCCCCCCCACGCAAGGAGAATCCTCATTGCAAAGCTAGGGGACCGTGCCGAGGCCTCTGTGAGTAAACGTGAGCTGAGCCCAAGGCCAGCTGCTGCTGAACTGTTCCCACCCTTCCCAGGTAAAACACCTGAATATGTACAAGGGCTTGAAAGCCTAGAGGAAGGGCCGTGGAGCCACACCAGCGACAGCACGCAGGCCAACTTGGTGCCTGCAGGCCAGCCAGGATGGTCCTGGCCCCGGGCGCTCTTCTGGAAGCTTTCCATTTCCCTGCCTGAGATACCACTCCTGTCCCGGCCCCCACTCCTTTTTTTCCTCCCTCACCTCAGCCCGGAGAGAAATTCCAGTGGAAGTTATGGGTGACACATCCTCTTCTTTACAGGTGGCAGCCTGGCAACTCCTGCAGAATGTCCAGCAGAGCCCCACTCACACCGGGCCACCAACAAAGCCGTGGACCCTCACACCCTCCCACCAGCACAGCCCCGAGACTGCTGACGGGGCAGAGAATATGGAGTCAGGCACAGCTGCAGGGGCTATTGCTGCCTGGAGTGCTGTTTCTATTGAACTCAACCCAGGCACACCTGGGGATGGCTTGCCGGCAGGGTCAGGCTGCCCAGGTCAGCTAATCCTCAGCCCTCAGGGAATCACATTGCAGAAAATGGACCTCGCTAAGACAGAATATTAGCCAAGGAAAAAAAGAGCACAATGCCATTTGCAGCCCCGTAGATGAGTCTACAGGTAAGCACGTGACTTGTAGTAAGTCAGAAAGTGAAAGACACATATCGTAGGATATCACTTATAGGTGTTACCTAAAAACGGATACCAGGGCAGATATTTCCATGGAGAAGGGCAATCACAGATTCATTAAACAAACTTATGGTTCACCAATGGAAAGGTGTGAGGATTGGATTCATTACGATATTGGGGTTAAGAGACATATACAAACACAGGTGAAATATATAATCACCAAAGACCTACGGAATGCCAAGAGAAGACTACTCAACATTCTGTCATAACGTACATGGGAAAAGGGTCCCAGGAAGAACAGACATATGTATATGTGTAAAAGAACCACATCTTGCACACCTACAACAAGCAAACGTTGTAATCAAACTTGCTGTAATAAAAAATTAAAAATTAAATTAAAAACACGAACAAGAAGTAGTGAGACAAACTTGAGGGGCTTTCTCCTGGCACATTCCATTCTAAATTCCAATCTAGAACACGCTTCCATTGAGGCTCTGTTGCCCTGGTAACCAGATTTGCTAAGGGAGAACTGCTGCCACCTTGTGGCCATTTCGCACAACAGCAGCTTTAATCCCAGCGCTACTGGTCAGTGGATATTCCAAATCATTGCAGGCCTGTAAATGACACCTGCCCTGAAAACAAATCCTGGGGTCATATATCGACCAAAAAGTTCAAAAGACGTCCATATTTCAAAACGACAGTTTCAAGAGGCATATTTCACGCACATTAGTGTTCTGCTTCTTTTGCTTTCTTTCTTTTTTGGTTAAAAAAAAACGGGAATGGAAAAAGGCAACCCTCAGAATGGGCGAAAACGTTCGCAAACGAATCAATGGACAAGGGTTTAATCTCCAATATATATAAACAGCTCACGCAGCTTAATATTAATAAAACAAACAACCCAATACAAAAATGGGCAGAAGATCTAAATAGACGTTTCTTCAAAGAAGTCACAGAGACGGCCAAGACGCACATGAAAAGCTGCTCAACACCACTAATTATTAGAGAAATGCAAATCAAAACGACAATGAGGTATCACCTCACACCTGTTAGAATCGGCATCATCAGAAAATCTACAAACAACAAATTCTGGGGAGGGTGTGGACAAAAGGAACCCTCTTCCACTATTGGTGGGAAGGTAAATTGATACAGTCACTATGGAGAAGAGTATGGAGTTTCCTTAAAGAAACTAGAAATAGAATTACCATAGGATCCAGCAATCCCACTTCTGGGCATATACCCAGAGACAACCATAAATCAAAAACACACATTCACCACAATGTTCATTGCAGCACTATTTACAATAGCCAGGTAATGGAAGCAACCTAAATGCCCACAGACAGATGAATGGATAAAGATGTGGTACATACATAAAATGGGATATGACTCAGCCATGAAAAGGAATGAAACTGGGTTATTTGTAGAGAAGTCGGTGGATCTAGAGACTGTCATACAGAATGAAGTAAGTCAGAAAGAGCAAAACAAATATTCTGTATTAATGCATGTATGTGGAACCTAGATATATGGTACAGATGAACAGGTTTGCAGGGCAGAAATAGAGAAACAGAGGTAGAGAACAAACGTATGGACACCAAGTCGGGGAAGCCATGGGGTGTTGTGGTCAGATGAGTTGGGAGATAGGTATTGACCTGTATATATGTATATGAATAAAATAGATAACTAATAATAACCTGCTGTATAGAAAAATAAATATAATTAAACTGCAAAATTTTTAGAAATGAAATTTAAAAATAAAACAGAAAAAAAGTTCTTCCCTTCACACAGATGTATTTCTATGAATGAATTATTTCCATGCTTATATCAATAAATACATAAAAGATGAATAAATTCTAACTTGAACCAAAAAAGAAAAAAAAAACCTGAACCCAGCAGTTATACAGAGGAAAACCCTATCAGGGCACTTGCTCCAGCGGTAAACAATTCTGACATTGGTCAGAGGTAGGGAATCATCTCCCATACAGCCAGCAGCCCGGCCCCCCCACGCAAGGAGCATCCTCATTGCAAAGCTGGGGGACCGTGCCGAGGCCTCTGTGAGTAAACGTGAGCTGAGCCCCAGGCCAGCTGCTGCTGAACTGTTCCCACCCTTCCCAGGTAAAACACCTGAATATGTACAAGGGCTTGAAAGCCTAGAGGAAGGGCCGTGGAGCCACACCAGCGACAGCAGGCAGGCCAACTTGGTGCCTGCAGGCCAGCCAGGATGGTCCTGGCCCCGGGCACTCTTCTAGAAGCTTTCCATTTCCCTGCCTGATATACCCCTCCTGTCCCGGCCATCATTCCTTCTTTTCCTTCCTCACCTCAGCCCGGAGAGAAATTCCAGTGGAAGTTATGGGTGACACATCCTCTTCTTTACAGGTGGCAGCCTGGCAACTCCTGCAGAAAGTCCAGCAGAGCCCCACTCACACCGGGCCACCAACAAAGCCGTGGACCCTCACACCCTCCCACCAGCACAGCCCCGAGACTGCTGACGGGGCAGAGAATATGGAATCAGGCACAGCTGCAGGGGCTATTGCTGCCTGGAGTGCTGTTTCTATCGACCTCAACCCACGCACACCTGGGGAGGGCTTGCCGGCAGGGTCAGGCTGCCCAAGTCAGCTAATCCTCAGCCCTCAGGGAATCACATTGCAGAAAATGGACCTCGCTAAGACAGAATATTAGCCAAGGAAAAAAAGGGCACAATGCCATTTGCAGCCCCGTAGATGAGTCTACAGGTAAGCACGTGACTTGTAGTAAGTCAGAAAGTGAAAGACACATATCGTAGGATATCACTTATAGCTGTTACCTAAAAACGGATACCAGGGCAGATATTTCCACGGAGAAGGGCAATCACAGATTCATTAAACAAACTTATGGTTCACCAATGGAAAGGTGTGAGGATTGGATTCATTACGATATTGGGGTTAAGAGACATATACAAACACAGGTGAAATATATAATCACCAAAGACCTACGGAATGCCAAGAGAAGACTACTCAACATTCTGTCATAATGTACATGGGAAAAGGGTCCCAGGAAGAACAGACATATGTATATGTGTAACAGAACCACATCTTGCACACCTACAACAAGCAAACGTTGTAATCAAACTTGCTGTAATAAAAAATTAAAAATTAAATTAAAAACACGAACAAGAAGTATTGAGATAAACTTGAGGGGCTTTCTCCTGGCACATTCCATTCTAAATTCCAATCTAGAACAGGCTTCCACTGAGGCTCTGTTGCCCTAGTAACCAGATTTGCTAAGGGAGAACTGCTGCCACCTTGTGGCCATTTCACACAACAGCCGCTTTAATCCCAGCGCTAATGGTCAGTGGATATTCCAAATCATTGCAGGCCTGTAAATGACACCTGCCCTGAAAACAAATCCTGGGGTCATATATCGACCAAAAATTTCAAAAGACGTCCATATTTCAAAACGACAGTTTCAAGAGGCATATTTCACGCACATTAGTGTTCTGCTTCTTTTGCTTTCTTTCTTTTTTGGTAAAAAAAAAACGGGAATGGAAAAAGGCAACCCTCAGAATGGGCCAAAACGTTCGCAAACGAATCAATGGACAATGGTTTAATCTCCAACATATATAAACTGCTCACGCAGCTTAATATTAATAAAACAAACAACCCAATACAAAAATGGGCAGAAGATCTAAATAGACGTTTCTTCAAAGAAGTCACAGAGACGGCCAAGACGCACATGAAAAGCTGCTCAACACCACTAATTATTAGAGAAATGCAAATCACAACGACAATGAGGTATCACCTCACACCTGTTAGAATCGGCATCATCAGAAAATCTACAAACAACAAATTCTGGGGAGGGTGTGGACAAATGGAACCCTCTTCCACTATTAGTGGGAAGGTAAATTGATACAGTCACTATGGAGAACAGTATGGAGTTTCCTTAAAGAAACTAGAAATAGAATTACCATAGGATCCAGCAATCCCACTTCTGGGCATATACCCAAAGAAAAGCATAAATCAAAAACACACATTCACCACAATGTTCATTGCAGCACTATTTACAATAGCCTGGTAATGGAAGCAACCTAAATGCCAACAGACAGACGAATGGATAAAGATGTGGTACATATATAAAATGGAATATGACTCAGCCATGAAAAGGAATGAAACTGGGTTGTTTGTAGAGAAGTCGGTGGATCTAGAGACTGTCATACAGAATGAAGTAAGTCAGAAAGAGCAAAACAAATATTCTGTATTAATGCATGTATGTGGAACCTAGATATATGGTACAGATGAACAGGTTTGCAGGGCAGAAATAGAGAAACAGAGGTAGAGAACAAACGTATGGACACCAAGTGGGGGAAGCCATGGGGTGTTGGTGGTCAGATGAGTTGGGAGATAGGTATTGACCTGTATATATGTATATGAATAAAATAGATAACTAATAATAACCTGCTGTATAGAAAAATAAATATAATTAAACTTCAAAATTTTAGAAATGAAATTTAAAAATAAAACAGAAAAAAGTTCTTCCCTTCACACAGATGTATTTCTATGAATGAATTATTTCCATGCTTATATCAGTAAATACATAAAACATGAATGAATTCTAACTTGAACCAAAAAAGAAAACAAAAAACCTGAACCCAGCAGTTATACAGAGGAAAACCCTATCAGGGCACTTGCTCCAGCGGTAAACAATTCTGAAATTGGTCAGAGGTGGGGAATCATCTCCCATACAGCCAGCAGCCCGGCCCCTCCACGCAAGGAGCGTCCTCATTGCAAAGCTGGGGGACCGTGCCGGGGCCTCTGTGAGTAAACGTGAGCAGAGCCCCAGGCCAGCTGTTGCTGAACTGTTCCCACCCTTCCCAGGTAAAACACCTGAATATGTACAAGGGCTTGAAAGCCTAGTGGAAGGGCCGTGGAGCCACACCAGCGACAGCACGCAGGCCAACTTGGTGCCTGCAGGCCAGCCAGGATGGTCCTGGCCCCGGGCGCTCTTCTGGAAGCTTTCCATTTCCCTGCCTGAGATACCCCTCCTGTCCCGGCCCCCACTCCTTTTTTTCCTTCCTCACCTCAGCCCGGAGAGAAATTCCAGCGGAAGTTATGGGTGACACATCCTCTTCTTTACAAGTGGCAGCCTGGCAACTCCTGCAGAAAGTCCAGCAGAGCCCCACTCACACCGGGCCACCAACAAAGCCGTGGACCCTCACACCCTCCCACCAGCACAGTCCCGAGACTGCTGACGGGGCAGAGAATATGGAGTCAGGCACAGCTGCAGGGGCTATTGCTGCCTGGAGTGCTGTTTCTATTGACCTCAACCCAGGCACACCTGGGGAGGGCTTGCCGGCAGGGTCAGGCTGCCCAGGTCAGCTAATCCTCAGCCCTCAGGGAATCACATTGCAGAAAATGGACCTCGCTAAGACAGAATATTAGCCAAGGAAAAACCGGACACAATGCCATTTGCAGCCCCGTAGATGAGTCTACAGGTAATCACGTGACTTGTAGTAAGTCAGAAAGTGAAAGACACATATCGTAGGATATCACTTACAGGTGTTACCTAAAAACGGATACCAGGGCAGATATTTCCACGGAGAAGGGCAATCACAGATTCATTAAACAAACTTATGGTTCACCAATGGAAAGGTGTGAGGATTGGATTCATTACGATATTGGTGTTAAGAGACATATACAAACACAGGTGAAATATATAATCACCAAAGCCCTACGGAATGCCAAGAGAAGACTACTCAACATTCTGTCATAACGTACATGGGAAAAGGGTCCCAGGAAGAACAGACATATGTATATGTGTAAAAGAACCACATCTTGCACACCTACAACAAGCCAAACGATGTAATCAAACTTGCTGTAATAAAAAATTAAAAATTAAATTAAAAACACGAACAAGAAGTAGTGAGACAAACTTGAGGGGCTTTCTCCTGGCACATTCCATTCTAAATTCCAATCTAGAACACGGCTTCCATTGAGGCTCTGTTGCCCTAGTAAGCAGATTTGCTAAGGGAGAACTGCTGCCACCTTGTGGCCGCTTCACACAACAGCAGCTTTAATCCCAGCGCTAATGGTCAGTGGATATTCCAAATCATTGCAGGCCTGTAAATGACACCTGCCCTGAAAACAAATCCTGGGGTCATATATCGACCAAAAATTTCAAAAGACGTCCATATTTCAAAACGACAGTTTCAAGAGGCATATTTCACGCACATTAGTGTTCTGCTTCTTTTGCTTTCTTTCTTTTTTGGTAAAAAAAAACGGGAATGGAAAAAGGCAACCCTCAGAATGGGCCAAAACGTTCGCAAACGAATCAATGGACAATGGTTTAATCTCCAACATATATAAACTGCTCACGCAGCTTAATATTAATAAAACAAACAACCCAATACAAAAATGGGCAGAAGATCTAAATAGACGTTTCTTCAAAGAAGTCACAGAGACGGCCAAGACGCACATGAAAAGCTGCTCAACACCACTAATTATTAGAGAAATGCAAATCACAACGACAATGAGGTATCACCTCACACCTGTTAGAATCGGCATCATCAGAAAATCTACAAACAACAAATTCTGGGGAGGGTGTGGACAAATGGAACCCTCTTCCACTATTAGTGGGAAGGTAAATTGATACAGTCACTATGGAGAACAGTATGGAGTTTCCTTAAAGAAACTAGAAATAGAATTACCATAGGATCCAGCAATCCCACTTCTGGGCATATACCCAAAGAAAAGCATAAATCAAAAACACACATTCACCACAATGTTCATTGCAGCACTATTTACAATAGACTGGTAATGGAAGCAACCTAAATGCCCACAGACAGACGAATGGATAAAGATGTGGTACATATATAAAATGGAATATGACTCAGCCATGAAAAGGAATGAAACTGGGTTGTTTGTAGAGAAGTCGGTGGATCTAGAGACTGTCATACAGAATGAAGTAAGTCAGAAAGAGCAAAACAAATATTCTGTATTAATGCATGTATGTGGAACCTAGATATATGGTACAGATGAACAGGTTTGCAAGGCAGAAATAGAGAAACAGAGGTAGAGAACAAACGTATGGACACCAAGTGGGGGAAGCCATGGGGTGTTGGTGGTCAGATGAGTTGGGAGATAGGTATTGACCTGTATATATGTATATGAATAAAATAGATAACTAATAATAACCTGCTGTATAGAAAAATAAATATAATTAAACTTCAAAATTTTAGAAATGAAATTTAAAAATAAAACAGAAAAAAGTTCTTCCCTTCACACAGATGTATTTCTATGAATGAATTATTTCCATGCTTATATCAGTAAATACATAAAAGATGAATGAATTCTAACTTGAACCAAAAAAGAAAACAAAAAACCTGAACCCAGCAGTTATACAGAGGAAAACCCTATCAGGGCACTTGCTCCAGCGGTAAACAATTCTGAAATTGGTCAGAGGTGGGGAATCATCTCCCATACAGCCAGCAGCCCGGCCCCTCCACGCAAGGAGCGTCCTCATTGCAAAGCTGGGGGACCGTGCCGGGGCCTCTGTGAGTAAACGTGAGCAGAGCCCCAGGCCAGCTGTTGCTGAACTGTTCCCACCCTTCCCAGGTAAAACACCTGAATATGTACAAGGGCTTGAAAGCCTAGAGGAAGGGCCATGGAGCCACACCAGCGACAGCACGCAGGCCAACTTGGTGCCTGCAGGCCAGCCAGGATGGTCCTGGCCCCGGGCGCTCTTCTGGAAGCTTTCCATTTCCCTGCCTGAGATACCCCTCCTGTCCCGGCCCCCACTCCTTTTTTTCCTTCCTCACCTCAGCCCGGAGACAAATTCCAGCGGAAGTTATGGGTGACACATCCTCTTCTTTACAAGTGGCAGCCTGGCAACTCCTGCAGAAAGTCCAGCAGAGCCCCACTCACACCGGGCCACCAACAAAGCCGTGGACCCTCACACCCTCCCACCAGCACAGTCCCGAGACTGCTGACTGGGCAGAGAATATGGAGTCAGGCACAGCTGCAGGGGCTATTGCTGCCTGGAGTGCTGTTTCTATTGACCTCAACCCAGGCACACCTGGGGAGGGCTTGCCGGCAGGGTCAGGCTGCCCAGGTCAGCTAATCCTCAGCCCTCAGGGAATCACATTGCAGAAAATGGACCTCGCTAAGACAGAATATTAGCCAAGGAAAAACCGGACACAATGCCATTTGCAGCCCCGTAGATGAGTCTACAGGTAATCACGTGACTTGTAGTAAGTCAGAAAGTGAAAGACACATATCGTAGGATATCACTTACAGGTGTTACCTAAAAACGGATACCAGGGCAGATATTTCCACGGAGAAGGGCAATCACAGATTCATTAAACAAACTTATGGTTCACCAATGGAAAGGTGTGAGGATTGGATTCATTACGATATTGGTGTTAAGAGACATATACAAACACAGGTGAAATATATAATCACCAAAGACCTACGGAATGCCAAGAGAAGACTACTCAACATTCTGTCATAACGTACATGGGAAAAGGGTCCCAGGAAGAACAGACATATGTATATGTGTAAAAGAACCACATCTTGCACACCTACAACAAGCCAAACGATGTAATCAAACTTGCTGTAATAAAAAATTAAAAATTAAATTAAAAACACGAACAAGAAGTAGTGAGACAAACTTGAGGGGCTTTCTCCTGGCACATTCCATTCTAAATTCCAATCTAGAACACGGCTTCCATTGAGGCTCTGTTGCCCTAGTAAGCAGATTTGCTAAGGGAGAACTGCTGCCACCTTGTGGCCGCTTCACACAACAGCAGCTTTAATCCCAGCGCTAATGGTCAGTGGATATTCCAAATCATTGCAGGCCTGTAAATGACACCTGCCCTGAAAACAAATCCTGGGGTCATATATCGACCAAAAATTTCAAAAGACGTCCATATTTCAAAACGACAGTTTCAAGAGGCATATTTCACGCACATTAGTGTTCTGCTTCTTTTGCTTTCTTTCTTTTTTGGTAAAAAAAAAACGGGAATGGAAAAAGGCAACCCTCAGAATGGGCCAAAACGTTCGCAAACGAATCAATGGACAATGGTTTAATCTCCAACATATATAAACTGCTCACGCAGCTTAATATTAATAAAACAAACAACCCAATACAAAAATGGGCAGAAGATCTAAATAGACGTTTCTTCAAAGAAGTCACAGAGACGGCCAAGACGCACATGAAAAGCTGCTCAACACCACTAATTATTAGAGAAATGCAAATCACAACGACAATGAGGTATCACCTCACACCTGTTAGAATCGGCATCATCAGAAAATCTACAAACAACAAATTCTGGGGAGGGTGTGGACAAATGGAACCCTCTTCCACTATTAGTGGGAAGGTAAATTGATACAGTCACTATGGAGAACAGTATGGAGTTTCCTTAAAGAAACTAGAAATAGAATTACCATAGGATCCAGCAATCCCACTTCTGGGCATATACCCAAAGAAAAGCATAAATCAAAAACACACATTCACCACAATGTTCATTGCAGCACTATTTACAATAGCCTGGTAATGGAAGCAACCTAAATGCCCACAGACAGACGAATGGATAAAGATGTGGTACATATATAAAATGGAATATGACTCAGCCATGAAAAGGAATGAAACTGGGTTGTTTGTAGAGAAGTCGGTGGATCTAGAGACTGTCATACAGAATGAAGTAAGTCAGAAAGAGCAAAACAAATATTCTGTATTAATGCATGTATGTGGAACCTAGATATATGGTACAGATGAACAGGTTTGCAGGGCAGAAATAGAGAAACAGAGGTAGAGAACAAACGTATGGACACCAAGTGGGGGAAGCCATGGGGTGTTGGTGGTCAGATGAGTTGGGAGATAGGTATTGACCTGTATATATGTATATGAATAAAATAGATAACTAATAATAACCTGCTGTATAGAAAAATAAATATAATTAAACTTCAAAATTTTAGAAATGAAATTTAAAAATAAAACAGAAAAAAGTTCTTCCCTTCACACAGATGTATTTCTATGAATGAATTATTTCCATGCTTATATCAGTAAATACATAAAACATGAATGAATTCTAACTTGAACCAAAAAAGAAAACAAAAAACCTGAACCCAGCAGTTATACAGAGGAAAACCCTATCAGGGCACTTGCTCCAGCGGTAAACAATTCTGAAATTGGTCAGAGGTGGGGAATCATCTCCCATACAGCCAGCAGCCCGGCCCCTCCACGCAAGGAGCGTCCTCATTGCAAAGCTGGGGGACCGTGCCGGGGCCTCTGTGAGTAAACGTGAGCAGAGCCCCAGGCCAGCTGTTGCTGAACTGTTCCCACCCTTCCCAGGTAAAACACCTGAATATGTACAAGGGCTTGAAAGCCTAGTGGAAGGGCCGTGGAGCCACACCAGCGACAGCACGCAGGCCAACTTGGTGCCTGCAGGCCAGCCAGGATGGTCCTGGCCCCGGGCGCTCTTCTGGAAGCTTTCCATTTCCCTGCCTGAGATACCCCTCCTGTCCCGGCCCCCACTCCTTTTTTTCCTTCCTCACCTCAGCCCGGAGAGAAATTCCAGCGGAAGTTATGGGTGACACATCCTCTTCTTTACAAGTGGCAGCCTGGCAACTCCTGCAGAAAGTCCAGCAGAGCCCCACTCACACCGGGCCACCAACAAAGCCGTGGACCCTCACACCCTCCCACCAGCACAGTCCCGAGACTGCTGACGGGGCAGAGAATATGGAGTCAGGCACAGCTGCAGGGGCTATTGCTGCCTGGAGTGCTGTTTCTATTGACCTCAACCCAGGCACACCTGGGGAGGGCTTGCCGGCAGGGTCAGGCTGCCCAGGTCAGCTAATCCTCAGCCCTCAGGGAATCACATTGCAGAAAATGGACCTCGCTAAGACAGAATATTAGCCAAGGAAAAACCGGACACAATGCCATTTGCAGCCCCGTAGATGAGTCTACAGGTAATCACGTGACTTGTAGTAAGTCAGAAAGTGAAAGACACATATCGTAGGATATCACTTACAGGTGTTACCTAAAAACGGATACCAGGGCAGATATTTCCACGGAGAAGGGCAATCACAGATTCATTAAACAAACTTATGGTTCACCAATGGAAAGGTGTGAGGATTGGATTCATTACGATATTGGTGTTAAGAGACATATACAAACACAGGTGAAATATATAATCACCAAAGACCTACGGAATGCCAAGAGAAGACTACTCAACATTCTGTCATAACGTACATGGGAAAAGGGTCCCAGGAAGAACAGACATATGTATATGTGTAAAAGAACCACATCTTGCACACCTACAACAAGCCAAACGATGTAATCAAACTTGCTGTAATAAAAAATTAAAAATTAAATTAAAAACACGAACAAGAAGTAGTGAGACAAACTTGAGGGGCTTTCTCCTGGCACATTCCATTCTAAATTCCAATCTAGAACACGGCTTCCATTGAGGCTCTGTTGCCCTAGTAAGCAGATTTGCTAAGGGAGAACTGCTGCCACCTTGTGGCCGCTTCACACAACAGCAGCTTTAATCCCAGCGCTAATGGTCAGTGGATATTCCAAATCATTGCAGGCCTGTAAATGACACCTGCCCTGAAAACAAATCGTGGGGTCATATATCGACCAAAAATTTCAAAAGACGTCCATATTTCAAAACGACAGTTTCAAGAGGAATATTTCACGCACATTAGTGTTCTGCTTCTTTTGCTTTCTTTCTTTTTTGGTTAAAAACAACGGGAATGGAAAAAGGCAACCCTCAGAATGGGCGAAAACGTTCGCAAATGAATCAATGGACAAAGGTTTAATCTCCAATATATATAAACAGCTCACGCAGCTTAATATTAATAAAACAAACAACCCTAATACAAATATGGGCAGAAGATCTAAATAGACGTTTCTTCAAAGTAGTCACAGAGACGGCTAAGACGCACATGAAAAGCTGCTCAACACCACTAATTATTAGAGAAATGCAAATCAAAACGACAATGAGGTATCACCTCACACCTGTTAGAATCGGCATCATCAGAAAATCTACAAACAACAAATTCTGGGGAGGTTGTGGACAAAAGGAACCCTCTTCCACTATTGGTGGGAAGGTAAATTGTTACAGTCACTATGGAGAAGAGTATGGAGTTTCCTTAAAGAAACTTGAAATAGAATTACCATAGGATCCAGCAATCCCACTTCTGGGCATATACCCAGAGACAACCATAAATCAAAAACACACATTCACCACAATGTTCATTGCAGCACTATTTACAATAGCCAGGTAATGGAAGCAACCTAAATGCCCACAGACAGACGAATGGATAAAGATGTGGTACATATATAAAATGGGATATGACTCAGCCATGAAAAGGAATGAAACTGGGTTGTTTGTAGAGAAGTCGGTGGATCTAGAGAATGTCATACAGAATGAAGTAAGTCAGAAAGAGCAAAACAAATATTCTGTATTAATGCATGTATGTGGAACCTAGATATATGGTACAGATGAACAGGTTTGCAGGGCAGAAATAGAGAAACAGAGGTAGAGAACAAACGTATGGACACCAAGTCGGGGAAGCCATGGGGTGTTGTGGTCAGATGAGTTGGGAGATAGGTATTGACCTGTATATATATATATGAATAAAATAAATAATCAATAATAACCTGCTGTATAGAAAAATAAATATAATTAAACTTCAAAATTTTTAGAAATAAAATTTAAAAATAAAACAGAAAAAAGTTCTTCCCTTCACACAGATGTATTTATATGAATGAATTATTTCCATGCTTATATCAATAAATACATAAAAGATGAATAAATTCTAACTTGAACCCAAAAAGAAAAAAAAAACCTGAACCCAGCAGTTATACAGAGGAAAACCCTATGAGGGCACTTGCTCCAGCGGTAAACAATTCTGAAATTGGTCAGAGGTGGGGAATCATCTCCCATACAGCCAGCAGCCCGGCCCCCCCACTCAAGGAGCATCCTCATTGCAAAGCTGGGGGAACGTGCCGAGGCCTCTGTGAGTAAACGTGAGCAGAGCCCCAGGCCAGCTGTTGCTGAACTGTTCCCACCCTTCCCAGGTAAAACACCTGAATATGTACAAGGGCTTGAAAGCCTAGAGGAAGGGTCGTGGATCCACACCAGCGACAGCACGCAGGCCAACTTGGTGCCTGCAGGCCAGCCAGGATGGTCCTGGCCCCGGGCGCTCTTCTGGAAGCTTTCCATTTCCCTGCCTGAGATACCCCTCCTGTCCCGGCCCCCACTCCTTTTTTTCCTTCCTCACCTAAGCCCGGAGAGAAATTCCAGCGGAAGTTATGGGTGACACATCCTCTTCTTTACAAGTGGCAGCCTGGCAACTCCTGCAGAAAGTCCAGCAGAGCCCCACTCACACCGGGCCACCAACAAAGCCATGGACCCTCACACCCTCCCACCAGCACAGCCCCGAGACTGCTGACGGGGCAGAGAATATGGAGTCAGGCACAGCTGCAGGGGCTATTGCTGCCTGGAGTGCTGTTTCTATTGACCTCAACCCAGGCACACCTGGGGAGGGCTTGCCGGCAGGGTCAGGCTGCCCAGGTCAGCTAATCCTCAGCCCTCAGGGAATCACATTGCAGAAAATGGACCTCGCTAAGACAGAATATTAGCCAAGGAAAAAAAGGGCACAATGCCATTTGCAGCCCTGTAGATGAGTCTACAGGTAATCACGTGACTTGTAGTAAGTCAGAAAGTGAAAGACACATATCGTAGGATATCACTTATAGGTGTTACCTAAAAACGGATACCAGGGCAGATATTTCCACGGAAAAGGGCAATCACAGATTCATTAAACAAACTTATGGTTCACCAATGGAAAGGTGTGAGGATTGGATTCATTACGATATTGGTGTTAAGAGACATATACAAACACAGGTGAAATATATAATCACCAAAGACCTACGGAATGCCAAGAGAAGACTACTCAACATTCTGTCATAACGTACATGGGAAAAGGGTCCCAGGAAGAACAGACATATGTACATGCGTAAAAGAACCACATCTTGCACACCTACAACAAGCCAAACGATGTAATCAAACTTGCTGTAATAAAAAATTAAAAATTAAATTAAAAACACGAACAAGAAGTAGTGAGACAAACTTGAGGGGCTTTCTCCTGGCACATTCCATTCTAAATTCCAATCTAGAACACGGCTTCCATTGAGGCTCTGTTGCCCTAGTAAGCAGATTTGCTAAGGGAGAACTGCTGCCACCTTGTGGCCGCTTCACACAACAGCAGCTTTAATCCCAGCGCTAATGGTCAGTGGATATTCCAAATCATTGCAGGCCTGTAAATGACACCTGCCCTGAAAACAAATCCTGGGGTCATGTATCGACCAAAAAGTTCAAAAGACGTCCATATTTCAAAACGACAGTTTCAAGAGGAATATTTCACGCACATTAGTGTTCTGCTTCTTTTGCTTTCTTTCTTTTTTGGTTAAAAACAACGGGAATGGAAAAAGGCAACCCTCAGAATGGGCGAAAACGTTCGCAAATGAATCAATGGACAAAGGTTTAATCTCCAATATATATAAACAGCTCACGCAGCTTAATATTAATAAAACAAACAACCCTAATACAAATATGGGCAGAAGATCTAAATAGACGTTTCTTCAAAGTAGTCACAGAGACGGCTAAGACGCACATGAAAAGCTGCTCAACACCACTAATTATTAGAGAAATGCAAATCAAAACGACAATGAGGTATCACCTCACACCTGTTAGAATCGGCATCATCAGAAAATCTACAAACAACAAATTCTGGGGAGGGTGTGGACAAAAGGAACCCTCTTCCACTATTGGTGGGAAGGTAAATTGATACAGTCACTATGGAGAACAGTATGGAGTTTCCTTAAAGAAACTAGAAATAGAATTACCATAGGATCCAGCAATCCCTTTTCTGGGCATATACCCAGAGAAAACCATAAATCAAAAACACACATTCACCACAATGTTCATTGCAGTACTATTTACAATAGCCAGGTAATGGAAGCAACCTAAATGCCCACAGACACACGAATGGATAAAGATGTGGTACATATATAAAATGGGATATGACTCAGCCATGAAAAGGAATGAAACTGGGTTATTTGTAGAGAAGTCGGTGGATCTAGAGACTTTCATACAGAATGAAGTAAGTCAGAAAGAGCAAAACAAATATTCTGTATTAATGCATGTATGTGGAACCTAGATATATGGTACAGATGAACAGGTTTGCAGGGCAGAAATAGAGAAACAGAGGTAGAGAACAAACGTATGGACACCAAGTGGGGGAAGCCATGGGGTGTTGGTGGTCAGATGAGTTGGGAGATAGGTATTGACCTGTATATATGTATATGAATAAAATAGATAACTAATAATAACCTGCTGTATAGAAAAATAAATATAATTAAACTTCAAAATTTTAGAAATGAAATTTAAAAATAAAACAGAAAAAAGTTCTTCCCTTCACACAGATGTATTTCTATGAATGAATTATTTCCATGCTTATATCAGTAAATACATAAAAGATGAATGAATTCTAACTTGAACCAAAAAAGAAAACAAAAAACCTGAACCCAGCAGTTATACAGAGGAAAACCCTATCAGGGCACTTGCTCCAGCGGTAAACAATTCTGAAATTGGTCAGAGGTGGGGAATCATCTCCCATACAGCCAGCAGCCCGGCCCCTCCACGCAAGGAGCGTCCTCATTGCAAAGCTGGGGGACCGTGCCGGGGCCTCTGTGAGTAAACGTGAGCAGAGCCCCAGGCCAGCTGTTGCTGAACTGTTCCCACCCTTCCCAGGTAAAACACCTGAATATGTACAAGGGCTTGAAAGCCTAGAGGAAGGGTCGTGGAGCCACACCAGCGACAGCACGCAGGCCAACTTGGTGCCTGCAGGCAAGCCAGGATGGTCCTGGCCCCGGGCGCTCTTCTGGAAGCTTTCCATTTCCCTGCCTGAGATACCCCTACTGTCCCGGCCCCCACTCCTTTTTTTCCTTCCTCACCTCAGCCCGGAGAGAAATTCCAGCGGAAGTTATGGGTGACACATCCTCTTCTTTACAAGTGGCAGCCTGGCAACTCCTGCAGAAAGTCCAGCAGAGCCCCACTCACACCGGGCCACCAACAAAGCCGTGGACCCTCACACCCTCCCACCAGCACAGCCCCGAGACTGCTGACGGGGCAGAGAATATGGTGTCAGGCACAGCTGCAGGGGCTATTGCTGCCTGGAGTGCTGTTTCTATTGACCTCAACCCAGGCACACCTGGGGAGGGCTTGCCGGCAGGGTCAGGCTGCCCAGGTCAGCTAATCCTCAGCCCTCAGGGAATCACATTGCAGAAAATGGACCTCGCTAAGACAGAATATTACCCAAGGAAAAAAAGGACACAATGCCATTTGCAGCCCCGTAGATGAGTCTACAGGTAATCACGTGACTTGTAGTAAGTCAGAAAGTGAAAGACACATATCGTAGGATATCACTTATAGGTGTTACCTAAAAACGGATACCAGGGCAGATATTTCCACGGAGAAAGGCAATAACAGATTCATTAAACAAACTTATGGTTCACCAATGGAAAAGTGTGAGGATTGGATTCATTACGATATTGGTGTTAAGAGACATATACAATCACAGGTGAAATATATAATCACCAAAGACCTACGGAATGCCAAGAGAAGACTACTCAACATTCTGTCATAACGTACATGGGAAAAGGGTCCCAGGAAGAACAGACATATGTATATGTGTAAAAGAACCACATCTTGCACACCTACAACAAGCCAAACGATGTAATCAAACTTGCTGTAATAAAAAATTAAAAATTAAATTAAAAACACGAACAAGAAGTAGTGAGACAAACTTGAGGGGCTTTCTCCTGGCACATTCCATTCTAAATTCCAATCTAGAACACGGCTTCCATTGAGGCTCTGTTGCCCTAGTAAGCAGATTTGCTAAGGGAGAACTGCTGCCACCTTGTGGCCGCTTCACACAACAGCAGCTTTAATCCCAGCGCTAATGGTCAGTGGATATTCCAAATCATTGCTGGCCTGTAAATGACACCTGCCCTGAAAACAAATCCTGGGGTCATATATCGACCAAAAAGTTCAAAAGAGGTCCATATTTCCAAACGACAGTTTCAAGAGGCATATTTCACGCACATTAGTGTTCTGCTTCTTTTGCTTTCTTTCTTTTTTGGTTAAAAAAAACGGGAATGGAAAAAGGCAACCCTCAGAATGGGCCAAAACGTTCGCAAACGAATCAATGGACAATGGTTTAATCTCCAACATATATAAACTGCTCACGCAGCTTAATATTAATAAAACAAACAACCCAATACAAAAATGGGCAGAAGATCTAAATAGACGTTTCTTCAAAGAAGTCACAGAGACGGCCAAGACGCACATGAAAAGCTGCTCAACACCACTAATTATTAGAGAAATGCAAATCACAACGACAATGAGGTATCACCTCACACCTGTTAGAATCGGCATCATCAGAAAATCTACAAACAACAAATTCTGGGGAGGGTGTGCACAAATGGAACCCTCTTCCACTATTAGTGGGAAGGTAAATTGATACAGTCACTATGGAGAACAGTATGGAGTTTCCTTAAAGAAACTAGAAATAGAATTACCATAGGATCCAGCAATCCCACTTCTGGGCATATACCCAAAGAAAAGCATAAATCAAAAACACACATTCACCACAATGTTCACTGCAGCACTATTTACAATAGCCAGGTAATGGAAGCAACCTAAATGCCCACAGACAGACGAATGGATAAAGATGTGGTACATATATAAAATGGGATATGACTCAGCCATGAAAAGGAATGAAACTGGGTTGTTTGTAGAGAAGTCGGTGGATCTAGAGACTGTCATACAGAATGAAGTAAGTCAGAAAGAGCAAAACAAATATTCTGTATTAATGCATGTATGTGGAACCTAGATATATGGTACAGATGAACAGGTTTGCAGGGCAGAAATAGAGAAACAGAGGTAGAGAACAAACGTATGGACACCAAGTGGGGGAAGCCATGGGGTGTTGGTGGTCAGATGAGTTGGGAGATAGGTATTGACCTGTATATATGTATATGAATAAAATAGATAACTAATAATAACCTGCTGTATAGAAAAATAAATATAATTAAACTGCAAAATTTTAGAAATGAAATTTAAAAATAAAACAGAAAAAAGTTCTTCCCTTCACACAGATGTATTTCTATGAATGAATTATTTCCATGCTTATATCAGTAAATACATAAAAGATGAATGAATTCTAACTTGAACCAAAAAAGAAAACAAAAAACCTGAACCCAGCAGTTATACAGAGGAAAACCCTATCAGGGCACTTGTTCCAGCGGTAAACAATTCTGAAATTGGTCAGAGGTGGGGAATCATCTCCCATACAGCCAGCAGCCCGGCCCCTCCACGCAAGGAGCGTCCTCATTGCAAAGCTGGGGGACCGTGCTGGGGCCTCTGTGAGTAAACGTGAGCAGAGCCCCAGGCCAGCTGTTGCTGAACTGTTCCCACCCTTCCCAGGTAAAACACCTGAATATGTACAAGGGCTTGAAAGCCTAGAGGAAGGGCCGTGGAGCCACACCAGCGACAGCACGCAGGCCAACTTGGTGCCTGCAGGCCAGCCAGGATGGTCCTGGCCCCGGGCGCTCTTCTGGAAGCTTTCCATTTCCCTGCCTGAGATACCCCTCCTGTCCCGGCCCCCACTCCTTTTTTTCCTTCCTCACCTAAGCCCGGAGAGAAATTCCAGCGGAAGTTATGGGTGACATATCCTCTTCTTTACAAGTGGCAGCCTGGCAACTCCTGCAGAAAGTCCAGCAGAGCCCCACTCACACCGGGCCACCAACAAAGCCGTGGACCCTCACACCCTCCCACCAGCACAGTCGCGAGACTGCTGATGGGGCAGAGAATATGGAGTCAGGCACAGCTGCAGGGGCTATTGCTGCCTGGAGTGCTGTTTCTATTGACCTCAACCCAGGCACACCTGGGGAGGGCTTGCCGGCAGGGTCAGGCTGCCCAGGTCAGCTAATCCTCAGCCCTCAGGGAATCACATTGCAGAAAATGGACCTCGCTAAGACAGAATATTAGCCAAGGAAAAACCGGACACAATGCCATTTGCAGCCCCGTAGATGAGTCTACAGGTAATCACGTGACTTGTAGTAAGTCAGAAAGTGAAAGACACATATCGTAGGATATCACTTACAGGTGTTACCTAAAAACGGATACCAGGGCAGATATTTCCACGGAGAAGGGCAATCACAGATTCATTAAACAAACTTATGGTTCACCAATGGAAAGGAGTGAGGATTCGATTCATTACGATATTGGGGTTAAGAGACATATACAAACACAGGTGAAATATATAATCACCAAAGACCTACGGAATGCCAAGAGAAGACTACTCAACATTCTGTCATAACGTACATGGGAAAAGGGTCCCAGGAAGAACAGACATATGTATATGTCTAAGAGAACCACATCTTGCACACCTACCACAAGCCAAACGTTGTAATCAAACTTGCTGTAATAAAAAATTAAAAATTAAATTAAAAACACGAACAAGAAGTAGTGAGACAAACTTGAGGGGCTTTCTCCTGGCACATTCCATTCTAAATTCCAATCTAGAACATGGCTTCCATTGGGGCTCTGTTGCCCTGGTAACCAGATTTGCTAAGGGAGAACTGCTGCCACCTTGTGGCCGTTTCACACAACATCAGCTTTAATCCCAGCGCTAATGGTCAGTGGATATTCCAAATCATTGCTGGCCTGTAAATGACACCTGCCCTGAAAACAAATCCTGGGGTCATATATCGACCAAAAAGTTCAAAAGACGTCCATATTTCCAAACGACAGTTTCAAGAGGCATATTTCACGCACATTAGTGTTCTGCTTCTTTTGCTTTCTTTCTTTTTTGGTAAAAAAAAAACGGGAATGGAAAAAGGCAACCCTCAGAATGGGCCAAAACGTTCGCAAACGAGTCAATGGACAATGGTTTAATCTCCAACATATATAAACTGCTCACGCAGCTTAATATTAATAAAACAAACAACCCAATACAAAAATGGGCAGAAGATCTAAATAGACGTTTCTTCAAAGAAGTCACAGAGACGGCCAAGACGCACATGAAAAGCTGCTCAACACCACTAATTATTAGAGAAATGCAAATCACAACGACAATGAGGTATCACCTCACACCTGTTAGAATCGGCATCATCAGAAAATCTACAAACAACAAATTCTGGGGAGGGTGTGGACAAATGGAACCCTCTTCCACTATTAGTGGGAAGGTAAATTGATACAGTCACTATGGAGAACAGTATGGAGTTTCCTTAAAGAAACTAGAAATAGAATTACCATAGGATCCAGCAATCCCACTTCTGGGCATATACCCAAAGAAAAGCATAAATCAAAAACACACATTCACCACAATGTTCATTGCAGCACTATTTACAATAGCCAGGTAATGGAAGCAACCTAAATGCCCACAGACAGACGAATGGATAAAGATGTGGTACATATATAAAATGGAATATGACTCAGCCATGAAAAGGAATGAAACTGGGTTGTTTGTAGAGAAGTCGGTGGATCTAGAGACTGTCATACAGAATGAAGTAAGTCAGAAAGAGCAAAACAAATATTCTGTATTAATGCATGTATGTGGAACCTAGATATATGGTACAGATGAACAGGTTTGCAGGGCAGAAATAGAGAAACAGAGGTAGAGAACAAACGTATGGACACCAAGTGGGGGAAGCCATGGGGTGTTGGTGGTCAGATGAGTTGGGAGATAGGTATTGACCTGTATATATGTATATGAATAAAATAGATAACTAATAATAACCTGCTGTATAGAAAAATAAATATAATTAAACTTCAAAATTTTAGAAATGAAATTTAAAAATAAAACAGAAAAAAGTTCTTCCCTTCACACAGATGTATTTCTATGAATGAATTATTTCCATGCTTATATCAGTAAATACATAAAAGATGAATGAATTCTAACTTGAACCAAAAAAGAAAACAAAAAACCTGAACCCAGCAGTTATACAGAGGAAAACCCTATCAGGGCACTTGCTCCAGCGGTAAACAATTCTGAAATTGGTCAGAGGTGGGGAATCATCTCCCATACAGCCAGCAGCCCGGCCCCTCCACGCAAGGAGCGTCCTCATTGCAAAGCTGGGGGACCGTGCCGGGGCCTCTGTGAGTAAACGTGAGCAGAGCCCCAGGCCAGCTGTTGCTGAACTGTTCCCACCCTTCCCAGGTAAAACACCTGAATATGTACAAGGGCTTGAAAGCCTAGAGGAAGGGCCGTGGAGCCACACCAGCGACAGCACGCAGGCCAACTTGGTGCCTGCAGGCCAGCCAGGATGGTCCTGGCCCCGGGCGCTCTTCTGGAAGCTTTCCATTTCCCTGCCTGAGATACCCCTCCTGTCCCGGCCCCCACTCCTTTTTTTCCTTCCTCACCTCAGCCCGGAGAGAAATTCCAGCGGAAGTTATGGGTGACACATCCTCTTCTTTACAAGTGGCAGCCTGGCAACTCCTGCAGAAAGTCCAGCAGAGCCCCACTCACACCGGGCCACCAACAAAGCCGTGGACCCTCACACCCTCCCACCAGCACAGTCGCGAGACTGCTGATGGGGCAGAGAATATGGAGTCAGGCACAGCTGCAGGGGCTATTGCTGCCTGGAGTGCTGTTTCTATTGACCTCAACCCAGGCACACCTGGGGAGGGCTTGCCGGCAGGGTCAGGCTGCCCAGGTCAGCTAATCCTCAGCCCTCAGGGAATCACATTGCAGAAAATGGACCTCGCTAAGACAGAATATTAGCCAAGGAAAAACCGGACACAATGCCATTTGCAGCCCCGTAGATGAGTCTACAGGTAATCACGTGACTTGTAGTAAGTCAGAAAGTGAAAGACACATATCGTAGGATATCACTTACAGGTGTTACCTAAAAACGGATACCAGGGCAGATATTTCCACGGAGAAGGGCAATCACAGATTCATTAAACAAACTTATGGTTCACCAATGGAAAGGAGTGAGGATTCGATTCATTACGATATTGGGGTTAAGAGACATATACAAACACAGGTGAAATATATAATCACCAAAGACCTACGGAATGCCAAGAGAAGACTACTCAACATTCTGTCATAACGTACATGGGAAAAGGGTCCCAGGAAGAACAGACATATGTATATGTCTAAGAGAACCACATCTTGCACACCTACCACAAGCCAAACGTTGTAATCAAACTTGCTGTAATAAAAAATTAAAAATTAAATTAAAAACACGAACAAGAAGTTGTGAGACAAACTTGAGGGGCTTTCTCCTGGCACATTCCATTCTAAATTCCAATCTAGAACATATTTTCCATTGAGGCTCTGTTGTCCTGGTAACCAGATTTGCTAAGGGAGAACTGCTGCCACCTTGTGGCCGTTTCACACAACATCAGCTTTAATCCCAGCGCTAATGGTCAGTGGATATTCCAAATCATTGCTGGCCTGTAAATGACACCTGCCCTGAAAACAAATCCTGGGGTCATATATCGACCAAAAAGTTCAAAAGAGGTCCATATTTCCAAACGACAGTTTCAAGAGGCATATTTCACGCACATTAGTGTTCTGCTTCTTTTGCTTTCTTTCTTTTTTGGTTAAAAAAAACGGGAATGGAAAAAGGCAACCCTCAGAATGGGCCAAAACGTTCGCAAACGAATCAATGGACAATGGTTTAATCTCCAACATATATAAACTGCTCACGCAGCTTAATATTAATAAAACAAACAACCCAATACAAAAATGGGCAGAAGATCTAAATAGACGTTTCTTCAAAGAAGTCACAGAGACGGCCAAGACGCACATGAAAAGCTGCTCAACACCACTAATTATTAGAGAAATGCAAATCACAACGACAATGAGGTATCACCTCACACCTGTTAGAATCGGCATCATCAGAAAATCTACAAACAACAAATTCTGGGGAGGGTGTGGACAAATGGAACCCTCTTCCACTATTAGTGGGAAGGTAAATTGATACAGTCACTATGGAGAACAGTATGGAGTTTCCTTAAAGAAACTAGAAATAGAATTACCATAGGATCCAGCAATCCCACTTCTGGGCATATACCCAAAGAAAAGCATAAATCAAAAACACACATTCACCACAATGTTCATTGCAGCACTATTTACAATAGCCAGGTAATGGAAGCAACCTAAATGCCCACAGACAGACGAATGGATAAAGATGTGGTACATATATAAAATGGGATATGACTCAGCCATGAAAAGGAATGAAACTGGGTTGTTTGTAGAGAAGTCGGTGGATCTAGAGACTGTCATACAGAATGAAGTAAGTCAGAAAGAGCAAAACAAATATTCTGTATTAATGCATGTATGTGGAACCTAGATATATGGTACAGATGAACAGGTTTGCAGGGCAGAAATAGAGAAACAGAGGTAGAGAACAAACGTATGGACACCAAGTGGGGGAAGCCATGGGGTGTTGGTGGTCAGATGAGTTGGGAGATAGGTATTGACCTGTATATATGTATATGAATAAAATAGATAACTAATAGTAACCTGCTGTATAGAAAAATAAATATAATTAAACTTCAAAATTTTAGAAATGAAAATTAAAAATAAAACAGAAAAAAGTTCTTCCCTTCACACAGATGTATTTCTATGAATGAATTATTTCCATGCTTATATCAGTAAATACATAAAAGATGAATGAATTCTAACTTGAACCAAAAAAGAAAACAAAAAACCTGAACCCAGCAGTTATACAGAGGAAAACCCTATCAGGGCACTTGCTCCAGCGGTAAACAATTCTGAAATTGGTCAGAGGTGGGGAATCATCTCCCATACAGCCAGCAGCCCGGCCCCTCCACGCAAGGAGCGTCCTCATTGCAAAGCTGGGGGACCGTGCCGGGGCCTCTGTGAGTAAACGTGAGCAGAGCCCCAGGCCAGCTGTTGCTGAACTGTTCCCACCCTTCCCAGGTAAAACACCTGAATATGTACAAGGGCTTGAAAGCCTAGAGGAAGGGCCGTGGAGCCACACCAGCGACAGCACGCAGGCCAACTTGGTGCCTGCAGGCCAGCCAGGATGGTCCTGGCCCCGGGCGCTCTTCTGGAAGCTTTCCATTTCCCTGCCTGAGATACCCCTCCTGTCCCGGCCCCCACTCCTTTTTTTCCTTCCTCACCTCAGCCCGGAGAGAAATTCCAGCGGAAGTTATGGGTGACACATCCTCTTCTTTACAAGTGGCAGCCTGGCAACTCCTGCAGAAAGTCCAGCAGAGCCCCACTCACACCGGGCCACCAACAAAGCCGTGGACCCTCACACCCTCCCACCAGCACAGTCGCGAGACTGCTGATGGGGCAGAGAATATGGAGTCAGGCACAGCTGCAGGGGCTATTGCTGCCTGGAGTGCTGTTTCTATTGACCTCAACCCAGGCACACCTGGGGAGGGCTTGCCGGCAGGGTCAGGCTGCCCAGGTCAGCTAATCCTCAGCCCTCAGGGAATCACATTGCAGAAAATGGACCTCGCTAAGACAGAATATTAGCCAAGGAAAAACCGGACACAATGCCATTTGCAGCCCCGTAGATGAGTCTACAGGTAATCACGTGACTTGTAGTAAGTCAGAAAGTGAAAGACACATATCGTAGGATATCACTTACAGGTGTTACCTAAAAACGGATACCAGGGCAGATATTTCCACGGAGAAGGGCAATCACAGATTCATTAAACAAACTTATGGTTCACCAATGGAAAGGAGTGAGGATTCGATTCATTACGATATTGGGGTTAAGAGACATATACAAACACAGGTGAAATATATAATCACCAAAGACCTACGGAATGCCAAGAGAAGACTACTCAACATTCTGTCATAACGTACATGGGAAAAGGGTCCCAGGAAGAACAGACATATGTATATGTCTAAGAGAACCACATCTTGCACACCTACCACAAGCCAAACGTTGTAATCAAACTTGCTGTAATAAAAAATTAAAAATTAAATTAAAAACACGAACAAGAAGTTGTGAGACAAACTTGAGGGGCTTTCTCCTGGCACATTCCATTCTAAATTCCAATCTAGAACATATTTTCCATTGAGGCTCTGTTGTCCTGGTAACCAGATTTGCTAAGGGAGAACTGCTGCCACCTTGTGGCCGTTTCACACAACATCAGCTTTAATCCCAGCGCTAATGGTCAGTGGATATTCCAAATCATTGCTGGCCTGTAAATGACACCTGCCCTGAAAACAAATCCTGGGGTCATATATCGACCAAAAAGTTCAAAAGAGGTCCATATTTCCAAACGACAGTTTCAAGAGGCATATTTCACGCACATTAGTGTTCTGCTTCTTTTGCTTTCTTTCTTTTTTGGTTAAAAAAAACGGGAATGGAAAAAGGCAACCCTCAGAATGGGCCAAAACGTTCGCAAACGAATCAATGGACAATGGTTTAATCTCCAACATATATAAACTGCTCACGCAGCTTAATATTAATAAAACAAACAACCCAATACAAAAATGGGCAGAAGATCTAAATAGACGTTTCTTCAAAGAAGTCACAGAGACGGCCAAGACGCACATGAAAAGCTGCTCAACACCACTAATTATTAGAGAAATGCAAATCACAAGGACAATGAGGTATCACCTCACACCTGTTAGAATCGGCATCATCAGAAAATCTACAAACAACAAATTCTGGGGAGGGTGTGGACAAATGGAAACCTCTTCCACTATTAGTGGGAAGGTAAATTGATACAGTCACTATGGAGAACAGTATGGAGTTTCCTTAAAGAAACTAGAAATAGAATTACCATAGGATCCAGCAATCCCACTTCTGGGCATATACCCAAAGAAAAGCATAAATCAAAAACACACATTCACCACAATGTTCATTGCAGCACTATTTACAATAGCCAGGTAATGGAAGCAACCTAAATGCCCACAGACAGACGAATGGATAAAGATGTGGTACATATATAAAATGGGATATGACTCAGCCATGAAAAGGAATGAAACTGGGTTGTTTGTAGAGAAGTCGGTGGATCTAGAGACTGTCATACAGAATGAAGTAAGTCAGAAAGAGCAAAACAAATATTCTGTATTAATGCATGTATGTGGAACCTAGATATATGGTACAGATGAACAGGTTTGCAGGGCAGAAATAGAGAAACAGAGGTAGAGAACAAACGTATGGACACCAAGTGGGGGAAGCCATGGGGTGTTGGTGGTCAGATGAGTTGGGAGATAGGTATTGACCTGTATATATGTATATGAATAAAATAGATAACTAATAATAACCTGCTGTATAGAAAAATAAATATAATTAAACTTCAAAATTTTAGAAATGAAAATTAAAAATAAAACAGAAAAAAGTTCTTCCCTTCACACAGATGTATTTCTATGAATGAATTATTTCCATGCTTATATCAGTAAATACATAAAAGATGAATGAATTCTAACTTGAACCAAAAAAGAAAACAAAAAACCTGAACCCAGCAGTTATACAGAGGAAAACCCTATCAGGGCACTTGCTCCAGCGGTAAACAATTCTGAAATTGGTCAGAGGTGGGGAATCATCTCCCATACAGCCAGCAGCCCGGCCCCTCCACGCAAGGTTCGTCCTCATTGCAAAGCTGGGGGACAGTGCCGGGGCCTCTGTGAGTAAACGTGAGCAGAGCCCCAGGCCAGCTGTTGCTGAACTGTTCCCACCCTTCCCAGGTAAAACACCTGAATATGTACAAGGGCTTGAAAGCCTAGAGGAAGGGCCGTGGAGCCACACCAGCGACAGCACGCAGGCCAACTTGGTGCCTGCAGGCCAGCCAGGATGGTCCTGGCCCCGGGCGCTCTTCTGGAAGCTTTCCATTTCCCTGCCTGAGATACCCCTCCTGTCCCGGCCCCCACTCCTTTTTTTCCTTCCTCACCTCAGCCCGGAGAGAAATTCCAGCGGAAGTTATGGGTGACACATCCTCTTCTTTACAAGTGGCAGCCTGGCAACTCCTGCAGAAAGTCCAGCAGAGCCCCACTCACACCGGGCCACCAACAAAGCCGTGGACCCTCACACCCTCCCACCAGCACAGTCGCGAGACTGCTGATGGGGCAGAGAATATGGAGTCAGGCACAGCTGCAGGGGCTATTGCTGCCTGGAGTGCTGTTTCTATTGACCTCAACCCAGGCACACCTGGGGAGGGCTTGCCGGCAGGGTCAGGCTGCCCAGGTCAGCTAATCCTCAGCCCTCAGGGAATCACATTGCAGAAAATGGACCTCGCTAAGACAGAATATTAGCCAAGGAAAAACCGGACACAATGCCATTTGCAGCCCCGTAGATGAGTCTACAGGTAATCACGTGACTTGTAGTAAGTCAGAAAGTGAAAGACACATATCGTAGGATATCACTTACAGGTGTTACCTAAAAACGGATACCAGGGCAGATATTTCCACGGAGAAGGGCAATCACAGATTCATTAAACAAACTTATGGTTCACCAATGGAAAGGAGTGAGGATTCGATTCATTACGATATTGGGGTTAAGAGACATATACAAACACAGGTGAAATATATAATCACCAAAGACCTACGGAATGCCAAGAGAAGACTACTCAACATTCTGTCATAACGTACATGGGAAAAGGGTCCCAGGAAGAACAGACATATGTATATGTCTAAGAGAACCACATCTTGCACACCTACCACAAGCCAAACGTTGTAATCAAACTTGCTGTAATAAAAAATTAAAAATTAAATTAAAAACACGAACAAGAAGTAGTGAGACAAACTTGAGGGGCTTTCTCCTGGCACATTCCATTCTAAATTCCAATCTAGAACATGGCTTCCATTGGGGCTCTGTTGCCCTGGTAACCAGATTTGCTAAGGGAGAACTGCTGCCACCTTGTGGCCGTTTCACACAACATCAGCTTTAATCCCAGCGCTAATGGTCAGTGGATATTCCAAATCATTGCTGGCCTGTAAATGACACCTGCCCTGAAAACAAATCCTGGGGTCATATATCGACCAAAAAGTTCAAAAGAGGTCCATATTTCCAAACGACAGTTTCAAGAGGCATATTTCACGCACATTAGTGTTCTGCTTCTTTTGCTTTCTTTCTTTTTTGGTAAAAAAAAAACGGGAATGGAAAAAGGCAACCCTCAGAATGGGCCAAAACGTTCGCAAACGAATCAATGGACAATGGTTTAATCTCCAACATATATAAACTGCTCACGCAGCTTAATATTAATAAAACAAACAACCCAATACAAAAATGGGCAGAAGATCTAAATAGACGTTTCTTCAAAGAAGTCACAGAGACGGCCAAGACGCACATGAAAAGCTGCTCAACACCACTAATTATTAGAGAAATGCAAATCACAACGACAATGAGGTATCACCTCACACCTGTTAGAATCGGCATCATCAGAAAATCTACAAACAACAAATTCTGGGGAGGGTGTGGACAAATGGAACCCTCTTCCACTATTAGTGGGAAGGTAAATTGATACAGTCACTATGGAGAACAGTATGGAGTTTCCTTAAAGAAACTAGAAATAGAATTACCATAGGATCCAGCAATCCCACTTCTGGGCATATACCCAAAGAAAAGCATAAATCAAAAACACACATTCACCACAATGTTCATTGCAGCACTATTTACAATAGCCAGGTAATGGAAGCAACCTAAATGCCCACAGACAGACGAATGGATAAAGATGTGGTACATATATAAAATGGAATATGACTCAGCCATGAAAAGGAATGAAACTGGGTTGTTTGTAGAGAAGTCGGTGGATCTAGAGACTGTCATACAGAATGAAGTAAGTCAGAAAGAGCAAAACAAATATTCTGTATTAATGCATGTATGTGGAACCTAGATATATGGTACAGATGAACAGGTTTGCAGGGCAGAAATAGAGAAACAGAGGTAGAGAACAAACGTATGGACACCAAGTGGGGGAAGCCATGGGGTGTTGGTGGTCAGATGAGTTGGGAGATAGGTATTGACCTGTATATATGTATATGAATAAAATAGATAACTAATAATAACCTGCTGTATAGAAAAATAAATATAATTAAACTTCAAAATTTTAGAAATGAAATTTAAAAATAAAACAGAAAAAAGTTCTTCCCTTCACACAGATGTATTTCTATGAATGAATTATTTCCATGCTTATATCAGTAAATACATAAAAGATGAATGAATTCTAACTTGAACCAAAAAAGAAAACAAAAAACCTGAACCCAGCAGTTATACAGAGGAAAACCCTATCAGGGCACTTGCTCCAGCGGTAAACAATTCTGAAATTGGTCAGAGGTGGGGAATCATCTCCCATACAGCCAGCAGCCCGGCCCCTCCACGCAAGGTTCGTCCTCATTGCAAAGCTGGGGGACAGTGCCGGGGCCTCTGTGAGTAAACGTGAGCAGAGCCCCAGGCCAGCTGTTGCTGAACTGTTCCCACCCTTCCCAGGTAAAACACCTGAATATGTACAAGGGCTTGAAAGCCTAGAGGAAGGGCCGTGGAGCCACACCAGCGACAGCACGCAGGCCAACTTGGTGCCTGCAGGCCAGCCAGGATGGTCCTGGCCCCGGGCGCTCTTCTGGAAGCTTTCCATTTCCCTGCCTGAGATACCCCTCCTGTCCCGGCCCCCACTCCTTTTTTTCCTTCCTCACCTCAGCCCGGAGAGAAATTCCAGCGGAAGTTATGGGTGACACATCCTCTTCTTTACAAGTGGCAGCCTGGCAACTCCTGCAGAAAGTCCAGCAGAGCCCCACTCACACCGGGCCACCAACAAAGCCGTGGACCCTCACACCCTCCCACCAGCACAGTCGCGAGACTGCTGATGGGGCAGAGAATATGGAGTCAGGCACAGCTGCAGGGGCTATTGCTGCCTGGAGTGCTGTTTCTATTGACCTCAACCCAGGCACACCTGGGGAGGGCTTGCCGGCAGGGTCAGGCTGCCCAGGTCAGCTAATCCTCAGCCCTCAGGGAATCACATTGCAGAAAATGGACCTCGCTAAGACAGAATATTAGCCAAGGAAAAACCGGACACAATGCCATTTGCAGCCCCGTAGATGAGTCTACAGGTAATCACGTGACTTGTAGTAAGTCAGAAAGTGAAAGACACATATCGTAGGATATCACTTACAGGTGTTACCTAAAAACGGATACCAGGGCAGATATTTCCACGGAGAAGGGCAATCACAGATTCATTAAACAAACTTATGGTTCACCAATGGAAAGGAGTGAGGATTCGATTCATTACGATATTGGGGTTAAGAGACATATACAAACACAGGTGAAATATATAATCACCAAAGACCTACGGAATGCCAAGAGAAGACTACTCAACATTCTGTCATAACGTACATGGGAAAAGGGTCCCAGGAAGAACAGACATATGTATATGTCTAAGAGAACCACATCTTGCACACCTACCACAAGCCAAACGTTGTAATCAAACTTGCTGTAATAAAAAATTAAAAATTAAATTAAAAACACGAACAAGAAGTAGTGAGACAAACTTGAGGGGCTTTCTCCTGGCACATTCCATTCTAAATTCCAATCTAGAACACGGCTTCCATTGAGGCTCTGTTGCCCTAGTAAGCAGATTTGCTAAGGGAGAACTGCTGACACCTTGTGGCCGCTTCACACAACAGCAGCTTTAATCCCAGCGCTAATGGTCAGTGGATATTCCAAATCATTGCAGGCCTGTAAATGACACCTGCCCTGAAAACAAATCCTGGGGTCATATATCGACCAAAAATTTCAAAAGACGTCCATATTTCAAAACGACAGTTTCAAGAGGAATATTTCACGCACATTAGTGTTCTGCTTCTTTTGCTTTCTTTCTTTTTTGGTTAAAAACAACGGGAATGGAAAAAGGCAACCCTCAGAATGGGCGAAAACGTTCGCAAATGAATCAATGGACAAAGGTTTAATCTCCAATATATATAAACAGCTCACGCAGCTTAATATTAATAAAACAAACAACCCTAATACAAATATGGGCAGAAGATCTAAATAGACGTTTCTTCAAAGAAGTCACAGAGACGGCTAAGACGCACATGAAAAGCTGCTCAACACCACTAATTATTAGAGAAATGCAAATCAAAACGACAATGAGGTATCACCTCACACCTGTTAGAATCGGCATCATCAGAAAATCTACAAACAACAAATTCTAGGGAGGTTGTGGACAAAAGGAACCCTCTTCCACTATTGGTGGGAAGGTAAATTGTTACAGTCACTATGGAGAAGAGTATGGAGTTTCCTTAAAGAAACTAGAAATAGAATTACCATAGGATCCAGCAATCCCACTTCTGGGCATATACCCAGAGACAACCATAAATCAAAAACACACATTCACCACAATGTTCATTGCAGCACTATTTACAATAGCCAGGTAATGGAAGCAACCTAAATGCCCACAGACAGACGAATGGATAAAGATGTGGTACATATATAAAATGGGATATGACTCAGCCATGAAAAGGAATGAAACTGGGTTGTTTGTAGAGAAGTCGGTGGATCTAGAGAATGTCATACAGAATGAAGTAAGTCAGAAAGAGCAAAACAAATATTCTGTATTAATGCATGTATGTGGAACCTAGATATATGGCACAGATGAACAGGTTTGCAGGGCAGAAATAGAGAAACAGAGGTAGAGAACAAACGTATGGACACCAAGTCGGGGAAGCCATGGGGTGTTGTGGTCAGATGAGTTGGGAGATAGGTATTGACCTGTATATATGTATATGAATAAAATAAATAATCAATAATAACCTGCTGTATAGAAAAATAAATATAATTAAACTTCAAAATTTTTAGAAATAAAATTTCAAAATAAAACAGAAAAAAGTTCTTCCCTTCACACAGATGTATTTATATGAATGAATTATTTCCATGCTTATATCAATAAATACATAAAAGATGAATAAATTCTAACTTGAACCCAAAAAGAAAAAAAAAACCTGAACCCAGCAGTTATACAGAGGAAAACCCTATGAGGGCACTTGCTCCAGCGGTAAACAATTCTGAAATTGGTCAGAGGTGGGGAATCATCTCCCATACAGCCAGCAGCCCGGCCCCCCCACTCAAGGAGCATCCTCATTGCAAAGCTGGGGGACCGTGCCGAGGCCTCTGTGAGTAAACGTGAGCAGAGCCCCAGGCCAGCTGTTGCTGAACTGTTCCCACCCTTCCCAGGTAAAACACCTGAATATGTACAAGGGCTTGAAAGCCTAGAGGAAGGGTCGTGGATCCACACCAGCGACAGCACGCAGGCCAACTTGGTGCCTGCAGGCCAGCCAGGATGGTCCTGGCCCCGGGCGCTCTTCTGGAAGCTTTCCATTTCCCTGCCTGAGATACCCCTCCTGTCCCGGCCCTCACTCCTTTTTTTCCTTCCTCACCTAAGCCCGGAGAGAAATTCCAGCGGAAGTTATGGGTGACACATCCTCTTCTTTACAAGTGGCAGCCTGGCAACTCCTGCAGAAAGTCCAGCAGAGCCCCACTCACACCGGGCCACCAACAAAGCCATGGACCCTCACACCCTCCCACCAGCACAGCCCCGAGACTGCTGACGGGGCAGAGAATATGGAGTCAGGCACAGCTGCAGGGGCTATTGCTGCCTGGGGTGCTGTTTCTATTGACCTCAACCCAGGCACACCTGGGGAGGGCTTGCCGGCAGGGTCAGGCTGCCCAGGTCAGCTAATCCTCAGCCCTCAGGGAATCACATTGCAGAAAATGGACCTCGCTAAGACAGAATATTAGCCAAGGAAAAAAAGGGCACAATGCCATTTGCAGCCCCGTAGATGAGTCTACAGGTAATCACGTGACTTGTAGTAAGTCAGAAAGTGAAAGACACATATCGTAGGATATCACTTATAGGTGTTACCTAAAAACGGATACCAGGGCAGATATTTCCACGGAAAAGGGCAATCACAGATTCATTAAACAAACTTATGGTTCACCAATGGAAAGGTGTGAGGATTGGATTCATTACGATATTGGTGTTAAGAGACATATACAAACACAGGTGAAATATATAATCACCAAAGACCTACGGAATGCCAAGAGAAGACTACTCAACATTCTGTCATAACGTACATGGGAAAAGGGTCCCAGGAAGAACACACATATGTATATGCGTAAAAGAACCACATCTTGCACACCTACAACAAGCCAAACGATGTAATCAAACTTGCTGTAATAAAAAATTAAAAATTAAATTAAAAACACGAACAAGAAGTAGTGAGACAAACTTGAGGGGCTTTCTCCTGGCACATTCCATTCTAAATTCCAATCTAGAACACGGCTTCCATTGAGGCTCTGTTGCCCTAGTAAGCAGATTTGCTAAGGGAGAACTGCTGCCACCTTGTGGCCGCTTCACACAACAGCAGCTTTAATCCCAGCGCTAATGGTCAGTGGATATTCCAAATCATTGCAGGCCTGTAAATGACACCTGCCCTGAAAACAAATCCTGGGGTCATGTATCGACCAAAAAGTTCAAAAGACGTCCATATTTCAAAACGACAGTTTCAAGAGGAATATTTCACGCACATTAGTGTTCTGCTTCTTTTGCTTTCTTTCTTTTTTGGTTAAAAACAACGGGAATGGAAAAAGGCAACCCTCAGAATGGGCGAAAACGTTCGCAAATGTATCAATGGACAAAGGTTTAATCTCCAATATATATAAACAGCTCACGCAGCTTAATATTAATAAAACAAACAACCCTAATACAAATATGGGCAGAAGATCTAAATAGACGTTTCTTCAAAGTAGTCACAGAGACGGCTAAGACGCACATGAAAAGCTGCTCAACACCACTAATTATTAGAGAAATGCAAATCAAAACGACAATGAGGTATCACCTCACACCTGTTAGAATCGGCATCATCAGAAAATCTACAAACAACAAATTCTGGGGAGGGTGTGGACAAAAGGAACCCTCTTCCACTATTGGTGGGAAGGTAAATTGTTACAGTCACTATGGAGAAGAGTATGGAGTTTCCTTAAAGAAACTAGAAATAGAATTACCATAGGATCCAGCAATCCCACTTCTGGGCATATACCCAGAGAGAACCATAAATCAAAAACACACATTCACCACAATGTTCATTGCAGCACTATTTACAATAGCCAGGTAATGGAAGCAACCTAAATGCCCACAGACAGACGAATGGATAAAGATGTGGTACATATATAAAATGGGATATGACTCAGCCATGAAAAGGAATGAAACTGGGTTGTTTGTAGAGAAGTCGGTGGATCTAGAGACTGTCATACAGAATGAAGTAAGTCAGAAAGAGCCAAACAAATATTCTGTATTAATGCATGTATGAGGAACCTAGATATATGGTACAGATGAACAGGTTTGCAGGGCAGAAATAGAGAAACAGAGGTAGAGAACAAACGTATGGACACCAAGTCGGGGAAGCCATGGGGTGTTGTGGTCAGATGAGTTGGGAGATAGGTATTGACCTGTATATATGTATATGAATAAAATAAATAATCAATAATAACCTGCTGTATAGAAAAATAAATATAATTAAACTTCAAAATTTTTAGAAATAAAATTTCAAAATAAAACAGAAAAAAGTTCTTCCCTTCACACAGATGTATTTATATGAATGAATTATTTCCATGCTTATATCAATAAATACATAAAAGATGAATAAATTCTAACTTGAACGAAAAAAGAAAAAAAAAAAAAACCTGAACCCAGCAGTTATACAGAGGAAAACCCTATCAGGGCACTTGCTCCAGCGGTAAACAATTCTGAAATTGGTCAGAGGTGGGGAATCATCTCCCATACAGCCAGCAGCCCGGCTCCTCCACGCAAGGAGCATCCTCATTGCAAAGCTGGGGGACAGTGCCGAGGCCTCTGTGAGTAAACGTGAGCAGAGCCCCAGGCCAGCTGTTGCTGAACTGTTCCCACCCTTCCCAGGTAAAACACCTGAATATGTACAAGGGCTTGAAAGCCTAGAGGAAGGGTCGTGGATCCACACCAGCGACAGCACGCAGGCCAACTTGGTGCCTGAAGGCCAGCCAGGATGGTCCTGGCCCCGGGCGCTCTTCTGGAAGCTTTCCATTTCCCTGCCTGAGATACCCCTCCTGTCCCGGCCCCCACTCCTTTTTTTCCTTCCTCACCTCAGCCCGGAGAGAAATTCCAGCGGAAGTTATGGGTGACACATCCTCTTCTTTACAAGTGGCAGCCTGGCAACTCCTGCAGAAAGTCCAGCAGAGCCCCACTCACACTGGGCCACCAACAAAGCTGTGGACCCTCACACCCTCCCACCAGCACAGCCCCGAGACTGCTGACGGGGCAGAGAATATGGAGTCAGGCACAGCTGCAGGGGCTATTGCTGCCTGGAGTGCTGTTTCTATTGACCTCAACCCAGGCACACCTGGGGAGGGCTTGCCGGCAGGGTCAGGCTGCCCAGGTCAGCTAATCCTCAGCCCTCAGGGAATCACATTGCAGAAAATGGACCTCGCTAAGACAGAATATTAGCCAAGGAAAAAAAGGACACAATGCCATTTGCAGCCCCGTAGATGAGTCTACAGGTAATCACGTGACTTGTAGTAAGTCAGAAAGTGAAAGACACATATCATAGGATATCACTTATAGGTGTTACCTAAAAACGGATACCAGGGCAGATATTTCCACGGAGAAGGGCAATAACAGATTCATTAAACAAACTTATGGTTCACCAATGGAAAGGTGTGAGGATTGGATTCATTACGATATTGGGGTTAAGAGACATATACAAACACAGGTGAAATATATAATCACCAAAGATCTACGGAATGCCAAGAGAAGACTACTCAACATTCTGTCATAACGTACATGGGAAAAGGGTCCCAGGAAGAACAGACATATGTATATGTGTAAAACAACCACATCTTGCACACCTACAACAAGCCAAACGATGTAATCAAACTTGCTGTAATAAAAAATTAAAAATTAAATTAAAAACACGAACAAGAAGTAGTGTGACAAACTTGAGGAGCTTTCTCCTGGCACATTCCATTCTAAATTCCAATCTAGAACACGGCTTCTATTGAGGCTCTGTTGCCCTAGTAAGAAGATTTGCTAAGGGAGAACTGCTGCCGCCTTGTGGCCGCTTCACACAACAGCAGCTTTAATCCCAGCGCTAATGGTCAGTGGATATTCCAAATCATTGCAGGCCTGTAAATGACACCTGCCCTGAAAACAAATCCTGGGGTCATATATCGACCAAAAAGTTCAAAAGACGTCCATATTTCAAAACGACAGTTTCAAGAGGCATATTTCACGCACATTAGTGTTCTGCTTCTTTTGCTTTCTTTCTTTTTTGGTTAAAAACAACGGGAATGGAAAAAGGCAACCCTCAGAATGGGCGAAAACGTTCGCAAATGAATCAATGGACAAAGGTTTAATCTCCAATATATATAAACAGCTCACGCAGCTTAATATTAATAAAACAAACAACCCTAATACAAATATGGGCAGAAGATGTAAATAGACGTTTCTTCAAAGAAGTCAAAGAGACGGCCAAGACGCACATGAAAAGCTGCTCAACACCACTAATTATTAGAGAAATGCAAATCAAAACGACAATGAGGTATCAGCTCACACCTGTTAGAATCGGCATCATCAGAAAATCTACAAACAACAAATTCTGGGGAGGGTGTGGACAAAAGGAACCCTCTTCCACTATTGGTGGGAAGGTAAATTGATACAGTCACTATGGAGAAGAGTATGGAGTTTCCTTAAAGAAACTAGAAATAGAATTACCATAGGATCCAGCAATCCCACTTCTGGGCATATACCCAGAGACAACCATAAATCAAAAACACACATTCACCACAATGTTCATTGCAGCACTATTTACAATAGCCAGGTAATGGAAGCAACCTAAATGCCCACAGACAGACGAATGGATAAAGATGTGGTACATATATAAAATGGGATATGACTCAGCCATGAAAAGGAATGAAACTGGGTTGTTTGTAGAGAAGTCGGTGGATCTAGAGACTGTCATACAGAATGAAGTAAGTCAGAAAGAGCAAAACAAATATTCTGTATTAATGCATGTATGAGGAACCTAGATATATGGTACAGATGAACAGGTTTGCAGGGCAGAAATAGAGAAACAGAGGTAGAGAACAAACGTATGGACACCAAGTCGGGGAAGCCATGGGGTGTTGTGGTCAGATGAGTTGGGAGATAGGTATTGACCTGTATATATGTATATGAATAAAATAAATAATCAATAATAACCTGCTGTATAGAAAAATAAATATAATTAAACTTCAAAATTTTTAGAAATAAAATTTCAAAATAAAACAGAAAAAAGTTCTTCCCTTCACACAGATGTATTTATATGAATGAATTATTTCCATGCTTATATCAATAAATACATAAAAGATGAATAAATTCTAACTTGAACCCAAAAAGAAAAAAAAAACCTGGACCCAGCAGTTATACAGAGGAAAACCCTATGAGGGCACTTGCTCAAGCGGTAAACAATTCTGAAATTGGTCAGAGGTGGGGAATCATCTCCCATACAGCCAGCAGCCCGGCCCCCCCACTCAAGGAGCATCCTCATTGCAAAGCTGGGGGACCGTGCCGAGGCCTCTGTGAGTAAACGTGAGCAGAGCCCCAGGCCAGCTGTTGCTGAACTGTTCCCACCCTTCCCAGGTAAAACACCTGAATATGTACAAGGGCTTGAAAGCCTAGAGGAAGGGTCGTGGATCCACACCAGAGACAGCACGCAGGCCAACTTGGTGCCTGAAGGCCAGCCAGGATGGTCCTGGCCCCGGGCGCTCTTCTGGGAGCTTTACATTTCCCTGCCTGAGATACCCCTCCTGTCCCGGCCCCCACTCCTTTTTTTCCTTCCTCACCTAAGCCCGGAGAGAAATTCCAGTGGAAGTTATGGGTGACACATCCTCTTCTTTACAAGTGGCAGCCTGGCAACTCCTGCAGAAAGTCCAGCAGAGCCCCACTCACACCGGGCCACCAACAAAGCCATGGACCCTCACACCCTCCCACCAGCACAGCCCCGAGACTGCTGACGGGGCAGAGAATATGGAGTCAGGCACAGCTGCAGGGGCTATTGCTGCCTGGAGTGCTGTTTCTATTGACCTCAACCCAGGCACACCTGGGGAGGGCTTGCCGGCAGGGTCAGGCTGCCCAGGTCAGCTAATCCTCAGCCCTCAGGGAATCACATTGCAGAAAATGGACCTCGCTAAGACAGAATATTAGCCAAGGAAAAAAAGGGCACAATGCCATTTGCAGCCCCGTAGATGAGTCTACAGGTAATCACGTGACTTGTAGTAAGTCAGAAAGTGAAAGACACATATCGTAGGATATCACTTATAGGTGTTACCTAAAAACGGATACCAGGGCAGATATTTCCACGGAGAAGGGCAATCACAGATTCATTAAACAAACTTATGGTTCACCAATGGAAAGGTGTGAGGATTGGATTCATTACGATATTGGTGTTAAGAGACATATACAAACACAGGTGAAATATATAATCACCAAAGACCTACGGAATGCCAAGAGAAGACTACTCAACATTCTGTCATAACGTACATGGGAAAAGGGTCCCAGGAAGAACAGACATATGTATATGTGTAAAAGAACCACATCTTGCACACCTACAACAAGCCAAACGATGTAATCAAACTTGCTGTAATAAAAAATTAAAAATTAAATTAAAAACACGAACAAGAAGTAGTGAGACAAACTTGAGGGGCTTTCTCCTGGCACATTCCATTCTAAATTCCAATCTAGAACACGGCTTCCATTGAGGCTCTGTTGCCCTAGTAAGCAGATTTGCTAAGGGAGAACTGCTGCCACCTTGTGGCCGCTTCACACAACAGCAGCTTTAATCCCAGCGCTAATGGTCAGTGGATATTCCAAATCATTGCAGGCCTGTAAATGACACCTGCCCTGAAAACAAATCGTGGGGTCATATATCGACCAAAAAGTTCAAAAGACGTCCATATTTCAAAACGACAGTTTCAAGAGGCATATTTCACGAACATTAGTGTTCTGCTTCTTTTGCTTTCTTTCTTTTTTGGTTAAAAACAACGGGAATGGAAAAAGGCAACCCTCAGAATGGGCGAAAATGTTCGCAAATGAATCAATGGACAAAGGTTTAATCTCCAATATATATAAACAGCTCACGCAGCTTAATATTAATAAAACAAACAACCCTAATACAAATATGGGCAGAAGATCTAAATAGACGTTTCTTCAAAGAAGTCACAGAGACGGCCAAGACGCACATGAAAAGCTGCTCAACACCACTAATTATTAGAGAAATGCAAATCAAAACGACAATGAGGTATCACCTCACACCTGTTAGAATCGGCATCATCAGAAAATCTACAAACAACAAATTCTGGGGAGGGTGTGGACAAAAGGAACCCTCTTCCACTATTGGTGGGAAGGTAAATTGTTACAGTCACTATGGAGAAGAGTATGGAGTTTCCTTAAAGAAACTAGAAATAGAATTACCATAGGATCCAGCAATCCCACTTCTGGGCATATACCCAGAGACAACCATAAATCAAAAACACACATTCACCACAATGTTCATTGCAGCACTATTTACAATAGCCAGGTAATGGAAGCAACCTAAATGCCCACAGACAGACGAATGGATAAAGATGTGGTACATATATAAAATGGGATATGACTCAGCCATGAAAAGGAATGAAACTGGGTTGTTTGTAGAGAAGTCGGTGGATCTAGAGACTGTCATACAGAATGAAGTAAGTCAGAAAGAGCCAAACAAATATTCTGTATTAATGTATGTATGTGGAACCTAGATATATGGTACAGATGAACAGGTTTGCAGGGCAGAAATAGAGAAACAGAGGTAGAGAACAAACGTATGGACACCAAGTCGGGGAAGCCATGGGGTGTTGTGGTCAGATGAGTTGGGAGATAGGTATTGACCTGTATATATGTATATGAATAAAATAAATAATCAATAATAACCTGCTGTATAGAAAAATAAATATAATTAAACTTCAAAATTTTTAGAAATAAAATTTAAAAATAAAACAGAAAAAAGTTCTTCCCTTCACACAGATGTATTTATATGAATGAATTATTTCCATGCTTATATCAATAAATACATAAAAGATGAATAAATTCTAACTTGAACCCAAAAAGAAAAAAAAAACCTGAAGCGAGCAGTTATACAGAGGAAAACACTATCAGGGCACTTGCTCCAGCGGTAAACAATTCTGAAATTGGTCAGAGGTGGGGAATCATCTCCCATACAGCCAGCAGCCCGGCCCACCCACGCAAGGAGCGTCCTCATTGCAAAGCTGGGGGACCGTGCCGAGGCCTCTGTGAGTAAACGTGAGCTGAGCCCCAGGCCAGCTGTTGCTGAACTGTTCCCACCCTTCCCAGGTAAAACACCTGAATATGTACAAGGGCTTGAAAGCCTAGAGGAAGGGTCGTGGATCCACACCAGCGACAGCACGGAGGCCAACTTGGTGCCTGAAGGCCAGCCAGGATGGTCCTGGCCCCGGGCGCTCTTCTGGAAGCTTTCCATTTCCCTGCCTGAGATACCCCTCCTGTCCCGGCCCCCACTCCTTTTTTTCCTTCCTCACCTAAGCCCGGAGAGAAATTCCAGCGGAAGTTATGGGTGACATATCCTCTTCTTTACAAGTGGCAGCCTGGCAACTCCTGCAGAAAGTCCAGCAGAGCCCCACTCACACCGGGCCACCAACAAAGCCATGGACCCTCACACCCTCCCACCAGCACAGCCCCGAGACTGCTGACGGGGCAGAGAATATGGAGTCAGGCACAGCTGCAGGGGCTATTGCTGCCTGGAGTGCTGTTTCTATTGACCTCAACCCAGGCACACCTGGGGAGGGCTTGCCGGCAGGGTCAGGCTGCCTAGGTCAGCTAATCCTCAGCCCTCAGGGAATCACATTGCAGAAAATGGACCTCGCTAAGACAGAATATTAGCCAAGGAAAAAAAGGGCACAATGCCATTTGCAGCCCCGTAGATGAGTCTACAGGTAATCACGTGACTTGTAGTAAGTCAGAAAGTGAAAGACACATATCGTAGGATATCACTTATAGGTGTTACCTAAAAACGGATACCAGGGCAGATATTTCCACGGAGAAGGGCAATCACAGATTCATTAAACAAACTTATGGTTCACCAATGGAAAGGTGTGAGGATTGGATTCATTACGATATTGGTGTTAAGAGACATATACAAACACAGGTGAAATATATAATCACCAAAGACCTACGGAATGCCAAGAGAAGACTACTCAACATTCTGTCATAACGTACATGGGAAAAGGGTCCCAGGAAGAACAGACATATGTATATGTGTAAAAGAACCACATCTTGCACACCTACAACAAGCCAAACGATGTAATCAAACTTGCTGTAATAAAAAATTAAAAATTAAATTAAAAACACGAACAAGAAGTAGTGAGACAAACTTGAGGGGCTTTCTCCTGGCACATTCCATTCTAAATTCCAATCTAGAAAACGGCTTCCATTGAGGCTCTGTTGCCCTAGTAAGCAGATTTGCTAAGGGAGAACTTCTGCCACCTTGTGGCCGTTTCACACAACAGCAGCTTTAATCCCAGCGCTAATGGTCAGTGGATATTCCAAATCATTGCAGGCCTGTAAATGACACCTGCCCTGAAAACAAATCCTGGGGTCATATATCGACCAAAAAGTTCAAAAGACGTCCATATTTCAAAACGACAGTTTCAAGAGGCATATTTCACGCACATTAGTGTTCTGCTTCTTTTGCTTTCTTTCTTTTTTGGTTAAAAAAAAACGGGAATGGAAAAAGGCAACCCTCAGAATGGGCGAAAACGTTCGCAAACTAATCAATGGACAAAGGTTTAATCTCCAATATATATAAACAGCTCACGCAGCTTAATATTAATAAAACAAACAACCCAATACAAATATGGGCAGAAGATCTAAATAGACGTTTCTTCAAAGAAGTCACAGAGACGGCCAAGACGCACATGAAAAGCTGCTCAACACCACTAATTATTAGAGAAATGCAAATCAAAACGACAATGAGGTATCACCTCACACCTGTTAGAATCGGCATCATCAGAAAATCTACAAACAACAAATTCTGGGGAGGGTGTGGACAAAAGGAACCCTCTTCCACTATTGGTGGGAAGGTAAATTGATACAGTCACTATGGAGAAGAGTATGGAGTTTCCTTAAAGAAACTAGAAATAGAATTACCATAGGATCCAGCAATCCCACTTCTGGGCATATACCCAGAGACAACCATAAATCAAAAACACACATTCACCACAATGTTCATTGCAGCACTATTTACAAGAGCCAGCTAATGGAAGCAACCTAAATGCCCACAGACAGACGAATGGATAAAGATGTGGTACATATATAAAATGGGATATGACTCAGCCATGAAAAGGAATGAAACTGGGTTGTTTGTAGAGAAGTCGGTGGATCTAGAGACTGTCATACAGAATGAAGTAAGTCAGAAAGAGCAAAACAAATATTCTGTATTAATGCATGTATGTGGAACCTAGATATATGGTACAGATGAACAGGTTTGCAGGGCAGAAATAGAGAAACAGAGGTAGAGAACAAACGTATGGACACCAAGTCGGGGAAGCCATGGGGTGTTGTGGTCAGATGAGTTGGGAGATAGGTATTGACCTGTATATATGTATATGAATAAAATAACTAATCAATAATAACCTGCTGTATAGAAAAATAAATATAATTAAACTTCAAAATTTTTAGAAATAAAATTTAAAAATAAAACAGAAAAAAGTTCTTCCCTTCACACAGTTGTATTTATATGAATGAATTATTTCCATGCTTATATCAATAAATACATAAAAGATGAATAAATTCTAACTTGAACGAAAAAAGAAAAAAAAAACCTGAACCCAGCAGTTATACAGAGGAAAACCCTATCAGGGCACTTGCTCCAGCGGTAAAGAATTCTGAAATTGGTCAGAGGTGGGGAATCATCTCCCATACAGCCAGCAGCCCGGCCCCTCCACGCAAGGAGCGTCCTCATTGCAAAGCTGGGGGACCGTGCCGAGGCCTCTGTGAGTAAACGTGAGCAGAGCCCCAGGCCAGCTGTTGCTGAACTGTTCCCACCCTTCCCAGGTAAAACACCTGAATATGTACAAGGGCTTGAAAGCCTAGAGGAAGGGTCGTGGATCCACACCAGCGACAGCACGCAGGCCAACTTGGTGCCTGAAGGCCAGCCAGGATGGTCCTGGCCCCGGGCGCTCTTCTGGAAGCTTTCCATTTCCCTGCCTGAGATACCCCTCCTGTCCCGGCCCCCACTCCTTTTTTTCCTTCCTCACCTAAGCCCGGAGAGAAATTCCAGCGGAAGTTATGGGTGACACATCCTCTTCTTTACAAGTGGCAGCCTGGCAACTCCTGCAGAAAGTCCAGCAGAGCCCCACTCACACCGGGCCACCAACAAAGCCGTGGACCCTCACACCCTCCCACTAGCACAGCCCCGAGACTGGTGACGGGGCAGAGAATATGGAGTCAGGCACAGCTGCAGGGGCTATTGCTGCCTGGAGTGCTGTTTCTATTGACCTCAACCCAGGCACACCTGGGGAGGGCTTGCCGGCAGGGTCAGGCTGCCCAGGTCAGCTAATCCTCAGCCCTCAGGGAATCACATTGCAGAAAATGGACCTCGCTAAGACAGAATATTAGCCAAGGAAAAAAAGGACACAATGCCATTTGCAGCCCCGTAGATGAGTCTACAGGTAATCACGTGACTTATAGTAAGTCAGAAAGTGAAAGACACATATCGTAGGATATCACTTATAGGTGTTACCTAAAAACGGATACCAGGGCAGATATTTCCACGGAGAAGGGCAATAACAGATTCATTAAACAAACTTATGGTTCACCAATGGAAAGGTGTGAGGATTGGATTCATTACGATATTGGTGTTAAGAGACATATACAAACACAGGTGAAATATATAATCACCAAAGACCTACGGAATGCCAAGAGAAGACTACTCAACATTCTGTCATAACGTACATGGGAAAAGGGTCCCAGAAAGAACAGACATATGTATATGTGTAAAAGAACCACATCTTGCACACCTACAACAAGCCAAACGATGTAATCAAACTTGCTGTAATAAAAAATAAAAAATTAAATTAAAAACACGAACAAGAAGTAGTGAGACAAACTTGAGGGGCTTTCTCCTGGCACATTCCATTCTAAATTCCAATCTAGAACACGGCTTCCATTGAGGCTCTGTTGCCCTAGTAAGCAGATTTGCTAAGGGAGAACTGCTGCCACCTTGTGGCCGCTTCACACAACAGCAGCTTTAATCCCAGCGCTAATGGTCAGTGGATATTCCAAATCATTGCAGGCCTGTAAATGACACCAGCCCTGAAAACAAATCCTGGCGTCATATATCGACCAAAAAGTTCAAAAGACGTCCATATTTCAAAACGACAGTTTCAAGAGGAATATTTCACGCACATTAGTGTTCTGCTTGTTTTGCTTTCTTTCTTTTTTGGTTAAAAACAACGGGAATGGAAAAAGGCAACCCTCAGAATGGGCGAAAACGTTCGCAAACGAATCAATGGACAAAGGTTTAATCTCCAATATATATAAACAGCTCACGCAGCTTAATATTAATAAAACAAACAACCCTAATACAAATATGGGCAGAAGATGTAAATAGACGTTTCTTCAAAGAAGTCACAGAGACGGCCAAGACACACATGAAAAGCTGCTCAACACCACTAATTATTAGAGCAATGCATATCAAAACGACAAAGAGGTATCACCTCACACCTGTTAGAATCGGCATCATCAGAAAATCTACAAACAACAAATTCTGGGGAGGGTGTGGACAAAAGGAACCCTCTTCCACTATTGGTGGGAAGGTAAATTGTTACAGTCACTATGGAGAAGAGTATGGAGTTTCCTTAAAGAAACTAGAAATAGAATTACCATAGGATCCAGCAATCCCACTTCTGGGCATATACCCAGAGACAACCATAAATCAAAAACACACATTCACCACAATGTTCATTGCAGCACTATTTACAATAGCCAGGTAATGGAAGCAACCTAAATGCCCACAGACAGACGAATGGATAAAGATGTGGTACATATATAAAATGGGATATGACTCAGCCATGAAAAGGAATGAAACTGGGTTGTTTGTAGAGAAGTCGGTGGATCTAGAGACTGTCATACAGAATGAAGTAAGTCAGAAAGAGCCAAACAAATATTCTGTATTAATGCATGTATGTGGAACCTAGATATATGGTACAGATGAACAGGTTTGCAGGGCAGAAATAGAGAAACAGAGGTAGAGAACAAACGTATGGACACCAAGTCGGGGAAGCCATGGGGTGTTGTGGTCAGATGAGTTGGGAGATAGGTATTGACCTGTATATATGTATATGAATAAAATAAATAATCAATAATAACCTGCTGTATAGAAAAATAAATATAATTAAACTTCAAAATTTTTAGAAATAAAATTTCAAAATAAAACAGAAAAAAGTTCTTCCCTTCACACAGATGTATTTATATGAATGAATTATTTCCATGCTTATATCAATAAATACATAAAAGATGAATAAATTCTAACTTGAACGAAAAAAGAAAAAAAAAAAAAACCTGAACCCAGCAGTTATACAGAGGAAAACCCTATCAGGGCACTTGCTCCAGCGGTAAACAATTCTGAAATTGGTCAGAGGTGGGGAATCATCTCCCATACAGCCAGCAGCCCGGCTCCTCCACGCAAGGAGCATCCTCATTGCAAAGCTGGGGGACAGTGCCGAGGCCTCTGTGAGTAAACGTGAGCAGAGCCCCAGGCCAGCTGTTGCTGAACTGTTCCCACCCTTCCCAGGTAAAACACCTGAATATGTACAAGGGCTTGAAAGCCTAGAGGAAGGGTCGTGGATCCACACCAGCGACAGCACGCAGGCCAACTTGGTGCCTGAAGGCCAGCCAGGATGGTCCTGGCCCCGGGCGCTCTTCTGGAAGCTTTCCATTTCCCTGCCTGAGATACCCCTCCTGTCCCGGCCCCCACTCCTTTTTTTCCTTCCTCACCTCAGCCCGGAGAGAAATTCCAGCGGAAGTTATGGGTGACACATCCTCTTCTTTACAAGTGGCAGCCTGGCAACTCCTGAAGAAAGTCCAGCAGAGCCCCACTCACACTGGGCCACCAACAAAGCTGTGGACCCTCACACCCTCCCACCAGCACAGCCCCGAGACTGCTGACGGGGCAGAGAATATGGAGTCAGGCACAGCTGCAGGGGCTATTGCTGCCTGGAGTGCTGTTTCTATTGACCTCAACCCAGGCACACCTGGGGAGGGCTTGCCGGCAGGGTCAGGCTGCCCAGGTCAGCTAATCCTCAGCCCTCAGGGAATCACATTGCAGAAAATGGACCTCGCTAAGATAGAATATTAGCCAAGGAAAAAAAGGACACAATGCCATTTGCAGCCCCGTAGATGAGTCTACAGGTAATCACGTGACTTGTAGTAAGTCAGAAAGTGAAAGACACATATCATAGGATATCACTTATAGGTGTTACCTAAAAACGGATACCAGGGCAGATATTTCCACGGAGAAGGGCAATAACAGATTCATTAAACAAACTTATGGTTCACCAATGGAAAGGTGTGAGGATTGGATTCATTACGATATTGGGGTTAAGAGACATATACAAACACAGGTGAAATATATAATCACCAAAGATCTACGGAATGCCAAGAGAAGACTACTCAACATTCTGTCATAACGTACATGGGAAAAGGGTCCCAGGAAGAACAGACATATGTATATGTGTAAAACAACCACATCTTGCACACCTACAACAAGCCAAACGATGTAATCAAACTTGCTGTAATAAAAAATTAAAAATTAAATTAAAAACACGAACAAGAAGTAGTGAGACAAACTTGAGGAGCTTTCTCCTGGCACATTCCATTCTAAATTCCAATCTAGAACACGGCTTCTATTGAGGCTCTGTTGCCCTAGTAAGAAGATTTGCTAAGGGAGAACTGCTGCCACCTTGTGGCCGCTTCACACAACAGCAGCTTTAATCCCAGCGCTAATGGTCAGTGGATATTCCAAATCATTGCAGGCCTGTAAATGACACCTGCCCTGAAAACAAATCCTGGGGTCATATATCGACCAAAAAGTTCAAAAGACGTCCATATTTCAAAACGACAGTTTCAAGAGGCATATTTCACGCACATTAGTGTTCTGCTTCTTTTGCTTTCTTTCTTTTTTGGTTAAAAACAACGGGAATGGAAAAAGGCAACCCTCAGAATGGGCGAAAACGTTCGCAAATGAATCAATGGACAAAGGTTTAATCTCCAATATATATAAACAGCTCACGCAGCTTAATATTAATAAAACAAACAACCCTAATACAAATATGGGCAGAAGATGTAAATAGACGTTTCTTCAAAGAAGTCACAGAGACGGCCAAGACGCACATGAAAAGCTGCTCAACACCACTAATTATTAGAGAAATGCAAATCAAAACGACAATGAGGTATCAGCTCACACCTGTTAGAATCGGCATCATCAGAAAATCTACAAACAACAAATTCTGGGGAGGGTGTGGACAAAAGGAACCCTCTTCCACTATTGGTGGGAAGGTAAATTGATACAGTCACTATGGAGAAGAGTATGGAGTTTCCTTAAAGAAACTAGAAATAGAATTACCATAGGATCCAGCAATCCCACTTCTGGGCATATACCCAGAGACAACCATAAATCAAAAACACACATTCACCACAATGTTCATTGCAGCACTATTTACAATAGCCAGGTAATGGAAGCAACCTAAATGCCCACAGACAGACGAATGGATAAAGATGTGGTACATATATAAAATGGGATATGACTCAGCCATGAAAAGGAATGAAACTGGGTTGTTTGTAGAGAAGTCGGTGGATCTAGAGACTGTCATACAGAATGAAGTAAGTCAGAAAGAGCAAAACAAATATTCTGTATTAATGCATGTATGTGGAATCTAGATATATGGTACAGATGAACAGGTTTGCAGGGCAGAAATAGAGAAACAGAGGTAGAGAACAAACGTATGGACACCAAGTCGGGGAAGCCATGGGGTGTTGTGGTCAGATGAGTTGGGAGATAGGTATTGACCTGTATATATGTATATGAATAAAATAAATAATCAATAATAACCTGCTGTATAGAAAAATAAATATAATTAAACTTCAAAATTTTTAGAAATAAAATTTAAAAATAAAACAGAAAAAAGTTCTTCCCTTCACACCGATGTATTTATATGAATGAATTATTTCCATGCTTATATCAATAAATACATAAAAGATGAATAAATTCTAACTTGAACCCAAAAAGAAAAAAAAAACCTGAACCGAGCAGTTATACAGAGGAAAACCCTATCAGGGCACTTGCTCCAGCGGTAAACAATTCTGAAATTGGTCAGAGGTGGGGAATCATCTCCCATACAGCCAGCAGCCCGGCCCCCCCACTCAAGGAGCATCCTCATTGCAAAGCTGGGGGACCGTGCCGAGGCCTCTGTGAGTAAACGTGAGCTGAGCCCCAGGCCAGCTGTTGCTGAACTGTTCCCACCCTTCCCAGGTAAAACACCTGAATATGTACAAGGGCTTGAAAGCCTACAGGAAGGGTCGTGGATCCACACCAGCGACAGCACGCAGGCCAACTTGGTGCCTGAAGGCCAGCCAGGATGGTCCTGGCCCCGGGCGCTCTTCTGGAAGCTTTCCATTTCCCTGCCTGAGATACCCCTCCTGTCCCGGCCCCCACTCCTTTTTTTCCTTCCTCACCTCAGCCCGGAGAGAAATTCCAGCGGAAGTTATGGGTGACACATCCTCTTCTTTACAAGTGGCAGCCTGGCAACTCCTGAAGAAAGTCCAGCAGAGCCCCACTCACACCGGGCCACCAACAAAGCCATGGACCCTCACACCCTCCCACCAGCACAGCCCCGAGACTGCTGACGGGGCAGAGAATATGGAGTCAGGCACAGCTGCATGGGCTATTGCTGCCTGGAGTGCTGTTTCTATTGACCTCAACCCAGGCACACCTGGGGAGGGCTTGCCGGCATGGTCAGGCTGCCCAGGTCAGCTAATCCTCAGCCCTCAGGGAATCACATTGCAGAAAATGGACCTCGCTAAGACAGAATATTAGCCAAGGAAAAAAAAGGACACAATGCCATTTGCAGCCCCGTAGATGAGTCTACAGGTAATCACGTGACTTGTAGTAAGTCAGAAAGTGAAAGACACATATCGTAGGATATCACTTATAGGTGTTACCTAAAAACGGATACCAGGGCAGATATTTCCACGGAGAAGGGCAATCACAGATTCATTAAACAAACTTATGGTTCACCAATGGAAAGGTGTGAGGATTGGATTCATTACGATATTGGTGTTAAGAGACATATACAAACACAGGTGAAATATATAATCACCAAAGACCTACGGAATGCCAAGAGAAGACTACTCAACATTCTGTCATAACGTACATGGGAAAAGGGTCCCAGGAAGAACAGACATATGTATATGTGTAAAAGAACCACATCTTGCACACCTACAACAAGCCAAACGATGTAATCAAACTTGCTGTAATAAAAAATTAAAAATTAAATTAAAAACACGAACAAGAAGTAGTGAGACAAACTTGAGGGGCTTTCTCCTGGCACATTCCATTCTAAATTCCAATCTAGAACACGGCTTCCATTGAGGCTCTGTTGCCCTAGTAAGCAGATTTGTTAAGGGAGAACTGCTGCCACCTTGTGGCCGCTTCACACAACAGCAGCTTTAATCCCAGCGCTAATGGTCAGTGGATATTCCAAATCATTGCAGGCCTGTAAATGACACCTGCCCTGAAAACAAATCCTGGGGTCATATATCGACCAAAAAGTTCAAAAGACGTCCATATTTCAAAACGACAGTTTCAAGAGGAATATTTCACGAACATTAGTGTTCTGCTTCTTTTGCTTTCTTTCTTTTTTGGTTAAAAACAACGGGAATGGAAAAAGGCAACCCTCAGAATGGGCGAAAACGTTCACAAATGAATCAATGGACAAAGGTTTAATCTCCAATATATATAAACAACTCACGCAGCTTAATATTAATAAAACAAACAACCCTAATACAAATATGGGCAGAAGATCTAAATAGACGTTTCTTCAAAGAAGTCACAGAGACGGCCAAGACACACATGAAAAGCTGCTCAACACCACTAATTATTAGAGAAATGCAAATCAAAACGACAATGAGGTATCACCTCACACCTGTTAGAATCGGCATCATCAGAAAATCTACAAACAACAAATTCTGGGGAGGGTGTGGACAAAAGGAACCCTCTTCCACTATTGGTGGGAAGGTAAATTGTGACAGTCACTATGGAGAAGAGTATGGAGTTTCCTTAAAGAAACTAGAAATAGAATTACCATAGGATCCAGCAATCCCACTTCTGGGCATATACCCAGAGAGAACCATAAATCAAAAACACACATTCACCACAATGTTCATTGCAGCACTATTTACAATAGCCAGGTAATGGAAGCAACCTAAATGCCCACAGACAGACGAATGGGTAAAGATGTGGTACATACATAAAATGGGATATGACTCAGCCATGAAAAGGAATGAAACTGGGTTATTTGTAGAGAAGTCGGTGGATCTAGAGACTGTCATACAGAATGAAGTAAGTCAGAAAGAGCAAAACAAATATTCTGTATTAATGCATGTATGTGGAACCTAGATATATGGTACAGATGAACAGGTTTGCAGGGCAGAAATAGAGAAACAGAGGTAGAGAACAAACGTATGGACACCAAGTCGGGGAAGCCATGGGGTGTTGTGGTCAGATGAGTTGGGAGATAGGTATTGACCTGTATATATGTATATGAATAAAATAAATAATCAATAATAACCTGCTGTATAGAAAAATAAATATAATTAAACTTCAAAATTTTTAGAAATAAAATTTAAAAATAAAACAGAAAAAAGTTCTTCCCTTCACACAGATGTATTTATATGAATGAATTATTTCCATGCTTATATCAATAAATACATAAAAGATGAATAAATTCTAACTTGAACCCAAAAAGAAAAAAAAAACCTGAACCGAGCAGTTATACAGAGGAAAACACTATCAGGGCACTTGCTCCAGCGGTAAACAATTCTGAAATTGGTCAGAGGTGGGGAATCATCTCCCATACAGCCAGCAGCCCGGCCCCCCCACGCAAGGAGCGTCCTCATTGCAAAGCTGGGGGACCGTGCCGAGGCCTCTGTGAGTAAACGTGAGCTGAGCCCCAGGCCAGCTGTTGCTGAACTGTTCCCACCCTTCCCAGGTAAAACACCTGAATATGTACAAGGGCTTGAAAGCCTAGAGGAAGGGTCGTGGAGACACACCAGCGACAGCACGCAGGCCAACTTGGTGCCTGCAGGCCAGCCAGGATGGTCCTGGCCCCGGGCGCTCTTCTGGAAGCTTTCCATTTCCCTGCCTGAGATACCCCTCCTGTCCCGGCCCCCACTCCTTTTTTTCCTTCCTCACCTCAGCACGGAGAGAAATTCCAGCGGAAGTTATGGGTGACACATCCTCTTCTTTACAAGTGGCAGCCTGGCAACTCCTGCAGAAAGTCCAGCAGAGCCCCACTCACACCGGGCCACCAACAAAGCCGTGGACCCTCACACCCTCCCACCAGCACAGCCCCGAGACTGGTGACGGGGCAGAGAATATGGAGTCAGGCACAGCTGCAGGGGCTATTGCTGCCTGGAGTGCTGTTTCTATTGACCTCAACCCAGGCACACCTGGGGAGGGCTTGCCGGCAGGGTCAGGCTGCCCAGGTCAGCTAATCCTCAGCCCTCAGGGAATCACATTGCAGAAAATGGACCTCGCTAAGACAGAATATTAGCCAAGGAAAAAAAGGGCACAATGCCATTTGCAGCCCCGTAGATGAGTCTACAGGTAAGCACGTGACTTGTAGTACGTCAGAAAGTGAAAGACACATATCGTATGATATCACTTATAGGTGTTACCTAAAAACGGATACCAGGGCAGATATTTCCACCGAGAAGGGCAATAACAGATTCATTAAACAAACTTATGGTTCCCCAATGGAAAGGTGTGAGGATTGGATTCATTACGATATTGGTGTTAAGAGACCTATACAAACACAGGTGAAATATATAATCACCAAAGACCTACGGAATGCCAAGAGAAGACTACTCAACATTCTGTCATAACGTACATGGGAAAAGGGTCCCAGGAAGAACAGACATATGTATATGTGTAAAAGAACCACATCTTGCACACCTACAACAAGCCAAACGATGTAATCAAACTTGCTGTAATAAAAAATTAAAAATTAAATTAAAAACACGAACAAGAAGTAGTGAGACAAACTTGAGGGGCTTTCTCCTGGCACATTCCATTCTAAATTCCAATCTAGGACACGGCTTCCATTGAGGCTCTGTTGCCCTAGTAAGCAGATTTGCTAAGGGAGAACTGCTGCCACCTTGTGGCCGCTTCACACAACAGCAGCTTTAATCCCAGCGCTAATGATCAGTGAATATTCCAAATCATTGCAGGCCTGTAAATGACACCTGCCCTGAAAACAAATCCTGGGGTCATATATCGACCAAAAAGTTCAAAAGACGTCCATATTTCAAAACGACAGTTTCAAGAGGAATATTTCACGCACATTAGTGTTCTGCTTCTTTTGCTTTCTTTCTTTTTTGGTTAAAAACAACGGGAATGGAAAAAGGCAACCCTCAGAATGGGCGAAAATGTTCGCAAATGAATCAATGGACAAAGGTTTAATCTCCAATATATATAAACAGCTCACGCAGCTTAATATTAATAAAACAAACAACCCTAATACAAATATGGGCAGAAGATCTAAATAGACGTTTCTTCAAAGAAGTCACAGAGACGGCCAAGACGCACATGAAAAGCTGCTCAACACCACTAATTATTAGAGAAATGCAAATCAAAACGACAATGAGGTATCACCTCACACCTGTTAGAATCGGCATCATCAGAAAATCTACAAACAAAAAATTCTGGGGAGGGTGTGGACAAAAGGAACCCTCTTCCACTATTGGTGGGAAGGTAAATTGTTACAGTCACTATGGAGAAGAGTATGGAGTTTCCTTAAAGAAACTAGAAATAGAATTACCATAGGATCCAGCAATCCCACTTCTGGGCATATACCCAGAGACAACCATAAATCAAAAACACACATTCCCCACAATGTTCATTGCAGCACTATTTACAATAGCCAGGTAATGGAAGCAACCTAAATGCCCACAGACAGACGAATGGATAAAGATGTGGTACATATATAAAATGGGATATGACTCAGCCATGAAAAGGAATGAAACAGGGTTGTTTGTAGAGAAGTCGGTGGATCTAGAGACTGTCATACAGAATGAAGTAAGTCAGAAAGAGCCAAACAAATATTCTGTATTAATGCATGTATGTGGAACCTAGATATATGGTACAGATGAACAGGTTTGCAGGGCAGAAATAGAGAAACAGAGGTAGAGAACAAACGTATGGACACCAAGTCGGGGAAGCCATGGGGTGTTGTGGTCAGATGAGTTGGGAGATAGGTATTGACCTGTATATATGTATATGAATAAAATAAATAATCAATAATAACCTGCTGTATAGAAAAATAAATATAATTAAACTTCAAAATTTTTAGAAATAAAATTTAAAAATAAAACAGAAAAAAGTTCTTCCCTTCACACAGATGTATTTATATGAATGAATTATTTCCATGCTTATATCAATAAATACATAAAAGATGAATAAATTCTAACTTGAACCCAAAAAGAAAAAAAAAACCTGAACCGAGCAGTTATACAGAGGAAAACACTATCAGGGCACTTGCTCCAGCGGTAAACAATTCTGAAATTGGTCAGAGGTGGGGAATCATCTCCCATACAGCCAGCAGCCCGGCCCCCCCACGCAAGGAGCGTCCTCATTGCAAAGCTGGGAGACCGTGCCGAGGCCTCTGTGAGTAAACGTGAGCTGAGCCCCAGGCCAGCTGTTGCTGAACTGTTCCCACCCTTCCCAGGTAAAACACCTGAATATGTACAAGGGCTTGAAAGCCTAGAGGAAGGGTCGTGGAGCCACACCAGCGACAGCACGCAGGCCAACTTGGTGCCTGCAGGCCAGCCAGGATGGTCCTGGCCCCGGGTGCTCTTCTGGAAGCTTTCCATTTCCCTGCCTGAGATACCCCTCCTGTCCCGGCCCCCAATCCTTTTTTTCCTTCCTCACCTCAGCCCGGAGAGAAATTCCAGCGGAAGTTATGGGTGACACATCCTCTTCTTTACAAGTGGCAGCCTGGCAACTCCTGCAGAAAGTCCAGCAGAGCCCCACTCACACCGGGCCACCAACAAAGCCGTGGACCCTCACACCCTCCCACCAGCACAGCCCCGAGACTGCTGACGGGGCAGAGAATATGGAGTCAGGCACAGCTGCAGGGGCTATTGCTGCCTGGAGTGCTGTTTCTATTGACCTCAACCCAGGCACACCTGGGGAGGGCTTGCCGGCAGGGTCAGGCTGCCCAGGTCAGCTAATCCTCAGCCCTCAGGGAATCACATTGCAGAAAATGGACCTCGCTAAGACAGAATATTAGCCAAGGAAAAAAAGGGCACAATGCCATTTGCAGCCCCGTAGATGAGTCTACAGGTAAGCACGTGACTTGTAGTACGTCAGAAAGTGAAAGACACATATCGTAGGATATCACTTATAGGTGTTACCTAAAAACGGATACCAGGGCAGATATTTCCACGGAGAAGGGCAATAACAGATTCATTAAACAAACTTATGGTTCACCAATGGAAAGGTGTGAGGATTGGATTCATTACAATATTGGTGTTAAGAGACATATACAAACACAGGTGAAATATATAATCACCAAAGACCTACGGAATGCCAAGAGAAGACTACTCAACATTCTGTCATAACGTACATGGGAAAAGGGTCCCAGGAAGAACAGACATATGTATATGTGTAAAAGAACCACATCTTGCACACCTACAACAAGCCAAACGATGTAATCAAACTTGCTGTAATAAAAAATTAAAAATTAAATTAAAAACACGAACAAGAAGTAGTGAGACAAACTTGAGGAGCTTTCTCCTGGCACATTCCATTCTAAATTCCAATCTAGAACACGGCTTCCATTGAGGCTCTGTTGCCCTAGTAAGCAGATTTGCTAAGGGAGAACTGCTGCCACCTTGTGGCCGCTTCACACAACAGCAGCTTTAATCCCAGCGCTAATGATCAGTGAATATTCCAAATCATTGCAGGCCTGTAAATGACACCTGCCCTGAAAACAAATCCTGGGGTCATATATCGACCAAAAAGTTCAAAAGACGTCCATATTTCAAAACGACAGTTTCAAGAGGAATATTTCACGCACATTAGTGTTCTGCTTCTTTTGCTTTCTTTCTTTTTTGGTTAAAAACAACGGGAATGGAAAAAGGCAACCCTCAGAATGGGCGAAAATGTTCGCAAATGAATCAATGGACAAAGGTTTAATCTCCAATATATATAAACAGCTCACGCAGCTTAATATTAATAAAACAAACAACCCTAATACAAATATGGGCAGAAGATCTAAATAGACGTTTCTTCAAAGAAGTCACAGAGACGGCCAAGACGCACATGAAAAGCTGCTCAACACCACTAATTATTAGAGAAATGCAAATCAAAACGACAATGAGGTATCACCTCACACCTGTTAGAATCGGCATCATCAGAAAATCTACAAACAAAAAATTCTGGGGAGGGTGTGGACAAAAGGAACCCTCTTCCACTATTGGTGGGAAGGTAAATTGTTACAGTCACTATGGAGAAGAGTATGGAGTTTCCTTAAAGAAACTAGAAATAGAATTACCATAGGATCCAGCAATCCCACTTCTGGGCATATACCCAGAGACAACCATAAATCAAAAACACACATTCCCCACAATGTTCATTGCAGCAGTATTTACAATAGCCAGGTAATGGAAGCAACCTAAATGCCCACAGACAGACGAATGGATAAAGATGTGGTACATATATAAAATGGGATATGACTCAGCCATGAAAAGGAATGAAACTGGGTTGTTTGTAGAGAAGTCGGTGGATCTAGAGACTGTCATACAGAATGAAGTAAGTCAGAAAGAGCAAAACAAATATTCTGTATTAATGCATGTATGTGGAACCTAGATATATGGTACAGATGAACAGGTTTGCAGGGCAGAAATAGAGAAACAGAGGTAGAGAACAAACGTATGGACACCAAGTCGGGGAAGCCATGGGGTGTTGTGGTCAGATGAGTTGGGAGATAGGTATTGACCTGTATATATGTATTTGAATAAAATAAATAATCAATAATAACCTGCTGTATAGAAAAATAAATATAATTAAACTTCAAAATTTTTAGAAATAAAATTTCAAAATAAAACAGAAGGGCCTCCCTGGTGGCGCAGTGGTTGGGAGTCCGCCTGCCGATGCAGGGGACGCGGGTTCGTGCCCCGATCCCGGAGGATCCCACGTGCCGCGGAGCGGCTGGGCCCGCGAGCCATGGCCGCGGGGCCTGTGTGTCCGGAGCCTGTGCTCTGCAACGGGAGAGGCCACAGCAGTGAGAGGCCCGCGTACAGCAAAAAAAAAAAAAAAAAAAAAAAAAAAAAAAAAAAAAACAGAAAAAAGTTCTTCCCTTCACACAGATGTATTTATATGAATGAATTATTTCCATGCTTATATCAATAAATACATAAAAGATGAATAAATTCTAACTTGAACGAAAAAAGAAAAAAAAAAAAAACCTGAACCCAGCAGTTATACAGAGGAAAACCCTATCAGGGCACTTGCTCCAGCGGTAAACAATTCTGAAATTGGTCAGAGGTGGGGAATCATCTCCCATACAGCCAGCAGCCCGGCTCCTCCACGCAAGGAGCATCCTCATTGCAAAGCTGGGGGACAGTGCCGAGGCCTCTGTGAGTAAACGTGAGCAGAGCCCCAGGCCAGCTGTTGCTGAACTGTTCCCACCCTTCCCAGGTAAAACACCTGAATATGTACAAGGGCTTGAAAGCCTAGAGGAAGGGTCGTGGATCCACACCAGCGACAGCACGCAGGCCAACTTGGTGCCTGAAGGCCAGCCAGGATGGTCCTGGCCCCGGGCGCTCTTCTGGAAGCTTTCCATTTCCCTGCCTGAGATACCCCTCCTGTCCCGGCCCCCACTCCTTTTTTTCCTTCCTCACCTAAGCCCGGAGAGAAATTCCAGCGGAAGTTATGGGTGACACATCCTCTTCTTTACAAGTGGCAGCCTGGCAACTCCTGAAGAAAGTCCAGCAGAGCCCCACTCACACTGGGCCACCAACAAAGCTGTGGACCCTCACACCCTCCCACCAGCACAGCCCCGAGACTGCTGACGGGGCAGAGAATATGGAGTCAGGCACAGCTGCAGGGGCTATTGCTGCCTGGAGTGCTGTTTCTATTGACCTCAACCCAGGCACACCTGGGGAGGGCTTGCCGGCAGGGTCAGGCTGCCCAGGTCAGCTAATCCTCAGCCCTCAGGGAATCACATTGCAGAAAATGGACCTCGCTAAGACAGAATATTAGCCAAGGAAAAAAAGGACACAATGCCATTTGCAGCCCCGTAGATGAGTCTACAGGTAATCACGTGACTTGTAGTAAGTCAGAAAGTGAAAGACACATATCATAGGATATCACTTATAGGTGTTACCTAAAAACGGATACCAGGGCAGATATTTCCACGGAGAAGGGCAATAACAGATTCATTAAACAAACTTATGGTTCACCAATGGAAAGGTGTGAGGATTGGATTCATTACGATATTGGGGTTAAGAGACATATACAAACACAGGTGAAATATATAATCACCAAAGATCTACGGAATGCCAAGAGAAGACTACTCAACATTCTGTCATAACGTACATGGGAAAAGGGTCCCAGGAAGAACAGACATATGTATATGTGTAAAACAACCACATCTTGCACACCTACAACAAGCCAAACGATGTAATCAAATTTGCTGTAATAAAAAATTAAAAATTAAATTAAAAACACGAACAAGAAGTAGTGAGACAAACTTGAGGAGCTTTCTCCTGGCACATTCCATTCTAAATTCCAATCTAGAACACGGCTTCTATTGAGGCTCTGTTGCCCTAGTAAGAAGATTTGCTAAGGGAGAACTGCTGCCACCTTGTGGCCGCTTCACACAACAGCAGCTTTAATCCCAGCGCTAATGGTCAGTGGATATTCCAAATCATTGCAGGCCTGTAAATGACACCTGCCCTGAAAACAAATCCTGGGGTCATATATCGACCAAAAAGTTCAAAAGACGTCCATATTTCAAAACGACAGTTTCAAGAGGCATATTTCACGCACATTAGTGTTCTGCTTCTTTTGCTTTCTTTCTTTTTTGGTTAAAAACAACGGGAATGGAAAAAGGCAACCCTCAGAATGGGCGAAAACGTTCGCAAATGAATCAATGGACAAAGGTTTAATCTCCAATATATATAAACAGCTCACGCAGCTTAATATTAATAAAACAAACAACCCTAATACAAATATGGGCAGAAGATGTAAATAGACGTTTCTTCAAAGAAGTCACAGAGACGGCCAAGACGCACATGAAAAGCTGCTCAACACCACTAATTATTAGAGAAATGCAAATCAAAACGACAATGAGGTATCACCTCACACCTGTTAGAATCGGCATCATCAGAAAATCTACAAACAACAAATTCTGGGGAGGGTGTGGACAAAAGGAACCCTCTTCCACTATTGGTGGGAAGGTAAATTGATACAGTCACTATGGAGAAGAGTATGGAGTTTCCTTAAAGAAACTAGAAATAGAATTACCATAGGATCCAGCAATCCCACTTCTGGGCATATACCCAGAGACAACCATAAATCAAAAACACACATTCACCACAATGTTCATTGCAGCACTATTTACAATAGCCAGGTAATGGAAGCAACCTAAATGCCCACAGACAGACGAATGGATAAAGATGTGGTACATATATAAAATGGGATATGACTCAGCCATGAAAAGGAATGAAACTGGGTTGTTTGTAGAGAAGTCGGTGGATCTAGAGACTGTCATACAGAATGAAGTAAGTCAGAAAGAGCAAAACAAATATTCTGTATTAATGCATGTATGTGGAATCTAGATATATGGTACAGATGAACAGGTTTGCAGGGCAGAAATAGAGAAACAGAGGTAGAGAACAAACGTATGGACACCAAGTCGGGGAAGCCATGGGGTGTTGTGGTCAGATGAGTTGGGAGATAGGTATTGACCTGTATATATGTATATGAATAAAATAAATAATCAATAATAACCTGCTGTATAGAAAAATAAATATAATTAAACTTCAAAATTTTTAGAAATAAAATTTAAAAATAAAACAGAAAAAAGTTCTTCCCTTCACACCGATGTATTTATATGAATGAATTATTTCCATGCTTATATCAATAAATACATAAAAGATGAATAAATTCTAACTTGAACCCAAAAAGAAAAAAAAAACCTGAACCGAGCAGTTATACAGAGGAAAACACTATCAGGGCACTTGCTCCAGCGGTAAACAATTCTGAAATTGGTCAGAGGTGGGGAATCATCTCCCATACAGCCAGCAGCCCGGCCCCCCCACTCAAGGAGCATCCTCATTGCAAAGCTGGGGGACCGTGCCGAGGCCTCTGTGAGTAAACGTGAGCTGAGCCCCAGGCCAGCTGTTGCTGAACTGTTCCCACCCTTCCCAGGTAAAACACCTGAATATGTACAAGGGCTTGAAAGCCTACAGGAAGGGTCGTGGATCCACACCAGCGACAGCACGCAGGCCAACTTGGTGCCTGAAGGCCAGCCAGGATGGTCCTGGCCCCGGGTGCTCTTCTGGAAGCTTTCCATTTCCCTGCCTGAGATACCCCTCCTGTCCCGGCCCCCACTCCTTTTTTTCCTTCCTCACCTCAGCCCGGAGAGAAATTCCAGCGGAAGTTATGGGTGACACATCCTCTTCTTTACAAGTGGCAGCCTGGCAACTCCTGCAGAAAGTCCAGCAGAGCCCCAGTCACACCGGGCCACCAACAAAGCCATGGACCCTCACACCCTCCCACCAGCACAGCCCCGAGACTGCTGACGGGGCAGAGAATATGGAGTCAGGCACAGCTGCATGGGCTATTGCTGCCTGGAGTGCTGTTTCTATTGACCTCAACCCAGGCACACCTGGGGAGGGCTTGCCGGCATGGTCAGGCTGCCCAGGTCAGCTAATCCTCAGCCCTCAGGGAATCACATTGCAGAAAATGGACCTCGCTAAGACAGAATATTAGCCAAGGAAAAAAAAGGACACAATGCCATTTGCAGCCCCGTAGATGAGTCTACAGGTAATCACGTGACTTGTAGTAAGTCAGAAAGTGAAAGACACATATCGTAGGATATCACTTATAGGTGTTACCTAAAAACGGATACCAGGGCAGATATTTCCACGGAGAAGGGCAATCACAGATTCATTAAACAAACTTATGGTTCACCAATGGAAAGGTGTGAGGATTGGATTCATTACGATATTGGTGTTAAGAGACATATACAAACACAGGTGAAATATATAATCACCAAAGACCTACGGAATGCCAAGAGAAGACTACTCAACATTCTGTCATAACGTACATGGGAAAAGGGTCCCAGGAAGAACAGACATATGTATATGTGTAAAAGAACCACATCTTGCACACCTACAACAAGCCAAACGATGTAATCAAACTTGCTGTAATAAAAAATTAAAAATTAAATTAAAAACACGAACAAGAAGTAGTGAGACAAACTTGAGGGGCTTTCTCCTGGCACATTCCATTCTAAATTCCAATCTAGAACACGGCTTCCATTGAGGCTCTGTTGCCCTAGTAAGCAGATTTGTTAAGGAGAACTGCTGCCACCTTGTGGCCGCTTCACACAACAGCAGCTTTAATCCCAGCGCTAATGGTCAGTGGATATTCCAAATCATTGCAGGCCTGTAAATGACACCTGCCCTGAAAACAAATCCTGGGGTCATATATCGACCAAAAAGTTCAAAAGGCGTCCATATTTCAAAACGACAGTTTCAAGAGGAATATTTCACGAACATTAGTGTTCTGCTTCTTTTGCTTTCTTTCTTTTTTGGTTAAAAACAACGGGAATGGAAAAAGGCAACCCTCAGAATGGGCGAAAACGTTCACAAATGAATCAATGGATAAAGGTTTAATCTCCAATATATATAAACAACTCACGCAGCTTAATATTAATAAAACAAACAACCCTAATACAAATATGGGCAGAAGATCTAAATAGACGTTTCTTCAAAGAAGTCACAGAGACGGCCAAGACACACATGAAAAGCTGCTCAACACCACTAATTATTAGAGAAATGCAAATCAAAACGACAATGAGGTATCACCTCACACCTGTTAGAATCGGCATCATCAGAAAATCTACAAACAACAAATTCTGGGGAGGGTGTGGACAAAAGGAACCCTCTTCCACTATTGGTGGGAAGGTAAATTGTGACAGTCACTATGGAGAAGAGTATGGAGTTTTCTTAAAGAAACTAGAAATAGAATTACCATAGGATCCAGCAATCCCACTTCTGGGCATATACCCAGAGAGAACCATAAATCAAAAACACACATTCACCACAATGTTCATTGCAGCACTATTTACAATAGCCAGGTAATGGAAGCAACCTAAATGCCCACAGACAGACGAATGGGTAAAGATGTGGTACATACATAAAATGGGATATGACTCAGCCATGAAAAGGAATGAAACTGGGTTATTTGTAGAGAAGTCGGTGGATCTAGAGACTGTCATACAGAATGAAGTAAGTCAGAAAGAGCAAAACAAATATTCTGTATTAATGCATGTATGTGGAACCTAGATATATGGTACAGATGAACAGGTTTGCAGGGCAGAAATAGAGAAACAGAGGTAGAGAACAAACGTATGGACACCAATTCGGGGAAGCCATGGGGTGTTGTGGTCAGATGAGTTGGGAGATAGGTATTGACCTGTATATATGTATATGAATAAAATAAATAATCAATAATAACCTGCTGTATAGAAAAATAAATATAATTAAACTTCAAAATTTTTAGAAATAAAATTTAAAAATAAAACAGAAAAAAGTTCTTCCCTTCACACAGATGTATTTATATGAATGAATTATTTCCATGCTTATATCAATAAATACATAAAAGATGAATAAATTCTAACTTGAACCCAAAAAGAAAAAAAAAACCTGAACCGAGCAGTTATACAGAGGAAAACACTATCAGGGCACTTGCTCCAGCGGTAAACAATTCTGAAATTGGTCAGAGGTGGGGAATCATCTCCCATACAGCCAGCAGCCCGGCCCCCCCACGCAAGGAGCGTCCTCATTGCAAAGCTGGGGGACCGTGCCGAGGCCTCTGTGAGTAAACGTGAGCTGAGCCCCAGGCCAGCTGTTGCTGAACTGTTCCCACCCTTCCCAGGTAAAACACCTGAATATGTACAAGGGCTTGAAAGCCTAGAGGAAGGGTCGTGGAGACACACCAGCGACAGCACGCAGGCCAACTTGGTGCCTGCAGGCCAGCCAGGATGGTCCTGGCCCCGGGCGCTCTTCTGGAAGCTTTCCATTTCCCTGCCTGAGATACCCCTCCTGTCCCGGCCCCCACTCCTTTTTGTCCTTCCTCACCTCAGCACGGAGAGAAATTCCAGCGGAAGTTATGGGTGACACATCCTCTTCTTTACAAGTGGCAGCCTGGCAACTCCTGCAGAAAGTCCAGCAGAGCCCCACTCACACCGGGCCACCAACAAAGCCGTGGACCCTCACACCCTCCCACCAGCACAGCCCCGAGACTGGTGACGGGGCAGAGAATATGGAGTCAGGCACAGCTGCAGGGGCTATTGCTGCCTGGAGTGCTGTTTCTATTGACCTCAACCCAGGCACACCTGGGGAGGGCTTGCCGGCAGGGTCAGGCTGCCCAGGTCAGCTAATCCTCAGCCCTCAGGGAATCACATTGCAGAAAATGGACCTCGCTAAGACAGAATATTAGCCAAGGAAAAAAAGGGCACAATGCCATTTGCAGCCCCGTAGATGAGTCTACAGGTAAGCACGTGACTTGTAGTACGTCAGAAAGTGAAAGACACATATCGTATGATATCACTTATAGGTGTTACCTAAAAACGGATACCAGGGCAGATATTTCCACCGAGAAGGGCAATAACAGATTCATTAAACAAACTTATGGTTCCCCAATGGAAAGGTGTGAGGATTGGATTCATTACGATATTGGTGTTAAGAGACATATACAAACACAGGTGAAATATATAATCACCAAAGACCTACGGAATGCCAAGAGAAGACTACTCAACATTCTGTCATAACGTACATGGGAAAAGGGTCCCAGGAAGAACAGACATATGTATATGTGTAAAAGAACCACATCTTGCACACCTACAACAAGCCAAACGATGTAATCAAACTTGCTGTAATAAAAAATTAAAAATTAAATTAAAAACACGAACAAGAAGTAGTGAGACAAACTTGAGGGGCTTTCTCCTGGCACATTCCATTCTAAATTCCAATCTAGAACACGGCTTCCATTGAGGCTCTGTTGCCCTAGTAAGCAGATTTGCTAAGGGAGAACTGCTGCCACCTTGTGGCCGCTTCACACAACAGCAGCTTTAATCCCAGCGCTAATGATCAGTGAATATTCCAAATCATTGCAGGCCTGTAAATGACACCTGCCCTGAAAACAAATCCTGGGGTCATATATCGACCAAAAAGTTCAAAAGACGTCCATATTTCAAAACGACAGTTTCAAGAGGAATATTTCACGCACATTAGTGTTCTGCTTCTTTTGCTTTCTTTCTTTTTTGGTTAAAAACAACGGGAATGGAAAAAGGCAACCCTCAGAATGGGCGAAAATGTTCGCAAATGAATCAATGGACAAAGGTTTAATCTCCAATATATATAAACAGCTCACGCAGCTTAATATTAATAAAACAAACAACCCTAATACAAATATGGGCAGAAGATCTAAATAGACGTTTCTTCAAAGAAGTCACAGAGACGGCCAAGACGCACATGAAAAGCTGCTCAACACCACTAATTATTAGAGAAATGCAAATCAAAACGACAATGAGGTATCACCTCACACCTGTTAGAATCGGCATCATCAGAAAATCTACAAACAAAAAATTCTGGGGAGGGTGTGGACAAAAGGAACCCTCTTCCACTATTGGTGGGAAGGTAAATTGTTACAGTCACTATGGAGAAGAGTATGGAGTTTCCTTAAAGAAACTAGAAATAGAATTACCATAGGATCCAGCAATCCCACTTCTGGGCATATACCCAGAGACAACCATAAATCAAAAACACACATTCCCCACAATGTTCATTGCAGCACTATTTACGATAGCCAGGTAATGGAAGCAACCTAAATGCCCACAGACAGACGAATGGATAAAGATGTGGTACATATATAAAATGGGATATGACTCAGCCATGAAAAGGAATGAAACTGGGTTGTTTGTAGAGAAGTCGGTGGATCTAGAGACTGTCATACAGAATGAAGTAAGTCAGAAAGAGCAAAACAAATATTCTGTATTAATGCATGTATGTGGAACCTAGATATATGGTACAGATGAACAGGTTTGCAGGGCAGAAATAGAGAAACAGAGGTAGAGAACAAACGTATGGACACCAAGTCGGGGAAGCCATGGGGTGTTGTGGTCAGATGAGTTGGGAGATAGGTATTGACCTGTATATATGTATATGAATAAAATAAATAATCAATAATAACCTGCTGTATAGAAAAATAAATATAATTAAACTTCAAAATTTTTAGAAATAAAATTTAAAAATAAAACAGAAAAAAGTTCTTCCCTTCACACAGATGTATTTATATGAATGAATTATTTCCATGCTTATATCAATAAATACATAAAAGATGAATAAATTCTAACTTGAACCCAAAAAGAAAAAAAAAACCTGAACCGAGCAGTTATACAGAGGAAAACACTATCAGGGCACTTGCTCCAGCGGTAAACAATTCTGAAATTGGTCAGAGGTGGGGAATCATCTCCCATACAGCCAGCAGCCCGGCCCCCCCACGCAAGGAGCGTCCTCATTGCAAAGCTGGGGGACTGTGCCGAGGCCTCTGTGAGTAAACGTGAGCTGAGCCCCAGGCCAGCTGTTGCTGAACTGTTCCCACCCTTCCCAGGTAAAACACCTGAATATGTACAAGGGCTTGAAAGCCTAGAGGAAGGGTCGTGGAGCCACACCAGCGACAGCACGCAGGCCAACTTGGTGCCTGCAGGCCAGCCAGGATGGTCCTGGCCCCGGGCGCTCTTCTGGAAGCTTTCCATTTCCCTGCCTGAGATACCCCTCCTGTCCCGGCCCCCAATCCTTTTTTTCCTTCCTCACCTCAGCCCGGAGAGAAATTCCAGCGGAAGTTATGGGTGACACATTCTCTTCTTTACAAGTGGCAGCCTGGCAACTCCTGCAGAAAGTCCAGCAGAGCCCCACTCACACCGGGCCACCAACAAAGCCGTGGACCCTCACACCCTCCCACCAGCACAGCCCCGAGACTGCTGACGGGGCAGAGAATATGGAGTCAGGCACAGCTGCAGGGGCTATTGCTGCCTGGAGTGCTGTTTCTATTGACCTCAACCCAGGCACACCTGGGGAGGGCTTGCCGGCAGGGTCAGGCTGCCCAGGTCAGCTAATCCTCAGCCCTCAGGGAATCACATTGCAGAAAATGGACCTCGCTAAGACAGAATATTAGCCAAGGAAAAAAAGGGCACAATGCCATTTGCAGCCCCGTAGATGAGTCTACAGGTAAGCACGTGACTTGTAGTACGTCAGAAAGTGAAAGACACATATCGTAGGATATCACTTATAGGTGTTACCTAAAAACGGATACCAGGGCAGATATTTCCACGGAGAAGGGCAATAACAGATTCATTAAACAAACTTATGGTTCACCAATGGAAAGGTGTGAGGATTGGATTCATTACGATATTGGTGTTAAGAGACATATACAAACACAGGTGAAATATATAATCACCAAAGACCTACGGAATGCCAAGAGAAGACTACTCAACATTCTGTCATAACGTACATGGGAAAAGGGTCCCAGGAAGAACAGACATATGTATATGTGTAAAAGAACCACATCTTGCACACCTACAACAAGCCAAACGATGTAATCAAACTTGCTGTAATAAAAAATTAAAAATTAAATTAAAAACACGAACAAGAAGTAGTGAGACAAACTTGAGGAGCTTTCTCCTGGCACATTCCATTCTAAATTCCAATCTAGAACAGGGCTTCCATTGAGGCTCTGTTGCCCTAGTAAGCAGATTTGCTAAGGGAGAACTGCTGCCACCTTGTGGCCGCTTCACACAACAGCAGCTTTAATCCCAGCGCTAATGATCAGTGAATATTCCAAATCATTGCAGGCCTGTAAATGACACCTGCCCTGAAAACAAATCCTGGGGTCATATATCGACCAAAAAGTTCAAAAGACGTCCATATTTCAAAACGACAGTTTCAAGAGGAATATTTCACGAACATTAGTGTTCTGCTTCTTTTGCTTTCTTTCTTTTTTGGTTAAAAACAACGGGAATGGAAAAAGGCAACCCTCAGAATGGGCGAAAACGTTCACAAATGAATCAATGGACAAAGGTTTAATCTCCAATATATATAAACAACTCACGCAGCTTAATATTAATAAAACAAACAACCCTAATACAAATATGGGCAGAAGATCTAAATAGACGTTTCTTCAAAGAAGTCACAGAGACGGCCAAGACACACATGAAAAGCTGCTCAACACCACTAATTATTAGAGAAATGCAAATCAAAACGACAATGAGGTATCACCTCACACCTGTTAGAATCGGCATCATCAGAAAATCTACAAACAACAAATTCTGGGGAGGGTGTGGACAAAAGGAACCCTCTTCCACTATTGGTGGGAAGGTAAATTGTGACAGTCACTATGGAGAAGAGTATGGAGTTTCCTTAAAGAAACTAGAAATAGAATTACCATAGGATCCAGCAATCCCACTTCTGGGCATATACCCAGAGAGAACCATAAATCAAAAACACACATTCACCACAATGTTCATTGCAGCACTATTTACAATAGCCAGGTAATGGAAGCAACCTAAATGCCCACAGACAGACGAATGGGTAAAGATGTGGTACATACATAAAATGGGATATGACTCAGCCATGAAAAGGAATGAAACTGGGTTATTTGTAGAGAAGTCGGTGGATCTAGAGACTGTCATACAGAATGAAGTAAGTCAGAAAGAGCAAAACAAATATTCTGTATTAATGCATGTATGTGGAACCTAGATATATGGTACAGATGAACAGGTTTGCAGGGCAGAAATAGAGAAACAGAGGTAGAGAACAAACGTATGGACACCAAGTCGGGGAAGCCATGGGGTGTTGTGGTCAGATGAGTTGGGAGATAGGTATTGACCTGTATATATGTATATGAATAAAATAAATAATCAATAATAACCTGCTGTATAGAAAAATAAATATAATTAAACTTCAAAATTTTTAGAAATAAAATTTAAAAATAAAACAGAAAAAAGTTCTTCCCTTCACACAGATGTATTTATATGAATGAATTATTTCCATGCTTATATCAATAAATACATAAAAGATGAATAAATTCTAACTTGAACCCAAAAAGAAAAAAAAAACCTGAACCGAGCAGTTACACAGAGGAAAACACTATCAGGGCACTTGCTCCAGCGGTAAACAATTCTGAAATTGGTCAGAGGTGGGGAATCATCTCCCATACAGCCAGCAGCCCGGCCCCCCCACGCAAGGAGCGTCCTCATTGCAAAGCTGGGGGACCGTGCCGAGGCCTCTGTGAGTAAACGTGAGCTGAGCCCCAGGCCAGCTGTTGCTGAACTGTTCCCACCCTTCCCAGGTAAAACACCTGAATATGTACAAGGGCTTGAAAGCCTAGAGGAAGGGTCGTGGAGCCACACCAGCGACAGCACGCAGGCCAACTTGGTGCCTGCAGGCCAGCCAGGATGGTCCTGGCCCCGGGCGCTCTTCTGGAAGCTTTCCATTTCCCTGCCTGAGATACCCCTCCTGTCCCGGCCCCCAATCCTTTTTTTCCTTCCTCACCTCAGCCCGGAGAGAAATTCCAGCGGAAGTTATGGGTGACACATCCTCTTCTTTACAAGTGGCAGCCTGGCAACTCCTGCAGAAAGTCCAGCAGAGCCCCACTCACACCGGGCGACCAACAAAGCCGTGGACCCTCACACCCTCCCACCAGCACAGCCCCGAGACTGCTGACGGGGCAGAGAATATGGAGTCAGGCACAGCTGCAGGGGCTATTGCTGCCTGGAGTGCTGTTTCTATTGACCTCAACCCAGGCACACCTGGGGAGGGCTTGCCGGCAGGGTCAGGCTGCCCAGGTCAGCTAATCCTCAGCCCTCAGGGAATCACATTGCAGAAAATGGACCTCGCTAAGACAGAATATTAGCCAAGGAAAAAAAGGGCACAATGCCATTTGCAGCCCCGTAGATGAGTCTACAGGTAAGCACGTGACTTGTAGTACGTCAGAAAGTGAAAGACACATATCGTAGGATATCACTTATAGGTGTTACCTAAAAACGGATACCAGGGCAGATATTTCCACGGAGAAGGGCAATAACAGATTCATTAAACAAACTTATGGTTCACCAATGGAAAGGTGTGAGGATTGGATTCATTACGATATTGGTGTTAAGAGACATATACAAACACAGGTGAAATATATAATCACCAAAGACCTACGGAATGCCAAGAGAAGACTACTCAACATTCTGTCATAACGTACATGGGAAAAGGGTCCCAGGAAGAACAGACATATGTATATGTGTAAAAGAACCACATCTTGCACACCTACAACAAGCCAAACGATGTAATCAAACTTGCTGTAATAAAAAATTAAAAATTAAATTAAAAACACGAACAAGAAGTAGTGAGACAAACTTGAGGAGCTTTCTCCTGGCACATTCCATTCTAAATTCCAATCTAGAACACGGCTTCCATTGAGGCTCTGTTGCCCTAGTAAGCAGATTTGCTAAGGGAGAACTGCTGCCACCTTGTGGCCGCTTCACACAACAGCAGCTTGAATCCCAGCGCTAATGATCAGTGAATATTCCAAATCATTGCAGGCCTGTAAATGACACCTGCCCTGAAAACAAATCCTGGGGTCATATATCGACCAAAAAGTTCAAAAGACGTCCATATTTCAAAACGACAGTTTCAAGAGGAATATTTCACGCACATTAGTGTTCTGCTTCTTTTGCTTTCTTTCTTTTTTGTTTAAAAAAAACGGGAATGGAAAAAGGCAACCCTCAGAATGGGCGAAAACGTTCGCAAACGAATCAATGGACATAGGTTTAATCTCCAATATATATAAACAGCTCACGCAGCTTAATATTAATAAAACAAACAACCCAATACAAATATGGGCAGAAGATCTAAATAGACGTTTCTTCAAAGAAGTCACAGAGACGGCCAAGACGCACATGAAAAGCTGCTCAACACCACTAATTATTAGAGAAATGCAAATCAAAACGACAATGAGGTATCACCTCACACCTGTTAGAATCGGCATCATCAGAAAATCTACAAACAACAAATTCTGGGGAGGGTGTGGACAAAAGGAACCCTCTTCCACTATTGGTGGGAAGGTAAATTGATACAGTCACTATGGAGAAGAGTATGGAGTTTCCTTAAAGAAACTAGAAATAGAATTACCATAGGATCCAGCAATCCCTCTTCTGGGCATATACCCAGAGACAACCATAAATCAAAAACACACATTCCCCACAATGTTCATTGCAGCACTATTTACAATAGCCAGGTAATGGAAGCAACCTAAATGCCCACAGACAGACGAATGGATAAAGATGTGGTACATATATAAAATGGGATATGACTCAGCCATGAAAAGGAATGAAACTGGGTTGTTTGTAGAGAAGTCGGTGGATCTAGAGACTGTCATACAGAATGAAGTAAGTCAGAAAGAGCAAAACAAATATTCTGTATTAATGCATGTATGTGGAACCTAGATATATGGTACAGATGAACAGGTTTGCAGGGCAGAAATAGAGAAACAGAGGTAGAGAACAAACGTATGGACACCAAGTCGGGGAAGCCATGGGGTGTTGTGGTCAGATGAGTTGGGAGATAGGTATTGACCTGTATATATGTATATGAATAAAATAAATAATCAATAATAACCTGCTGTATAGAAAAATAAATATAATTAAACTTCAAAATTTTTAGAAATAAAATTTAAAAATAAAACAGAAAAAAGTTCTTCCCTTCACACAGATGTATTTATATGAATGAATTATTTCCATGCTTATATCAATAAATACATAAAAGATGAATAAATTCTAACTTGAACCCAAAAAGAAAAAAAAAACCTGAACCGAGCAGTTATACAGAGGAAAACACTATCAGGGCACTTGCTCCAGCGGTAAACAATTCTGAAATTGGTCAGAGGTGGGGAATCATCTCCCATACAGCCAGCAGCCCGGCCCCCCCACGCAAGGAGCGTCCTCATTGCAAAGCTGGGGGACCGTGCCGAGGCCTCTGTGAGTAAACGTGAGCTGAGCCCCAGGCCAGCTGTTGCTGAACTGTTCCCAGCCTTCCCAGGTAAAACACCTGAATATGTACAAGGGCTTGAAAGCCTAGAGGAAGGGTCGTGGATCCACACCAGCGACAGCACGCAGGCCAACTTGGTGCCTGCAGGCCAGCCAGGATGGTCCTGGCCCCGGGCGCTCTTCTGGAAGCTTTCCATTTCCCTGCCTGAGATACCCCTCCTGTCCTGGCCCCCACTCCTTTTTTTCCTTCCTCACCTCAGCCCGGAGAGAAATTCCAGCGGATGTTATGGGTGACACATCCTCTTCTTTACAAGTGGCAGCCTGGCAACTCCTGCAGAAAGTCCAGCAGAGCCCCACTCACACCGGGCCACCAACAAAGCCGTGGACCCTCACACCCTCCCACCAGCACAGCCCCGAGACTGCTGACGGGGCAGAGAATATGGAGTCAGGCACAGCTGCAGGGGCTATTGCTGCCTGGAGTGCTGTTTCTATTGACCTCAACCCAGGCACACCTGGGGAGGGCTTGCCGGCAGGGTCAGGCTGCCCAGGTCAGCTAATCCTCAGCCCTCAGGGAATCACATTGCAGAAAATGGACCTCGCTAAGACAGAATATTAGCCAAGGAAAAAAAGGGCACAATGCCATTTGCAGCCCCGTAGATGAGTCTACAGGTAATCACGTGATTTGTAGTAAGTCAGAAAGTCAAAGACACATATCGTAGAATATCACTTATAGGTGTTACCTAAAAACGGATACCAGGGCAGGTATTTCCACGGAGAAGGGCAATAACAGATTCATTAAACAAACTTATGGTTCACCAATGGAAAGGTGTGAGGATTGGATTCATTACGATATTGGTGTTAAGAGACATATACAAACACAGGTGAAATATATAATCACCAAAGACCTACGGAATGCCAAGAGAAGACTACTCAACATTCTGTCATAACGTACATGGGAAAAGGGTCCCAGGAAGAACAGACATATGTATATGTGTAAAAGAACCACATCTTGCACACCTACAACAAGCCAAACGATGTAATCAAACTTGCTGTAATAAAAAATTAAAAATTAAATTAAAAACACGAACAAGAAGTAGTGAGACAAACTTGAGGGGCTTTCTCCTGGCACATTCCATTCTAAATTCCAATCTAGAACACGGCTTCCATTGAGGCTCTGTTGCCCTAGTAAGCAGATTTGCTAAGGGAGAACTGCTGCCACCTTGTGGCCGTTTCACACAACAACAGCTTTCATCCCAGCGCTAATGGTCAGTGGATATTCCAAATAATTGCAGGCCTGTAAATGACACCTGCCCTGAAAACAAATCCTGGGGTCATATATCGACCAAAAAGTTCAAAAGACGTCCATATTTCAAAACGACAGTTTCAAGAGGCATATTTCACGCACATTAGTGTTCTGATTCTTTTGCTTTCTTTCTTTTTTGGTTAAAAAAAACGGGAATGGAAAAAGGCAACCCTCAGAATGGGCGAAAACGTTCGCAAACGAATCAATGGACATAGGTTTAATCTCCAATATATATAAACAGCTCATGCAGCTTAATATTAATAAAACAAACAACCCAATACAAATATGGGCAGAAGATCTAAATAGACGTTTCTTCAAAGAAGTCACAGAGACGGCCAAGACGCACATGAAAAGCTGCTCAACACCACTAATTATTAGAGAAATGCAAATCAAAACGACAATGAGGTATCACCTCACACCTGTTAGAATCGGCATCATCAGAAAATCTACAAACAACAAATTCTGGGGAGGGTGTGGACAAAAGGAACCCTCTTCCACTATTGGTGGGAAGGTAAATTGATACAGTCACTATGGAGAACAGTATGGAGTTTCCTTAAAGAAACTAGAAATAGAATTACCATAGGATCCAGCAATCCCACTTCTGGGCATATACCCAGAGACAACCATAAATCAAAAACACACATTCACCACAATGTTCATTGCAGCACTATTTACAATAGCCAGGTAATGGAAGCAACCTAAATGCCCACAGACAGACGAATGGATAAAGATGTGGTACATATATAAAATGGGATATGACTCAGCCATGAAAAGGAATGAAACTGGGTTGTTTGTAGAGAAGTCGGTGGATCTAGAGACTGTCATACAGAATGAAGTAAGTCAGAAAGAGCAAAACAAATATTCTGTATTAATGCATGTATGTGGAACCTAGATATATGGTACAGATGAACAGGTTTGCAGGGCAGAAATAGAGAAACAGAGGTAGAGAACAAACGTATGGACACCAAGTCGGGGAAGCCATGGGGTGTTGTGGTCAGATGAGTTGGGAGATAGGTATTGACCTGTATATATGTATATGAATAAAATAAATAATCAATAATAACCTGCTGTATAGAAAAATAAATATAATTAAACTTCAAAATTTTTAGAAATAAAATTTAAAAATAAAACAGAAAAAAGTTCTTCCCTTCACACAGTTGTATTTATATGAATGAATTATTTCCATGCTTATATCAATAAATACATAAAAGATGAATAAATTCTAACTTGAACGAAAAAAGAAAAAAAAAAACCTGAACCCAGCAGTTATACAGAGGAAAACCCTATCAGGGCACTTGCTCCAGCGGTAAACAGTTCTGAAATTGGGCAGAGGTGGGGAATCATCTCCCATACACCCAGCAGCCCGGCCCCTCCATGCAAGGAGCGTCCTCATTGCAAAGCTGGGGGACCGTGCCGAGGCCTCTGTGAGTAAACGTGAGCAGAGCCCCAGGCCAGCTGTTGCTGAACTGTTCCCACCCTTCCCAGGTAAAACACCTGAATATGTACAAGGGCTTGAAAGCCTAGAGGAAGGGTCGTGGATCCACACCAGCGACAGCACGCAGGCCAACTTGGTGCCTGCAGGCCAGCCAGGATGGTCCTGGCCCCGGGCGCTCTTCTGGAAGCTTTCCATTTCCCTGCCTGAGATACCCCTCCTGTCCCGGCCCCCACTCCTTTTTTTCCTTCCTCACCTCAGCCCGGAGAGAAATTCCAGCGGATGTTATGGGTGACACATCCTCTTCTTTACAAGTGGCAGCCTGGCAACTCCTGCAGAAAGTCCAGCAGAGCCCCACTCACACCGGGCCACCAACAAAGCCGTGGACCCTCACACCCTCCACTAGCACAGCCCCGAGACTGCTGACGGGGCAGAGAATATGGAGTCAGGCACAGCTGCAGGGGCTATTGCTGCCTGGAGTGCTGTTTCTATTGACCTCAACCCAGGCACACCTGGGGAGGGCTTGCCGGCAGGGTCAGGCTGCCCAGGTCAGCTAATCCTCAGCCCTCAGGGAATCACATTGCAGAAAATGGACCTCGCTAAGACAGAATATTAGCCAAGGAGAAAAAGGACACAATGCCATTTGTAGCCCCGTAGATGAGTCTACAGGTAAGCACGTGACTTGTAGTAAGTCAGAAAGTGAAAGACACATATCGTAGGATATCACTTATAGGTGTTACCTAAAAACGGATACCAGGGCAGATATTTCCATGGAGAAGGGCAATAACAGATTCATTAAACAAACTTATGGTTCACCAATGGAAAGGTGTGAGGATTGGATTCATTACGATATTGGTGTTAAGAGACATATACAAACACAGGTGAAATATATAATCACCAAAGACCTACGGAATGCCAAGAGAAGACTACTCAACATTCTGTCATAACGTACATGGGAAAAGGGTCCCAGAAAGAACAGACATATGTATATGTGTAAAAGAACCACATCTTGCACACCTACAACAAGCCAAACGATGTAATCAAACTTGCTGTAATAAAAAATTAAAAATTAAATTAAAAACACGAACAAGAAGTAGTGAGACAAACTTGAGGGGCTTTCTCCTGGCACATTCCATTCTAAATTCCAATCTAGAACACGGCTTCCATTGAGGCTCTGTTGCCCTAGTAAGCAGATTTGCTAAGGGAGAACTGCTGCCACCTTGTGGCCGCTTCACACAACAGCAGCTTTAATCCCAGCGCTAATGGTCAGTGGATATTCCAAATCATTGCAGGCCTGTAAATGACACCTGCCCTGAAAACAAATCCTGGCGTCATATATCGACCAAAAAGTTCAAAAGACGTCCATATTTCAAATCGACAGTTTCAAGAGGAATATTTCACGCACATTAGTGTTCTGCTTGTTTTGCTTTCTTTCTTTTTTGGTTAAAAACAACGGGAATGGAAAAAGGCATCCCTCAGAATGGGCGAAAACGTTCGCAAATGAATCAATGGACAAAGGTTTATTCTCCAATATATATAAACAGCTCACGCAGCTTAATATTAATAAAACAAACAACCCTAATACAAATATGGGCAGAAGATCTAAATAGACCTTTCTTCAAAGAAGTCACAGAGACAGCCAAGACGCACATGAAAAGCTGCTCAACACCACTAATTATTAGAGAAATGCAAATCAAAACGACAATGAGGTATCACCTCACACCTGTTAGAATCGGCATCATCAGAAAATCTACAAACAACAAATTCTGGGGAGGGTGTGGAAAAAAGGAACCCTCTTCCACTATTGGTGGGAAGGTAAATTGTTACAGTCACTATGGAGAAGAGTATGGAGTTTCCTTAAAGAAACTAGAAATAGAATTACCATAGGATCCAGCAATCCCACTTCTGGGCATATACCCAGAGACAACCATAAATCAAAAACACACATTCCCCACAATGTTCATTGCAGCACTATTTACAATAGCCAGCTAATGGAAGCAACCTAAATGCCCACAGACAGACGAATGGATAAAGATGTGGTACATATATAAAATGGGATATGACTCAGCCATGAAAAGGAATGAAACTGGGTTGTTTGTAGAGAAGTCGGTGGATCTAGAGACTGTCATACAGAATGAAGTAAGTCAGAAAGAGCAAAACAAATATTCTGTATTAATGCATGTATGTGGAACCTAGATATATGGTACAGATGAACAGGTTTGCAGGGCAGAAATAGAGAAACAGAGGTAGAGAACAAACGTATGGACACCAAGTCGGGGAAGCCATGGGGTGTTGTGGTCAGATGAGTTGGGAGATAGGTATTGACCTGTATATATGTATATGAATAAAATAAATAATCAATAATAACCTGCTGTATAGAAAAATAAATATAATTAAACTTCAAAATTTTTAGAAATAAAATTTAAAAATAAAACAGAAAAAAGTTCTTCCCTTCACATAGATGGATTTCTATGAATGAATTATTTCCATGCTTATATCAATAAATACATAAAAGATGAATAAATTCTAACTTGAACCAAAAAAGAAAAAAAAAACCTGAACCCAGCAGTTATATAGAGGAAAACCCTATCAGGGCACTTGCTCCAGCGGTAAACAATTCTGAAATTGGTCAGAGGTGGGGAATCATCTCCCATACAGCCAGCAGTCCTGCCTCCCCACACAAGGAGCGTCCTCATTGCCAAGCTGGGGGACCGTGCCGAGGCCTCTGTGAGTAAACGTGAGCTGAGCCCCAGGCCAGCTGCTGCTGAACTGTTCCCACCCTTCCCAGGTAAAACACCTGAATATGTACAAGGGCTTGAAAGCCTAGAGGAAGGGCCGTGGAGACATACCAGCGACAGCACGCAGGCCAACTTGGTGCCTGCAGGCCAGCCAGGATGGTCCTGGCCCCGGGCACTCTTCTGGAAGCTTTCCATTTCCCTGCCTGATATACCCCTCCTTTCCCGGCCCCCATTCCTTTTTTCCTTCCTCACCTCAGCCCGGAGAAAAATTCCAGTGGAAGTTATGGGTGACACATCCTCTTGTTTACAGGTGGCAGCCTGGCAACTCCTGCAGAAAGTCCAGCAGAGCCCCACTCACACCGGGCCACCAACAAAGCCGTGGACCCTCACACCCTCCCACCAGCACAGCCCCGAGACTGCTGACGGGGCAGAGAATATGGAGTCAGGCACAGCTGCAGGGGCTATTGCTGCCTGGAGTGCTGTTTCTATCGACCTCAACCCAGGCACACCTGGGGAGGGCTTGCCGGCAGGGTCAGGCTGCCCAGGTCAGCTAATCCTCAGCCCTCAGGAAATCACATTGCAGAAAATGGACCTCGCAAAGACAGAATATTAGCCAAGGAAAAAAAGGGCACAATGCCATTTGCAGCCCCGTAGATGAGTCTACAGGTAATCACGTGACTTGTAGTAAGTCAGAAAGTGAAAGACACATACCGTAGGATATCACTTATAGGTGTTACGTAAAAACGGATACCAGGGCAGATATTTCCACGGAGAAGGGCAATCACAGATTCATTAAACAAACTTATGGTTCACCAATGGAAAGGTGTGAGGATTGGATTCATTACGATATTGGTGTTAAGAGACATATACAAACACAGGTGAAATATATAATCACCAAAGACCTACGGAATGCCAAGAGAAGACTACTCAACATTCTGTCATAACGTACATGGGAAAAGGGTCCCAGGAAGAACAGACATATGTATATGTGTAAAAGAACCACATCTTGCACACCTACAACAAGCCAAACGTTGTAATCAAACTTGCTGTAATAAAAAATTAAAAATTAAATTAAAAACACGAACAAGAAGTAGTGAGACAAACTTGAGTGGCTTTCTCCTGGCACATTCCATTCTAAATTCCAATCTAGAACAGGGCTTCCATTGAGGCTCTGTTGCCCTAGTAACCAGATTTGCTAAGGGAGAACTGCTGCCACCTTGTGGCCGTTTCACACAACAGCACCTTTAATCCCAGCGCTACTGGTCAGTGGATATTCCAAATCATTGCAGGCCTGTAAATGACACCTGCCCTGAAAACAAATCCTGGGGTCATATATCGACCAAAAAGTTCAAAAGACGTCCATATTTCAAAACGACAGTTTCAAGAGGCATATTTCACGCACATTAGTGTTCTGCTTCTTTTGCTTTCTTTCTTTTTTGGTTAAAAAAAAAAACGGGAATGGAAAAAGGCAACCCTCAGAATGGGCAAAAACTTTCGCAAAAGAATCAATGGACAAAGGTTTAATCTCCAATATATATAAACAGCTCACGCAGCTTAATATTAATAAAAAAAACAACCCAATACAAAAATGGGCAGAAGATGTAAATAGACGTTTCTTCAAAGAAGTCACAGAGACGGCCAAGACGCACATGAAAAGCTGCCCAACACCACTAATTATTAGAGAAATGCAAATCAAAACGACAATGAGGAATCACCTCACACCTGTTAGAATCGGCATCATCAGAAAATCTACAAACAACAAATTCTGGGGAGGGTGTGGACAAAAGGAACCCTCTTCCACTATTGGTGAGAAGGTAAATTGATACAGTCACTATGGAGAACAGTATGGAGTTTCCTTAAAGAAACTAGAAATAGAATTACCATAGGATCCAGCAATCCCACTTCTGGGCATATAACCAGAGAAAACCATAAATCAAAAACACACATTCACCACAGTGTTCATTGCAGCACTATTTACAATAGCCAGGTAATGGAAGCGACCTAAATGCCCAAAGACAGACGAATGGATAAAGATGTGGTACATATATAAAATGGAATATGACTCAGCCATGAAAAGGAATGAAACTGGGTTATTTGTAGAGAAGTCGTTGGATCTAGAGACTATCATACAGAATGAAGTAAGTCAGAAAGAGCCAAACAAATATTCTGTATTAATGCATGTATGTGGATCCTAGATATATGGTACAGATGAACAGGTTTGCAGGGCAGAAATAGAGAAACAGAGGTAGAGAACAAACGAATGGACACCAAGTGGAGGAAGCCATGGTGTATTGGTGGTCAGATGAGTTTGGAGATAGGTATTGACGTGTATATATGTATATGAATAAAATAGATAACTAATAATAACCTGCTGTATAGAAAAATAAATATAAATAACCTGCAAAATTTTTAGAAATGAAATTTAAAAATAAAACAGAAAAAAGTTCTTCCCTTCACACAGATGTATTTCTATGAATGAATTATTTCCGTGCTTATATCAATAAATACATAAAAGATGAATAAATTCTAACTTGAACCAAAAAAGAAAAAAAAAAACCTGAACGCATCAGTTTTACAGATGTAAACCCTATCAGGGCACTTGCTCCAGCGGTAAACAATTCTGAAATTGGTCAAAGGTGGGGAATCATCTCCCATACAGCCAGCAGCCCGGCCCACCCACACAAGGAGCGTCCTCATTGCAAAGCTGTGGGACCGTGCCGAGGCCTCTGTGAGTAAACGTGAGCTGAGCCCCAGGCCAGCTGCTGCTGAACTGTTCCTACCCTTCCCAGGTAAAACACCTGAATATGTACAAGGGCTTGAAAGCCTAGAGGAAGGGTCGTGGAGACACACCAGCGACAGCACGCATGCCAAATTGGTGTCTGCAGGCCAGCCAGGATAATCCTGGCCCCAGGTGCTCTTCTGGAAGCTTTCCATTTCCCTGCCTGAGATACCCCTCCTGTCCCGGCCCCCACTCCTTTTTTTCCTCCCTCACCTCAGCACGGAGAGAAATTCCAGCGGAAGTTATGGGTGACACAACCTCTTCTTTACAGGTGGCAGCCTGGCAACTCCTGCAGAAAGTCCAGCAGAGCCCCACTCACACCGGGCCACCAACAAAGCCGTGGACCCTCACACCCTCCCACCAGCACAGCCCCGAGACTGCTGACGGGGCAGAGAATATGGAGTCATGCACAGCTGCAGGGGCTATTGCTGCCTGGAGTGCTGTTTCTATTGAACTCAACCCAGGCACACCTGGGGAGGGCTTGCCGACAGGATCAGGCTGCCCAGGTCAGCTAATCCTCAGCCCTCAGGGAATCACATTGCAGAAAATGGACCTCGCTAAGCCAGAATATTAGCCAAGGAAAAAAAGGACACAATGCCATTTGCAGCCCCGTAGATGAGTCTACAGGTAATCACGTGACTTGTAGTAAGTCAGAAAGTGAAAGACACATATCGTAGGATATCACTTATAGGTGTTACCTAAAAACGGATACCAGGGCAGATATTTCCACGGAGAAGGGCAATCACAGATTCATTAAACAAACTTATGGTTCACCAATGGAAAGGTGTGAGGATTGGATTCATTACAATATTGGGGTTAAGAGACATATACAAACACAGGTGAAATATATAATCACCAAAGACCTACGGAATGCCAAGAGAAGACTACTCAACATTCTGTCATAACGTACATGGGAAAAGGGTCCCAGGAAGAACAGACATATGTATATGTGTAAAAGAACCACATCTTGCACACCTACAACAAGCCAAACATTGTAATCAAACTTGCTGTAATAAAAAAATTAAAAATTAAATTAAGAACATGAACAAGAAGTAGTGAGACAAACTTGAGGGGCTTTTTCCTGGCACATTCAATTCTAAATTCCAATCTAGAACAAGACTTCCATTGATGCTCTGTTGCCATAGTAACCAGATTTGCTAAGGGAGAACTGCTGCCACCTTGTGGCCGTTTCACACAACATCAGCTTTAATTCCAGCGCTAATGGTCAGTGGATATTCCAAATCATTGCTGGCCTGTAAATGACACCTGCCCTGAAAACAAATCCTGGGGTCATATATAGACAAAAAAGTTCAAAAGACGTCCATATTTCAAAACGACAGTTTCAAGAGGCATATTTCACGCACATTAGTGTTCTGCTTCTTTTGCTTTCTTTCTTTTTTGGTTACAAAGACGGGAATGGAAAAAGGCAACCCTCAGAATGGGCCAAAACGTTCGCAAACGAATCAATGGACAATGGTTTAATCTCCAACATATATAAAAAGCTCACGCAGCTTAATATTAATAAAACAAACAACCCAATACAAAAAATGGGCAGAAGATCTAAATAGACGTTTCTTCAAAGAAGTCACAGAGACGGCCAAGACGCACATGAAAAGCTGCTCAACACCACTAATTATTAGAGGAATGCAAATCACAACGACAATGAGGTATCACCTCACACCTGTTAGAATCGGCATCATCAGAAAATCTACAAACAACAAATTCTGGGGAGGGTGTGGACAAAAGGAACCCTCTTCCACTATTAGTGGGAAGGTAAATTGATACAGTCACTATGGAGAACAGTATGGAGTTTCCTTAAAGAAACTAGAAATAGAATGACCATAGGATCCAGCAATCCCACTTCTGGGCATATACCCAGAGAAAACCATAAATCAAAAACACACATTCACCACAATGTTCATTGCAGCACTATTTACAATAGCCAGGTAATGGAAGCAACCTAAATGCCCACAGACAGACGAATGGATAAAGATGTGGTACATATATAAAATGGGATATGACTCAGCCATGAAAAGGAATGAAACTGGGTTATTTGTAGAGAAGTCGGTGGATCTAGACACTGTCATACAGAATGAAGTAAGTCAGAAAGAGCAAAACAAATATTCTGTATTAATGCATGTATGTGGAACCTAGATATATGGTACAGATGAACAGGTTTGCAGGGCAGAAATAGAGAAACAGAGGTAGAGAACAAACGTATGGACACCAAGTGGGGGTAGCCATGGGGTGTTGGTGGTCAGATGAGTTGGGAGATAGGTATTGACCTGTATATATGTATATTAATAAAATAGATAACTAATAATAACCTGCTGTATAGAAAAATGAATATAATTAAACTTCAAACTTTTTAGAAATAAAATTTAAAAATAAAACAGAAAAAAGTTCTTCCCTTCACACAGATGTATTTCTATGAATGAATTATTTCCATGCTAATATCAATAAATACATAAAAGATGAATAATTTCTAACTTGAACCAAAAAAGAAAAAAAAAACAACCTGAACCCAGCAGTTATACAGAGGAAAACACTACCAGGGCACTTGCTCAAGCGTTAAGCAATCCTGAAATTGGTCAGAGGTGAGGAATCATCTCATATACAGCCAGCAGCCCGGCCCCCCATGAAAGGAGCGTCCTCATTGCACAGCTGCGGGACCGTGCCGAGGCCTCTGTGAGTAAACGTGAGCTGAGCCCCAGGCCAGCTGCTGCTGAACTGTTCCCACCCTTCCCAGGTAAAACACCTGAATATGTACAAGGGCTTGAACGCCTAGAGGAAGGGTCGTGGAACCACACCAGCGACAGCACGCAGGCCAACTTGGTGCCTGCAGGCCAGCCAGGACGGTCCTGGCCCCAGGCGCTCTTCTGGAAGATTTCCATTTCCCTGTCGGAGATACCCCTCCTATCCCGGCCCACACTCCTTTTTTTTCCTTCCTCACCTAAGCCCGGAGTGAAATTCCAGCGGAAGTTATGGGTGACACATCTTCTTCTTTACAGGTGGAAGCCTGGCAACTCCTGCAGAAAGTCCAGCAGAGCCCCACTCACACCGGGCCAACAACAAAGCCGTGGACCCTCACACCCTCCCACCAGCACAGCCCCGAGACTGCTGACGGGGCAGAGAATATGGAGTCAGGCACAGCTGCAGGGGCTATTGCTGCCTGGAGTGCTGTTTCTATTGAACTCAACCCAGGCACACCTGGGGAGGGCTTGCCGGCAGGATCAGGCTGCCCAGGTCAGCTAATCCTCAGCCCTCAGGGAATCACATTGCAGAAAATGGACCTCGCTAAGAAAGAATATTAGCCAAGGAAAAAAAGGGCACAATGCCATTTGCAGCCCCGTAGATGAGTCTACAGGTAATCATGTGACTTGTAGTAATTCACAAAGTGAAAGACACATATCGTAGGATATCACTTATAGGTGTTACCTAAAAACGGATACCAGGGCAGATATTTCCACGGAGAAGGGCAATAAAAGATTCATTAAACAAATTTATGGTTCACCAATGGAAAGGTGTGAGGATTGGATTCATTATGATATTGGGGTTAAGAGACATATACAAACACAGGTGAAATATATAATCACCAAAGACCTACGGAATGCCAAGAGAAGACTACTCAACATTCTGTCATAACGTACATGGGAAAAGGATCCCAGGAAGAACAGACATATGTATATGTGTAAAACAACCACATCTTTGGGCCTCCCTTGTGGCGCAAGTGGTTGAGAGTCCGCCAGCCGATGCAGGGGATACGGGTTCGTGCCCCGGTCTGGGAGGATCCCATATGCCGCGGAGCGGCTGGGCCCGTGAGCCATGGCCGCTGAGCCTGCGCGTCCGGAGCCTGCGCGTCCGGAGCCTGTGCTCCGCAACGGGGGAGGCCACAACAGTGAGAGGCCCGCATACCGCAAAAAAAAAAAAAAAAAAAAAAACCACATCTTGCACACCTACAACAAGCCAAACGTTGTAATCAAACTTGCTGTAATAAAAAATTAAAAATTAAATTAAAAACACGAACAAGAAGTAGTGAGACAATCTTGAGGGGCTTTCTCCTGGCACATTCCATTCTAAATTCCAATCTAGAACACGGCTTCCATTGAGGTTCTGTTGCCCTAGTAACCAGATTTGCTAAGGGAGAACTGCTGCCACCTTGTGGCCGTTTCACACAACATCAGCTTTAATCCCAGCGCTACTGGTCAGTGGATATTCCAAATCATTGCTGGCCTGTAAATGACACCTGCCCTGAAAACAAATCCTGGGGTCATATATCGACCAAAAAGTTCAAAAGACGTCCATATTTCAAAATGACAGTTTCAAGAGGCATATTTCACGCACATTAGTGTTCTGCTTCTTTTGCTTTCTTTCTTTTTTTGGTTAAAAAAAACGGGAATGGAAAAAGGCAACCCTCAGAATGGGCGAAAACTTTCGCAAACGAATCAATGGACAAAGGTTTAATCTTCAATATATATAAACAGCTCACGCAGCTTAATATTAATAAAACAAACAACCCAATACAAAAATGGGCAGAAGATCTAAATAGACGTTTCTTCAAAGAAGTCACAGAGACGGCCAAGACGCACATGAAAAGCTGCTCAACACCACTAATTATTAGAGAAATGCAAATCAAAACGACAATGAGGTATCACCTCACACCTGTTAGAATCGGCATCATCAGAAAATCTACAAACAGCAAATTCTGGGGAGGGTGTGGACAAAAGGAACCCTCTTCCACTATTGGTGGGAAGGTAAATTGATACAGTCACTATGGAGAACAGTATGGAGTTTCCTTAAAGAAACTAGAAATAGAATTACCATAGGATCCAGCAATCCCACTTCTGGGCATATACCCAGAGAAAACCATAAATCAAAAACACACATTCACCACAATGTTCATTGCAGCACTATTTACAATAGCCAGGTAATGGAATCAACATAAATGCCCACAGATAGACGAATGGATAAAGATGTGGTACATATATAAAATGGGATATGACTCAGCCATGAAAAGGAATGAAACTGGGTTATTTGTAGAGAAGTCGGTGGATCTAGAGACTGTCATACAGAATGAAGTAAGTCAGAAAGAGCAAAACAAATATTCTGTATTAATGCATGTATGTGGAACCTAGATATATGGTACAGATGAACAGCTTTGCAGGGCAGAAATAGAGAAACAGAGGTAGAGAACAAACGTATGGACACCAAGTCGGGGAAGCCATGGGGTGTTGGTGGTCAGATGAGTTGGGAGATAGGTATTGACCTGTATATATGTATATGAATAAAATAGATAACTAATAATAACCTGCTGTATAGAAAATTAAATATGATTAAACTTCAAAATTTTTAGAAATGAAATTTAAAAATAAAACAGAAAAAAAGTTCTTCCCTTCACACAGATGTATTTCTATGAATGAATTATTTCCATGCTTATATCAATAAATACATAAAAGATGAATAACTTCTAACTTGAACCAAAAAAGAAAAAACAAATCCTGTACCCAGCAGTTATACAGAGGAAAACCCTATCAGGGCACTTGTTCCATCGGTAAACAATTCTGAGATTGGTCAGAGGTGGGGAATCATCTCCCATACAGCCAGCAGCCCGGCCCCCCCACGCAAGGAGCGTCCTGATTGCAAAGCTGGGGGACAGTGCCGAGGCCTCTGTGAGTAAACGTGAGCTGAGCCCCAGGCCAGGTGCTGCTGAACTGTTATCACCCTTCCCAGGTAAAACACCTGAATATGTACAAGGTCTTGAAAGCCTAGAGGAAGGGCCGTGGAGCCACACCAGCGACAGCACGCAGGCCAACTTGGTGCCTGCAGGCCATCCAGGATGGTCCTGGCCCTGGGCGCTCTTCTGGAAGCTTTCCATTTCCCTGCCTGAGATACCCCTCCTGTCCCGGCCCCCACTGCTTTTTTTCCTCCCTCACCTCAGCACGGAGAGAAATTCCAGCGGAAGTTATGGGTGACACATCCTCTTCTTTACAAGTTGCATCCTGGCAACTCCTGCAGAAAGTCCAGCAGAGCCCCACTCACACCGGGCCAACAACAAAGCCGTGGACGCACACACCCTCCCACCAGCACAGCCCCTAGACTGCTGACGGGGCAGAGAATATGGAGTCAGGCACAGCTGCAGGGGCTATTGCTGCCTGGAGTGCTGTTTCTATTGAACTCAACCCAGGCACACCTGGGGAGGGCTTGCCGGCAGGGTCAGGCTGCCCAGGTCAGCTAATCCTCAGCCCTCAGGGAATCACATTGCAGAAAATGGACCTCGCTAAGACAGAATATTAGCCAAGGAAAAAAAGGGCACAATGCCATTTGCAGCCCCGTAGATGAGTCTACAGGTAATCACGTGACTTGTAGTAAGTCAGAAAGTGAAAGACACATATCGTAGGATATCACTTATAGGTGTTACCTAAAAACGGATACCAGGGCAGATATTTCCACGGAGAAGGGCAATCACAGATTCATTAAACAAACTTATGGTTCACCAATGGAAAAGTGTGAGGATTGGATTCATTACGATATTGGGGTTAAGAGACATATACAAACACAGGTGAAATATATAATCACCAAAGACCTACGGAATGCCAAGAGAAGACTACTCAACATTCTGTCATAACGTACATGGGAAAAGGGTCCCAGGAAGAACAGACATATGTATATGTGTAACAGAACCACATCTTGCACACCTACAACAAGCAAACGTTGTAATCAAACTTGCTGTAATAAAAAATTAAAAATTAAATTAAAAACACGAACAAGAGTAGTGAGACAAACTTGAGGGGCTTTCTCCTGGCACATTCCATTCTAAATTCCAATCTAGAACAGGCTTCCATTGAGGCTCTGTTGCCCTAGTAACCAGATTTGCTAAGGGAGAACTGCTGCCACCTTGTGGCCGTTTCACACAACAGCAGCTTTAATCCCAGCGCTAATGGTCAGTGGATATTCCAAATCATTGCAGGCCTGTAAATGACACCTGCCCTGAAAACAAATCCTGGGGTCATATATCGACCAAAAAGTTCAAAAGACGTCCATATTTCAAAATGACAGTTTCAAGAGGCATATTTCACGCACATTAGTGTTCTGATTCTTTTGCTTTCTTTCTTTTTTGGTTAAAAAAAAACGGGAATGGAAAAAGGCAACCCTCAGAATGGGCCAAAACGTTCGCAAACGAATCAATGGACAAGGGTTTAATCTCCAATATATATAAACAGCTCACGCAGCTTAATATTAATAAAACAAACAACCCAATACAAAAATGGGCAGAAGATCTAAATAGACGTTTCTTCAAAGAAGTCACAGAGACGGCCAAGACACATATGAAAAGCTGCTCAACACCACTAATTATTAGAGAAATGCAAATCAAAATGACAATGAGGTATCACCTCACACCTGTTAGAATCGGCAGCATCAGAAAATCTACAAACAACAAATTCTGGGGAGGGTGTGGACAAAAGGAACCCTCTTCCACTATTGGTGGGAAGGTAAATTGATACAGTCACTATGGAGAAGAGTATGGAGTTTCCTTAAAGAAACTAGAAATAGAATTACCATAGGATCCAGCAATCCCACTTCTGGGCATATACCCAGAGACAACCATAAATCAAAAACACACATTCACCACAATGTTCATTGCAGCACTATTTACAATAGCCAGGTAATGGAAGCAACCTAAATGCCCACAGACAGATGAATGGATAAAGATGTGGTACATACATAAAATGGGATATGACTCAGCCATGAAAAGGAATGAAACTGGGTTATTTGTAGAGAAGTCGGTGGATCTAGAGACTGTCATACAGAATGAAGTAAGTCAGAAAGAGCAAAACAAATATTCTGTAGTAATGCATGTATGTGGAACCTAGATATATGGTACAGATGAACAGGTTTGCAGGGCAGAAATAGAGAAACAGAGGTAGAGAACAAACGTATGGACACCAAGTGGGGGAAGCCATGGGGTGTTGGTGGTCAGATGAGTTGGGAGATAGGTGTTGACCTGTATATATGTATATGAATTAAATAGATAACTAACAATAACCTGCTGTATAGAAAATTAAATATGATTAAACTTCAAAATTTTTAGAAATGAAATTTAAAAATAAAACAGAAAAAAAGTTCTTCCCTTCACTCAGATGTATTTCTATGAATGAATTATTTCCATGCTTATATCAATAAATACATAAAAGATGAATAACTTCTAACTTGAACCAAAAAAGAAAAAACAAATCCTGTACCCAGCAGTTATACAGAGGAAAACCCTATCAGGGCACTTGTTCCAGCGGTAAACAATTCTGAGATTGGTCAGAGGTGGGGAATCATCTCCCATACAGCCAGCAGCCCGGCCCCCCCACGCAAGGAGCGTCCTGATTGCAAAGCTGGGGGACAGTGCCAAGGCCCCTGTGAGTAAACGTGAGCTGAGCCCCAGGCCAGCTGCTGCTGAACTGTTCCCACCCTTCCCAGGTAAAACACCTGAATATGTACAAGGGCTTGAAAGCCTAGAGGAAGGGCCGTGCAGCCACACCAGCGACAGCACGCAGGCCAACTTGGTGCCTGCAGGCCATCCAGGATGGTCCTGGCCCTGGGCGCTCTTCTGGAAGCTTTCCATTTCCCTGCCTGAGATACCCCTCCTGTCCCGGCCCCCACTCCTTTTTTTCCTCCCTCACCTCAGCACGGAGAGAAATTCCAGCGGAAGTTATGGGTGACACATCCTCTTCTTTACAAGTTGCAGCCTGGCAACTCCTGCAGAAAGTCCAGCAGAGCCCCACTCACACCGGGCCACCAACAAAGCCGTGGACGCACACACCCTCCCACCAGCACAGCCCCTAGACTGCTGACGGGGCAGAGAATATGGAGTCAGGCACAGCTGCAGGGGCTATTGCTGCCTGGAGTGCTGTTTCTATTGACCTCAACCCAGGCACACCTGGGGAGGGTGTGCCGGCAGGGTCAGGCTGCCCAGGTCAGCTAATCCTCAGCCCTCAGGGAATCACATTGCAGAAAATGGACCTCACTAAGACAGAATATTAGCCAAGGAAAAAAAGGACACAATGCCATTTGCAGCCCCGTAGATGAGTCTACAGGTAATCACGTGACTTGTAGTAAGTCAGAAAGTGAAAGACACATATCGTAGGATATCACTTATAGGTGTTACCTAAAAACGGATACCAGGGAAGATATTTCCACGGAGAAGGGCAATCACAGATTCATTAAACAAACTTATGGTTCACCAATGGAAAGGTGTGAGGATTGGATTCATTACGATATTGGGGTTAAGAGACATATACAAACACAGTTGAAATATATAATCACCAAAGACCTACGGAATGCCAAGAGAAGACTACTCAACATTCTGTCATAACGTACATGGGAAAAGGGTCCAGGAAGAACAGACATATGTATATGTGTAAAAGAACCACATCTTGCACACCTACAACAAGAAAAATGTTGTAATCAAACTTGCTGTAATAAAAAATTAAAAATTAAATTAAAAACACGAACAAGAAGTAGTGAGACAAACTTGAGGGGCTTTCTCCTGGCACATTCCATTCTAAATTCCAATCTAGAACATGGCTTCCATTGAGGCTCTGTTGCCCTGGTAACCAGATTTGCTAATGGAAAATTGCTGCCACCTGGTGGCCGTTTCACACAACATCAGATTTAATCCCAGCGCTAATGGTCAGTGGATATTCCAAATCATTGCTGGCCTGTAAATGACACCTGCCCTGAAAACAAATCCTGGGGTCATATATCGACCAAAAAGTTCAAAAGACGTCCATATTTCAAAACGACAGTTTCAAGAGGCATATTTCACGCACATTAGTGTTCTGCTTCTTTTGCTTTCTTTCTTTTTTGGTTAAAAAATACGGGAATGGAAAAAGGCAACCCTCAGAATGGGCCAAAACGTTCGCAAACGAATCAATGGACAATGGTTTAATCTCCAACATATATAAACAGCTCACGCAGCTTAATATTAATAAAACAAACAACCCAATACAAAAATGGGCAGAAGATCTAAATAGACGTTTCTTCAAAGAAGTCACAGAGATGGCCAAGACGCACATGAAAAGCTGCTCAACACCACTAATTATTAGAGAAATGCAAATCACAACGACAATGAGGTATCACCTCACACCTGTTAGAATCGGCATCATCAGAAAATCTACAAACAACAAATTCTGGGGAGGGTGTGGACAAAAGGAACCCTCTTCCACTATTAGTGGGAAGGTAAATTGATACAGTCACTATGGAGAACAGTATGGAGTTTCCTTAAAGAAACTAGAAATAGAATTACCATAGGATCCAGCAATCCCACTTCTGGGCATATACCCAAAGAAAACCATAAATCAAAAACACACATTAACCACAATGTTCATTGCAGCACTATTTACAATAGCCAGGTAATGGAAGCAACCTAAATGCCCACAGACAGACGAATGGATAAAGATGTGGTACATATATAAAATGGAATATGACTCAGCCATGAAAAGGAATGAAACTGGGTTATTTGTAGAGAAGTCGGTGGACCTAGAGACTGTCATACAGAATGAAGTAAGTCAGAAAGAGCAAAACAAATATTCTGTATTAATGCATGTATGTGGAACCTAGATATATGGTACAGATGAACAGGTTTGCAGGGCAGAAATAGAGAAACAGAGGTAGAGAACAAACGTATGGACACCAAGTGGGGGAAGCCATGGGGTGTTGGTGGTCAGATGAGTTGGGAGATAGGTATTGACCTGTATATATGTATATGAATAAAATAGATAACTAATAATAACCTGCTGTATAGAAAAATAAATATGATTAAACTTCAAAATTTTTAGAAATGAAATTTAAAAATAAAACAGAAAAAAAGTTCTTCCCTTCACTCAGATGTATTTCTATGAATGAATTATTTCCATGCTTATATCAATAAATACATAAAAGATGAATAACTTCTAACTTGAACCAAAAAAGAAAAAACAAATCCTGTACCCAGCAGTTATACAGAGGAAAACCCTATCAGGGCACTTGTTCCATCGGTAAACAATTCTGAGATTGGTCAGAGGTGGGGAATCATCTCCCATACAGCCAGCAGCCCGGCCCCCCCACGCAAGGAGCGTCCTGATTGCAAAGCTGGGGGACCGTGCCGAGGCCTCTGTGAGTAAACGTGAGCTGAGCCCCAGGCCAGCTGCTGCTGAACTGTTACCACCCTTCCCAGGTAAAACACCTGAATATGTACAAGGTCTTGAAAGCCTAGTGGAAGGGCCGTGGAGCCACACCAGCGACAGCACGCAGGCCAACTTGGTGCCTGCAGGCCAGCCAGGATGGTCCTGGCCCTGGGCGCTCTTCTGGAAGCTTTCCATTTCCCTGCCTGAGATACCACTCCTGTCCCGGCCCCCACTCCTTTTTTTCCTCCCTCACCTCAGCCCGGAGAGTAATTCCAGTGGAAGTTATGGGTGACACATCCTCTTCTTTACAGGTGGCAACCTGGCAACTCCTGCAGAAATTCCAGCAGAGCCCCACTCACACCGGGACACCAACAAAGCCATGGACCCTCACACCCTCCCACCAGCAAAGCCCCGAGACTGCTGACGGGGCAGAGAATATGGAGTCAGGCACAGCTGCAGGGGCTATTGCTGCCTGGAGTGCTGTTTCTATTGAACTCAACCCAGGCACACCTGGGGAGGGCTTGCTGGCAGGGTCAGGCTGCCCAGGTCAGCTAATCCTCAGCCCTCAGGGAATCACATTGCAGAAAATGGACCTCGCTAAGACAGAATATTAGCCAAGGAAAAAAAGAGCACAATGCCATTTGCAGCCCCGTAGATGAGTCTACAGGTAAGCACGTGACTTGTAGTAAGTCAGAAAGTGAAAGACACATATCGTAGGATATCACTTATAGGTGTTACCTAAAAACGGATACCAGGGCAGATATTTCCACGGAGAAGGGCAATCACAGATTCATTAAACAAATTTATGGTTCACCAATGGAAAGGTGTGAGGATTGGATTCATTACGATATTGGGGTTAAGAGACATATACAAACACAGGTGAAATATATAATCACCAAAGACCTACGGAATGCCAAGAGAAGACTACTCAACATTCTGTCATAACGTACATGGGAAAAGGGTCCCAGGAAGAACAGACATATGTATATGTGTAACAGAACCACATCTTGCACACCTACAACAAGCAAACGTTGTAATCAAACTTGCTGTAATAAAAAATTAAAAATTAAATTAAAAACACGAACAAGAGTAGTGAGACAAACTTGAGGGGCTTTCTCCTGGCACATTCCATTCTAAATTCCAATCTAGAACAGGCTTCCATTGAGGCTCTGTTGCCCTAGTAACCAGATTTGCTAAGGGAGAACTGCTGCCACCTTGTGGCCGTTTCACACAACAGCAGCTTTAATCCCAGCGCTAATGGTCAGTGGATATTCCAAATCATTGCAGGCCTGTAAATGACACCTGCCCTGAAAACAAATCCTGGGGTCATATATTGACCAAAAAGTTCAAAAGACGTCCATATTTCAAAATGACAGTTTCAAGAGGCATATTTCACGCACATTAGTGTTCTGATTCTTTTGCTTTCTTTCTTTTTTGGTTAAAAAAAAACGGGAATGGAAAAAGGCAACCCTCAGAATGGGCCAAAACGTTCGCAAACGAATCAATGGACAAGGGTTTAATCTCCAATATATATAAACAGCTCACGCAGCTTAATATTAATAAAACAAACAACCCAATACAAAAATGGGCAGAAGATCTAAATAGACGTTTCTTCAAAGAAGTCACAGAGACGGCCAAGACACATATGAAAAGCTGCTCAACACCACTAATTATTAGAGAAATGCAAATCAAAATGACAATGAGGTATCACCTCACACCTGTTAGAATCGGCAGCATCAGAAAATCTACAAACAACAAATTCTGGGGAGGGTGTGGACAAAAGGAACCCTCTTCCACTATTGGTGGGAAGGTAAATTGATACAGTCACTATGGAGAAGAGTATGGAGTTTCCTTAAAGAAACTAGAAATAGAATTACCATAGGATCCAGCAATCCCACTTCTGGGCATATACCCAGAGACAACCATAAATCAAAAACACACATTCACCACAATGTTCATTGCAGCACTATTTACAATAGCCAGGTAATGGAAGCAACCTAAATGCCCACAGACAGATGAATGGATAAAGATGTGGTACATACATAAAATGGGATATGACTCAGCCATGAAAAGGAATGAAACTGGGTTATTTGTAGAGAAGTCGGTGGATCTAGAGACTGTCATACAGAATGAAGTAAGTCAGAAAGAGCAAAACAAATATTCTGTAGTAATGCATGTATGTGGAACCTAGATATATGGTACAGATGAACAGGTTTGCAGGGCAGAAATAGAGAAACAGAGGTAGAGAACAAACGTATGGACACCAAGTGGGGGAAGCCATGGGGTGTTGGTGGTCAGATGAGTTGGGAGATAGGTGTTGACCTGTATATATGTATATGAATTAAATAGATAACTAATAATAACCTGCTGTATAGAAAATTAAATATGATTAAACTTCAAAATTTTTAGAAATGAAATTTAAAAATAAAACAGAAAAAAAGTTCTTCCCTTCACTCAGATGTATTTCTATGAATGAATTATTTCCATGCTTATATCAATAAATACATAAAAGATGAATAACTTCTAACTTGAACCAAAAAAGAAAAAACAAATCCTGTACCCAGCAGTTATACAGAGGAAAACCCTATCAGGGCACTTGTTCCAGCGGTAAACAATTCTGAGATTGGTCAGAGGTGGGGAATCATCTCCCATACAGCCAGCAGCCCGGCCCCCCCACGCAAGGAGCGTCCTGATTGCAAAGCTGGGGGACAGTGCCAAGGCCCCTGTGAGTAAACGTGAGCTGAGCCCCAGGCCAGCTGCTGCTGAACTGTTCCCACCCTTCCCAGGTAAAACACCTGAATATGTACAAGGGCTTGAAAGCCTAGAGGAAGGGCCGTGCAGCCACACCAGCGACAGCACGCAGGCCAACTTGGTGCCTGCAGGCCATCCAGGATGGTCCTGGCCCTGGGCGCTCTTCTGGAAGCTTTCCATTTCCCTGCCTGAGATACCCCTCCTGTCCCGGCCCCCACTCCTTTTTTTCCTCCCTCACCTCAGCACGGAGAGAAATTCCAGCGGAAGTTATGGGTGACACATCCTCTTCTTTACAAGTTGCAGCCTGGCAACTCCTGCAGAAAGTCCAGCAGAGCCCCACTCACACCGGGCCACCAACAAAGCCGTGGACGCACACACCCTCCCACCAGCACAGCCCCTAGACTGCTGACGGGGCAGAGAATATGGAGTCAGGCACAGCTGCAGGGGCTATTGCTGCCTGGAGTGCTGTTTCTATTGACCTCAACCCAGGCACACCTGGGGAGGGTGTGCCGGCAGGGTCAGGCTGCCCAGGTCAGCTAATCCTCAGCCCTCAGGGAATCACATTGCAGAAAATGGACCTCACTAAGACAGAATATTAGCCAAGGAAAAAAAGGACACAATGCCATTTGCAGCCCCGTAGATGAGTCTACAGGTAATCACGTGACTTGTAGTAAGTCAGAAAGTGAAAGACACATATCGTAGGATATCACTTATAGGTGTTACCTAAAAACGGATACCAGGGAAGATATTTCCACGGAGAAGGGCAATCACAGATTCATTAAACAAACTTATGGTTCACCAATGGAAAGGTGTGAGGATTGGATTCATTACGATATTGGGGTTAAGAGACATATACAAACACAGTTGAAATATATAATCACCAAAGACCTACGGAATGCCAAGAGAAGACTACTCAACATTCTGTCATAACGTACATGGGAAAAGGGTCCAGGAAGAACAGACATATGTATATGTGTAAAAGAACCACATCTTGCACACCTACAACAAGAAAAATGTTGTAATCAAACTTGCTGTAATAAAAAATTAAAAATTAAATTAAAAACACGAACAAGAAGTAGTGAGACAAACTTGAGGGGCTTTCTCCTGGCACATTCCATTCTAAATTCCAATCTAGAACATGGCTTCCATTGAGGCTCTGTTGCCCTGGTAACCAGATTTGCTAATGGAAAATTGCTGCCACCTGGTGGCCGTTTCACACAACATCAGATTTAATCCCAGCGCTAATGGTCAGTGGATATTCCAAATCATTGCTGGCCTGTAAATGACACCTGCCCTGAAAACAAATCCTGGGGTCATATATCGACCAAAAAGTTCAAAAGACGTCCATATTTCAAAACGACAGTTTCAAGAGGCATATTTCACGCACATTAGTGTTCTGCTTCTTTTGCTTTCTTTCTTTTTTGGTTAAAAAATACGGGAATGGAAAAAGGCAACCCTCAGAATGGGCCAAAACGTTCGCAAACGAATCAAAGGACAATGGTTTAATCTCCAACATATATAAACAGCTCACGCAGCTTAATATTAATAAAACAAACAACCCAATACAAAAATGGGCAGAAGATCTAAATAGACGTTTCTTCAAAGAAGTCACAGAGATGGCCAAGACGCACATGAAAAGCTGCTCAACACCACTAATTATTAGAGAAATGCAAATCACAACGACAATGAGGTATCACCTCACACCTGTTAGAATCGGCATCATCAGAAAATCTACAAACAACAAATTCTGGGGAGGGTGTGGACAAAAGGAACCCTCTTCCACTATTAGTGGGAAGGTAAATTGATACAGTCACTATGGAGAACAGTATGGAGTTTCCTTAAAGAAACTAGAAATAGAATTACCATAGGATCCAGCAATCCCACTTCTGGGCATATACCCAAAGAAAACCATAAATCAAAAACACACATTAACCACAATGTTCATTGCAGCACTATTTACAATAGCCAGGTAATGGAAGCAACCTAAATGCCCACAGACAGACGAATGGATAAAGATGTGGTACATATATAAAATGGAATATGACTCAGCCATGAAAAGGAATGAAACTGGGTTATTTGTAGAGAAGTTGGTGGACCTAGAGACTGTCATACAGAATGAAGTAAGTCAGAAAGAGCAAAACAAATATTCTGTATTAATGCATGTATGTGGAACCTAGATATATGGTACAGATGAACAGGTTTGCAGGGCAGAAATAGAGAAACAGAGGTAGAGAACAAACGTATGGACACCAAGTGGGGGAAGCCATGGGGTGTTGGTGGTCAGATGAGTTGGGAGATAGGTATTGACCTGTATATATGTATATGAATAAAATAGATAACTAATAATAACCTGCTGTATAGAAAAATAAATATAATTAAACTTCAAAATTTTTAGAAATGAAATTTAAAAATAAAACAGAAAAAATTTCTTGCCTTCACACAGATGTATTTCTATGAATGAATTATTTCCATGCTTATATCAATAAATACATAAAAGATGAATAAATTCTAACTTGAACCAAAAAAGAAAAAAAAAATCCTGAACCCAGCAGTGATACAGAGGAAAACCCTATCAGGGCACTTGCTCCAGCGGTAAACAATTCTGACATTGGTCAGAGGTGGGGAATCATCTCCCATACAGCCAGCAGCCCGGTCCCCCCACGCAAGGAGCGTCCTCATTGCAAAGCTGCGGGACCATGCCGAGCCCTCTGTGAGTAAACGTGAGCTGAGCCCCAGGCCAGCTGTTGCTGAACTGTTCCCACCCTTCCCAGGTAAAACACCTGAATATGTACAAGGGCTTGAAAGCCTAGAGGAAGGGTCGTGGATCCACACCAGCGACAGCACGCAGGCCAACTTGGTGCCTGAAGGCCAGCCAGGATGGTCCTGGCCCCGGGCGCTCTTCTGGAAGCTTTCCATTTCCCTGCCTGAGATACCCCTCCTCTCCCGGCCCCCACTCCTTTTTTTCCTTCCTCACCTAAGCCCGGAGAGAAATTCCAGCGGAAGTTATGGGTGACACATCCTCTTCTTTACAAGTGGCAGCCTGGCAACTCCTGCAGAAAGTCCAGCAGAGCCCCACTCACACCGGGCCACCAACAAAGCCGTGGACCCTCACACCCTCCCACCAGCACAGCCCCGAGACTGCTGACGGGGCAGAGAATATGGAGTCAGGCACAGCTGCAGGGGCTATTGCTGCCTGGAGTGCTGTTTCTATTGACCTCAACCCAGGCACACCTGGGGAGGGCTTGCCGGCAGGGTCAGGCTGCCCAGGTCAGCTAATCCTCAGCCCTCAGGGAATCACATTGCAGAAAATGGACCTCGCTAAGACAGAATATTAGCCAAGGAAAAAAAGGGCACAATGCCATTTGCAGCCCCGTAGATGAGTCTACAGGTAATCACGTGATTTGTAGTAAGTCAGAAAGTCAAAGACACATATCGTAGAATATCACTTATAGGTGTTACCTAAAAACGGATACCAGGGCAGGTATTTCCACGGAGAAGGGCAATAACAGATTCATTAAACAAACTTATGGTTCACCAATGGAAAGGTGTGAGGATTGGATTCATTACGATATTGGTGTTAAGAGACATATACAAACACAGGTGAAATATATAATCACCAAAGACCTACGGAATGCCAAGAGAAGACTACTCAACATTCTGTCATAACGTACATGGGAAAAGGGTCCCAGGAAGAACAGACATATGTATATGTGTAAAAGAACCACATCTTGCACACCTACAACAAGCCAAACGATGTAATCAAACTTGCTGTAATAAAAAATTAAAAATTAAATTAAAAACACGAACAAGAAGTAGTGAGACAAACTTGAGGGGCTTTCTCCTGGCACATTCCATTCTAAATTCCAATCTAGAACACGGCTTCCATTGAGGCTCTGTTGCCCTAGTAAGCAGATTTGCTAAGGGAGAACTGCTGCCACCTTGTGGCCGTTTCACACAACAACAGCTTTCATCCCAGCGCTAATGGTCAGTGGATATTCCAAATAATTGCAGGCCTGTAAATGACACCTGCCCTGAAAACAAATCCTGGGGTCATATATCGACCAAAAAGTTCAAAAGACGTCCATATTTCAAAACGACAGTTTCAAGAGGCATATTTCACGCACATTAGTGTTCTGATTCTTTTGCTTTCTTTCTTTTTTGGTTAAAAAAAACGGGAATGGAAAAAGGCAACCCTCAGAATGGGCGAAAACGTTCGCAAACGAATCAATGGACATAGGTTTAATCTCCAATATATATAAACAGCTCATGCAGCTTAATATTAATAAAACAAACAACCCAATACAAATATGGGCAGAAGATCTAAATAGACGTTTCTTCAAAGAAGTCACAGAGACGGCCAAGACGCACATGAAAAGCTGCTCAACACCACTAATTATTAGAGAAATGCAAATCAAAACGACAATGAGGTATCACCTCACACCTGTTAGAATCGGCATCATCAGAAAATCTACAAACAACAAATTCTGGGGAGGGTGTGGACAAAAGGAACCCTCTTCCACTATTGGTGGGAAGGTAAATTGATACAGTCACTATGGAGAACAGTATGGAGTTTCCTTAAAGAAACTAGAAATAGAATTACCATAGGATCCAGCAATCCCACTTCTGGGCATATACCCAGAGACAACCATAAATCAAAAACACACATTCACCACAATGTTCATTGCAGCACTATTTACAATAGCCAGGTAATGGAAGCAACCTAAATGCCCACAGACAGACGAATGGATAAAGATGTGGTACATATATAAAATGGGATATGACTCAGCCATGAAAAGGAATGAAACTGGGTTGTTTGTAGAGAAGTCGGTGGATCTAGAGACTGTCATACAGAATGAAGTAAGTCAGAAAGAGCAAAACAAATATTCTGTATTAATGCATGTATGTGGAACCTAGATATATGGTACAGATGAACAGGTTTGCAGGGCAGAAATAGAGAAACAGAGGTAGAGAACAAACGTATGGACACCAAGTCGGGGAAGCCATGGGGTGTTGTGGTCAGATGAGTTGGGAGATAGGTATTGACCTGTATATATGTATATGAATAAAATAAATAATCAATAATAACCTGCTGTATAGAAAAATAAATATAATTAAACTTCAAAATTTTTAGAAATAAAATTTAAAAATAAAACAGAAAAAAGTTCTTCCCTTCACACAGTTGTATTTATATGAATGAATTATTTCCATGCTTATATCAATAAATACATAAAAGATGAATAAATTCTAACTTGAACGAAAAAAGAAAAAAAAAAACCTGAACCCAGCAGTTATACAGAGGAAAACCCTATCAGGGCACTTGCTCCAGCGGTAAACAATTCTGAAATTGGGCAGAGGTGGGGAATCATCTCCCATACACCCAGCAGCCCGGCCCCTCCATGCAAGGAGCGTCCTCATTGCAAAGCTGGGGGACCGTGCCGAGGCCTCTGTGAGTAAACGTGAGCAGAGCCCCAGGCCAGCTGTTGCTGAACTGTTCCCACCCTTCCCAGGTAAAACACCTGAATATGTACAAGGGCTTGAAAGCCTAGAGGAAGGGTCGTGGAGCCACACCAGCGACAGCACGCAGGCCAACTTGGTGCCTGCAGGCCAGCCAGGATGGTCCTGGCCCCGGGCGCTCTTCTGGAAGCTTTCCATTTCCCTGCCTGAGATACCCCTCCTGTCCCGGCCCCCAATCCTTTTTTTCCTTCCTCACCTCAGCCCGGAGAGAAATTCCAGCGGAAGTTATGGGTGACACATCCTCTTCTTTACAAGTGGCAGCCTGGCAACTCCTGCAGAAAGTCCAGCAGAGCCCCACTCACACCGGGCCACCAACAAAGCCGTGGACCCTCACACCCTCCCACCAGCACAGCCCCGAGACTGCTGACGGGGCAGAGAATATGGAGTCAGGCACAGCTGCAGGGGCTATTGCTGCCTGGAGTGCTGTTTCTATTGACCTCAACCCAGGCACACCTGGGGAGGGCTTGCCGGCAGGGTCAGGCTGCCCAGGTCAGCTAATCCTCAGCCCTCAGGGAATCACATTGCAGAAAATGGACCTCGCTAAGACAGAATATTAGCCAAGGAAAAAAAGGACACAATGCCATTTGTAGCCCCGTAGATGAGTCTACAGGTAAGCACGTGACTTGTAGTAAGTCAGAAAGTGAAAGACACATATCGTAGGATATCACTTTTAGGTGTTACCTAAAAACGGATACCAGGGCAGATATTTCCATGGAGAAGGGCAATAACAGATTCATTAAACAAACTTATGGTTCACCAATGGAAAGGTGTGAGGATTGGATTCATTACGATATTGGTGTTAAGAGACATATACAAACACAGGTGAAATATATAATCACCAAAGACCTACGGAATGCCAAGAGAAGACTACTCAACATTCTGTCATAACGTACATGGGAAAAGGGTCCCAGAAAGAACAGACATATGTATATGTGTAAAAGAACCACATCTTGCACACCTACAACAAGCCAAACGATGTAATCAAACTTGCTGTAATAAAAAATTAAAAATTAAATTAAAAACACGAACAAGAAGTAGTGAGACAAACTTGAGGGGCTTTCTCCTGGCACATTCCATTCTAAATTCCAATCTAGAACACGGCTTCCATTGAGGCTCTGTTGCCCTAGTAAGCAGATTTGCTAAGGGAGAACTGCTGCCACCTTGTGGCCGCTTCACACAACAGCAGCTTTAATCCCAGCGCTAATGGTCAGTGGATATTCCAAATCATTGCAGGCCTGTAAATGACACCTGCCCTGAAAACAAATCCTGGCGTCATATATCGACCAAAAAGTTCAAAAGACGTCCATATTTCAAATCGACAGTTTCAAGAGGAATATTTCACGCACATTAGTGTTCTGCTTCTTTTGCTTTCTTTCTTTTTTGGTTAAAAACAACGGGAATGGAAAAAGGCATCCCTCAGAATGGGTGAAAACGTTCGCAAATGAATCAATGGACAAAGGTTTATTCTCCAATATATATAAACAGCTCACGCAGCTTAATATTAATAAAACAAACAACCCTAATACAAATATGGGCAGAAGATCTAAATAGACCTTTCTTCAAAGAAGTCACAGAGACAGCCAAGACGCACATGAAAAGCTGCTCAACACCACTAATTATTAGAGAAATGCAAATCAAAACGACAATGAGGTATCACCTCACACCTGTTAGAATCGGCATCATCAGAAAATCTACAAACAACAAATTCTGGGGAGGGTGTGGAAAAAAGGAACCCTCTTCCACTATTGGTGGGAAGGTAAATTGTTACAGTCACTATGGAGAAGAGTATGGAGTTTCCTTAAAGAAACTAGAAATAGAATTACCATAGGATCCAGCAATCCCACTTCTGGGCATATACCCAGAGACAACCATAAATCAAAAACACACATTCCCCACAATGTTCATTGCAGCACTATTTACAATAGCCAGCTAATGGAAACAACCTAAATGCCCACAGACAGACGAATGGATAAAGATGTGGTACATATATAAAATGGGATATGACTCAGCCATGAAAAGGAATGAAACTGGGTTGTTTGTAGAGAAGTCGGTGGATCTAGAGACTGTCATACAGAATGAAGTAAGTCAGAAAGAGCAAAACAAATATTCTGTATTAATGCATGTATGTGGAACCTAGATATATGGTACAGATGAACAGGTTTGCAGGGCAGAAATAGAGAAACAGAGGTAGAGAACAAACGTATGGACACCAAGTCGGGGAAGCCATGGGGTGTTGTGGTCAGATGAGTTGGGAGATAGGTATTGACCTGTATATATGTATATGAATAAAATAAATAATCAATAATAACCTGCTGTATAGAAAAATAAATATAATTAAACTTCAAAATTTTTAGAAATAAAATTTAAAAATAAAACAGAAAAAAGTTCTTCCCTTCACATAGATGGATTTCTATGAATGAATTATTTCCATGCTTATATCAATAAATACATAAAAGATGAATAAATTCTAACTTGAACCAAAAAAGAAAAAAAAAACCTGAACCCAGCAGTTATACAGAGGAAAACCCTATCAGGGCACTTGCTCCAGCGGTAAACAATTCTGAAATTGGTCAGAGGTGGGGAATCATCTCCCATACAGCCAGCAGTCCTGCCTCCCCACACAAGGAGCGTCCTCATTGCCAAGCTGGGGGACCGTGCCGAGGCCTCTGTGAGTAAACGTGAGCTGAGCCCCAGGCCAGCTGCTGCTGAACTGTTCCCACCCTTCCCAGGTAAAACACCTGAATATGTACAAGGGCTTGAAAGCCTAGAGGAAGGGCCGTGGAGACATACCAGCGACAGCACGCAGGCCAACTTGGTGCCTGCAGGCCAGCCAGGATGGTCCTGGCCCCGGGCACTCTTCTGGAAGCTTTCCATTTCCCTGCCTGATATACCCCTCCTTTCCCGGCCCCCATTCCTTTTTTCCTTCCTCACCTCAGCCCGGAGAAAAATTCCAGTGGAAGTTATGGGTGACACATCCTCTTGTTTACAGGTGGCAGCCTGGCAACTCCTGCAGAAAGTCCAGTAGAGCCCCACTCACACCGGGCCACCAACAAAGCCGTGGACCCTCACACCCTCCCACCAGCACAGCCCCGAGACTGCTGACGGGGCAGAGAATATGGAGTCAGGCACAGCTGCAGGGGCTATTGCTGCCTGGAGTGCTGTTTCTATCGACCTCAACCCAGGCACACCTGGGGAGGGCTTGCCGGCAGGGTCAGGCTGCCCAGGTCAGCTAATCCTCAGCCCTCAGGAAATCACATTGCAGAAAATGGACCTCGCAAAGACAGAATATTAGCCAAGGAAAAAAAGGGCACAATGCCATTTGCAGCCCCGTAGATGAGTCTACAGGTAATCACGTGACTTGTAGTAAGTCAGAAAGTGAAAGACACATACCGTAGGATATCACTTATAGGTGTTACGTAAAAACGGATACCAGGGCAGATATTTCCACGGAGAAGGGCAATCACAGATTCATTAAACAAACTTATGGTTCACCAATGGAAAGGTGTGAGGATTGGATTCATTACGATATTGGTGTTAAGAGACATATACAAACACAGGTGAAATATATAATCACCAAAGACCTACGGAATGCCAAGAGAAGACTACTCAACATTCTGTCATAACGTACATGGGAAAAGGGTCCCAGGAAGAACAGACATATGTATATGTGTAAAAGAACCACATCTTGCACACCTACAACAAGCCAAACGATGTAATCAAACTTGCTGTAATAAAAAATTAAAAATTAAATTAAAAACACGAACAAGAAGTAGTGAGACAAACTTGAGTGGCTTTCTCCTGGCACATTCCATTCTAAATTCCAATCTAGAACAGGGCTTCCATTGAGGCTCTGTTGCCCTAGTAACCAGATTTGCTAAGGGAGAACTGCTGCCACCTTGTGGCCGTTTCACACAACAGCACCTTTAATCCCAGCGCTACTGGTCAGTGGATATTCCAAATCATTGCAGGCCTGTAAATGACACCTGCCCTGAAAACAAATCCTGGGGTCATATATCGACCAAAAAGTTCAAAAGACGTCCATATTTCAAAACGACAGTTTCAAGAGGCATATTTCACGCACATTAGTGTTCTGCTTCTTTTGCTTTCTTTCTTTTTTGGTTAAAAAAAAAAACGGGAATGGAAAAAGGCAACCCTCAGAATGGGCAAAAACTTTCGCAAAAGAATCAAAGGACAAAGGTTTAATCTCCAATATATATAAACAGCTCACGCAGCTTAATATTAATAAAAAAAACAACCCAATACAAAAATGGGCAGAAGATGTAAATAGACGTTTCTTCAAAGAAGTCACAGAGACGGCCAAGACGCACATGAAAAGCTGCCCAACACCACTAATTATTAGAGAAATGCAAATCAAAACGACAATGAGGAATCACCTCACACCTGTTAGAATCGGCATCATTAGAAAATCTACAAACAACAAATTCTGGGGAGGGTGTGGACAAAAGGAACCCTCTTCAACTATTGGTGAGAAGGTAAATTGATACAGTCACTATGGAGAACAGTATGGAGTTTCCTTAAAGAAACTAGAAATAGAATTACCATAGGATCCAGCAATCCCACTTCTGGGCATATAACCAGAGAAAACCATAAATCAAAAACACACATTCACCACAGTGTTCATTGCAGCACTATTTACAATAGCCAGGTAATGGAAGCGACCTAAATGCCCAAAGACAGACGAATGGATAAAGATGTGGTACATATATAAAATGGAATATGACTCAGCCATGAAAAGGAATGAAACTGGGTTATTTGTAGAGAAGTCGTTGGATCTAGAGACTATCATACAGAATGAAGTAAGTCAGAAAGAGCCAAACAAATATTCTGTATTAATGCATGTATGTGGATCCTAGATATATGGTACAGATGAACAGGTTTGCAGGGCAGAAATAGAGAAACAGAGGTAGAGAACAAACGAATGGACACCAAGTGGAGGAAGCCATGGTGTATTGGTGGTCAGATGAGTTTGGAGATAGGTATTGACCTGTATATATGTATATGAATAAAATAGATAACTAATAATAACCTGCTGTATAGAAAAATAAATATAATTAAACTGCAAAATTTTTAGAAATGAAATTTAAAAATAAAACAGAAAAAAGTTCTTCCCTTCACACAGATGTATTTCTATGAATGAATTATTTCCGTGCTTATATCAATAAATACATAAAAGATGAATAAATTCTAACTTGAACCAAAAAAGAAAAAAAAAAACCTGAACGCATCAGTTTTACAGATGTAAACCCTATCAGGGCACTTGCTCCAGCGGTAAACAATTCTGAAATTGGTCAAAGGTGGGGAATCATCTCCCATACAGCCAGCAGCCCGGCCCACCCACACAAGGAGCGTCCTCATTGCAAAGCTGTGGGACCGTGCCGAGGCCTCTGTGAGTAAACGTGAGCTGAGCCCCAGACCAGGTGCTGCTGAACTGTTCCCACCCTTCCCAGGTAAAACACCTGAATATGTACAAGGGCTTGAAAGCCTAGAGGAAGGGTCGTGGAGACACACCAGCGACAGCACGCATGCCAAATTGGTGTCTGCAGGCCAGCCAGGATAATCCTGGCCCCAGGTGCTCTTCTGGAAGCTTTCCATTTCCCTGCCTGAGATACCCCTCCTGTCCCGGCCCCCACTCCTTTTTTTCCTCCCTCACCTCAGCACGGAGAGAAATTCCAGCGGAAGTTATGGGTGACACAACCTCTTCTTTACAGGTGGCAGCCTGGCAACTCCTGCAGAAAGTCCAGCAGAGCCCCACTCACACCGGGCCACCAACAAAGCCATGGACCCTCACACCCTCCCACCAGCACAGCCCCGAGACTGCTGACGGGGCAGAGAATATGGAGTCATGCACAGCTGCAGGGGCTATTGCTGCCTGGAGTGCTGTTTCTATTGACCTCAACCCAGGCACACCTGGGGAGGGCTTGCCGACAGGATCAGGCTGCCCAGGTCAGCTAATCCTCAGCCCTCAGGGAATCACATTGCAGAAAATGGACCTCGCTAAGCCAGAATATTAGCCAAGGAAAAAAAGGACACAATGCCATTTGCAGCCCCGTAGATGAGTCTACAGGTAATCACGTGACTTGTAGTAAGTCAGAAAGTGAAAGACACATATCGTAGGATATCACTTATAGGTGTTACCTAAAAACGGATACCAGGGCAGATATTTCCACGGAGAAGGGCAATCACAGATTAATTAAACAAACTTATGGTTCACCAATGGAAAGGTGTGAGGATTGGATTCATTACAATATTGGGGTTAAGAGACATATACAAACACAGGTGAAATATATAATCACCAAAGACCTACGGAATGCCAAGAGAAGACTACTCAACATTCTGTCATAACGTACATGGGAAAAGGGTCCCAGGAAGAACAGACATATGTATATGTGTAAAAGAACCACATCTTGCACACCTACAACAAGCCAAACGTTGTAATCAAACTTGCTGTAATAAAAAAATTAGAAATTAAATTAAGAACATGAACAAGAAGTAGTGAGACAAACTTGAGGGGCTTTTTCCTGGCACATTCAATTCTAAATTCCAATCTAGAACAAGACTTCCATTGAGGCTCTGTTGCCATAGTAACCAGATTTGCTAAGGGAGAACTGCTGCCACCTTGTGGCCGTTTCACACAACATCAGCTTTAATTCCAGCGCTAATGGTCAGTGGATATTCCAAATCATTGCTGGCCTGTAAATGACACCTGCCCTGAAAACAAATCCTGGGGTCATATATAGACAAAAAAGTTCAAAAGACGTCCATATTTCAAAACGACAGTTTCAAGAGGAATATTTCACGCACATTAGTGTTCTGCTTCTTTTGCTTTCTTTCTTTTTTGGTTACAAAGACGGGAATGGAAAAAGGCAACCCTCAGAATGGGCCAAAACGTTCGCAAACCAATCAATGGACAATGGTTTAATCTCCAACATATATAAAAAGCTCACGCAGCTTAATATTAATAAAACAAACAACCCAATACAAAAAATGGGCAGAAGATCTAAATAGACGTTTCTTCAAAGAAGTCACAGAGACGGCCAAGACGCACATGAAAAGCTGCTCAACACCACTAATTATTAGAGAAATGCAAATCACAACGACAATGAGGTATCACCTCACACCTGTTAGAATCGGCATCATCAGAAAATCTACAAACAACAAATTCTGGGGAGGGTGTGGACAAAAGGAACCCTCTTCCACTATTAGTGGGAAGGTAAATTGATACAGTCACTATGGAGAACAGTATGGAGTTTCCTTAAAGAAACTAGAAATAGAATGACCATAGGATCCAGCAATCCCACTTCTGGGCATATACCCAGAGAAAACCATAAATCAAAAACACACATTCACCACAATGTTCATTGCAGCACTATTTACAATAGCCAGGTAATGGAAGCAACCTAAATGCCCACAGACAGACGAATGGATAAAGATGTGGTACATATATAAAATGGGATATGACTCAACCATGAAAAGGAATGAAACTGGGTTATTTGTAGAGAAGTCGGTGGATCTAGACACTGTCATACAGAATGAAGTAAGTCAGAAAGAGCAAAACAAATATTCTGTATTAATGCATGTATGTGGAACCTAGATATATGGTACAGATGAACAGGTTTGCAGGTCAGAAATAGAGAAACAGAGGTAGAGAACAAACGTATGGACACCAAGTGGGGGTAGCCATGGGGTGTTGGTGGTCAGATGAGTTGGGAGATAGGTATTGACCTGTATATATGTATATGAATAAAATAGATAACTAATAATAACCTGCTGTATAGAAAAATGAATATAATTAAACTTCAAACTTTTTAGAAATAAAATTTAAAAATAAAACAGAAAAAAGTTCTTCCCTTCACACAGATGTATTTCTATGAATGAATTATTTCCATGCTAATATCAATAAATACATAAAAGATGAATAATTTCTAACTTGAACCAAAAAAGAAAAAAAAAACAACCTGAACCCAGCAGTTATACAGAGGAAAACACTACCAGGGCACTTGCTCCAGCGGTAAACAATTCTGAAATTGGTCAGAGGTGGGGAATCATCTCCCATACAACCAGCAGCCCGGCCCCCCCACGCAAGGAGCGTCCTCATTGCAAAGCTGGGGGACAGGGCCGAGGCCTCTGTGAGTAAACGTGAGCTGAGCCCAAGGCGAGCTCTGCGGAACTGTTCCCACCCTTCCCAGGTAAAACACCTGAATATGTACAAGGGCTTGAAAGCCTAGAGGAAGGGTCGTGGAGACACACCAGCGACAGCACGCATGCCAAATTGGTGTCTGCAGGCCAGCCAGGATAATCCTGGCCCCAGGTGCTCTTCTGGAAGCTTTCCATTTCCCTGCCTGAGATACCACTCCTGTCCCGGCCCCCACTCCTTTTTTTCCTCCCTCACCTCAGCACGGAGAGAAATTCCAGCGGAAGTTATGGGTGACACATCCTCTTCTTTACAGGTGGCAGCCTGGCAACTCCTGCAGAAAGTCCAGCAGAGCCCCACTCACACCGGGCCACCAACAAAGCCGTGGACCCTCACACCCTCCCACCAGCACAGCCCCGAGACTGCTGACGGGGCAGAGAATATGGAGTCATGCACAGCTGCAGGGGCTATTGCTGCCTGGAGTGCTGTTTCTATTGACCTCAACCCAGGCACACCTGGGGAGGGCTTGCCGACAGGATCAGGCTGCCCAGGTCAGCTAATCCTCAGCCCTCAGGGAATCACATTGCAGAAAATGGACCTCGCTAAGCCAGAATATTAGCCAAGGAAAAAAAGGACACAATGCCATTTGCAGCCCCGTAGATGAGTCTACAGGTAATCACGTGACTTGTAGTAAGTCAGAAAGTGAAAGACACATATCGTAGGATATCACTTATAGGTGTTACCTAAAAACGGATACCAGGGCAGATATTTCCACGGAGAAGGGCAATCACAGATTAATTAAACAAACTTATGGTTCACCAATGGAAAGGTGTGAGGATTGGATTCATTACAATATTGGGGTTAAGAGACATATACAAACACAGGTGAAATATATAATCACCAAAGACCTACGGAATGCCAAGAGAAGACTACTCAACATTCTGTCATAACGTACATGGGAAAAGGGTCCCAGGAAGAACAGACATATGTATATGTGTAAAAGAACCACATCTTGCACACCTACAACAAGCCAAACGTTGTAATCAAACTTGCTGTAATAAAAAAATTAAAAATTAAATTAAGAACATGAACAAGAAGTAGTGAGACAAACTTGAGGGGCTTTTTCCTGGCACATTCAATTCTAAATTCCAATCTAGAACAAGACTTCCATTGATGCTCTGTTGCCATAGTAACCAGATTTGCTAAGGGAGAACTGCTGCCACCTTGTGGCCGTTTCACACAACATCAGCTTTAATTCCAGCGCTAATGGTCAGTGGATATTCCAAATCATTGCTGGCCTGTAAATGACACCTGCCCTGAAAACAAATCCTGGGGTCATATATAGACAAAAAAGTTCAAAAGACGTCCATATTTCAAAACGACAGTTTCAAGAGGCATATTTCACGCACATTAGTGTTCTGCTTCTTTTGCTTTCTTTCTTTTTTGGTTACAAAGACGGGAATGGAAAAAGGCAACCCTCAGAATGGGCCAAAACGTTCGCAAACGAATCAATGGACAATGGTTTAATCTCCAACATATATAAAAAGCTCACGCAGCTTAATATTAATAAAACAAACAACCCAATACAAAAAATGGGCAGAAGATCTAAATAGACGTTTCTTCAAAGAAGTCACAGAGACGGCCAAGACGCACATGAAAAGCTGCTCAACACCACTAATTATTAGAGGAATGCAAATCACAACGACAATGAGGTATCACCTCACACCTGTTAGAATCGGCATCATCAGAAAATCTACAAACAACAAATTCTGGGGAGGGTGTGGACAAAAGGAACCCTCTTCCACTATTAGTGGGAAGGTAAATTGATACAGTCACTATGGAGAACAGTATGGAGTTTCCTTAAAGAAACTAGAAATAGAATGACCATAGGATCCAGCAATCCCACTTCTGGGCATATACCCAGAGAAAACCATAAATCAAAAACACACATTCACCACAATGTTCATTGCAGCACTATTTACAATAGCCAGGTAATGGAAGCAACCTAAATGCCCACAGACAGACGAATGGATAAAGATGTGGTACATATATAAAATGGGATATGACTCAACCATGAAAAGGAATGAAACTGGGTTATTTGTAGAGAAGTCGGTGGATCTAGACACTGTCATACAGAATGAAGTAAGTCAGAAAGAGCAAAACAAATATTCTGTATTAATGCATGTATGTGGAACCTAGATATATGGTACAGATGAACAGGTTTGCAGGTCAGAAATAGAGAAACAGAGGTAGAGAACAAACGTATGGACACCAAGTGGGGGTAGCCATGGGGTGTTGGTGGTCAGATGAGTTGGGAGATAGGTATTGACCTGTATATATGTATATTAATAAAATAGATAACTAATAATAACCTGCTGTATAGAAAAATGAATATAATTAAACTTCAAACTTTTTAGAAATAAAATTTAAAAATAAAACAGAAAAAAGTTCTTCCCTTCACACAGATGTATTTCTATGAATGAATTATTTCCATGCTAATATCAATAAATACATAAAAGATGAATAATTTCTAACTTGAACCAAAAAAGAAAAAAAAAACAACCTGAACCCAGCAGTTATACAGAGGAAAACACTACCAGGGCACTTGCTCAAGCGTTAAGCAATCCTGAAATTGGTCAGAGGTGAGGAATCATCTCATATACAGCCAGCAGCCCGGCCCCCCATGAAAGGAGCGTCCTCATTGCACAGCTGCGGGACCGTGCCGAGGCCTCTGTGAGTAAACGTGAGCTGAGCCCCAGGCCAGCTGCTGCTGAACTGTTCCCACCCTTCCCAGGTAAAACACCTGAATATGTACAAGGGCTTGAACGCCTAGAGGAAGGGTCGTGGAACCACACCAGCGACAGCACGCAGGCCAACTTGGTGCCTGCAGGCCAGCCAGGATGGTCCTGGCCCCAGGCGCTCTTCTGGAAGATTTCCATTTCCCTGTCGGAGATACCCCTCCTATCCCGGCCCACACTCCTTTTTTTTCCTTCCTCCCCTAAGCCCGGAGTGAAATTCCAGCGGAAGTTATGGGTGACACATCTTCTTCTTTACAGGTGGAAGCCTGGCAACTCCTGCAGAAAGTCCAGCAGAGCCCCACTCACACCGGGCCAACAACAAAGCCGTGGACCCTCACACCCTCCCACCAGCACAGCCCCGAGACTGCTGACGGGGCAGAGAATATGGAGTCAGGCACAGCTGCAGGGGCTATTGCTGCCTGGAGTGCTGTTTCTATTGAACTCAACCCAGGCACACCTGGGGAGGGCTTGCCGGCAGGATCAGGCTGCCCAGGTCAGCTAATCCTCAGCCCTCAGGGAATCACATTGCAGAAAATGGACCTCGCTAAGAAAGAATATTAGCCAAGGAAAAAAAGGGCACAATGCCATTTGCAGCCCCGTAGATGAGTCTACAGGTAATCATGTGACTTGTAGTAATTCACAAAGTGAAAGACACATATCGTAGGATATCACTTATAGGTGTTACCTAAAAACGGATACCAGGGCAGATATTTCCACGGAGAAGGGCAATCACAGATTCATTAAACAAATTTATGGTTCACCAATGGAAAGGTGTGAGGATTGGATTCATTATGATATTGGGGTTAAGAGACATATACAAACACAGGTGAAATATATAATCACCAAAGACCTACGGAATGCCAAGAGAAGACTACTCAACATTCTGTCATAACGTACATGGGAAAAGGATCCCAGGAAGAACAGACATATGTATATGTGTAAAACAACCACATCTTTGGGCCTCCCTTGTGGCGCAAGTGGTTGAGAGTCCGCCAGCCGATGCAGGGGATACGGGTTCGTGCCCCGGTCTGGGAGGATCCCATATGCCGCGGAGCGGCTGGGCCCGTGAGCCATGGCCGCTGAGCCTGCGCGTCCGGAGCCTGCGCGTCCGGAGCCTGTGCTCCGCAACGGGGGAGGCCACAACAGTGAGAGGCCCGCATACCGCAAAAAAAAAAAAAAAAAAAAAAACCACATCTTGCACACCTACAACAAGCCAAACGTTGTAATCAAACTTGCTGTAATAAAAAATTAAAAATTAAATTAAAAACACGAACAAGAAGTAGTGAGACAATCTTGAGGGGCTTTCTCCTGGCACATTCCATTCTAAATTCCAATCTAGAACACGGCTTCCATTGAGGTTCTGTTGCCCTAGTAACCAGATTTGCTAAGGGAGAACTGCTGCCACCTTGTGGCCGTTTCACACAACATCAGCTTTAATCCCAGCGCTACTGGTCAGTGGATATTCCAAATCATTGCTGGCCTGTAAATGACACCTGCCCTGAAAACAAATCCTGGGGTCATATATCGACCAAAAAGTTCAAAAGACGTCCATATTTCAAAACGACAGTTTCAAGAGGCATATTTCACACACATTAGTGTTCTGCTTCTTTTGCTTTCTTTCTTTTTTGGTTAAAAAAAACGGGAATGGAAAAAGGCAACCCTCAGAATGGGCGAAAACGTTCGCAAACGAATCAATGGACAAGGGTTTAATCTCCAATATATATAAACAGCTCACACAGCTTAATATTAATAAAACAAAGAACCCAATACAAAAATGGGCAGAAGATCTAAATAGACGTTTCTTCAAAGAAGTCACAGAGACGGCCAAGACGCACATGAAAAGCTGCTCAACACCACTAATTATTAGAGAAATGCAAATCAAAACGACAATGAGGTATCACCTCACACCTGTTAGAATCGGCATCATCAGAAAATCTACAAACAACAAATTCTGGGGAAGGTGTGGACAAAAGGAACCCTCTTCCACTATTGGTGGGAAGGTAAATTGATACAGTCGTATGGAGAACAGTATGGAGTTTCCTTAAAGAAACTAGAAATAGAATTACCATAGGATCCAGCAATCCCACTTCTGGGCATATAGCCAGAGAAAACCATAAATCAAAAACACACATTCACCACAATGTTCATTGCAGCACTATTTACAATAGCCAGGTAATGGAAGCAACCTAAATGCCCACAGACAGACGAATGGATAAAGATGTGGTACATACATAAAATGGGATATGACTCAGCCATGAAAAGGAATGAAACTGGGTTATTTGTAGAGAAGTCGGTGGATCTAGAGACTGTCATACAGAATGAAGTAAGTCAGAAAGAGCAAAACAAATATTCTGTATTAATGCATGTATGTGGAACCTAGATATTTGGTACAGATGAACAGGTTTGCAGGGCAGAAATAGAGAAACAGAGGTAGAGAACAAACGTATGGACACCAAGTGGGGGAAGCCATGGGGTGTTGGTGGTCAGATGAGTTAGGAGATAGGTATTGACCTGTATATATGTATATGAATAAAATAGATAACTAATAATAACCTGCTGTATAGAAAATTAAATATGATTAAACTTCAAAATTTTTAGAAATGAAATTTAAAAATAAAACAGAAAAAAAGTTCTTCCCTTCACTCAGATGTATTTCTATGAATGAATTATTTCCATGCTTATATCAATAAATACATAAAAGATGAATAACTTCTAACTTGAACCAAAAAAGAAAAAACAAATCCTGTACCCAGCAGTTATACAGAGGAAAACCCTATCAGGGCACTTGTTCCATCGGTAAACAATTCTGAGATTGGTCAGAGGTGGGGAATCATCTCCCATACAGCCAGCAGCCCGGCCCCCCCACGCAAGGAGCGTCCTGATTGCAAAGCTGGGGGACCGTGCCGAGGCCTCTGTGAGTAAACGTGAGCTGAGCCCCAGGCCAGCTGCTGCTGAACTGTTACCACCCTTCCCAGGTAAAACACCTGAATATGTACAAGGTCTTGAAAGCCTAGAGGAAGGGCCGTGGAGCCACACCAGCGACAGCACGCAGGCCAACTTGGTGCCTGCAGGCCAGCCAGGATGGTCCTGGCCCTGGGCGCTCTTCTGGAAGCTTTCCATTTCCCTGCCTGAGATACCACTCCTGTCCCGGCCCCCACTCCTTTTTTTCCTCCCTCACCTCAGCCCGGAGAGTAATTCCAGTGGAAGTTATGGGTGACACATCCTCTTCTTTACAGGTGGCAACCTGGCAACTCCTGCAGAAATTCCAGCAGAGCCCCACTCACACCGGGACACCAACAAAGCCATGGACCCTCACACCCTCCCACCAGCAAAGCCCCGAGACTGCTGACGGGGCAGAGAATATGGAGTCAGGCACAGCTGCAGGGGCTATTGCTGCCTGGAGTGCTGTTTCTATTGAACTCAACCCAGGCACACCTGGGGAGGGCTTGCCGGCAGGGTCAGGCTGCCCAGGTCAGCTAATCCTCAGCCCTCAGGGAATCACATTGCAGAAAATGGACCTCGCTAAGACAGAATATTAGCCAAGGAAAAAAAGAGCACAATGCCATTTGCAGCCGCGTAGATGAGTCTACAGGTAAGCACGTGACTTGTAGTAAGTCAGAAAGTGAAAGACACATATCGTAGGATATCACTTATAGGTGTTACCTAAAAACGGATACCAGGGCAGATATTTCCACGGAGAAGGGCAATCACAGATTCATTAAACAAATTTATGGTTCACCAATGGAAAGGTGTGAGGATTGGATTCATTACGATATTGGGGTTAAGAGACATATACAAACACAGGTGAAATATATAATCACCAAAGACCTACGGAATGCCAAGAGAAGACTACTCAACATTCTGTCATAACGTACATGGGAAAAGGGTCCCAGGAAGAACAGACATATGTATATGTGTAACAGAACCACATCTTGCACACCTACAACAAGCAAACGTTGTAATCAAACTTGCTGTAATAAAAAATTAAAAATTAAATTAAAAACACGAACAAGAGTAGTGAGACAAACTTGAGGGGCTTTCTCCTGGCACATTCCATTCTAAATTCCAATCTAGAACAGGCTTCCATTGAGGCTCTGTTGCCCTAGTAACCAGATTTGCTAAGGGAGAACTGCTGCCACCTTGTGGCCGTTTCACACAACATCAGCTTTAATCCCAGCGCTAATGGTCAGTGGATATTCCAAATCATTGCAGGCCTGTAAATGACACCTGCCCTGAAAACAAATCCTGGGGTCATATATCGACCAAAAAGTTCAAAAGACGTCCATATTTCAAAATGACAGTTTCAAGAGGCATATTTCACGCACATTAGTGTTCTGCTTCTTTTGCTTTCTTTCTTTTTTGGTTAAAAAAAAACGGGAATGGAAAAAGGCAACCCTCAGAATGGGCCAAAACGTTCGCAAACGAATCAATGGACAAGGGTTTAATCTCCAATATATATAAACAGCTCACGCAGCTTAATATTAATAAAACAAACAACCCAATACAAAAATGGGCAGAAGATCTAAATAGACGTTTCTTCAAAGAAGTCACAGAGACGGCCAAGACACATATGAAAAGCTGCTCAACACCACTAATTATTAGAGAAATGCAAATCAAAATGACAATGAGGTATCACCTCACACCTGTTAGAATCGGCAGCATCAGAAAATCTACAAACAACAAATTCTGGGGAGGGTGTGGACAAAAGGAACCCTCTTCCACTATTGGTGGGAAGGTAAATTGATACAGTCACTATGGAGAAGAGTATGGAGTTTCCTTAAAGAAACTAGAAATAGAATTACCATAGGATCCAGCAATCCCACTTCTGGGCATATACCCAGAGACAACCATAAATCAAAAACACACATTCACCACAATGTTCATTGCAGCACTATTTACAATAGCCAGGTAATGGAAGCAACCTAAATGCCCACAGACAGATGAATGGATAAAGATGTGGTACATACATAAAATGGGATATGACTCAGCCATGAAAAGGAATGAAACTGGGTTATTTGTAGAGAAGTCGGTGGATCTAGAGACTGTCATACAGAATGAAGTAAGTCAGAAAGAGCAAAACAAATATTCTGTAGTAATGCATGTATGTGGAACCTAGATATATGGTACAGATGAACAGGTTTGCAGGGCAGAAATAGAGAAACAGAGGTAGAGAACAAACGTATGGACACCAAGTGGGGGAAGCCATGGGGTGTTGGTGGTCAGATGAGTTGGGAGATAGGTGTTGACCTGTATATATGTATATGAATTAAATAGATAACTAATAATAACCTGCTGTATAGAAAATTAAATATGATTAAACTTCAAAATTTTTAGAAATGAAATTTAAAAATAAAACAGAAAAAAAGTTCTTCCCTTCACTCAGATGTATTTCTATGAATGAATTATTTCCATGCTTATATCAATAAATACATAAAAGATGAATAACTTCTAACTTGAACCAAAAAAGAAAAAACAAATCCTGTACCCAGCAGTTATACAGAGGAAAACCCTATCAGGGCACTTGTTCCAGCGGTAAACAATTCTGAGATTGGTCAGAGGTGGGGAATCATCTCCCATACAGCCAGCAGCCCGGCCCCCCCACGCAAGGAGCGTCCTGATTGCAAAGCTGGGGGACAGTGCCAAGGCCCCTGTGAGTAAACGTGAGCTGAGCCCCAGGCCAGCTGCTGCTGAACTGTTCCCACCCTTCCCAGGTAAAACACCTGAATATGTACAAGGGCTTGAAAGCCTAGAGGAAGGGCCGTGCAGCCACACCAGCGACAGCACGCAGGCCAACTTGGTGCCTGCAGGCCATCCAGGATGGTCCTGGCCCTGGGCGCTCTTCTGGAAGCTTTCCATTTCCCTGCCTGAGATACCCCTCCTGTCCCGGCCCCCACTCCTTTTTTTCCTCCCTCACCTCAGCACGGAGAGAAATTCCAGCGGAAGTTATGGGTGACACATCCTCTTCTTTACAAGTTGCAGCCTGGCAACTCCTGCAGAAAGTCCAGCAGAGCCCCACTCACACCGGGCCACCAACAAAGCCGTGGACGCACACACCCTCCCACCAGCACAGCCCCTAGACTGCTGACGGGGCAGAGAATATGGAGTCAGGCACAGCTGCAGGGGCTATTGCTGCCTGGAGTGCTGTTTCTATTGACCTCAACCCAGGCACACCTGGGGAGGGTGTGCCGGCAGGGTCAGGCTGCCCAGGTCAGCTAATCCTCAGCCCTCAGGGAATCACATTGCAGAAAATGGACCTCACTAAGACAGAATATTAGCCAAGGAAAAAAAGGACACAATGCCATTTGCAGCCCCGTAGATGAGTCTACAGGTAATCACGTGACTTGTAGTAAGTCAGAAAGTGAAAGACACATATCGTAGGATATCACTTATAGGTGTTACCTAAAAACGGATACCAGGGAAGATATTTCCACGGAGAAGGGCAATCACAGATTCATTAAACAAACTTATGGTTCACCAATGGAAAGGTGTGAGGATTGGATTCATTACGATATTGGGGTTAAGAGACATATACAAACACAGTTGAAATATATAATCACCAAAGACCTACGGAATGCCAAGAGAAGACTACTCAACATTCTGTCATAACGTACATGGGAAAAGGGTCCAGGAAGAACAGACATATGTATATGTGTAAAAGAACCACATCTTGCACACCTACAACAAGAAAAATGTTGTAATCAAACTTGCTGTAATAAAAAATTAAAAATTAAATTAAAAACACGAACAAGAAGTAGTGAGACAAACTTGAGGGGCTTTCTCCTGGCACATTCCATTCTAAATTCCAATCTAGAACATGGCTTCCATTGAGGCTCTGTTGCCCTGGTAACCAGATTTGCTAATGGAAAATTGCTGCCACCTGGTGGCCGTTTCACACAACATCAGATTTAATCCCAGCGCTAATGGTCAGTGGATATTCCAAATCATTGCTGGCCTGTAAATGACACCTGCCCTGAAAACAAATCCTGGGGTCATATATCGACCAAAAAGTTCAAAAGACGTCCATATTTCAAAACGACAGTTTCAAGAGGCATATTTCACGCACATTAGTGTTCTGCTTCTTTTGCTTTCTTTCTTTTTTGGTTAAAAAATACGGGAATGGAAAAAGGCAACCCTCAGAATGGGCCAAAACGTTCGCAAACGAATCAATGGACAATGGTTTAATCTCCAACATATATAAACAGCTCACGCAGCTTAATATTAATAAAACAAACAACCCAATACAAAAATGGGCAGAAGATCTAAATAGACGTTTCTTCAAAGAAGTCACAGAGATGGCCAAGACGCACATGAAAAGCTGCTCAACACCACTAATTATTAGAGAAATGCAAATCACAACGACAATGAGGTATCACCTCACACCTGTTAGAATCGGCATCATCAGAAAATCTACAAACAACAAATTCTGGGGAGGGTGTGGACAAAAGGAACCCTCTTCCACTATTAGTGGGAAGGTAAATTGATACAGTCACTATGGAGAACAGTATGGAGTTTCCTTAAAGAAACTAGAAATAGAATTACCATAGGATCCAGCAATCCCACTTCTGGGCATATACCCAAAGAAAACCATAAATCAAAAACACACATTAACCACAATGTTCATTGCAGCACTATTTACAATAGCCAGGTAATGGAAGCAACCTAAATGCCCACAGACAGACGAATGGATAAAGATGTGGTACATATATAAAATGGAATATGACTCAGCCATGAAAAGGAATGAAACTGGTTTATTTGTAGAGAAGTTGGTGGACCTAGAGACTGTCATACAGAATGAAGTAAGTCAGAAAGAGCAAAACAAATATTCTGTATTAATGCATGTATGTGGAACCTAGATATATGGTACAGATGAACAGGTTTGCAGGGCAGAAATAGAGAAACAGAGGTAGAGAACAAACGTATGGACACCAAGTGGGGGAAGCCATGGGGTGTTGGTGGTCAGATGAGTTGGGAGATAGGTATTGACCTGTATATATGTATATGAATAAAATAGATAACTAATAATAACCTGCTGTATAGAAAAATAAATATAATTAAACTTCAAAATTTTTAGAAATGAAATTTAAAAATAAAACAGAAAAAAGTTCTTGCCTTCACACAGATGTATTTCTATGAATGAATTATTTCCATGCTTATATCAATAAATACATAAAAGATGAATAAATTCTAACTTGAACCAAAAAAGAAAAAAAAATCCTGAACCCAGCAGTGATACAGAGGAAAACCCTATCAGGGCACTTGCTCCAGCGGTAAACAATTCTGACATTGGTCAGAGGTGGGGAATCATCTCCCATACAGCCAGCAGCCCGGCCCCCCCACGCAAGGAGCGTCCTCATTGCAAAGCTGCGGGACCATGCCGAGCCCTCTGTGAGTAAACGTGAGCTGAGCCCCAGGCCAGCTGCTGCTGAACTGTTCCCACCCTTCCCAGGTAAAACACCTGAATATGTACAAGGGCTTGAAAGCCTAGAGGAAGGGCCGTGGAGCCACACCAGCGACAGCACGCAGGCCAACTTGGTGCCTGCAGGCCAGCCAGTATGGTCCTGGACCCGGGCGCTCTTCTGGAAGCTTTCCATTTCCCTGCCTGAGATACCACTCCTGTCCCGGCCCCCACTCCTTTTTTTCCTCCCTCACCTCAGCCCGGAGAGTAATTCCAGTGGAAGTTATGGGTGACACATCCTCTTCTTTACAGGTGGCAACCTGGCAACTCCTGCAGAAATTCCAGCAGAGCCCCACTCACACCGGGACACCAACAAAGCCATGGACCCTCACACCCTCCCACCAGCAAAGCCCCGAGACTGCTGACGGGGCAGAGAATATGGAGTCAGGCACAGCTGCAGGGGCTATTGCTGCCTGGAGTGCTGTTTCTATTGAACTCAACCCAGGCACACCTGGGGAGGGCTTGCCGGCAGGGTCAGGCTGCCCAGGTCAGCTAATCCTCAGCCCTCAGGGAATCACATTGCAGAAAATGGACCTCGCTAAGACAGAATATTAGCCAAGGAAAAAAAGAGCACATTGCCATTTGCAGCCGCGTAGATGAGTCTACAGGTAAGCACGTGACTTGTAGTAAGTCAGAAAGTGAAAGACACATATCGTAGGATATCACTTATAGGTGTTACCTAAAAACGGATACCAGGGCAGATATTTCCACGGAGAAGGGCAATCACAGATTCATTAAACAAATTTATGGTTCACCAATGGAAAGGTGTGAGGATTGGATTCATTACGATATTGGGGTTAAGAGACATATACAAACACAGGTGAAATATATAATCACCAAAGACCTACGGAATGCCAAGAGAAGACTACTCAACATTCTGTCATAACGTACATGGGAAAAGGGTCCCAGGAAGAACAGACATATGTATATGTGTAACAGAACCACATCTTGCACACCTACAACAAGCAAACGTTGTAATCAAACTTGCTGTAATAAAAAATTAAAAATTAAATTAAAAACACGAACAAGAGTAGTGAGACAAACTTGAGGGGCTTTCTCCTGGCACATTCCATTCTAAATTCCAATCTAGAACAGGCTTCCATTGAGGCTCTGTTGCCCTAGTAACCAGATTTGCTAAGGGAGAACTGCTGCCACCTTGTGGCCGTTTCACACAACATCAGCTTTAATCCCAGCGCTAATGGTCAGTGGATATTCCAAATCATTGCAGGCCTGTAAATGACACCTGCCCTGAAAACAAATCCTGGGGTCATATATCGACCAAAAAGTTCAAAAGACGTCCATATTTCAAAATGACAGTTTCAAGAGGCATATTTCACGCACATTAGTGTTCTGCTTCTTTTGCTTTCTTTCTTTTTTGGTTAAAAAAAAACGGGAATGGAAAAAGGCAACCCTCAGAATGGGCCAAAACGTTCGCAAACGAATCAATGGACAAGGGTTTAATCTCCAATATATATAAACAGCTCACGCAGCTTAATATTAATAAAACAAACAACCCAATACAAAAATGGGCAGAAGATCTAAATAGACGTTTCTTCAAAGAAGTCACAGAGACGGCCAAGACACATATGAAAAGCTGCTCAACACCACTAATTATTAGAGAAATGCAAATCAAAATGACAATGAGGTATCACCTCACACCTGTTAGAATCGGCAGCATCAGAAAATCTACAAACAACAAATTCTGGGGAGGGTGTGGACAAAAGGAACCCTCTTCCACTATTGGTGGGAAGGTAAATTGATACAGTCACTATGGAGAAGAGTATGGAGTTTCCTTAAAGAAACTAGAAATAGAATTACCATAGGATCCAGCAATCCCACTTCTGGGCATATACCCAGAGACAACCATAAATCAAAAACACACATTCACCACAATGTTCATTGCAGCACTATTTACAATAGCCAGGTAATGGAAGCAACCTAAATGCCCACAGACAGATGAATGGATAAAGATGTGGTACATACATAAAATGGGATATGACTCAGCCATGAAAAGGAATGAAACTGGGTTATTTGTAGAGAAGTCGGTGGATCTAGAGACTGTCATACAGAATGAAGTAAGTCAGAAAGAGCAAAACAAATATTCTGTAGTAATGCATGTATGTGGAACCTAGATATATGGTACAGATGAACAGGTTTGCAGGGCAGAAATAGAGAAACAGAGGTAGAGAACAAACGTATGGACACCAAGTGGGGGAAGCCATGGGGTGTTGGTGGTCAGATGAGTTGGGAGATAGGTGTTGACCTGTATATATGTATATGAATTAAATAGATAACTAATAATAACCTGCTGTATAGAAAATTAAATATGATTAAACTTCAAAATTTTTAGAAATGAAATTTAAAAATAAAACAGAAAAAAAGTTCTTCCCTTCACTCAGATGTATTTCTATGAATGAATTATTTCCATGCTTATATCAATAAATACATAAAAGATGAATAACTTCTAACTTGAACCAAAAAAGAAAAAACAAATCCTGTACCCAGCAGTTATACAGAGGAAAACCCTATCAGGGCACTTGTTCCAGCGGTAAACAATTCTGAGATTGGTCAGAGGTGGGGAATCATCTCCCATACAGCCAGCAGCCCGGCCCCCCCACGCAAGGAGCGTCCTGATTGCAAAGCTGGGGGACAGTGCCAAGGCCCCTGTGAGTAAACGTGAGCTGAGCCCCAGGCCAGCTGCTGCTGAACTGTTCCCACCCTTCCCAGGTAAAACACCTGAATATGTACAAGGGCTTGAAAGCCTAGAGGAAGGGCCGTGCAGCCACACCAGCGACAGCACGCAGGCCAACTTGGTGCCTGCAGGCCATCCAGGATGGTCCTGGCCCTGGGCGCTCTTCTGGAAGCTTTCCATTTCCCTGCCTGAGATACCCCTCCTGTCCCGGCCCCCACTCCTTTTTTTCCTCCCTCACCTCAGCACGGAGAGAAATTCCAGCGGAAGTTATGGGTGACACATCCTCTTCTTTACAAGTTGCAGCCTGGCAACTCCTGCAGAAAGTCCAGCAGAGCCCCACTCACACCGGGCCACCAACAAAGCCGTGGACGCACACACCCTCCCACCAGCACAGCCCCTAGACTGCTGACGGGGCAGAGAATATGGAGTCAGGCACAGCTGCAGGGGCTATTGCTGCCTGGAGTGCTGTTTCTATTGACCTCAACCCAGGCACACCTGGGGAGGGTGTGCCGGCAGGGTCAGGCTGCCCAGGTCAGCTAATCCTCAGCCCTCAGGGAATCACATTGCAGAAAATGGACCTCACTAAGACAGAATATTAGCCAAGGAAAAAAAGGACACAATGCCATTTGCAGCCCCGTAGATGAGTCTACAGGTAATCACGTGACTTGTAGTAAGTCAGAAAGTGAAAGACACATATCGTAGGATATCACTTATAGGTGTTACCTAAAAACGGATACCAGGGAAGATATTTCCACGGAGAAGGGCAATCACAGATTCATTAAACAAACTTATGGTTCACCAATGGAAAGGTGTGAGGATTGGATTCATTACGATATTGGGGTTAAGAGACATATACAAACACAGTTGAAATATATAATCACCAAAGACCTACGGAATGCCAAGAGAAGACTACTCAACATTCTGTCATAACGTACATGGGAAAAGGGTCCAGGAAGAACAGACATATGTATATGTGTAAAAGAACCACATCTTGCACACCTACAACAAGAAAAATGTTGTAATCAAACTTGCTGTAATAAAAAATTAAAAATTAAATTAAAAACACGAACAAGAAGTAGTGAGACAAACTTGAGGGGCTTTCTCCTGGCACATTCCATTCTAAATTCCAATCTAGAACATGGCTTCCATTGAGGCTCTGTTGCCCTGGTAACCAGATTTGCTAATGGAAAATTGCTGCCACCTGGTGGCCGTTTCACACAACATCAGATTTAATCCCAGCGCTAATGGTCAGTGGATATTCCAAATCATTGCTGGCCTGTAAATGACACCTGCCCTGAAAACAAATCCTGGGGTCATATATCGACCAAAAAGTTCAAAAGACGTCCATATTTCAAAACGACAGTTTCAAGAGGCATATTTCACGCACATTAGTGTTCTGCTTCTTTTGCTTTCTTTCTTTTTTGGTTAAAAAATACGGGAATGGAAAAAGGCAACCCTCAGAATGGGCCAAAACGTTCGCAAACGAATCAATGGACAATGGTTTAATCTCCAACATATATAAACAGCTCACGCAGCTTAATATTAATAAAACAAACAACCCAATACAAAAATGGGCAGAAGATCTAAATAGACGTTTCTTCAAAGAAGTCACAGAGATGGCCAAGACGCACATGAAAAGCTGCTCAACACCACTAATTATTAGAGAAATGCAAATCACAACGACAATGAGGTATCACCTCACACCTGTTAGAATCGGCATCATCAGAAAATCTACAAACAACAAATTCTGGGGAGGGTGTGGACAAAAGGAACCCTCTTCCACTATTAGTGGGAAGGTAAATTGATACAGTCACTATGGAGAACAGTATGGAGTTTCCTTAAAGAAACTAGAAATAGAATTACCATAGGATCCAGCAATCCCACTTCTGGGCATATACCCAAAGAAAACCATAAATCAAAAACACACATTAACCACAATGTTCATTGCAGCACTATTTACAATAGCCAGGTAATGGAAGCAACCTAAATGCCCACAGACAGACGAATGGATAAAGATGTGGTACATATATAAAATGGAATATGACTCAGCCATGAAAAGGAATGAAACTGGTTTATTTGTAGAGAAGTTGGTGGACCTAGAGACTGTCATACAGAATGAAGTAAGTCAGAAAGAGCAAAACAAATATTCTGTATTAATGCATGTATGTGGAACCTAGATATATGGTACAGATGAACAGGTTTGCAGGGCAGAAATAGAGAAACAGAGGTAGAGAACAAACGTATGGACACCAAGTGGGGGAAGCCATGGGGTGTTGGTGGTCAGATGAGTTGGGAGATAGGTATTGACCTGTATATATGTATATGAATAAAATAGATAACTAATAATAACCTGCTGTATAGAAAAATAAATATAATTAAACTTCAAAATTTTTAGAAATGAAATTTAAAAATAAAACAGAAAAAAGTTCTTGCCTTCACACAGATGTATTTCTATGAATGAATTATTTCCATGCTTATATCAATAAATACATAAAAGATGAATAAATTCTAACTTGAACCAAAAAAGAAAAAAAAATCCTGAACCCAGCAGTGATACAGAGGAAAACCCTATCAGGGCACTTGCTCCAGCGGTAAACAATTCTGACATTGGTCAGAGGTGGGGAATCATCTCCCATACAGCCAGCAGCCCGGTCCCCCCACGCAAGGAGCGTCCTCATTGCAAAGCTGCGGGACCATGCCGAGCCCTCTGTGAGTAAACGTGAGCTGAGCCCCAGGCCAGCTGCTGCTGAACTGTTCCCACCCTTCCCAGGTAAAACACCTGAATATGTACAAGGGCTTGAAAGCCTAGAGGAAGGGCCGTGGAGCCACACCAGCGACAGCACGCAGGCAAACTTGGTGCCTGCAGGCCAGCCAGTATGGTCCTGGACCCGGGCGCTCTTCTGGAAGCTTTCCATTTCCCTGCCTGAGATACCCCTCCTGTCCCGGCCCCCACTCCTTTTTTTCCTTCCTCACCTCAGCACGGAGAGAAATTCCAGTGGAAGGTATGGGTGACACATCCTCTTCTTTACAGGTGGCAGCCTGTCAACTCCTGCAGAATGTCCAGCAGAGCCCCACTCACACCGGGCCACCAACAAAGCCGTAGACCCTCACACCCTCCCACCAGCACAGCCCCGAGATGGCTGACGGGGCAGAGAATATGGAGTCAGGCACAGCTGCAGGGGCTATTGCTGCCTGGAGTGCTGTTTCTATCGACCTCAACCCACGCACACCTGGGGAGGGCTTGCCGGCAGGGTCAGGCTGCCCAGGTCAGCTAATCCTCAGCCCTCAGGGAATCACATTGCAGAAAGTGGACCTCACTAAGACAGAATATTAGCCAAGGAAAAAAAGGGCACAATGCCATTTGCAGCCCCGTAGATGAGTCTACAGGTAAGCACGTGACTTGTAGTAAGTGAGAAAGTGAAAGACACATATCGTAGGATATCACTTATAGGTGTTACCTAAAAACGGATACCAGGGCAGATATTTCCACGGAGAAGGGCAATCACAGATTCATTAAACAAACTTATGGTTCACCAATGGAAAGGTGTGAGGATTGGATTCATTACGATATTGGGGTTAAGAGACATATACAAACACAGGTGAAATATATAATCACCAAAGACCTACGGAATGCCAAGAGAAGACTACTCAACATTCTGTCATAACGTACATGGGAAAAGGGTCCTAGGAAGAACAGACATATGTATATGTGTAACAGAACCACATCTTGCACACCTACAACAAGCAAACGTTGTAATCAAACTTGCTGTAATAAAAAATTAAAAATTAAATTAAAAACACGAACAAGAGTAGTGAGACAAACTTGAGGGGCTTTCTCCTGGCACATTCCATTCTAAATTCCAATCTAGAACAGGCTTCCATTGAGGCTCTGTTGCCCTAGTAACCAGATTTGCTAAGGGAGAACTGCTGCCACCTTGTGGCCGTTTCACACAACAGCAGCTTTAATCCCAGCGCTAATGGTTAGTGGATATTCCAAATCATTGCAGGCCTGTAAATGACACCTGCCCTGAAAACAAATCCTGGGGTCATATATCGACCAAAAAGTTCAAAAGACGTCCATATTTCAAAATGACAGTTTCAAGAGGCATATTTCACGCACATTAGTGTTCTGATTCTTTTGCTTTCTTTCTTTTTTGGTTAAAAAAAAACGGGAATGGAAAAAGGCAACCCTCAGAATGGGCGAAAACGTTCGCAAACGAATCAATGGACAAGGGTTTAATCTCCAATATATATAAACAGCTCACGCAGCTTAATATTAATAAAACAAACAACCCAATACAAAAATGGGTAGAAGATCTAAATAGACGTTTCTTCAAAGAAGTCACAGAGACGGCCAAGACACATATGAAAAGCTGCTCAACACCACTAATTATTAGAGAAATGCAAATCAAAATGACAATGAGGTATCACCTCACACCTGTTAGAATCGGCAGCATCAGAAAATCTACAAACAACAAATTCTGGGGAGGGTGTGGACAAAAGGAACCCTCTTCCACTATTGGTGGGAAGGTAAATTGATACAGTCACTATGGAGAAGAGTATGGAGTTTCCTTAAAGAAACTAGAAATAGAATTACCATAGGATCCAGCAATCCCACTTCTGGGCATATACCCAGAGACAACCATAAATCAAAAACACACATTCACCACAATGTTCATTGCAGCACTATTTACAATAGCCAGGTAATGGAAGCAACCTAAATGCCCACAGACAGATGAATGGATAAAGATGTGGTACATACATAAAATGGGATATGACTCAGCCATGAAAAGGAATGAAACTGGGTTATTTGTAGAGAAGTCGGTGGATCTAGAGACTGTCATACAGAATGAAGTAAGTCAGAAAGAGCAAAACAAATATTCTGTAGTAATGCATGTATGTGGAACCTAGATATATGGTACAGATGAACAGGTTTGCAGGGCAGAAATAGAGAAACAGAGGTAGAGAACAAACGTATGGACACCAAGTGGGGGAAGCCATGGGGTGTTGGTGGTCAGATGAGTTGGGAGATAGGTGTTGACCTGTATATATGTATATGAATTAAATAGATAACTAATAATAACCTGCTGTATAGAAAATTAAATATGATTAAACTTCAAAATTTTTAGAAATGAAATTTAAAAATAAAACAGAAAAAAAGTTCTTCCCTTCACTCAGATGTATTTCTATGAATGAATTATTTCCATGCTTATATCAATAAATACATAAAAGATGAATAACTTCTAACTTGAACCAAAAAAGAAAAAACAAATCCTGTACCCAGCAGTTATACAGAGGAAAACCCTATCAGGGCACTTGTTCCAGCGGTAAACAATTCTGAGATTGGTCAGAGGTGGGGAATCATCTCCCATACAGCCAGCAGCCCGGCCCCCCCACGCAAGGAGCGTCCTGATTGCAAAGCTGGGGGACAGTGCCAAGGCCTCTGTGAGTAAACGTGAGCTGAGCCCCAGGCCAGCTGCTGCTGAACTGTTCCCACCCTTCCCAGGTAAAACACCTGAATATGTACAAGGGCTTGAAAGCCTAGAGGAAGGGCCGTGCAGCCACACCAGCGACAGCACGCAGGCCAACTTGGTGCCTGCAGGCCATCCAGGATGGTCCTGGCCCTGGGCGCTCTTCTGGAAGCTTTCCATTTCCCTGCCTGAGATACCCCTCCTGTCCCGGCCCCCACTCCTTTTTTTCCTCCCTCACCTCAGCACGGAGAGAAATTCCAGCGGAAGTTATGGGTGACACCTCCTCTTCTTTACAAGTTGCAGCCTGGCAACTCCTGCAGAAAGTCCAGCAGAGCCCCACTCACACCGGGCCACCAACAAAGCCGTGGACGCACACACCCTCCCACCAGCACAGCCGCTAGACTGCTGACGGGGCAGAGAATATGGAGTCAGGCACAGCTGCAGGGGCTATTGCTGCCTGGAGTGCTGTTTCTATTGACCTCAACCCAGGCACACCTGGGGAGGGTGTGCCGGCAGGGTCAGGCTGCCCAGGTCAGCTAATCCTCAGCCCTCAGGGAATCACATTGCAGAAAATGGACCTCACTAAGACAGAATATTAGCCAAGGAAAAAAAGGACACAATGCCATTTGCAGCCCCGTAGATGAGTCTACAGGTAATCACGTGACTTGTAGTAAGTCAGAAAGTGAAAGACACATATCGTAGGATATCACTTATAGGTGTTACCTAAAAACGGATACCAGGGAAGATATTTCCACGGAGAAGGGCAATCACAGATTCATTAAACAAACTTATGGTTCACCAATGGAAAGGTGTGAGGATTGGATTCATTACGATATTGGGGTTAAGAGACATATACAAACACAGGTGAAATATATAATCACCAAAGACCTACGGAATGCCAAGAGAAGACTACTCAACATTCTGTCATAACGTACATGGGAAAAGGGTCCAGGAAGAACAGACATATGTATATGTGTAAAAGAACCACATCTTGCACACCTACAACAAGAAAAATGTTGTAATCAAACTTGCTGTAATAAAAAATTAAAAATTAAATTAAAAACACGAACAAGAAGTAGTGAGACAAACTTGAGGGGCTTTCTCCTGGCACATTCCATTCTAAATTCCAATCTAGAACATGGCTTCCATTGAGGCTCTGTTGCCCTGGTAACCAGATTTGCTAATGGAAAATTGCTGCCACCTGGTGGCCGTTTCACACAACATCAGATTTAATCCCAGCGCTAATGGTCAGTGGATATTCCAAATCATTGCTGGCCTGTAAATGACACCTGCCCTGAAAACAAATCCTGGGGTCATATATCGACCAAAAAGTTCAAAAGACGTCCATATTTCAAAACGACAGTTTCAAGAGGCATATTTCACGCACATTAGTGTTCTGCTTCTTTTGCTTTCTTTCTTTTTTGGTTAAAAAATACGGGAATGGAAAAAGGCAACCCTCAGAATGGGCCAAAACGTTCGCAAACGAATCAATGGACAATGGTTTAATCTCCAACATATATAAACAGCTCACGCAGCTTAATATTAATAAAACAAACAACCCAATACAAAAATGGGCAGAAGATCTAAATAGACGTTTCTTCAAAGAAGTCACAGAGATGGCCAAGACGCACATGAAAAGCTGCTCAACACCACTAATTATTAGAGAAATGCAAATCACAACGACAATGAGGTATCACCTCACACCTGTTAGAATCGGCATCATCAGAAAATCTACAAACAACAAATTCTGGGGAGGGTGTGGACAAAAGGAACCCTCTTCCACTATTAGTGGGAAGGTAAATTGATACAGTCACTATGGAGAACAGTATGGAGTTTCCTTAAAGAAACTAGAAATAGAATTACCATAGGATCCAGCAATCCCACTTCTGGGCATATACCCAAAGAAAACCATAAATCAAAAACACACATTAACCACAATGTTCATTGCAGCACTATTTACAATAGCCAGGTAATGGAAGCAACCTAAATGCCCACAGACAGACGAATGGATAAAGATGTGGTACATATATAAAATGGAATATGACTCAGCCATGAAAAGGAATGAAACTGGGTTATTTGTAGAGAAGTTGGTGGACCTAGAGACTGTCATACAGAATGAAGTAAGTCAGAAAGAGCAAAACAAATATTCTGTATTAATGCATGTATGTGGAACCTAGATATATGGTACAGATGAACAGGTTTGCAGGGCAGAAATAGAGAAACAGAGGTAGAGAACAAACGTATGGACACCAAGTGGGGGAAGCCATGGGGTGTTGGTGGTCAGATGAGTTGGGAGATAGGTATTGACCTGTATATATGTATATGAATAAAATAGATAACTAATAATAACCTGCTGTATAGAAAAATAAATATAATTAAACTTCAAAATTTTTAGAAATGAAATTTAAAAATAAAACAGAAAAAAGTTCTTGCCTTCACACAGATGTATTTCTATGAATGAATTATTTCCATGCTTATATCAATAAATACATAAAAGATGAATAAATTCTAACTTGAACCAAAAAAGAAAAAAAAAATCCTGAACCCAGCAGTGATACAGAGGAAAACCCTATCAGGGCACTTGCTCCAGCGGTAAACAATTCTGACATTGGTCAGAGGTGGGGAATCATCTCCCATACAGCCAGCAGCCCGGTCCCCCCACACAAGGAGCGTCCTCATTGCAAAGCTGCGGGACCATGCCGAGCCCTCTGTGAGTAAACGTGAGCTGAGCCCCAGGCCAGCTGCTGCTGAACTGTTCCCACCCTTCCCAGGTAAAACACCTGAATATGTACAAGGGCTTGAAAGCCTAGAGGAAGGGCCGTGGAGCCACACCAGCGACAGCACGCAGGCAAACTTGGTGCCTGCAGGCCAGCCAGGATGGTCCTGGACCCGGGCGCTCTTCTGGAAGCTTTCCATTTCCCTGCCTGATATACCCCTCCTGTCACGGCCCCCACTCCTTTTTTTCCTTCCTCACCTCAGCACGGAGAGAAATTCCAGTGGAAGGTATGGGTGACACATCCTCTTCTTTACAGGTGGCAGCCTGGCAACTCCTGCAGAAAGTCCAGCAGAGCCCCACTCACACCGGGCCACCAACAAAGCCGTAGACCCTCACACCCTCCCACCAGCACAGCCCCGAGACGGCTGACGGGGCAGAGAATATGGAGTCAGGCACAGCTGCAGGGGCTATTGCTGCCTGGAGTGCTGTTTCTATCGACCTCAACCCACGCACACCTGGGGAGGGCTTGCCGGCAGGGTCAGGCTGCCCAGGTCAGCTAATCCTCAGCCCTCAGGGAATCACATTGCAGAAAGTGGACCTCACTAAGACAGAATATTAGCCAAGGAAAAAAAGGGCACAATGCCATTTGCAGCCCCGTAGATGAGTCTACAGGTAAGCACGTGACTTGTAGTAAGTCAGAAAGTGAAAGACACATATCGTAGGATATCACTTATAGGTGTTACCTAAAAACGGATACCAGGGCCGATATTTCCACGGAGAAGGGCAATCACAGATTCATTAAACAAACTTATGGTTCACCAATGGAAAGGTGTGAGGATTGGATTCATTACGATATTGGGGTTAAGAGACATATACAAACACAGGTGAAATATATAATCACCAAAGACCTACGGAATGCCAAGAGAAGACTACTCAACATTCTGTCATAACGTACATGGGAAAAGGGTCCCAGGAAGAACAGACATATGTATATGTGTAACAGAACCACATCTTGCACACCTACAACAAGCAAACGTTGTAATCAAACTTGCTGTAATAAAAAATTAAAAATTAAATTTAAAACACGAACAAGAAGTAGTGAGACAAACTTGAGGGGCTTTCTCCTGGCACATTCCATTCTAAATTCCAATCTAGAACAGGCTTCCATTGAGGCTGTTGCCCTAGTAAGCAGATTTGCTAAGGGAGAACTGCTGCCACCTTGTGGCCGTTTCACACAACAGCAATTTAATCCAAGCGCTAATGGTCAGTGGATATTCCAAATCATTGCAGGCCTGTAAATGACACCTGCCCTGAAAACAAATCCTGGGGTCATATATCGACCAAAAAGTTCAAAAGACGTCCATATTTCAAAACGACAGTTTCAAGAGGCATATTTCACGCACATTAGTGTTCTGCTTCTTTTGCTTTCTTTCTTTTTTGGTTAAAAAAAACGGGAATGGAAAAAGGCAACCCTCAGAATGGGCCAAAACGTTCGCAAACGAATCAATGGACAAGGGTTTAATCTCCAATATATATAAACAGCTCACGCAGCTTAATATTAATAAAACAAAGAACCCAATACAAAAATGGGCAGAAGATCTAAATAGACGTTTCTTCAAAGAAGTCACAGAGACGGCCAAGACGCACATGAAAAGCTGCTCAACACCACTAATTATTAGAGAAATGCAAATCAAAACGACAATGAGGTATCACCTCACACCTGTTAGAATCGGCATCATCAGAAAATCTACAAACAACAAATTCTGGGGAGGGTGTGGACAAAAGGAACCCTCTTCCACTATTGGTGGGAAGGTAAATTGATACAGTCACTATGGAGAACAGTATGGAGTTTCCTTAAAGAAACTAGAAATAGAATTAACATAGGATCCAGCAATCCCACTTCTGGGCATATACACAGAGACAACCATAAATCAAAAACACACATTCACCACAATGTTCATTGCAGCACTATTTACAATAGCCAGGTAATGGAAGCAACCTAAATGCCCACAGACAGATGAATGGATAAAGATGTGGTACATACATAAAATGGGATATGACTCAGCCATGAAAAGGAATGAAACTGGTTTATTTGTAGAGAAGTCGGTGGATCTAGAGACTGTCATACAGAATGAAGTAAGTCAGAAAGAGCAAAACAAATATTCTGTATTAATGCATGTATGTGGAACCTAGATATATGGTACAGATGAACAGGTTTGCAGGGCAGAAATAGAGAAACAGAGGTAGAGAACAAACGTATGGACACCAAGTGGGGGAACCATGGGGTGATGGTGGTCAGATGAGTTGGGAGATAGGTATTGACCTGTATATATGTATATGAATAAAATAGATAACTAATAATAACCTGCTGTATAGAAAAATAAATATAATTAAACTGCAAAATTTTTAGAAATGAAATTTAAAAATAAAACAGAAAAAAGTTCTTCCCTTCACACAGATGTATTTCTATGAATGAATTATTTCCATGCTTATATCAATAAATACATAAAAGATGAATAAATTCTAACTTGAACCAAAAAAGAAAAAAAAACCTGAACCCAGCAGTTATACAGAGGAAAACCCTATCAGGGCACTTGCTCCAGCGGTAAACAATTCTGACATTGGTCAGAGGTGGGGAATCATCTCCCATACAGCCAGCAGCCCGGCCCCCCCACGCAAGGAGCATCCTCATTGCAAAGCTGGGGGACCGTGCCGAGGCCTCTGTGAGTAAACGTGAGCTGAGCCCCAGGCCAGCTGCTGCTGAACTGTTCCCACCCTTCCCAGGTAAAACACCTGAATATGTACAAGGGCTTGAAAGCCTAGAGGAAGGGCCGTGGAGCCACACCAGCGACAGCATGCAGGCCAACTTGGTGCCTGCAGGCCAGCCAGGATGGTCCTGGCCCCGGGCACTCTTCTAGAAGCTTTCCATTTCCCTGCCTGATATACCCCTCCTGTCCCGGCCATCATTCCTTTTTTTCCTTCCTCACCTCAGCCCGGAGAGAAATTCCAGTGGAAGTTATGGGTGACACATCCTCTTCTTTACAGGTGGCAGCCTGGCAACTCCTGCAGAAAGTCCAGCAGAGCCCCACTCACACCGGGCCACCAACAAAGCCGTGGACCCTCACACCCTCCCAACAGCACAGCCCCGAGACTGCTGACGGGGCAGAGAATATGGAATCAGGCACAGCTGCAGGGGCTATTGCTGCCTGGAGTGCTGTTTCTATCGACCTCAACCCACGCACACCTGGGGAGGGCTTGCCGGCAGGGTCAGGCTGCCCAGGTCAGCTAATCCTCAGCCCTCAGGGAATCACATTGCAGAAAATGGACCTCGCTAAGACAGAATATTAGCCAAGGAAAAAAAGGGCACAATGCCATTTGCAGCCCCGTAGATGAGTCTACAGGTAAGCACGGGACTTGTAGTAAGTCAGAAAGTGAAAGACACATATCGTAGGATATCACTTATAGGTGTTACCTAAAAACGGATACCAGGGCAGATATTTCCACGGAGAAGGGCAATCACAGATTCATTAAACACACTTATGGTTCACCAATGGAAAGGTGTGAGGATTGGATTCATTACGATATTGGGGTTAAGAGACATATACAAACACAGGTGAAATATATAATCACCAAAGACCTACGGAATGCCAAGAGAAGACTACTCAACATTCTGTCATAATGTACATGGGAAAAGGGTCCCAGGAAGAACAGACATATGTATATGTGTAACAGAACCACATCTTGCACACCTACAACAAGCAAACCTTGTAATCAAACTTGCTGTAATAAAAAATTAAAAATTAAATTAAAAACACGAACAAGAAGTAGTGAGACAAACTTGAGGGGCTTTCTCCTGGCACATTCCATTCTAAATTCCAATCTAGAACAGGCTTCCATTGAGGCTCTGTTGCCCTAGTAACCAGATTTGCTAAGGGAGAACTGCTGCCACCTTGTGGCCATTTCACACAACAGCAGCTTTAATCCCAGCGCTAATGGTCAGTGGATATTCCAAATCATTGCAGGCCTGTAAATGACACCTGCCCTGAAAACAAATCCTGGGGTCATATATCGACCAAAAAGTTCAAAAGACGTCCATATTTCAAAACGACAGTTTCAAGAGGCATATTTCACGCACATTAGTGTTCTGCTTCTTTTGCTTTCTTTCTTTTTTGGTTAAAAAAAAACGGGAATGGAAAAAGGCAACCCTCAGAATGGGCGAAAACGTTCGCAAACGAATCAATGGACAAGGGTTTAATCTCCAATATATATAAACAGCTCACGCAGCTTAATATTAATAAAACAAACAACCCAATACAAAAATGGGCAGAAGATCTAAATAGACGTTTCTTCAAAGAAGTCACAGAGACGGCCAAGACGCACATGAAAAGCTGCTCAACACCACTAATTATTAGAGAAATGCAAATCAAAATGACAATGAGGTATCACCTCACACCTGTTAGAATCGACAGCATCAGAAAATCTACAAACAACAAATTCTGGAGAGGGTGTGGACAAAAGGAACCCTCTTCCACTATTAGTGGGAAGGTAAATTGATACAGTCACTATGGAGAACAGTATGGAGTTTCCTTAAAGAAAATAGGAATAGAATTACCATAGGATCCAGCAATCCCACTTCTGGGCATATACCCAGAGACAACCATAAATCAAAAAACACACATTCACCACAATGTTCATTGCAGCACTATTTACAATAGCCAGGTAATGGAAGCAACCTAAATGCCCACAGACAGACGAATGGATAAAGATGTGGTACATACATAAAATGGGATATGACTCAGCCATGAAAAGGAATGAAACTGGGTTATTTGTAGAGAAGTCGGTGGATCTAGAGACTGTCATACAGAATGAAGTAAGTCAGAAAGAGCAAAACAAATATTCTGTATTAATGCATGTATGTGGAACCTAGATATATGGTACAGATGAACAGGTTTGCAGGGCAGAAATAGAGAAAAAGAGGTAGAGAACAAACGTATGGACACCAAGTGGGGGAAGCCATGGGGTGTTGGTGGTCAGATGAGTTGGGAGATAGGTATTGACCTGTATATATGTATATGAATAAAATAGATAACTAATAATAACCTGCTGTATAGAAAAATAAATATGATTAAACTGCAAAATTTTTAGAAATGAAATTTAAAAATAAAACAGAAAAAAAGTTCTTCCCTTCACACAGATGTATTTCTATGAATGAATTATTTCCATGCTTATATCAATAAATACATAAAAGATGAATAACTTCTAACTTGAACCAAAAAAGAAAAAAAAAATCCTGTACCCAGCAGTTATACAGAGGAAAACCCTATCAGGGCACTTGTTCCAGCGGTAAACAATTCTGAGATTGGTCAGAGGTGGGGAATCATCTCCCATACAGCCAGCAGCCCGGCCCCCCCACGCAAGGAGCGTCCTGATTGCAAAGCTGGGGGACAGTGCCGAGGCCTCTGTGAGTAAACGTGAGCTGAGCCCCAGGCCAGCTGCTGCTGAACTGTTCCCACCCTTCCCAGGTAAAACACCTGAATATGTACAAGGGCTTGAAAGCCTAGAGGAAGGGCCGTGGAGCCACACCAGCGACAGCACGCAGGCCAACTTGGTGCCTGCAGGCCAGCCAGGATGGTCCTGGCCCCGGGCGCTCTTCTGGAAGCTTTCCATTTCCCTGCCTGAGATACCACTCCTGTCCCGGCCCCCACTCTTTTTTTTCCTCCCTCACCTCAGCCCGGTGAGAAATTCCAGTGGAAATTATGGGTGACACATCCTCTTCTTTACAGGTGGCAACCTGGCAACTCCTGCAGAAATTCCAGCAGAGCCCCACTCACACCGGGCCACCAACAAAGCCGTGGACCCTCACACCCTCCCACCAGCACAGCCCCGAGACTGCTGACGGGGCAGAGAATATGGAGTCAGGCACAGCTGCAGGGGCTATTGCTGCCTGGAGTGCTGTTTCTATTGACCTCAACCCAGGCACACCTGGGGAGGGCTTGCCGGCAGGGTCAGGCTGCCCAGGTCAGCTAATCCTCAGCCCTCAGGGAATCACATTGCAGAAAATGGACCTCGCTAAGACAGAATATTAGCCAAGGAAAAAACGGACACAATGCCATTTGCAGCCCCGTAGATGAGTCTACAGGTAATCACGTGACTTGTAGTAAGTCAGAAAGTGAAAGACACATATCATAGGATATCACGTACAGGTGTTACCTAAAAACGGATACCAGGGCAGATATTTCCACGGAGAAGGGCAATCACAGATTCATTAAACAAACTTATGGTTCACCAATGGAAAGGTGTGAGGATTGGATTCATTACGATATTGGGGTTAAGAGACATATACAAACACAGGTGAAATATATAATCACCAAAGACCTACGGAATGCCAAGAGAAGACTACTCAACATTCTGTCATAACGTACATGGGAAAAGGGTCCCAGGAAGAACAGACATATGTATATGTGTAAAAGAACCACATCTTGCACACCTACAACAAACAAACGTTGTAATCAAACTTGCTGTAATAAAAAATTAAAAATTAAATTAAAAACACGAACAAGAAGTAGTGAGACAAACTTGAGGGGCTTTCTCCTGGCACATTCCATTCTAAATTCCAATCTAGAACAGGCTTCCATTGAGGCTCTGTTGCCCTGGTAACCAGATTTGCTAAGGGAGAACTGCTGCCACCTTGTGGCCATTTCGCACAACAGCAGCTTTAATCCCAGCGCTACTGGTCAGTGGATATTCCAAATCATTGCAGGCCTGTAAATGACACCTGCCCTGAAAACAAATCCTGGGGTCATATATCGACCAAAAAGTTCAAAAGACGTCCATATTTCAAAACGACAGTTTCAAGAGGCATATTTCACGCACATTAGTGTTCTGCTTCTTTTGCTTTCTTTCTTTTTTGGTTAAAAAAAAACGGGAATGGAAAAAGGCAACCCTCAGAATGGGCGAAAACGTTCGCAAACGAATCAATGGACAAGGGTTTAATCTCCAATATATATAAACAGCTCACGCAGCTTAATATTAATAAAACAAACAACCCAATACAAAAATGGGCAGAAGATCTAAATAGACGTTTCTTCAAAGAAGTCACAGAGACGGCCAAGACGCACATGAAAAGATGCTCAACACCACTAATTATTAGAGAAATGCAAATCAAAACGACAATGAGGTATCACCTCACACCTGTTAGAATCGGCATCTTCAGAAAATCTACAAACAACAAATTCTGGGGAGGGTGTGGACAAAAGGAACCCTCTTCCACTATTGGTGGGAAGGTAAATTGATACAGTCACTATGGAGAACAGTATGGAGTTTCCTTAAAGAAACTAGAAATAGAATTACCATAGGATCCAGCAATCCCACTTCTGGGCATATACACAGAGACAACCATAAATCAAAAACACACATTCACCACAATGTTCATTGCAGCACTATTTACAATAGCCAGGTAATGGAAGCAACCTAAATGCCCACAGACAGATGAATGGATAAAGATGTGGTACATACATAAAATGGGATATGACTCAGCCATGAAAAGGAATGAAACTGGGTTATTTGTAGAGAAGTCGGTGGATCTAGAGACTGTCATACAGAATGAAGTAAGTCAGAAAGAGCAAAACAAATATTCTGTATTAATGCATGTATGTGGAACCTAGATATATGGTACAGATGAACAGGTTTGCAGGGCAGAAATAGAGAAACAGAGGTAGAGAACAAACGTATGGACACCAAGTGGGGGAAGCCATGGGGTGATGGTGGTCAGATGAGTTGGGAGATAGGTATTGACCTGTATATATGTATATGAATAAAATAGATAACTATTAATAACCTGCTGTATAGAAAAATAAATATAATTAAACTGCAAAATTTTTAGAAATGAAATTTAAAAATAAAACAGAAAAAAGTTCTTCCCTTCACACAGATGTATTTCTATGAATGAATTATTTCCATGCTTATATCAATAAATACATAAAAGATGAATAAATTCTAACTTGAACCAAAAAAGAAAAAAAAACCTGAACCCAGCAGTTATACAGAGGAAAACCCTATCAGGGCACTTGCTCCAGCGGTAAACAATTCTGACATTGGTCAGAGGTGGGGAATCATCTCCCATACAGCCAGCAGCCCGGCCCCCCCACGCAAGGAGCATCCTCATTGCAAAGCTGGGGGACCGTGCCGAGGCCTCTGTGAGTAAACGTGAGCTGAGCCCCAGGCCAGCTGCTGCTGAACTGTTCCCACCCTTCCCAGGTAAAACACCTGAATATGTTCAAGGGCTTGAAAGCCTAGAGGAAGGGCCGTGGAGCCACACCAGCGACAGCATGCAGGCCAACTTGGTGCCTGCAGGCCATCCAGGATGGTCCTGGCCCCGGGCACTCTTCTAGAAGCTTTCCAATTCCCTGCCTGATATACCCCTCCTGTCCCGGCCATCATTCCTTTTTTTCCTTCCTCACCTCAGCCCGGAGAGAAATTCCAGTGGAAGTTATGGGTGACACATCCTCTTCTTTACAGGTGGCAGCCTGGCAACTCCTGCAGAAAGTCCAGCAGAGCCCCACTCACACCGGGCCACCAACAAAGCCGTGGACCCTCACACCCTCCCACCAGCACAGCCCCGAGACTGCTGACGGGGCAGAGAATATGGAATCAGGCACAGCTGCAGGGGCTATTGCTGCCTGGAGTGCTGTTTCTATTGACCTCAACCCACGCACACCTGGGGAGGGCTTGCCGGCAGGGTCAGGCTGCCCAGGTCAGCTAATCCTCAGCCCTCAGGGAATCACATTGCAGAAAATGGACCTCGCTAAGACAGAATATTAGCCAAGGAAAAAAAGGACACAATGCCATTTGCAGCCCCGTAGATGAGTCTACAGGTAAGCACGGGACTTGTAGTAAGTCAGAAAGTGAAAGACACATATCGTAGGATATCACTTATAGGTGTTACCTAAAAACGGATACCAGGGCAGATATTTCCACGGAGAAGGGCAATCACAGATTCATTAAACAAACTTATGGTTCACCAATGGAAAGGTGTGAGGATTGGATTCATTACGATATTGGGGTTAAGAGACATATACAAACACAGGTGAAATATATAATCACCAAAGACCTACGGAATGCCAAGAGAAGACTACTCAACATTCTGTCATAACGTACATGGGAAAAGGGTCCCAGGAAGAACAGACATATGTATATGTGTAAAAGAACCACATCTTGCACACCTACAACAAGCAAACGTTGTAATCAAACTTGCTGTAATAAAAAATTAAAAATTAAATTAAAAACACGAACAAGAAGTAGTGAGACAAACTTGAGGGGCTTTCTCCTGGCACATTCCATTCTAAATTCCAATCTAGAACAGGCTTCCATTGAGGCTCTGTTGCCCTGGTAACCAGATTTGCTAAGGGAGAACTGCTGCCACCTTGTGGCCATTTCGCACAACAGCAGCTTTAATCCCAGCGCTACTGGTCAGTGGATATTCCAAATCATTGCAGGCCTGTAAATGACACCTGCCCTGAAAACAAATCCTGGGGTCATATATCGACCAAAAAGTTCAAAAGACGTCCATATTTCAAAACGACAGTTTCAAGAGGCATATTTCACGCACATTAGTGTTCTGCTTCTTTTGCTTTCTTTCTTTTTTGGTTAAAAAAAAACGGGAATGGAAAAAGGCAACCCTCAGAATGGGCGAAAACGTTCGCAAACGAATCAATGGACAAGGGTTTAATCTCCAATATATATAAACAGCTCACGCAGCTTAATATTAATAAAACAAACAACCCAATACAAAAATGGGCAGAAGATCTAAATAGACGTTTCTTCAACGAAGTCACAGAGACGGCCAAGACGCACATGAAAAGCTGCTCAACACCACTAATTATTAGAGAAATGCAAATCAAAATGACAATGAGGTATCACCTCACACCTGTTAGAATCGGCAGCATCAGAAAATCTACAAACAACAAATTCTGGGGAGGGTGTGGACAAAAGGAACCCTCTTCCACTATTAGTGGGAAGGTAAATTGATACAGTCACTATGGAGAACAGTATGGAGTTTCCTTAAAGAAACTAGGAATAGAATTACCATAGGATCCAGCAATCCCACTTCTGGGCATATACCCAGAGACAACCATAAATCAAAAACACACATTCACCACAATGTTCATTGCAGCACTATTTACAATAGCCAGGTAATGGAAGCAACCTAAATGCCCACAGACAGACGAATGGATAAAGATGTGGTACATACATAAAATGGGATATGACTCAGCCATGAAAAGGAATGAAACTGGGTTATTTGTAGAGAAGTCGGTGGATCTAGAGACTGTCATACAGAATGAAGTAAGTCAGAAAGAGCAAAACAAATATTCTGTATTAATGCATGTATGTGGAACCTAGATATATGGTACAGATGAACAGGTTTGCAGGGCAGAAATAGAGAAACAGAGGTAGAGAACAAACGTATGGACACCAAGTGGGGGAAGCCATGGGGTGTTGGTGGTCAGATGAGTTGGGAGATAGGTATTGACCTGTATATATGTATATGAATAAAATAGATAACTAATAATAACCTGCTGTATAGAAAAATAAATATGATTAAACTGCAAAATTTTTAGAAATGAAATTTTAAAATAAAACAGAAAAAAAGTTCTTCCCTTCACACAGATGTATTTCTATGAATGAATTATTTCCATGCTTATATCAATAAATACATAAAAGATGAATAAATTCTAACTTGAACCAAAAAAGAAAAAAAAATCCTGTACCCAGCAGTTATACAGAGGAAAACCCTATCAGGGCACTTGTTCCAGCGGTAAACAATTCTGAGATTGGTCAGAGGTGGGGAATCATCTCCCATACAGCCAGCAGCCCGGCCCCCCCACGCAAGGAGCGTCCTGATTGCAAAGCTGGGGGACAGTGCCGAGGCCTCTGTGAGTAAACGTGAGCTGAGCCCCAGGCCAGCTGCTGCTGAACTGTTCCCACCCTTCCCAGGTAAAACACCTGAATATGTACAAGGGCTTGAAAGCCTAGAGGAAGGGCCGTGGAGCCACACCAGCGACAGCACGCAGGCCAACTTGGTGCCTGCAGGCCAGCCAGGATGGTCCTGGCCCCGGGCGCTCTTCTGGAAGCTTTCCATTTCCCTGCCTGAGATACCACTCCTGTCCCGGCCCCCACTCTTTTTTTTCCTCCCTCACCTCAGCCCGGAGAGAAATTCCAGTGGAAATTATGGGTGACACATCCTCTTCTTTAAAGGTGGCAACCTGGCAACTCCTGCAGAAATTCCAGCAGAGCCCCACTCACACCGGGCCACCAACAAAGCCGTGGACCCTCACACCCTCCCACCAGCACAGCCCCGAGACTGCTGACGGGGCAGAGAATATGGAGTCAGGCACAGCTGCAGTGGCTATTGCTGCCTGGAGTGCTGTTTCTATTGACCTCAACCCAGGCACACCTGGGGAGGGCTTGCCGGCAGGGTCAGGCTGCCCAGGTCAGCTAATCCTCAGCCCTCAGGGAATCACATTGCAGAAAATGGACCTCGCTAAGACAGAATATTAGCCAAGGAAAAAACGGACACAATGCCATTTGCAGCCCCGTAGATGAGTCTACAGGTAATCACGTGACTTGTAGTAAGTCAGAAAGTGAAAGACACATATCGTAGGATATCACTTACAGGTGTTACCTAAAAACGGATACCAGGGCAGATATTTCCACGGAGAAGGGCAATCACAGATTCATTAAACAAACTTATGGTTCACCAATGGAAAGGTGTGAGGATTGGATTCATTACGATATTGGGGTTAAGAGACATATACAAACACAGGTGAAATATATAATCACCAAAGACCTACGGAATGCCAAGAGAAGACTACTCAACATTCTGTCATAACGTACATGGGAAAAGGGTCCCAGGAAGAACAGACATATGTATATGTGTAAAAGAACCACATCTTGCACACCTACAACAAGCAAACGTTGTAATCAAACTTGCTGTAATAAAAAATTAAAAATTAAATTAAAAACACGAACAAGAAGTAGTGAGACAAACTTGAGGGGCTTTCTCCTGGCACATTCCATTCTAAATTCCAATCTAGAACAGGCTTCCATTGAGGCTCTGTTGCCCTGGTAACCAGATTTGCTAAGGGAGAACTGCTGCCACCTTGTGGCCATTTCGCACAACAGCAGCTTTAATCCCAGCGCTACTGGTCAGTGGATATTCCAAATCATTGCAGGCCTGTAAATGACACCTGCCCTGAAAACAAATCCTGGGGTCATATATCGACCAAAAAGTTCAAAAGACGTCCATATTTCAAAACGACAGTTTCAAGAGGCATATTTCACGCACATTAGTGTTCTGCTTCTTTTGCTTTCTTTCTTTTTTGGTTAAAAAAAAACGGGAATGGAAAAAGGCAACCCTCAGAATGGGCGAAAACGTTCGCAAACGAATCAATGGACAAGGGTTTAATCTCCAATATATATAAACAGCTCACGCAGCTTAATATTAATAAAACAAACAACCCAATACAAAAATGGGCAGAAGATCTAAATAGACGTTTCTTCCAAGAAGTCACAGAGACGGCCAAGACGCACATGAAAAGATGCTCAACACCACTAATTATTAGAGAAATGCAAATCAAAACGACAATGAGGTATCACCTCACACCTGTTAGAATCGGCATCATCAGAAAATCTACAAACAACAAATTCTGGGGAGGGTGTGGACAAAAGGAACCCTCTTCCACTATTAGTGGGAAGGTAAATTGATACAGTCACTATGGAGAACAGTATGGAGTTTCCTTAAAGAAACTAGGAATAGAATTACCATAGGATCCAGCAATCCCACTTCTGGGCATATACCCAGAGACAACCATAAATCAAAAACACACATTCACCACAATGTTCATTGCAGCACTATTTACAATAGCCAGGTAATGGAAGCAACCTAAATGCCCACAGACAGACGAATGGATAAAGATGTGGTACATACATAAAATGGGATATGACTCAGCCATGAAAAGGAATGAAACTGGGTTATTTGTAGAGAAGTCGGTGGATCTAGAGACTGTCATACAGAATGAAGTAAGTCAGAAAGAGCAAAACAAATATTCTGTATTAATGCATGTATGTGGAACCTAGATATATGGTACAGATGAACAGGTTTGCAGGGCAGAAATAGAGAAACAGAGGTAGAGAACAAACGTATGGACACCAAGTGGGGGAAGCCATGGGGTGTTGGTGGTCAGATGAGTTGGGAGATAGGTATTGACCTGTATATATGTATATAAATAAAATAGATAACTAATAATAACCTGCTGTATAGAAAAATAAATATGATTAAACTGCAAAATTTTTAGAAATGAAATTTAAAAATAAAACAGAAAAAAGTTCTTCCCTTCACACAGATGTATTTCTATGAATGAATTATTTCCATGCTTATATCAATAAATACATAAAAGATGAATAAATTCTAACTTGAACCAAAAAAGAAAAAAAAAATCCTGTACCCAGCAGTTATACAGAGGAAAACCCTATCAGGGCACTTGTTCCAGCGGTAAACAATTCTGAGATTGGTCAGAGGTGGGGAATCATCTCCCATACAGCCAGCAGCCCGGCCCCCCCACGCAAGGAGCGTCCTGATTGCAAAGCTGGGGGACAGTGCCGAGGCCTCTGTGAGTAAACGTGAGCTGAGCCCCAGGCCAGCTGCTGCTGAACTGTTCCCACCCTTCCCAGGTAAAACACCTGAATATGTACAAGGGCTTGAAAGCCTAGAGGAAGGGCCGTGGAGCCACACCAGCGACAGCACGCAGGCCAACTTGGTGCCTGCAGGCCAGCCAGGATGGTCCTGGCCCCGGGCGCTCTTCTGGAAGCTTTCCATTTCCCTGCCTGAGATACCACTCCTGTCCCGGCCCCCACTCTTTTTTTTCCTCCCTCACCTCAGCCCGGAGAGAAATTCCAGTGGAAATTATGGGTGACACATCCTCTTCTTTACAGGTGGCAACCTGGCAACTCCTGCAGAAATTCCAGCAGAGCCCCACTCACACCGGGCCACCAACAAAGCCGTGGACCCTCACACCCTCCCACCAGCACAGCCCCGAGACTGCTGACGGGGCAGAGAATATGGAGTCAGGCACAGCTGCAGGGGCTATTGCTGCCTGGAGTGCTGTTTCTATTGAACTCAACCCAGGCACACCTGGGGAGGGCTTGCCGGCAGGGTCAGGCTGCCCAGGTCAGCTAATCCTCAGCCCTCAGGGAATCACATTGCAGAAAATGGACCTCGCTAAGACAGAATATTAGCCAAGGAAAAAAAGGGCACAATGCCATTTGCAGCCCCATAGATGAGTCTACAGGTAATCACGTGACTTGTAGTAAGTCAGAAAGTGAAAGACACATATCGTAGGATATCACTTATAGGTGTTACCTAAAAACGGATACCAGGGCAGCTATTTCCACGGAGAAGGGCAATCACAGATTCATTAAACAAACTTATGGTTCACCAATGGAAAAGTGTGAGGATTGGATTCATTACGATATTGGGGTTAAGAGACATATACAAACACAGGTGAAATATATAATCACCAAAGACCTACGGAATGCCAAGAGAAGACTACTCAACATTCTGTCATAACGTACATGGGAAAAGGGTCCCAGGAAGAACAGACATATGTATATGTGTAAAAGAACCACATCTTGCACACCTACAACAAACAAACGTTGTAATCAAACTTGCTGTAATAAAAAATTAAAAATTAAATTAAAAACACGAACAAGAAGTAGTGAGACAAACTTGAGGGGCTTTCTCCTGGCACATTCCATTCTAAATTCCAATCTAGAACAGGCTTCCATTGAGGCTCTGTTGCCCTGGTAACCAGATTTGCTAAGGGAGAACTGCTGCCACCTTGTGGCCATTTCGCACAACAGCAGCTTTAATCCCAGCGCTACTGGTCAGTGGATATTCCAAATCATTGCAGGCCTGTAAATGACACCTGCCCTGAAAACAAATCCTGGGGTCATATATCGACCAAAAAGTTCAAAAGACGTCCATATTTCAAAACGACAGTTTCAAGAGGCATATTTCACGCACATTAGTGTTCTGCTTCTTTTGCTTTCTTTCTTTTTTGGTTAAAAAAAAAACGGGAATGGAAAAAGGCAACCCTCAGAATGGGCGAAAACGTTCGCAAACGAATCAATGGACAAGGGTTTAATCTCCAATATATATAAACAGCTCACGCAGCTTAATATTAATAAAACAAACAACCCAATACAAAAATGGGCAGAAGATCTAAATAGACGTTTCTTCAAAGAAGTCACAGAGACGGCCAAGACGCACATGAAAAGCTGCTCAACACCACTAATTATTAGAGAAATGCAAATCAAAACGACAATGAGGTATCACCTCACACCTGTTAGAATCGGCATCATCAGAAAATCTACAAACAACAAATTCTGGGGAGGGTGTGGACAAAAGGAACCCTCTTCCACTATTGGTGGGAAGGTAAATTGATACAGTCACTATGGAGAACAGTATGGAGTTTCCTTAAAGAAACTAGAAATAGAATTACCATAGGATCCAGCAATCCCACTTCTGGGCATATACACAGAGACAACCATAAATCAAAAACACACATTCACCACAATGTTCATTGCAGCACTATTTACAATAGTCAGGTAATGGAAGCAACCTAAATGCCCACAGACAGATGAATGGATAAAGATGTGGTACATACATAAAATGGGATATGACTCAGCCATGAAAAGGAATGAAACTGGGTTATTTGTAGAGAAGTCGGTGGATCTAGAGACTGTCATACAGAATGAAGTAAGTCAGAAAGAGCAAAACAAATATTCTGTATTAATGCATGTATGTGGAACCTAGATATATGGTACAGATGAACAGGTTTGCAGGGCAGAAATAGAGAAACAGAGGTAGAGAACAAACGTATGGACACCAAGTGGGGGAAGCCATGGGGTGTTGGTGGTCAGATGAGTTGGGAGATAGGTATTGACCTGTATATATGTATATGAATAAAATAGATAACTAATAATAACCTGCTGTATAGAAAAATAAATATGATTAAACTGAAAAATTTTTAGAAATGAAATTTAAAAATAAAACAGAAAAAAGTTCTTCCTTTCACACAGATATATTTCTATGAATGAATTATTTCCATGCTTATATCAATAAATACATAAAAGATGAAAAACTTCTAACTTGAACCAAAAAAGAAAAAAAGACCTGAACCCAGCAGTTATACAGAGGAAAACCCTATGAGGGCACTTGTTCCAGTGGTAAATAATTCTGAGATTGGTCAGAGGTGGGGAATCATCTCCCATACAGCCAGCAGCCCGGCCCCCCCACGCAAGGAGCGTCCTGATTGCAAAGCTGGGGAACAGTGCCGAGGCCTCTGTGAGTAAACGTGAGCTGAGCCCCAGGCCAGCCGCTGCTGAACTGTTCCCACCCTTCCCAGGTAAAACACCTGAATATGTTCAAGGGCTTGAAAGCCTAGAGGAAGGGCCGTGGAGCCACACCAGCCACAGCACGCAGGCCAACTTGGTGCCTGCAGGCCAGCCAGGATGGTCCTGGCCCCGGGCGCTCTTCTGGAAGCTTTCCATTTCCCTGCCTGAGATACCACTCCTGTCCCGGCCCCCACTCCTTTTTTTCCTCCCTCACCTCAGCCCGGAGAGAAATTCCAGTGGAAATTATGGGTGACACATCCTCTTCTTTACAGGTGGCAACCTGGCAACTCCTGCAGAAATTCCAGCAGAGCCCCACTCACACCGGGCCACCAACAAAGCCGTGGACCCTCACACCCTCCCACCAGCACAGCCCCGAGACTGCTGACGGGGCAGAGAATATGGAGTCAGGCACAGCTGCAGGGGCTATTGCTGCCTGGAGTGCTGTTTCTATTGAACTCAACCCAGGCACACCTGGGGAGGGCTTGCCGGCAGGGTCAGGCTGCCCAGGTCAGCTAATCCTCAGCCCTCAGGGAATCACATTGCAGAAAATGGACCTCGCTAAGACAGAATATTAGCCAAGGAAAAAAAGGGCACAATGCCATTTGCAGCCCCGTAGATGAGTCTACAGGTAAGCACGTGACTTGTAGTAAGTCAGAAAGTGAAAGACACATATCGTAGGATATCACTTATAGGTGTTACCTAAAAACGGATACCAGGGCAGATATTTCCACAGAGAAGGGCAATCACAGATTCATTAAACAAACTTATGGTTCACCAATGGAAAGGTGTGAGGATTGGATTCATTACGATATTGGGGTTAAGAGACATATACAAACACAGGTGAAATATATAATCACCAAAGACCTACGGAATGCCAAGAGAAGACTACTCAACATTCTGTCATAACGTACATGGGAAAAGGGTCCCAGGAAGAACAGACATATGTATATGTGTAACAGAACCACATCTTGCACACCTACAACAAGCAAACGTTGTAATCAAACTTGCTGTAATAAAAAATTAAAAATTAAATTAAAAACACGAACAAGAAGTAGTGAGACAAACTTGAGGGGCTTTCTCCTGGCACATTCCATTCTAAATTCCAATCTAGAACAGGCTTCCATTGAGGCTCTGTTGCCCTGGTAACCAGATTTGCTAAGGGAGAACTGCTGCCACCTTGTGGCCATTTCGCACAACAGCAGCTTTAATCCCAGCGCTACTGGTCAGTGGAAATTCCAAATCATTGCAGGCCTGTAAATGACACCTGCCCTGAAAACAAATCCTGGGGTCATATATCGACCAAAAAGTTCAAAAGACGTCCATATTTCAAAACGACAGTTTCAAGAGGCATATTTCACGCACATTAGTGTTCTGCTTCTTTTGCTTTCTTTCTTTTTTGGTTAAAAAAAAACGGGAATGGAAAAAGGCAACCCTCAGAATGGGCGAAAACGTTCGCAAACGAATCAATGGACAAGGGTTTAATCTCCAATATATATAAACAGCTCACGCAGCTTAATATTAATAAAACAAACAACCCAATACAAAAATGGGCAGAAGATCTAAATAGACGTTTCTTCAAAGAAGTCACAGAGACGGCCAAGACGCACATGAAAAGCTGCTCAACACCACTAATTATTAGAGAAATGCAAATCAAAACGACAATGAGGTATCACCTCACACCTGTTAGAATCGGCATCATCAGAAAATCTACAAACAACAAATTCTGGGGAGGGTGTGGACAAAAGGAACCCTCTTCCACTATTGGTGGGAAGGTAAATTGATACAGTCACTATGGAGAACAGTATGGAGTTTCCTTAAAGAAACTAGAAATAGAATTACCATAGGATCCAGCAATCCCACTTCTGGGCATATACACAGAGAAAACCATAAATCAAAAACACACATTCACCACAATGTTCATTGCAGCACTATTTACAATAGCCAGGTAATGGAAGCAACCTAAATGCCCACAGACAGATGAATGGATAAAGATGTGGTACATACATAAAATGGGATATGACTCAGCCATGAAAAGGAATGAAACTGGGTTATTTGTAGAGAAGTCGGTGGATCTAGAGACTGTCATACAGAATGAAGTAAGTCAGAAAGAGCAAAACAAATATTCTGTATTAATGCATGTATGTGGAACCTAGATATATGGTACAGATGAACAGGTTTGCAGGGCAGAAATAGAGAAACAGAGGTAGAGAACAAACGTATGGACACCAAGTGGTGGAAGCCATGGGGTGATGGTGGTCAGATGAGTTGGGAGATAGGTATTGACCTGTATATATGTATATGAATAAAATAGATAACTAATAATAACCTGCTGTATAGAAAAATAAATATAATTAAACTGCAAAATTTTTAGAAATGAAATTTAAAAATAAAACAGAAAAAAAGTTCTTCCCTTCACACAGATGTATTTCTATGAATGAATTATTTCCATGCTTATATCAATAAATACATAAAAGATGAATAAATTCTAACTTGAACCAAAAAAGAAAAAAAAAATCCTGTACCCAGCAGTTATACAGAGGAAAACCCTATCAGGGCACTTGTTCCAGCGGTAAACAATTCTGAGATTGGTCAGAGGTGGGGAATCATCTCCCATACAGCCAGCAGCCCGGCCCCCCCACGCAAGGAGCGTCCTGATTGCAAAGCTGGGGGACAGTGCCGAGGCCTCTGTGAGTAAACGTGAGCTGAGCCCCAGGCCAGCTGCTGCTGAACTGTTCCCACCCTTCCCAGGTAAAACACCTGAATATGTACAAGGGCTTGAAAGCCTAGAGGAAGGGCCGTGGAGCCACACCAGCGACAGCACGCAGGCCAACTTGGTGCCTGCAGGCCAGCCAGGATGGTCCTGGCCCCGGGCGCTCTTCTGGAAGCTTTCCATTTCCCTGCCTGAGATACCACTCCTGTCCCGGCCCCCACTCTTTTTTTTTCCTCCCTCACCTCAGCCCGGAGAGAAATTCCAGTGGAAATTATGGGTGACACATCCTCTTCTTTACAGGTGGCAACCTGGCAACTCCTGCAGAAATTCCAGCAGAGCCCCACTCACACCGGGCCACCAACAAAGCCGTGGACCCTCACACCCTCCCACCAGCACAGCCCCGAGACTGCTGACGGGGCAGAGAATATGGAGTCAGGCACAGCTGCAGGGGCTATTGCTGCCTGGAGTGCTGTTTCTATTGAACTCAACCCAGGCACACCTGGGGAGGGCTTGCCGGCAGGGTCAGGCTGCCCAGGTCAGCTAATCCTCAGCCCTCAGGGAATCACATTGCAGAAAATGGACCTCGCTAAGACAGAATATTAGCCAAGGAAAAAAAGGGCACAATGCCATTTGCAGCCCCGTAGATGAGTCTACAGGTAAGCACGGGACTTGTAGTAAGTCAGAAAGTGAAAGACACATATCGTAGGATATCACTTATAGGTGTTACCTAAAAACGGATACCAGGGCAGATATTTCCACGGAGAAGGGCAATCACAGATTCATTAAACAAACTTATGGTTCACCAATGGAAAAGTGTGAGGATTGGATTCATTACGATATTGGGGTTAAGAGACATATACAAACACAGGTGAAATATATAATCACCAAAGACCTACGGAATGCCAAGAGAAGACTACTCAACATTCTGTCATAACGTACATGGGAAAAGGGTCCCAGGAAGAACAGACATATGTATATGTGTAAAAGAACCACATCTTGCACACCTACAACAAACAAACGTTGTAATCAAACTTGCTGTAATAAAAAATTAAAAATTAAATTAAAAACACGAACAAGAAGTAGTGAGACAAACTTGAGGGGCTTTCTCCTGGCACATTCCATTCTAAATTCCAATCTAGAACAGGCTTCCATTGAGGCTCTGTTGCCCTGGTAACCAGATTTGCTAAGGGAGAACTGCTGCCACCTTGTGGCCATTTCGCACAACAGCAGCTTTAATCCCAGCGCTACTGGTCAGTGGATATTCCAAATCATTGCAGGCCTGTAAATGACACCTGCCCTGAAAACAAATCCTGGGGTCATATATCGACCAAAAAGTTCAAAAGACGTCCATATTTCAAAACGACAGTTTCAAGAGGCATATTTCACGCACATTAGTGTTCTGCTTCTTTTGCTTTCTTTCTTTTTTGGTTAAAAAAAAACGGGAATGGAAAAAGGCAACCCTCAGAATGGGCGAAAACGTTCGCAAACGAATCAATGGACAAGGGTTTAATCTCCAATATATATAAACAGCTCACGCAGCTTAATATTAATAAAACAAACAACCCAATACAAAAATGGGCAGAAGATCTAAATAGACGTTTCTTCAAAGAAGTCACAGAGACGGCCAAGACGCACATGAAAAGCTGCTCAACACCACTAATTATTAGAGAAATGCAAATCAAAACGACAATGAGGTATCACCTCACACCTGTTAGAATCGGCATCATCAGAAAATCTACAAACAACAAATTCTGGGGAGGGTGTGGACAAAAGGAACCCTCTTCCACTATTGGTGGGAAGGTAAATTGATACAGTCACTATGTAGAACAGTATGGAGTTTACTTAAAGAAACTAGAAATAGAATTACCATAGGATCCAGCAATCCCACTTCTGGGCATATACACAGAGACAACCATAAATCAAAAACACACATTCACCACAATGTTCATTGCAGCACTATTTACAATAGCCAGGTAATGGAAGCAACCTAAATGCCCACAGACAGATGAATGGATAAAGATGTGGTACATACATAAAATGGGATATGACTCAGCCATGAAAAGGAATGAAACTGGGTTATTTGTAGAGAAGTCGGTGGATCTAGAGACTGTCATACAGAATGAAGTAAGTCAGAAAAAGCAAAACAAATATTCTGTATTAATGCATGTATGTGGAACCTAGATATATGGTACAGATGAACAGGTTTGCAGGGCAGAAATAGAGAAACAGAGGTAGAGAACAAACGTATGGACACCAAGTGGGGGAAGCCATGGGGTGATGGTGGTCAGATGAGTTGGGAGATAGGTATTGACCTGTATATATGTATATGAATAAAATAGATAACTAATAATAACCTGCTGTATAGAAAAATAAATATAATTAAACTGCAAAATTTTTAGAAATGAAATTTAAAAATAAAACAGAAAAAAGTTCTTCCCTTCACACAGATATATTTCTATGAATGAATTATTTCCATGCTTATATCAATAAATACATTATAGATGAATAAATTCTAACTTGAACCAAAAAAGAAAAAAAAACCTGAACCCAGCAGTTATACAGAGGAAAACCCTATCAGGGCACTTGCTCCAGCGGTAAACAATTCTGACATTGGTCAGAGGTGGGGAATCATCTCCCATACAGCCAGCAGCCCGGCCCCCCCACGCAAGGAGCATCCTCATTGCAAAGCTGGGGGACCGTGCCGAGGCCTCTGTGAGTAAACGTGAGCTGAGCCCCAGGCCAGCTGCTGCTGAACTGTTCCCACCCTTCCCAGGTAAAACACCTGAATATGTACAAGGGCTTGAAAGCCTAGAGGAAGGGCCGTGGAGCCACACCAGCGACAGCATGCAGGCCAACTTGGTGCCTGCAGGCCAGCCAGGATGGTCCTGGCCCCGGGCACTCTTCTAGAAGCTTTCCATTTCCCTGCCTGATATACCCCTCCTGTCCCGGCCATCATTCCTTTTTTTCCTTCCTCACCTCAGCCCGGAGAGAAATTCCAGTGGAAGTTATGGGTGACACATCCTCTTCTTTACAGGTGGCAGCCTGGCAACTCCTGCAGAAAGTCCAGCAGAGCCCCACTCACACCGGGCCACCAACAAAGCCGTGGACCCTCACACCCTCCCACCAGCACAGCCCCGAGACTGCTGAGGGGGCAGAGAATATGGAATCAGGCACAGCTGCAGGGGCTATTGCTGCCTGGAGTGCTGTTTCTATCGACCTCAACCCACGCACACCTGGGGAGGGCTTGCCGGCAGGGTCAGGCTGCCCAGGTCAGCTAATCCTCAGCCCTCAGGGAATCACATTGCAGAAAATGGACCTCGCTAAGACAGAATATTAGCCAAGGAAAAAAAGGGCACAATGCCATTTGCAGCCCCGTAGATGAGTCTACAGGTAAGCACGGGACTTGTAGTAAGTCAGAAAGTGAAAGACACATATCGTAGGATATCACTTATAGGTGTTACCTAAAAACGGATACCAGGGCAGATATTTCCACGGAGAAGGGCAATCACAGATTCATTAAACAAACTTATGGTTCACCAATGGAAAGGTGTGAGGATTGGATTCATTACGATATTGGGGTTAAGAGACATATACAAACACAGGTGAAATATATAATCACCAAAGACCTACGGAATGCCAAGAGAAGACTACTCAACATTCTGTCATAATGTACATGGGAAAAGGGTCCCAGGAAGAACAGACATATGTATATGTGTAACAGAACCACATCTTGCACACCTACAACAAGCAAACGTTGTAATCAAACTTGCTGTAATAAAAAATTAAAAATTAAATTAAAAACACGAACAAGAAGTAGTGAGACAAACTTGAGGGGCTTTCTCCTGGCACATTCCATTCTAAATTCCAATCTAGAACAGGCTTCCATTGAGGCTCTGTTGCCCTAGTAACCAGATTTGCTAAGGGAGAACTGCTGCCACCTTGTGGCCATTTCACACAACAGCAGCTTTAATCCCAGCGCTAATGGTCAGTGGATATTCCAAATCATTGCAGGCCTGTAAATGACACCTGCCCTGAAAACAAATCCTGGGGTCATATATCGACCAAAAAGTTCAAAAGACGTCCATATTTCAAAACGACAGTTTCAAGAGGCATATTTCACGCACATTAGTGTTCTGCTTCTTTTGCTTTCTTTCTTTTTTGGTTAAAAAAAACGGGAATGGAAAAAGGCAACCCTCAGAATGGGCGAAAACGTTCGCAAACGAATCAATGGACAAGGGTTTAATCTCCAATATATATAAACAGCTCACGCAGCTTAATATTAATAAAACAAACAACCCAATACAAAAATGGGCAGAAGATCTAAATAGACGTTTCTTCAAAGAAGTCACAGAGACGGCCAAGACGCACATGAAAAGCTGCTCAACACCACTAATTATTAGAGAAATGCAAATCAAAATGACAATGAGGTATCACCTCACACCTGTTAGAATCGGCAGCATCAGAAAATCTACAAACAACAAATTCTGGGGAGGGTGTGGACAAAAGGAACCCTCTTCCACTATTAGTGGGAAGGTAAATTGATACAGTCACTATGGAGAACAGTATGGAGTTTCCTTAAAGAAACTAGGAATAGAATTACCATAGGATCCAGCAATCCCACTTCTGGGCATATACCCAGAGACAACCATAAATCAAAAACACACATTCACCACAATGTTCATTGCAGCACTATTTACAATAGCCAGGTAATGGAAGCAACCTAAATGCCCACAGACAGACGAATGGATAAAGATGTGGTACATACATAAAATGGGATATGACTCAGCCATGAAAAGGAATGAAACTGGGTTATTTGTAGAGAAGTCGGTGGATCTAGAGACTGTCATACAGAATGAAGTAAGTCAGAAAGAGCAAAACAAATATTCTGTATTAATGCATGTATGTGGAACCTAGATATATGGTACAGATGAACAGGTTTGCAGGGCAGAAATAGAGAAACAGAGGTAGAGAACAAACGTATGGACACCAAGTGGGGGAAGCCATGGGGTGTTGGTGGTCAGATGAGTTGGGAGATAGGTATTGACCTGTATATATGTATATGAATAAAATAGATAACTAATAATAACCTGCTGTATAGAAAAATAAATATGATTAAACTGCAAAATTTTTAGAAATGAAATTTTAAAATAAAACAGAAAAAAAGTTCTTCCCTTCACACAGATGTATTTCTATGAATGAATTATTTCCATGCTTATATCAATAAATACATAAAAGATGAATAAATTCTAACTTGAACCAAAAAAGAAAAAAAAATCCTGTACCCAGCAGTTATACAGAGGAAAACCCTATCAGGGCACTTGTTCCAGCGGTAAACAATTCTGAGATTGGTCAGAGGTGGGGAATCATCTCCCATACAGCCAGCAGCCCGGCCCCCCCACGCAAGGAGCGTCCTGATTGCAAAGCTGGGGGACAGTGCCGAGGCCTCTGTGAGTAAACGTGAGCTGAGCCCCAGGCCACCTGCTGCTGAACTGTTCCCACCCTTCCCAGGTAAAACACCTGAATATGTACAAGGGCTTGAAAGCCTAGAGGAAGGGCCGTGGAGCCACACCAGCGACAGCACACAGGCCAACTTGGTGCCTGCAGGCCAGCCAGGATGGTCCTGGCCCCGGGCGCTCTTCTGGAAGCTTTCCATTTCCCTGCCTGAGATACCACTCCTGTCCCGGCCCCCACTCTTTTTTTTCCTCCCTCACCTCAGCCCGGAGAGAAATTCCAGTGGAAATTATGGGTGACACATCCTCTTCTTTACAGGTGGCAACCTGGCAACTCCTGCAGAAATTCCAGCAGAGCCCCACTCACACCGGGCCACCAACAAAGCCGTGGACCCTCACACCCTCCCACCAGCACAGCCCCGAGACTGCTGACGGGGCAGAGAATATGGAGTCAGGCACAGCTGCAGGGGCTATTGCTGCCTGGAGTGCTGTTTCTATTGAACTCAACCCAGGCACACCTGGGGAGGGCTTGCCGGCAGGGTCAGGCTGCCCAGGTCAGCTAATCCTCAGCCCTCAGGGAATCACATTGCAGAAAATGGACCTCGCTAAGACAGAATATTAGCCAAGGAAAAAAAGGGCACAATGCCATTTGCAGCCCCGTAGATGAGTCTACAGGTAAGCACGGGACTTGTAGTAAGTCAGAAAGTGAAAGACACATATCGTAGGATATCACTTATAGGTGTTACCTAAAAACGGATACCAGGGCAGATATTTCCACGGAGAAGGGCAATCACAGATTCATTAAACAAACTTATGGTTCACCAATGGAAAAGTGTGAGGATTGGATTCATTACGATATTGGGGTTAAGAGACATATACAAACACAGGTGAAATATATAATCACCAAAGACCTACGGAATGCCAAGAGAAGACTACTCAACATTCTGTCATAACGTACATGGGAAAAGGGTCCCAGGAAGAACAGACATATGTATATGTGTAACAGAACCACATCTTGCACACCTACAACAAACAAACGTTGTAATCAAACTTGCTGTAATAAAAAATTAAAAATTAAATTAAAAACACGAACAAGAAGTAGTGAGACAAACTTGAGGGGCTTTCTCCTGGCACATTCCATTCTAAATTCCAATCTAGAACAGGCTTCCATTGAGGCTCTGTTGCCCTGGTAACCAGATTTGCTAAGGGAGAACTGCTGCCACCTTGTGGCCATTTCGCACAACAGCAGCTTTAATCCCAGCGCTACTGGTCAGTGGATATTCCAAATCATTGCAGGCCTGTAAATGACACCTGCCCTGAAAACAAATCCTGGGGTCATATATCGACCAAAAAGTTCAAAAGACGTCCATATTTCAAAACGACAGTTTCAAGAGGCATATTTCACGCACATTAGTGTTCTGCTTCTTTTGCTTTCTTTCTTTTTTGGTTAAAAAAAAACGGGAATGGAAAAAGGCAACCCTCAGAATGGGCGAAAACGTTCGCAAACGAATCAATGGACAAGGGTTTAATCTCCAATATATATAAACAGCTCACGCAGCTTAATATTAATAAAACAAACAACCCAATACAAAAATGGGCAGAAGATCTAAATAGACGTTTCTTCAAAGAAGTCACAGAGACGGCCAAGACGCACATGAAAAGATGCTCAACACCACTAATTATTAGAGAAATGCAAATCAAAACGACAATGAGGTATCACCTCACACCTGTTAGAATCGGCATCATCAGAAAATCTACAAACAACAAATTCTGGGGAGGGTGTGGACAAAAGGAACCCTCTTCCACTATTGGTGGGAAGGTAAATTGATACAGTCACTATGTAGAACAGTATGGAGTTTCCTTAAAGAAACTAGAAATAGAATTACCATAGGATCCAGCAATCCCACTTCTGGGCATATACACAGAGACAACCATAAATCAAAAACACACATTCACCACAATGTTCATTGCAGCACTATTTACAATAGCCAGGTAATGGAAGCAACCTAAATGCCCACAGACAGACGAATGGATAAAGATGTGGTACATACATAAAATGGGATATGACTCAGCCATGAAAAGGAATGAAACTGGGTTATTTGTAGAGAAGTCGGTGGATCTAGAGACTGTCATACAGAATGAAGTAAGTCAGAAAAAGCAAAACAAATATTCTGTATTAATGCATGTATGTGGAACCTAGATATATGGTACAGATGAACAGGTTTGCAGGGCAGAAATAGAGAAACAGAGGTAGAGAACAAACGTATGGACACCAAGTGGGGGAAGCCATGGGGTGATGGTGGTCAGATGAGTTGGGAGATAGGTATTGACCTGTATATATGTATATGAATAAAATAGATAACTAATAATAACTTGCTGTATAGAAAAATAAATATAATTAAACTGCAAAATTTTTAGAAATGAAATTTAAAAATAAAACAGAAAAAAGTTCTTCCCTTCACACAGATATATTTCTATGAATGAATTATTTCCATGCTTATATCAATAAATACATTATAGATGAATAAATTCTAACTTGAACCAAAAAAGAAAAAAAAAACCTGAATCCAGCAGTTATACAGAGGAAAACCCTATCAGGGAACTTGCTCCAGCGGTAAACAATTCTGATATTGGTCAGAGGTGGGGAATCATCTCCCATACAGCCAGCAGCCCGGCCCCCCCACGCAAGGAGCATCCTCATTGCAAAGCTGGGGTACCGTGCCGAGGCCTCTGTGAGTAAACGTGAGCTGAGCCCCAGGCCAGCTGCTGCTGAACTTTTCCCACCCTTCCCAGGTAAAACACCTGAATATGTACAAGGGCTTGAAAGCCTAGAGGAAGGGCCGTGGAGCCACACCAGCGACAGCATGCAGGCCAACTTGGTGCCTGCAGGCCAGCCAGGATGGTCCTGGCCCCGGGCACTCTTCTAGAAGCTTTCCATTTCCCTGCCTGATATACCCCTCCTGTCCCGGCCATCATTCCTTTTTTTCCTTCCTCACCTCAGCCCGGAGAGAAATTCCAGTGGAAGTTATGGGTGACACATCCTCTTCTTTACAGGTGGCAGCCTGGCAACTCCTGCAGAAAGTCCAGCAGAGCCCCACTCACACCGGGCCACCAACAAAGCCGTGGACCCTCACGCCCTCCCACCAGCACAGCCCCGAGACTGCTGACGGGGCAGAGAATATGGAATCAGGCACAGCTGCAGGGGCTATTGCTGCCTGGAGTGCTGTTTCTATCGACCTCAACCCACGCACACCTGGGGAGGGCTTGCCGGCAGGGTCAGGCTGCCCAGGTCAGCTAATCCTCAGCCCTCAGGGAATCACATTGCAGAAAATGGACCTCGCTAAGACAGAATATTAGCCAAGGAAAAAAAGGGCACAATGCCATTTGCAGCCCCGTAGATGAGTCTACAGGTAAGCACGGGACTTGTAGTAAGTCAGAAAGTGAAAGACACATATCGTAGGATATCACTTATAGGTGTTACCTAAAAACGGATACCAGGGCAGATATTTCCACGGAGAAGGGCAATCACAGATTCATTAAACAAACTTATGGTTCACCAATGGAAAGGTGTGAGGATTGGATTCATTACGATATTGGGGTTAAGAGACATATACAAACACAGGTGAAATATATAATCACCAAAGACCTACGGAATGCCAAGAGAAGACTACTCAACATTCTGTCATAATGTACATGGGAAAAGGGTCCCAGGAAGAACAGACATATGTATATGTGTAACAGAACCACATCTTGCACACCTACAACAAGCAAACGTTGTAATCAAACTTGCTGTAATAAAAAATTAAAAATTAAATTAAAAACACGAACAAGAAGTAGTGAGACAAACTTGAGGGGCTTTCTCCTGGCACATTCCATTCTAAATTCCAATCTAGAACAGGCTTCCATTGAGGCTCTGTTGCCCTAGTAACCAGATTTGCTAAGGGAGAACTGCTGCCACCTTGTGGCCATTTCACACAACAGCAGCTTTAATCCCAGCGCTAATGGTCAGTGGATATTCCAAATCATTGCAGGCCTGTAAATGACACCTGCCCTGAAAACAAATCCTGGGGTCATATATCGACCAAAAAGTTCAAAAGACGTCCATATTTCAAAACGACAGTTTCAAGAGGCATATTTCACGCACATTAGTGTTCTGCTTCTTTTGCTTTCTTTCTTTTTTGGTTAAAAAAAACGGGAATGGAAAAAGGCAACCCTCAGAATGGGCGAAAACGTTCGCAAACGAATCAATGGACAAGGGTTTAATCTCCAATATATATAAACAGCTCACGCAGCTTAATATTAATAAAACAAACAACCCAATACAAAAATGGGCAGAAGATCTAAATAGACGTTTCTTCAAAGAAGTCACAGAGACGGCCAAGACGCACATGAAAAGCTGCTCAACACCACTAATTATTAGAGAAATGCAAATCAAAATGACAATGAGGTATCACCTCACACCTGTTAGAATCGGCAGCATCAGAAAATCTACAAACAACAAATTCTGGGGAGGGTGTGGACAAAAGGAACCCTCTTCCACTATTAGTGGGAAGGTAAATTGATACAGTCACTATGGAGAACAGTATGGAGTTTCCTTAAAGAAACTAGGAATAGAATTACCATAGGATCCAGCAATCCCACTTCTGGGCATATACCCAGAGACAACCATAAATCAAAAACACACATTCACCACAATGTTCATTGCAGCACTATTTACAATAGCCAGGTAATGGAAGCAACCTAAATGCCCACAGACAGACGAATGGATAAAGATGTGGTACATACATAAAATGGGATATGACTCAGCCATGAAAAGGAATGAAACTGGGTTATTTGTAGAGAAGTCGGTGGATCTAGAGACTGTCATACAGAATGAAGTAAGTCAGAAAGAGCAAAACAAATATTCTGTATTAATGCATGTATGTGGAACCTAGATATATGGTACAGATGAACAGGTTTGCAGGGCAGAAATAGAGAAACAGAGGTAGAGAACAAACGTATGGACACCAAGTGGGGGAAGCCATGGGGTGTTGGTGGTCAGATGAGTTGGGAGATAGGTATTGACCTGTATATATGTATATGAATAAAATAGATAACTAATAATAACCTGCTGTATAGAAAAATAAATATGATTAAACTGCAAAATTTTTAGAAATGAAATTTAAAAATAAAACAGAAAAAAAGTTCTTCCCTTCACACAGATGTATTTCTATGAATGAATTATTTCCATGCTTATATCAATAAATACATAAAAGATGAATAACTTCTAACTTGAACCAAAAAAGAAAAAAAAATCCTGTACCCAGCAGTTATACAGAGGAAAACCCTATCAGGGCACTTGTTCCAGCGGTAAACAATTCTGAGATTGGTCAGAGGTGGGGAATCATCTCCCATACAGCCAGCAGCCCGGCCCCCCCACGCAAGGAGCGTCCTGATTGCAAAGCTGGGGGACAGTGCCGAGGCCTCTGTGAGTAAACGTGAGCTGAGCCCCAGGCCAGCTGCTGCTGAACTGTTCCCACCCTTCCCAGGTAAAACACCTGAATATGTACAAGGGCTTGAAAGCCTAGAGGAAGGGCCGTGGAGCCACACCAGCGACAGCACGCAGGCCAACTTGGTGCCTGCAGGCCAGCCAGGATGGTCCTGGACCTGGGCGCTCTTCTGGAAGCTTTCCATTTCCCTGCCTGAGATACCACTCCTGTCCCGGCCCCCACTCTTTTTTTTCCTCCCTCACCTCAGCCCGGAGAGAAATTCCAGTGGAAATTATGGGTGACACATCCTCTTCTTTACAGGTGGCAACCTGGCAACTCCTGCAGAAATTCCAGCAGAGCCCCACTCACACGGGGCCACCAACAAAGCCGTGGACCCTCACACCCTCCCACCAGCACAGCCCCGAGACTGCTGACGGGGCAGAGAATATGGAGTCAGGCACAGCTGCAGGGGCTATTGCTGCCTGGAGTGCTGTTTCTATTGAACTCAACCCAGGCACACCTGGGGAGGGCTTGCCGGCAGGGTCAGGCTGCCCAGGTCAGCTAATCCTCAGCCCTCAGGGAATCACATTGCAGAAAATGGACCTCGCTAAGACAGAATATTAGCCAAGGAAAAAAAGGGCACAATGCCATTTGCAGCCCCGTAGATGAGTCTACAGGTAAGCACGGGACTTGTAGTAAGTCAGAAAGTGAAAGACACATATCGTAGGATATCACTTATAGGTGTTACCTAAAAACGGATACCAGGGCAGATATTTCCACGGAGAAGGGCAATCACAGATTCATTAAACAAACTTATGGTTCACCAATGGAAAGGTGTGAGGATTGGATTCATTACGATATTGGGGTTAAGAGACATATACAAACACAGGTGAAATATATAATCACCAAAGACCTACGGAATGCCAAGAGAAGACTACTCAACATTCTGTCATAACGTACATGGGAAAAGGGTCCCAGGAAGAACAGACATATGTATATGTGTAAAAGAACCACATCTTGCACACCTACAACAAGCAAACGTTGTAATCAAACTTGCTGTAATAAAAAATTAAAAATTAAATTAAAAACACGAACAAGAAGTAGTGAGACAAACTTGAGGGGCTTTCTCCTGGCACATTCCATTCTAAATTCCAATCTAGAACAGGCTTCCATTGAGGCTCTGTTGACCTGGTAACCAGATTTGCTAAGGGAGAACTGCTGCCACCTTGTGGCCATTTCGCACAACAGCAGCTTTAATCCCAGCGCTACTGGTCAGTGGATATTCCAAATCATTGCAGGCCTGTAAATGACACCTGCCCTGAAAACAAATCCTGGGGTCATATATCGACCAAAAAGTTCAAAAGACGTCCATATTTCAAAACGACAGTTTCAAGAGGCATATTTCACGCACATTAGTGTTCTGCTTCTTTTGCTTTCTTTCTTTTTTGGTTAAAAAAAACGGGAATGGAAAAAGGCAACCCTCAGAATGGGCGAAAACGTTCGCAAACGAATCAATGGACAAGGGTTTAATCTCCAATATATATAAACAGCTCACGCAGCTTAATATTAATAAAACAAACAACCCAATACAAAAATGGGCAGAAGATCTAAATAGACGTTTCTTCAAAGAAGTCACAGAGACGGCCAAGACGCACATGAAAAGATGCTCAACACCACTAATTATTAGAGAAATGCAAATCAAAACGACAATGAGGTATCACCTCACACCTGTTAGAATCGGCATCATCAGAAAATCTACAAACAACAAATTCTGGGGAGGGTGTGGACAAAAGGAACCCTCTTCCACTATTGGTGGGAAGGTAAATTGATACAGTCACTATGGAGAACAGTATGGAGTTTCCTTAAAGAAACTAGAAATAGAATTACCATAGGATCCAGCAATCCCACTTCTGGGCATATACACAGAGACAACCATAAATCAAAAACACACATTCACCACAATGTTCATTGCAGCACTATTTACAATAGCCAGGTAATGGAAGCAACATAAATGCCCACAGACAGATGAATGGATAAAGATGTGGTACATACATAAAATGGGATATGACTCAGCCATGAAAAGGAATGAAACTGGGTTATTTGTAGAGAAGTCGGTGGATCTAGAGACTGTCATACAGAATGAAGTAAGTCAGAAAGAGCAAAACAAATATTCTGTATTAATGCATGTATGTGGAACCTAGATATATGGTACAGATGAACAGGTTTGCAGGGCAGAAATAGAGAAACAGAGGTAGAGAACAAACGTATGGACACCAAGTGGGGGAAGCCATGGGGTGATGGTGGTCAGATGAGTTGGGAGGTAGGTATTGACCTGTATATATGTATATGAAAAAAATAGATAACTAATAATAACCTGCTGTTTGGAAAAATAAATATAATTAAACTGCAAAATTTTTAGAAATGAAATTTAAAAATAAAACAGAAAAAAGTTCTTCCCTTCACACAGATGTATTTCTATGAATGAATTATTTCCATGCTTATATCAATAAATACATAAAAGATGAATAAATTCTAACTTGAACCAAAAAAGAAAAAAAAAACCTGAACCCAGCAGTTATACAGAGGAAAACCCTATCAGGGCACTTGCTCCAGCGGTAAACAATTCTGACATTGGTCAGAGGTGGGGAATCATCTCCCATACAGCCAGCAGCCCGGCCCCCCCACGCAAGGAGCATCCTAATTGCAAAGCTGGGGGACCGTGCCGAGGCCTCTGTGAGTAAACGTGAGCTGAGCCCCAGGCCAGCTGCTGCTGAACTGTTCCCACCCTTCCCAGTTAAAACACCTGAATATGTACAAGGGCTTGAAAGCCTAGAGGAAGGGCCGTGGAGCCACACCAGCGACAGCATGCAGGCCAACTTGGTGCCTGCAGGCCAGCCAGGATGGTCCTGGCCCCGGGCACTCTTCTAGAAGCTTTCCATTTCCCTGCCTGATATACCCCTCCTGTCCCGGCCATCATTCCTTTTTTTCCTTCCTCACCTCAGCCCGGAGAGAAATTCCAGTGGAAGTTATGGGTGACACATCCTCTTCTTTACAGGTGGCAGCCTGGCAACTCCTGCAGAAAGTCCAACAGAGCCCCACTCACACCGGGCCACCAACAAAGCCGTGGACCCTCACACCCTCCCACCAGCACAGCCCCGAGACTGCTGACGGGGCAGAGAATATGGAGTCAGGCACAGCTGCAGGGGCTATTGCTGCCTGGAGTGCTGTTTCTATTGAACTCAACCCAGGCACACCTGGGGAGGGCTTGCCGGCAGGGTCAGGCTGCCCAGGTCAGCTAATCCTCAGCCCTCAGGGAATCACATTGCAGAAAATGGACCTCGCTAAGACAGAATATTAGCCAAGGAAAAAAAGGGCACAATGCCATTTGCAGCCCCGTAGATGAGTCTACAGGTAAGCACGGGACTTGTAGTAAGTCAGAAAGTGAAAGACACATATCGTAGGATATCACTTATAGGTGTTACCTAAAAACGGATACCAGGGCAGACATTTCCACGGAGAAGGGCAATCACAGATTCATTAAACAAACTTATGGTTCACCAATGGAAAGGTGTGAGGATTGGATTCATTACGATATTGGGGTTAAGAGACATATACAAACACAGGTGAAATATATAATCACCAAAGACCTACGGAATGCCAAGAGAAGACTACTCAACATTCTGTCATAACGTACATGGGAAAAGGGTCCCAGGAAGAACAGACATATGTATATGTGTAAAAGAACCACATCTTGCACACCTACAACAAGCAAACGTTGTAATCAAACTTGCTGTAATAAAAAATTAAAAATTAAATTAAAAACACGAACAAGAAGTAGTGAGACAAACTTGAGGGGCTTTCTCCTGGCACATTCCATTCTAAATTCCAATCTAGAACAGGCTTCCATTGAGGCTCTGTTGCCCTAGTAACCAGATTTGCTAAGGGAGAACTGCTGCCACCTTGTGGCCATTTCACACAACAGCAGCTTTAATCCCAGCGCTAATGGTCAGTGGATATTCCAAATCATTGCAGGCCTGTAAATGACACCTGCCCTGAAAACAAATCCTGGGGTCATATATCGACCAAAAAGTTCAAAAGACGTCCATATTTCAAAACGACAGTTTCAAGAGGCATATTTCACGCACATTAGTGTTCTGCTTCTTTTGCTTTCTTTCTTTTTTGGTTAAAAAAAAACGGGAATGGAAAAAGGCAACCCTCAGAATGGGCGAAAACGTTCGCAAACGAATCAATGGACAAGGGTTTAATCTCCAATATATATAAACAGCTCACGCAGCTTAATATTAATAAAACAAACAACCCAATACAAAAATGGGCAGAAGATCTAAATAGACGTTTCTTCAAAGAAGTCACAGAGACGGCCAAGACGCACATGAAAAGCTGCTCAACACCACTAATTATTAGAGAAATGCAAATCAAAATGACAATGAGGTATCACCTCACACCTGTTAGAATCGGCAGCATCAGAAAATCTACAAACAACAAATTCTGGGGAGGGTGTGGACAAAAGGAACCCTCTTCCACTATTAGTGGGAAGGTAAATTGATACAGTCACTATGGAGAACAGTATGGAGTTTCCTTAAAGAAACTAGGAATAGAATTACCATAGGATCCAGCAATCCCACTTCTGGGCATATACCCAGAGACAACCATAAATCAAAAACACACATTCACCACAATGTTCATTGCAGCACTATTTACAAGAGCCAGGTAATGGAAGCAACCTAAATGCCCACAGACAGACGAATGGATAAAGATGTGGTACATACGTAAAATGGGATATGACTCAGCCATGAAAAGGAATGAAACAGGGTTATTTGTAGAGAAGTCGGTGGATCTAGAGACTGTCATACAGAATGAAGTAAGTCAGAAAGAGCAATACAAATATTCTGTATTAATGCATGTATGTGGAACCTAGATATATGGTACAGATGAACAGGTTTGCAGGGCAGAAATAGAGAAACAGAGGTAGAGAACAAACGTATGGACACCAAGTGGCGGAAGCCATGGGGTGACGGTGGTCAGATGAGTTGGGAGGTAGGTATTGACCTGTATATATGTATATGAATAAAATAGATAACTAATAATAACCTGCTGTATAGAAAAATAAATATAATTAAACTGCAAAATTTTTAGAAATGAAATTTAAAAATAAAACAGAAAAAAGTTCTTCCCTTCACACAGATGTATTTCTATGAATGAATTATTTCCATGCTTATATCAATAAATACATAAAAGATGAATAAATTCTAACTTGAACCAAAAAAGAAAAAAAAAACCTGAACCCAGCTGTTATACAGAGGAAAACCCTATCAGGGCACTTGTTCCAGCGGTAAACAATTCTGAGATTGGTCAGAGGTGGGGAATCATCTCCCATACAGCCAGCAGCCCGGCCCCCCCACGCAAGGAGCGTCCTGATTGCAAAGCTGGGGGACAGTGCCGAGGCCTCTGTGAGTAAACGTGAGCTGAGCCCCAGGCCAGCTGCTGCTGAACTGTTCCCACCCTTCCCAGGTAAAACACCTGAATATGTACAAGGGCTTGAAAGCCTAGAGGAAGGGCCGTGGAGCCACACCAGCGACAGCACGCAGGCCAACTTGGTGCCTGCAGGCCAGCCAGGATGGTCCTGGCCCCGGGCGCTCTTCTGGAAGCTTTCCATTTCCCTGCCTGAGATACCACTCCTGTTCCGGCCCCCACTCTTTATTTTCCTCCCTCACCTCAGCCCGGAGAGAAATTCCAGTGGAAATTATGGGTGACACATCCTCTTCTTTACAGGTGGCAACCTGGCAACTCCTGCAGAAATTCCAGCAGAGCCCCACTCACACCGGGCCACCAACAAAGCCGTGGACCCTCACACCCTCCCACCAGCACAGCCCCGAGACTGCTGACGGGGCAGAGAATATGGAGTCAGGCACAGCTGCAGGGGCTATTGCTGCCTGGAGTGCTGTTTCTATTGAACTCAACCCAGGCACACCTGGGGAGGGCTTGCCGGCAGGGTCAGGCTGCCCAGGTCAGCTAATCCTCAGCCCTCAGGGAATCACATTGCAGAAAATGGACCTCGCTAAGACAGAATATTAGCCAAGGAAAAAAAGGGCACAATGTCATTTGCAGCCCCGTAGATGAGTCTACAGGTAAGCACGTGACTTGTAGTAAGTCAGAAAGTGAAAGACACATATCGTAGGATATCACTTATAGGTGTTACCTAAAAACGGATACCAGGGCAGATATTTCCACGGAGAAGGGCAATCACAGATTCATTAAACAAACTTATGGTTCACCAATGGAAAGGTGTGAGGATTGGATTCATTACGATATTGGGGTTAAGAGACATATACAAACACAGGTGAAATATATAATCACCAAAGACCTACGGAATGCCAAGAGAAGACTACTCAACATTCTGTCATAACGTACATGGGAAAAGGGTCCCAGGAAGAACAGACATATGTATATGTGTAAAAGAACCACATCTTGCACACCTACAACAAGCAAACGTTGTAATCAAACTTGCTGTAATAAAAAATTAAAAATTAAATTAAAAACACGAACAAGAAGTAGTGAGACAAACTTGAGGGGCTTTTTCCTGGCACATTCCATTCTAAATTCCAATCTAGAACAGGCTTCCATTGAGGCTCTGTTGCCCTGGTAACCAGATTTGCTAAGGGAGAACTGCTGCCACCTTGTGGCCATTTCGCACAACAGCAGCTTTAATCCCAGCGCTACTGGTCAGTGGATATTCCAAATCATTGCAGGCCTGTAAATGACAACTGCCCTGAAAACAAATCCTGGGGTCATATATCGACCAAAAAGTTCAAAAGACGTCCATATTTCAAAACGACAGTTTCAAGAGGCATATTTCACGCACATTAGTGTTCTGCTTCTTTTGCTTTCTTTCTTTTTTGGTTAAAAAAAAACGGGAATGGAAAAAGGCAACCCTCAGAATGGGCGAAAACGTTCGCAAACGAATCAATGGACAAGGGTTTAATCTCCAATATATATAAACAGCTCACGCAGCTTAATATTAATAAAACAAACAACCCAATACAAAAATGGGCAGAAGATCTAAATAGACGTTTCTTCAAAGAAGTCACAGAGAAGGCCAAGACGCACATGAAAAGCTGCTCAACACCACTAATTATTAGAGAAATGCAAATCAAAACGACAATGAGGTATCACCTCACACCTGTTAGAATCGGCATCATCAGAAAATCTACAAACAACAAATTCTGGGGAGGGTGTGGACAAAAGGAACCCTCTTCCACTATTGGTGGGAAGGTAAATTGATACAGTCACTATGGAGAACAGTATGGAGTTTCCTTAAAGAAACTAGAAATAGAATTACCATAGGATCCAGCAATCCCACTTCTGGGCATATACACAGAGACAACCATAAATCAAAAACACACATTCACCACAATGTTCATTGCAGCACTATTTACAATAGCCAGGTAATGGAAGCAACCTAAATGCCCACAGACAGATGAATGGATAAAGATGTGGTACATACATAAAATGGGATATGACTCAGCCATGAAAAGGAATGAAACTGGGTTATTTGTAGAGAAGTCGGTGGATCTAGAGACTGTCATACAGAATGAAGTAAGTCAGAAAGAGCAAAACAAATATTCTGTATTAATGCATGTATGTGGAACCTAGATATATGGTACAGATGAACAGGTTTGCAGGGCAGAAATAGAGAAACAGAGGTAGAGAACAAACGTATGGACACCAAGTGGGGGAAGCCATGGGGTGATGGTGGTCAGATGAGTTGGGAGATAGGTATTGACCTGTATATATGTATATGAATAAAATAGATAACTAATAATAACCTGCTGTATAGAAAAATAAATATAATTAAACTGCAAAATTTTTAGAAATGAAATTTAAAAATAAAACAGAAAAAAGGTCTTCCCTTCACACAGATGTATTTCTATGAATGAATTATTTCCATGCTTATATCAATAAATACATAAAAGATGAATAAATTCTAACTTGAACCAAAAAAGAAAAAAAAAACCTGAACCCAGCAGTTATACAGAGGAAAACCCTATCAGGGCACTTGTTCCAGCGGTAAACAATTCTGAGATTGGTCAGAGGTGGGGAATCATCTCCCATACAGCCAGCAGCCCGGCCCCCCCACGCAAGGAGCGTCCTGATTGCAAAGCTGGGGGACAGTGCCGAGGCCTCTGTGAGTAAACGTGAGCTGAGCCCCAGGCCAGCTGCTGCTGAACTGTTCCCACCCTTCCCAGGTAAAACACCTGAATATGTACAAGGGCTTGAAAGCCTAGAGGAAGGGCCGTGGAGCCACACCAGCGACAGCACGCAGGCCAACTTGGTGCCTGCAGGCCAGCCAGGATGGTCCTGGCCCCGGGCGCTCTTCTGGAAGCTTTCCATTTCCCTGCCTGAGATACCACTCCTGTTCCGGCCCCCACTCTTTATTTTCCTCCCTCACCTCAGCCCGGAGAGAAATTCCAGTGGAAATTATGGGTGACACATCCTCTTCTTTACAGGTGGCAACCTGGCAACTCCTGCAGAAATTCCAGCAGAGCCCCACTCACACCAGGCTACCAACAAAGCCGTGGACCCTCCCACCCTCCCACCAGCACAGCCCCGAGACTGCTGACGGGGCAGAGAATATGGAGTCAGGCACAGCTGCAGGGGCTATTGCTGCCTGGAGTGCTGTTTCTATTGAACTCAACCCAGGCACACCTGGGGAGGGCTTGCCGGCAGGGTCAGGCTGCCCAGGTCAGCTAATCCTCAGCCCTCAGGGAATCACATTGCAGAAAATGGACCTCGCTAAGACAGAATATTAGCCAAGGAAAAAAAGGGCACAATGCCATTTGCAGCCCCGTAGATGAGTCTACAGGTAAGCACGGGACTTGTAGTAAGTCAGAAAGTGAAAGACACATATCGTAGGATATCACTTATAGGTGTTACCTAAAAACGGATACCAGGGCAGATATTTCCACGGAGAAGGGCAATCACAGATTCATTAAACAAACTTATGGTTCACCAATGGAAAGGTGTGAGGATTGGATTCATTACGATATTGGGGTTAAGAGACATATACAAACACAGGTGAAATATATAATCACCAAAGACCTACGGAATGCCAAGAGAAGACTACTCAACATTCTGTCATAACGTACATGGGAAAAGGGTCCCAGGAAGAACAGACATATGTATATGTGTAAAAGAACCACATCTTGCACACCTACAACAAGCAAACGTTGTAATCAAACTTGCTGTAATAAAAAATAAAAAATTAAATTAAAAACACGAACAAGAAGTAGTGAGACAAACTTGAGGGGCTTTCTCCTGGCACATTCCATTCTAAATTCCAATCTAGAACAGGCTTCCATTGAGGCTCTGTTGCCCTAGTAACCAGATTTGCTAAGGGAGAACTGCTGCCACCTTGTGGCCATTTCGCACAACAGCAGCTTTAATCCCAGCGCTACTGGTCAGTGGATATTCCAAATCATTGCAGGCCTGTAAATGACACCTGCCCTGAAAACAAATCCTGGGGTCATATATCGACCAAAAAGTTCAAAAGACGTCCATATTTCAAAACGACAGTTTCAAGAGGCATATTTCACGCACATTAGTGTTCTGCTTCTTTTGCTTTCTTTCTTTTTTGGTTAAAAAAAAACGGGAATGGAAAAAGGCAACCCTCAGAATGGGCGAAAACGTTCGCAAACGAATCAATGGACAAGGGTTTAATCTCCAATATATATAAACAGCTCACGCAGCTTAATATTAATAAAACAAACAACCCAATACAAAAATGGGCAGAAGATCTAAATAGACGTTTCTTCAAAGAAGTCACAGAGACGGCCAAGACGCACATGAAAAGATGCTCAACACCACTAATTATTAGAGAAATGCAAATCAAAACGACAATGAGGTATCACCTCACACCTGTTAGAATCGGCATCATCAGAAAATCTACAAACAACAAATTCCGGGGAGGGTGTGGACAAAAGGAACCCTCTTCCACTATTGGTGGGAAGGTAAATTGATACAGTCACTATGGAGAACAGTATGGAGTTTCCTTAAAGAAACTAGAAATAGAATTACCATAGGATCCAGCAATCCCACTTCTGGGCATATACACAGAGACAACCATAAATCAAAAACACACATTCACCACAATGTTCATTGCAGCACTATTTACAATAGCCAGGTAATGGAAGCAACCTAAATGCCCACAGACAGATGAATGGATAAAGATGTGGTACATACATAAAATGGGATATGACTCAGCCATGAAAAGGAATGAAACTGGGTTATTTGTAGAGAAGTCGGTGGATCTAGAGACTGTCATACAGAATGAAGTAAGTCAGAAAGAGCAAAACAAATATTCTGTATTAATGCATGTATGTGGAACCTAGATATATGGTACAGATGAACAGGTTTGCAGGGCAGAAATAGAGAAACAGAGGTAGAGAACAAACGTATGGACACCAAGTGGGGGAAGCCATGGGGTGATGGTGGTCAGATGAGTTGGGAGATAGGTATTGACCTGTATATATGTATATGAATAAAATAGATAACTAATAATAACCTGCTGTATAGAAAAATAAATATAATTAAACTGCAAAATTTTTAGAAATGAAATTTAAAAATAAAACAGAAAAAAGGTCTTCCCTTCACACAGATGTATTTCTATGAATGAATTATTTCCATGCTTATATCAATAAATACATAAAAGATGAATAAATTCTAACTTGAACCAAAAAAGAAAAAAAAAAACCTGAACCCAGCAGTTATACAGAGGAAAACCCTATCAGGGCACTTGTTCCAGCGGTAAACAATTCTGAGATTGGTCAGAGGTGGGGAATCATCTCCCATACAGCCAGCAGCCCGGCCCCCCCACGCAAGGAGCGTCCTGATTGCAAAGCTGGGGGACAGTGCCGAGGCCTCTGTGAGTAAACGTGAGCTGAGCCCCAGGCCAGCTGCTGCTGAACTGTTCCCACCCTTCCCAGGTAAAACACCTGAATATGTACAAGGGCTTGAAAGCCTAGAGGAAGGGCCGTGGAGCCACACCAGCGACAGCACGCAGGCCAACTTGGTGCCTGCAGGCCAGCCAGGATGGTCCTGGCCCCGGGCGCTCTTCTGGAAGCTTTCCATTTCCCTGCCTGAGATACCACTCCTGTTCCGGCCCCCACTCTTTATTTTCCTCCCTCACCTCAGCCCGGAGAGAAATTCCAGTGGAAATTATGGGTGACACATCCTCTTCTTTACAGGTGGCAACCTGGCAACTCCTGCAGAAATTCCAGCAGAGCCCCACTCACACCAGGCTACCAACAAAGCCGTGGACCCTCCCACCCTCCCACCAGCACAGCCCCGAGACTGCTGACGGGGCAGAGAATATGGAGTCAGGCACAGCTGCAGGGGCTATTGCTGCCTGGAGTGCTGTTTCTATTGAACTCAACCCAGGCACACCTGGGGAGGGCTTGCCGGCAGGGTCAGGCTGCCCAGGTCAGCTAATCCTCAGCCCTCAGGGAATCACATTGCAGAAAATGGACCTCGCTAAGACAGAATATTAGCCAAGGAAAAAAAGGGCACAATGCCATTTGCAGCCCCGTAGATGAGTCTACAGGTAAGCACGGGACTTGTAGTAAGTCAGAAAGTGAAAGACACATATCGTAGGATATCACTTATAGGTGTTACCTAAAAACGGATACCAGGGCAGATATTTCCACGGAGAAGGGCAATCACAGATTCATTAAACAAACTTATGGTTCACCAATGGAAAGGTGTGAGGATTGGATTCATTACGATATTGGGGTTAAGAGACATATACAAACACAGGTGAAATATATAATCACCAAAGACCTACGGAATGCCAAGAGAAGACTACTCAACATTCTGTCATAACGTACATGGGAAAAGGGTCCCAGGAAGAACAGACATATGTATATGTGTAAAAGAACCACATCTTGCACACCTACAACAAGCAAACGTTGTAATCAAACTTGCTGTAATAAAAAATAAAAAATTAAATTAAAAACACGAACAAGAAGTAGTGAGACAAACTTGAGGGGCTTTCTCCTGGCACATTCCATTCTAAATTCCAATCTAGAACAGGCTTCCATTGAGGCTCTGTTGCCCTAGTAACCAGATTTGCTAAGGGAGAACTGCTGCCACCTTGTGGCCATTTCGCACAACAGCAGCTTTAATCCCAGCGCTACTGGTCAGTGGATATTCCAAATCATTGCAGGCCTGTAAATGACACCTGCCCTGAAAACAAATCCTGGGGTCATATATCGACCAAAAAGTTCAAAAGACGTCCATATTTCAAAACGACAGTTTCAAGAGGCATATTTCACGCACATTAGTGTTCTGCTTCTTTTGCTTTCTTTCTTTTTTGGTTAAAAAAAAACGGGAATGGAAAAAGGCAACCCTCAGAATGGGCGAAAACGTTCGCAAACGAATCAATGGACAAGGGTTTAATCTCCAATATATATAAACAGCTCACGCAGCTTAATATTAATAAAACAAACAACCCAATACAAAAATGGGCAGAAGATCTAAATAGACGTTTCTTCAAAGAAGTCACAGAGACGGCCAAGACGCACATGAAAAGATGCTCAACACCACTAATTATTAGAGAAATGCAAATCAAAACGACAATGAGGTATCACCTCACACCTGTTAGAATCGGCATCATCAGAAAATCTACAAACAACAAATTCCGGGGAGGGTGTGGACAAAAGGAACCCTCTTCCACTATTTGTGGGAAGGTAAATTGATACAGTCACTATGGAGAACAGTATGGAGTTTCCTTAAAGAAACTAGAAATAGAATTACCATAGGATCCAGCAATCCCACTTCTGGGCATATACACAGAGACAACCATAAATCAAAAACACACATTCACCACAATGTTCATTGCAGCACTATTTACAATAGCCAGGTAATGGAAGCAACCTAAATGCCCACAGACAGATGAATGGATAAAGATGTGGTACATACATAAAATGGGATATGACTCAGCCATGAAAAGGAATGAAACTGGGTTATTTGTAGAGAAGTCGGTGGATCTAGAGACTGTCATACAGAATGAAGTAAGTCAGAAAGAGCAAAACAAATATTCTGTATTAATGCATGTATGTGGAACCTAGATATATGGTACAGATGAACAGGTTTGCAGGGCAGAAATAGAGAAACAGAGGTAGAGAACAAACGTATGGACACCAAGTGGGGGAAGCCATGGGGTGTTGGTGGTCAGATGAGTTGGGAGATAGGTATTGACCTGTATATATGTATATGAATAAAATAGATAACTAATAATAACCTGCTGTATAGAAAAATAAATATGATTAAACTGAAAAATTTTTAGAAATGAAATTTAAAAATAAAACAGAAAAAAAGTTCTTCCCTTCACACAGATATATTTCTATGAATGAATTATTTCCATTCTTATATCAATAAATACATAAAAGATGAATAACTTCTAACTTGAACCAAAAAAAGAAAAAAAAACCTGAACCCAGCAGTTATACAGAGGAAAACCCTATCAGGGCACTTGTTCCAGTGGTAAATAATTCTGAGATTGGTCAGAGGTGGGGAATCATCTCCCATACAGACAGCAGCCCGGCCCCCCCACGCAAGGAGCGTCCTGATTGCAAAGCTGGGGAACAGTGCCGAGGCCTCTGTGAGTAAACGTGAGCTGAGCCCCAGGCCAGCCGCTGCCGAACTGTTCCCACCCTTCCCAGGTAAAACACCTGAATATGTTCAAGGGCTTGAAAGCCTAGAGGAAGGGCCGTGGAGCCACACCAGCGACAGCACGCAGGCCAACTTGGTGCCTGCAGGCCAGCCAGGATGGTCCTGGCCCCGGGCGCTCTTCTGGAAGCTTTCCATTTCCCTGCCTGAGATACCACTCCTGTCCCGGCCCCCACTCCTTTTTTTCCTCCCTCACCTCAGCCCGGAGAGAAATTCCAGTGGAAATTAAGGGTGACACATCCTCTTCTTTACAGGTGGCAACCTGGCAACTCCTGCAGAAATTCCAGCAGAGCCCCACTCACACCGGGCCACCAACAAAGCCGTGGACCCTCACACCCTCCCACCAGCACAGCCCCGAGACTGCTGACGGGGCAGAGAATATGGAGTCAGGCACAGCTGCAGGGGCTATTGCTGCCTGGAGTGCTGTTTCTATTGAACTCAACCCAGGCACACCTGGGGAGGGCTTGCCGGCAGGGTCAGGCTGCCCAGGTCAGCTAATCCTCAGCCCTCAGGGAATCACATTGCAGAAAATGGACCTCGCTAAGACAGAATATTAGCCAAGGAAAAAAAGGGCACAATGCCATTTGCAGCCCCGTAGATGAGTCTACAGGTAAGCACGGGACTTGTAGTAAGTCAGAAAGTGAAAGACACATATCGTAGGATATCACTTATAGGTGTTACCTAAAAACGGATACCAGGGCAGATATTTCCACGGAGAAGGGCAATCACAGATTCATTAAACAAACTTATGGTTCACCAATGGAAAGGTGTGAGGATTGGATTCATTACGATATTGGGGTTAAGAGACATATACAAACACAGGTGAAATATATAATCACCAAAGACCTACGGAATGCCAAGAGAAGACTACTCAACATTCTGTCATAACGTACATGGGAAAAGGGTCCCAGGAAGAACAGACATATGTATATGTGTAAAAGAACCACATCTTGCACACCTACAACAAGCAAACGTTGTAATCAAACTTGCTGTAATAAAAAATTAAAAATTAAATTAAAAACACGAACAAGAAGTAGTGAGACAAACTTGAGGGGCTTTCTCCTGGCACATTCCATTCTAAATTCCAATCTAGAACAGGCTTCCATTGAGGCTCTGTTGCCCTGGTAACCAGATTTGCTAAGGGAGAACTGCTGCCACCTTGTGGCCATTTCGCACAACAGCAGCTTTAATCCCAGCGCTACTGGTCAGTGGATATTCCAAATCATTGCAGGCCTGTAAATGACAACTGCCCTGAAAACAAATCCTGGGGTCATATATCGACCAAAAAGTTCAAAAGACGTCCATATTTCAAAACGACAGTTTCAAGAGGCATATTTCACGCACATTAGTGTTCTGCTTCTTTTGCTTTCTTTCTTTTTTGGTTAAAAAAAACGGGAATGGAAAAAGGCAACCCTCAGAATGGGCGAAAACGTTCGCAAACGAATCAATGGACAAGGGTTTAATCTCCAATATATATAAACAGCTCACGCAGCTTAATATTAATAAAACAAACAACCCAATACAAAAATGGGCAGAAGATCTAAATAGACGTTTCTTCAAAGAAGTCACAGAGAAGGCCAAGACGCACATGAAAAGCTGCTCAACACCACTAATTATTAGAGAAATGCAAATCAAAACGACAATGAGGTATCACCTCACACCTGTTAGAATCGGCATCATCAGAAAATCTACAAACAACAAATTCTGGGGAGGGTGTGGACAAAAGGAACCCTCTTCCACTATTGGTGGGAAGGTAAATTGATACAGTCACTATGGAGAACAGTATGGAGTTTCCTTAAAGAAACTAGAAATAGAATTACCATAGGATCCAGCAATCCCACTTCTGGGCATATACACAGAGACAACCATAAATCAAAAACACACATTCACCACAATGTTCATTGCAGCACTATTTACAATAGCCAGGTAATGGAAGCAACCTAAATGCCCACAGACAGATGAATGGATAAAGATGTGGTACATACATAAAATGGGATATGACTCAGCCATGAAAAGGAATGAAACTGGGTTATTTGTAGAGAAGTCGGTGGATCTAGAGACTGTCATACAGAATGAAGTAAGTCAGAAAGAGCAAAACAAATATTCTGTATTAATGCATGTATGTGGAACCTAGATATATGGTACAGATGAACAGGTTTGCAGGGCAGAAATAGAGAAACAGAGGTAGAGAACAAACGTATGGACACCAAGTGGGGGAAGCCATGGGGTGATGGTGGTCAGATGAGTTGGGAGATAGGTATTGACCTGTATATATGTATATGAATAAAATAGATAACTAATAATAACCTGCTGTATAGAAAAATAAATATAATTAAACTGCAAAATTTTTAGAAATGAAATTTAAAAATAAAACAGAAAAAAGGTCTTCCCTTCACACAGATGTATTTCTATGAATGAATTATTTCCATGCTTATATCAATAAATACATAAAAGATGAATAAATTCTAACTTGAACCAAAAAAGAAAAAAAAAAACCTGAACCCAGCAGTTATACAGAGGAAAACCCTATCAGGGCACTTGTTCCAGCGGTAAACAATTCTGAGATTGGTCAGAGGTGGGGAATCATCTCCCATACAGCCAGCAGCCCGGCCCCCCCACGCAAGGAGCGTCCTGATTGCAAAGCTGGGGGACAGTGCCGAGGCCTCTGTGAGTAAACGTGAGCTGAGCCCCAGGCCAGCTGCTGCTGAACTGTTCCCACCCTTCCCAGGTAAAACACCTGAATATGTACAAGGGCTTGAAAGCCTAGAGGAAGGGCCGTGGAGCCACACCAGCGACAGCACGCAGGCCAACTTGGTGCCTGCAGGCCAGCCAGGATGGTCCTGGCCCCGGGCGCTCTTCTGGAAGCTTTCCATTTCCCTGCCTGAGATACCACTCCTGTTCCGGCCCCCACTCTTTATATTCCTCCCTCACCTCAGCCCGGAGAGAAATTCCAGTGGAAATTATGGGTGACACATCCTCTTCTTTACAGGTGGCAACCTGGCAACTCCTGCAGAAATTCCAGCAGAGCCCCACTCACACCGGGCCACCAACAAAGCCGTGGACCCTCACACCCTCCCACCAGCACAGCCCCGAGACTGCTGACGGGGCAGAGAATATGGAGTCAGGCACAGCTGCAGGGGCTATTGCTGCCTGGAGTGCTGTTTCTATTGAACTCAACCCAGGCACACCTGGGGAGGGCTTGCCGGCAGGGTCAGGCTGCCCAGGTCAGCTAATCCTCAGCCCTCAGGGAATCACATTGCAGAAAATGGACCTCGCTAAGACAGAATATTAGCCAAGGAAAAAAAGGGCACAATGCCATTTGCAGCCCCGTAGATGAGTCTACAGGTAAGCACGGGACTTGTAGTAAGTCAGAAAGTGAAAGACACATATCGTAGGATATCACTTATAGGTGTTACCTAAAAACGGATACCAGGGCAGATATTTCCACGGAGAAGGGCAATCACAGATTCATTAAACAAACTTATGGTTCACCAATGGAAAGGTGTGAGGATTGGATTCATTACGATATTGGGGTTAAGAGACATATACAAACACAGGTGAAATATATAATCACCAAAGACCTACGGAATGCCAAGAGAAGACTACTCAACATTCTGTCATAACGTACATGGGAAAAGGGTCCCAGGAAGAACAGACATATGTATATGTGTAAAAGAACCACATCTTGCACACCTACAACAAGCAAACGTTGTAATCAAACTTGCTGTAATAAAAAATTAAAAATTAAATTAAAAACACGAACAAGAAGTAGTGAGACAAACTTGAGGGGCTTTCTCCTGGCACATTCCATTCTAAATTCCAATCTAGAACAGGCTTCCATTGAGGCTCTGTTGACCTAGTAACCAGATTTGCTAAGGGAGAACTGCTGCCACCTTGTGGCCATTTCGCACAACAGCAGCTTTAATCCCAGCGCTACTGGTCAGTGGATATTCCAAATCATTGCAGGCCTGTAAATGACACCTGCCCTGAAAACAAATCCTGGGGTCATATATCGACCAAAAAGTTCAAAAGACGTCCATATTTCAAAACGACAGTTTCAAGAGGCATATTTCACGCACATTAGTGTTCTGCTTCTTTTGCTTTCTTTCTTTTTTGGTTAAAAAAAAAACGGGAATGGAAAAAGGCAACCCTCAGAATGGGCGAAAACGTTCGCAAACGAATCAATGGACAAGGGTTTAATCTCCAATATATATAAACAGCTCACGCAGCTTAATATTAATAAAACAAACAACCCAATACAAAAATGGGCAGAAGATCTAAATAGACGTTTCTTCAAAGAAGTCACAGAGACGGCCAAGACGCACATGAAAAGATGCTCAACACCACTAATTATTAGAGAAATGCAAATCAAAACGACAATGAGGTATCACCTCACACCTGTTAGAATCGGCATCATCAGAAAATCTACAAACAACAAATTCCGGGGAGGGTGTGGACAAAAGGAACCCTCTTCCACTATTGGTGGGAAGGTAAATTGATACAGTCACTATGGAGAACAGTATGGAGTTTCCTTAAAGAAACTAGAAATAGAATTACCATAGGATCCAGCAATCCCACTTCTGGGCATATACACAGAGACAACCATAAATCAAAAACACACATTCACCACAATGTTCATTGCAGCACTATTTACAATAGCCAGGTAATGGAAGCAACCTAAATGCCCACAGACAGATGAATGGATAAAGATGTGGTACATACATAAAATGGGATATGACTCAGCCATGAAAAGGAATGAAACTGGGTTATTTGTAGAGAAGTCGGTGGATCTAGAGACTGTCATACAGAATGAAGTAAGTCAGAAAGAGCAAAACAAATATTCTGTATTAATGCATGTATGTGGAACCTAGATATATGGTACAGATGAACAGGTTTGCAGGGCAGAAATAGAGAAACAGAGGTAGAGAACAAACGTATGGACACCAAGTGGGGGAAGCCATGGGGTGTTGGTGGTCAGATGAGTTGGGAGATAGGTATTGACCTGTATATATGTATATGAATAAAATAGATAACTAATAATAACCTGCTGTATAGAAAAATAAATATGATTAAACTGAAAAATTTTTAGAAATGAAATTTAAAAATAAAACAGAAAAAAAGTTCTTCCCTTCACACAGATATATTTCTATGAATGAATTATTTCCATGCTTACATCAATAAATACATAAAAGATGAATAACTTCTAACTTGAACCAAAAAAGAAAAAAAAACCTGAACCCAGCAGTTATACAGAGGAAAACCCTATCAGGGCACTTGTTCCAGTGGTAAATAATTCTGAGATTGGTCAGAGGTGGGGAATCATCTCCCATACAGACAGCAGCCCGGCCCCCCCACGCAAGGAGCGTCCTGATTGCAAAGCTGGGGAACAGTGCCGAGGCCTCTGTGAGTAAACGTGAGCTGAGCCCCAGGCCAGCCGCTGCTGAACTGTTCCCACCCTTCCCAGGTAAAACACCTGAATATGTTCAAGGGCTTGAAAGCCTAGAGGAAGGGCCGTGGAGCCACACCAGCGACAGCACGCAGGCCAACTTGGTGCCTGCAGGCCAGCCAGGATGGTCCTGGCCCCGGGCGCTCTTCTGGAAGCTTTCCATTTCCCTGCCTGAGATACCACTCCTGTCCCGGCCCCCACTCCTTTTTTTCCTCCCTCACCTCAGCCCGGAGAGAAATTCCAGTGGAAATTAAGGGTGACACATCCTCTTCTTTACAGGTGGCAACCTGGCAACTCCTGCAGAAATTCCAGCAGAGCCCCACTCACACCGGGCCACCAACAAAGCCGTGGACCCTCACACCCTCCCACCAGCACAGCCCCGAGACTGCTGACGGGGCAGAGAATATGGAGTCAGGCACAGCTGCAGGGGCTATTGCTGCCTGGAGTGCTGTTTCTATTGAACTCAACCCAGGCACACCTGGGGAGGGCTTGCCGGCAGGGTCAGGCTGCCCAGGTCAGCTAATCCTCAGCCCTCAGGGAATCACATTGCAGAAAATGGACCTCGCTAAGACAGAATATTAGCCAAGGAAAAAAAGGGCACAATGCCATTTGCAGCCCCGTAGATGAGTCTACAGGTAAGCACGTGACTTGTAGTAAGTCAGAAAGTGAAAGACACATATCGTAGGATATCCCTTATAGGTGTTACCTAAAAACGGATACCAGGGCAGATATTTCCACGGAGAAGGGCAATCACAGATTCATTAAACAAACTTATGGTTCACCAATGGAAAGGTGTGAGGATTGGATTCATTACGATATTGGGGTTAAGAGACATATACAAACACAGGTGAAATATATAATCACCAAAGACCTACGGAATGCCAAGAGAAGACTACTCAACATTCTGTCATAACGTACATGGGAAAAGGGTCCCAGGAAGAACAGACATATGTATATGTGTAAAAGAACCACATCTTGCACACCTACAACAAGCAAACGTTGTAATCAAACTTGCTGTAATAAAAAATTAAAAATTAAATTAAAAACACGAACAAGAAGTAGTGAGACAAACTTGAGGGGCTTTCTCCTGGCACATTCCATTCTAAATTCCAATCTAGAACAGGCTTCCATTGAGGCTCTGTTGCCCTAGTAACCAGATTTGCTAAGGGAGAACTGCTGCCACCTTGTGGCCATTTCGCACAACAGCAGCTTTAATCCCAGCGCTACTGGTCAGTGGATATTCCAAATCATTGCAGGCCTGTAAATGACACCTGCCCTGAAAACAAATCCTGGGGTCATATATCGACCAAAAAGTTCAAAAGACGTCCATATTTCAAAACGACAGTTTCAAGAGGCATATTTCACGCACATTAGTGTTCTGCTTCTTTTGCTTTCTTTCTTTTTTGGTTAAAAAAAAACGGGAATGGAAAAAGGCAACCCTCAGAATGGGCGAAAACGTTCGCAAACGAATCAATGGACAAAGGTTTAATCTCCAATATATATAAACAGCTCACGCAGCTTAATATTAATAAAACAAACAACCCAATACAAAAATGGGCAGAAGATCTAAATAGACGTTTCTTCAAAGAAGTCACAGAGACGGCCAAGACGCACATGAAAAGATGCTCAACACCACTAATTATTAGAGAAATGCAAATCAAAACGACAATGAGGTATCACCTCACACCTGTTAGAATCGGCATCATCAGAAAATCTACAAACAACAAATTCCGGGGAGGGTGTGGACAAAAGGAACCCTCTTCCACTATTGGTGGGAAGGTAAATTGATACAGTCACTATGGAGAACAGTATGGAGTTTCCTTAAAGAAACTAGAAATAGAATTACCATAGGATCCAGCAATCCCACTTCTGGGCATATACACAGAGACAACCATAAATCAAAAACACACATTCACCACAATGTTCATTGCAGCACTATTTACAATAGCCAGGTAATGGAAGCAACCTAAATGCCCACAGACAGATGAATGGATAAAGATGTGGTACATACATAAAATGGGATATGACTCAGCCATGAAAAGGAATGAAACTGGGTTATTTGTAGAGAAGTCGGTGGATCTAGAGACTGTCATACAGAATGAAGTAAGTCAGAAAGAGCAAAACAAATATTCTGTATTAATGCATGTATGTGGAACCTAGATATATGGTACAGATGAACAGGTTTGCAGGGCAGAAATAGAGAAACAGAGGTAGAGAACAAACGTATGGACACCAAGTGGGGGAAGCCATGGGGTGTTGGTGGTCAGATGAGTTGGGAGATAGGTATTGACCTGTATATATGTATATGAATAAAATAGATAACTAATAATAACCTGCTGTATAGAAAAATAAATATGATTAAACTGAAAAATTTTTAGAAATGAAATTTAAAAATAAAACAGAAAAAAAGTTCTTCCCTTCACACAGATATATTTCTATGAATGAATTATTTCCATGCTTACATCAATAAATACATAAAAGATGAATAACTTCTAACTTGAACCAAAAAAGAAAAAAAAACCTGAACCCAGCAGTTATACAGAGGAAAACCCTATCAGGGCACTTGTTCCAGTGGTAAATAATTCTGAGATTGGTCAGAGGTGGGGAATCATCTCCCATACAGACAGCAGCCCGGCCCCCCCACGCAAGGAGCGTCCTGATTGCAAAGCTGGGGAACAGTGCCGAGGCCTCTGTGAGTAAACGTGAGCTGAGCCCCAGGCCAGCCGCTGCTGAACTGTTCCCACCCTTCCCAGGTAAAACACCTGAATATGTTCAAGGGCTTGAAAGCCTAGAGGAAGGGCCGTGGAGCCACACCAGCGACAGCACGCAGGCCAACTTGGTGCCTGCAGGCCAGCCAGGATGGTCCTGGCCCCGGGCGCTCTTCTGGAAGCTTTCCATTTCCCTGCCTGAGATACCACTCCTGTCCCGGCCCCCACTCCTTTTTTTCCTCCCTCACCTCAGCCCGGAGAGAAATTCCAGTGGAAATTAAGGGTGACACATCCTCTTCTTTACAGGTGGCAACCTGGCAACTCCTGCAGAAATTCCAGCAGAGCCCCACTCACACCGGGCCACCAACAAAGCCGTGGACCCTCACACCCTCCCACCAGCACAGCCCCGAGACTGCTGACGGGGCAGAGAATATGGAGTCAGGCACAGCTGCAGGGGCTATTGCTGCCTGGAGTGCTGTTTCTATTGAACTCAACCCAGGCACACCTGGGGAGGGCTTGCCGGCAGGGTCAGGCTGCCCAGGTCAGCTAATCCTCAGCCCTCAGGGAATCACATTGCAGAAAATGGACCTCGCTAAGACAGAATATTAGCCAAGGAAAAAAAGGGCACAATGCCATTTGCAGCCCCGTAGATGAGTCTACAGGTAAGCACGTGACTTGTAGTAAGTCAGAAAGTGAAAGACACATATCGTAGGATATCCCTTATAGGTGTTACCTAAAAACGGATACCAGGGCAGATATTTCCACGGAGAAGGGCAATCACAGATTCATTAAACAAACTTATGGTTCACCAATGGAAAGGTGTGAGGATTGGATTCATTACGATATTGGGGTTAAGAGACATATACAAACACAGGTGAAATATATAATCACCAAAGACCTACGGAATGCCAAGAGAAGACTACTCAACATTCTGTCATAACGTACATGGGAAAAGGGTCCCAGGAAGAACAGACATATGTATATGTGTAACAGAACCACATCTTGCACACCTACAACAAGCAAACGTTGTAATCAAACTTGCTGTAATAAAAAATTAAAAATTAAATTAAAAACACGAACAAGAAGTAGTGAGACAAACTTGAGGGGCTTTCTCCTGGCACATTCCATTCTAAATTCCAATCTAGAACAGGCTTCTATTGAGGCTCTGTTGCCCTGGGAACCAGATTTGCTAAGGGAGAACTGCTGCCACCTTGTGGCCATTTCGCACAACAGCAGCTTTAATCCCAGCGCTACTGGTCAGTGGATATTCCAAATCATTGCAGGCCTGTAAATGACACCTGCCCTGAAAACAAATCCTGGGGTCATATATCGACCAAAAAGTTCAAAAGACGTCCATATTTCAAAACGACAGTTTCAAGAGGCATATTTCACGCACATTAGTGTTCTGCTTCTTTTGCTTTCTTTCTTTTTTGGTTAAAAAAAAACGGGAATGGAAAAAGGCAACCCTCAGAATGGGCGAAAACGTTCGCAAACGAATCAATGGACAAGGGTTTAATCTCCAATATATATAAACAGCTCACGCAGCTTAATATTAATAAAACAAACAACCCAATACAAAAATGGGCAGAAGATCTAAATAGACGTTTCTTCAAAGAAGTCACAGAGACGGCCAAGACGCACATGAAAAGCTGCTCAACACCACTAATTATTAGAGAAATGCAAATCAAAACGACAATGAGGTATCACCTCACACCTGTTAGAATCGGCATCATCAGAAAATCTACAAACAACAAATTCTGGGGAGGGTGTGGACAAAAGGAACCCTCTTCCACTATTGGTGGGAAGGTAAATTGATACAGTCACTATGGAGAACAGTATGGAGTTTCCTTAAAGAAACTAGAAATAGAATTACCATAGGATCCAGCAATCCCACTTCTGGGCATATACACAGAGACAACCATAAATCAAAAACACACATTCACCACAATGTTCATTGCAGCACTATTTACAATAGCCAGGTAATGGAAGCAACCTAAATGCCCACAGACAGATGAATGGATAAAGATGTGGTACATACATAAAATGGGATATGACTCAGCCATGAAAAGGAATGAAACTGGGTTATTTGTAGAGAAGTCGGTGGATCTAGAGACTGTCATACAGAATGAAGTAAGTCAGAAAGAGCAAAACAAATATTCTGTATTAATGCATGTATGTGGAACCTAGATATATGGTACAGATGAACAGGTTTGCAGGGCAGAAATAGAGAAACAGAGGTAGAGAACAAACGTATGGACACCAAGTGGGGGAAGCCATGGGGTGATGGTGGTCAGATGAGTTGGGAGATAGGTATTGACCTGTATATATGTATATGAATAAAATAGATAACTAATAATAACCTGCTGTTTGGAAAAATAAATATAATTAAACTTCAAAATTTTTAGAAATGAAATTTAAAAATAAAACAGAAAAAAGTTCTTCCCTTCACACAGATGTATTTCTATGAATGAATTATTTCCATGCTTATATCAATAAATACATAAAAGATGAATAAATTCTAACTTGAACCAAAAAAGAAAAAAAAAACCTGAACCCAGCAGTTATACAGAGGAAAACCCTATCAGGGCACTTGCTCCAGCGGTAAACAATTCTGACATTGGTCAGAGGTGGGGAATCATCTCCCATACAGCCAGCAGCCCGGCCCCCCCACGCAAGGAGCCTCCTCATTGCAAAGCTGGGGGACCGTGCCGAGGCCTCTGTGAGTAAACGTGAGCTGAGCCCCAGGCCAGCTGCTGCTGAACTGTTCCCACCCTTCCCAGGTAAAACACCTGAATATGTACAAGGGCTTGAAAGCCTAGAGGAAGGGCCGTGGAGCCACACCAGCGACAGCATGCAGGCCAACTTGGTGCCTGCAGGCCAGCCAGGATGGTCCTGGCCCCGGGCACTCTTCTAGAAGCTTTCCATTTCCCTGCCTGATATACCCCTCCTGTCCCGGCCATCATTCCTTTTTTTCCTTCCTCACCTCAGCCCGGAGAGAAATTCCAGTGGAAGTTATGGGTGACACATCCTCTTCTTTACAGGTGGCAGCCTGGCAACTCCTGCAGAAAGTCCAGCAGAGCCCCACTCACACCGGGCCACCAACAAAGCCGTGGACCCTCACACCCTCCCACCAGCACAGCCCCGAGACTGCTGACGGGGCAGAGAATATGGAATCAGGCACAGCTGCAGGGGCTATTGCTGCCTGGAGTGCTGTTTCTATCGACCTCAACCCACGCACACCTGGGGAGGGCTTGCCGGCAGGGTCAGGCTGCCCAGGTCAGCTAATCCTCAGCCCTCAGGGAATCACACTGCAGAAAATGGACCTCGCTAAGACAGAATATTAGCCAAGGAAAAAAAGGGCACAATGCCATTTGCAGCCCTGTAGATGAGTCTACAGGTAAGCACGTGACTTGTAGTAAGTCAGAAAGTGAAAGACACATATCGTAGGATATCACTTATAGGTGTTACCTAAAAACGGATACCAGGGCCGATATTTCCACGGAGAAGGGCAATCACAGATTCATTAAACAAACTTATGGTTCACCAATGGAAAGGTGTGAGGATTGGATTCATTACGATATTGGGGTTAAGAGACATATACAAACACAGGTGAAATATATAATCACCAAAGACCTACGGAATGCCAAGAGAAGACTACTCAACATTCTGTCATAACGTACATGGGAAAAGGGTCCCAGGAAGAACAGACATATGTATATGTGTAAAAGAACCACATCTTGCACACCTACAACAAGCAAACGTTGTAATCAAACTTGCTGTAATAAAAAATTAAAAATTAAATTAAAAACACGAACAAGAAGTAGTGAGACAAACTTGAGGGGCTTTCTCCTGGCACATTCCATTCTAAATTCCAATCTAGAACAGGCTTCCATTGAGGCTCTGTTGCCCTGGTAACCAGATTTGCTAAGGGAGAACTGCTGCCACCTTGTGGCCATTTCGCACAACAGCAGCTTTAATCCCAGCGCTACTGGTCAGTGGATATTCCAAATCATTGCAGGCCTGTAAATGACACCTGCCCTGAAAACAAATCCTGGGGTCATATATCGACCAAAAAGTTCAAAAGACGTCCATATTTCAAAACGACAGTTTCAAGAGGCATATTTCACGCACATTAGTGTTCTGCTTCTTTTGCTTTCTTTCTTTTTTGGTTAAAAAAAAACGGGAATGGAAAAAGGCAACCCTCAGAATGGGCGAAAACGTTCGCAAACGAATCAATGGACAAGGGTTTAATCTCCAATATATATAAACAGCTCACGCAGCTTAATATTAATAAAACAAACAACCCAATACAAAAATGGGCAGAAGATCTAAATAGACGTTTCTTCAAAGAAGTCACAGAGACGGCCAAGACGCACATGAAAAGCTGCTCAACACCACTAATTATTAGGGAAATGCAAATCAAAACGACAATGAGGTATCACCTCACACCTGTTAGAATCGGCATCTTCAGAAAATCTACAAACAACAAATTCTGGGGAGGGTGTGGACAAAAGGAACCCTCTTCCACTATTGGTGGGAAGGTAAATTGATACAGTCACTATGGAGAACAGTATGGAGTTTCCTTAAAGAAACTAGAAATAGAATTACCATAGGATCCAGCAATCCCACTTCTGGGCATATACACAGAGACAACCATAAATCAAAAACACACATTCACCACAATGTTCATTGCAGCACTATTTACAATAGCCAGGTAATGGAAGCAACCTAAATGCCCACAGACAGATGAATGGATAAAGATGTGGTACATACATAAAATGGGATATGACTCAGCCATGAAAAGGAATGAAACTGGGTTATTTGTAGAGAAGTCGGTGGATCTAGAGACTGTCATACAGAATGAAGTAATTCAGAAAGAGCAAAACAAATATTTTGTATTAATGCATGTATGTGGAACGTAGATATATGGTACAGATGAACAGGTTTGCAGGGCAGAAATAGAGAAACAGAGGTAGAGAACAAACGTATGGACACCAAGTGGGGGAAGCCATGGGGTGTTGGTGGTCAGATGAGTTGGGAGATAGGTATTGACCTGCATATATGTATATGAATAAAATAGATAACTAATAATAACCTGCTGTATAGAAAAATAAATATGATTAAACTGCAAAATTTTTAGAAATGAAATTTAAAAATAAAACAGAAAAAAAGTTCTTCCCTTCACACAGATGTATTTCTATGAATGAATTATTTCCATGCTTATATCAATAAATACATAAAAGATGAATAACTTCTAACTTGAACCAAAAAAGAAAAAAAAATCCTGTACCCAGCAGTTATACAGAGGAAAACCCTATCAGGGCACTTGTTCCAGCGGTAAACAATTCTGAGATTGGTCAGAGGTGGGGAATCATCTCCCATACAGCCAGCAGCCCGGCCCCCCCACGCAAGGAGCGTCCTGATTGCAAAGCTGGGGGACAGTGCCGAGGCCTCTGTGAGTAAACGTGAGCTGAGCCCCAGGCCAGCTGCTGCTGAACTGTTCCCACCCTTCCCAGGTAAAACACCTGAATATGTACAAGGGCTTGAAAGCCTAAAGGAAGGGCCGTGGAGCCACACCAGCGACAGCACGCAGGCCAACTTGGTGCCTGCAGGCCAGCCAGGATGGTCCTGGCCCCGGGCGCTCTTCTGGAAGCTTTCCATTTCCCTGCCTGAGATACCACTCCTGTCCCGGCCCCCACTCTTTTTTTTCCTCCCTCACCTCAGCCCGGAGAGAAATTCCAGTGGAAATTATGGGTGACACATCCTCTTCTTTACAGGTGGCAACCTGGCAACTCCTGCAGAAATTCCAGCAGAGCCCCACTCACACCAGGCCACCAACAAAGCCGTGGACCCTCACACCCTCCCACCAGCACAGCCCCGAGACTGCTGACGGGGCAGAGAATATGGAGTCAGGCACAGCTGCAGGGGCTATTGCTGCCTGGAGTGCTGTTTCTATTGAACTCAACCCAGGCACACCTGGGGAGGGCTTGCCGGCAGGGTCAGGCTGCCCAGGTCAGCTAATCCTCAGCCCTCAGGGAATCACATTGCAGAAAATGGACCTCGCTAAGACAGAATATTAGCCAAGGAAAAAAAGGGCACAATGCCATTTGCAGCCCCGTAGATGAGTCTACAGGTAAGCACGGGACTTGTAGTAAGTCAGAAAGTGAAAGACACATATCGTAGGATATCACTTATAGGTGTTACCTAAAAACGGATACCAGGGCAGATATTTCCACGGAGAAGGGCAATCACAGATTCATTATACAAACTTATGGTTCACCAATGGAAAGGTGTGAGGATTGGATTCATTACGATATTGGGGTTAAGAGACATATACAAACACAGGTGAAATATATAATCACCAAAGACCTACGGAATGCCAAGAGAAGACTACTCAACATTCTGTCATAACGTACATGGGAAAAGGGTCCCAGGAAGAACAGACATATGTATATGTGTAAAAGAACCACATCTTGCACACCTACAACAAGCAAACGTTGTAATCAAACTTGCTGTAATAAAAAATTAAAAATTAAATTAAAAACACGAACAAGAAGTAGTGAGACAAACTTGAGGGGCTTTCTCCTGGCACATTCCATTCTAAATTCCAATCTAGAACAGGCTTCCATTGAGGCTCTGTTGCCCTGGTAACCAGATTTGCTAAGGGAGAACTGCTGCCACCTTGTGGCCATTTCGCACAACAGCAGCTTTAATCCCAGCGCTACTGGTCAGTGGATATTCCAAATCATTGCAGGCCTGTAAATGACACCTGCCCTGAAAACAAATCGTGGGGTCATATATCGACCAAAAAGTTCAAAAGACGTCCATATTTCAAAACGACAGTTTCAAGAGGCATATTTCACGCACATTAGTGTTCTGCTTCTTTTGCTTTCTTTCTTTTTTGGCTAAAAAAAACGGGAATGTAAAAAGGCAACCCTCAGAATGGGCGAAAACGTTCGCAAACGAATCAATGGACAAGGGTTTAATCTCCAATATATATAAACAGCTCACGCAGCTTAATATTAATAAAACAAACAACCCAATACAAAAATGGGCAGAAGATCTAAATAGACGTTTCTTCAAAGAAGTCACAGAGACGGCCAAGACGCACATGAAAAGATGCTCAACACCACTAATTATTAGAGAAATGCAAATCAAAACGACAATGAGGTATCACCTCACACCTGTTAGAATCGGCATCATCAGAAAATCTACAAACAACAAATTCTGGGGAGGGTGTGGACAAAAGGAACCCTCTTCCACTATTGGTGGGAAGGTAAATTGATACAGTCACTATGGAGAACAGTATGGAGTTTCCTTAAAGAAACTAGAAATAGAATTACCATAGGATCCAGCAATCCCACTTCTGGGCATATACACAGAGACAACCATAAATCAAAAACACACATTCACCACAATGTTCATTGCAGCACTATTTACAATAGCCAGGTAATGGAAGCAACCTAAATGCCCACAGACAGATGAATGGATAAAGATGTGGTACATACATAAAATGGGATATGACTCAGCCATGAAAAGGAATGAAACTGGGTTATTTGTAGAGAAGTCGGTGGATCTAGAGACTGTCATACAGAATGAAGTAAGTCAGAAAGAGCAAAACAAATATTCTGTATTAATGCATGTATGTGGAACCTAGATATATGGTACAGATGAACAGGTTTGCAGGGCAGAAATAGAGAAACAGAGGTAGAGAACAAACGTATGGACACCAAGTGGGGGAAGCCATGGGGTGATGGTGGTCAGATGAGTTGGGAGATAGGTATTGACCTGTATATATGTATATGAATAAAATAGATAACTAATAATAACCTGCTGTTTGGAAAAATAAATATGATTAAACTTCAAAATTTTTAGAAATGAAATTTAAAAATAAAACAGAAAAAAGTTCTTCGCTTCACACAGATGTATTTCTATGAATGAATTATTTCCATGCTTATATCAATAAATACATAAAAGATGAATAAATTCTAACTTGAACCAAAAAAGAAAAAAAAAACCTGAACCCAGCAGTTATACAGAGGAAAACCCTATCAGGGCACTTGCTCCAGCGGTGAACAATTCTGACATTGGTCAGAGGTGGGGAATCATCTCCCATACAGCCAGCAGCCCGGCACCCCCACGCAAGGAGCCTCCTCATTGCAAAGCTGGGGGACCGTGCCGAGGCCTCTGTGAGTAAACGTGAGCTGAGCCCCAGGCCAGCTGCTGCTGAACTGTTCCCACCCTTCCCAGGTAAAACACCTGAATATGTACAAGGGCTTGAAAGCCTAGAGGAAGGGCCGTGGAGCCACACCAGCGACAGCATGCAGGCCAACTTGGTGCCTGCAGGCCAGCCAGGATGGTCCTGGCCCCGGGCACTCTTCTAGAAGCTTTCCATTTCCCTGCCTGATATACCCCTCCTGTCCCGGCCATCATTCCTTTTTTTCCTTCCTCACCTCAGCCCGGAGAGAAATTCCAGTGGAAGTTATGGGTGACACATCCTCTTCTTTACAGGTGGCAGCCTGGCAACTCCTGCAGAAAGTCCAGAAGAGCCCCACTCACACCGGGCCACCAACAAAGCCGTGGACCCTCACACCCTCCCACCAGCACAGCCCCGAGACTGCTGACGGGGCAGAGAATATGGAATCAGGCACAGCTGCAGGGGCTATTGCTGCCTGGAGTGCTGTTTCTATCGACCTCAACCCACGCACACCTGGGGAGGGCTTGCCGGCAGGGTCAGGCTGCCCAGGTCAGCTAATCCTCAGCCCTCAGGGAATCAAATTGCAAAAAATGGACCTCGCTAAGACAGAATATTAGCCAAGGAAAAAAATGGCACAATGCCATTTGCAGCCCTGTAGATGAGTCTACAGGTAAGCACGTGACTTGTAGTAAGTCAGAAAGTGAAAGACACATATCGTAGGATATCACTTATAGGTGTTACCTAAAAACGGATACCAGGGCCGATATTTCCACGGAGAAGGGCAATCACAGATTCATTAAACAAACTTATGGTTCACCAATGGAAAGGTGTGAGGATTGGATTCATTACGATATTGGGGTTAAGAGACATATACAAACACAGGTGAAATATATAATCACCAAAGACCTACGGAATGCCAAGAGAAGACTACTCAACATTCTGTCATAATGTACATGGGAAAAGGGTCCCAGGAAGAACAGACATATGTATATGTGTAACAGAACCACATCTTGCACACCTACAACAAGCAAACGTTGTAATCAAACTTGCTGTAATAAAAAATTAAAAATTAAATTAAAAACACGAACAAGAAGTAGTGAGACAAACTTGAGGGGCTTTCTCCTGGCACATTCCATTCTAAATTCCAATCTAGAACAGGCTTCCATTGAGGCTCTGTTGCCCTGGTAACCAGATTTGCTAAGGGAGAACTGCTGCCACCTTGTGGCCATTTCGCACAACAGCAGCTTTAATCCCAGCGCTACTGGTCAGTGGATATTCCAAATCATTGCAGGCCTGTAAATGACACCTGCCCTGAAAACAAATCCTGGGGTCATATATCGACCAAAAAGTTCAAAAGACGTCCATATTTCAAAACGACAGTTTCAAGAGGCATATTTCACGCACATTAGTGTTCTGCTTCTTTTGCTTTCTTTCTTTTTTGGTTAAAAAAAACGGGAATGGAAAAAGGCAACCCTCAGAATGGGCGAAAACGTTCGCAAACGAATCAATGGACAAGGGTTTAATCTCCAATATATATAAACAGCTCACGCAGCTTAATATTAATAAAACAAACAACCCAATACAAAAATGGGCAGAAGATCTAAATAGACGTTTCTTCAAAGAAGTCACAGAGACGGCCAAGACGCACATGAAAAGCTGCTCAAAACCACTAATTATTAGAGAAATGCAAATCAAAATGACAATGAGGTATCACCTCACACCTGTTAGAATCGGCAGCATCAGAAAATCTACAAACAACAAATTCTGGGGAGGGTGTGGACAAAATGAACCCTCTTCCACTATTAGTGGGAAGGTAAATTGATACAGTCACTATGGAGAACAGTATGGAGTTTCCTTAAAGAAACAAGGAATAGAATTACCATAGGATCCAGCAATCCCACTTCTGGGCATATACACAGAGACAACCATAAATCAAAAACACACATTCACCACAATGTTCATTGCAGCACTATTTACAATAGCCAGGTAATGGAAGCAACCTAAATGCCCACAGACAGACGAATGGATAAAGATGTGGTACATACATAAAATGGGATATGACTCAGCCATGAAAAGGAATGAAACTGGGTTATTTGTAGAGAAGTCGGTGGATCTAGAGACTGTCATACAGAATGAAGTAATTCAGAAAGAGCAAAACAAATATTTTGTATTAATGCATGTATGTGGAACGTAGATATATGGTACAGATGAACAGGTTTGCAGGGCAGAAATAGAGAAACAGAGGTAGAGAACAAACGTATGGACACCAAGTGGGGGAAGCCATGGGGTGTTGGTGGTCAGATGAGTTGGGAGATAGGTATTGACCTGCATATATGTATATGAATAAAATAGATAACTAATAATAACCTGCTGTATAGAAAAATAAATATGATTAAACTGCAAAATTTTTAGAAATGAAATTTAAAAATAAAACAGAAAAAAAGTTCTTCCCTTCACACAGATGTATTTCTATGAATGAATTATTTCCATGCTTATATCAATAAATACATAAAAGATGAATAACTTCTAACTTGAACCAAAAAAGAAAAAAAAATCCTGTACCCAGCAGTTATACAGAGGAAAACCCTATCAGGGCACTTGTTCCAGCGGTAAACAATTCTGAGATTGGTCAGAGGTGGGGAATCATCTCCCATACAGCCAGCAGCCCGGCCCCCCCACGCAAGGAGCGTCCTGATTGCAAAGCTGGGGGACAGTGCCGAGGCCTCTGTGAGTAAACGTGAGCTGAGCCCCAGGCCAGCTGCTGCTGAACTGTTCCCACCCTTCCCAGGTAAAACACCTGAATATGTACAAGGGCTTGAAAGCCTAAAGGAAGGGCCGTGGAGCCACACCAGCGACAGCACGCAGGCCAACTTGGTGCCTGCAGGCCAGCCAGGATGGTCCTGGCCCCGGGCGCTCTTCTGGAAGCTTTCCATTTCCCTGCCTGAGATACCACTCCTGTCCCGGCCCCCACTCTTTTTTTTCCTCCCTCACCTCAGCCCGGAGAGAAATTCCAGTGGAAATTATGGGTGACACATCCTCTTCTTTACAGGTGGCAACCTGGCAACTCCTGCAGAAATTCCAGCAGAGCCCCACTCACACCAGGCCACCAACAAAGCCGTGGACCCTCACACCCTCCCACCAGCACAGCCCCGAGACTGCTGACGGGGCAGAGAATATGGAGTCAGGCACAGCTGCAGGGGCTATTGCTGCCTGGAGTGCTGTTTCTATTGAACTCAACCCAGGCACACCTGGGGAGGGCTTGCCGGCAGGGTCAGGCTGCCCAGGTCAGCTAATCCTCAGCCCTCAGGGAATCACATTGCAGAAAATGGACCTCGCTAAGACAGAATATTAGCCAAGGAAAAAAAGGGCACAATGCCATTTGCAGCCCCGTAGATGAGTCTACAGGTAAGCACGGGACTTGTAGTAAGTCAGAAAGTGAAAGACACATATCGTAGGATATCACTTATAGGTGTTACCTAAAAACGGATACCAGGGCAGATATTTCCACGGAGAAGGGCAATCACAGATTCATTATACAAACTTATGGTTCACCAATGGAAAGGTGTGAGGATTGGATTCATTACGATATTGGGGTTAAGAGACATATACAAACACAGGTGAAATATATAATCACCAAAGACCTACGGAATGCCAAGAGAAGACTACTCAACATTCTGTCATAACGTACATGGGAAAAGGGTCCCAGGAAGAACAGACATATGTATATGTGTAAAAGAACCACATCTTGCACACCTACAACAAGCAAACGTTGTAATCAAACTTGCTGTAATAAAAAATTAAAAATTAAATTAAAAACACGAACAAGAAGTAGTGAGACAAACTTGAGGGGCTTTCTCCTGGCACATTCCATTCTAAATTCCAATCTAGAACAGGCTTCCATTGAGGCTCTGTTGCCCTGGTAACCAGATTTGCTAAGGGAGAACTGCTGCCACCTTGTGGCCATTTCGCACAACAGCAGCTTTAATCCCAGCGCTACTGGTCAGTGGATATTCCAAATCATTGCAGGCCTGTAAATGACACCTGCCCTGAAAACAAATCGTGGGGTCATATATCGACCAAAAAGTTCAAAAGACGTCCATATTTCAAAACGACAGTTTCAAGAGGCATATTTCACGCACATTAGTGTTCTGCTTCTTTTGCTTTCTTTCTTTTTTGGCTAAAAAAAACGGGAATGTAAAAAGGCAACCCTCAGAATGGGCGAAAACGTTCGCAAACGAATCAATGGACAAGGGTTTAATCTCCAATATATATAAACAGCTCACGCAGCTTAATATTAATAAAACAAACAACCCAATACAAAAATGGGCAGAAGATCTAAATAGACGTTTCTTCAAAGAAGTCACAGAGACGGCCAAGACGCACATGAAAAGATGCTCAACACCACTAATTATTAGAGAAATGCAAATCAAAACGACAATGAGGTATCACCTCACACCTGTTAGAATCGGCATCATCAGAAAATCTACAAACAACAAATTCTGGGGAGGGTGTGGACAAAAGGAACCCTCTTCCACTATTGGTGGGAAGGTAAATTGATACAGTCACTATGGAGAACAGTATGGAGTTTCCTTAAAGAAACTAGAAATAGAATTACCATAGGATCCAGCAATCCCACTTCTGGGCATATACACAGAGACAACCATAAATCAAAAACACACATTCACCACAATGTTCATTGCAGCACTATTTACAATAGCCAGGTAATGGAAGCAACCTAAATGCCCACAGACAGATGAATGGATAAAGATGTGGTACATACATAAAATGGGATATGACTCAGCCATGAAAAGGAATGAAACTGGGTTATTTGTAGAGAAGTCGGTGGATCTAGAGACTGTCATACAGAATGAAGTAAGTCAGAAAGAGCAAAACAAATATTCTGTATTAATGCATGTATGTGGAACCTAGATATATGGTACAGATGAACAGGTTTGCAGGGCAGAAATAGAGAAACAGAGGTAGAGAACAAACGTATGGACACCAAGTGGGGGAAGCCATGGGGTGATGGTGGTCAGATGAGTTGGGAGATAGGTATTGACCTGTATATATGTATATGAATAAAATAGATAACTAATAATAACCTGCTGTATCGAAAAATAAATATAATTAAACTGCAAAATTTTTAGAAATGAAATTTAAAAATAAAACAGAAAAAAGTTCTTCCCTTCACACAGATGTATTTCTATGAATGAATTATTTCCATGCTTATATCAATAAATACATAAAAGATGAATAAATTCTAACTTGAACCAAAAAAGAAAAAAAAAAACCTGAACCCAGCAGTTATACAGAGGAATACCCTATCAGGGCACTTGCTCCAGCGGTAAACAATTCTGACATTGGTCAGAGGTGGGGAATCATCTCCCATACAGCCAGCAGCCCGGCCCCCCCACGCAAGGAGCATCCTCATTGCAAAGCTAGGGGACCGTGCCGAGGCCTCTGTGAGTAAACGTGAGCTGAGCCCCAGGCCAGCTGCTGCTGAACTGTTCCCACCCTTCCCAGGTAAAACACCTGAATATGTACAAGGGCTTGAAAGCCTAGAGGAAGTGCCGTGGAGCCACACCAGCGACAGCACGCAGGCCAACTTGGTGCCTGCAGGCCATCCAGGATGGTCCTGGCCCCGGGCGCTCTTCTGGAAGCTTTCCATTTCCCTGCCTGAGATACCACTCCTGTCCCGGCCCCCACTCCTTTTTTTCCTCCCTCACCTCAGCCCGGAGAGAAATTCCAGTGGAAGTTATGGGTGACACATCCTCTTCTTTACAGGTGGCAACCTGGCAACTCCTGCAGAAATTCCAGCAGAGCCCCACTCACACCGGGCCACCAACAAAGCCGTGGACCCTCACACCCTCCCACCAGCACAGCCCCGAGACTGCTGACGGGGCAGACAATATGGAGTCAGGCACAGCTGCAGGGGCTATTGCTGCCTGGTGTGCTGTTTCTATTGAACTCAACCCAGGCACACCTGGGGAGGGCTTGCCGGCAGGGTCAGGCTGCCCAGGTCAGCTAATCCTCAGCCCTCAGGGAATCACATTGCAGAAAATGGACCTCGCTAAGACAGAATATTAGCCAAGGAGAAAAAGAGCACAATGCCATTTGCAGCCCCGTAGATGAGTCTACAGGTAATCACGTGACTTGTAGTAAGTCAGAAAGTGAAAGACACATATCGTAGGATATCACTTATAGGTGTTACCTAAAAACGGATACCAGGGCAGATATTTCCACGGAGAAGGGCAATCACAGATTCATTAAACAAACTTATGGTTCACCAATGGAAAGGTGTGAGGATTGGATTCATTACGATATTGGGGTTAAGAGACATATACAAACACAGGTGAAATATATAATCACCAAAGACCTACGGAATGCCAAGAGAAGACTACTCAACATTCTGTCATAACGTACATGGGAAAAGGGTCCCAGGAAGAACAGACATATGTATATGTGTAAAAGAACCACATCTTGCACACCTACAACAAGCAAACGTTGTAATCAAACTTGCTGTAATAAAAAATTAAAAATTAAATTAAAAACACGAACAAGAAGTAGTGAGACAAACTTGAGGGGCTTTCTCCTGGCACATTCCATTCTAAATTCCAATCTAGAACAGGCTTCCATTGAGGCTCTGTTGACCTGGTAACCAGATTTGCTAAGGGAGAACTGCTGCCACCTTGTGGCCATTTCGCACAACAGCAGCTTTAATCCCAGCGCTAATGGTCAGTGGATATTCCAAATCATTGCAGGCCTGTAAATGACACCTGCCCTGAAAACAAATCCTGGGGTCATATATCGACCAAAAAGTTCAAAAGACGTCCATATTTCAAAACGACAGTTTCAAGAGGCATATTTCACGCACATTAGTGTTCTGCTTCTTTTGCTTTCTTTCTTTTTTGGTTAAAAAAAAAACGGGAATGGAAAAAGGCAACCCTCAGAATGGGCGAAAACGTTCGCAAACGAATCAATGGACAAGGGTTTAATCTCCAATATATATAAACAGCTCACGCAGCTTAATATTAATAAAACAAACAACCCAATACAAAAATGGGCAGAAGATCTAAATAGACGTTTCTTCAAAGAAGTCACAGAGACGGCCAAGACACACATGAAAAGCTGCTCAAAACCACTAATTATTAGAGAAATGCAAATCAAAATGACAATGAGGTATCACCTCACACCTGTTAGAATCGGCAGCATCAGAAAATCTACAAACAACAAATTCTGGGGAGGGTGTGGACAAAAGGAACCCTCTTCCACTATTAGTGGGAAGGTAAATTGATACAGTCACTATGGAGAACAGTATGGAGTTTCCTTAAAGAAACTAGGAATAGAATTACCATAGGATCCAGCTATCCCACTTCTGGGCATATACCCAGAGACAACCATAAATCAAAAACACACATTCACCACAATGTTCATTGCAGCACTATTTACAATAGCCAGGTAATGGAAGCAACCTAAATGCCCACAGACAGACGAATGGATAAAGATGTGGTACATACATAAAATGGGATATGACTCAGCCATGAAAAGGAATGAAACTGGGTTATTTGTAGAGAAGTCGGTGGATCTAGAGACTGTCATACAGAATGAAGTAAGTCAGAAAGAGCAAAACAAATATTCTGTATTAATGCATGTATGTGGAACCTAGATATATGGTACAGATGAACAGGTTTGCAGGGCAGAAATAGAGAAACAGAGGTAGAGAACAAACGTATGGACACCAAGTGGGGGAAGCCATGGGGTGTTGGTGGTCAGATGAGTTGGGAGATAGGTATTGACCTGTATATATGTATATGAATAAAATAGATAACTAATAATAACCTGCTGTATAGAAAAATAAATATGATTAAACTGCAAAATTTTTAGAAATGAAATTTAAAAATAAAACAGAAAAAAAGTTCTTCCCTTCACACAGATGTATTTCTATGAATGAATTATTTCCATGCTTATATCAATAAATACATAAAAGATGAATAACTTCTAACTTGAACCAAAAAAGAAAAAAAAATCCTGTACCCAGCAGTTATACAGAGGAAAACCCTATCAGGGCACTTGTTCCAGCGGTAAACAATTCTGAGATTGGTCAGAGGTGGGGAATCATCTCCCATACAGCCAGCAGCCCGGCCCCCCCACGCAAGGAGCGTCCTGATTGCAAAGCTGGGGGACAGTGCCGAGGCCTCTGTGAGTAAACGTGAGCTGAGCCCCAGGCCAGCTGCTGCTGAACTGTTCCCACCCTTCCCAGGTAAAACACCTGAATATGTACAAGGGCTTGAAAGCCTAGAGGAAGGGCCGTGGAGCCACACCAGCGACAGCACGCAGGCCAACTTGGTGCCTGCAGGCCATCCAGGATGGTCCTGGCCCCGGGCGCTCTTCTGGAAGCTTTCCATTTCCCTGCCTGAGATACCACTCCTGTCCCGGCCCCCACTCCTTTTTTTCCTCCCTCACCTCAGCCCGGAGAGAAATTCCAGTGGAAGTTATGGGTGACACATCCTCTTCTTTACAGGTGGCAACCTGGCAACTCCTGCAGAAATTCCAGCAGAGCCCCACTCACACCGGGCCACCAACAAAGCCGTGGACCCTCACACCCTCCCACCAGCACAGCCCCGAGACTGCTGACGGGGCAGAGAATATGGAGTCAGGCACAGCTGCAGGGGCTATTGCTGCCTGGTGTGCTGTTTCTATTGAACTCAACCCAGGCACACCTGGGGAGGGCTTGCCGGCAGGGTCAGGCTGCCCAGGTCAGCTAATCCTCAGCCCTCAGGGAATCACATTGCAGAAAATGGACCTCGCTAAGACAGAATATTAGCCAAGGAGAAAAAGGGCACAATGCCATTTGCAGCCCCGTAGATGAGTCTACAGGTAATCACGTGACTTGTAGTAAGTCAGAAAGTGAAAGACACATATCGTAGGATATCACTTATAGGTGTTACCTAAAAACGGATACCAGGGCAGATATTTCCACGGAGAAGGGCAATCACAGATTCATTAAACAAACTTATGGTTCACCAATGGAAAGGTGTGAGGATTGGATTCATTACGATATTGGGGTTAAGAGACATATACAAACACAGGTGAAATATATAATCACCAAAGACCTACGGAATGCCAAGAGAAGACTACTCAACATTCTGTCATAACGTACATGGGAAAAGGGTCCCAGGAAGAACAGACATATGTATATGTGTAAAAGAACCACATCTTGCACACCTACAACAAGCAAACGTTGTAATCAAACTTGCTGTAATAAAAAATTAAAAATTAAATTAAAAACACGAACAAGAAGTAGTGAGACAAACTTGAGGGGCTTTCTCCTGGCACATTCCATTCTAAATTCCAATCTAGAACAGGCTTCCATTGAGGCTCTGTTGACCTGGTAACCAGATTTGCTAAGGGAGAACTGCTGCCACCTTGTGGCCATTTCGCACAACAGCAGCTTTAATCCCAGCGCTAATGGTCAGTGGATATTCCAAATCATTGCAGGCCTGTAAATGACACCTGCCCTGAAAACAAATCCTGGGGTCATATATCGACCAAAAAGTTCAAAAGACGTCCATATTTCAAAACGACAGTTTCAAGAGGCATATTTCACGCACATTAGTGTTCTGCTTCTTTTGCTTTCTTTCTTTTTTGGTTAAAAAAAAAACGGGAATGGAAAAAGGCAACCCTCAGAATGGGCGAAAACGTTCGCAAACGAATCAATGGACAAGGGTTTAATCTCCAATATATATAAACAGCTCACGCAGCTTAATATTAATAAAACAAACAACCCCATACAAAAATGGGCAGAAGATCTAAATAGACGTTTCTTCAAAGAAGTCACAGAGACGGCCAAGACGCACATGAAAAGCTGCTCAAAACCACTAATTATTAGAGAAATGCAAATCAAAATGACAATGAGGTATCACCTCACACCTGTTAGAATCGGCAGCATCAGAAAATCTACAAACAACAAATTCTGGGGAGGGTGTGGACAAAAGGAACCCTCTTCCACTATTAGTGGGAAGGTAAATTGATACAGTCACTATGGAGAACAGTATGGAGTTTCCTTAAAGAAACTAGGAATAGAATTACCATAGGATCCAGCTATCCCACTTCTGGGCATATACCCAGAGACAACCATAAATCAAAAACACACATTCACCACAATGTTCATTGCAGCACTATTTACAATAGCCAGGTAATGGAAGCAACCTAAATGCCCACAGACAGACGAATGGATAAAGATGTGGTACATACATAAAATGGGATATGACTCAGCCATGAAAAGGAATGAAACTGGGTTATTTGTAGAGAAGTCGGTGGATCTAGAGACTGTCATACAGAATGAAGTAAGTCAGAAAGAGCAAAACAAATATTCTGTATTAATGCATGTATGTGGAACCTAGATATATGGTACAGATGAACAGGTTTGCAGGGCAGAAATAGAGAAACAGAGGTAGAGAACAAACGTATGGACACCAAGTGGGGGAAGCCATGGGGTGTTGGTGGTCAGATGAGTTGGGAGATAGGTATTGACCTGTATATATGTATATGAATAAAATAGATAACTAATAATAACCTGCTGTATAGAAAAATAAATATGATTAAACTGCAAAATTTTTAGAAATGAAATTTAAAAATAAAACAGAAAAAAAGTTCTTCCCTTCACACAGATGTATTTCTATGAATGAATTATTTCCATGCTTATATCAATAAATACATAAAAGATGAATAACTTCTAACTTGAACCAAAAAAGAAAAAAAAATCCTGTACCCAGCAGTTATACAGAGGAAAACCCTATCAGGGCACTTGTTCCAGCGGTAAACAATTCTGAGATTGGTCAGAGGTGGGGAATCATCTCCCATACAGCCAGCAGCCCGGCCCCCCCACGCAAGGAGCGTCCTGATTGCAAAGCTGGGGGACAGTGCCGAGGCCTCTGTGAGTAAACGTGAGCTGAGCCCCAGGCCAGCTGCTGCTGAACTGTTCCCACCCTTCCCAGGTAAAACACCTGAATATGTACAAGGGCTTGAAAGCCTAGAGGAAGGGCCGTGGAGCCACACCAGCGACAGCACGCAGGCCAACTTGGTGCCTGCAGGCCATCCAGGATGGTCCTGGCCCCGGGCGCTCTTCTGGAAGCTTTCCATTTCCCTGCCTGAGATACCACTCCTGTCCCGGCCCCCACTCCTTTTTTTCCTCCCTCACCTCAGCCCGGAGAGAAATTCCAGTGGAAGTTATGGGTGACACATCCTCTTCTTTACAGGTGGCAACCTGGCAACTCCTGCAGAAATTCCAGCAGAGCCCCACTCACACCGGGCCACCAACAAAGCCGTGGACCCTCACACCCTCACACCAGCACAGCCCCGAGACTGCTGACGGGGCAGAGAATATGGAGTCAGGCACAGCTGCAGGGGCTATTGCTGCCTGGAGTGCTGTTTCTATTGAACTCAACCCAGGCACACCTGGGGAGGGCTTGCCGGCAGGGTCAGGCTGCCCAGGTCAGCTAATCCTCAGCCCTCAGGGAATCACATTGCAGAAAATGGACCTCGCTAAGACAGAATATTAGCCAAGGAGAAAAAGAGCACAATGCCATTTGCAGCCCCGTAGATGAGTCTACAGGTAATCACGTGACTTGTAGTAAGTCAGAAAGTGAAAGACACATATCGTAGGATATCACTTATAGGTGTTACCTAAAAACGGATACCAGGGCAGATATTTCCACGGAGAAGGGCAATCACAGATTCATTAAACAAACTTATGGTTCACCAATGGAAAGGTGTGAGGATTGGATTCATTACGATATTGGGGTTAAGAGACATATACAAACACAGGTGAAATATATAATCACCAAAGACCTACGGAATGCCAAGAGAAGACTACTCAACATTCTGTCATAACGTACATGGGAAAAGGGTCCCAGGAAGAACAGACATATGTATATGTGTAAAAGAACCACATCTTGCACACCTACAACAAGCAAACGTTGTAATCAAACTTGCTGTAATAAAAAATTAAAAATTAAATTAAAAACACGAACAAGAAGTAGTGAGACAAACTTGAGGGGCTTTCTCCTGGCACATTCCATTCTAAATTCCAATCTAGAACAGGCTTCCATTGAGGCTCTGTTGCCCTGGTAACCAGATTTGCTAAGGGAGAACTGCTGCCACCTTGTGGCCATTTCGCACAACAGCAGCTTTAATCCCAGCGCTACTGGTCAGTGGATATTCCAAATCATTGCAGGCCTGTAAATGACACCTGCCCTGAAAACAAATCCTGGGGTCATATATCGACCAAAAAGTTCAAAAGACGTCCATATTTCAAAACGACAGTTTCAAGAGGCATATTTCACGCACATTAGTGTTCTGCTTCTTTTGCTTTCTTTCTTTTTTGGTTAAAAAAAACGGGAATGGAAAAAGGCAACCCTCAGAATGGGCGAAAACGTTCGCAAACGAATCAATGGACAAGGGTTTAATCTCCAATATATATAAACAGCTCACGCAGCTTAATATTAATAAAACAAACAACCCAATACAAAAATGGGCAGAAGATCTAAATAGACGTTTCTTCAAAGAAGTCACAGAGACGGCCAAGACGCACATGAAAAGCTGCTCAACACCACTAATTATTAGAGAAATGCAAATCAAAACGACAATGAGGTATCACCTCACACCTGTTAGAATCGGCATCATCAGAAAATCTACAAACAACAAATTCTGGGGAGGGTGTGGACAAAAGGAACCCTCTTCCACTATTGGTGGGAAGGTAAATTGATACAGTCACTATGGAGAACAGTATGGAGTTTCCTTAAAGAAACTAGAAATAGAATTACCATAGGATCCAGCAATCCCACTTCTGGGCATATACACAGAGACAACCATAAATCAAAAACACACATTCACCACAATGTTCATTGCAGCACTATTTACAATAGCCAGGTAATGGAAGCAACCTAAATGCCCACAGACAGATGAATGGATAAAGATGTGGTACATACATAAAATGGGATATGACTCAGCCATGAAAAGGAATGAAACTGGGTTATTTGTAGAGAAGTCGGTGGATCTAGAGACTGTCATACAGAATGAAGTAAGTCAGAAAGAGCAAAACAAATATTCTGTATTAATGCATGTATGTGGAACCTAGATATATGGTACAGATGAACAGGTTTGCAGGGCAGAAATAGAGAAACAGAGGTAGAGAACAAACGTATGGACACCAAGTGGGGGAAGCCATGGGGTGATGGTGGTCAGATGAGTTGGGAGATAGGTATTGACCTGTATATATGTATATGAATAAAATAGATAACTAATAATAACCTGCTGTTTGGAAAAATAAATATGATTAAACTTCAAAATTTTTAGAAATGAAATTTAAAAATAAAACAGAAAAAAGTTCTTCGCTTCACACAGATGTATTTCTATGAATGAATTATTTCCATGCTTATATCAATAAATACATAAAAGATGAATAAATTCTAACTTGAACCAAAAAAGAAAAAAAAAACCTGAACCCAGCAGTTATACAGAGGAAAACCCTATCAGGGCACTTGCTCCAGCGGTAAACAATTCTGACATTGGTCAGAGGTGGGGAATCATCTCCCATACAGCCAGCAGCCCGGCCCCCCCACGCAAGGAGCGTCATCATTGCAAAGCTGGGGGACCGTGCCGAGGCCTCTGTGAGTAAACGTGAGCTGAGCCCCAGGCCAGCTGCTGCTGAACTGTTCCCACCCTTCCCAGGTAAAACACCTGAATATGTACAAGGGCTTGAAAGCCTAGAGGAAGGGCCGTGGAGCCACACCAGCGACAGCATGCAGGCCAACTTGGTGCCTGCAGGCCAGCCAGGATGGTCCTGGCCCCGGGCACTCTTCTAGAAGCTTTCCATTTCCCTGCCTGATATACCCCTCCTGTCCCGGCCATCATTCCTTTTTTTCCTTCCTCACCTCAGCCCGGAGAGAAATTCCAGTGGAAGTTATGGGTGACACATCCTCTTCTTTACAGGTGGCAGCCTGGCAACTCCTGCAGAAATTCCAGCAGAGCCCCACTCACACCGGGCCACCAACAAAGCCGTGGACCCTCACACCCTCCCACCAGCACAGCCCCGAGACTGCTGACGGGGCAGAGAATATGGAATCAGGCACAGCTGCAGGGGCTATTGCTGCCTGGAGTGCTGTTTCTATCGACCTCAACCCACGCACACCTGGGGTGGGCTTGCCGGCAGGGTCAGGCTGCCCAGGTCAGCTAATCCTCAGCCCTCAGGGAATCACATTGCAGAAAATGGACCTCGCTAAGACAGAATATTAGCCAAGGAGAAAAAGAGCACAATGCCATTTGCAGCCCCGTAGATGAGTCTACAGGTAATCACGTGACTTGTAGTAAGTCAGAAAGTGAAAGACACATATCGTAGGATATCACTTATAGGTGTTACCTAAAAACGGATACCAGGGCAGATATTTCCACGGAGAAGGGCAATCACAGATTCATTAAACAAACTTATGGTTCACCAATGGAAAGGTGTGAGGATTGGATTCATTACGATATTGGGGTTAAGAGACATATACAAACACAGGTGAAATATATAATCACCAAAGACCTACGGAATGCCAAGAGAAGACTACTCAACATTCTGTCATAACGTACATGGGAAAAGGGTCCCAGGAAGAACAGACATATGTATATGTGTAAAAGAACCACATCTTGCACACCTACAACAAGCAAACGTTGTAATCAAACTTGCTGTAATAAAAAATTAAAAATTAAATTAAAAACACGAACAAGAAGTAGTGAGACAAACTTGAGGGGCTTTCTCCTGGCACATTCCATTCTAAATTCCAATCTAGAACAGGCTTCCATTGAGGCTCTGTTGCCCTGGTAACCAGATTTGCTAAGGGAGAACTGCTGCCACCTTGTGGCCATTTCGCACAACAGCAGCTTTAATCCCAGCGCTACTGGTCAGTGGATATTCCAAATCATTGCAGGCCTGTAAATGACACCTGCCCTGAAAACAAATCCTGGGGTCATATATCGACCAAAAAGTTCAAAAGACGTCCATATTTCAAAACGACAGTTTCAAGAGGCATATTTCACGCACATTAGTGTTCTGCTTCTTTTGCTTTCTTTCTTTTTTGGTTAAAAAAAACGGGAATGGAAAAAGGCAACCCTCAGAATGGGCGAAAACGTTCGCAAACGAATCAATGGACAAGGGTTTAATCTCCAATATATATAAACAGCTCACGCAGCTTAATATTAATAAAACAAACAACCCAATACAAAAATGGGCAGAAGATCTAAATAGACGTTTCTTCAAAGAAGTCACAGAGACGGCCAAGACGCACATGAAAAGCTGCTCAACACCACTAATTATTAGAGAAATGCAAATCAAAACGACAATGAGGTATCACCTCACACCTGTTAGAATCGGCATCATCAGAAAATCTACAAACAACAAATTCTGGGGAGGGTGTGGACAAAAGGAACCCTCTTCCACTATTGGTGGGAAGGTAAATTGATACAGTCACTATGGAGAACAGTATGGAGTTTCCTTAAAGAAACTAGAAATAGAATTACCATAGGATCCAGCAATCCCACTTCTGGGCATATAGCCAGAGAAAACCATAAATCAAAAACACACATTCACCACAATGTTCATTGCAGCACTATTTACAATAGCCAGGTAATGGAAGCAACCTAAATGCCCACAGAGAGATGAATGGATAAAGATGTGGTACATACATAAAATGGGATATGACTCAGCCATGAAAAGGAATGAAACTGGGTTATTTGTAGAGAAGTCGGTGGATCTAGAGACTGTCATACAGAATGAAGTAATTCAGAAAGAGCAAAACAAATATTTTGTATTAATGCATGTATGTGGAACGTAGATATATGGTACAGATGAACAGGTTTGCAGGGCAGAAATAGAGAAACAGAGGTAGAGAACAAACGTATGGACACCAAGTGGGGGAAGCCATGGGGTGTTGGTGGTCAGATGAGTTGGGAGATAGGTATTGACCTGCATATATGTATATGAATAAAATAGATAACTAATAATAACCTGCTGTATAGAAAAATAAATATGATTAAACTGCAAAATTTTTAGAAATGAAATTTAAAAATAAAACAGAAAAAAAGTTCTTCCCTTCACACAGATGTATTTCTATGAATGAATTATTTCCATGCTTATATCAATAAATACATAAAAGATGAATAACTTCTAACTTGAACCAAAAAAGAAAAAAAAATCCTGTACCCAGCAGTTATACAGAGGAAAACCCTATCAGGGCACTTGTTCCAGCGGTAAACAATTCTGAGATTGGTCAGAGGTGGGGAATCATCTCCCATACAGCCAGCAGCCCGGCCCCCCCACGCAAGGAGCGTCCTGATTGCAAAGCTGGGGGACAGTGCCGAGGCCTCTGTGAGTAAACGTGAGCTGAGCCCCAGGCCAGCTGCTGCTGAACTGTTCCCACCCTTCCCAGGTAAAACACCTGAATATGTACAAGGGCTTGAAAGCCTAAAGGAAGGGCCGTGGAGCCACACCAGCGACAGCACGCAGGCCAACTTGGTGCCTGCAGGCCAGCCAGGATGGTCCTGGCCCCGGGCGCTCTTCTGGAAGCTTTCCATTTCCCTGCCTGAGATACCACTCCTGTCCCGGCCCCCACTCTTTTTTTTCCTCCCTCACCTCAGCCCGGAGAGAAATTCCAGTGGAAATTATGGGTGACACATCCTCTTCTTTACAGGTGGCAACCTGGCAACTCCTGCAGAAATTCCAGCAGAGCCCCACTCACACCAGGCCACCAACAAAGCCGTGGACCCTCACACCCTCCCACCAGCACAGCCCCGAGACTGCTGACGGGGCAGAGAATATGGAGTCAGGCACAGCTGCAGGGGCTATTGCTGCCTGGAGTGCTGTTTCTATTGAACTCAACCCAGGCACACCTGGGGAGGGCTTGCCGGCAGGGTCAGGCTGCCCAGGTCAGCTAATCCTCAGCCCTCAGGGAATCACATTGCAGAAAATGGACCTCGCTAAGACAGAATATTAGCCAAGGAAAAAAAGGGCACAATGCCATTTGCAGCCCCGTAGATGAGTCTACAGGTAAGCACGGGACTTGTAGTAAGTCAGAAAGTGAAAGACACATATCGTAGGATATCACTTATAGGTGTTACCTAAAAACGGATACCAGGGCAGATATTTCCACGGAGAAGGGCAATCACAGATTCATTATACAAACTTATGGTTCACCAATGGAAAGGTGTGAGGATTGGATTCATTACGATATTGGGGTTAAGAGACATATACAAACACAGGTGAAATATATAATCACCAAAGACCTACGGAATGCCAAGAGAAGACTACTCAACATTCTGTCATAACGTACATGGGAAAAGGGTCCCAGGAAGAACAGACATATGTATATGTGTAAAAGAACCACATCTTGCACACCTACAACAAGCAAACGTTGTAATCAAACTTGCTGTAATAAAAAATAAAAAATTAAATTAAAAACACGAACAAGAAGTAGTGAGACAAACTTGAGGGGCTTTCTCCTGGCACATTCCATTCTAAATTCCAATCTAGAACAGGCTTCCATTGAGGCTCTGTTGCCCTGGTAACCAGATTTGCTAAGGGAGAACTGCTGCCACCTTGTGGCCATTTCGCACAACAGCAGCTTTAATCCCAGCGCTACTGGTCAGTGGATATTCCAAATCATTGCAGGCCTGTAAATGACACCTGCCCTGAAAACAAATCGTGGGGTCATATATCGACCAAAAAGTTCAAAAGACGTCCATATTTCAAAACGACAGTTTCAAGAGGCATATTTCACGCACATTAGTGTTCTGCTTCTTTTGCTTTCTTTCTTTTTTGGCTAAAAAAAACGGGAATGTAAAAAGGCAACCCTCAGAATGGGCGAAAACGTTCGCAAACGAATCAATGGACAAGGGTTTAATCTCCAATATATATAAACAGCTCACGCAGCTTAATATTAATAAAACAAACAACCCAATACAAAAATGGGCAGAAGATCTAAATAGACGTTTCTTCAAAGAAGTCACAGAGACGGCCAAGACGCACATGAAAAGATGCTCAACACCACTAATTATTAGAGAAATGCAAATCAAAACGACAATGAGGTATCACCTCACACCTGTTAGAATCGGCATCATCAGAAAATCTACAAACAACAAATTCTGGGGAGGGTGTGGACAAAAGGAACCCTCTTCCACTATTGGTGGGAAGGTAAATTGATACAGTCACTATGGAGAACAGTATGGAGTTTCCTTAAAGAAACTAGAAATAGAATTACCATAGGATCCAGCAATCCCACTTCTGGGCATATACACAGAGACAACCATAAATCAAAAACACACATTCACCACAATGTTCATTGCAGCACTATTTACAATAGCCAGGTAATGGAAGCAACCTAAATGCCCACAGACAGATGAATGGATAAAGATGTGGTACATACATAAAATGGGATATGACTCAGCCATGAAAAGGAATGAAACTGGGTTATTTGTAGAGAAGTCGGTGGATCTAGAGACTGTCATACAGAATGAAGTAAGTCAGAAAGAGCAAAACAAATATTCTGTATTAATGCATGTATGTGGAACCTAGATATATGGTACAGATGAACAGGTTTGCAGGGCAGAAATAGAGAAACAGAGGTAGAGAACAAACGTATGGACACCAAGTGGGGGAAGCCATGGGGTGATGGTGGTCAGATGAGTTGGGAGATAGGTATTGACCTGTATATATGTATATGAATAAAATAGATAACTAATAATAACCTGCTGTATCGAAAAATAAATATAATTAAACTGCAAAATTTTTAGAAATGAAATTTAAAAATAAAACAGAAAAAAGTTCTTCCCTTCACACAGATGTATTTCTATGAATGAATTATTTCCATGCTTATATCAATAAATACATAAAAGATGAATAAATTCTAACTTGAACCAAAAAAGAAAAAAAAAAACCTGAACCCAGCAGTTATACAGAGGAATACCCTATCAGGGCACTTGCTCCAGCGGTAAACAATTCTGACATTGGTCAGAGGTGGGGAATCATCTCCCATACAGCCAGCAGCCCGGCCCCCCCACGCAAGGAGCATCCTCATTGCAAAGCTAGGGGACCGTGCCGAGGCCTCTGTGAGTAAACGTGAGCTGAGCCCCAGGCCAGCTGCTGCTGAACTGTTCCCACCCTTCCCAGGTAAAACACCTGAATATGTACAAGGGCTTGAAAGCCTAGAGGAAGTGCCGTGGAGCCACACCAGCGACAGCACGCAGGCCAACTTGGTGCCTGCAGGCCATCCAGGATGGTCCTGGCCCCGGGCGCTCTTCTGGAAGCTTTCCATTTCCCTGCCTGAGATACCACTCCTGTCCCGTCCCCCACTCCTTTTTTTCCTCCCTCACCTCAGCCCGGAGAGAAATTCCAGTGGAAGTTATGGGTGACACATCCTCTTCTTTACAGGTGGCAACCTGGCAACTCCTGCAGAAATTCCAGCAGAGCCCCACTCACACCGGGCCACCAACAAAGCCGTGGACCCTCACACCCTCCCACCAGCACAGCCCCGAGACTGCTGACGGGGCAGACAATATGGAGTCAGGCACAGCTGCAGGGGCTATTGCTGCCTGGTGTGCTGTTTCTATTGAACTCAACCCAGGCACACCTGGGGAGGGCTTGCCGGCAGGGTCAGGCTGCCCAGGTCAGCTAATCCTCAGCCCTCAGGGAATCACATTGCAGAAAATGGACCTCGCTAAGACAGAATATTAGCCAAGGAGAAAAAGAGCACAATGCCATTTGCAGCCCCGTAGATGAGTCTACAGGTAATCACGTGACTTGTAGTAAGTCAGAAAGTGAAAGACACATATCGTAGGATATCACTTATAGGTGTTACCTAAAAACGGATACCAGGGCAGATATTTCCACGGAGAAGGGCAATCACAGATTCATTAAACAAACTTATGGTTCACCAATGGAAAGGTGTGAGGATTGGATTCATTACGATATTGGGGTTAAGAGACATATACAAACACAGGTGAAATATATAATCACCAAAGACCTACGGAATGCCAAGAGAAGACTACTCAACATTCTGTCATAACGTACATGGGAAAAGGGTCCCAGGAAGAACAGACATATGTATATGTGTAAAAGAACCACATCTTGCACACCTACAACAAGCAAACGTTGTAATCAAACTTGCTGTAATAAAAAATTAAAAATTAAATTAAAAACACGAACAAGAAGTAGTGAGACAAACTTGAGGGGCTTTCTCCTGGCACATTCCATTCTAAATTCCAATCTAGAACAGGCTTCCATTGAGGCTCTGTTGACCTGGTAACCAGATTTGCTAAGGGAGAACTGCTGCCACCTTGTGGCCATTTCGCACAACAGCAGCTTTAATCCCAGCGCTAATGGTCAGTGGATATTCCAAATCATTGCAGGCCTGTAAATGACACCTGCCCTGAAAACAAATCCTGGGGTCATATATCGACCAAAAAGTTCAAAAGACGTCCATATTTCAAAACGACAGTTTCAAGAGGCATATTTCACGCACATTAGTGTTCTGCTTCTTTTGCTTTCTTTCTTTTTTGGTTAAAAAAAAAACGGGAATGGAAAAAGGCAACCCTCAGAATGGGCGAAAACGTTCGCAAACGAATCAATGGACAAGGGTTTAATCTCCAATATATATAAACAGCTCACGCAGCTTAATATTAATAAAACAAACAACCCAATACAAAAATGGGCAGAAGATCTAAATAGACGTTTCTTCAAAGAAGTCACAGAGACGGCCAAGACGCACATGAAAAGCTGCTCAAAACCACTAATTATTAGAGAAATGCAAATCAAAATGACAATGAGGTATCACCTCACACCTGTTAGAATCGGCAGCATCAGAAAATCTACAAACAACAAATTCTGGGGAGGGTGTGGACAAAAGGAACCCTCTTCCACTATTAGTGGGAAGGTAAATTGATACAGTCACTATGGAGAACAGTATGGAGTTTCCTTAAAGAAACTAGGAATAGAATTACCATAGGATCCAGCAATCCCACTTCTGGGCATATACCCAGAGACAACCATAAATCAAAAACACACATTCACCACAATGTTCATTGCAGCACTATTTACAATAGCCAGGTAATGGAAGCAACCTAAATGCCCACAGACAGACGAATGGATAAAGATGTGGTACATACATAAAATGGGATATGACTCAGCCATGAAAAGGAATGAAACTGGGTTATTTGTAGAGAAGTCGGTGGATCTAGAGACTGTCATACAGAATGAAGTAAGTCAGAAAGAGCAAAACAAATATTCTGTATTAATGCATGTATGTGGAACCTAGATATATGGTACAGATGAACAGGTTTGCAGGGCAGAAATAGAGAAACAGAGGTAGAGAACAAACGTATGGACACCAAGTGGGGGAAGCCATGGGGTGTTGGTGGTCAGATGAGTTGGGAGATAGGTATTGACCTGTATATATGTATATGAATAAAATAGATAACTAATAATAACCTGCTGTATAGAAAAATAAATATGATTAAACTGCAAAATTTTTAGAAATGAAATTTAAAAATAAAACAGAAAAAAAGTTCTTCCCTTCACACAGATGTATTTCTATGAATGAATTATTTCCATGCTTATATCAATAAATACATAAAAGATGAATAACTTCTAACTTGAACCAAAAAAGAAAAAAAAATCCTGTACCCAGCAGTTATACAGAGGAAAACCCTATCAGGGCACTTGTTCCAGCGGTAAACAATTCTGAGATTGGTCAGAGGTGGGGAATCATCTCCCATACAGCCAGCAGCCCGGCCCCCCCACGCAAGGAGCGTCCTGATTGCAAAGCTGGGGGACAGTGCCGAGGCCTCTGTGAGTAAACGTGAGCTGAGCCCCAGGCCAGCTGCTGCTGAACTGTTCCCACCCTTCCCAGGTAAAACACCTGAATATGTACAAGGGCTTGAAAGCCTAGAGGAAGGGCCGTGGAGCCACACCAGCGACAGCACGCAGGCCAACTTGGTGCCTGCAGGCCATCCAGGATGGTCCTGGCCCCGGGCGCTCTTCTGGAAGCTTTCCATTTCCCTGCCTGAGATACCACTCCTGTCCCGGCCCCCACTCCTTTTTTTCCTCCCTCACCTCAGCCCGGAGAGAAATTCCAGTGGAAGTTATGGGTGACACATCCTCTTCTTTACAGGTGGCAACCTGGCAACTCCTGCAGAAATTCCAGCAGAGCCCCACTCACACCGGGCCACCAACAAAGCCGTGGACCCTCACACCCTCCCACCAGCACAGCCCCGAGACTGCTGACGGGGCAGAGAATATGGAGTCAGGCACAGCTGCAGGGGCTATTGCTGCCTGGTGTGCTGTTTCTATTGAACTCAACCCAGGCACACCTGGGGAGGGCTTGCCGGCAGGGTCAGGCTGCCCAGGTCAGCTAATCCTCAGCCCTCAGGGAATCACATTGCAGAAAATGGACCTCGCTAAGACAGAATATTAGCCAAGGAGAAAAAGAGCACAATGCCATTTGCAGCCCCGTAGATGAGTCTACAGGTAATCACGTGACTTGTAGTAAGTCAGAAAGTGAAAGACACATATCGTAGGATATCACTTATAGGTGTTACCTAAAAACGGATACCAGGGCAGATATTTCCACGGAGAAGGGCAATCACAGATTCATTAAACAAACTTATGGTTCACCAATGGAAAGGTGTGAGGATTGGATTCATTACGATATTGGGGTTAAGAGACATATACAAACACAGGTGAAATATATAATCACCAAAGACCTACGGAATGCCAAGAGAAGACTACTCAACATTCTGTCATAACGTACATGGGAAAAGGGTCCCAGGAAGAACAGACATATGTATATGTGTAAAAGAACCACATCTTGCACACCTACAACAAGCAAACGTTGTAATCAAACTTGCTGTAATAAAAAATTAAAAATTAAATTAAAAACACGAACAAGAAGTAGTGAGACAAACTTGAGGGGCTTTCTCCTGGCACATTCCATTCTAAATTCCAATCTAGAACAGGCTTCCATTGAGGCTCTGTTGACCTGGTAACCAGATTTGCTAAGGGAGAACTGCTGCCACCTTGTGGCCATTTCGCACAACAGCAGCTTTAATCCCAGCGCTAATGGTCAGTGGATATTCCAAATCATTGCAGGCCTGTAAATGACACCTGCCCTGAAAACAAATCCTGGGGTCATATATCGACCAAAAAGTTCAAAAGACGTCCATATTTCAAAACGACAGTTTCAAGAGGCATATTTCACGCACATTAGTGTTCTGCTTCTTTTGCTTTCTTTCTTTTTTGGTTAAAAAAAAAACGGGAATGGAAAAAGGCAACCCTCAGAATGGGCGAAAACGTTCGCAAACGAATCAATGGACAAGGGTTTAATCTCCAATATATATAAACAGCTCACGCAGCTTAATATTAATAAAACAAACAACCCAATACAAAAATGGGCAGAAGATCTAAATAGACGTTTCTTCAAAGAAGTCACAGAGACGGCCAAGACGCACATGAAAAGCTGCTCAAAACCACTAATTATTAGAGAAATGCAAATCAAAATGACAATGAGGTATCACCTCACACCTGTTAGAATCGGCAGCATCAGAAAATCTACAAACAACAAATTCTGGGGAGGGTGTGGACAAAAGGAACCCTCTTCCACTATTAGTGGGAAGGTAAATTGATACAGTCACTATGGAGAACAGTATGGAGTTTCCTTAAAGAAACTAGGAATAGAATTACCATAGGATCCAGCTATCCCACTTCTGGGCATATACCCAGAGACAACCATAAATCAAAAACACACATTCACCACAATGTTCATTGCAGCACTATTTACAATAGCCAGGTAATGGAAGCAACCTAAATGCCCACAGACAGACGAATGGATAAAGATGTGGTACATACATAAAATGGGATATGACTCAGCCATGAAAAGGAATGAAACTGGGTTATTTGTAGAGAAGTCGGTGGATCTAGAGACTGTCATACAGAATGAAGTAAGTCAGAAAGAGCAAAACAAATATTCTGTATTAATGCATGTATGTGGAACCTAGATATATGGTACAGATGAACAGGTTTGCAGGGCAGAAATAGAGAAACAGAGGTAGAGAACAAACGTATGGACACCAAGTGGGGGAAGCCATGGGGTGTTGGTGGTCAGATGAGTTGGGAGATAGGTATTGACCTGTATATATGTATATGAATAAAATAGATAACTAATAATAACCTGCTGTATAGAAAAATAAATATGATTAAACTGCAAAATTTTTAGAAATGAAATTTAAAAATAAAACAGAAAAAAAGTTCTTCCCTTCACACAGATGTATTTCTATTAATGAATTATTTCCATGCTTATATCAATAAATACATAAAAGATGAATAACTTCTAACTTGAACCAAAAAAGAAAAAAAAATCCTGTACCCAGCAGTTATACAGAGGAAAACCCTATCAGGGCACTTGTTCCAGCGGTAAACAATTCTGAGATTGGTCAGAGGTGGGGAATCATCTCCCATACAGCCAGCAGCCCGGCCCCCCCACGCAAGGAGCGTCCTGATTGCAAAGCTGGGGGACAGTGCCGAGGCCTCTGTGAGTAAACGTGAGCTGAGCCCCAGGCCAGCTGCTGCTGAACTGTTCCCACCCTTCCCAGGTAAAACACCTGAATATGTACAAGGGCTTGAAAGCCTAGAGGAAGGGCCGTGGAGCCACACCAGCGACAGCACGCAGGCCAACTTGGTGCCTGCAGGCCATCCAGGATGGTCCTGGCCCCGGGCGCTCTTCTGGAAGCTTTCCATTTCCCTGCCTGAGATACCACTCCTGTCCCGGCCCCCACTCCTTTTTTTCCTCCCTCACCTCAGCCCGGAGAGAAATTCCAGTGGAAGTTATGGGTGACACATCCTCTTCTTTACAGGTGGCAACCTGGCAACTCCTGCAGAAATTCCAGCAGAGCCCCACTCACACCGGGCCACCAACAAAGCCGTGGACCCTCACACCCTCCCACCAGCACAGCCCCGAGACTGCTGACGGGGCAGAGAATATGGAGTCAGGCACAGCTGCAGGGGCTATTGCTGCCTGGAGTGCTGTTTCTATTGAACTCAACCCAGGCACACCTGGGGAGGGCTTGCCGGCAGGGTCAGGCTGCCCAGGTCAGCTAATCCTCAGCCCTCAGGGAATCACATTGCAGAAAATGGACCTCGCTAAGACAGAATATTAGCCAAGGAGAAAAAGAGCACAATGCCATTTGCAGCCCCGTAGATGAGTCTACAGGTAATCACGTGACTTGTAGTAAGTCAGAAAGTGAAAGACACATATCGTAGGATATCACTTATAGGTGTTACCTAAAAACGGATACCAGGGCAGATATTTCCACGGAGAAGGGCAATCACAGATTCATTAAACAAACTTATGGTTCACCAATGGAAAGGTGTGAGGATTGGATTCATTACGATATTGGGGTTAAGAGACATATACAAACACAGGTGAAATATATAATCACCAAAGACCTACGGAATGCCAAGAGAAGACTACTCAACATTCTGTCATAACGTACATGGGAAAAGGGTCCCAGGAAGAACAGACATATGTATATGTGTAAAAGAACCACATCTTGCACACCTACAACAAGCAAACGTTGTAATCAAACTTGCTGTAATAAAAAATTAAAAATTAAATTAAAAACACGAACAAGAAGTAGTGAGACAAACTTGAGGGGCTTTCTCCTGGCACATTCCATTCTAAATTCCAATCTAGAACAGGCTTCCATTGAGGCTCTGTTGCCCTGGTAACCAGATTTGCTAAGGGAGAACTGCTGCCACCTTGTGGCCATTTCGCACAACAGCAGCTTTAATCCCAGCGCTACTGGTCAGTGGATATTCCAAATCATTGCAGGCCTGTAAATGACACCTGCCCTGAAAACAAATCCTGGGGTCATATATCGACCAAAAAGTTCAAAAGACGTCCATATTTCAAAACGACAGTTTCAAGAGGCATATTTCACGCACATTAGTGTTCTGCTTCTTTTGCTTTCTTTCTTTTTTGGTTAAAAAAAACGGGAATGGAAAAAGGCAACCCTCAGAATGGGCGAAAACGTTCGCAAACGAATCAATGGACAAGGGTTTAATCTCCAATATATATAAACAGCTCACGCAGCTTAATATTAATAAAACAAACAACCCAATACAAAAATGGGCAGAAGATCTAAATAGACGTTTCTTCAAAGAAGTCACAGAGACGGCCAAGACGCACATGAAAAGCTGCTCAACACCACTAATTATTAGAGAAATGCAAATCAAAACGACAATGAGGTATCACCTCACACCTGTTAGAATCGGCATCATCAGAAAATCTACAAACAACAAATTCTGGGGAGGGTGTGGACAAAAGGAACCCTCTTCCACTATTGGTGGGAAGGTAAATTGATACAGTCACTATGGAGAACAGTATGGAGTTTCCTTAAAGAAACTAGAAATAGAATTACCATAGGATCCAGCAATCCCACTTCTGGGCATATAGCCAGAGAAAACCATAAATCAAAAACACACATTCACCACAATGTTCATTGCAGCACTATTTACAATAGCCAGGTAATGGAAGCAACCTAAATGCCCACAGAGAGATGAATGGATAAAGATGTGGTACATACATAAAATGGGATATGACTCAGCCATGAAAAGGAATGAAACTGGGTTATTTGTAGAGAAGTCGGTGGATCTAGAGACTGTCATACAGAATGAAGTAAGTCAGAAAGAGCAAAACAAATATTCTGTATTAATGCATGTATGTGGAACCTAGATATATGGTACAGATGAACAGGTTTGCAGGGCAGAAATAGAGAAACAGAGGTAGAGAACAAACGTATGGACACCAAGTGGGGGAAGCCATGGGGTGATGGTGGTCAGATGAGTTGGGAGATAGGTATTGACCTGTATATATGTATATGAATAAAATAGATAACTAATAATAACCTGCTGTATCGAAAAATAAATATAATTAAACTGCAAAATTTTTAGAAATGAAATTTAAAAATAAAACAGAAAAAAGTTCTTCCCTTCACACAGATGTATTTCTATGAATGAATTATTTCCATGCTTATATCAATAAATACATAAAAGATGAATAAATTCTAACTTGAACCAAAAAAGAAAAAAAAAACCTGAACCCAGCAGTTATACAGAGGAAAACCCTATCAGGGCACTTGCTCCAGCGGTAAACAATTCTGACATTGGTCAGAGGTGGGGAATCATCTCCCATACAGCCAGCAGCCCGGCCCCCCCACGCAAGGAGCGTCATCATTGCAAAGCTGGGGGACCGTGCCGAGGCCTCTGTGAGTAAACGTGAGCTGAGCCCCAGGCCAGCTGCTGCTGAACTGTTCCCACCCTTCCCAGGTAAAACACCTGAATATGTACAAGGGCTTGAAAGCCTAGAGGAAGGGCCGTGGAGCCACACCAGCGACAGCATGCAGGCCAACTTGGTGCCTGCAGGCCAGCCAGGATGGTCCTGGCCCCGGGCACTCTTCTAGAAGCTTTCCATTTCCCTGCCTGATATACCCCTCCTGTCCCGGCCATCATTCCTTTTTTTCCTTCCTCACCTCAGCCCGGAGAGAAATTCCAGTGGAAGTTATGGGTGACACATCCTCTTCTTTACAGGTGGCAGCCTGGCAACTCCTGCAGAAATTCCAGCAGAGCCCCACTCACACCGGGCCACCAACAAAGCCGTGGACCCTCACACCCTCCCACCAGCACAGCCCCGAGACTGCTGACGGGGCAGAGAATATGGAATCAGGCACAGCTGCAGGGGCTATTGCTGCCTGGAGTGCTGTTTCTATCGACCTCAACCCACGCACACCTGGGGTGGGCTTGCCGGCAGGGTCAGGCTGCCCAGGTCAGCTAATCCTCAGCCCTCAGGGAATCACATTGCAGAAAATGGACCTCGCTAAGACAGAATATTAGCCAAGGAGAAAAAGAGCACAATGCCATTTGCAGCCCCGTAGATGAGTCTACAGGTAATCACGTGACTTGTAGTAAGTCAGAAAGTGAAAGACACATATCGTAGGATATCACTTATAGGTGTTACCTAAAAACGGATACCAGGGCAGATATTTCCACGGAGAAGGGCAATCACAGATTCATTAAACAAACTTATGGTTCACCAATGGAAAGGTGTGAGGATTGGATTCATTACGATATTGGGGTTAAGAGACATATACAAACACAGGTGAAATATATAATCACCAAAGACCTACGGAATGCCAAGAGAAGACTACTCAACATTCTGTCATAACGTACATGGGAAAAGGGTCCCAGGAAGAACAGACATATGTATATGTGTAAAAGAACCACATCTTGCACACCTACAACAAGCAAACGTTGTAATCAAACTTGCTGTAATAAAAAATTAAAAATTAAATTAAAAACACGAACAAGAAGTAGTGAGACAAACTTGAGGGGCTTTCTCCTGGCACATTCCATTCTAAATTCCAATCTAGAACAGGCTTCCATTGAGGCTCTGTTGCCCTGGTAACCAGATTTGCTAAGGGAGAACTGCTGCCACCTTGTGGCCATTTCGCACAACAGCAGCTTTAATCCCAGCGCTACTGGTCAGTGGATATTCCAAATCATTGCAGGCCTGTAAATGACACCTGCCCTGAAAACAAATCCTGGGGTCATATATCGACCAAAAAGTTCAAAAGACGTCCATATTTCAAAACGACAGTTTCAAGAGGCATATTTCACGCACATTAGTGTTCTGCTTCTTTTGCTTTCTTTCTTTTTTGGTTAAAAAAAACGGGAATGGAAAAAGGCAACCCTCAGAATGGGCGAAAACGTTCGCAAACGAATCAATGGACAAGGGTTTAATCTCCAATATATATAAACAGCTCACGCAGCTTAATATTAATAAAACAAACAACCCAATACAAAAATGGGCAGAAGATCTAAATAGACGTTTCTTCAAAGAAGTCACAGAGACGGCCAAGACGCACATGAAAAGCTGCTCAACACCACTAATTATTAGAGAAATGCAAATCAAAACGACAATGAGGTATCACCTCACACCTGTTAGAATCGGCATCATCAGAAAATCTACAAACAACAAATTCTGGGGAGGGTGTGGACAAAAGGAACCCTCTTCCACTATTGGTGGGAAGGTAAATTGATACAGTCACTATGGAGAACAGTATGGAGTTTCCTTAAAGAAACTAGAAATAGAATTACCATAGGATCCAGCAATCCCACTTCTGGGCATATAGCCAGAGAAAACCATAAATCAAAAACACACATTCACCACAATGTTCATTGCAGCACTATTTACAATAGCCAGGTAATGGAAGCAACCTAAATGCCCACAGAGAGATGAATGGATAAAGATGTGGTACATACATAAAATGGGATATGACTCAGCCATGAAAAGGAATGAAACTGGGTTATTTGTAGAGAAGTCGGTGGATCTAGAGACTGTCATACAGAATGAAGTAAGTCAGAAAGAGCAAAACAAATATTCTGTATTAATGCATGTATGTGGAACCTAGATATATGGTACAGATGAACAGGTTTGCAGGGCAGAAATAGAGAAACAGAGGTAGAGAACAAACGTATGGACACCAAGTGGGGGAAGCCATGGGGTGATGGTGGTCAGATGAGTTGGGAGATAGGTATTGACCTGTATATATGTATATGAATAAAATAGATAACTAATAATAACCTGCTGTATCGAAAAATAAATATAATTAAACTGCAAAATTTTTAGAAATGAAATTTAAAAATAAAACAGAAAAAAGTTCTTCCCTTCACACAGATGTATTTCTATGAATGAATTATTTCCATGCTTATATCAATAAATACATAAAAGATGAATAAATTCTAACTTGAACCAAAAAAGAAAAAAAAAACCTGAACCCAGCAGTTATACAGAGGAAAACCCTATCAGGGCACTTGCTCCAGCGGTAAACAATTCTGACATTGGTCAGAGGTGGGGAATCATCTCCCATACAGCCAGCAGCCCGGCCCCCCCACGCAAGGAGCGTCATCATTGCAAAGCTGGGGGACCGTGCCGAGGCCTCTGTGAGTAAACGTGAGCTGAGCCCCAGGCCAGCTGCTGCTGAACTGTTCCCACCCTTCCCAGGTAAAACACCTGAATATGTACAAGGGCTTGAAAGCCTAGAGGAAGGGCCGTGGAGCCACACCAGCGACAGCATGCAGGCCAACTTGGTGCCTGCAGGCCAGCCAGGATGGTCCTGGCCCCGGGCACTCTTCTAGAAGCTTTCCATTTCCCTGCCTGATATACCCCTCCTGTCCCGGCCATCATTCCTTTTTTTCCTTCCTCACCTCAGCCCGGAGAGAAATTCCAGTGGAAGTTATGGGTGACACATCCTCTTCTTTACAGGTGGCAGCCTGGCAACTCCTGCAGAAATTCCAGCAGAGCCCCACTCACACCGGGCCACCAACAAAGCCGTGGACCCTCACACCCTCCCACCAGCACAGCCCCGAGACTGCTGACGGGGCAGAGAATATGGAATCAGGCACAGCTGCAGGGGCTATTGCTGCCTGGAGTGCTGTTTCTATCGACCTCAACCCACGCACACCTGGGGTGGGCTTGCCGGCAGGGTCAGGCTGCCCAGGTCAGCTAATCCTCAGCCCTCAGGGAATCACATTGCAGAAAATGGACCTCGCTAAGACAGAATATTAGCCAAGGAGAAAAAGAGCACAATGCCATTTGCAGCCCCGTAGATGAGTCTACAGGTAATCACGTGACTTGTAGTAAGTCAGAAAGTGAAAGACACATATCGTAGGATATCACTTATAGGTGTTACCTAAAAACGGATACCAGGGCAGATATTTCCACGGAGAAGGGCAATCACAGATTCATTAAACAAACTTATGGTTCACCAATGGAAAGGTGTGAGGATTGGATTCATTACGATATTGGGGTTAAGAGACATATACAAACACAGGTGAAATATATAATCACCAAAGACCTACGGAATGCCAAGAGAAGACTACTCAACATTCTGTCATAACGTACATGGGAAAAGGGTCCCAGGAAGAACAGACATATGTATATGTGTAAAAGAACCACATCTTGCACACCTACAACAAGCAAACGTTGTAATCAAACTTGCTGTAATAAAAAATTAAAAATTAAATTAAAAACACGAACAAGAAGTAGTGAGACAAACTTGAGGGGCTTTCTCCTGGCACATTCCATTCTAAATTCCAATCTAGAACAGGCTTCCATTGAGGCTCTGTTGCCCTGGTAACCAGATTTGCTAAGGGAGAACTGCTGCCACCTTGTGGCCATTTCGCACAACAGCAGCTTTAATCCCAGCGCTACTGGTCAGTGGATATTCCAAATCATTGCAGGCCTGTAAATGACACCTGCCCTGAAAACAAATCCTGGGGTCATATATCGACCAAAAAGTTCAAAAGACGTCCATATTTCAAAACGACAGTTTCAAGAGGCATATTTCACGCACATTAGTGTTCTGCTTCTTTTGCTTTCTTTCTTTTTTGGTTAAAAAAAACGGGAATGGAAAAAGGCAACCCTCAGAATGGGCGAAAACGTTCGCAAACGAATCAATGGACAAGGGTTTAATCTCCAATATATATAAACAGCTCACGCAGCTTAATATTAATAAAAGAAACAACCCAATACAAAAATGGGCAGAAGATCTAAATAGACGTTTCTTCAAAGAAGTCACAGAGACGGCCAAGACGCACATGAAAAGCTGCTCAACACCACTAATTATTAGAGAAATGCAAATCAAAACGACAATGAGGTATCACCTCACACCTGTTAGAATCGGCATCATCAGAAAATCTACAAACAACAAATTCTGGGGAGGGTGTGGACAAAAGGAACCCTCTTCCACTATTGGTGGGAAGGTAAATTGATACAGTCACTATGGAGAACAGTATGGAGTTTCCTTAAAGAAACTAGAAATAGAATTACCATAGGATCCAGCAATCCCACTTCTGGGCATATACACAGAGACAACCATAAATCAAAAACACACATTCACCACAATGTTCATTGCAGCACTATTTACAATAGCCAGGTAATGGAAGCAACCTAAATGCCCACAGACAGATGAATGGATAAAGATGTGGTACATACATAAAATGGGATATGACTCAGCCATGAAAAGGAATGAAACTGGGTTATTTGTAGAGAAGTCGGTGGATCTAGAGACTGTCATACAGAATGAAGTAAGTCAGAAAGAGCAAAACAAATATTCTGTATTAATGCATGTATGTGGAACCTAGATATATGGTACAGATGAACAGGTTTGCAGGGCAGAAATAGAGAAACAGAGGTAGAGAACAAACGTATGGACACCAAGTGGGGGAAGCCATGGGGTGATGGTGGTCAGATGAGTTGGGAGATAGGTATTGACCTGTATATATGTATATGAATAAAATAGATAACTAATAATAACCTGCTGTATAGAAAAATAAATATAATTAAACTGCAAAATTTTTAGAAATGAAATTTAAAAATAAAACAGAAAAAAAGTTCTTCCCTTCACACAGATGTATTTCTATGAATGAATTATTTCCATGCTTATATCAATAAATACATAAAAGATGAATAACTTCTAACTTGAACCAAAAAAGAAAAAAAAAATCCTGTACCCAGCAGTTATACATAGGAAAACCCTATCAGGGCACTTGTTCCAGCGGTAAACAATTCTGAGATTGGTCAGAGGTGGGGAATCATCTCCCATACAGCCAGCAGCCCGGCCCCCCCACGCAAGGAGCGTCCTGATTGCAAAGCTGGGGGACCGTGCCGAGGCCTCTGTGAGTAAACGTGAGCTGAGCCCCAGGCCAGCTGCTGCTGAACTGTTCCCACCCTTCCCAGGTAAAACACCTGAATATGTACAAGGGCTTGAAAGCCTAGAGGAAGGGCCGTGGAGCCACACCAGCGACAGCACGCAGGCCAACTTGGTGCCTGCAGGCCAGCCAGGATGGTCCTGGCCCCGGGCACTCTTCTAGAAGCTTTCCATTTCCCTGCCTGATATACCCCTCCTGTCCCGGCCATCATTCCTTTTTTTCCTTCCTCACCTCAGCCCGGAGAGAAATTCCAGTGGAAGTTATGGGTGACACATCCTCTTCTTTACAGGTGGCAGCCTGGCAACTCCTGCAGAAAGTCCAGCAGAGCCCCACTCACACCGGGCCACCAACAAAGCCGTGGACCCTCACACCCTCCCACCAGCACAGCCCCGAGACTGCTGACGGGGCAGAGAATATGGAATCAGGCACAGCTGCAGGGGCTATTGCTGCCTGGAGTGCTGTTTCTATCGACCTCAACCCAGGCACACCTGGGGAGGGCTTGCCGGGAGGGTCAGGCTGCCCAGGTCAGCTAATCCTCAGCCCTCAGGGAATCACATTGCAGAAAATGGACCTCGCTAAGACAGAATATTAGCCAAGGAAAAAAAGAGCACAATGCCATTTGCAGCCCCGTAGATGAGTCTACAGGTAAGCACGTGACTTGTAGTAAGTCAGAAAGTGAAAGACACATATCGTAGGATATCACTTATAGGTGTTACCTAAAAACGGATACCAGGGCAGATATTTCCACGGAGAAGGGCAATGACAGATTCATTAAACAAACTTATGGTTCACCAATGGAAAGGTGTGAGGATTGGATTCATTACGATATTGGGGTTAAGAGACATATACAAACACAGGTGAAATATATAATCACCAAAGACCTACGGAATGCCAAGAGAAGACTACTCAACATTCTGTCATAACGTACATGGGAAAAGGGTCCCAGGAAGAACAGACATATGTATATGTGTAAAAGAACCACATCTTGCACACCTACAACAAGCAAACGTTGTAATCAAACTTGCTGTAATAAAAAATTAAAAATTAAATTAAAAACACGAACAAGAAGTAGTGAGACAAACTTGAGGGGCTTTCTCCTGGCACATTCCATTCTAAATTCCAATCTAGAACAGGCTTCCATTGAGGCTCTGTTGCCCTGGTAACCAGATTTGCTAAGGGAGAACTGCTGCCACCTTGTGGCCATTTCGCACAACAGCAGCTTTAATCCCAGCGCTACTGGTCAGTGGATATTCCAAATCATTGCAGGCCTGTAAATGACACCTGCCCTGAAAACAAATCCTGGGGTCATATATCGACCAAAAAGTTCAAAAGACGTCCATATTTCAAAACGACAGTTTCAAGAGGCATATTTCACGCACATTAGTGTTCTGCTTCTTTTGCTTTCTTTCTTTTTTGGTTAAAAAAAAACGGGAATGGAAAAAGGCAACCCTCAGAATGGGCGAAAACGTTCGCAAACGAATCAATGGACAAGGGTTTAATCTCCAATATATATAAACAGCTCACGCAGCTTAATATTAATAAAACAAACAACCCAATACAAAAATGGGCAGAAGATCTAAATAGACGTTTCTTCAAAGAAGTCACAGAGACGGCCAAGACGCACATGAAAAGCTGCTCAACACCACTAATTATTAGAGAAATGCAAATCAAAACGACAATGAGGTATCACCTCACACCTGTTAGAATCGGCATCATCAGAAAATCTACAAACAACAAATTCTGGGGAGGGTGTGGACAAAAGGAACCCTCTTCCACTATTGGTGGGAAGGTAAATTGATACAGTCACTATGGAGAACAGTATGGAGTTTCCTTAAAGAAACTAGAAATAGAATTACCATAGGATCCAGCAATCCCACTTCTGGGCATATAGCCAGAGACAACCATAAATCAAAAACACACATTCACCACAATGTTCATTGCAGCACTATTTACAATAGCCAGGTAATGGAAGCAACCTAAATGCCCACAGACAGATGAATGGATAAAGATGTGGTACATACATAAAATGGGATATGACTCAGCCATGAAAAGGAATGAAACTGGGTTATTTGTAGAGAAGTCGGTGGATCTAGAGACTGTCATACAGAATGAAGTAAGTCAGAAAGAGCAAAACAAATATTCTGTATTAATGCATGTATGTGGAACCTAGATATATGGTACAGATGAACAGGTTTGCAGGGCAGAAATAGAGAAACAGAGGTAGAGAACAAACGTATGGACACCAAGTGGGGGAAGCCATGGGGTGATGGTGGTCAGATGAGTTGGGAGATAGGTATTGACCTGTATATATGTATATGAATAAAATAGATAACTAATAATAACCTGCTGTATAGAAAAATAAATATAATTAAACTGCAAAATTTTTAGAAATGAAATTTAAGAATAAAACAGAAAAATTTCTTCCCTTCACACAGATGTATTTCTATGAATGAATTATTTCCATGCTTATATCAATAAATACATAAAAGATGAATAACTTCTAACTTGAACCAAAAAAGAAAAAAAAACCTGAACCCAGCAGTTATACAGAGGAAAACCCTATCAGGGCACTTGTTCCAGTGGTAAACAATTTTGACATTGGTCAGAGGTGGGGAATCATCTCCCATACAGCCTGCAGCCCGGCCCCCCCACGCAAGGAGCATCCTCATTGCAAAGCTGGGGGACCGTGCCGAGGCCTCTGTGAGTAAACGTGAGCTGAGCCCCAGGCCAGCTGCTGCTGAACTGTTCCCACCCTTCCCAGGTAAAACACCTGAATATGTACAAGGGCTTGAAAGCCTAGAGGAAGGGCCGTGGAGCCACACCAGCGACAGCATGCAGGCCAACTTGGTGCCTGCAGGCCAGCCAGGATGGTCCTGGCCCCGGGCACTCTTCTAGAAGCTTTCCATTTCCCTGCCTGATATACCCCTCCTGTCCCGGCCATCATTCCTTTTTTTCCTTCCTCACCTCAGCCCGGAGAGAAATTCCAGTGGAAGTTATGGGTGACACATCCTCTTCTTTACAGGTGGCAGCCTGGCAACTCCTGCAGAAAGTCCAGCAGAGCCCCACTCACACCGGGCCACCAACAAAGCCGTGGACCCTCACACCCTCCCACCAGCACAGCCCCGAGACTGCTGACGGGGCAGAGAATATGGAATCAGGCACAGCTGCAGGGGCTATTGCTGCCTGGAGTGCTGTTTCTATCGACCTCAACCCACGCACACCTGGGGAGGGCTTGCCGGCAGGGTCAGGCTGCCCAGGTCAGCTAATCCTCAGCCCTCAGGGAATCACATTGCAGAAAATGGACCTCGCTAAGACAGAATATTAGCCAAGGAGAAAAAGAGCACAATGCCATTTGCAGCCCCGTAGATGAGTCTACAGGTAATCACGTGACTTGTAGTAAGTCAGAAAGTGAAAGACACATATCGTAGGATATCACTTATAGGTGTTACCTAAAAACGGATACCAGGGCAGATATTTCCACGGAGAAGGGCAATCACAGATTCATTAAACAAACTTATGGTTCACCAATGGAAAGGTGTGAGGATTGGATTCATTACGATATTGGGGTTAAGAGACATATACAAACACAGGTGAAATATATAATCACCAAAGACCTACGGAATGCCAAGAGAAGACTACTCAACATTCTGTCATAACGTACATGGGAAAAGGGTCCCAGGAAGAACAGACATATGTATATGTGTAAAAGAACCACATCTTGCACACCTACAACAAGCAAACGTTGTAATCAAACTTGCTGTAATAAAAAATTAAAAATTAAATTAAAAACACGAACAAGAAGTAGTGAGACAAACTTGAGGGGCTTTCTCCTGGCACATTCCATTCTAAATTCCAATCTAGAACAGGCTTCCATTGAGGCTCTGTTGACCTGGTAACCAGATTTGCTAAGGGAGAACTGCTGCCACCTTGTGGCCATTTCGCACAACAGCAGCTTTAATCCCAGCGCTAATGGTCAGTGGATATTCCAAATCATTGCAGGCCTGTAAATGACACCTGCCCTGAAAACAAATCCTGGGGTCATATATCGACCAAAAAGTTCAAAAGACGTCCATATTTCAAAACGACAGTTTCAAGAGGCATATTTCACGCACATTAGTGTTCTGCTTCTTTTGCTTTCTTTCTTTTTTGGTTAAAAAAAAAACGGGAATGGAAAAAGGCAACCCTCAGAATGGGCGAAAACGTTCGCAAACGAATCAATGGACAAGGGTTTAATCTCCAATATATATAAACAGCTCACGCAGCTTAATATTAATAAAACAAACAACCCAATACAAAAATGGGCAGAAGATCTAAATAGACGTTTCTTCAAAGAAGTCACAGAGACGGCCAAGACGCACATGAAAAGCTGCTCAAAACCACTAATTATTAGAGAAATGCAAATCAAAATGACAATGAGGTATCACCTCACACCTGTTAGAATCGGCAGCATCAGAAAATCTACAAACAACAAATTCTGGGGAGGGTGTGGACAAAAGGAACCCTCTTCCACTATTAGTGGGAAGGTAAATTGATACAGTCACTATGGAGAACAGTATGGAGTTTCCTTAAAGAAACTAGGAATAGAATTACCATAGGATCCAGCTATCCCACTTCTGGGCATATACCCAGAGACAACCATAAATCAAAAACACACATTCACCACAATGTTCATTGCAGCACTATTTACAATAGCCAGGTAATGGAAGCAACCTAAATGCCCACAGACAGACGAATGGATAAAGATGTGGTACATACATAAAATGGGATATGACTCAGCCATGAAAAGGAATGAAACTGGGTTATTTGTAGAGAAGTCGGTGGATCTAGAGACTGTCATACAGAATGAAGTAAGTCAGAAAGAGCAAAACAAATATTCTGTATTAATGCATGTATGTGGAACCTAGATATATGGTACAGATGAACAGGTTTGCAGGGCAGAAATAGAGAAACAGAGGTAGAGAACAAACGTATGGACACCAAGTGGGGGAAGCCATGGGGTGTTGGTGGTCAGATGAGTTGGGAGATAGGTATTGACCTGTATATATGTATATGAATAAAATAGATAACTAATAATAACCTGCTGTATAGAAAAATAAATATGATTAAACTGCAAAATTTTTAGAAATGAAATTTAAAAATAAAACAGAAAAAAAGTTCTTCCCTTCACACAGATGTATTTCTATGAATGAATTATTTCCATGCTTATATCAATAAATACATAAAAGATGAATAACTTCTAACTTGAACCAAAAAAGAAAAAAAAATCCTGTACCCAGCAGTTATACAGAGGAAAACCCTATCAGGGCACTTGTTCCAGCGGTAAACAATTCTGAGATTGGTCAGAGGTGGGGAATCATCTCCCATACAGCCAGCAGCCCGGCCCCCCCACGCAAGGAGCGTCCTGATTGCAAAGCTGGGGGACAGTGCCGAGGCCTCTGTGAGTAAACGTGAGCTGAGCCCCAGGCCAGCTGCTGCTGAACTGTTCCCACCCTTCCCAGGTAAAACACCTGAATATGTACAAGGGCTTGAAAGCCTAGAGGAAGGGCCGTGGAGCCACACCAGCGACAGCACGCAGGCCAACTTGGTGCCTGCAGGCCATCCAGGATGGTCCTGGCCCCGGGCGCTCTTCTGGAAGCTTTCCATTTCCCTGCCTGAGATACCACTCCTGTCCCGGCCCCCACTCCTTTTTTTCCTCCCTCACCTCAGCCCGGAGAGAAATTCCAGTGGAAGTTATGGGTGACACATCCTCTTCTTTACAGGTGGCAACCTGGCAACTCCTGCAGAAATTCCAGCAGAGCCCCACTCACACCGGGCCACCAACAAAGCCGTGGACCCTCACACCCTCCCACCAGCACAGCCCCGAGACTGCTGACGGGGCAGAGAATATGGAGTCAGGCACAGCTGCAGGGGCTATTGCTGCCTGGAGTGCTGTTTCTATTGAACTCAACCCAGGCACACCTGGGGAGGGCTTGCCGGCAGGGTCAGGCTGCCCAGGTCAGCTAATCCTCAGCCCTCAGGGAATCACATTGCAGAAAATGGACCTCGCTAAGACAGAATATTAGCCAAGGAGAAAAAGAGCACAATGCCATTTGCAGCCCCGTAGATGAGTCTACAGGTAATCACGTGACTTGTAGTAAGTCAGAAAGTGAAAGACACATATCGTAGGATATCACTTATAGGTGTTACCTAAAAACGGATACCAGGGCAGATATTTCCACGGAGAAGGGCAATCACAGATTCATTAAACAAACTTATGGTTCACCAATGGAAAGGTGTGAGGATTGGATTCATTACGATATTGGGGTTAAGAGACATATACAAACACAGGTGAAATATATAATCACCAAAGACCTACGGAATGCCAAGAGAAGACTACTCAACATTCTGTCATAACGTACATGGGAAAAGGGTCCCAGGAAGAACAGACATATGTATATGTGTAAAAGAACCACATCTTGCACACCTACAACAAGCAAACGTTGTAATCAAACTTGCTGTAATAAAAAATTAAAAATTAAATTAAAAACACGAACAAGAAGTAGTGAGACAAACTTGAGGGGCTTTCTCCTGGCACATTCCATTCTAAATTCCAATCTAGAACAGGCTTCCATTGAGGCTCTGTTGCCCTGGTAACCAGATTTGCTAAGGGAGAACTGCTGCCACCTTGTGGCCATTTCGCACAACAGCAGCTTTAATCCCAGCGCTACTGGTCAGTGGATATTCCAAATCATTGCAGGCCTGTAAATGACACCTGCCCTGAAAACAAATCCTGGGGTCATATATCGACCAAAAAGTTCAAAAGACGTCCATATTTCAAAACGACAGTTTCAAGAGGCATATTTCACGCACATTAGTGTTCTGCTTCTTTTGCTTTCTTTCTTTTTTGGTTAAAAAAAACGGGAATGGAAAAAGGCAACCCTCAGAATGGGCGAAAACGTTCGCAAACGAATCAATGGACAAGGGTTTAATCTCCAATATATATAAACAGCTCACGCAGCTTAATATTAATAAAACAAACAACCCAATACAAAAATGGGCAGAAGATCTAAATAGACGTTTCTTCAAAGAAGTCACAGAGACGGCCAAGACGCACATGAAAAGCTGCTCAACACCACTAATTATTAGAGAAATGCAAATCAAAACGACAATGAGGTATCACCTCACACCTGTTAGAATCGGCATCATCAGAAAATCTACAAACAACAAATTCTGGGGAGGGTGTGGACAAAAGGAACCCTCTTCCACTATTGGTGGGAAGGTAAATTGATACAGTCACTATGGAGAACAGTATGGAGTTTCCTTAAAGAAACTAGAAATAGAATTACCATAGGATCCAGCAATCCCACTTCTGGGCATATAGCCAGAGAAAACCATAAATCAAAAACACACATTCACCACAATGTTCATTGCAGCACTATTTACAATAGCCAGGTAATGGAAGCAACCTAAATGCCCACAGAGAGATGAATGGATAAAGATGTGGTACATACATAAAATGGGATATGACTCAGCCATGAAAAGGAATGAAACTGGGTTATTTGTAGAGAAGTCGGTGGATCTAGAGACTGTCATACAGAATGAAGTAAGTCAGAAAGAGCAAAACAAATATTCTGTATTAATGCATGTATGTGGAACCTAGATATATGGTACAGATGAACAGGTTTGCAGGGCAGAAATAGAGAAACAGAGGTAGAGAACAAACGTATGGACACCAAGTGGGGGAAGCCATGGGGTGATGGTGGTCAGATGAGTTGGGAGATAGGTATTGACCTGTATATATGTATATGAATAAAATAGATAACTAATAATAACCTGCTGTATCGAAAAATAAATATAATTAAACTGCAAAATTTTTAGAAATGAAATTTAAAAATAAAACAGAAAAAAGTTCTTCCCTTCACACAGATGTATTTCTATGAATGAATTATTTCCATGCTTATATCAATAAATACATAAAAGATGAATAAATTCTAACTTGAACCAAAAAAGAAAAAAAAAACCTGAACCCAGCAGTTATACAGAGGAAAACCCTATCAGGGCACTTGCTCCAGCGGTAAACAATTCTGACATTGGTCAGAGGTGGGGAATCATCTCCCATACAGCCAGCAGCCCGGCCCCCCCACGCAAGGAGCGTCATCATTGCAAAGCTGGGGGACCGTGCCGAGGCCTCTGTGAGTAAACGTGAGCTGAGCCCCAGGCCAGCTGCTGCTGAACTGTTCCCACCCTTCCCAGGTAAAACACCTGAATATGTACAAGGGCTTGAAAGCCTAGAGGAAGGGCCGTGGAGCCACACCAGCGACAGCATGCAGGCCAACTTGGTGCCTGCAGGCCAGCCAGGATGGTCCTGGCCCCGGGCACTCTTCTAGAAGCTTTCCATTTCCCTGCCTGATATACCCCTCCTGTCCCGGCCATCATTCCTTTTTTTCCTTCCTCACCTCAGCCCGGAGAGAAATTCCAGTGGAAGTTATGGGTGACACATCCTCTTCTTTACAGGTGGCAGCCTGGCAACTCCTGCAGAAATTCCAGCAGAGCCCCACTCACACCGGGCCACCAACAAAGCCGTGGACCCTCACACCCTCCCACCAGCACAGCCCCGAGACTGCTGACGGGGCAGAGAATATGGAATCAGGCACAGCTGCAGGGGCTATTGCTGCCTGGAGTGCTGTTTCTATCGACCTCAACCCACGCACACCTGGGGTGGGCTTGCCGGCAGGGTCAGGCTGCCCAGGTCAGCTAATCCTCAGCCCTCAGGGAATCACATTGCAGAAAATGGACCTCGCTAAGACAGAATATTAGCCAAGGAGAAAAAGAGCACAATGCCATTTGCAGCCCCGTAGATGAGTCTACAGGTAATCACGTGACTTGTAGTAAGTCAGAAAGTGAAAGACACATATCGTAGGATATCACTTATAGGTGTTACCTAAAAACGGATACCAGGGCAGATATTTCCACGGAGAAGGGCAATCACAGATTCATTAAACAAACTTATGGTTCACCAATGGAAAGGTGTGAGGATTGGATTCATTACGATATTGGGGTTAAGAGACATATACAAACACAGGTGAAATATATAATCACCAAAGACCTACGGAATGCCAAGAGAAGACTACTCAACATTCTGTCATAACGTACATGGGAAAAGGGTCCCAGGAAGAACAGACATATGTATATGTGTAAAAGAACCACATCTTGCACACCTACAACAAGCAAACGTTGTAATCAAACTTGCTGTAATAAAAAATTAAAAATTAAATTAAAAACACGAACAAGAAGTAGTGAGACAAACTTGAGGGGCTTTCTCCTGGCACATTCCATTCTAAATTCCAATCTAGAACAGGCTTCCATTGAGGCTCTGTTGCCCTGGTAACCAGATTTGCTAAGGGAGAACTGCTGCCACCTTGTGGCCATTTCGCACAACAGCAGCTTTAATCCCAGCGCTACTGGTCAGTGGATATTCCAAATCATTGCAGGCCTGTAAATGACACCTGCCCTGAAAACAAATCCTGGGGTCATATATCGACCAAAAAGTTCAAAAGACGTCCATATTTCAAAACGACAGTTTCAAGAGGCATATTTCACGCACATTAGTGTTCTGCTTCTTTTGCTTTCTTTCTTTTTTGGTTAAAAAAAACGGGAATGGAAAAAGGCAACCCTCAGAATGGGCGAAAACGTTCGCAAACGAATCAATGGACAAGGGTTTAATCTCCAATATATATAAACAGCTCACGCAGCTTAATATTAATAAAACAAACAACCCAATACAAAAATGGGCAGAAGATCTAAATAGACGTTTCTTCAAAGAAGTCACAGAGACGGCCAAGACGCACATGAAAAGCTGCTCAACACCACTAATTATTAGAGAAATGCAAATCAAAACGACAATGAGGTATCACCTCACACCTGTTAGAATCGGCATCATCAGAAAATCTACAAACAACAAATTCTGGGGAGGGTGTGGACAAAAGGAACCCTCTTCCACTATTGGTGGGAAGGTAAATTGATACAGTCACTATGGAGAACAGTATGGAGTTTCCTTAAAGAAACTAGAAATAGAATTACCATAGGATCCAGCAATCCCACTTCTGGGCATATAGCCAGAGAAAACCATAAATCAAAAACACACATTCACCACAATGTTCATTGCAGCACTATTTACAATAGCCAGGTAATGGAAGCAACCTAAATGCCCACAGAGAGATGAATGGATAAAGATGTGGTACATACATAAAATGGGATATGACTCAGCCATGAAAAGGAATGAAACTGGGTTATTTGTAGAGAAGTCGGTGGATCTAGAGACTGTCATACAGAATGAAGTAAGTCAGAAAGAGCAAAACAAATATTCTGTATTAATGCATGTATGTGGAACCTAGATATATGGTACAGATGAACAGGTTTGCAGGGCAGAAATAGAGAAACAGAGGTAGAGAACAAACGTATGGACACCAAGTGGGGGAAGCCATGGGGTGATGGTGGTCAGATGAGTTGGGAGATAGGTATTGACCTGTATATATGTATATGAATAAAATAGATAACTAATAATAACCTGCTGTATCGAAAAATAAATATAATTAAACTGCAAAATTTTTAGAAATGAAATTTAAAAATAAAACAGAAAAAAGTTCTTCCCTTCACACAGATGTATTTCTATGAATGAATTATTTCCATGCTTATATCAATAAATACATAAAAGATGAATAAATTCTAACTTGAACCAAAAAAGAAAAAAAAAACCTGAACCCAGCAGTTATACAGAGGAAAACCCTATCAGGGCACTTGCTCCAGCGGTAAACAATTCTGACATTGGTCAGAGGTGGGGAATCATCTCCCATACAGCCAGCAGCCCGGCCCCCCCACGCAAGGAGCGTCATCATTGCAAAGCTGGGGGACCGTGCCGAGGCCTCTGTGAGTAAACGTGAGCTGAGCCCCAGGCCAGCTGCTGCTGAACTGTTCCCACCCTTCCCAGGTAAAACACCTGAATATGTACAAGGGCTTGAAAGCCTAGAGGAAGGGCCGTGGAGCCACACCAGCGACAGCATGCAGGCCAACTTGGTGCCTGCAGGCCAGCCAGGATGGTCCTGGCCCCGGGCACTCTTCTAGAAGCTTTCCATTTCCCTGCCTGATATACCCCTCCTGTCCCGGCCATCATTCCTTTTTTTCCTTCCTCACCTCAGCCCGGAGAGAAATTCCAGTGGAAGTTATGGGTGACACATCCTCTTCTTTACAGGTGGCAGCCTGGAAACTCCTGCAGAAATTCCAGCAGAGCCCCACTCACACCGGGCCACCAACAAAGCCGTGGACCCTCACACCCTCCCACCAGCACAGCCCCGAGACTGCTGACGGGGCAGAGAATATGGAATCAGGCACAGCTGCAGGGGCTATTGCTGCCTGGAGTGCTGTTTCTATCGACCTCAACCCACGCACACCTGGGGTGGGCTTGCCGGCAGGGTCAGGCTGCCCAGGTCAGCTAATCCTCAGCCCTCAGGGAATCACATTGCAGAAAATGGACCTCGCTAAGACAGAATATTAGCCAAGGAGAAAAAGAGCACAATGCCATTTGCAGCCCCGTAGATGAGTCTACAGGTAATCACGTGACTTGTAGTAAGTCAGAAAGTGAAAGACACATATCGTAGGATATCACTTATAGGTGTTACCTAAAAACGGATACCAGGGCAGATATTTCCACGGAGAAGGGCAATCACAGATTCATTAAACAAACTTATGGTTCACCAATGGAAAGGTGTGAGGATTGGATTCATTACGATATTGGGGTTAAGAGACATATACAAACACAGGTGAAATATATAATCACCAAAGACCTACGGAATGCCAAGAGAAGACTACTCAACATTCTGTCATAACGTACATGGGAAAAGGGTCCCAGGAAGAACAGACATATGTATATGTGTAAAAGAACCACATCTTGCACACCTACAACAAGCAAACGTTGTAATCAAACTTGCTGTAATAAAAAATTAAAAATTAAATTAAAAACACGAACAAGAAGTAGTGAGACAAACTTGAGGGGCTTTCTCCTGGCACATTCCATTCTAAATTCCAATCTAGAACAGGCTTCCATTGAGGCTCTGTTGCCCTGGTAACCAGATTTGCTAAGGGAGAACTGCTGCCACCTTGTGGCCATTTCGCACAACAGCAGCTTTAATCCCAGCGCTACTGGTCAGTGGATATTCCAAATCATTGCAGGCCTGTAAATGACACCTGCCCTGAAAACAAATCCTGGGGTCATATATCGACCAAAAAGTTCAAAAGACGTCCATATTTCAAAACGACAGTTTCAAGAGGCATATTTCACGCACATTAGTGTTCTGCTTCTTTTGCTTTCTTTCTTTTTTGGTTAAAAAAAACGGGAATGGAAAAAGGCAACCCTCAGAATGGGCGAAAACGTTCGCAAACGAATCAATGGACAAGGGTTTAATCTCCAATATATATAAACAGCTCACGCAGCTTAATATTAATAAAAGAAACAACCCAATACAAAAATGGGCAGAAGATCTAAATAGACGTTTCTTCAAAGAAGTCACAGAGACGGCCAAGACGCACATGAAAAGCTGCTCAACACCACTAATTATTAGAGAAATGCAAATCAAAACGACAATGAGGTATCACCTCACACCTGTTAGAATCGGCATCATCAGAAAATCTACAAACAACAAATTCTGGGGAGGGTGTGGACAAAAGGAACCCTCTTCCACTATTGGTGGGAAGGTAAATTGATACAGTCACTATGGAGAACAGTATGGAGTTTCCTTAAAGAAACTAGAAATAGAATTACCATAGGATCCAGCAATCCCACTTCTGGGCATATACACAGAGACAACCATAAATCAAAAACACACATTCACCACAATGTTCATTGCAGCACTATTTACAATAGCCAGGTAATGGAAGCAACCTAAATGCCCACAGACAGATGAATGGATAAAGATGTGGTACATACATAAAATGGGATATGACTCAGCCATGAAAAGGAATGAAACTGGGTTATTTGTAGAGAAGTCGGTGGATCTAGAGACTGTCATACAGAATGAAGTAAGTCAGAAAGAGCAAAACAAATATTCTGTATTAATGCATGTATGTGGAACCTAGATATATGGTACAGATGAACAGGTTTGCAGGGCAGAAATAGAGAAACAGAGGTAGAGAACAAACGTATGGACACCAAGTGGGGGAAGCCATGGGGTGATGGTGGTCAGATGAGTTGGGAGATAGGTATTGACCTGTATATATGTATATGAATAAAATAGATAACTAATAATAACCTGCTGTATAGAAAAATAAATATAATTAAACTGCAAAATTTTTAGAAATGAAATTTAAAAATAAAACAGAAAAAAAGTTCTTCCCTTCACACAGATGTATTTCTATGAATGAATTATTTCCATGCTTATATCAATAAATACATAAAAGATGAATAACTTCTAACTTGAACCAAAAAAGAAAAAAAAAATCCTGTACCCAGCAGTTATACATAGGAAAACCCTATCAGGGCACTTGTTCCAGCGGTAAACAATTCTGAGATTGGTCAGAGGTGGGGAATCATCTCCCATACAGCCAGCAGCCCGGCCCCCCCACGCAAGGAGCGTCCTGATTGCAAAGCTGGGGGACCGTGCCGAGGCCTCTGTGAGTAAACGTGAGCTGAGCCCCAGGCCAGCTGCTGCTGAACTGTTCCCACCCTTCCCAGGTAAAACACCTGAATATGTACAAGGGCTTGAAAGCCTAGAGGAAGGGCCGTGGAGCCACACCAGCGACAGCACGCAGGCCAACTTGGTGCATGCAGGCCAGCCAGGATGGTCCTGGCCCCGGGCACTCTTCTAGAAGCTTTCCATTTCCCTGCCTGATATACCCCTCCTGTCCCGGCCATCATTCCTTTTTTTCCTTCCTCACCTCAGCCCGGAGAGAAATTCCAGTGGAAGTTATGGGTGACACATCCTCTTCTTTACAGGTGGCAGCCTGGCAACTCCTGCAGAAAGTCCAGCAGAGCCCCACTCACACCGGGCCACCAACAAAGCCGTGGACCCTCACACCCTCCCACCAGCACAGCCCCGAGACTGCTGACGGGGCAGAGAATATGGAATCAGGCACAGCTGCAGGGGCTATTGCTGCCTGGAGTGCTGTTTCTATCGACCTCAACCCAGGCACACCTGGGGAGGGCTTGCCGGGAGGGTCAGGCTGCCCAGGTCAGCTAATCCTCAGCCCTCAGGGAATCACATTGCAGAAAATGGACCTCGCTAAGACAGAATATTAGCCAAGGAAAAAAAGAGCACAATGCCATTTGCAGCCCCGTAGATGAGTCTACAGGTAAGCACGTGACTTGTAGTAAGTCAGAAAGTGAAAGACACATATCGTAGGATATCACTTATAGGTGTTACCTAAAAACGGATACCAGGGCAGATATTTCCACGGAGAAGGGCAATGACAGATTCATTAAACAAACTTATGGTTCACCAATGGAAAGGTGTGAGGATTGGATTCATTACGATATTGGGGTTAAGAGACATATACAAACACAGGTGAAATATATAATCACCAAAGACCTACGGAATGCCAAGAGAAGACTACTCAACATTCTGTCATAACGTACATGGGAAAAGGGTCCCAGGAAGAACAGACATATGTATATGTGTAAAAGAACCACATCTTGCACACCTACAACAAGCAAACGTTGTAATCAAACTTGCTGTAATAAAAAATTAAAAATTAAATTAAAAACACGAACAAGAAGTAGTGAGACAAACTTGAGGGGCTTTCTCCTGGCACATTCCATTCTAAATTCCAATCTAGAACAGGCTTCCATTGAGGCTCTGTTGCCCTGGTAACCAGATTTGCTAAGGGAGAACTGCTGCCACCTTGTGGCCATTTCGCACAACAGCAGCTTTAATCCCAGCGCTACTGGTCAGTGGATATTCCAAATCATTGCAGGCCTGTAAATGACACCTGCCCTGAAAACAAATCCTGGGGTCATATATCGACCAAAAAGTTCAAAAGACGTCCATATTTCAAAACGACAGTTTCAAGAGGCATATTTCACGCACATTAGTGTTCTGCTTCTTTTGCTTTCTTTCTTTTTTGGTTAAAAAAAAACGGGAATGGAAAAAGGCAACCCTCAGAATGGGCGAAAACGTTCGCAAACGAATCAATGGACAAGGGTTTAATCTCCAATATATATAAACAGCTCACGCAGCTTAATATTAATAAAACAAACAACCCAATACAAAAATGGGCAGAAGATCTAAATAGACGTTTCTTCAAAGAAGTCACAGAGACGGCCAAGACGCACATGAAAAGCTGCTCAACACCACTAATTATTAGAGAAATGCAAATCAAAACGACAATGAGGTATCACCTCACACCTGTTAGAATCGGCATCATCAGAAAATCTACAAACAACAAATTCTGGGGAGGGTGTGGACAAAAGGAACCCTCTTCCACTATTGGTGGGAAGGTAAATTGATACAGTCACTATGGAGAACAGTATGGAGTTTCCTTAAAGAAACTAGAAATAGAATTACCATAGGATCCAGCAATCCCACTTCTGGGCATATAGCCAGAGACAACCATAAATCAAAAACACACATTCACCACAATGTTCATTGCAGCACTATTTACAATAGCCAGGTAATGGAAGCAACCTAAATGCCCACAGACAGATGAATGGATAAAGATGTGGTACATACATAAAATGGGATATGACTCAGCCATGAAAAGGAATGAAACTGGGTTATTTGTAGAGAAGTCGGTGGATCTAGAGACTGTCATACAGAATGAAGTAAGTCAGAAAGAGCAAAACAAATATTCTGTATTAATGCATGTATGTGGAACCTAGATATATGGTACAGATGAACAGGTTTGCAGGGCAGAAATAGAGAAACAGAGGTAGAGAACAAACGTATGGACACCAAGTGGGGGAAGCCATGGGGTGATGGTGGTCAGATGAGTTGGGAGATAGGTATTGACCTGTATATATGTATATGAATAAAATAGATAACTAATAATAACCTGCTGTATAGAAAAATAAATATAATTAAACTGCAAAATTTTTAGAAATGAAATTTAAGAATAAAACAGAAAAATTTCTTCCCTTCACACAGATGTATTTCTATGAATGAATTATTTCCATGCTTATATCAATAAATACATAAAAGATGAATAACTTCTAACTTGAACCAAAAAAGAAAAAAAAACCTGAACCCAGCAGTTATACAGAGGAAAACCCTATCAGGGCACTTGTTCCAGTGGTAAACAATTTTGACATTGGTCAGAGGTGGGGAATCATCTCCCATACAGCCTGCAGCCCGGCCCCCCCACGCAAGGAGCATCCTCATTGCAAAGCTGGGGGACCATGCCGAGGCCTCTGTGAGTAAACGTGAGCTGAGCCCCAGGCCAGCTGCTGCTGAACTGTTCCCACCCTTCCCAGGTAAAACACCTGAATATGTACAAGGTCTTGAAAGCCTAGAGGAAGGGCCGTGGAGCCACACCAGCGACAGCATGCAGGCCAACTTGGTGCCTGCAGGCCAGCCAGGATGGTCCTGGCCCCGGGCACTCTTCTAGAAGCTTTCCATTTCCCTGCCTGATATACCCCTCCTGTCCCGGCCATCATTCCTTTTTTTCCTTCCTCACCTCAGCCCGGAGAGAAATTCCAGTGGAAGTTATGGGTGACACATCCTCTTCTTTACAGGTGGCAGCCTGGCAACTCCTGCAGAAAGTCCAGCAGAGCCCCACTCACACCGGGCCACCAACAAAGCCGTGGACCCTCACACCCTCCCACCAGCACAGCCCCGAGACTGCTGACGGGGCAGAGAATATGGAATCAGGCACAGCTGCAGGGGCTATTGCTGCCTGGAGTGCTGTTTCTATCGACCTCAACCCACGCACACCTGGGGAGGGCTTGCCGGCAGGGTCAGGCTGCCCAGGTCAGCTAATCCTCAGCCCTCAGGGAATCACATTGCAGAAAATGGACCTCGCTAAGACAGAATATTAGCCAAGGAGAAAAAGAGCACAATGCCATTTGCAGCCCCGTAGATGAGTCTACAGGTAATCACGTGACTTGTAGTAAGTCAGAAAGTGAAAGACACATATCGTAGGATATCACTTATAGGTGTTACCTAAAAACGGATACCAGGGCAGATATTTCCACGGAGAAGGGCAATCACAGATTCATTAAACAAACTTATGGTTCACCAATGGAAAGGTGTGAGGATTGGATTCATTACGATATTGGGGTTAAGAGACATATACAAACACAGGTGAAATATATAATCACCAAAGACCTACGGAATGCCAAGAGAAGACTACTCAACATTCTGTCATAACGTACATGGGAAAAGGGTCCCAGGAAGAACAGACATATGTATATGTGTAACAGAACCACATCTTGCACACCTACAACAAGCAAACGTTGTAATCAAACTTGCTGTAATAAAAAATTAAAAATTAAATTAAAAACACGAACAAGAAGTAGTGAGACAAACTTGAGGGGCTTTCTCCTGGCACATTCCATTCTAAATTCCAATCTAGAACAGGCTTCCATTGAGGCTCTGTTGCCCTGGTAACCAGATTTGCTAAGGGAGAACTGCTGCCACCTTGTGGCCATTTCGCACAACAGCAGCTTTAATCCCAGCGCTACTGGTCAGTGGATATTCCAAATCATTGCAGGCCTGTAAATGACACCTGCCCTGAAAACAAATCCTGGGGTCATATATCGACCAAAAAGTTCAAAAGACGTCCATATTTCAAAACGACAGTTTCAAGAGGCATATTTCACGCACATTAGTGTTCTGCTTCTTTTGCTTTCTTTCTTTTTTGGTTAAAAAAAACGGGAATGGAAAAAGGCAACCCTCAGAATGGGCGAAAACGTTCGCAAACGAATCAATGGACAAGGGTTTAATCTCCAATATATATAAACAGCTCACGCAGCTTAATATTAATAAAAGAAACAACCCAATACAAAAATGGGCAGAAGATCTAAATAGACGTTTCTTCAAAGAAGTCACAGAGACGGCCAAGACGCACATGAAAAGCTGCTCAACACCACTAATTATTAGAGAAATGCAAATCAAAACGACAATGAGGTATCACCTCACACCTGTTAGAATCGGCATCATCAGAAAATCTACAAACAACAAATTCTGGGGAGGGTGTGGACAAAAGGAACCCTCTTCCACTATTGGTGGGAAGGTAAATTGATACAGTCACTATGGAGAACAGTATGGAGTTTCCTTAAAGAAACTAGAAATAGAATTACCATAGGATCCAGCAATCCCACTTCTGGGCATATAGCCAGAGAAAACCATAAATCAAAAACACACATTCACCACAATGTTCATTGCAGCACTATTTACAATAGCCAGGTAATGGAAGCAACCTAAATGCCCACAGACAGATGAATGGATAAAGATGTGGTACATACATAAAATGGGATATGACTCAGCCATGAAAAGGAATGAAACTGGGTTATTTGTAGAGAAGTCGGTGGATCTAGAGACTGTCATACAGAATGAAGTAAGTCAGAAAGAGCAAAACAAATATTCTGTATTAATGCATGTATGTGGAACCTAGATATATGGTACAGATGAACAGGTTTGCAGGGCAGAAATAGAGAAACAGAGGTAGAGAACAAACGTATGGACACCAAGTGGGGGAAGCCATGGGGTGATGGTGGTCAGATGAGTTGGGAGATAGGTATTGACCTGTATATATGTATATGAATAAAATAGATAACTAATAATAACCTGCTGTATCGAAAAATAAATATAATTAAACTGCAAAATTTTTAGAAATGAAATTTAAAAATAAAACAGAAAAAAGTTCTTCCCTTCACACAGATGTATTTCTATGAATGAATTATTTCCATGCTTATATCAATAAATACATAAAAGATGAATAAATTCTAACTTGAACCAAAAAAGAAAAAAAAAACCTGAACCCAGCAGTTATACAGAGGAAAACCCTATCAGGGCACTTGCTCCAGCGGTAAACAATTCTGACATTGGTCAGAGGTGGGGAATCATCTCCCATACAGCCAGCAGCCCGGCCCCCCCACGCAAGGAGCGTCGTCATTGCAAAGCTGGGGGACCGTGCCGAGGCCTCTGTGAGTAAACGTGAGCTGAGCCCCAGGCCAGCTGCTGCTGAACTGTTCCCACCCTTCCCAGGTAAAACACCTGAATATGTACAAGGGCTTGAAAGCCTAGAGGAAGGGCCGTGGAGCCACACCAGCGACAGCATGCAGGCCAACTTGGTGCCTGCAGGCCAGCCAGGATGGTCCTGGCCCCGGGCACTCTTCTAGAAGCTTTCCATTTCCCTGCCTGATATACCCCTCCTGTCCCGGCCATCATTCCTTTTTTCCTTCCTCACCTCAGCCCGGAGAGAAATTCCAGTGGAAGTTATGGGTGACACATCCTCTTCTTTACAGGTGGCAGCCTGGCAACTCCTGCAGAAAGTCCAGCAGAGCCCCACTCACACCGGGCCACCAACAAAGCCGTGGACCCTCACACCCTCCCACCAGCACAGCCCCGAGACTGCTGACGGGGCAGAGAATATGGAATCAGGCACAGCTGCAGGGGCTATTGCTGCCTGGAGTGCTGTTTCTATCGACCTCAACCCAGGCACACCTGGGGAGGGCTTGCCGGCAGGGTCAGGCTGCCCAGGTCAGCTAATCCTCAGCCCTCAGGGAATCACATTGCAGAAAATGGACCTCGCTAAGACAGAATATTAGCCAAGGAAAAAAAGGGCACAATGCCATTTGCAGCCCCGTAGATGAGTCTACAGGTAAGCACGTGACTTGTAGTAAGTCAGAAAGTGAAAGACACATATCGTAGGATATCACTTATAGGTGTTACCTAAAAACGGATACCAGGGCAGATATTTCCACAGAGAAGGGCAATCACAGATTCATTAAACAAACTTATGGTTCACCAATGGAAAGGTGTGAGGATTGGATTCATTACGATATTGGGGTTAAGAGACATATACAAACACAGGTGAAATATATAATCACCAAAGACCTACGGAATGCCAAGAGAAGACTACTCAACATTCTGTCATAACGTACATGGGAAAAGGGTCCCAGGAAGAACAGACATATGTATATGTGTAAAAGAACCACATCTTGCACACCTACAACAAGCAAACGTTGTAATCAAACTTGCTGTAATAAAAAATTAAAAATTAAATTAAAAACACGAACAAGAAGTAGTGAGACAAACTTGAGGGGCTTTCTCCTGGCACATTCCATTCTAAATTCCAATCTAGAACAGGCTTCCATTGAGGCTCTGTTGCCCTGGTAACCAGATTTGCTAAGGGAGAACTGCTGCCACCTTGTGGCCATTTCGCACAACAGCAGCTTTAATCCCAGCGCTACTGGTCAGTGGATATTCCAAATCATTGCAGGCCTGTAAATGACACCTGCCCTGAAAACAAATCCTGGGGTCATATATCGACCAAAAAGTTCAAAAGACGTCCATATTTCAAAACGACAGTTTCAAGAGGCATATTTCACGCACATTAGTGTTCTGCTTCTTTTGCTTTCTTTCTTTTTTGGTTAAAAAAAAACGGGAATGGAAAAAGGCAACCCTCAGAATGGGCGAAAATGTTCGCAAACGAATCAATGGACAAGGGTTTAATCTCCAATATATATAAACAGCTCACGCAGCTTAATATTAATAAAACAAACAACCCAATACAAAAATGGGCAGAAGATCTAAATAGACGTTTCTTCAAAGAAGTCACAGAGACGGCCAAGACGCACATGAAAAGCTGCTCAACACCACTAATTATTAGAGAAATGCAAATCAAAACGACAATGAGGTATCACCTCACACCTGTTAGAATCGGCATCATCAGAAAATCTACAAACAACAAATTCTGGGGAGGGTGTGGACAAAAGGAACCCTCTTCCACTATTGGTGGGAAGGTAAATTGATACAGTCACTATGGAGAACAGTATGGAGTTTCCTTAAAGAAACTAGAAATAGAATTACCATAGGATCCAGCAATCCCACTTCTGGGCATATAGCCAGAGACAACCATAAATCAAAAACACACATTCACCACAATGTTCATTGCAGCACTATTTACAATAGCCAGGTAATGGAAGCAACCTAAATGCCCACAGACAGATGAATGGATAAAGATGTGGTACATACATAAAATGGGATATGACTCAGCCATGAAAAGGAATGAAACTGGGTTATTTGTAGAGAAGTCGGTGGATCTAGAGACTGTCATACAGAATGAAGTAAGTCAGAAAGAGCAAAACAAATATTCTGTATTAATGCATGTATGTGGAACCTAGATATATGGTACAGATGAACAGGTTTTCAGGGCAGAAATAGAGAAACAGAGGTAGAGAACAAACGTATGGACACCAAGTGGGGGAAGCCATGGGGTGATGGTGGTCAGATGAGTTGGGAGATAGGTATTGACCTGTATATATGTATATGAATAAAATAGATAACTAATAATAACCTGCTGTATAGAAAAATAAATATAATTAAACTGCAAAATTTTTAGAAATGAAATTTAAAAATAAAACAGAAAAAAAGTTCTTCCCTTCACACAGATGTATTTCTATGAATGAATTATTTCCATGCTTATATCAATAAATACATAAAAGATGAATAACTTCTAACTTGAACCAAAAAAGAAAAAAAAATTCCTGTACCCAGCAGTTATACAGAGGAAAACCCTATCAGGGCACTTGTTCCAGCGGTAAACAATTCTGAGATTGGTCAGAGGTGGGGAATCATCTCCCATACAGCCAGCAGCCCGGCCCCCCCACGCAAGGAGCGTCCTGATTGCAAAGCTGGGGGACAGTGCCGAGGCCTCTGTGAGTAAACGTGAGCTGAGCCCCAGGCCAGCTGCTGCTGAACTGTTCCCACCCTTCCCAGGTAAAACACCTGAATATGTACAAGGGCTTGAAAGCCTAGAGGAAGGGCCGTGGAGCCACACCAGCGACAGCACGCAGGCCAACTTGGTGCCTGCAGGCCAGCCAGGATGGTCCTGGCCCCGGGCGCTCTTCTGGAAGCTTTCCATTTCCCTGCCTGAGATATCCCTCCTGTCCCGGGCCCCACTCTTTTTTTTCCTCCCTCACCTCAGCCCGGAGAGAAATTCCAGTGGAAGTTATGGGTGACACATCCTCTTCTTTACAGGTGGCAGCCTGGCAACTCCTGCAGAAAGTCCAGCAGAGCCCCACTCACACCGGGCCACCAACAAAGCCGTGGACCCTCACACCCTCCCACCAGCACAGCCCCGAGACTGCTGACGGGGCAGAGAATATGGAATCAGGCACAGCTGCAGGGGCTATTGCTGCCTGGAGTGCTGTTTCTATCGACCTCAACCCAGGCACACCTGGGGAGGTCTTGCCGGGAGGGTCAGGCTGCCCAGGTCAGCTAATCCTCAGCCCTCAGGGAATCACATTGCAGAAAATGGACCTCGCTAAGACAGAATATTAGCCAAGGAAAAAAAGAGCACAATGCCATTTGCAGCCCCGTAGATGAGTCTACAGGTAAGCACGGGACTTGTAGTAAGTCAGAAAGTGAAAGACACATATCGTAGGGTATCACTTATAGGTGTTACCTAAAAACGGATACCAGGGCAGATATTTCCACGGAGAAGGGCAATCACAGATTCATTAAACAAACTTATGGTTCACCAATGGAAAGGTGTGAGGATTGGATTCATTACGATATTGGGGTTAAGAGACATATACAAACACAGGTGAAATATATAATCACCAAAGACCTACGGAATGCCAAGAGAAGACTACTCAACATTCTGTCATAACGTACATGGGAAAAGGGTCCCAGGAAGAACAGACATATGTATATGTGTAAAAGAACCACATCTTGCACACCTACAACAAGCAAACGTTGTAATCAAACTTGCTGTAATAAAAAATTAAAAATTAAATTAAAAACACGAACAAGAAGTAGTGAGACAAACTTGAGGGGCTTTCTCCTGGCACATTCCATTCTAAATTCCAATCTAGAACAGGCTTCCATTGAGGCTCTGTTGCCCTGGTAACCAGATTTGCTAAGGGAGAACTGCTGCCACCTTGTGGCCATTTCGCACAACAGCAGCTTTAATCCCAGCGCTACTGGTCAGTGGATATTCCAAATCATTGCAGGCCTGTAAATGACACCTGCCCTGAAAACAAATCCTGGGGTCATATATCGACCAAAAAGTTCAAAAGACGTCCATATTTCAAAACGACAGTTTCAAGAGGCATATTTCACGCACATTAGTGTTCTGCTTCTTTTGCTTTCTTTCTTTTTTGGTTAAAAAAAAACGGGAATGGAAAAAGGCAACCCTCAGGATGGGCGAAAACGTTCGCAAACGAATCAATGGACAAGGGTTTAATCTCCAATATATATAAACAGCTCACGCAGCTTAATATTAATAAAACAAACAACCCAATACAAAAATGGGCAGAAGATCTAAATAGACGTTTCTTCAAAGAAGTCACAGAGACGGCCAAGACGCACATGAAAAGCTGCACAACACCACTAATTATTAGAGAAATGCAAATCAAAACGACAATGAGGTATCACCTCACACCTGTTAGAATCGGCATCATCAGAAAATCTACAAACAACAAATTCTGGGGAGGGTGTGGACAAAAGGAACCCTCTTCCACTATTGGTGGGAAGGTAAATTGATACAGTCACTATGGAGAACAGTATGGAGTTTCCTTAAAGAAACTAGAAATAGAATTACCATAGGATCCAGCAATCCCACTTCTGGGCATATAGCCAGAGACAACCATAAATCAAAAACACACATTCACCACAATGTTCATTGCAGCACTATTTACAATAGCCAGGTAATGGAAGCAACCTAAATGCCCACAGACAGATGAATGGATAAAGATGTGGTACATACATAAAATGGGATATGACTCAGCCATGAAAAGGAATGAAACTGGGTTATTTGTAGAGAAGTCGGTGGATCTAGAGACTGTCATACAGAATGAAGTAAGTCAGAAAGAGCAAAACAAATATTCTGTATTAATGCATGTATGTGGAACCTAGATATATGGTACAGATGAACAGGTTTGCAGGGCAGAAATAGAGAAACAGAGGTAGAGAACAAACGTATGGACACCAAGTGGGGGAAGCCATGGGGTGATGGTGGTCAGATGAGTTGGGAGATAGGTATTGACCTGTATATATGTATATGAATAAAATAGATAACTAATAATAACCTGCTGTATAGAAAAATAAATATAATTAAACTGCAAAATTTTTAGAAATGAAATTTAAAAATAAAACAGAAAAAAAGTTCTTCCCTTCACACAGATGTATTTCTATGAATGAATTATTTCCATGCTTATATCAATAAATACATAAAAGATGAATAACTTCTAACTTGAACCAAAAAAGAAAAAAAAACCTGAACCCAGCAGTTATACAGAGGAAAACCCTATCAGGGCACTTGTTCCAGTGGTAAACAATTTTGACATTGGTCAGAGGTGGGGAATCATCTCCCATACAGCCAGCAGCCCGGCCCCCCCACGCAAGGAGCATCCTCATTGCAAAGCTGGGGGACCGTGCCGAGGCCTCTGTGAGTAAACGTGAGCTGAGCCCCAGGCCAGCTGCTGCTGAACTGTTCCCACCCTTCCCAGGTAAAACACCTGAATATGTACAAGGTCTTGAAAGCCTAGAGGAAGGGCCGTGGAGCCACACCAGCGACAGCATGCAGGCCAACTTGGTGCCTGCAGGCCAGCCAGGATGGTCCTGGCCCCGGGCACTCTTCTAGAAGCTTTCCATTTCCCTGCCTGATATACCCCTCCTGTCCCGGCCATCATTCCTTTTTTTCCTTCCTCACCTCAGCCCGGAGAGAAATTCCAGTGGAAGTTATGGGTGACACATCCTCTTCTTTACAGGTGGCAGCCTGGCAACTCCTGCAGAAAGTCCAGCAGAGCCCCACTCACACCGGGCCACCAACAAAGCCGTGGACCCTCACACCCTCCCACCAGCACAGCCCCGAGACTGCTGACGGGGCAGAGAATATGGAATCAGGCACAGCTGCAGGGGCTATTGCTGCCTGGAGTGCTGTTTCTATCGACCTCAACTCACGCACACCTGGGGAGGGCTTGCCGGCAGGGTCAGGCTGCCCAGGTCAGCTAATCCTCAGCCCTCAGGGAATCACATTGCAGAAAATGGACCTCGCTAAGATAGAATATTAGCCAAGGAAAAAAAGGGCACAATGCCATTTGCAGCCCCGTAGATGAGTCTACAGGTAAGCACGTGACTTGTAGTAAGTCAGAAAGTGAAAGACACATATCGTAGGATATCACTTATAGGTGTTACCTAAAAACGGATACCAGGGCAGATATTTCCACGGAGAAGGGCAATCACAGATTCATTAAACAAACTTATGGTTCACCAATGGAAAGGTGTGAGGATTGGATTCATTACGATATTGGGGTTAAGAGACATATACAAACACAGGTGAAATATATAATCACCAAAGACCTACGGAATGCCAAGAGAAGACTACTCAACATTCTGTCATAACGTACATGGGAAAAGGGTCCCAGGAAGAACAGACATATGTATATGTGTAACAGAACCACATCTTGCACACCTACAACAAGCAAACGTTGTAATCAAACTTGCTGTAATAAAAACTTAAAAATTAAAATAAAAACACGAACAAGAAGTAGTGAGACAAACTTGAGGGGCTTTCTCCTGGCACATTCCATTCTAAATTCCAATCTAGAACAGGCTTCCATTGAGGCTCTGTTGCCCTGGTAACCAGATTTGCTAAGGGAGAACTGCTGCCACCTTGTGGCCATTTCGCACAACAGCAGCTTTAATCCCAGCGCTACTGGTCAGTGGATATTCCAAATCATTGCAGGCCTGTAAATGACACCTGCCCTGAAAACAAATCCTGGGGTCATATATCGACCAAAAAGTTCAAAAGACGTCCATATTTCAAAACGACAGTTTCAAGAGGCATATTTCACGCACATTAGTGTTCTGCTTCTTTTGCTTTCTTTCTTTTTTGGTTAAAAAAAAACGGGAATGGAAAAAGGCAACCCTCAGAATGGGCGAAAACGTTCGCAAACGAATCAATGGACAAGGGTTTAATCTCCAATATATATAAACAGCTCACGCAGCTTAATATTAATAAAACAAACAACCCAATACAAAAATGGGCAGAAGATCTAAATAGACGTTTCTTCAAAGAAGTCACAGAGACGGCCAAGACGCACATGAAAAGATGCTCAACACCACTAATTATTAGAGAAATGCAAATCAAAACGACAATGAGGTATCACCTCACACCTGTTAGAATCGGCATCATCAGAAAATCTACAAACAACAAATTCTGGGGAGGGTGTGGACAAAAGGAACCCTCTTCCACTATTGGTGGGAAGGTAAATTGATACAGTCACTATGGAGAACAGTATGGAGTTTCCTTAAAGAAACTAGAAATAGAATTACCATAGGATCCAGCAATCCCACTTCTGGGCATATACACAGAGACAACCATAAATCAAAAACACACATTCACCACAATGTTCATTGCAGCACTATTTACAATAGCCAGGTAATGGAAGCAACCTAAATGCCCACAGACAGATGAATGGATAAAGATGTGGTACATACATAAAATGGGATATGACTCAGCCATGAAAAGGAATGAAACTGGGTTATTTGTAGAGAAGTCGGTGGATCTAGAGACTGTCATACAGAATGAAGTAAGTCAGAAAGAGCAAAACAAATATTCTGTATTAATGCATGTATGTGGAACCTAGATATATGGTACAGATGAACAGGTTTGCAGGGCAGAAATAGAGAAACAGAGGTAGAGAACAAACGTATGGACACCAAGTGGGGGAAGCCATGGGGTGATGGTGGTCAGATGAGTTGGGAGATAGGTATTGACCTGTATATATGTATATGAATAAAATAGATAACTAAAAATAACCTGCTGTATAGAAAAATAAATATAATTAAACTGCAAAATTTTTATAAATGAAATTTAAAAATAAAACAGAAAAAAGTTCTTCCCTTCACACAGATGTATTTATATGAATGAATTATTTCCATGCTTATATCAATAAATACATAAAAGATGAATAAATTCTAACTTGAACCAAAAAAGAAAAAAAAAACCTGAACCCAGCAGTTATACAGAGGAAAACCCTATCAGGGCACTTGCTCCAGCGGTAAACAATTCTGACATTGGTCAGAGGTGGGGAATCATCTCCCATACAGCCAGCAGCCCGGCCCCCCCACGCAAGGAGCCTCCTCATTGCAAAGCTGGGGGACCGTGCCGAGGCCTCTGTGAGTAAACGTGAGCTGAGCCCCAGGCCAGCTGCTGCTGAACTGTTCCCACCCTTCCCAGGTAAAACACCTGAATATGTACAAGGGCTTGAAAGCCTAGAGGAAGGGCCGTGGAGCCACACCAGCGACAGCATGCAGGCCAACTTGGTGCCTGCAGGCCAGCCAGGATGGTCCTGGCCCCGGGCACTCTTCTAGAAGCTTTCCATTTCCCTGCCTGATATACCCCTCCTGTCCCGGCCATCATTCCTTTTTTTCCTTCCTCACCTCAGCCCGGAGAGAAATTCCAGTGGAAGTTATGGGTGACACATCCTCTTCTTTACAGGTGGCAGCCTGGCAACTCCTGCAGAAAGTCCAGCAGAGCCCCACTCACACCGGGCCACCAACAAAGCCGTGGACCCTCACACCCTCCCACCAGCACAGCCCCGAGACTGCTGACGGGGCAGAGAATATGGAATCAGGCACAGCTGCAGGGGCTATTGCTGCCTGGAGTGCTGTTTCTATCGACCTCAACCCACGCACACCTGGGGTGGGCTTGCCGGCAGGGTCAGGCTGCCCAGGTCAGCTAATCCTCAGCCCTCAGGGAATCACATTGCAGAAAATGGACCTCGCTAAGACAGAATATTAGCCAAGGAAAAAAAGGGCACAATGCCATTTGCAGCCCCGTAGATGAGTCTACAGGTAAGCACGTGACTTGTAGTAAGTCAGAAAGTGAAAGACACATATCGTAGGATATCACTTATAGGTGTTACCTAAAAACGGATACCAGGGCAGATATTTCCACGGAGAAGGGCAATCACAGATTCATTAAACAAACTTATGGTTCACCAATGGAAAGGTGTGAGGATTGGATTCATTACGATATTGGGGTTAAGAGACATATACAAACACAGGTGAAATATATAATCACCAAAGACCTACGGAATGCCAAGAGAAGACTACTCAACATTCTGTCATAACGTACATGGGAAAAGGGTCCCAGGAAGAACAGACATATGTATATGTGTAACAGAACCACATCTTGCACACCTACAACAAGCAAACGTTGTAATCAAACTTGCTGTAATAAAAACTTAAAAATTAAAATAAAAACACGAACAAGAAGTAGTGAGACAAACTTGAGGGGCTTTCTCCTGGCACATTCCATTCTAAATTCCAATCTAGAACAGGCTTCCATTGAGGCTCTGTTGCCCTGGTAACCAGATTTGCTAAGGGAGAACTGCTGCCACCTTGTGGCCATTTCGCACAACAGCAGCTTTAATCCCAGCGCTACTGGTCAGTGGATATTCCAAATCATTGCAGGCCTGTAAATGACACCTGCCCTGAAAACAAATCCTGGGGTCATATATCGACCAAAAAGTTCAAAAGACGTCCATATTTCAAAACGACAGTTTCAAGAGGCATATTTCACGCACATTAGTGTTCTGCTTCTTTTGCTTTCTTTCTTTTTTGGTTAAAAAAAACGGGAATGGAAAAAGGCAACCCTCAGAATGGGCGAAAACGTTCGCAAACGAATCAATGGACAAGGGTTTAATCTCCAATATATATAAACAGCTCACGCAGCTTAATATTAATAAAACAAACAACCCAATACAAAAATGGGCAGAAGATCTAAATAGACGTTTCTTCAAAGAAGTCACAGAGACGGCCAAGACGCACATGAAAAGCTGCTCAACACCACTAATTATTAGAGAAATGCAAATCAAAACGACAATGAGGTATCACCTCACACCTGTTAGAATCGGCATCATCAGAAAATCTACAAACAACAAATTCTGGGGAGGGTGTGGACAAAAGGAACCCTCTTCCACTATTGGTGGGAAGGTAAATTGATACAGTCACTATGGAGAACAGTATGGAGTTTCCTTAAAGAAACTAGAAATAGAATTACCATAGGATCCAGCAATCCCACTTCTGGGCATATACACAGAGACAACCATAAATCAAAAACACACATTCACCACAATGTTCATTGCAGCACTATTTACAATAGCCAGGTAATGGAAGCAACCTAAATGCCCACAGACAGATGAATGGATAAAGATGTGGTACATACATAAAATGGGATATGACTCAGCCATGAAAAGGAATGAAACTGGGTTATTTGTAGAGAAGTCGGTGGATCTAGAGACTGTCATACAGAATGAAGTAAGTCAGAAAGAGCAAAACAAATATTCTGTATTAATGCATGTATGTGGAACCTAGATATATGGTACAGATGAACAGGTTTGCAGGGCAGAAATAGAGAAACAGAGGTAGAGAACAAACGTATGGACACCAAGTGGGGGAAGCCATGGGGTGATGGTGGTCAGATGAGTTGGGAGATAGGTATTGACCTGTATATATGTATATGAATAAAATAGATAACTAATAATAACCTGCTGTATAGAAAAATAAATATAATTAAACTTCAAAATTTTAGAAATGAAATTTAAAAATAAAACAGAAAAAAGTTCTTCCCTTCACACAGATATATTTCTATGAATGAATTATTTCCATGCTTATATCAATAAATACATTATAGATGAATAAATTCTAACTTGAACCAAAAAAGAAAAAAAAACCTGAACCCAGCAGTTATACAGAGGAAAACCCTATCAGGGCACTTGCTCCAGCGGTAAACAATTCTGACATTGGTCAGAGGTGGGGAATCATCTCCCATACAGCCAGCAGCCCGGCCCCCCCACGCAAGGAGCATCCTCATTGCAAAGCTGGGGGACCGTGCCGAGGCCTCTGTGAGTAAACGTGAGCTGAGCCCCAGGCCAGCTGCTGCTGAACTGTTCCCACCCTTCCCAGGTAAAACACCTGAATATGTACAAGGTCTTGAAAGCCTAGAGGAAGGGCCGTGGAGCCACACCAGCGACAGCATGCAGGCCAACTTGGTGCCTGCAGGCCAGCCAGGATGGTCCTGGCCCCGGGCACTCTTCTAGAAGCTTTCCATTTCCCTGCCTGATATACCCCTCCTGTCCCGGCCATCATTCCTTTTTTTCCTTCCTCACCTCAGCCCGGAGAGAAATTCCAGTGGAAGTTATGGGTGACACATCCTCTTCTTTACAGGTGGCAGCCTGGCAACTCCTGCAGAAAGTCCAGCAGAGCCCCACTCACACCGGGCCACCAACAAAGCCGTGGACCCTCACACCCTCCCACCAGCACAGCCCCGAGACTGCTGACGGGGCAGAGAATATGGAATCAGGCACAGCTGCAGGGGCTATTGCTGCCTGGAGTGCTGTTTCTATCGACCTCAACCCACACACACCTGGGGAGGGCTTGCCGGCAGGGTCAGGCTGCCCAGGTCAGCTAATCCTCAGCCCTCAGGGAATCACATTGTAGAAAATGGACCTCGCTAAGACAGAATATTAGCCAAGGAAAAAAAGGGCACAATGCCATTTGCAGCCCCGTAGATGAGTCTACAGGTAAGCACGTGACTTGTAGTAAGTCAGAAAGTGAAAGACACATATCGTAGGATATCACTTATAGGTGTTACCTAAAAACGGATACCAGGGCAGATATTTCCACGGAGAAGGGCAATCACAGATTCATTAAACAAACTTATGGTTCACCAATGGAAAGGTGTGAGGATTGGATTCATTACGATATTGGGGTTAAGAGACATATACAAACACAGGTGAAATATATAATCACCAAAGACCTACGGAATGCCAAGAGAAGACTACTCAACATTCTGTCATAATGTACATGGGAAAAGGGTCCCAGGAAGAACAGACATATGTATATGTGTAACAGAACCACATCTTGCACACCTACAACAAGCAAACGTTGTAATCAAACTTGCTGTAATAAAAAATTAAAAATTAAATTAAAAACACGAACAAGAAGTAGTGAGACAAACTTGAGGGGCTTTCTCCTGGCACATTCCATTCTAAATTCCAATCTAGAACAGGCTTCCATTGAGGCTCTGTTGCCCTAGTAACCAGATTTGCTAAGGGAGAACTGCTGCCACCTTGTGGCCATTTCACACAACAGCAGCTTTAATCCCAGCGCTAATGGTCAGTGGATATTCCAAATCATTGCAGGCCTGTAAATGACACCTGCCCTGAAAACAAATCCTGGGGTCATATATCGACCAAAAAGTTCAAAAGACGTCCATATTTCAAAACGACAGTTTCAAGAGGCATATTTCACGCACATTAGTGTTCTGCTTCTTTTGCTTTCTTTCTTTTTTGGTTAAAAAAAAAAGGGAATGGAAAAAGGCAACCCTCAGAATGGGCGAAAACATTCGCAAACGAATGAATGGACAAGGGTTTAATCTCCAATATATATAAACAGCTCACGCAGCTTAATATTAATAAAACAAACAACCCAATACAAAAATGGGCAGAAGATCTAAATAGACGTTTCTTCAAAGAAGTCACAGAGACGGCCAAGACGCACATGAAAAGCTGCTCAACACCACTAATTATTAGAGAAATGCAAATCAAAATGACAATGAGGTATCACCTCACACCTGTTAGAATCGGCAGCATCATAAAATCTACAAACAACAAATTCTGGGGAGGGTGTGGACAAAAGGAACCCTCTTCCACTATTAGTGGGAAGGTAAATTGATACAGTCACTATGGAGAACAGTATGGAGTTTCCTTAAAGAAACTAGGAATAGAATTACCATAGGATCCAGCAATCCCACTTCTGGGCATATACCCAGAGACAACCATAAATCAAAAACACACATTCACCACAATGTTCATTGCAGCACTATTTACAAGAGCCAGGTAATGGAAGCAACCTAAATGCCCACAGACAGACGAATGGATAAAGATGTGGTACATACATAAAATGGGATATGACTCAGCCATGAAAAGGAATGAAACTGGGTTATTTGTAGAGAAGTCGGTGGATCTAGAGACTGTCATACAGAATGAAATAAGTCAGAAAGAGCAAAACAAATATTCTGTATTAATGCATGTATGTAGAACCTAGATATATGGTACAGATGAACAGGTTTGCAGGGCAGAAATAGAGAAACAGAGGTAGAGAACAAACGTATGGACACCAAGTGGGGGAAGCCATGGGGTGTTGGTGGTCAGATGAGTTGGGAGATAGGTATTGACCTGTATATATGTATATGAATAAAATAGATAACTAATAATAACCTGCTGTATAGAAAAATAAATATGATTAAACTGAAAAATTTTTAGAAATGAAATTTAAAAATAAAACAGAAAAAAGTTCTTCCCTTCACACAGATGTATTTCTATGAATAAATTATTTCCATGCTTATATCAATAAATACATAAAAGATGAATAACTTCTAACTTGAATCAAAAAAGAAAAAAAAATCCTGTACCCAGCAGTTATACAGAGGAAAACCCTATCAGGGCACTTGTTCCAGCGGTAAACAATTCTGAGATTGGTCAGAGGTGGGGAATCATCTCCCATACAGCCAGCAGCCCGGCCCCCCCACGCAAGGAGCGTCCTGATTGCAAAGCTGGGGAACAGTGCCGAGGCCTCTGTGAGTAAACGTGAGCTGAACCCCAGGCCAGCTGCTGCTGAACTGTTCCCACCCTTCCCAGGTAAAACACCTGAATATGTACAAGGGCTTGAAAGCCTAGAGGAAGGGCCGTGGAGCCACACCAGCGACAGCACGCAGGCCAACTTGGTGCCTGCAGGCCAGCCAGGATGGTCCTGGCCCCGGGCGCTCTTCTGGAAGCTTTCCATTTCCCTGCCTGAGATACCACTCCTGTCCCGGCCCCCACTCCTTTTTTTCCTCCCTCACCTCAGCCCGGAGAGAAATTCCAGTGGAAGTTATGGGTGACACATCCTCTTCTTTACAGGTGGCAACCTGGCAACTCCTGCAGAAATTCCAGCAGAGCCCCACTCACACCGGGCCACCAACAAAGCCGTGGACCCTCACACCCTCCCACCAGCACAGCCCCGAGACTGCTGACGGGGCAGAGAATATGGAGTCAGGCACAGCTGCAGGGGCTATTGCTGCCTGGAGTGCTGTTTCTATTGAACTCAACCCAGGCACACCTGGGGAGGGCTTGCCGGCAGGGTCAGGCTGCCCAGGTCAGCTAATCCTCAGCCCTCAGGGAATCACATTGCAGAAAATGGACCTCGCTAAGACAGAATATTAGCCAAGGAGAAAAAGAGCACAATGCCATTTGCAGCCCCGTAGATGAGTCTACAGGTAATCACGTGACTTGTAGTAAGTCAGAAAGTGAAAGACACATATCGTAGGATATCACTTATAGGTGTTACCTAAAAACGGATACCAGGGCAGATATTTCCACGGAGAAGGGCAATCACAGATTCATTAAACAAACTTATGGTTCACCAATGGAAAGGTGTGAGGATTGGATTCATTACGATATTGGGGTTAAGAGACATATACAATCACAGGTGAAATATATAATCACCAAAGACCTACGGAATGCCAAGAGAAGACTACTCAACATTCTGTCATAACGTACATGGGAAAAGGGTCCCAGGAAGAACAGACATATGTATATGTGTAAAAGAACCACATCTTGCACACCTACAACAAGCAAACGTTGTAATCAAACTTGCTGTAATAAAAAATTAAAAATTAAATTAAAAACACGAACAAGAAGTAGTGAGACAAACTTGAGGGGCTTTCTCCTGGCACATTCCATTCTAAATTCCAATCTAGAACAGGCTTCCATTGAGGCTCTGTTGCCCTGGTAACCAGATTTGCTAAGGGAGAACTGCTGCCACCTTGTGGCCGTTTCACACAACAGCAGCTTTAATCCCAGCGCTACTGGTCAGTGGATATTCCAAATCATTGCAGGCCTGTAAATGACACCTGCCCTGAAAACAAATCGTGGGGTCATATATCGACCAAAAAGTTCAAAAGACGTCCATATTTCAAAACGACAGTTTCAAGAGGCATATTTCACGCACATTAGTGTTCTGCTTCTTTTGCTTTCTTTCTTTTTTGGTTAAAAAAAAAGGGAATGGAAAAAGGCAACCCTCAGAATGGGCGAAAACGTTCGCAAACGAATCAATGGACAAGGGTTTAATCTCCAATATATATAAACAGCTCACGCAGCTTAATATTAATAAAACAAACAACCCAATACAAAAATGGGCAGAAGATCTAAATAGACGTTTCTTCAAAGAAGTCACAGAGACGGCCAATACGCACATGAAAAGATGCTCAACACCACTAATTATTAGAGAAATGCAAATCAAAATGACAATGAGGTATCACCTCACACCTGTTAGAATCGGCAGCATCAGAAAATCTACAAACAACAAATTCTGGGGAGGGTGTGGACAAAAGGAACCCTCTTCCACTATTAGTGGGAAGGTAAATTGATACAGTCACTATGGAGAACAGTATGGAGTTTCCTTAAAGAAACTAGGAATAGAATTACCATAGGATCCAGCAATCCCACTTCTGGGCATATACCCAGAGACAACCATAAATCAAAAACACACATTCACCACAATGTTCAGTGCAGCACTATTTACAATAGCCAGGTAATGGAAGCAACCTAAATGCCCACAGACAGACGAATGGATAAAGATGTGGTACATACATAAAATGGGATATGACTCAGCCATGAAAAGGAATGAAACTGGGTTATTTGTAGAGAAGTCGGTGGATCTAGAGACTGTCATACAGAATGAAGTAAGTCAGAAAGAGCAAAACAAATATTCTGTATTAATGCATGTATGTAGAACCTAGATATATGGTACAGATGAACAGGTTTGCAGGGCAGAAATAGAGAAACAGAGGTAGAGAACAAACGTATGGACACCAAGTGGGGGAAGCCATGGGGTGTTGGTGGTCAGATGAGTTGGGAGATAGGTATTGACCTGTATATATGTATATGAATAAAATAGATAACTAATAATAACCTGCTGTATAGAAAAATAAATATGATTAAACTGGAAAAGTTTTAGAAATGAAATTTAAAAATAAAACAGAAAAAAAGTTCTTCCCTTCACACAGATGTATTTCTATGAATAAATTATTTACATGCTTATATCAATAAATACATAAAAGATGAATAACTTCTAACTTGAATCAAAAAAGAAAAAAAAAATCCTGTACCCAGCAGTTATACAGAGGAAAACCCTATCAGGGCACTTGTTCCAGCGGTAAACAATTCTGAGATTGGTCAGAGGTGGGGAATCATCTCCCATACAGCCAGCAGCCCGGCCCCCCCACGCAAGGAGCGTCCTGATTGCAAAGCTGGGGGACAGTGCCGAGGCCTCTGTGAGTAAACGTGAGCTGAACCCCAGGCCAGCCGCTGCTGAACTGTTCCCACCCTTCCCAGGTAAAACACCTGAATATGTACAAGGGCTTGAAAGCCTAGAGAAAGGGCCGTGGAGCCACACCAGCGACAGCACGCAGGCCAACTTGGTGCCTGCAGGCCAGCCAGGATGGTCCTGGCCCCGGGCGCTCTTCTGGAAGCTTTCCATTTCCCTGCCTGAGATACCACTCCTGTCCCGGCCCCCACTCTTTATTTTCCTCCCTCACCTCAGCCCGGAGAGAAATTCCAGTGGAAATTATGGGTGACACATCCTCTTCTTTACAGGTGGCAACCTGGCAACTCCTGCAGAAATTCCAGCAGAGCCCCACTCACACCGGGCCACCAACAAAGCCGTGGACCCTCACACCCTCCCACCAGCACAGCCCCGAGACTGCTGACGGGGCAGAGAATATGGAGTCAGGCACAGCTGCAGGGGCTATTGCTGCCTGGAGTGCTGTTTCTATTGAACTCAACCCAGGCACACCTGGGGAGGGCTTGCCGGCAGGGTCAGGCTGCCCAGGTCAGCTAATCCTCAGCCCTCAGGGAATCACATTGCAGAAAATGGACCTCGCTAAGACAGAATATTAGCCAAGGAAAAAAAGGGCACAATGCCATTTGCAGCCCCGTAGATGAGTCTACAGGTAAGCACGGGACTTGTAGTAAGTCAGAAAGTGAAAGACACATATCGTAGGATATCACTTATAGGTGTTACCTAAAAACGGATACCAGGGCAGATATTTCCACGGAGAAGGGCAATCACAGATTCATTAAACAAACTTATGGTTCACCAATGGAAAGGTGTGAGGATTGGATTCATTACGATATTGGGGTTAAGAGACATATACAAACACAGGTGAAATATATAATCACCAAAGACCTACGGAATGCCAAGAGAAGACTACTCAACATTCTGTCATAACGTACATGGGAAAAGGGTCCCAGGAAGAACAGACATATGTATATGTGTAAAAGAACCACATCTTGCACACCTACAACAAGCAAACGTTGTAATCAAACTTGCTGTAATAAAAAATTAAAAATTAAATTAAAAACACGAACAAGAAGTAGTGAGACAAACTTGAGGGGCTTTCTCCTGGCACATTCCATTCTAAATTCCAATCTAGAACAGGCTGCCATTGAGGCTCTGTTGCCCTAGTAACCAGATTTGCTAAGGGAGAACTGCTGCCACCTTGTGGCCATTTCACACAACAGCAGCTTTAATCCCAGCGCTAATGGTCAGTGGATATTCCAAATCATTGCAGGCCTGTAAATGACACCTGCCCTGAAAACAAATCCTGGGGTCATATATCGACCAAAAAGTTCAAAAGACGTCCATATTTCAAAACGACAGTTTCAAGAGGCATATTTCACGCACATTAGTGTTCTGCTTCTTTTGCTTTCTTTCTTTTTTGGTTAAAAAAAAACGGGAATGGAAAAAGGCAACCCTCAGAATGGGCGAAAACGTTCGCAAACGAATCAATGGACAAGGGTTTAATCTCCAATATATATAAACAGCTCACGCAGCTTAATATTAATAAAACAAACAACCCAATACAAAAATGGGCAGAAGATCTAAATAGACGTTTCTTCAAAGAAGTCACAGAGACGGCCAAGACGCACATGAAAAGCTGCTCAACACCACTAATTATTATAGAAATGCAAATCAAAATGACAATGAGGTATCACCTCACACCTGTTAGAATCGGCAGCATCAGAAAATCTACAAACAACAAATTCTGGGGAGGGTGTGGACAAAAGGAACCCTCTTCCACTATTAGTGGGAAGGTAAATTGATACAGTCACTATGGAGAACAGTATGGAGTTTCCTTAAAGAAACTAGGAATAGAATTACCATAGGATCCAGCAATCCCTCTTCTGGGCATATACCCAGAGACAACCATAAATCAAAAACACACATTCACCACAATGTTCATTGCAGCACTATTTACAATAGCCAGGTAATGGAAGCAACCTAAATGCCCACAGACAGACGAATGGATAAAGATGTGGTACATACATAAAATGGGATATGACTCAGCCATGAAAAGGAATGAAACTGGGTTATTTGTAGAGAAGTCGGTGGATCTAGAGACTGTCATACAGAATGAAGTAAGTCAGAAAGAGCAAAACAAATATTCTGTATTAATGCATGTATGTGGAACCTAGATATATGGTACAGATGAACAGGTTTGCAGGGCAGAAATAGAGAAACAGAGGTAGAGAACAAACGTATGGACACCAAGTGGGGGAAGCCATGGGGTGTTGGTGGTCAGATGAGTTGGGAGATAGGTATTGACCTGTATATATGTATATGAATAAAATAGATAACTAATAATAACCTGCTGTATAGAAAAATATATATGATTAAACTGCAAAATTTTTAGAAATGAAATTTAAAAATAAAACAGAAAAAAAGTTCTTCCCTTCACACAGATGTATTTCTATGAATGAATTATTTCCATGCTTATATCAATAAATACATAAAAGATGAATAACTTCTAACTTGAACCAAAAAAGAAAAAAAAAATCCTGTACCCAGCAGTTATACAGAGGAAAACCCTATCAGGGCACTTGTTCCAGCGGTAAACAATTCTGAGATTGGTCAGAGGTGGGGAATCATCTCCCATACAGCCAGCAGCCCGGCCCCCCCACGCAAGGAGCGTCCTGATTGCAAAGCTGGGGGACAGTGCCGAGGCCTCTGTGAGTAAACGTGAGCTGAGCCCCAGGCCAGCTGCTGCTGAACTGTTCCCACCCTTCCCAGGTAAAACACCTGAATATGTACAAGGGCTTGAAAGCCTAGAGAAAGGGCCGTGGAGCCACACCAGCGACAGCACGCAGGCCAACTTGGTGCCTGCAGGCCAGCCAGGATGGTCCTGGCCCCGGGCGCTCTTCTGGAAGCTTTCCATTTCCCTGCCTGAGATACCACTCCTGTCCCGGCCCCCACTCTTTTTTTTCCTCCCTCACCTCAGCCCGGAGAGAAATTCCAGTGGAAATTATGGGTGACACATCCTCTTCTTTACAGGTGGCAACCTGGCAACTCCTGCAGAAATTCCAGCAGAGACCCACTCACACCGGGCCACCAACAAAGCCGTGGACCCTCACACCCTCCCACCAGCACAGCCCCGAGACTGCTGACGGGGCAGAGAATATGGAGTCAGGCACAGCTGCAGGGGCTATTGCTGCCTGGAGTGCTGTTTCTATTGAACTCAACCCAGGCACACCTGGGGAGGGCTTGCCGGCAGGGTCAGGCTGCCCAGGTCAGCTAATCCTCAGCCCTCAGGGAATCACATTGCAGAAAATGGACCTCGCTAAGACAGAATATTAGCCAAGGAAAAAAAGGGCACAATGCCATTTGCATCCCCGTAGATGAGTCTACAGGTAAGCACGGGACTTGTAGTAAGTCAGAAAGTGAAAGACACATATCGTAGGATATCACTTATAGGTGTTACCTAAAAACGGATACCAGGGCAAATATTTCCACGGAGAAGGGCAATCACAGATTCATTAAACAAACTTATGGTTCACCAATGGAAAGGTGTGAGGATTGGATTCATTACGATATTGGGGTTAAGAGACATATACAAACACAGGTGAAATATATAATCACCAAAGACCTACGGAATGCCAAGAGAAGACTACTCAACATTCTGTCATAACGTACATGGGAAAAGGGTCCCAGGAAGAACAGACATATGTATATGTGTAAAAGAACCACATCTTGCACACCTACAACAAGCAAACGTTGTAATCAAACTTGCTGTAATAAAAAATTAAAAATTAAATTAAAAACACGAACAAGAAGTAGTGAGACAAACTTGAGGGGCTTTCTCCTGGCACATTCCATTCTAAATTCCAATCTAGAACAGGCTTCCATTGAGGCTCTGTTGCCCTAGTAACCAGATTTGCTAAGGGAGAACTGCTGCCACCTTGTGGCCATTTCACACAACAGCAGCTTTAATCCCAGCGCTAATGGTCAGTGGATATTCCAAATCATTGCAGGCCTGTAAATGACACCTGCCCTGAAAACAAATCCTGGGGTCATATATCGACCAAAAAGTTCAGAAGACGTCCATATTTCAAAACGACAGTTTCAAGAGGCATATTTCACGCACATTAGTGTTCTGCTTCTTTTGCTTTCTTTCTTTTTTGGTTAAAAAAAAACGGGAATGGAAAAAGGCAACCCTCAGAATGGGCGAAAACGTTCGCAAACGAATCAATGGACAAGGGTTTAATCTCCAATATATATAAACAGCTCACGCAGCTTAATATTAATAAAACAAACAACCCAATACAAAAATGGGCAGAAGATCTAAATAGACGTTTCTTCAAAGAAGTCACAGAGACGGCCAAGACGCACATGAAAAGCTGCTCAACACCACTAATTATTAGAGAAATGCAAATCAAAATGACAATGAGGTATCACCTCACACCTGTTAGAATCGGCAGCATCAGAAAATCTACAAACAACAAATTCTGGGGAGGGTGTGGACAAAAGGAACCCTCTTCCACTATTAGTGGGAAGGTAAATTGATACAGTCACTATGGAGAACAGTATGGAGTTTCCTTAAAGAAACTAGGAATAGAATTACCATAGGATCCAGCAATCCCACTTCTGGGCATATACCCAGAGACAACCATAAATCAAAAACACACATTCACCACAATGTTCATTGCAGCACTATTTACAAGAGCCAGGTAATGGAAGCAACCTAAATGCCCACAGACAGACGAATGGATAAAGATGTGGTACATACATAAAATGGGATATGACTCAGCCATGAAAAGGAATGAAACTGGGTTATTTGTAGAGAAGTCGGTGGATCTAGAGACTGTCATACAGAATGAAGTAAGTCAGAAAGAGCAAAACAAATATTCTGTATTAATGCATGTATGTGGAACCTAGATATATGGTACAGATGAACAGGTTTGCAGGGCAGAAATAGAGAAACAGAGGTAGAGAACAAACGTATGGACACCAAGTGGGGGAAGCCATGGGGTGTTGGTGGTCAGATGAGTTGGGAGATAGGTATTGACCTGTATATATGTATATGAATAAAATAGATAACTAATAATAACCTGCTGTATAGAAAAATAAATATGATTAAACTGAAAAATTTTTAGAAATGAAATTTAAAAATAAAACAGAAAAAAGTTCTTCCCTTCACACAGATGTATTTCTATGAATGAATTATTTCCATGCTTATATCAATAAATACATTATAGATGAATAAATTCTAACTTGAACCAAAAAAGAAAAAAAAACCTGAACCCAGCAGTTATACAGAGGCAAACCCTATCAGGGCACTTGCTCCAGCGGTAAACAATTCTGACATTGGTCAGAGGTGGGGAATCATCTCCCATACAGCCAGCAGCCCGGCCCCCCCACGCAAGGAGCCTCCTCATTGCAAAGCTGGGGGACCGTGCCGAGGCCTCTGTGAGTAAACGTGAGCTGAGCCCCAGGCCAGCTGCTGCTGAACTGTTCCCACCCTTCCCAGGTAAAACACCTGAATATGTACAAGGGCTTGAAAGCCTAGAGGAAGGGCCGTGGAGCCACACCAGCGACAGCATGCAGGCCAACTTGGTGCCTGCAGGCCAGCCAGGATGGTCCTGGCCCCGGGCACTCTTCTAGAAGCTTTCCATTTCCCTGCCTGATATACCCCTCCTGTCCCGGCCATCATTCCTTTTTTTCCTTCCTCACCTCAGCCCGGAGAGAAATTCCAGTGGAAGTTATGGGTGACACATCCTCTTCTTTACAGGTGGCAGCCTGGCAACTCCTGCAGAAAGTCCAGCAGAGCCCCACTCACACCGGGCCACCAACAAAGCCGTGGACCCTCACACCCTCCCACCAGCACAGCCCCGAGACTGCTGACGGGGCAGAGAATATGGAATCAGGCACAGCTGCAGGGGCTATTGCTGCCTGGAGTGCTGTTTCTATCGACCTCAACCCACGCACACCTGGGGAGGGCTTGCCGGCAGGGTCAGGCTGCCCAGGTCAGCTAATCCTCAGCCCTCAGGGAATCACATTGCAGAAAATGGACCTCGCTAAGACAGAATATTAGCCAAGGAAAAAAAGGGCACAATGCCATTTGCAGCCCTGTAGATGAGTCTACAGGTAAGCACGTGACTTGTAGTAAGTCAGAAAGTGAAAGACACATATCGTAGGATATCACTTATAGGTGTTACCTAAAAACGGATACCAGGGCCGATATTTCCACGGAGAAGGGCAATCACAGATTCATTAAACAAACTTATGGTTCACCAATGGAAAGGTGTGAGGATTGGATTCATTACGATATTGGGGTTAAGAGACATATACAAACACAGGTGAAATATATAATCACCAAAGACCTACGGAATGCCAAGAGAAGACCACTCAACATTCTGTCATAATGTACATGGGAAAAGGGTCCCAGGAAGAACAGACATATGTATATGTGTAACAGAACCACATCTTGCACACCTACAACAAGCAAACGTTGTAATCAAACTTGCTGTAATAAAAAATTAAAAATTAAATTAAAAACACGAACAAGAAGTAGTGAGACAAACTTGAGGGGCTTTCTCCTGGCACATTCCATTCTAAATTCCAATCTAGAACAGGCTTCCATTGAGGCTCTGTTGCCCTGGTAACCAGATTTGCTAAGGGAGAACTGCTGCCACCTTGTGGCCATTTCGCACAACAGCAGCTTTAATCCCAGCGCTACTGGTCAGTGGATATTCCAAATCATTGCAGGCCTGTAAATGACACCTGCCCTGAAAACAAATCCTGGGGTCATATATCGACCAAAAAGTTCAAAAGACGTCCATATTTCAAAACGACAGTTTCAAGAGGCATATTTCACGCACATTAGTGTTCTGCTTCTTTTGCTTTCTTTCTTTTTTGGTTAAAAAAAAACGGGAATGGAAAAAGGCAACCCTCAGAATGGGCGAAAACGTTCGCAAACGAATCAATGGACAAGGGTTTAATCTCCAATATATATAAACAGCTCACGCAGCTTAATATTAATAAAACAAACAACCCAATACAAAAATGGGCAGAAGATCTAAATAGACGTTTCTTCAAAGAAGTCACAGAGACGGCCAAGACGCACATGAAAAGCTGCTCAACACCACTAATTATTAGAGAAATGCAAATCAAAACGACAATGAGGTATCACCTCACACCTGTTAGAATCGGCATCATCAGAAAATCTACAAACAACAAATTCTGGGGAGGGTGTGGACAAAAGGAACCCTCTTCCACTATTGGTGGGAAGGTAAATTGATACAGTCACTATGGAGAACAGTATGGAGTTTCCTTAAAGAAACTAGAAATAGAATTACCATAGGATCCAGCAATCCCACTTCTGGGCATATACACAGAGACAACCATAAATCAAAAACACACATTCACCACAATGTTCATTGCAGCACTATTTACAATAGCCAGGTAATGGAAGCAACCTAAATGCCCACAGACAGATGAATGGATAAAGATGTGGTACATACATAAAATGGGATATGACTCAGCCATGAAAAGGAATGAAACTGGGTTATTTGTAGAGAAGTCGGTGGATCTAGAGACTGTCATACAGAATGAAGTAAGTCAGAAAGAGCAAAACAAATATTCTGTATTAATGCATGTATGTGGAACCTAGATATATGGTACAGATGAACAGGTTTGCAGGGCAGAAATAGAGAAACAGAGGTAGAGAACAAACGTATGGACACCAAGTGGGGGAAGCCATGGGGTGATGGTGGTCAGATGAGTTGGGAGATAGGTATTGACCTGTATATATGTATATGAATAAAATAGATAACTAATAATAACCTGCTGTTTGGAAAAATAAATATAATTAAACTTCAAAATTTTTAGAAATGAAATTTAAAAATAAAACAGAAAAAAGTTCTTCCCTTCACACAGATGTATTTCTATGAATGAATTATTTCCATGCTTATATCAATAAATACATAAAAGATGAATAAATTCTAACTTGAACCAAAAAAGAAAAAAAAAACCTGAACCCAGCAGTTATACAGAGGAAAACCCTATCAGGGCACTTGCTCCAGCGGTAAACAATTCTGACATTGGTCAGAGGTGGGGAATCATCTCCCATACAGCCAGCAGCCCGGCCCCCCCACGCAAGGAGCCTCCTCATTGCAAAGCTGGGGGACCGTGCCGAGGCCTCTGTGAGTAAACGTGAGCTGAGCCCCAGGCCAGCTGCTGCTGAACTGTTCCCACCCTTCCCAGGTAAAACACCTGAATATGTACAAGGGCTTGAAAGCCTAGAGGAAGGGCCGTGGAGCCACACCAGCGACAGCATGCAGGCCAACTTGGTGCCTGCAGGCCAGCCAGGATGGTCCTGGCCCCGGGCACTCTTCTAGAAGCTTTCCATTTCCCTGCCTGATATACCCCTCCTGTCCCGGCCATCATTCCTTTTTTTCCTTCCTCACCTCAGCCCGGAGAGAAATTCCAGTGGAAGTTATGGGTGACACATCCTCTTCTTTACAGGTGGCAACCTGGCAACTCCTGCAGAAAGTCCAGCAGAGCCCCACTCACACCGGGCCACCAACAAAGCCGTGGACCCTCACACCCTCCCACCAGCACAGCCCCGAGACTGCTGACGGGGCAGAGAATATGGAATCAGGCACAGCTGCAGGGGCTATTGCTGCCTGGAGTGCTGTTTCTATCGACCTCAACCCACGCACACCTGGGGAGGGCTTGCCGGCAGGGTCAGGCTGCCCAGGTCAGCTAATCCTCAGCCCTCAGGGAATCACATTGCAGAAAATGCACCTCGCTAAGACAGAATATTAGCCAAGGAAAAAAAGGGCACAATGCCATTTGCAGCCCTGTAGATGAGTCTACAGGTAAGCACGTGACTTGTAGTAAGTCAGAAAGTGAAAGACACATATCGTAGGATATCACTTATAGGTGTTACCTAAAAACGGATACCAGGGCCGATATTTCCACGGAGAAGGGCAATCACAGATTCATTAAACAAACTTATGGTTCACCAATGGAAAGGTGTGAGGATTGGATTCATTACGATATTGGGGTTAAGAGACATATACAAACACAGGTGAAATATATAATCACCAAAGACCTACGGAATGCCAAGAGAAGACTACTCAACATTCTGTCATAATGTACATGGGAAAAGGGTCCCAGGAAGAACAGACATATGTATATGTGTAACAGAACCACATCTTGCACACCTACAACAAGCAAACGTTGTAATCAAACTTGCTGTAATAAAAAATTAAAAATTAAATTAAAAACACGAACAAGAAGTAGTGAGACAAACTTGAGGGGCTTTCTCCTGGCACATTCCATTCTAAATTCCAATCTAGAACAGGCTTCTATTGAGGCTCTGTTGCCCTGGTAACCAGATTTGCTAAGGGAGAACTGCTGCCACCTTGTGGCCATTTCGCACAACAGCAGCTTTAATCCCAGCGCTACTGGTCAGTGGATATTCCAAATCATTGCAGGCCTGTAAATGACACCTGCCCTGAAAACAAATCCTGGGGTCATATATCGACCAAAAAGTTCAAAAGACGTCCATATTTCAAAACGACAGTTTCAAGTGGCATATTTCACGCACATTAGTGTTCTGCTTCTTTTGCTTTCTTTCTTTTTTGGTTAAAAAAAAACGGGAATGGAAAAAGGCAACCCTCAGAATGGGCGAAAACGTTCGCAAACGAATCAATGGACAAGGGTTTAATCTCCAATATATATAAACAGCTCACGCAGCTTAATATTAATAAAACAAACAACCCAATACAAAAATGGGCAGAAGATCTAAATAGACGTTTCTTCAAAGAAGTCACAGAGACGGCCAAGACGCACATGAAAAGCTGCTCAACACCACTAATTATTAGAGAAATGCAAATCAAAACGACAATGAGGTATCACCTCACACCTGTTAGAATCGGCATCATCAGAAAATCTACAAACAACAAATTCTGGGGAGGGTGTGGACAAAAGGAACCCTCTTCCACTATTAGTGGGAAGGTAAATTGATACAGTCACTATGGAGAACAGTATGGAGTTTCCTTAAAGAAACTAGGAATAGAATTACCATAGGATCCAGCAATCCCACTTCTGGGCATATACCCAGAGACAACCATAAATCAAAAACACACATTCACCACAATGTTCAGTGCAGCACTATTTACAATAGCCAGGTAATGGAAGCAACCTAAATGCCCACAGACAGACGAATGGATAAAGATGTGGTACATACATAAAATGGGATATGACTCAGCCATGAAAAGGAATGAAACTGGGTTATTTGTAGAGAAGTCGGTGGATCTAGAGACTGTCATACAGAATGAAGTAAGTCAGAAAGAGCAAAACAAATATTCTGTATTAATGCATGTATGTAGAACCTAGATATATGGTACAGATGAACAGGTTTGCAGGGCAGAAATAGAGAAACAGAGGTAGAGAACAAACGTATGGACACCAAGTGGGGGAAGCCATGGGGTGTTGGTGGTCAGATGAGTTGGGAGATAGGTATTGACCTGTATATATGTATATGAATAAAATAGATAACTAATAATAACCTGCTGTATAGAAAAATAAATATGATTAAACTGGAAAAGTTTTAGAAATGAAATTTAAAAATAAAACAGAAAAAAAGTTCTTCCCTTCACACAGATGTATTTCTATGAATAAATTATTTACATGCTTATATCAATAAATACATAAAAGATGAATAACTTCTAACTTGAATCAAAAAAGAAAAAAAAAATCCTGTACCCAGCAGTTATACAGAGGAAAACCCTATCAGGGCACTTGTTCCAGCGGTAAACAATTCTGAGATTGGTCAGAGGTGGGGAATCATCTCCCATACAGCCAGCAGCCCGGCCCCCCCACGCAAGGAGCGTCCTGATTGCAAAGCTGGGGGACAGTGCCGAGGCCTCTGTGAGTAAACGTGAGCTGAACCCCAGGCCAGCCGCTGCTGAACTGTTCCCACCCTTCCCAGGTAAAACACCTGAATATGTACAAGGGCTTGAAAGCCTAGAGAAAGGGCCGTGGAGCCACACCAGCGACAGCACGCAGGCCAACTTGGTGCCTGCAGGCCAGCCAGGATGGTCCTGGCCCCGGGCGCTCTTCTGGAAGCTTTCCATTTCCCTGCCTGAGATACCACTCCTGTCCCGGCCCCCACTCTTTATTTTCCTCCCTCACCTCAGCCCGGAGAGAAATTCCAGTGGAAATTATGGGTGACACATCCTCTTCTTTACAGGTGGCAACCTGGCAACTCCTGCAGAAATTCCAGCAGAGCCCCACTCACACCGGGCCACCAACAAAGCCGTGGACCCTCACACCCTCCCACCAGCACAGCCCCGAGACTGCTGACGGGGCAGAGAATATGGAGTCAGGCACAGCTGCAGGGGCTATTGCTGCCTGGAGTGCTGTTTCTATTGAACTCAACCCAGGCACACCTGGGGAGGGCTTGCCGGCAGGGTCAGGCTGCCCAGGTCAGCTAATCCTCAGCCCTCAGGGAATCACATTGCAGAAAATGGACCTCGCTAAGACAGAATATTAGCCAAGGAAAAAAAGGGCACAATGCCATTTGCAGCCCCGTAGATGAGTCTACAGGTAAGCACGGGACTTGTAGTAAGTCAGAAAGTGAAAGACACATATCGTAGGATATCACTTATAGGTGTTACCTAAAAACGGATACCAGGGCAGATATTTCCACGGAGAAGGGCAATCACAGATTCATTAAACAAACTTATGGTTCACCAATGGAAAGGTGTGAGGATTGGATTCATTACGATATTGGGGTTAAGAGACATATACAAACACAGGTGAAATATATAATCACCAAAGACCTACGGAATGCCAAGAGAAGACTACTCAACATTCTGTCATAACGTACATGGGAAAAGGGTCCCAGGAAGAACAGACATATGTATATGTGTAAAAGAACCACATCTTGCACACCTACAACAAGCAAACGTTGTAATCAAACTTGCTGTAATAAAAAATTAAAAATTAAATTAAAAACACGAACAAGAAGTAGTGAGACAAACTTGAGGGGCTTTCTCCTGGCACATTCCATTCTAAATTCCAATCTAGAACAGGCTGCCATTGAGGCTCTGTTGCCCTAGTAACCAGATTTGCTAAGGGAGAACTGCTGCCACCTTGTGGCCATTTCACACAACAGCAGCTTTAATCCCAGCGCTAATGGTCAGTGGATATTCCAAATCATTGCAGGCCTGTAAATGACACCTGCCCTGAAAACAAATCCTGGGGTCATATATCGACCAAAAAGTTCAAAAGACGTCCATATTTCAAAACGACAGTTTCAAGAGGCATATTTCACGCACATTAGTGTTCTGCTTCTTTTGCTTTCTTTCTTTTTTGGTTAAAAAAAAACGGGAATGGAAAAAGGCAACCCTCAGAATGGGCGAAAACGTTCGCAAACGAATCAATGGACAAGGGTTTAATCTCCAATATATATAAACAGCTCACGCAGCTTAATATTAATAAAACAAACAACCCAATACAAAAATGGGCAGAAGATCTAAATAGACGTTTCTTCAAAGAAGTCACAGAGACGGCCAAGACGCACATGAAAAGCTGCTCAACACCACTAATTATTATAGAAATGCAAATCAAAATGACAATGAGGTATCACCTCACACCTGTTAGAATCGGCAGCATCAGAAAATCTACAAACAACAAATTCTGGGGAGGGTGTGGACAAAAGGAACCCTCTTCCACTATTAGTGGGAAGGTAAATTGATACAGTCACTATGGAGAACAGTATGGAGTTTCCTTAAAGAAACTAGGAATAGAATTACCATAGGATCCAGCAATCCCTCTTCTGGGCATATACCCAGAGACAACCATAAATCAAAAACACACATTCACCACAATGTTCATTGCAGCACTATTTACAATAGCCAGGTAATGGAAGCAACCTAAATGCCCACAGACAGACGAATGGATAAAGATGTGGTACATACATAAAATGGGATATGACTCAGCCATGAAAAGGAATGAAACTGGGTTATTTGTAGAGAAGTCGGTGGATCTAGAGACTGTCATACAGAATGAAGTAAGTCAGAAAGAGCAAAACAAATATTCTGTATTAATGCATGTATGTGGAACCTAGATATATGGTACAGATGAACAGGTTTGCAGGGCAGAAATAGAGAAACAGAGGTAGAGAACAAACGTATGGACACCAAGTGGGGGAAGCCATGGGGTGTTGGTGGTCAGATGAGTTGGGAGATAGGTATTGACCTGTATATATGTATATGAATAAAATAGATAACTAATAATAACCTGCTGTATAGAAAAATATATATGATTAAACTGCAAAATTTTTAGAAATGAAATTTAAAAATAAAACAGAAAAAAAGTTCTTCCCTTCACACAGATGTATTTCTATGAATGAATTATTTCCATGCTTATATCAATAAATACATAAAAGATGAATAACTTCTAACTTGAACCAAAAAAGAAAAAAAAAATCCTGTACCCAGCAGTTATACAGAGGAAAACCCTATCAGGGCACTTGTTCCAGCGGTAAACAATTCTGAGATTGGTCAGAGGTGGGGAATCATCTCCCATACAGCCAGCAGCCCGGCCCCCCCACGCAAGGAGCGTCCTGATTGCAAAGCTGGGGGACAGTGCCGAGGCCTCTGTGAGTAAACGTGAGCTGAGCCCCAGGCCAGCTGCTGCTGAACTGTTCCCACCCTTCCCAGGTAAAACACCTGAATATGTACAAGGGCTTGAAAGCCTAGAGAAAGGGCCGTGGAGCCACACCAGCGACAGCACGCAGGCCAACTTGGTGCCTGCAGGCCAGCCAGGATGGTCCTGGCCCCGGGCGCTCTTCTGGAAGCTTTCCATTTCCCTGCCTGAGATACCACTCCTGTCCCGGCCCCCACTCTTTATTTTCCTCCCTCACCTCAGCCCGGAGAGAAATTCCAGTGGAAATTATGGGTGACACATCCTCTTCTTTACAGGTGGCAACCTGGCAACTCCTGCAGAAATTCCAGCAGAGACCCACTCACACCGGGCCACCAACAAAGCCGTGGACCCTCACACCCTCCCACCAGCACAGCCCCGAGACTGCTGACGGGGCAGAGAATATGGAGTCAGGCACAGCTGCAGGGGCTATTGCTGCCTGGAGTGCTGTTTCTATTGAACTCAACCCAGGCACACCTGGGGAGGGCTTGCCGGCAGGGTCAGGCTGCCCAGGTCAGCTAATCCTCAGCCCTCAGGGAATCACATTGCAGAAAATGGACCTCGCTAAGACAGAATATTAGCCAAGGAAAAAAAGGGCACAATGCCATTTGCATCCCCGTAGATGAGTCTACAGGTAAGCACGGGACTTGTAGTAAGTCAGAAAGTGAAAGACACATATCGTAGGATATCACTTATAGGTGTTACCTAAAAACGGATACCAGGGCAAATATTTCCACGGAGAAGGGCAATCACAGATTCATTAAACAAACTTATGGTTCACCAATGGAAAGGTGTGAGGATTGGATTCATTACGATATTGGGGTTAAGAGACATATACAAACACAGGTGAAATATATAATCACCAAAGACCTACGGAATGCCAAGAGAAGACTACTCAACATTCTGTCATAACGTACATGGGAAAAGGGTCCCAGGAAGAACAGACATATGTATATGTGTAAAAGAACCACATCTTGCACACCTACAACAAGCAAACGTTGTAATCAAACTTGCTGTAATAAAAAATTAAAAATTAAATTAAAAACACGAACAAGAAGTAGTGAGACAAACTTGAGGGGCTTTCTCCTGGCACATTCCATTCTAAATTCCAATCTAGAACAGGCTTCCATTGAGGCTCTGTTGCCCTGGTAACCAGATTTGCTAAGGGAGAACTGCTGCCACCTTGTGGCCATTTCGCACAACAGCAGCTTTAATCCCAGAGCTACTGGTCAGTGGATATTCCAAATCATTGCAGGCCTGTAAATGACACCTGCCCTGAAAACAAATCCTGGGGTCATATATCGACCAAAAAGTTCAAAAGACGTCCATATTTCAAAACGACAGTTTCAAGAGGCATATTTCACGCACATTAGTGTTCTGCTTCTTTTGCTTTCTTTCTTTTTTGTTTAAAAAAAACGGGAATGGAAAAAGGCAACCCTCAGAATGGGCGAAAACGTTTGCAAACGAATCAATGGACAAGGGTTTAATCTCCAATATATATAAACAGCTCACGCAGCTTAATATTAATAAAACAAACAACCCAATACAAAAATGGGCAGAAGATCTAAATAGACGTTTCTTCAAAGAAGTCACAGAGACGGCCAAGACGCACATGAAAAGATGCTCAACACCACTAATTATTAGAGAAATGCAAATCAAAACGACAATGAGGTATCACCTCACACCTGTTAGAATCGGCATCATCAGAAAATCTACAAACAACAAATTCTGGGGAGGGTGTGGACAAAAGGAACCCTCTTCCACTATTGGTGGGAAGGTAAATTGATACAGTCACTATGGAGAACAGTATGGAGTTTCCTTAAAGAAACTAGAAATAGAATTACCATAGGATCCAGCAATCCCACTTCTGGGCATATACACAGAGACAACCATAAATCAAAAACACACATTCACCACAATGTTCATTGCAGCACTATTTACAATAGCCAGGTAATGGAAGCAACCTAAATGCCCACAGACAGATGAATGGATAAAGATGTGGTACATACATAAAATGGGATATGACTCAGCCATGAAAAGGAATGAAACTGGGTTATTTGTAGAGAAGTCGGTGGATCTAGAGACTGTCATACAGAATGAAGTAAGTCAGAAAGAGCAAAACAAATATTCTGTATTAATGCATGTATGTGGAACCTAGATATATGGTACAGATGAACAGGTTTGCAGGGCAGAAATAGAGAAACAGAGGTAGAGAACAAACGTATGGACACCAAGTGGGGGAAGCCATGGGGTGATGGTGGTCAGATGAGTTGGGAGGTAGGTATTGACCTGTATATATGTATATGAATAAAATAGATAACTAATAATAACCTGCTGTTTGGAAAAATAAATATAATTAAACTGCAAAATTTTTAGAAATGAAATTTAAAAATAAAACAGAAAAAAGTTCTTCCCTTCACACAGATGTATTTCTATGAATGAATTATTTCCATGCTTATATCAATAAATACATAAAAGATGAATAAATTCTAACTTGAACCAAAAAAGAAAAAAAAAAACCTGAACCCAGCAGTTATACAGAGGCAAACCCTATCAGGGCACTTGCTCCAGCGGTAAACAATTCTGACATTGGTCAGAGGTGGGGAATCATCTCCCATACAGCCAGCAGCCCGGCCCCCCCACGCAAGGAGCCTCCTCATTGCAAAGCTGGGGGACCGTGCCGAGGCCTCTGTGAGTAAACGTGAGCTGAGCCCCAGGCCAGCTGCTGCTGAACTGTTCCCACCCTTCCCAGGTAAAACACCTGAATATGTACAAGGGCTTGAAAGCCTAGAGGAAGGGCCGTGGAGCCACACCAGCGACAGCATGCAGGCCAACTTGGTGCCTGCAGGCCAGCCAGGATGGTCCTGGCCCCGGGCACTCTTCTAGAAGCTTTCCATTTCCCTGCCTGATATACCCCTCCTGTCCCGGCCATCATTCCTTTTTTTCCTTCCTCACCTCAGCCCGGAGAGAAATTCCAGTGGAAGTTATGGGTGACACATCCTCTTCTTTACAGGTGGCAGCCTGGCTACTCCTGCAGAAAGTCCAGCAGAGCCCCACTCACACCGGGCCACCAACAAAGCCGTGGACCCTCACACCCTCCCACCAGCACAGCCCCGAGACTGCTGACGGGGCAGAGAATATGGAATCAGGCACAGCTGCAGGGGCTATTGCTGCCTGGAGTGCTGTTTCTATCGACCTCAACCCACGCACACCTGGGGAGGGCTTGCCGGCAGGGTCAGGCTGCCCAGGTCAGCTAATCCTCAGCCCTCAGGGAATCACATTGCAGAAAATGGACCTCGCTAAGACAGAATATTAGCCAAGGAAAAAAAAGGGCACAATGCCATTTGCAGCCCCGTAGATGAGTCTACAGGTAAGCACGGGACTTGTAGTAAGTCAGAAAGTGAAAGACACATATCGTAGGATATCACTTATAGGTGTTACCTAAAAACGGATACCAGGGCAGATATTTCCACGGAGAAGGGCAATCACAGATTCATTAAACAAACTTATGGTTCACCAATGGAAAGGTGTGAGGATTGGATTCATTACGATATTGGGGTTAAGAGACATATACAAACACAGGTGAAATATATAATCACCAAAGACCTACGGAATGCCAAGAGAAGACTACTCAACATTCTGTCATAATGTACATGGGAAAAGGGTCCCAGGAAGAACAGACATATGTATATGTGTAACAGAATCACATCTTGCACACCTACAACAAGCAAACGTTGTAATCAAACTTGCTGTAATAAAAAATTAAAAATTAAATTAAAAACACGAACAAGAAGTAGTGAGACAAACTTGAGGGGCTTTCTCCTGGCACATTCCATTCTAAATTCCAATCTAGAACAGGCTTCCATTGAGGCTCTGTTGCCCTAGTAACCAGATTTGCTAAGGGAGAACTGCTGCCACCTTGTGGCCATTTCACACAACAGCAGCTTTAATCCCAGCGCTAATGGTCAGTGGATATTCCAAATCATTGCAGGCCTGTAAATGACACCTGCCCTGAAAACAAATCCTGGGGTCATATATCGACCAAAAAGTTCAGAAGACGTCCATATTTCAAAACGACAGTTTCAAGAGGCATATTTCACGCACATTAGTGTTCTGCTTCTTTTGCTTTCTTTCTTTTTTGGTTAAAAAAAAACGGGAATGGAAAAAGGCAACCCTCAGAATGGGCGAAAACGTTCGCAAACGAATCAATGGACAAGGGTTTAATCTCCAATATATATAAACAGCTCACGCAGCTTAATATTAATAAAACAAACAACCCAATACAAAAATGGGCAGAAGATCTAAATAGACGTTTCTTCAAAGAAGTCACAGAGACGGCCAAGACGCACATGAAAAGCTGCTCAACACCACTAATTATTAGAGAAATGCAAATCAAAATGACAATGAGGTATCACCTCACACCTGTTAGAATCGGCAGCATCAGAAAATCTACAAACAACAAATTCTGGGGAGGGTGTGGACAAAAGGAACCCTCTTCCACTATTAGTGGGAAGGTAAATTGATACAGTCACTATGGAGAACAGTATGGAGTTTCCTTAAAGAAACTAGGAATAGAATTACCATAGGATCCAGCAATCCCACTTCTGGGCATATACCCAGAGACAACCATAAATCAAAAACACACATTCACCACAATGTTCATTGCAGCACTATTTACAAGAGCCAGGTAATGGAAGCAACCTAAATGCCCACAGACAGACGAATGGATAAAGATGTGGTACATACATAAAATGGGATATGACTCAGCCATGAAAAGGAATGAAACTGGGTTATTTGTAGAGAAGTCGGTGGATCTAGAGACTGTCATACAGAATGAAGTAAGTCAGAAAGAGCAAAACAAATATTCTGTATTAATGCATGTATGTGGAACCTAGATATATGGTACAGATGAACAGGTTTGCAGGGCAGAAATAGAGAAACAGAGGTAGAGAACAAACGTATGGACACCAAGTGGGGGAAGCCATGGGGTGTTGGTGGTCAGATGAGTTGGGAGATAGGTATTGACCTGTATATATGTATATGAATAAAATAGATAACTAATAATAACCTGCTGTATAGAAAAATAAATATGATTAAACTGAAAAATTTTTAGAAATGAAATTTAAAAATAAAACAGAAAAAAGTTCTTCCCTTCACACAGATGTATTTCTATGAATGAATTATTTCCATGCTTATATCAATAAATACATTATAGATGAATAAATTCTAACTTGAACCAAAAAAGAAAAAAAAACCTGAACCCAGCAGTTATACAGAGGCAAACCCTATCAGGGCACTTGCTCCAGCGGTAAACAATTCTGACATTGGTCAGAGGTGGGGAATCATCTCCCATACAGCCAGCAGCCCGGCCCCCCCACGCAAGGAGCCTCCTCATTGCAAAGCTGGGGGACCGTGCCGAGGCCTCTGTGAGTAAACGTGAGCTGAGCCCCAGGCCAGCTGCTGCTGAACTGTTCCCACCCTTCCCAGGTAAAACACCTGAATATGTACAAGGGCTTGAAAGCCTAGAGGAAGGGCCGTGGAGCCACACCAGCGACAGCATGCAGGCCAACTTGGTGCCTGCAGGCCAGCCAGGATGGTCCTGGCCCCGGGCACTCTTCTAGAAGCTTTCCATTTCCCTGCCTGATATACCCCTCCTGTCCCGGCCATCATTCCTTTTTTTCCTTCCTCACCTCAGCCCGGAGAGAAATTCCAGTGGAAGTTATGGGTGACACATCCTCTTCTTTACAGGTGGCAGCCTGGCAACTCCTGCAGAAAGTCCAGCAGAGCCCCACTCACACCGGGCCACCAACAAAGCCGTGGACCCTCACACCCTCCCACCAGCACAGCCCCGAGACTGCTGACGGGGCAGAGAATATGGAATCAGGCACAGCTGCAGGGGCTATTGCTGCCTGGAGTGCTGTTTCTATCGACCTCAACCCACGCACACCTGGGGAGGGCTTGCCGGCAGGGTCAGGCTGCCCAGGTCAGCTAATCCTCAGCCCTCAGGGAATCACATTGCAGAAAATGGACCTCGCTAAGACAGAATATTAGCCAAGGAAAAAAAGGGCACAATGCCATTTGCAGCCCTGTAGATGAGTCTACAGGTAAGCACGTGACTTGTAGTAAGTCAGAAAGTGAAAGACACATATCGTAGGATATCACTTATAGGTGTTACCTAAAAACGGATACCAGGGCCGATATTTCCACGGAGAAGGGCAATCACAGATTCATTAAACAAACTTATGGTTCACCAATGGAAAGGTGTGAGGATTGGATTCATTACGATATTGGGGTTAAGAGACATATACAAACACAGGTGAAATATATAATCACCAAAGACCTACGGAATGCCAAGAGAAGACTACTCAACATTCTGTCATAATGTACATGGGAAAAGGGTCCCAGGAAGAACAGACATATGTATATGTGTAACAGAACCACATCTTGCACACCTACAACAAGCAAACGTTGTAATCAAACTTGCTGTAATAAAAAATTAAAAATTAAATTAAAAACACGAACAAGAAGTAGTGAGACAAACTTGAGGGGCTTTCTCCTGGCACATTCCATTCTAAATTCCAATCTAGAACAGGCTTCCATTGAGGCTCTGTTGCCCTGGTAACCAGATTTGCTAAGGGAGAACTGCTGCCACCTTGTGGCCATTTCGCACAACAGCAGCTTTAATCCCAGCGCTACTGGTCAGTGGATATTCCAAATCATTGCAGGCCTGTAAATGACACCTGCCCTGAAAACAAATCCTGGGGTCATATATCGACCAAAAAGTTCAAAAGACGTCCATATTTCAAAACGACAGTTTCAAGAGGCATATTTCACGCACATTAGTGTTCTGCTTCTTTTGCTTTCTTTCTTTTTTGGTTAAAAAAAAACGGGAATGGAAAAAGGCAACCCTCAGAATGGGCGAAAACGTTCGCAAACGAATCAATGGACAAGGGTTTAATCTCCAATATATATAAACAGCTCACGCAGCTTAATATTAATAAAACAAACAACCCAATACAAAAATGGGCAGAAGATCTAAATAGACGTTTCTTCAAAGAAGTCACAGAGACGGCCAAGACGCACATGAAAAGCTGCTCAACACCACTAATTATTAGAGAAATGCAAATCAAAACGACAATGAGGTATCACCTCACACCTGTTAGAATCGGCATCATCAGAAAATCTACAAACAACAAATTCTGGGGAGGGTGTGGACAAAAGGAACCCTCTTCCACTATTGGTGGTAAGGTAAATTGATACAGTCACTATGGAGAACAGTATGGAGTTTCCTTAAAGAAACTAGAAATAGAATTACCATAGGATCCAGCAATCCCACTTCTGGGCATATACACAGAGACAACCATAAATCAAAAACACACATTCACCACAATGTTCATTGCAGCACTATTTACAATAGCCAGGTAATGGAAGCAACCTAAATGCCCACAGACAGATGAATGGATAAAGATGTGGTACATACATAAAATGGGATATGACTCAGCCATGAAAAGGAATGAAACTGGGTTATTTGTAGAGAAGTCGGTGGATCTAGAGACTGTCATACAGAATGAAGTAAGTCAGAAAGAGCAAAACAAATATTCTGTATTAATGCATGTATGTGGAACCTAGATATATGGTACAGATGAACAGGTTTGCAGGGCAGAAATAGAGAAACAGAGGTAGAGAACAAACGTATGGACACCAAGTGGGGGAAGCCATGGGGTGATGGTGGTCAGATGAGTTGGGAGATAGGTATTGACCTGTATATATGTATATGAATAAAATAGATAACTAATAATAACCTGCTGTTTGGAAAAATAAATATAATTAAACTTCAAAATTTTTAGAAATGAAATTTAAAAATAAAACAGAAAAAAGTTCTTCCCTTCACACAGATGTATTTCTATGAATGAATTATTTCCATGCTTATATCAATAAATACATAAAAGATGAATAAATTCTAACTTGAACCAAAAAAGAAAAAAAAAACCTGAACCCAGCAGTTATACAGAGGAAAACCCTATCAGGGCACTTGCTCCAGCGGTAAACAATTCTGACATTGGTCAGAGGTGGGGAATCATCTCCCATACAGCCAGCAGCCCGGCCCCCCCACGCAAGGAGCCTCCTCATTGCAAAGCTGGGGGACCGTGCCGAGGCCTCTGTGAGTAAACGTGAGCTGAGCCCCAGGCCAGCTGCTGCTGAACTGTTCCCACCCTTCCCAGGTAAAACACCTGAATATGTACAAGGGCTTGAAAGCCTAGAGGAAGGGCCGTGGAGCCACACCAGCGACAGCATGCAGGCCAACTTGGTGCCTGCAGGCCAGCCAGGATGGTCCTGGCCCCGGGCACTCTTCTAGAAGCTTTCCATTTCCCTGCCTGATATACCCCTCCTGTCCCGGCCATCATTCCTTTTTTTCCTTCCTCACCTCAGCCCGGAGAGAAATTCCAGTGGAAGTTATGGGTGACACATCCTCTTCTTTACAGGTGGCAACCTGGCAACTCCTGCAGAAAGTCCAGCAGAGCCCCACTCACACCGGGCCACCAACAAAGCCGTGGACCCTCACACCCTCCCACCAGCACAGCCCCGAGACTGCTGACGGGGCAGAGAATATGGAATCAGGCACAGCTGCAGGGGCTATTGCTGCCTGGAGTGCTGTTTCTATCGACCTCAACCCACGCACACCTGGGGAGGGCTTGCCGGCAGGGTCAGGCTGCCCAGGTCAGCTAATCCTCAGCCCTCAGGGAATCACATTGCAGAAAATGCACCTCGCTAAGACAGAATATTAGCCAAGGAAAAAAAGGGCACAATGCCATTTGCAGCCCTGTAGATGAGTCTACAGGTAAGCACGTGACTTGTAGTAAGTCAGAAAGTGAAAGACACATATCGTAGGATATCACTTATAGGTGTTACCTAAAAACGGATACCAGGGCCGATATTTCCACGGAGAAGGGCAATCACAGATTCATTAAACAAACTTATGGTTCACCAATGGAAAGGTGTGAGGATTGGATTCATTACGATATTGGGGTTAAGAGACATATACAAACACAGGTGAAATATATAATCACCAAAGACCTACGGAATGCCAAGAGAAGACTACTCAACATTCTGTCATAATGTACATGGGAAAAGGGTCCCAGGAAGAACAGACATATGTATATGTGTAACAGAACCACATCTTGCACACCTACAACAAGCAAACGTTGTAATCAAACTTGCTGTAATAAAAAATTAAAAATTAAATTAAAAACACGAACAAGAAGTAGTGAGACAAACTTGAGGGGCTTTCTCCTGGCACATTCCATTCTAAATTCCAATCTAGAACAGGCTTCTATTGAGGCTCTGTTGCCCTGGTAACCAGATTTGCTAAGGGAGAACTGCTGCCACCTTGTGGCCATTTCGCACAACAGCAGCTTTAATCCCAGCGCTACTGGTCAGTGGATATTCCAAATCATTGCAGGCCTGTAAATGACACCTGCCCTGAAAACAAATCCTGGGGTCATATATCGACCAAAAAGTTCAAAAGACGTCCATATTTCAAAACGACAGTTTCAAGAGGCATATTTCACGCACATTAGTGTTCTGCTTCTTTTGCTTTCTTTCTTTTTTGGTTAAAAAAAAACGGGAATGGAAAAAGGCAACCCTCAGAATGGGCGAAAACGTTCGCAAACGAATCAATGGACAAGGGTTTAATCTCCAATATATATAAACAGCTCACGCAGCTTAATATTAATAAAACAAACAACCCAATACAAAAATGGGCAGAAGATCTAAATAGACGTTTCTTCAAAGAAGTCACAGAGACGGCCAAGACGCACATGAAAAGCTGCTCAACACCACTAATTATTAGAGAAATGCAAATCAAAACGACAATGAGGTATCACCTCACACCTGTTAGAATCGGCAGCATCAGAAAATCTACAAACAACAAATTCTGGGGAGGGTGTGGACAAAAGGAACCCTCTTCCACTATTAGTGGGAAGGTAAATTGATACAGTCACTATGGAGAACAGTATGGAGTTTCCTTAAAGAAACTAGGAATAGAATTACCATAGGATCCAGCAATCCCACTTCTGGGCATATACCCAGAGACAACCATAAATCAAAAACACACATTCACCACAATGTTCATTGCAGCACTATTTACAAGAGCCAGGTAATGGAAGCAACCTAAATGCCCACAGACAGACGAATGGATAAAGATGTGGTACATACATAAAATGGGATATGACTCAGCCATGAAAAGGAATGAAACTGGGTTATTTGTAGAGAAGTCGGTGGATCTAGAGACTGTCATACAGAATGAAGTAAGTCAGAAAGAGCAAAACAAATATTCTGTATTAATGCATGTATGTGGAACCTAGATATATGGTACAGATGAACAGGTTTGCAGGGCAGAAATAGAGAAACAGAGGTAGAGAACAAACGTATGGACACCAAGTGGGGGAAGCCATGGGGTGATGGTGGTCAGATGAGTTGGGAGATAGGTATTGACCTGTATATATGTATATGAATAAAATAGATAACTAATAATAACCTGCTGTTTGGAAAAATAAATATAATTAAACTTCAAAATTTTTAGAAATGAAATTTAAAAATAAAACAGAAAAAAGTTCTTCCCTTCACACAGATGTATTTCTATGAATGAATTATTTCCATGCTTATATCAATAAATACATAAAAGATGAATAAATTCTAACTTGAACCAAAAAAGAAAAAAAAAACCTGAACCCAGCAGTTATACAGAGGCAAACCCTATCAGGGCACTTGCTCCAGCGGTAAACAATTCTGACATTGGTCAGAGGTGGGGAATCATCTCCCATACAGCCAGCAGCCCGGCCCCCCCACGCAAGGAGCCTCCTCATTGCAAAGCTGGGGGACCGTGCCGAGGCCTCTGTGAGTAAACGTGAGCTGAGCCCCAGGCCAGCTGCTGCTGAACTGTTCCCACCCTTCCCAGGTAAAACACCTGAATATGTACAAGGGCTTGAAAGCCTAGAGGAAGGGCCGTGGAGCCACACCAGCGACAGCATGCAGGCCAACTTGGTGCCTGCAGGCCAGCCAGGATGGTCCTGGCCCCGGGCACTCTTCTAGAAGCTTTCCATTTCCCTGCCTGATATACCCCTCCTGTCCCGGCCATCATTCCTTTTTTTCCTTCCTCACCTCAGCCCGGAGAGAAATTCCAGTGGAAGTTATGGGTGACACATCCTCTTCTTTACAGGTGGCAGCCTGGCAACTCCTGCAGAAAGTCCAGCAGAGCCCCACTCACACCGGGCCACCAACAAAGCCGTGGACCCTCACACCCTCCCACCAGCACAGCCCCGAGACTGCTGACGGGGCAGAGAATATGGAATCAGGCACAGCTGCAGGGGCTATTGCTGCCTGGAGTGCTGTTTCTATCGACCTCAACCCACGCACACCTGGGGAGGGCTTGCCGGCAGGGTCAGGCTGCCCAGGTCAGCTAATCCTCAGCCCTCAGGGAATCACATTGCAGAAAATGGACCTCGCTAAGACAGAATATTAGCCAAGGAAAAAAAGGGCACAATGCCATTTGCAGCCCTGCAGATGAGTCTACAGGTAAGCACGTGACTTGTAGTAAGTCAGAAAGTGAAAGACACATATCGTAGGATATCACTTATAGGTGTTACCTAAAAACGGATACCAGGGCCGATATTTCCACGGAGAAGGGCAATCACAGATTCATTAAACAAACTTATGGTTCACCAATGGAAAGGTGTGAGGATTGGATTCATTACGATATTGGGGTTAAGAGACATATACAAACACAGGTGAAATATATAATCACCAAAGACCTACGGAATGCCAAGAGAAGACTACTCAACATTCTGTCATAATGTACATGGGAAAAGGGTCCCAGGAAGAACAGACATATGTATATGTGTAACAGAACCACATCTTGCACACCTACAACAAGCAAACGTTGTAATCAAACTTGCTGTAATAAAAAATTAAAAATTAAATTAAAAACACGAACAAGAAGTAGTGAGACAAACTTGAGGGGCTTTCTCCTGGCACATTCCATTCTAAATTCCAATCTAGAACAGGCTTCCATTGAGGCTCTGTTGCCCTGGTAACCAGATTTGCTAAGGGAGAACTGCTGCCACCTTGTGGCCATTTCGCACAACAGCAGCTTTAATCCCAGCGCTACTGGTCAGTGGATATTCCAAATCATTGCAGGCCTGTAAATGACACCTGCCCTGAAAACAAATCCTGGGGTCATATATCGACCAAAAAGTTCAAAAGACGTCCATATTTCAAAACGACAGTTTCAAGAGGCATATTTCACGCACATTAGTGTTCTGCTTCTTTTGCTTTCTTTCTTTTTTGGTTAAAAAAAAACGGGAATGGAAAAAGGCAACCCTCAGAATGGGCGAAAACGTTCGCAAACGAATCAATGGACAAGGGTTTAATCTCCAATATATATAAACAGCTCACGCAGCTTAATATTAATAAAACAAACAACCCAATACAAAAATGGGCAGAAGATCTAAATAGACGTTTCTTCAAAGAAGTCACAGAGACGGCCAAGACGCACATGAAAAGCTGCTCAACACCACTAATTATTAGAGAAATGCAAATCAAAACGACAATGAGGTATCACCTCACACCTGTTAGAATCGGCATCATCAGAAAATCTACAAACAACAAATTCTGGGGAGGGTGTGGACAAAAGGAACCCTCTTCCACTATTGGTGGGAAGGTAAATTGATACAGTCACTATGGAGAACAGTATGGAGTTTCCTTAAAGAAACTAGAAATAGAATTACCATAGGATCCAGCAATCCCACTTCTGGGCATATACACAGAGACAACCATAAATCAAAAACACACATTCACCACAATGTTCATTGCAGCACTATTTACAATAGCCAGGTAATGGAAGCAACCTAAATGCCCACAGACAGATGAATGGATAAAGATGTGGTACATACATAAAATGGGATATGACTCAGCCATGAAAAGGAATGAAACTGGGTTATTTGTAGAGAAGTCGGTGGATCTAGAGACTGTCATACAGAATGAAGTAAGTCAGAAAGAGCAAAACAAATATTCTGTATTAATGCATGTATGTGGAACCTAGATATATGGTACAGATGAACAGGTTTGCAGGGCAGAAATAGAGAAACAGAGGTAGAGAACAAACGTATGGACACCAAGTGGGGGAAGCCATGGGGTGATGGTGGTCAGATGAGTTGGGAGATAGGTATTGACCTGTATATATGTATATGAATAAAATAGATAACTAATAATAACCTGCTGTTTGGAAAAATAAATATAATTAAACTTCAAAATTTTTAGAAATGAAATTTAAAAATAAAACAGAAAAAAGTTCTTCCCTTCACACAGATGTATTTCTATGAATGAATTATTTCCATGCTTATATCAATAAATACATAAAAGATGAATAAATTCTAACTTGAACCAAAAAAGAAAAAAAAAACCTGAACCCAGCAGTTATACAGAGGAAAACCCTATCAGGGCACTTGCTCCAGCGGTAAACAATTCTGACATTGGTCAGAGGTGGGGAATCATCTCCCATACAGCCAGCAGCCCGGCCCCCCCACGCAAGGAGCCTCCTCATTGCAAAGCTGGGGGACCGTGCCGAGGCCTCTGTGAGTAAACGTGAGCTGAGCCCCAGGCCAGCTGCTGCTGAACTGTTCCCACCCTTCCCAGGTAAAACACCTGAATATGTACAAGGGCTTGAAAGCCTAGAGGAAGGGCCGTGGAGCCACACCAGCGACAGCATGCAGGCCAACTTGGTGCCTGCAGGCCAGCCAGGATGGTCCTGGCCCCGGGCACTCTTCTAGAAGCTTTCCATTTCCCTGCCTGATATACCCCTCCTGTCCCGGCCATCATTCCTTTTTTTCCTTCCTCACCTCAGCCCGGAGAGAAATTCCAGTGGAAGTTATGGGTGACACATCCTCTTCTTTACAGGTGGCAACCTGGCAACTCCTGCAGAAAGTCCAGCAGAGCCCCACTCACACCGGGCCACCAACAAAGCCGTGGACCCTCACACCCTCCCACCAGCACAGCCCCGAGACTGCTGACGGGGCAGAGAATATGGAATCAGGCACAGCTGCAGGGGCTATTGCTGCCTGGAGTGCTGTTTCTATCGACCTCAACCCACGCACACCTGGGGAGGGCTTGCCGGCAGGGTCAGGCTGCCCAGGTCAGCTAATCCTCAGCCCTCAGGGAATCACATTGCAGAAAATGCACCTCGCTAAGACAGAATATTAGCCAAGGAAAAAAAGGGCACAATGCCATTTGCAGCCCTGTAGATGAGTCTACAGGTAAGCACGTGACTTGTAGTAAGTCAGAAAGTGAAAGACACATATCGTAGGATATCACTTATAGGTGTTACCTAAAAACGGATACCAGGGCCGATATTTCCACGGAGAAGGGCAATCACAGATTCATTAAACAAACTTATGGTTCACCAATGGAAAGGTGTGAGGATTGGATTCATTACGATATTGGGGTTAAGAGACATATACAAACACAGGTGAAATATATAATCACCAAAGACCTACGGAATGCCAAGAGAAGACTACTCAACATTCTGTCATAATGTACATGGGAAAAGGGTCCCAGGAAGAACAGACATATGTATATGTGTAACAGAACCACATCTTGCACACCTACAACAAGCAAACGTTGTAATCAAACTTGCTGTAATAAAAAATTAAAAATTAAATTAAAAACACGAACAAGAAGTAGTGAGACAAACTTGAGGGGCTTTCTCCTGGCACATTCCATTCTAAATTCCAATCTAGAACAGGCTTCTATTGAGGCTCTGTTGCCCTGGTAACCAGATTTGCTAAGGGAGAACTGCTGCCACCTTGTGGCCATTTCGCACAACAGCAGCTTTAATCCCAGCGCTACTGGTCAGTGGATATTCCAAATCATTGCAGGCCTGTAAATGACACCTGCCCTGAAAACAAATCCTGGGGTCATATATCGACCAAAAAGTTCAAAAGACGTCCATATTTCAAAACGACAGTTTCAAGAGGCATATTTCACGCACATTAGTGTTCTGCTTCTTTTGCTTTCTTTCTTTTTTGGTTAAAAAAAAACGGGAATGGAAAAAGGCAACCCTCAGAATGGGCGAAAACGTTCGCAAACGAATCAATGGACAAGGGTTTAATCTCCAATATATATAAACAGCTCACGCAGCTTAATATTAATAAAACAAACAACCCAATACAAAAATGGGCAGAAGATCTAAATAGACGTTTCTTCAAAGAAGTCACAGAGACGGCCAAGACGCACATGAAAAGCTGCTCAACACCACTAATTATTAGAGAAATGCAAATCAAAACGACAATGAGGTATCACCTCACACCTGTTAGAATCGGCATCATCAGAAAATCTACAAACAACAAATTCTGGGGAGGGTGTGGACAAAAGGAACCCTCTTCCACTATTAGTGGGAAGGTAAATTGATACAGTCACTATGGAGAACAGTATGGAGTTTCCTTAAAGAAACTAGGAATAGAATTACCATAGGATCCAGCAATCCCACTTCTGGGCATATACCCAGAGACAACCATAAATCAAAAACACACATTCACCACAATGTTCAGTGCAGCACTATTTACAATAGCCAGGTAATGGAAGCAACCTAAATGCCCACAGACAGACGAATGGATAAAGATGTGGTACATACATAAAATGGGATATGACTCAGCCATGAAAAGGAATGAAACTGGGTTATTTGTAGAGAAGTCGGTGGATCTAGAGACTGTCATACAGAATGAAGTAAGTCAGAAAGAGCAAAACAAATATTCTGTATTAATGCATGTATGTAGAACCTAGATATATGGTACAGATGAACAGGTTTGCAGGGCAGAAATAGAGAAACAGAGGTAGAGAACAAACGTATGGACACCAAGTGGGGGAAGCCATGGGGTGTTGGTGGTCAGATGAGTTGGGAGATAGGTATTGACCTGTATATATGTATATGAATAAAATAGATAACTAATAATAACCTGCTGTATAGAAAAATAAATATGATTAAACTGGAAAAGTTTTAGAAATGAAATTTAAAAATAAAACAGAAAAAAAGTTCTTCCCTTCACACAGATGTATTTCTATGAATAAATTATTTACATGCTTATATCAATAAATACATAAAAGATGAATAACTTCTAACTTGAATCAAAAAAGAAAAAAAAAATCCTGTACCCAGCAGTTATACAGAGGAAAACCCTATCAGGGCACTTGTTCCAGCGGTAAACAATTCTGAGATTGGTCAGAGGTGGGGAATCATCTCCCATACAGCCAGCAGCCCGGCCCCCCCACGCAAGGAGCGTCCTGATTGCAAAGCTGGGGGACAGTGCCGAGGCCTCTGTGAGTAAACGTGAGCTGAACCCCAGGCCAGCCGCTGCTGAACTGTTCCCACCCTTCCCAGGTAAAACACCTGAATATGTACAAGGGCTTGAAAGCCTAGAGAAAGGGCCGTGGAGCCACACCAGCGACAGCACGCAGGCCAACTTGGTGCCTGCAGGCCAGCCAGGATGGTCCTGGCCCTGGGCGCTCTTCTGGAAGCTTTCCATTTCCCTGCCTGAGATACCACTCCTGTCCCGGCCCCCACTCTTTATTTTCCTCCCTCACCTCAGCCCGGAGAGAAATTCCAGTGGAAATTATGGGTGACACATCCTCTTCTTTACAGGTGGCAACCTGGCAACTCCTGCAGAAATTCCAGCAGAGCCCCACTCACACCGGGCCACCAACAAAGCCGTGGACCCTCACACCCTCCCACCAGCACAGCCCCGAGACTGCTGACGGGGCAGAGAATATGGAGTCAGGCACAGCTGCAGGGGCTATTGCTGCCTGGAGTGCTGTTTCTATTGAACTCAACCCAGGCACACCTGGGGAGGGCTTGCCGGCAGGGTCAGGCTGCCCAGGTCAGCTAATCCTCAGCCCTCAGGGAATCACATTGCAGAAAATGGACCTCGCTAAGACAGAATATTAGCCAAGGAAAAAAAGGGCACAATGCCATTTGCAGCCCCGTAGATGAGTCTACAGGTAAGCACGGGACTTGTAGTAAGTCAGAAAGTGAAAGACACATATCGTAGGATATCACTTATAGGTGTTACCTAAAAACGGATACCAGGGCAGATATTTCCACGGAGAAGGGCAATCACAGATTCATTAAACAAACTTATGGTTCACCAATGGAAAGGTGTGAGGATTGGATTCATTACGATATTGGGGTTAAGAGACATATACAAACACAGGTGAAATATATAATCACCAAAGACCTACGGAATGCCAAGAGAAGACTACTCAACATTCTGTCATAACGTACATGGGAAAAGGGTCCCAGGAAGAACAGACATATGTATATGTGTAAAAGAACCACATCTTGCACACCTACAACAAGCAAACGTTGTAATCAAACTTGCTGTAATAAAAAATTAAAAATTAAATTAAAAACACGAACAAGAAGTAGTGAGACAAACTTGAGGGGCTTTCTCCTGGCACATTCCATTCTAAATTCCAATCTAGAACAGGCTGCCATTGAGGCTCTGTTGCCCTAGTAACCAGATTTGCTAAGGGAGAACTGCTGCCACCTTGTGGCCATTTCACACAACAGCAGCTTTAATCCCAGCGCTAATGGTCAGTGGATATTCCAAATCATTGCAGGCCTGTAAATGACACCTGCCCTGAAAACAAATCCTGGGGTCATATATCGACCAAAAAGTTCAAAAGACGTCCATATTTCAAAACGACAGTTTCAAGAGGCATATTTCACGCACATTAGTGTTCTGCTTCTTTTGCTTTCTTTCTTTTTTGGTTAAAAAAAAACGGGAATGGAAAAAGGCAACCCTCAGAATGGGCGAAAACGTTCGCAAACGAATCAATGGACAAGGGTTTAATCTCCAATATATATAAACAGCTCACGCAGCTTAATATTAATAAAACAAACAACCCAATACAAAAATGGGCAGAAGATCTAAATAGACGTTTCTTCAAAGAAGTCACAGAGACGGCCAAGACGCACATGAAAAGCTGCTCAACACCACTAATTATTATAGAAATGCAAATCAAAATGACAATGAGGTATCACCTCACACCTGTTAGAATCGGCAGCATCAGAAAATCTACAAACAACAAATTCTGGGGAGGGTGTGGACAAAAGGAACCCTCTTCCACTATTAGTGGGAAGGTAAATTGATACAGTCACTATGGAGAACAGTATGGAGTTTCCTTAAAGAAACTAGGAATAGAATTACCATAGGATCCAGCAATCCCTCTTCTGGGCATATACCCAGAGACAACCATAAATCAAAAACACACATTCACCACAATGTTCATTGCAGCACTATTTACAATAGCCAGGTAATGGAAGCAACCTAAATGCCCACAGACAGACGAATGGATAAAGATGTGGTACATACATAAAATGGGATATGACTCAGCCATGAAAAGGAATGAAACTGGGTTATTTGTAGAGAAGTCGGTGGATCTAGAGACTGTCATACAGAATGAAGTAAGTCAGAAAGAGCAAAACAAATATTCTGTATTAATGCATGTATGTGGAACCTAGATATATGGTACAGATGAACAGGTTTGCAGGGCAGAAATAGAGAAACAGAGGTAGAGAACAAACGTATGGACACCAAGTGGGGGAAGCCATGGGGTGTTGGTGGTCAGATGAGTTGGGAGATAGGTATTGACCTGTATATATGTATATGAATAAAATAGATAACTAATAATAACCTGCTGTATAGAAAAATATATATGATTAAACTGCAAAATTTTTAGAAATGAAATTTAAAAATAAAACAGAAAAAAAGTTCTTCCCTTCACACAGATGTATTTCTATGAATGAATTATTTCCATGCTTATATCAATAAATACATAAAAGATGAATAACTTCTAACTTGAACCAAAAAAGAAAAAAAAAATCCTGTACCCAGCAGTTATACAGAGGAAAACCCTATCAGGGCACTTGTTCCAGCGGTAAACAATTCTGAGATTGGTCAGAGGTGGGGAATCATCTCCCATACAGCCAGCAGCCCGGCCCCCCCACGCAAGGAGCGTCCTGATTGCAAAGCTGGGGGACAGTGCCGAGGCCTCTGTGAGTAAACGTGAGCTGAGCCCCAGGCCAGCTGCTGCTGAACTGTTCCCACCCTTCCCAGGTAAAACACCTGAATATGTACAAGGGCTTGAAAGCCTAGAGAAAGGGCCGTGGAGCCACACCAGCGACAGCACGCAGGCCAACTTGGTGCCTGCAGGCCAGCCAGGATGGTCCTGGCCCCGGGCGCTCTTCTGGAAGCTTTCCATTTCCCTGCCTGAGATACCACTCCTGTCCCGGCCCCCACTCTTTTTTTTCCTCCCTCACCTCAGCCCAGAGAGAAATTCCAGTGGAAATTATGGGTGACACATCCTCTTCTTTACAGGTGGCAACCTGGCAACTCCTGCAGAAATTCCAGCAGAGACCCACTCACACCGGGCCACCAACAAAGCCGTGGACCCTCACACCCTCCCACCAGCACAGCCCCGAGACTGCTGACGGGGCAGAGAATATGGAGTCAGGCACAGCTGCAGGGGCTATTGCTGCCTGGAGTGCTGTTTCTATTGAACTCAACCCAGGCACACCTGGGGAGGGCTTGCCGGCAGGGTCAGGCTGCCCAGGTCAGCTAATCCTCAGCCCTCAGGGAATCACATTGCAGAAAATGGACCTCGCTAAGACAGAATATTAGCCAAGGAAAAAAAGGGCACAATGCCATTTGCATCCCCGTAGATGAGTCTACAGGTAAGCACGGGACTTGTAGTAAGTCAGAAAGTGAAAGACACATATCGTAGGATATCACTTATAGGTGTTACCTAAAAACGGATACCAGGGCAAATATTTCCACGGAGAAGGGCAATCACAGATTCATTAAACAAACTTATGGTTCACCAATGGAAAGGTGTGAGGATTGGATTCATTACGATATTGGGGTTAAGAGACATATACAAACACAGGTGAAATATATAATCACCAAAGACCTACGGAATGCCAAGAGAAGACTACTCAACATTCTGTCATAACGTACATGGGAAAAGGGTCCCAGGAAGAACAGACATATGTATATGTGTAAAAGAACCACATCTTGCACACCTACAACAAGCAAACGTTGTAATCAAACTTGCTGTAATAAAAAATTAAAAATTAAATTAAAAACACGAACAAGAAGTAGTGAGACAAACTTGAGGGGCTTTCTCCTGGCACATTCCATTCTAAATTCCAATCTAGAACAGGCTTCCATTGAGGCTCTGTTGCCCTGGTAACCAGATTTGCTAAGGGAGAACTGCTGCCACCTTGTGGCCATTTCGCACAACAGCAGCTTTAATCCCAGAGCTACTGGTCAGTGGATATTCCAAATCATTGCAGGCCTGTAAATGACACCTGCCCTGAAAACAAATCCTGGGGTCATATATCGACCAAAAAGTTCAAAAGACGTCCATATTTCAAAACGACAGTTTCAAGAGGCATATTTCACGCACATTAGTGTTCTGCTTCTTTTGCTTTCTTTCTTTTTTGTTTAAAAAAAACGGGAATGGAAAAAGGCAACCCTCAGAATGGGCGAAAACGTTTGCAAACGAATCAATGGACAAGGGTTTAATCTCCAATATATATAAACAGCTCACGCAGCTTAATATTAATAAAACAAACAACCCAATACAAAAATGGGCAGAAGATCTAAATAGACGTTTCTTCAAAGAAGTCACAGAGACGGCCAAGACGCACATGAAAAGATGCTCAACACCACTAATTATTAGAGAAATGCAAATCAAAACGACAATGAGGTATCACCTCACACCTGTTAGAATCGGCATCATCAGAAAATCTACAAACAACAAATTCTGGGGAGGGTGTGGACAAAAGGAACCCTCTTCCACTATTGGTGGGAAGGTAAATTGATACAGTCACTATGGAGAACAGTATGGAGTTTCCTTAAAGAAACTAGAAATAGAATTACCATAGGATCCAGCAATCCCACTTCTGGGCATATACACAGAGACAACCATAAATCAAAAACACACATTCACCACAATGTTCATTGCAGCACTATTTACAATAGCCAGGTAATGGAAGCAACCTAAATGCCCACAGACAGATGAATGGATAAAGATGTGGTACATACATAAAATGGGATATGACTCAGCCATGAAAAGGAATGAAACTGGGTTATTTGTAGAGAAGTCGGTGGATCTAGAGACTGTCATACAGAATGAAGTAAGTCAGAAAGAGCAAAACAAATATTCTGTATTAATGCATGTATGTGGAACCTAGATATATGGTACAGATGAACAGGTTTGCAGGGCAGAAATAGAGAAACAGAGGTAGAGAACAAACGTATGGACACCAAGTGGGGGAAGCCATGGGGTGATGGTGGTCAGATGAGTTGGGAGGTAGGTATTGACCTGTATATATGTATATGAATAAAATAGATAACTAATAATAACCTGCTGTTTGGAAAAATAAATATAATTAAACTGCAAAATTTTTAGAAATGAAATTTAAAAATAAAACAGAAAAAAGTTCTTCCCTTCACACAGATGTATTTCTATGAATGAATTATTTCCATGCTTATATCAATAAATACATAAAAGATGAATAAATTCTAACTTGAACCAAAAAAGAAAAAAAAAAAACCTGAACCCAGCAGTTATACAGAGGCAAACCCTATCAGGGCACTTGCTCCAGCGGTAAACAATTCTGACATTGGTCAGAGGTGGGGAATCATCTCCCATACAGCCAGCAGCCCGGCCCCCCCACGCAAGGAGCCTCCTCATTGCAAAGCTGGGGGACCGTGCCGAGGCCTCTGTGAGTAAACGTGAGCTGAGCCCCAGGCCAGCTGCTGCTGAACTGTTCCCACCCTTCCCAGGTAAAACACCTGAATATGTACAAGGGCTTGAAAGCCTAGAGGAAGGGCCGTGGAGCCACACCAGCGACAGCATGCAGGCCAACTTGGTGCCTGCAGGCCAGCCAGGATGGTCCTGGCCCCGGGCACTCTTCTAGAAGCTTTCCATTTCCCTGCCTGATATACCCCTCCTGTCCCGGCCATCATTCCTTTTTTTCCTTCCTCACCTCAGCCCGGAGAGAAATTCCAGTGGAAGTTATGGGTGACACATCCTCTTCTTTACAGGTGGCAGCCTGGCTACTCCTGCAGAAAGTCCAGCAGAGCCCCACTCACACCGGGCCACCAACAAAGCCGTGGACCCTCACACCCTCCCACCAGCACAGCCCCGAGACTGCTGACGGGGCAGAGAATATGGAATCAGGCACAGCTGCAGGGGCTATTGCTGCCTGGAGTGCTGTTTCTATCGACCTCAACCCACGCACACCTGGGGAGGGCTTGCCGGCAGGGTCAGGCTGCCCAGGTCAGCTAATCCTCAGCCCTCAGGGAATCACATTGCAGAAAATGGACCTCGCTAAGACAGAATATTAGCCAAGGAAAAAAAAGGGCACAATGCCATTTGCAGCCCCGTAGATGTGTCTACAGGTAAGCACGGGACTTGTAGTAAGTCAGAAAGTGAAAGACACATATCGTAGGATATCACTTATAGGTGTTACCTAAAAACGGATACCAGGGCAGATATTTCCACGGAGAAGGGCAATCACAGATTCATTAAACAAACTTATGGTTCACCAATGGAAAGGTGTGAGGATTGGATTCATTACGATATTGGGGTTAAGAGACATATACAAACACAGGTGAAATATATAATCACCAAAGACCTACGGAATGCCAAGAGAAGACTACTCAACATTCTGTCATAATGTACATGGGAAAAGGGTCCCAGGAAGAACAGACATATGTATATGTGTAACAGAATCACATCTTGCACACCTACAACAAGCAAACGTTGTAATCAAACTTGCTGTAATAAAAAATTAAAAATTAAATTAAAAACACGAACAAGAAGTAGTGAGACAAACTTGAGGGGCTTTCTCCTGGCACATTCCATTCTAAATTCCAATCTAGAACAGGCTTCCATTGAGGCTCTGTTGCCCTAGTAACCAGATTTGCTAAGGGAGAACTGCTGCCACCTTGTGGCCATTTCACACAACAGCAGCTTTAATCCCAGCGCTAATGGTCAGTGGATATTCCAAATCATTGCAGGCCTGTAAATGACACCTGCCCTGAAAACAAATCCTGGGGTCATATATCGACCAAAAAGTTCAGAAGACGTCCATATTTCAAAACGACAGTTTCAAGAGGCATATTTCACGCACATTAGTGTTCTGCTTCTTTTGCTTTCTTTCTTTTTTGGTTAAAAAAAAACGGGAATGGAAAAAGGCAACCCTCAGAATGGGCGAAAACGTTCGCAAACGAATCAATGGACAAGGGTTTAATCTCCAATATATATAAACAGCTCACGCAGCTTAATATTAATAAAACAAACAACCCAATACAAAAATGGGCAGAAGATCTAAATAGACGTTTCTTCAAAGAAGTCACAGAGACGGCCAAGACGCACATGAAAAGCTGCTCAACACCACTAATTATTAGAGAAATGCAAATCAAAATGACAATGAGGTATCACCTCACACCTGTTAGAATCGGCAGCATCAGAAAATCTACAAACAACAAATTCTGGGGAGGGTGTGGACAAAAGGAACCCTCTTCCACTATTAGTGGGAAGGTAAATTGATACAGTCACTATGGAGAACAGTATGGAGTTTCCTTAAAGAAACTAGGAATAGAATTACCATAGGATCCAGCAATCCCACTTCTGGGCATATACCCAGAGACAACCATAAATCAAAAACACACATTCACCACAATGTTCATTGCAGCACTATTTACAAGAGCCAGGTAATGGAAGCAACCTAAATGCCCACAGACAGACGAATGGATAAAGATGTGGTACATACATAAAATGGGATATGACTCAGCCATGAAAAGGAATGAAACTGGGTTATTTGTAGAGAAGTCGGTGGATCTAGAGACTGTCATACAGAATGAAGTAAGTCAGAAAGAGCAAAACAAATATTCTGTATTAATGCATGTATGTGGAACCTAGATATATGGTACAGATGAACAGGTTTGCAGGGCAGAAATAGAGAAACAGAGGTAGAGAACAAACGTATGGACACCAAGTGGGGGAAGCCATGGGGTGTTGGTGGTCAGATGAGTTGGGAGATAGGTATTGACCTGTATATATGTATATGAATAAAATAGATAACTAATAATAACCTGCTGTATAGAAAAATAAATATGATTAAACTGAAAAATTTTTAGAAATGAAATTTAAAAATAAAACAGAAAAAAGTTCTTCCCTTCACACAGATGTATTTCTATGAATGAATTATTTCCATGCTTATATCAATAAATACATTATAGATGAATAAATTCTAACTTGAACCAAAAAAGAAAAAAAAACCTGAACCCAGCAGTTATACAGAGGCAAACCCTATCAGGGCACTTGCTCCAGCGGTAAACAATTCTGACATTGGTCAGAGGTGGGGAATCATCTCCCATACAGCCAGCAGCCCGGCCCCCCCACGCAAGGAGCCTCCTCATTGCAAAGCTGGGGGACCGTGCCGAGGCCTCTGTGAGTAAACGTGAGCTGAGCCCCAGGCCAGCTGCTGCTGAACTGTTCCCACCCTTCCCAGGTAAAACACCTGAATATGTACAAGGGCTTGAAAGCCTAGAGGAAGGGCCGTGGAGCCACACCAGCGACAGCATGCAGGCCAACTTGGTGCCTGCAGGCCAGCCAGGATGGTCCTGGCCCCGGGCACTCTTCTAGAAGCTTTCCATTTCCCTGCCTGATATACCCCTCCTGTCCCGGCCATCATTCCTTTTTTTCCTTCCTCACCTCAGCCCGGAGAGAAATTCCAGTGGAAGTTATGGGTGACACATCCTCTTCTTTACAGGTGGCAGCCTGGCAACTCCTGCAGAAAGTCCAGCAGAGCCCCACTCACACCGGGCCACCAACAAAGCCGTGGACCCTCACACCCTCCCACCAGCACAGCCCCGAGACTGCTGACGGGGCAGAGAATATGGAATCAGGCACAGCTGCAGGGGCTATTGCTGCCTGGAGTGCTGTTTCTATCGACCTCAACCCACGCACACCTGGGGAGGGCTTGCCGGCAGGGTCAGGCTGCCCAGGTCAGCTAATCCTCAGCCCTCAGGGAATCACATTGCAGAAAATGGACCTCGCTAAGACAGAATATTAGCCAAGGAAAAAAAGGGCACAATGCCATTTGCAGCCCTGTAGATGAGTCTACAGGTAAGCACGTGACTTGTAGTAAGTCAGAAAGTGAAAGACACATATCGTAGGATATCACTTATAGGTGTTACCTAAAAACGGATACCAGGGCCGATATTTCCACGGAGAAGGGCAATCACAGATTCATTAAACAAACTTATGGTTCACCAATGGAAAGGTGTGAGGATTGGATTCATTACGATATTGGGGTTAAGAGACATATACAAACACAGGTGAAATATATAATCACCAAAGACCTACGGAATGCCAAGAGAAGACTACTCAACATTCTGTCATAATGTACATGGGAAAAGGGTCCCAGGAAGAACAGACATATGTATATGTGTAACAGAACCACATCTTGCACACCTACAACAAGCAAACGTTGTAATCAAACTTGCTGTAATAAAAAATTAAAAATTAAATTAAAAACACGAACAAGAAGTAGTGAGACAAACTTGAGGGGCTTTCTCCTGGCACATTCCATTCTAAATTCCAATCTAGAACAGGCTTCCATTGAGGCTCTGTTGCCCTGGTAACCAGATTTGCTAAGGGAGAACTGCTGCCACCTTGTGGCCATTTCGCACAACAGCAGCTTTAATCCCAGCGCTACTGGTCAGTGGATATTCCAAATCATTGCAGGCCTGTAAATGACACCTGCCCTGAAAACAAATCCTGGGGTCATATATCGACCAAAAAGTTCAAAAGACGTCCATATTTCAAAACGACAGTTTCAAGAGGCATATTTCACGCACATTAGTGTTCTGCTTCTTTTGCTTTCTTTCTTTTTTGGTTAAAAAAAAACGGGAATGGAAAAAGGCAACCCTCAGAATGGGCGAAAACGTTCGCAAACGAATCAATGGACAAGGGTTTAATCTCCAATATATATAAACAGCTCACGCAGCTTAATATTAATAAAACAAACAACCCAATACAAAAATGGGCAGAAGATCTAAATAGACGTTTCTTCAAAGAAGTCACAGAGACGGCCAAGACGCACATGAAAAGCTGCTCAACACCACTAATTATTAGAGAAATGCAAATCAAAACGACAATGAGGTATCACCTCACACCTGTTAGAATCGGCATCATCAGAAAATCTACAAACAACAAATTCTGGGGAGGGTGTGGACAAAAGGAACCCTCTTCCACTATTGGTGGGAAGGTAAATTGATACAGTCACTATGGAGAACAGTATGGAGTTTCCTTAAAGAAACTAGAAATAGAATTACCATAGGATCCAGCAATCCCACTTCTGGGCATATACACAGAGACAACCATAAATCAAAAACACACATTCACCACAATGTTCATTGCAGCACTATTTACAATAGCCAGGTAATGGAAGCAACCTAAATGCCCACAGACAGATGAATGGATAAAGATGTGGTACATACATAAAATGGGATATGACTCAGCCATGAAAAGGAATGAAACTGGGTTATTTGTAGAGAAGTCGGTGGATCTAGAGACTGTCATACAGAATGAAGTAAGTCAGAAAGAGCAAAACAAATATTCTGTATTAATGCATGTATGTGGAACCTAGATATATGGTACAGATGAACAGGTTTGCAGGGCAGAAATAGAGAAACAGAGGTAGAGAACAAACGTATGGACACCAAGTGGGGGAAGCCATGGGGTGATGGTGGTCAGATGAGTTGGGAGATAGGTATTGACCTGTATATATGTATATGAATAAAATAGATAACTAATAATAACCTGCTGTATCGAAAAATAAATATAATTAAACTGCAAAATTTTTAGAAATGAAATTTAAAAATAAAACAGAAAAAAGTTCTTCCCTTCACACAGATGTATTTCTATGAATGAATTATTTCCATGCTTATATCAATAAATACATAAAAGATGAATAAATTCTAACTTGAACCAAAAAAGAAAAAAAAAACCTGAACCCAGCAGTTATACAGAGGAAAACCCTATCAGGGCACTTGCTCCAGCGGTAAACAATTCTGACATTGGTCAGAGGTGGGGAATCATCTCCCATACAGCCAGCAGCCCGGCCCCCCCACGCAAGGAGCGTCGTCATTGCAAAGCTGGGGGACCGTGCCGAGGCCTCTGTGAGTAAACGTGAGCTGAGCCCCAGGCCAGCTGCTGCTGAACTGTTCCCACCCTTCCCAGGTAAAACACCTGAATATGTACAAGGGCTTGAAAGCCTAGAGGAAGGGCCGTGGAGCCACACCAGCGACAGCATGCAGGCCAACTTGGTGCCTGCAGGCCAGCCAGGATGGTCCTGGCCCCGGGCACTCTTCTAGAAGCTTTCCATTTCCCTGCCTGATATACCCCTCCTGTCCCGGCCATCATTCCTTTTTTTCCTTCCTCACCTCAGCCCGGAGAGAAATTCCAGTGGAAGTTATGGGTGACACATCCTCTTCTTTACAGGTGGCAACCTGGCAACTCCTGCAGAAAGTCCAGCAGAGCCCCACTCACACCGGGCCACCAACAAAGCCGTGGACCCTCACACCCTCCCACCAGCACAGCCCCGAGACTGCTGACGGGGCAGAGAATATGGAATCAGGCACAGCTGCAGGGGCTATTGCTGCCTGGAGTGCTGTTTCTATCGACCTCAACCCACGCACACCTGGGGAGGGCTTGCCGGCAGGGTCAGGCTGCCCAGGTCAGCTAATCCTCAGCCCTCAGGGAATCACATTGCAGAAAATGCACCTCGCTAAGACAGAATATTAGCCAAGGAAAAAAAGGGCACAATGCCATTTGCAGCCCTGTAGATGAGTCTACAGGTAAGCACGTGACTTGTAGTAAGTCAGAAAGTGAAAGACACATATCGTAGGATATCACTTATAGGTGTTACCTAAAAACGGATACCAGGGCCGATATTTCCACGGAGAAGGGCAATCACAGATTCATTAAACAAACTTATGGTTCACCAATGGAAAGGTGTGAGGATTGGATTCATTACGATATTGGGGTTAAGAGACATATACAAACACAGGTGAAATATATAATCACCAAAGACCTACGGAATGCCAAGAGAAGACTACTCAACATTCTGTCATAATGTACATGGGAAAAGGGTCCCAGGAAGAACAGACATATGTATATGTGTAACAGAACCACATCTTGCACACCTACAACAAGCAAACGTTGTAATCAAACTTGCTGTAATAAAAAATTAAAAATTAAATTAAAAACACGAACAAGAAGTAGTGAGACAAACTTGAGGGGCTTTCTCCTGGCACATTCCATTCTAAATTCCAATCTAGAACAGGCTTCTATTGAGGCTCTGTTGCCCTGGTAACCAGATTTGCTAAGGGAGAACTGCTGCCACCTTGTGGCCATTTCGCACAACAGCAGCTTTAATCCCAGCGCTACTGGTCAGTGGATATTCCAAATCATTGCAGGCCTGTAAATGACACCTGCCCTGAAAACAAATCCTGGGGTCATATATCGACCAAAAAGTTCAAAAGACGTCCATATTTCAAAACGACAGTTTCAAGAGGCATATTTCACGCACATTAGTGTTCTGCTTCTTTTGCTTTCTTTCTTTTTTGTTTAAAAAAAACGGGAATGGAAAAAGGCAACCCTCAGAATGGGCGAAAACGTTTGCAAACGAATCAATGGACAAGGGTTTAATCTCCAATATATATAAACAGCTCACGCAGCTTAATATTAATAAAACAAACAACCCAATACAAAAATGGGCAGAAGATCTAAATAGACGTTTCTTCAAAGAAGTCACAGAGACGGCCAAGACGCACATGAAAAGATGCTCAACACCACTAATTATTAGAGAAATGCAAATCAAAACGACAATGAGGTATCACCTCACACCTGTTAGAATCGGCATCATCAGAAAATCTACAAACAACAAATTCTGGGGAGGGTGTGGACAAAAGGAACCCTCTTCCACTATTGGTGGGAAGGTAAATTGATACAGTCACTATGGAGAACAGTATGGAGTTTCCTTAAAGAAACTAGAAATAGAATTACCATAGGATCCAGCAATCCCACTTCTGGGCATATACACAGAGACAACCATAAATCAAAAACACACATTCACCACAATGTTCATTGCAGCACTATTTACAATAGCCAGGTAATGGAAGCAACCTAAATGCCCACAGACAGATGAATGGATAAAGATGTGGTACATACATAAAATGGGATATGACTCAGCCATGAAAAGGAATGAAACTGGGTTATTTGTAGAGAAGTCGGTGGATCTAGAGACTGTCATACAGAATGAAGTAAGTCAGAAAGAGCAAAACAAATATTCTGTATTAATGCATGTATGTGGAACCTAGATATATGGTACAGATGAACAGGTTTGCAGGGCAGAAATAGAGAAACAGAGGTAGAGAACAAACGTATGGACACCAAGTGGGGGAAGCCATGGGGTGATGGTGGTCAGATGAGTTGGGAGGTAGGTATTGACCTGTATATATGTATATGAATAAAATAGATAACTAATAATAACCTGCTGTTTGGAAAAATAAATATAATTAAACTGCAAAATTTTTAGAAATGAAATTTAAAAATAAAACAGAAAAAAGTTCTTCCCTTCACACAGATGTATTTCTATGAATGAATTATTTCCATGCTTATATCAATAAATACATAAAAGATGAATAAATTCTAACTTGAACCAAAAAAGAAAAAAAAAAAACCTGAACCCAGCAGTTATACAGAGGCAAACCCTATCAGGGCACTTGCTCCAGCGGTAAACAATTCTGACATTGGTCAGAGGTGGGGAATCATCTCCCATACAGCCAGCAGCCCGGCCCCCCCACGCAAGGAGCCTCCTCATTGCAAAGCTGGGGGACCGTGCCGAGGCCTCTGTGAGTAAACGTGAGCTGAGCCCCAGGCCAGCTGCTGCTGAACTGTTCCCACCCTTCCCAGGTAAAACACCTGAATATGTACAAGGGCTTGAAAGCCTAGAGGAAGGGCCGTGGAGCCACACCAGCGACAGCATGCAGGCCAACTTGGTGCCTGCAGGCCAGCCAGGATGGTCCTGGCCCCGGGCACTCTTCTAGAAGCTTTCCATTTCCCTGCCTGATATACCCCTCCTGTCCCGGCCATCATTCCTTTTTTTCCTTCCTCACCTCAGCCCGGAGAGAAATTCCAGTGGAAGTTATGGGTGACACATCCTCTTCTTTACAGGTGGCAGCCTGGCTACTCCTGCAGAAAGTCCAGCAGAGCCCCACTCACACCGGGCCACCAACAAAGCCGTGGACCCTCACACCCTCCCACCAGCACAGCCCCGAGACTGCTGACGGGGCAGAGAATATGGAATCAGGCACAGCTGCAGGGGCTATTGCTGCCTGGAGTGCTGTTTCTATCGACCTCAACCCACGCACACCTGGGGAGGGCTTGCCGGCAGGGTCAGGCTGCCCAGGTCAGCTAATCCTCAGCCCTCAGGGAATCACATTGCAGAAAATGGACCTCGCTAAGACAGAATATTAGCCAAGGAAAAAAAAGGGCACAATGCCATTTGCAGCCCCGTAGATGTGTCTACAGGTAAGCACGGGACTTGTAGTAAGTCAGAAAGTGAAAGACACATATCGTAGGATATCACTTATAGGTGTTACCTAAAAACGGATACCAGGGCAGATATTTCCACGGAGAAGGGCAATCACAGATTCATTAAACAAACTTATGGTTCACCAATGGAAAGGTGTGAGGATTGGATTCATTACGATATTGGGGTTAAGAGACATATACAAACACAGGTGAAATATATAATCACCAAAGACCTACGGAATGCCAAGAGAAGACTACTCAACATTCTGTCATAATGTACATGGGAAAAGGGTCCCAGGAAGAACAGACATATGTATATGTGTAACAGAATCACATCTTGCACACCTACAACAAGCAAACGTTGTAATCAAACTTGCTGTAATAAAAAATTAAAAATTAAATTAAAAACACGAACAAGAAGTAGTGAGACAAACTTGAGGGGCTTTCTCCTGGCACATTCCATTCTAAATTCCAATCTAGAACAGGCTTCCATTGAGGCTCTGTTGCCCTAGTAACCAGATTTGCTAAGGGAGAACTGCTGCCACCTTGTGGCCATTTCACACAACAGCAGCTTTAATCCCAGCGCTAATGGTCAGTGGATATTCCAAATCATTGCAGGCCTGTAAATGACACCTGCCCTGAAAACAAATCCTGGGGTCATATATCGACCAAAAAGTTCAGAAGACGTCCATATTTCAAAACGACAGTTTCAAGAGGCATATTTCACGCACATTAGTGTTCTGCTTCTTTTGCTTTCTTTCTTTTTTGGTTAAAAAAAAACGGGAATGGAAAAAGGCAACCCTCAGAATGGGCGAAAACGTTCGCAAACGAATCAATGGACAAGGGTTTAATCTCCAATATATATAAACAGCTCACGCAGCTTAATATTAATAAAACAAACAACCCAATACAAAAATGGGCAGAAGATCTAAATAGACGTTTCTTCAAAGAAGTCACAGAGACGGCCAAGACGCACATGAAAAGCTGCTCAACACCACTAATTATTAGAGAAATGCAAATCAAAATGACAATGAGGTATCACCTCACACCTGTTAGAATCGGCAGCATCAGAAAATCTACAAACAACAAATTCTGGGGAGGGTGTGGACAAAAGGAACCCTCTTCCACTATTAGTGGGAAGGTAAATTGATACAGTCACTATGGAGAACAGTATGGAGTTTCCTTAAAGAAACTAGGAATAGAATTACCATAGGATCCAGCAATCCCACTTCTGGGCATATACCCAGAGACAACCATAAATCAAAAACACACATTCACCACAATGTTCATTGCAGCACTATTTACAAGAGCCAGGTAATGGAAGCAACCTAAATGCCCACAGACAGACGAATGGATAAAGATGTGGTACATACATAAAATGGGATATGACTCAGCCATGAAAAGGAATGAAACTGGGTTATTTGTAGAGAAGTCGGTGGATCTAGAGACTGTCATACAGAATGAAGTAAGTCAGAAAGAGCAAAACAAATATTCTGTATTAATGCATGTATGTGGAACCTAGATATATGGTACAGATGAACAGGTTTGCAGGGCAGAAATAGAGAAACAGAGGTAGAGAACAAACGTATGGACACCAAGTGGGGGAAGCCATGGGGTGTTGGTGGTCAGATGAGTTGGGAGATAGGTATTGACCTGTATATATGTATATGAATAAAATAGATAACTAATAATAACCTGCTGTATAGAAAAATAAATATGATTAAACTGAAAAATTTTTAGAAATGAAATTTAAAAATAAAACAGAAAAAAGTTCTTCCCTTCACACAGATGTATTTCTATGAATGAATTATTTCCATGCTTATATCAATACATACATTATAGATGAATAAATTCTAACTTGAACCAAAAAAGAAAAAAAAACCTGAACCCAGCAGTTATACAGAGGCAAACCCTATCAGGGCACTTGCTCCAGCGGTAAACAATTCTGACATTGGTCAGAGGTGGGGAATCATCTCCCATACAGCCAGCAGCCCGGCCCCCCCACGCAAGGAGCCTCCTCATTGCAAAGCTGGGGGACCGTGCCGAGGCCTCTGTGAGTAAACGTGAGCTGAGCCCCAGGCCAGCTGCTGCTGAACTGTTCCCACCCTTCCCAGGTAAAACACCTGAATATGTACAAGGGCTTGAAAGCCTAGAGGAAGGGCCGTGGAGCCACACCAGCGACAGCATGCAGGCCAACTTGGTGCCTGCAGGCCAGCCAGGATGGTCCTGGCCCCGGGCACTCTTCTAGAAGCTTTCCATTTCCCTGCCTGATATACCCCTCCTGTCCCGGCCATCATTCCTTTTTTTCCTTCCTCACCTCAGCCCGGAGAGAAATTCCAGTGGAAGTTATGGGTGACACATCCTCTTCTTTACAGGTGGCAGCCTGGCAACTCCTGCAGAAAGTCCAGCAGAGCCCCACTCACACCGGGCCACCAACAAAGCCGTGGACCCTCACACCCTCCCACCAGCACAGCCCCGAGACTGCTGACGGGGCAGAGAATATGGAATCAGGCACAGCTGCAGGGGCTATTGCTGCCTGGAGTGCTGTTTCTATCGACCTCAACCCACGCACACCTGGGGAGGGCTTGCCGGCAGGGTCAGGCTGCCCAGGTCAGCTAATCCTCAGCCCTCAGGGAATCACATTGCAGAAAATGGACCTCGCTAAGACAGAATATTAGCCAAGGAAAAAAAGGGCACAATGCCATTTGCAGCCCTGTAGATGAGTCTACAGGTAAGCACGTGACTTGTAGTAAGTCAGAAAGTGAAAGACACATATCGTAGGATATCACTTATAGGTGTTACCTAAAAACGGATACCAGGGCCGATATTTCCACGGAGAAGGGCAATCACAGATTCATTAAACAAACTTATGGTTCACCAATGGAAAGGTGTGAGGATTGGATTCATTATGATATTGGGGTTAAGAGACATATACAAACACAGGTGAAATATATAATCACCAAAGACCTACGGAATGCCAAGAGAAGACTACTCAACATTCTGTCATAATGTACATGGGAAAAGGGTCCCAGGAAGAACAGACATATGTATATGTGTAACAGAACCACATCTTGCACACCTACAACAAGCAAACGTTGTAATCAAACTTGCTGTAATAAAAAATTAAAAATTAAATTAAAAACACGAACAAGAAGTAGTGAGACAAACTTGAGGGGCTTTCTCCTGGCACATTCCATTCTAAATTCCAATCTAGAACAGGCTTCCATTGAGGCTCTGTTGCCCTGGTAACCAGATTTGCTAAGGGAGAACTGCTGCCACCTTGTGGCCATTTCGCACAACAGCAGCTTTAATCCCAGCGCTACTGGTCAGTGGATATTCCAAATCATTGCAGGCCTGTAAATGACACCTGCCCTGAAAACAAATCCTGGGGTCATATATCGACCAAAAAGTTCAAAAGACGTCCATATTTCAAAACGACAGTTTCAAGAGGCATATTTCACGCACATTAGTGTTCTGCTTCTTTTGCTTTCTTTCTTTTTTGGTTAAAAAAAAACGGGAATGGAAAAAGGCAACCCTCAGAATGGGCGAAAACGTTCGCAAACGAATCAATGGACAAGGGTTTAATCTCCAATATATATAAACAGCTCACGCAGCTTAATATTAATAAAACAAACAACCCAATACAAAAATGGGCAGAAGATCTAAATAGACGTTTCTTCAAAGAAGTCACAGAGACGGCCAAGACGCACATGAAAAGATGCTCAACACCACTAATTATTAGAGAAATGCAAATCAAAACGACAATGAGGTATCACCTCACACCTGTTAGAATCGGCATCATCAGAAAATCTACAAACAACAAATTCTGGGGAGGGTGTGGACAAAAGGAACCCTCTTCCACTATTGGTGGGAAGGTAAATTGATACAGTCACTATGGAGAACAGTATGGAGTTTCCTTAAAGAAACTAGAAATAGAATTACCATAGGATCCAGCAATCCCACTTCTGGGCATATACACAGAGACAACCATAAATCAAAAACACACATTCACCACAATGTTCATTGCAGCACTATTTACAATAGCCAGGTAATGGAAGCAACCTAAATGCCCACAGACAGATGAATGGATAAAGATGTGGTACATACATAAAATGGGATATGACTCAGCCATGAAAAGGAATGAAACTGGGTTATTTGTAGAGAAGTCGGTGGATCTAGAGACTGTCATACAGAATGAAGTAAGTCAGAAAGAGCAAAACAAATATTCTGTATTAATGCATGTATGTGGAACCTAGATATATGGTACAGATGAACAGGTTTGCAGGGCAGAAATAGAGAAACAGAGGTAGAGAACAAACGTATGGACACCAAGTGGGGGAAGCCATGGGGTGATGGTGGTCAGATGAGTTGGGAGATAGGTATTGACCTGTATATATGTATATGAATAAAATAGATAACTAATAATAACCTGCTGTATCGAAAAATAAATATAATTAAACTGCAAAATTTTTAGAAATGAAATTTAAAAATAAAACAGAAAAAAGTTCTTCCCTTCACACAGATGTATTTCTATGAATGAATTATTTCCATGCTTATATCAATAAATACATAAAAGATGAATAAATTCTAACTTGAACCAAAAAAGAAAAAAAAAACCTGAACCCAGCAGTTATACAGAGGAAAACCCTATCAGGGCACTTGCTCCAGCGGTAAACAATTCTGACATTGGTCAGAGGTGGGGAATCATCTCCCATACAGCCAGCAGCCCGGCCCCCCCACGCAAGGAGCGTCGTCATTGCAAAGCTGGGGGACCGTGCCGAGGCCTCTGTGAGTAAACGTGAGCTGAGCCCCAGGCCAGCTGCTGCTGAACTGTTCCCACCCTTCCCAGGTAAAACACCTGAATATGTACAAGGGCTTGAAAGCCTAGAGGAAGGGCCGTGGAGCCACACCAGCGACAGCATGCAGGCCAACTTGGTGCCTGCAGGCCAGCCAGGATGGTCCTGGCCCCGGGCACTCTTCTAGAAGCTTTCCATTTCCCTGCCTGATATACCCCTCCTGTCCCGGCCATCATTCCTTTTTTTCCTTCCTCACCTCAGCCCGGAGAGAAATTCCAGTGGAAGTTATGGGTGACACATCCTCTTCTTTACAGGTGGCAACCTGGCAACTCCTGCAGAAAGTCCAGCAGAGCCCCACTCACACCGGGCCACCAACAAAGCCGTGGACCCTCACACCCTCCCACCAGCACAGCCCCGAGACTGCTGACGGGGCAGAGAATATGGAATCAGGCACAGCTGCAGGGGCTATTGCTGCCTGGAGTGCTGTTTCTATCGACCTCAACCCACGCACACCTGGGGAGGGCTTGCCGGCAGGGTCAGGCTGCCCAGGTCAGCTAATCCTCAGCCCTCAGGGAATCACATTGCAGAAAATGCACCTCGCTAAGACAGAATATTAGCCAAGGAAAAAAAGGGCACAATGCCATTTGCAGCCCTGTAGATGAGTCTACAGGTAAGCACGTGACTTGTAGTAAGTCAGAAAGTGAAAGACACATATCGTAGGATATCACTTATAGGTGTTACCTAAAAACGGATACCAGGGCCGATATTTCCACGGAGAAGGGCAATCACAGATTCATTAAACAAACTTATGGTTCACCAATGGAAAGGTGTGAGGATTGGATTCATTACGATATTGGGGTTAAGAGACATATACAAACACAGGTGAAATATATAATCACCAAAGACCTACGGAATGCCAAGAGAAGACTACTCAACATTCTGTCATAATGTACATGGGAAAAGGGTCCCAGGAAGAACAGACATATGTATATGTGTAACAGAACCACATCTTGCACACCTACAACAAGCAAACGTTGTAATCAAACTTGCTGTAATAAAAAATTAAAAATTAAATTAAAAACACGAACAAGAAGTAGTGAGACAAACTTGAGGGGCTTTCTCCTGGCACATTCCATTCTAAATTCCAATCTAGAACAGGCTTCTATTGAGGCTCTGTTGCCCTGGTAACCAGATTTGCTAAGGGAGAACTGCTGCCACCTTGTGGCCATTTCGCACAACAGCAGCTTTAATCCCAGCGCTACTGGTCAGTGGATATTCCAAATCATTGCAGGCCTGTAAATGACACCTGCCCTGAAAACAAATCCTGGGGTCATATATCGACCAAAAAGTTCAAAAGACGTCCATATTTCAAAACGACAGTTTCAAGAGGCATATTTCACGCACATTAGTGTTCTGCTTCTTTTGCTTTCTTTCTTTTTTGGTTAAAAAAAAACGGGAATGGAAAAAGGCAACCCTCAGAATGGGCGAAAACGTTCGCAAACGAATCAATGGACAAGGGTTTAATCTCCAATATATATAAACAGCTCACGCAGCTTAATATTAATAAAACAAACAACCCAATACAAAAATGGGCAGAAGATCTAAATAGACGTTTCTTCAAAGAAGTCACAGAGACGGCCAAGACGCACATGAAAAGCTGCTCAACACCACTAATTATTAGAGAAATGCAAATCAAAACGACAATGAGGTATCACCTCACACCTGTTAGAATCGGCATCATCAGAAAATCTACAAACAACAAATTCTGGGGAGGGTGTGGACAAAAGGAACCCTCTTCCACTATTGGTGGGAAGGTAAATTGATACAGTCACTATGGAGAACAGTATGGAGTTTCCTTAAAGAAACTAGAAATAGAATTACCATAGGATCCAGCAATCCCACTTCTGGGCATATACACAGAGACAACCATAAATCAAAAACACACATTCACCACAATGTTCATTGCAGCACTATTTACAATAGCCAGGTAATGGAAGCAACCTAAATGCCCACAGACAGATGAATGGATAAAGATGTGGTACATACATAAAATGGGATATGACTCAGCCATGAAAAGGAATGAAACTGGGTTATTTGTAGAGAAGTCGGTGGATCTAGAGACTGTCATACAGAATGAAGTAAGTCAGAAAGAGCAAAACAAATATTCTGTATTAATGCATGTATGTGGAACCTAGATATATGGTACAGATGAACAGGTTTGCAGGGCAGAAATAGAGAAACAGAGGTAGAGAACAAACGTATGGACACCAAGTGGGGGAAGCCATGGGGTGATGGTGGTCAGATGAGTTGGGAGATAGGTATTGACCTGTATATATGTATATGAATAAAATAGATAACTAATAATAACCTGCTGTTTGGAAAAATAAATATAATTAAACTTCAAAATTTTTAGAAATGAAATTTAAAAATAAAACAGAAAAAAGTTCTTCCCTTCACACAGATGTATTTCTATGAATGAATTATTTCCATGCTTATATCAATAAATACATAAAAGATGAATAAATTCTAACTTGAACCAAAAAAGAAAAAAAAAACCTGAACCCAGCAGTTATACAGAGGAAAACCCTATCAGGGCACTTGCTCCAGCGGTAAACAATTCTGACATTGGTCAGAGGTGGGGAATCATCTCCCATACAGCCAGCAGCCCGGCCACCCCACGCAAGGAGCCTCCTCATTGCAAAGCTGGGGGACCGTGCCGAGGCCTCTGTGAGTAAACGTGAGCTGAGCCCCAGGCCAGCTGCTGCTGAACTGTTCCCACCCTTCCCAGGTAAAACACCTGAATATGTACAAGGGCTTGAAAGCCTAGAGGAAGGGCCGTGGAGCCACACCAGCGACAGCATGCAGGCCAACTTGGTGCCTGCAGGCCAGCCAGGATGGTCCTGGCCCCGGGCACTCTTCTAGAAGCTTTCCATTTCCCTGCCTGATATACCCCTCCTGTCCCGGCCATCATTCCTTTTTTTCCTTCCTCACCTCAGCCCGGAGAGAAATTCCAGTGGAAGTTATGGGTGACACATCCTCTTCTTTACAGGTGGCAGCCTGGCAACTCCTGCAGAAAGTCCAGCAGAGCCCCACTCACACCGGGCCACCAACAAAGCCGTGGACCCTCACACCCTCCCACCAGCACAGCCCCGAGACTGCTGACGGGGCAGAGAATATGGAATCAGGCACAGCTGCAGGGGCTATTGCTGCCTGGAGTGCTGTTTCTATCGACCTCAACCCACGCACACCTGGGGAGGGCTTGCCGGCAGGGTCAGGCTGCCCAGGTCAGCTAATCCTCAGCCCTCAGGGAATCACATTGCAGAAAATGGACCTCGCTAAGACAGAATATTAGCCAAGGAAAAAAAGGGCACAATGCCATTTGCAGCCCTGTAGATGAGTCTACAGGTAAGCACGTGACTTGTAGTAAGTCAGAAAGTGAAAGACACATATCGTAGGATATCACTTATAGGTGTTACCTAAAAACGGATACCAGGGCCGATATTTCCACGGAGAAGGGCAATCACAGATTCATTAAACAAACTTATGGTTCACCAATGGAAAGGTGTGAGGATTGGATTCATTACGATATTGGGGTTAAGAGACATATACAAACACAGGTGAAATATATAATCACCAAAGACCTACGGAATGCCAAGAGAAGACTACTCAACATTCTGTCATAATGTACATGGGAAAAGGGTCCCAGGAAGAACAGACATATGTATATGTGTAACAGAACCACATCTTGCACACCTACAACAAGCAAACGTTGTAATCAAACTTGCTGTAATAAAAAATTAAAAATTAAATTAAAAACACGAACAAGAAGTAGTGAGACAAACTTGAGGGGCTTTCTCCTGGCACATTCCATTCTAAATTCCAATCTAGAACAGGCTTCCATTGAGGCTCTGTTGCCCTGGTAACCAGATTTGCTAAGGGAGAACTGCTGCCACCTTGTGGCCATTTCGCACAACAGCAGCTTTAATCCCAGCGCTACTGGTCAGTGGATATTCCAAATCATTGCAGGCCTGTAAATGACACCTGCCCTGAAAACAAATCCTGGGGTCATATATCGACCAAAAAGTTCAAAAGACGTCCATATTTCAAAACGACAGTTTCAAGAGGCATATTTCACGCACATTAGTGTTCTGCTTCTTTTGCTTTCTTTCTTTTTTGGTTAAAAAAAACGGGAATGGAAAAAGGCAACCCTCAGAATGGGCGAAAACGTTCGCAAACGAATCAATGGACAAGGGTTTAATCTCCAATATATATAAACAGCTCACGCAGCTTAATATTAATAAAACAAACAACCCAATACAAAAATGGGCAGAAGATCTAAATAGACGTTTCTTCAAAGAAGTCACAGAGACGGCCAAGACGCACATGAAAAGCTGCTCAAAACCACTAATTATTAGAGAAATGCAAATCAAAATGACAATGAGGTATCACCTCACACCTGTTAGAATCGGCAGCATCAGAAAATCTACAAACAACAAATTCTGGGGAGGGTGTGGACAAAATGAACCCTCTTCCACTATTAGTGGGAAGGTAAATTGATACAGTCACTATGGAGAACAGTATGGAGTTTCCTTAAAGAAACAAGGAATAGAATTACCATAGGATCCAGCTATCCCACTTCTGGGCATATACCCAGAGACAACCATAAATCAAAAACACACATTCACCACAATGTTCATTGCAGCACTATTTACAATAGCCAGGTAATGGAAGCAACCTAAATGCCCACAGACAGACGAATGGATAAAGATGTGGTACATACATAAAATGGGATATGACTCAGCCATGAAAAGGAATGAAACTGGGTTATTTGTAGAGAAGTCGGTGGATCTAGAGACTGTCATACAGAATGAAGTAATTCAGAAAGAGCAAAACAAATATTTTGTATTAATGCATGTATGTGGAACGTAGATATATGGTACAGATGAACAGGTTTGCAGGGCAGAAATAGAGAAACAGAGGTAGAGAACAAACGTATGGACACCAAGTGGGGGAAGCCATGGGGTGTTGGTGGTCAGATGAGTTGGGAGATAGGTATTGACCTGCATATATGTATATGAATAAAATAGATAACTAATAATAACCTGCTGTATAGAAAAATAAATATGATTAAACTGCAAAATTTTTAGAAATGAAATTTAAAAATAAAACAGAAAAAAAGTTCTTCCCTTCACACAGATGTATTTCTATGAATGAATTATTTCCATGCTTATATCAATAAATACATAAAAGATGAATAACTTCTAACTTGAACCAAAAAAGAAAAAAAAATCCTGTACCCAGCAGTTATACAGAGGAAAACCCTATCAGGGCACTTGTTCCAGCGGTAAACAATTCTGAGATTGGTCAGAGGTGGGGAATCATCTCCCATACAGCCAGCAGCCCGGCCCCCCCACGCAAGGAGCGTCCTGATTGCAAAGCTGGGGGACAGTGCCGAGGCCTCTGTGAGTAAACGTGAGCTGAGCCCCAGGCCAGCTGCTGCTGAACTGTTCCCACCCTTCCCAGGTAAAACACCTGAATATGTACAAGGGCTTGAAAGCCTAAAGGAAGGGCCGTGGAGCCACACCAGCGACAGCACGCAGGCCAACTTGGTGCCTGCAGGCCAGCCAGGATGGTCCTGGCCCCGGGCGCTCTTCTGGAAGCTTTCCATTTCCCTGCCTGAGATACCACTCCTGTCCCGGCCCCCACTCTTTTTTTTCCTCCCTCACCTCAGCCCGGAGAGAAATTCCAGTGGAAATTATGGGTGACACATCCTCTTCTTTACAGGTGGCAACCTGGCAACTCCTGCAGAAATTCCAGCAGAGCCCCACTCACACCAGGCCACCAACAAAGCCGTGGACCCTCACACCCTCCCACCAGCACAGCCCCGAGACTGCTGACGGGGCAGAGAATATGGAGTCAGGCACAGCTGCAGGGGCTATTGCTGCCTGGAATGCTGTTTCTATTGAACTCAACCCAGGCACACCTGGGGAGGGCTTGCCGGCAGGGTCAGGCTGCCCAGGTCAGCTAATCCTCAGCCCTCAGGGAATCACATTGCAGAAAATGGACCTCGCTAAGACAGAATATTAGCCAAGGAAAAAAAGGGCACAATGCCATTTGCAGCCCCGTAGATGAGTCTACAGGTAAGCACGGGACTTGTAGTAAGTCAGAAAGTGAAAGACACATATCGTAGGATATCACTTATAGGTGTTACCTAAAAACGGATACCAGGGCAGATATTTCCACGGAGAAGGGCAATCACAGATTCATTATACAAACTTATGGTTCACCAATGGAAAGGTGTGAGGATTGGATTCATTACGATATTGGGGTTAAGAGACATATACAAACACAGGTGAAATATATAATCACCAAAGACCTACGGAATGCCAAGAGAAGACTACTCAACATTCTGTCATAATGTACATGGGAAAAGGGTCCCAGGAAGAACAGACATATGTATATGTGTAAAAGAACCACATCTTGCACACCTACAACAAGCAAACGTTGTAATCAAACTTGCTGTAATAAAAAATTAAAAATTAAATTAAAAACACGAACAAGAAGTAGTGAGACAAACTTGAGGGGCTTTCTCCTGGCACATTCCATTCTAAATTCCAATCTAGAACAGGCTTCCATTGAGGCTCTGTTGCCCTGGTAACCAGATTTGCTAAGGGAGAACTGCTGCCACCTTGTGGCCATTTCGCACAACAGCAGCTTTAATCCCAGCGCTACTGGTCAGTGGATATTCCAAATCATTGCAGGCCTGTAAATGACACCTGCCCTGAAAACAAATCGTGGGGTCATATATCGACCAAAAAGTTCAAAAGACGTCCATATTTCAAAACGACAGTTTCAAGAGGCATATTTCACGCACATTAGTGTTCTGCTTCTTTTGCTTTCTTTCTTTTTTGGCTAAAAAAAACGGGAATGGAAAAAGGCAACCCTCAGAATGGGCGAAAACGTTCGCAAACGAATCAATGGACAAGGGTTTAATCTCCAATATATATAAACAGCTCACGCAGCTTAATATTAATAAAACAAACAACCCAATACAAAAATGGGCAGAAGATCTAAATAGACGTTTCTTCAAAGAAGTCACAGAGACGGCCAAGACGCACATGAAAAGATGCTCAACACCACTAATTATTAGAGAAATGCAAATCAAAACGACAATGAGGTATCACCTCACACCTGTTAGAATCGGCATCATCAGAAAATCTACAAACAACAAATTCTGGGGAGGGTGTGGACAAAAGGAACCCTCTTCCACTATTGGTGGGAAGGTAAATTGATACAGTCACTATGGAGAACAGTATGGAGTTTCCTTAAAGAAACTAGAAATAGAATTACCATAGGATCCAGCAATCCCACTTCTGGGCATATACACAGAGACAACCATAAATCAAAAACACACATTCACCACAATGTTCATTGCAGCACTATTTACAATAGCCAGGTAATGGAAGCAACCTAAATGCCCACAGACAGATGAATGGATAAAGATGTGGTACATACATAAAATGGGATATGACTCAGCCATGAAAAGGAATGAAACTGGGTTATTTGTAGAGAAGTCGGTGGATCTAGAGACTGTCATACAGAATGAAGTAAGTCAGAAAGAGCAAAACAAATATTCTGTATTAATGCATGTATGTGGAACCTAGATATATGGTACAGATGAACAGGTTTGCAGGGCAGAAATAGAGAAACAGAGGTAGAGAACAAACGTATGGACACCAAGTGGGGGAAGCCATGGGGTGATGGTGGTCAGATGAGTTGGGAGATAGGTATTGACCTGTATATATGTATATGAATAAAATAGATAACTAATAATAACCTGCTGTATCGAAAAATAAATATAATTAAACTGCAAAATTTTTAGAAATGAAATTTAAAAATAAAACAGAAAAAAGTTCTTCCCTTCACACAGATGTATTTCTATGAATGAATTATTTCCATGCTTATATCAATAAATACATAAAAGATGAATAAATTCTAACTTGAACCAAAAAAGAAAAAAAAAAACCTGAACCCAGCAGTTATACAGAGGAATACCCTATCAGGGCACTTGCTCCAGCGGTAAACAATTCTGACATTGGTCAGAGGTGGGGAATCATCTCCCATACAGCCAGCAGCCCGGCCCCCCCACGCAAGGAGCATCCTCATTGCAAAGCTAGGGGACCGTGCCGAGGCCTCTGTGAGTAAACGTGAGCTGAGCCCCAGGCCAGCTGCTGCTGAACTGTTCCCACCCTTCCCAGGTAAAACACCTGAATATGTACAAGGGCTTGAAAGCCTAGAGGAAGTGCCGTGGAGCCACACCAGCGACAGCACGCAGGCCAACTTGGTGCCTGCAGGCCATCCAGGATGGTCCTGGCCCCGGGCGCTCTTCTGGAAGCTTTCCATTTCCCTGCCTGAGATACCACTCCTGTCCCGGCCCCCACTCCTTTTTTTCCTCCCTCACCTCAGCCCGGAGAGAAATTCCAGTGGAAGTTATGGGTGACACATCCTCTTCTTTACAGGTGGCAACCTGGCAACTCCTGCAGAAATTCCAGCAGAGCCCCACTCACACCGGGCCACCAACAAAGCCGTGGACCCTCACACCCTCCCACCAGCACAGCCCCGAGACTGCTGACGGGGCAGACAATATGGAGTCAGGCACAGCTGCAGGGGCTATTGCTGCCTGGTGTGCTGTTTCTATTGAACTCAACCCAGGCACACCTGGGGAGGGCTTGCCGGCAGGGTCAGGCTGCCCAGGTCAGCTAATCCTCAGCCCTCAGGGAATCACATTGCAGAAAATGGACCTCGCTAAGACAGAATATTAGCCAAGGAGAAAAAGAGCACAATGCCATTTGCAGCCCCGTAGATGAGTCTACAGGTAATCACGTGACTTGTAGTAAGTCAGAAAGTGAAAGACACATATCGTAGGATATCACTTATAGGTGTTACCTAAAAACGGATACCAGGGCAGATATTTCCACGGAGAAGGGCAATCACAGATTCATTAAACAAACTTATGGTTCACCAATGGAAAGGTGTGAGGATTGGATTCATTACGATATTGGGGTTAAGAGACATATACAAACACAGGTGAAATATATAATCACCAAAGACCTACGGAATGCCAAGAGAAGACTACTCAACATTCTGTCATAACGTACATGGGAAAAGGGTCCCAGGAAGAACAGACATATGTATATGTGTAAAAGAACCACATCTTGCACACCTACAACAAGCAAACGTTGTAATCAAACTTGCTGTAATAAAAAATTAAAAATTAAATTAAAAACACGAACAAGAAGTAGTGAGACAAACTTGAGGGGCTTTCTCCTGGCACATTCCATTCTAAATTCCAATCTAGAACAGGCTTCCATTGAGGCTCTGTTGACCTGGTAACCAGATTTGCTAAGGGAGAACTGCTGCCACCTTGTGGCCATTTCGCACAACAGCAGCTTTAATCCCAGCGCTAATGGTCAGTGGATATTCCAAATCATTGCAGGCCTGTAAATGACACCTGCCCTGAAAACAAATCCTGGGGTCATATATCGACCAAAAAGTTCAAAAGACGTCCATATTTCAAAACGACAGTTTCAAGAGGCATATTTCACGCACATTAGTGTTCTGCTTCTTTTGCTTTCTTTCTTTTTTGGTTAAAAAAAAAACGGGAATGGAAAAAGGCAACCCTCAGAATGGGCGAAAACGTTCGCAAACGAATCAATGGACAAGGGTTTAATCTCCAATATATATAAACAGCTCACGCAGCTTAATATTAATAAAACAAACAACCCAATACAAAAATGGGCAGAAGATCTAAATAGACGTTTCTTCAAAGAAGTCACAGAGACGGCCAAGACGCACATGAAAAGCTGCTCAAAACCACTAATTATTAGAGAAATGCAAATCAAAATGACAATGAGGTATCACCTCACACCTGTTAGAATCGGCAGCATCAGAAAATCTACAAACAACAAATTCTGGGGAGGGTGTGGACAAAAGGAACCCTCTTCCACTATTAGTGGGAAGGTAAATTGATACAGTCACTATGGAGAACAGTATGGAGTTTCCTTAAAGAAACTAGGAATAGAATTACCATAGGATCCAGCTATCCCACTTCTGGGCATATACCCAGAGACAACCATAAATCAAAAACACACATTCACCACAATGTTCATTGCAGCACTATTTACAATAGCCAGGTAATGGAAGCAACCTAAATGCCCACAGACAGACGAATGGATAAAGATGTGGTACATACATAAAATGGGATATGACTCAGCCATGAAAAGGAATGAAACTGGGTTATTTGTAGAGAAGTCGGTGGATCTAGAGACTGTCATACAGAATGAAGTAAGTCAGAAAGAGCAAAACAAATATTCTGTATTAATGCATGTATGTGGAACCTAGATATATGGTACAGATGAACAGGTTTGCAGGGCAGAAATAGAGAAACAGAGGTAGAGAACAAACGTATGGACACCAAGTGGGGGAAGCCATGGGGTGTTGGTGGTCAGATGAGTTGGGAGATAGGTATTGACCTGTATATATGTATATGAATAAAATAGATAACTAATAATAACCTGCTGTATAGAAAAATAAATATGATTAAACTGCAAAATTTTTAGAAATGAAATTTAAAAATAAAACAGAAAAAAAGTTCTTCCCTTCACACAGATGTATTTCTATGAATGAATTATTTCCATGCTTATATCAATAAATACATAAAAGATGAATAACTTCTAACTTGAACCAAAAAAGAAAAAAAAATCCTGTACCCAGCAGTTATACAGAGGAAAACCCTATCAGGGCACTTGCTCCAGCGGTAAACAATTCTGACATTGGTCAGAGGTGGGGAATCATCTCCCATACAGCCAGCAGCCCGGCCCCCCCACGCAAGGAGCATCCTCATTGCAAAGCTAGGGGACCGTGCCGAGGCCTCTGTGAGTAAACGTGAGCTGAGCCCCAGGCCAGCTGCTGCTGAACTGTTCCCACCCTTCCCAGGTAAAACACCTGAATATGTACAAGGGCTTGAAAGCCTAGAGGAAGTGCCGTGGAGCCACACCAGCGACAGCACGCAGGCCAACTTGGTGCCTGCAGGCCATCCAGGATGGTCCTGGCCCCGGGCGCTCTTCTGGAAGCTTTCCATTTCCCTGCCTGAGATACCACTCCTGTCCCGGCCCCCACTCCTTTTTTTCCTCCCTCACCTCAGCCCGGAGAGAAATTCCAGTGGAAGTTATGGGTGACACATCCTCTTCTTTACAGGTGGCAACCTGGCAACTCCTGCAGAAATTCCAGCAGAGCCCCACTCACACCGGGCCACCAACAAAGCCGTGGACCCTCACACCCTCCCACCAGCACAGCCCCGAGACTGCTGACGGGGCAGACAATATGGAGTCAGGCACAGCTGCAGGGGCTATTGCTGCCTGGTGTGCTGTTTCTATTGAACTCAACCCAGGCACACCTGGGGAGGGCTTGCCGGCAGGGTCAGGCTGCCCAGGTCAGCTAATCCTCAGCCCTCAGGGAATCACATTGCAGAAAATGGACCTCGCTAAGACAGAATATTAGCCAAGGAGAAAAAGAGCACAATGCCATTTGCAGCCCCGTAGATGAGTCTACAGGTAATCACGTGACTTGTAGTAAGTCAGAAAGTGAAAGACACATATCGTAGGATATCACTTATAGGTGTTACCTAAAAACGGATACCAGGGCAGATATTTCCACGGAGAAGGGCAATCACAGATTCATTAAACAAACTTATGGTTCACCAATGGAAAGGTGTGAGGATTGGATTCATTACGATATTGGGGTTAAGAGACATATACAAACACAGGTGAAATATATAATCACCAAAGACCTACGGAATGCCAAGAGAAGACTACTCAACATTCTGTCATAACGTACATGGGAAAAGGGTCCCAGGAAGAACAGACATATGTATATGTGTAAAAGAACCACATCTTGCACACCTACAACAAGCAAACGTTGTAATCAAACTTGCTGTAATAAAAAATTAAAAATTAAATTAAAAACACGAACAAGAAGTAGTGAGACAAACTTGAGGGGCTTTCTCCTGGCACATTCCATTCTAAATTCCAATCTAGAACAGGCTTCCATTGAGGCTCTGTTGACCTGGTAACCAGATTTGCTAAGGGAGAACTGCTGCCACCTTGTGGCCATTTCGCACAACAGCAGCTTTAATCCCAGCGCTAATGGTCAGTGGATATTCCAAATCATTGCAGGCCTGTAAATGACACCTGCCCTGAAAACAAATCCTGGGGTCATATATCGACCAAAAAGTTCAAAAGACGTCCATATTTCAAAACGACAGTTTCAAGAGGCATATTTCACGCACATTAGTGTTCTGCTTCTTTTGCTTTCTTTCTTTTTTGGTTAAAAAAAAAACGGGAATGGAAAAAGGCAACCCTCAGAATGGGCGAAAACGTTCGCAAACGAATCAATGGACAAGGGTTTAATCTCCAATATATATAAACAGCTCACGCAGCTTAATATTAATAAAACAAACAACCCAATACAAAAATGGGCAGAAGATCTAAATAGACGTTTCTTCAAAGAAGTCACAGAGACGGCCAAGACGCACATGAAAAGCTGCTCAAAACCACTAATTATTAGAGAAATGCAAATCAAAATGACAATGAGGTATCACCTCACACCTGTTAGAATCGGCAGCATCAGAAAATCTACAAACAACAAATTCTGGGGAGGGTGTGGACAAAAGGAACCCTCTTCCACTATTAGTGGGAAGGTAAATTGATACAGTCACTATGGAGAACAGTATGGAGTTTCCTTAAAGAAACTAGGAATAGAATTACCATAGGATCCAGCTATCCCACTTCTGGGCATATACCCAGAGACAACCATAAATCAAAAACACACATTCACCACAATGTTCATTGCAGCACTATTTACAATAGCCAGGTAATGGAAGCAACCTAAATGCCCACAGACAGACGAATGGATAAAGATGTGGTACATACATAAAATGGGATATGACTCAGCCATGAAAAGGAATGAAACTGGGTTATTTGTAGAGAAGTCGGTGGATCTAGAGACTGTCATACAGAATGAAGTAAGTCAGAAAGAGCAAAACAAATATTCTGTATTAATGCATGTATGTGGAACCTAGATATATGGTACAGATGAACAGGTTTGCAGGGCAGAAATAGAGAAACAGAGGTAGAGAACAAACGTATGGACACCAAGTGGGGGAAGCCATGGGGTGTTGGTGGTCAGATGAGTTGGGAGATAGGTATTGACCTGTATATATGTATATGAATAAAATAGATAACTAATAATAACCTGCTGTATAGAAAAATAAATATGATTAAACTGCAAAATTTTTAGAAATGAAATTTAAAAATAAAACAGAAAAAAAGTTCTTCCCTTCACACAGATGTATTTCTATGAATGAATTATTTCCATGCTTATATCAATAAATACATAAAAGATGAATAACTTCTAACTTGAACCAAAAAAGAAAAAAAAATCCTGTACCCAGCAGTTATACAGAGGAAAACCCTATCAGGGCACTTGTTCCAGCGGTAAACAATTCTGAGATTGGTCAGAGGTGGGGAATCATCTCCCATACAGCCAGCAGCCCGGCCCCCCCACGCAAGGAGCGTCCTGATTGCAAAGCTGGGGGACAGTGCCGAGGCCTCTGTGAGTAAACGTGAGCTGAGCCCCAGGCCAGCTGCTGCTGAACTGTTCCCACCCTTCCCAGGTAAAACACCTGAATATGTACAAGGGCTTGAAAGCCTAGAGGAAGGGCCGTGGAGCCACACCAGCGACAGCACGCAGGCCAACTTGGTGCCTGCAGGCCATCCAGGATGGTCCTGGCCCCGGGCGCTCTTCTGGAAGCTTTCCATTTCCCTGCCTGAGATACCACTCCTGTCCCGGCCCCCACTCCTTTTTTTCCTCCCTCACCTCAGCCCGGAGAGAAATTCCAGTGGAAGTTATGGGTGACACATCCTCTTCTTTACAGGTGGCAACCTGGCAACTCCTGCAGAAATTCCAGCAGAGCCCCACTCACACCGGGCCACCAACAAAGCCGTGGACCCTCACACCCTCCCACCAGCACAGCCCCGAGACTGCTGACGGGGCAGACAATATGGAGTCAGGCACAGCTGCAGGGGCTATTGCTGCCTGGTGTGCTGTTTCTATTGAACTCAACCCAGGCACACCTGGGGAGGGCTTGCCGGCAGGGTCAGGCTGCCCAGGTCAGCTAATCCTCAGCCCTCAGGGAATCACATTGCAGAAAATGGACCTCGCTAAGACAGAATATTAGCCAAGGAGAAAAAGAGCACAATGCCATTTGCAGCCCCGTAGATGAGTCTACAGGTAATCACGTGACTTGTAGTAAGTCAGAAAGTGAAAGACACATATCGTAGGATATCACTTATAGGTGTTACCTAAAAACGGATACCAGGGCAGATATTTCCACGGAGAAGGGCAATCACAGATTCATTAAACAAACTTATGGTTCACCAATGGAAAGGTGTGAGGATTGGATTCATTACGATATTGGGGTTAAGAGACATATACAAACACAGGTGAAATATATAATCACCAAAGACCTACGGAATGCCAAGAGAAGACTACTCAACATTCTGTCATAACGTACATGGGAAAAGGGTCCCAGGAAGAACAGACATATGTATATGTGTAAAAGAACCACATCTTGCACACCTACAACAAGCAAACGTTGTAATCAAACTTGCTGTAATAAAAAATTAAAAATTAAATTAAAAACACGAACAAGAAGTAGTGAGACAAACTTGAGGGGCTTTCTCCTGGCACATTCCATTCTAAATTCCAATCTAGAACAGGCTTCCATTGAGGCTCTGTTGACCTGGTAACCAGATTTGCTAAGGGAGAACTGCTGCCACCTTGTGGCCATTTCGCACAACAGCAGCTTTAATCCCAGCGCTAATGGTCAGTGGATATTCCAAATCATTGCAGGCCTGTAAATGACACCTGCCCTGAAAACAAATCCTGGGGTCATATATCGACCAAAAAGTTCAAAAGACGTCCATATTTCAAAACGACAGTTTCAAGAGGCATATTTCACGCACATTAGTGTTCTGCTTCTTTTGCTTTCTTTCTTTTTTGGTTAAAAAAAAAACGGGAATGGAAAAAGGCAACCCTCAGAATGGGCGAAAACGTTCGCAAACGAATCAATGGACAAGGGTTTAATCTCCAATATATATAAACAGCTCACGCAGCTTAATATTAATAAAACAAACAACCCAATACAAAAATGGGCAGAAGATCTAAATAGACGTTTCTTCAAAGAAGTCACAGAGACGGCCAAGACGCACATGAAAAGCTGCTCAAAACCACTAATTATTAGAGAAATGCAAATCAAAATGACAATGAGGTATCACCTCACACCTGTTAGAATCGGCAGCATCAGAAAATCTACAAACAACAAATTCTGGGGAGGGTGTGGACAAAAGGAACCCTCTTCCACTATTAGTGGGAAGGTAAATTGATACAGTCACTATGGAGAACAGTATGGAGTTTCCTTAAAGAAACTAGGAATAGAATTACCATAGGATCCAGCTATCCCACTTCTGGGCATATACCCAGAGACAACCATAAATCAAAAACACACATTCACCACAATGTTCATTGCAGCACTATTTACAATAGCCAGGTAATGGAAGCAACCTAAATGCCCACAGACAGACGAATGGATAAAGATGTGGTACATACATAAAATGGGATATGACTCAGCCATGAAAAGGAATGAAACTGGGTTATTTGTAGAGAAGTCGGTGGATCTAGAGACTGTCATACAGAATGAAGTAAGTCAGAAAGAGCAAAACAAATATTCTGTATTAATGCATGTATGTGGAACCTAGATATATGGTACAGATGAACAGGTTTGCAGGGCAGAAATAGAGAAACAGAGGTAGAGAACAAACGTATGGACACCAAGTGGGGGAAGCCATGGGGTGTTGGTGGTCAGATGAGTTGGGAGATAGGTATTGACCTGTATATATGTATATGAATAAAATAGATAACTAATAATAACCTGCTGTATAGAAAAATAAATATGATTAAACTGCAAAATTTTTAGAAATGAAATTTAAAAATAAAACAGAAAAAAAGTTCTTCCCTTCACACAGATGTATTTCTATGAATGAATTATTTCCATGCTTATATCAATAAATACATAAAAGATGAATAACTTCTAACTTGAACCAAAAAAGAAAAAAAAATCCTGTACCCAGCAGTTATACAGAGGAAAACCCTATCAGGGCACTTGTTCCAGCGGTAAACAATTCTGAGATTGGTCAGAGGTGGGGAATCATCTCCCATACAGCCAGCAGCCCGGCCCCCCCACGCAAGGAGCGTCCTGATTGCAAAGCTGGGGGACAGTGCCGAGGCCTCTGTGAGTAAACGTGAGCTGAGCCCCAGGCCAGCTGCTGCTGAACTGTTCCCACCCTTCCCAGGTAAAACACCTGAATATGTACAAGGGCTTGAAAGCCTAGAGGAAGGGCCGTGGAGCCACACCAGCGACAGCACGCAGGCCAACTTGGTGCCTGCAGGCCATCCAGGATGGTCCTGGCCCCGGGCGCTCTTCTGGAAGCTTTCCATTTCCCTGCCTGAGATACCACTCCTGTCCCGGCCCCCACTCCTTTTTTTCCTCCCTCACCTCAGCCCGGAGAGAAATTCCAGTGGAAGTTATGGGTGACACATCCTCTTCTTTACAGGTGGCAACCTGGCAACTCCTGCAGAAATTCCAGCAGAGCCCCACTCACACCGGGCCACCAACAAAGCCGTGGACCCTCACACCCTCCCACCAGCACAGCCCCGAGACTGCTGACGGGGCAGAGAATATGGAGTCAGGCACAGCTGCAGGGGCTATTGCTGCCTGGAGTGCTGTTTCTATTGAACTCAACCCAGGCACACCTGGGGAGGGCTTGCCGGCAGGGTCAGGCTGCCCAGGTCAGCTAATCCTCAGCCCTCAGGGAATCACATTGCAGAAAATGGACCTCGCTAAGACAGAATATTAGCCAAGGAGAAAAAGAGCACAATGCCATTTGCAGCCCCGTAGATGAGTCTACAGGTAATCACGTGACTTGTAGTAAGTCAGAAAGTGAAAGACACATATCGTAGGATATCACTTATAGGTGTTACCTAAAAACGGATACCAGGGCAGATATTTCCACGGAGAAGGGCAATCACAGATTCATTAAACAAACTTATGGTTCACCAATGGAAAGGTGTGAGGATTGGATTCATTACGATATTGGGGTTAAGAGACATATACAAACACAGGTGAAATATATAATCACCAAAGACCTACGGAATGCCAAGAGAAGACTACTCAACATTCTGTCATAACGTACATGGGAAAAGGGTCCCAGGAAGAACAGACATATGTATATGTGTAAAAGAACCACATCTTGCACACCTACAACAAGCAAACGTTGTAATCAAACTTGCTGTAATAAAAAATTAAAAATTAAATTAAAAACACGAACAAGAAGTAGTGAGACAAACTTGAGGGGCTTTCTCCTGGCACATTCCATTCTAAATTCCAATCTAGAACAGGCTTCCATTGAGGCTCTGTTGCCCTGGTAACCAGATTTGCTAAGGGAGAACTGCTGCCACCTTGTGGCCATTTCGCACAACAGCAGCTTTAATCCCAGCGCTACTGGTCAGTGGATATTCCAAATCATTGCAGGCCTGTAAATGACACCTGCCCTGAAAACAAATCCTGGGGTCATATATCGACCAAAAAGTTCAAAAGACGTCCATATTTCAAAACGACAGTTTCAAGAGGCATATTTCACGCACATTAGTGTTCTGCTTCTTTTGCTTTCTTTCTTTTTTGGTTAAAAAAAAACGGGAATGGAAAAAGGCAACCCTCAGAATGGGCGAAAACGTTCGCAAACGAATCAATGGACAAGGGTTTAATCTCCAATATATATAAACAGCTCACGCAGCTTAATATTAATAACACAAACAACCCAATACAAAAATGGGCAGAAGATCTAAATAGACGTTTCTTCAAAGAAGTCACAGAGACGGCCAAGACGCACATGAAAAGATGCTCAACACCACTAATTAGTAGAGAAATGCAAATCAAAACGACAATGAGGTATCACCTCACACCTGTTAGAATCGGCATCATCAGAAAATCTACAAACAACAAATTCTGGGGAGGGTGTGGACAAAAGGAACCCTCTTCCACTATTGGTGGGAAGGTAAATTGATACAGTCACTATGGAGAACAGTATGGAGTTTCCTTAAAGAAACTAGAAATAGAATTACCATAGGATCCAGCAATCCCACTTCTGGGCATATACACAGAGACAACCATAAATCAAAAACACACATTCACCACAATGTTCATTGCAGCACTATTTACAATAGCCAGGTAATGGAAGCAACCTAAATGCCCACAGACAGATGAATGGATAAAGATGTGGTACATACATAAAATGGGATATGACTCAGCCATGAAAAGGAATGAAACTGGGTTATTTGTAGAGAAGTCGGTGGATCTAGAGACTGTCATACAGAATGAAGTAAGTCAGAAAGAGCAAAACAAATATTCTGTATTAATGCATGTATGTGGAACCTAGATATATGGTACAGATGAACAGGTTTGCAGGGCAGAAATAGAGAAACAGAGGTAGAGAACAAACGTATGGACACCAAGTGGGGGAAGCCATGGGGTGATGGTGGTCAGATGAGTTGGGAGATAGGTATTGACCTGTATATATGTATATGAATAAAATAGATAACTAATAATAACCTGCTGTATAGAAAAATAAATATAATTAAACTGCAAAATTTTTAGAAATGAAATTTAAAAATAAAACAGAAAAAAAGTTCTTCCCTTCACACAGATGTATTTCTATGAATGAATTATTTCCATGCTTATATCAATAAATACATAAAAGATGAATAACTTCTAACTTGAACCAAAAAAGAAAAAAAAAATCCTGTACCCAGCAGTTATACAGAGGAAAACCCTATCAGGGCACTTGTTCCAGCGGTAAACAATTCTGAGATTGGTCAGAGGTGGGGAATCATCTCCCATACAGCCAGCAGCCCGGCCCCCCCACGCAAGGAGCGTCCTGATTGCAAAGCTGGGGGACAGTGCCGAGGCCTCTGTGAGTAAACGTGAGCTGAGCCCCAGGCCAGCTGCTGCTGAACTGTTCCCACCCTTCCCAGGTAAAACACCTGAATATGTACAAGGGCTTGAAAGCCTAGAGGAAGGGCCGTGGAGCCACACCAGCAACAGCACGCAGGCCAACTTGGTGCCTGCAGGCCAGCCAGGATGGTCCTGGCCCCGGGCGCTCTTCTGGAAGCTTTCCATTTCCCTGCCTGAGATACCACTCCTGTCCCGGCCCCCACTCTTTTTTTTCCTCCCTCACCTCAGCCCGGAGAGAAATTCCAGTGGAAATTATGGGTGACACATCCTCTTCTTTACAGGTGGCAACCTGGCAACTCCTGCAGAAATTCCAGCAGAGACCCACTCACACCGGGCCACCAACAAAGCCGTGGACCCTCACACCCTCCCACCAGCACAGCCCCGAGACTGCTGACGGGGCAGAGAATATGGAGTCAGGCACAGCTGCAGGGGCTATTGCTGCCTGGAGTGCTGTTTCTATTGAACTCAACCCAGGCACACCTGGGGAGGGCTTGCCGGCAGGGTCAGGCTGCCCAGGTCAGCTAATCCTCAGCCCTCAGGGAATCACATTGCAGAAAATGGACCTCGCTAAGACAGAATATTAGCCAAGGAAAAAAAGGGCACAATGCCATTTGCAGCCCCGTAGATGAGTCTACAGGTAAGCACGGGACTTGTAGTAAGTCAGAAAGTGAAAGACACATATCGTAGGATATCACTTATAGGTGTTACCTAAAAACGGATACCAGGGCAGATATTTCCACGGAGAAGGGCAATCACAGATTCATTAAACAAACTTATGGTTCACCAATGGAAAGGTGTGAGGATTGGATTCATTACGATATTGGGGTTAAGAGACATATACAAACACAGGTGAAATATATAATCACCAAAGACCTACGGAATGCCAAGAGAAGACTACTCAACATTCTGTCATAACGTACATGGGAAAAGGGTCCCAGGAAGAACAGACATATGTATATGTGTAAAAGAACCACATCTTGCACACCTACAACAAGCAAACGTTGTAATCAAACTTGCTGTAATAAAAAATTAAAAATTAAATTAAAAACACGAACAAGAAGTAGTGAGACAAACTTGAGGGGCTTTCTCCTGGCACATTCCATTCTAAATTCCAATCTAGAACAGGCTTCCATTGAGGCTCTGTTGCCCTGGTAACCAGATTTGCTAAGGGAGAACTGCTGCCACCTTGTGGCCATTTCGCACAACAGCAGCTTTAATCCCAGCGCTACTGGTCAGTGGATATTCCAAATCATTGCAGGCCTGTAAATGACACCTGCCCTGAAAACAAATCCTGGGGTCATATATCGACCAAAAAGTTCAAAAGACGTCCATATTTCAAAACGACAGTTTCAAGAGGCATATTTCACGCACATTAGTGTTCTGCTTCTTTTGCTTTCTTTCTTTTTTGGTTAAAAAAAACGGGAATGGAAAAAGGCAACCCTCAGAATGGGCGAAAACGTTCGCAAACGAATCAATGGACAAGGGTTTAATCTCCAATATATATAAACAGCTCACGCAGCTTAATATTAATAAAACAAACAACCCAATACAAAAATGGGCAGAAGATCTAAATAGACGTTTCTTCAAAGAAGTCACAGAGACGGCCAAGACGCACATGAAAAGCTGCTCAACACCACTAATTATTAGAGAAATGCAAATCAAAACGACAATGAGGTATCACCTCACACCTGTTAGAATCGGCATCATCAGAAAATCTACAAACAACAAATTCTGGGGAGGGTGTGGACAAAAGGAACCCTCTTCCACTATTGGTGGGAAGGTAAATTGATACAGTCACTATGGAGAACAGTATGGAGTTTCCTTAAAGAAACTAGAAATAGAATTACCATAGGATCCAGCAATCCCACTTCTGGGCATATAGCCAGAGAAAACCATAAATCAAAAACACACATTCACCACAATGTTCATTGCAGCACTATTTACAATAGCCAGGTAATGGAAGCAACCTAAATGCCCACAGAGAGATGAATGGATAAAGATGTGGTACATACATAAAATGGGATATGACTCAGCCATGAAAAGGAATGAAACTGGGTTATTTGTAGAGAAGTCGGTGGATCTAGAGACTGTCATACAGAATGAAGTAAGTCAGAAAGAGCAAAACAAATATTCTGTATTAATGCATGTATGTGGAACCTAGATATATGGTACAGATGAACAGGTTTGCAGGGCAGAAATAGAGAAACAGAGGTAGAGAACAAACGTATGGACACCAAGTGGGGGAAGCCATGGGGTGATGGTGGTCAGATGAGTTGGGAGATAGGTATTGACCTGTATATATGTATATGAATAAAATAGATAACTAATAATAACCTGCTGTATCGAAAAATAAATATAATTAAACTGCAAAATTTTTAGAAATGAAATTTAAAAATAAAACAGAAAAAAGTTCTTCCCTTCACACAGATGTATTTCTATGAATGAATTATTTCCATGCTTATATCAATAAATACATAAAAGATGAATAAATTCTAACTTGAACCAAAAAAGAAAAAAAAAACCTGAACCCAGCAGTTATACAGAGGAAAACCCTATCAGGGCACTTGCTCCAGCGGTAAACAATTCTGACATTGGTCAGAGGTGGGGAATCATCTCCCATACAGCCAGCAGCCCGGCCCCCCCACGCAAGGAGCGTCATCATTGCAAAGCTGGGGGACCGTGCCGAGGCCTCTGTGAGTAAACGTGAGCTGAGCCCCAGGCCAGCTGCTGCTGAACTGTTCCCACCCTTCCCAGGTAAAACACCTGAATATGTACAAGGGCTTGAAAGCCTAGAGGAAGGGCCGTGGAGCCACACCAGCGACAGCATGCAGGCCAACTTGGTGCCTGCAGGCCAGCCAGGATGGTCCTGGCCCCGGGCACTCTTCTAGAAGCTTTCCATTTCCCTGCCTGATATACCCCTCCTGTCCCGGCCATCATTCCTTTTTTTCCTTCCTCACCTCAGCCCGGAGAGAAATTCCAGTGGAAGTTATGGGTGACACATCCTCTTCTTTACAGGTGGCAGCCTGGCAACTCCTGCAGAAAGTCCAGCAGAGCCCCACTCACACCGGGCCACCAACAAAGCCGTGGACCCTCACACCCTCCCACCAGCACAGCCCCGAGACTGCTGACGGGGCAGAGAATATGGAATCAGGCACAGCTGCAGGGGCTATTGCTGCCTGGAGTGCTGTTTCTATCGACCTCAACCCACGCACACCTGGGGTGGGCTTGCCGGCAGGGTCAGGCTGCCCAGGTCAGCTAATCCTCAGCCCTCAGGGAATCACATTGCAGAAAATGGACCTCGCTAAGACAGAATATTAGCCAAGGAGAAAAAGAGCACAATGCCATTTGCAGCCCCGTAGATGAGTCTACAGGTAATCACGTGACTTGTAGTAAGTCAGAAAGTGAAAGACACATATCGTAGGATATCACTTATAGGTGTTACCTAAAAACGGATACCAGGGCAGATATTTCCACGGAGAAGGGCAATCACAGATTCATTAAACAAACTTATGGTTCACCAATGGAAAGGTGTGAGGATTGGATTCATTACGATATTGGGGTTAAGAGACATATACAAACACAGGTGAAATATATAATCACCAAAGACCTACGGAATGCCAAGAGAAGACTACTCAACATTCTGTCATAACGTACATGGGAAAAGGGTCCCAGGAAGAACAGACATATGTATATGTGTAAAAGAACCACATCTTGCACACCTACAACAAGCAAACGTTGTAATCAAACTTGCTGTAATAAAAAATTAAAAATTAAATTAAAAACACGAACAAGAAGTAGTGAGACAAACTTGAGGGGCTTTCTCCTGGCACATTCCATTCTAAATTCCAATCTAGAACAGGCTTCCATTGAGGCTCTGTTGCCCTGGTAACCAGATTTGCTAAGGGAGAACTGCTGCCACCTTGTGGCCATTTCGCACAACAGCAGCTTTAATCCCAGCGCTACTGGTCAGTGGATATTCCAAATCATTGCAGGCCTGTAAATGACACCTGCCCTGAAAACAAATCCTGGGGTCATATATCGACCAAAAAGTTCAAAAGACGTCCATATTTCAAAACGACAGTTTCAAGAGGCATATTTCACGCACATTAGTGTTCTGCTTCTTTTGCTTTCTTTCTTTTTTGGTTAAAAAAAAACGGGAATGGAAAAAGGCAACCCTCAGAATGGGCGAAAACGTTCGCAAACGAATCAATGGACAAGGGTTTAATCTCCAATATATATAAACAGCTCACGCAGCTTAATATTAATAAAACAAACAACCCAATACAAAAATGGGCAGAAGATCTAAATAGACGTTTCTTCAAAGAAGTCACAGAGACGGCCAAGACGCACATGAAAAGCTGCTCAACACCACTAATTATTAGAGAAATGCAAATCAAAACGACAATGAGGTATCACCTCACACCTGTTAGAATCGGCATCATCAGAAAATCTACAAACAACAAATTCTGGGGAGGGTGTGGACAAAAGGAACCCTCTTCCACTATTGGTGGGAAGGTAAATTGATACAGTCACTATGGAGAACAGTATGGAGTTTCCTTAAAGAAACTAGAAATAGAATTACCATAGGATCCAGCAATCCCACTTCTGGGCATATACACAGAGACAACCATAAATCAAAAACACACATTCACCACAATGTTCATTGCAGCACTATTTACAATAGCCAGGTAATGGAAGCAACCTAAATGCCCACAGACAGATGAATGGATAAAGATGTGGTACATACATAAAATGGGATATGACTCAGCCATGAAAAGGAATGAAACTGGGTTATTTGTAGAGAAGTCGGTGGATCTAGAGACTGTCATACAGAATGAAGTAAGTCAGAAAGAGCAAAACAAATATTCTGTATTAATGCATGTATGTGGAACCTAGATATATGGTACAGATGAACAGGTTTGCAGGGCAGAAATAGAGAAACAGAGGTAGAGAACAAACGTATGGACACCAAGTGGGGGAAGCCATGGGGTGATGGTGGTCAGATGAGTTGGGAGATAGGTATTGACCTGTATATATGTATATGAATAAAATAGATAACTAATAATAACCTGCTGTATAGAAAAATAAATATAATTAAACTGCAAAATTTTTAGAAATGAAATTTAAAAATAAAACAGAAAAAAAGTTCTTCCCTTCACACAGATGTATTTCTATGAATGAATTATTTCCATGCTTATATCAATAAATACATAAAAGATGAATAACTTCTAACTTGAACCAAAAAAGAAAAAAAAAATCCTGTACCCAGCAGTTATACATAGGAAAACCCTATCAGGGCACTTGTTCCAGCGGTAAACAATTCTGAGATTGGTCAGAGGTGGGGAATCATCTCCCATACAGCCAGCAGCCCGGCCCCCCCACGCAAGGAGCGTCCTGATTGCAAAGCTGGGGGACAGTGCCGAGGCCTCTGTGAGTAAACGTGAGCTGAGCCCCAGGCCAGCTGCTGCTGAACTGTTCCCACCCTTCCCAGGTAAAACACCTGAATATGTACAAGGGCTTGAAAGCCTAGAGGAAGGGCCGTGGAGCCACACCAGCGACAGCACGCAGGCCAACTTGGTGCCTGCAGGCCAGCCAGGATGGTCCTGGCCCCGGGCACTCTTCTAGAAGCTTTCCATTTCCCTGCCTGATATACCCCTCCTGTCCCGGCCATCATTCCTTTTTTTCCTTCCTCACCTCAGCCCGGAGAGAAATTCCAGTGGAAGTTATGGGTGACACATCCTCTTCTTTACAGGTGGCAGCCTGGCAACTCCTGCAGAAAGTCCAGCAGAGCCCCACTCACACCGGGCCACCAACAAAGCCGTGGACCCTCACACCCTCCCACCAGCACAGCCCCGAGACTGCTGACGGGGCAGAGAATATGGAATCAGGCACAGCTGCAGGGGCTATTGCTGCCTGGAGTGCTGTTTCTATCGACCTCAACCCAGGCACACCTGGGGAGGGCTTGCCGGGAGGGTCAGGCTGCCCAGGTCAGCTAATCCTCAGCCCTCAGGGAATCACATTGCAGAAAATGGACCTCGCTAAGACAGAATATTAGCCAAGGAAAAAAAGAGCACAATGCCATTTGCAGCCCCGTAGATGAGTCTACAGGTAAGCACGTGACTTGTAGTAAGTCAGAAAGTGAAAGACACATATCGTAGGATATCACTTATAGGTGTTACCTAAAAACGGATACCAGGGCAGATATTTCCACGGAGAAGGGCAATCACAGATTCATTAAACAAACTTATGGTTCACCAATGGAAAGGTGTGAGGATTGGATTCATTACGATATTGGGGTTAAGAGACATATACAATCACAGGTGAAATATATAATCACCAAAGACCTACGGAATGCCAAGAGAAGACTACTCAACATTCTGTCATAACGTACATGGGAAAAGGGTCCCAGGAAGAACAGACATATGTATATGTGTAAAAGAACCACATCTTGCACACCTACAACAAGCAAACGTTGTAATCAAACTTGCTGTAATAAAAAATTAAAAATTAAATTAAAAACACGAACAAGAAGTAGTGAGACAAACTTGAGGGGCTTTCTCCTGGCACATTCCATTCTAAATTCCAATCTAGAACAGGCTTCCATTGAGGCTCTGTTGCCCTGGTAACCAGATTTGCTAAGGGAGAACTGCTGCCACCTTGTGGCCATTTCGCACAACAGCAGCTTTAATCCCAGCGCTACTGGTCAGTGGATATTCCAAATCATTGCAGGCCTGTAAATGACACCTGCCCTGAAAACAAATCCTGGGGTCATATATCGACCAAAAAGTTCAAAAGACGTCCATATTTCAAAACGACAGTTTCAAGAGGCATATTTCACGCACATTAGTGTTCTGCTTCTTTTGCTTTCTTTCTTTTTTGGTTAAAAAAAAACGGGAATGGAAAAAGGCAACCCTCAGAATGGGCGAAAACGTTCGCAAACGAATCAATGGACAAGGGTTTAATCTCCAATATATATAAACAGCTCACGCAGCTTAATATTAATAAAACAAACAACCCAATACAAAAATGGGCAGAAGATCTAAATAGACGTTTCTTCAAAGAAGTCACAGAGACGGCCAAGACGCACATGAAAAGCTGCTCAACACCACTAATTATTAGAGAAATGCAAATCAAAACGACAATGAGGTATCACCTCACACCTGTTAGAATCGGCATCATCAGAAAATCTACAAACAACAAATTCTGGGGAGGGTGTGGACAAAAGGAACCCTCTTCCACTATTGGTGGGAAGGTAAATTGATACAGTCACTATGGAGAACAGTATGGAGTTTCCTTAAAGAAACTAGAAATAGAATTACCATAGGATCCAGCAATCCCACTTCTGGGCATATAGCCAGAGACAACCATAAATCAAAAACACACATTCACCACAATGTTCATTGCAGCACTATTTACAATAGCCAGGTAATGGAAGCAACCTAAATGCCCACAGACAGATGAATGGATAAAGATGTGGTACATACATAAAATGGGATATGACTCAGCCATGAAAAGGAATGAAACTGGGTTATTTGTAGAGAAGTCGGTGGATCTAGAGACTGTCATACAGAATGAAGTAAGTCAGAAAGAGCAAAACAAATATTCTGTATTAATGCATGTATGTGGAACCTAGATATATGGTACAGATGAACAGGTTTGCAGGGCAGAAATAGAGAAACAGAGGTAGAGAACAAACGTATGGACACCAAGTGGGGGAAGCCATGGGGTGATGGTGGTCAGATGAGTTGGGAGATAGGTATTGACCTGTATATATGTATATGAATAAAATAGATAACTAATAATAACCTGCTGTATAGAAAAATAAATATAATTAAACTGCAAAATTTTTAGAAATGAAATTTAAGAATAAAACAGAAAAATTTCTTCCCTTCACACAGATGTATTTCTATGAATGAATTATTTCCATGCTTATATCAATAAATACATAAAAGATGAATAACTTCTAACTTGAACCAAAAAAGAAAAAAAAACCTGAACCCAGCAGTTATACAGAGGAAAACCCTATCAGGGCACTTGTTCCAGTGGTAAACAATTTTGACATTGGTCAGAGGTGGGGAATCATCTCCCATACAGCCAGCAGCCCGGCCCCCCCACGCAAGGAGCATCCTCATTGCAAAGCTGGGGGACCGTGCCGAGGCCTCTGTGAGTAAACGTGAGCTGAGCCCCAGGCCAGCTGCTGCTGAACTGTTCCCACCCTTCCCAGGTAAAACACCTGAATATGTACAAGGGCTTGAAAGCCTAGAGGAAGGGCCGTGGAGCCACACCAGCGACAGCATGCAGGCCAACTTGGTGCCTGCAGGCCAGCCAGGATGGTCCTGGCCCCGGGCACTCTTCTAGAAGCTTTCCATTTCCCTGCCTGATATACCCCTCCTGTCCCGGCCATCATTCCTTTTTTTCCTTCCTCACCTCAGCCCGGAGAGAAATTCCAGTGGAAGTTATGGGTGACACATCCTCTTCTTTACAGGTGGCAGCCTGGCAACTCCTGCAGAAAGTCCAGCAGAGCCCCACTCACACCGGGCCACCAACAAAGCCGTGGACCCTCACACCCTCCCACCAGCACAGCCCCGAGACTGCTGACGGGGCAGAGAATATGGAATCAGGCACAGCTGCAGGGGCTATTGCTGCCTGGAGTGCTGTTTCTATCGACCTCAACCCACGCACACCTGGGGAGGGCTTGCCGGCAGGGTCAGGCTGCCCAGGTCAGCTAATCCTCAGCCCTCAGGGAATCACATTGCAGAAAATGGACCTCGCTAAGACAGAATATTAGCCAAGGAGAAAAAGAGCACAATGCCATTTGCAGCCCCGTAGATGAGTCTACAGGTAATCACGTGACTTGTAGTAAGTCAGAAAGTGAAAGACACATATCGTAGGATATCACTTATAGGTGTTACCTAAAAACGGATACCAGGGCAGATATTTCCACGGAGAAGGGCAATCACAGATTCATTAAACAAACTTATGGTTCACCAATGGAAAGGTGTGAGGATTGGATTCATTACGATATTGGGGTTAAGAGACATATACAAACACAGGTGAAATATATAATCACCAAAGACCTACGGAATGCCAAGAGAAGACTACTCAACATTCTGTCATAACGTACATGGGAAAAGGGTCCCAGGAAGAACAGACATATGTATATGTGTAACAGAACCACATCTTGCACACCTACAACAAGCAAACGTTGTAATCAAACTTGCTGTAATAAAAAATTAAAAATTAAATTAAAAACACGAACAAGAAGTAGTGAGACAAACTTGAGGGGCTTTCTCCTGGCACATTCCATTCTAAATTCCAATCTAGAACAGGCTTCCATTGAGGCTCTGTTGCCCTGGTAACCAGATTTGCTAAGGGAGAACTGCTGCCACCTTGTGGCCATTTCGCACAACAGCAGCTTTAATCCCAGCGCTACTGGTCAGTGGATATTCCAAATCATTGCAGGCCTGTAAATGACACCTGCCCTGAAAACAAATCCTGGGGTCATATATCGACCAAAAAGTTCAAAAGACGTCCATATTTCAAAACGACAGTTTCAAGAGGCATATTTCACGCACATTAGTGTTCTGCTTCTTTTGCTTTCTTTCTTTTTTGGTTAAAAAAAACGGGAATGGAAAAAGGCAACCCTCAGAATGGGCGAAAACGTTCGCAAACGAATCAATGGACAAGGGTTTAATCTCCAATATATATAAACAGCTCACGCAGCTTAATATTAATAAAAGAAACAACCCAATACAAAAATGGGCAGAAGATCTAAATAGACGTTTCTTCAAAGAAGTCACAGAGACGGCCAAGACGCACATGAAAAGCTGCTCAACACCACTAATTATTAGAGAAATGCAAATCAAAACGACAATGAGGTATCACCTCACACCTGTTAGAATCGGCATCATCAGAAAATCTACAAACAACAAATTCTGGGGAGGGTGTGGACAAAAGGAACCCTCTTCCACTATTGGTGGGAAGGTAAATTGATACAGTCACTATGGAGAACAGTATGGAGTTTCCTTAAAGAAACTAGAAATAGAATTACCATAGGATCCAGCAATCCCACTTCTGGGCATATAGCCAGAGAAAACCATAAATCAAAAACACACATTCACCACAATGTTCATTGCAGCACTATTTACAATAGCCAGGTAATGGAAGCAACCTAAATGCCCACAGACAGATGAATGGATAAAGATGTGGTACATACATAAAATGGGATATGACTCAGCCATGAAAAGGAATGAAACTGGGTTATTTGTAGAGAAGTCGGTGGATCTAGAGACTGTCATACAGAATGAAGTAAGTCAGAAAGAGCAAAACAAATATTCTGTATTAATGCATGTATGTGGAACCTAGATATATGGTACAGATGAACAGGTTTGCAGGGCAGAAATAGAGAAACAGAGGTAGAGAACAAACGTATGGACACCAAGTGGGGGAAGCCATGGGGTGATGGTGGTCAGATGAGTTGGGAGATAGGTATTGACCTGTATATATGTATATGAATAAAATAGATAACTAATAATAACCTGCTGTATCGAAAAATAAATATAATTAAACTGCAAAATTTTTAGAAATGAAATTTAAAAATAAAACAGAAAAAAGTTCTTCCCTTCACACAGATGTATTTCTATGAATGAATTATTTCCATGCTTATATCAATAAATACATAAAAGATGAATAAATTCTAACTTGAACCAAAAAAGAAAAAAAAAACCTGAACCCAGCAGTTATACAGAGGAAAACCCTATCAGGGCACTTGCTCCAGCGGTAAACAATTCTGACATTGGTCAGAGGTGGGGAATCATCTCCCATACAGCCAGCAGCCCGGCCCCCCCACGCAAGGAGCGTCGTCATTGCAAAGCTGGGGGACCGTGCCGAGGCCTCTGTGAGTAAACGTGAGCTGAGCCCCAGGCCAGCTGCTGCTGAACTGTTCCCACCCTTCCCAGGTAAAACACCTGAATATGTACAAGGGCTTGAAAGCCTAGAGGAAGGGCCGTGGAGGCACACCAGCGACAGCATGCAGGCCAACTTGGTGCCTGCAGGCCAGCCAGGATGGTCCTGGCCCCGGGCACTCTTCTAGAAGCTTTCCATTTCCCTGCCTGATATACCCCTCCTGTCCCGGCCATCATTCCTTTTTTTCCTTCCTCACCTCAGCCCGGAGAGAAATTCCAGTGGAAGTTATGGGTGACACATCCTCTTCTTTACAGGTGGCAGCCTGGCAACTCCTGCAGAAAGTCCAGCAGAGCCCCACTCACACCGGGCCACCAACAAAGCCGTGGACCCTCACACCCTCCCACCAGCACAGCCCCGAGACTGCTGACGGGGCAGAGAATATGGAATCAGGCACAGCTGCAGGGGCTATTGCTGCCTGGAGTGCTGTTTCTATCGACCTCAACCCAGGCACACCTGGGGAGGGCTTGCCGGCAGGGTCAGGCTGCCCAGGTCAGCTAATCCTCAGCCCTCAGGGAATCACATTGCAGAAAATGGACCTCGCTAAGACAGAATATTAGCCAAGGAAAAAAAGAGCACAATGCCATTTGCAGCCCCGTAGATGAGTCTACAGGTAATATCGTGACTTGTAGTAAGTCAGAAAGTGAAAGACACATATCGTAGGATATCACTTATAGGTGTTACCTAAAAACGGATACCAGGGCAGATATTTCCACGGAGAAGGGCAATCACAGATTCATTAAACAAACTTATGGTTCACCAATGGAAAGGTGTGAGGATTGGATTCATTACGATATTGGGGTTAAGAGACATATACAATCACAGGTGAAATATATAATCACCAAAGACCTACGGAATGCCAAGAGAAGACTACTCAACATTCTGTCATAACGTACATGGGAAAAGGGTCCCAGGAAGAACAGACATATGTATATGTGTAAAAGAACCACATCTTGCACACCTACAACAAGCAAACGTTGTAATCAAACTTGCTGTAATAAAAAATTAAAAATTAAATTAAAAACACGAACAAGAAGTAGTGAGACAAACTTGAGGGGCTTTCTCCTGGCACATTCCATTCTAAATTCCAATCTAGAACAGGCTTCCATTGAGGCTCTGTTGCCCTGGTAACCAGATTTGCTAAGGGAGAACTGCTGCCACCTTGTGGCCATTTCGCACAACAGCAGCTTTAATCCCAGCGCTACTGGTCAGTGGATATTCCAAATCATTGCAGGCCTGTAAATGACACCTGCCCTGAAAACAAATCCTGGGGTCATATATCGACCAAAAAGTTCAAAAGACGTCCATATTTCAAAACGACAGTTTCAAGAGGCATATTTCACGCACATTAGTGTTCTGCTTCTTTTGCTTTCTTTCTTTTTTGGTTAAAAAAAAACGGGAATGGAAAAAGGCAACCCTCAGAATGGGCGAAAATGTTCGCAAACGAATCAATGGACAAGGGTTTAATCTCCAATATATATAAACAGCTCACGCAGCTTAATATTAATAAAACAAACAACCCAATACAAAAATGGGCAGAAGATCTAAATAGACGTTTCTTCAAAGAAGTCACAGAGACGGCCAAGACGCACATGAAAAGATGCTCAACACCACTAATTATTAGAGAAATGCAAATCAAAACGACAATGAGGTATCACCTCACACCTGTTAGAATCGGCATCATCAGAAAATCTACAAACAACAAATTCTGGGGAGGGTGTGGACAAAAGGAACCCTCTTCCACTATTGGTGGGAAGGTAAATTGATACAGTCACTATGGAGAACAGTATGGAGTTTCCTTAAAGAAACTAGAAATAGAATTACCATAGGATCCAGCAATCCCACTTCTGGGCATATAGCCAGAGACAACCATAAATCAAAAACACACATTCACCACAATGTTCATTGCAGCACTATTTACAATAGCCAGGTAATGGAAGCAACCTAAATGCCCACAGACAGATGAATGGATAAAGATGTGGTACATACATAAAATGGGATATGACTCAGCCATGAAAAGGAATGAAACTGGGTTATTTGTAGAGAAGTCGGTGGATCTAGAGACTGTCATACAGAATGAAGTAAGTCAGAAAGAGCAAAACAAATATTCTGTATTAATGCATGTATGTGGAACCTAGATATATGGTACAGATGAACAGGTTTTCAGGGCAGAAATAGAGAAACAGAGGTAGAGAACAAACGTATGGACACCAAGTGGGGGAAGCCATGGGGTGATGGTGGTCAGATGAGTTGGGAGATAGGTATTGACCTGTATATATGTATATGAATAAAATAGATAACTAATAATAACCTGCTGTATAGAAAAATAAATATAATTAAACTGCAAAATTTTTAGAAATGAAATTTAAAAATAAAACAGAAAAAAAGTTCTTCCCTTCACACAGATGTATTTCTATGAATGAATTATTTCCATGCTTATATCAATAAATACATAAAAGATGAATAACTTCTAACTTGAACCAAAAAAGAAAAAAAAATTCCTGTACCCAGCAGTTATACAGAGGAAAACCCTATCAGGGCACTTGTTCCAGCGGTAAACAATTCTGAGATTGGTCAGAGGTGGGGAATCATCTCCCATACAGCCAGCAGCCCGGCCCCCCCACGCAAGGAGCGTCCTGATTGCAAAGCTGGGGGACAGTGCCGAGGCCTCTGTGAGTAAACGTGAGCTGAGCCCCAGGCCAGCTGCTGCTGAACTGTTCCCACCCTTCCCAGGTAAAACACCTGAATATGTACAAGGGCTTGAAAGCCTAGAGGAAGGGCCGTGGAGCCACACCAGCGACAGCACGCAGGCCAACTTGGTGCCTGCAGGCCAGCCAGGATGGTCCTGGCCCCGGGCGCTCTTCTGGAAGCTTTCCATTTCCCTGCCTGAGATATCCCTCCTGTCCCGGGCCCCACTCTTTTTTTTCCTCCCTCACCTCAGCCCGGAGAGAAATTCCAGTGGAAGTTATGGGTGACACATCCTCTTCTTTACAGGTGGCAGCCTGGCAACTCCTGCAGAAAGTCCAGCAGAGCCCCACTCACACCGGGCCACCAACAAAGCCGTGGACCCTCACACCCTCCCACCAGCACAGCCCCGAGACTGCTGACGGGGCAGAGAATATGGAATCAGGCACAGCTGCAGGGGCTATTGCTGCCTGGAGTGCTGTTTCTATCGACCTCAACCCAGGCACACCTGGGGAGGTCTTGCCGGGAGGGTCAGGCTGCCCAGGTCAGCTAATCCTCAGCCCTCAGGGAATCACATTGCAGAAAATGGACCTCGCTAAGACAGAATATTAGCCAAGGAAAAAAAGAGCACAATGCCATTTGCAGCCCCGTAGATGAGTGTACAGCTAAGCACGGGACTTGTAGTAAGTCAGAAAGTGAAAGACACATATCGTAGGGTATCACTTATAGGTGTTACCTAAAAACGGATACCAGGGCAGATATTTCCACGGAGAAGGGCAATCACAGATTCATTAAACAAACTTATGGTTCACCAATGGAAAGGTGTGAGGATTGGATTCATTACGATATTGGGGTTAAGAGACATATACAAACACAGGTGAAATATATAATCACCAAAGACCTACGGAATGCCAAGAGAAGACTACTCAACATTCTGTCATAACGTACATGGGAAAAGGGTCCCAGGAAGAACAGACATATGTATATGTGTAAAAGAACCACATCTTGCACACCTACAACAAGCAAACGTTGTAATCAAACTTGCTGTAATAAAAAATTAAAAATTAAATTAAAAACACGAACAAGAAGTAGTGAGACAAACTTGAGGGGCTTTCTCCTGGCACATTCCATTCTAAATTCCAATCTAGAACAGGCTTCCATTGAGGCTCTGTTGCCCTGGTAACCAGATTTGCTAAGGGAGAACTGCTGCCACCTTGTGGCCATTTCGCACAACAGCAGCTTTAATCCCAGCGCTACTGGTCAGTGGATATTCCAAATCATTGCAGGCCTGTAAATGACACCTGCCCTGAAAACAAATCCTGGGGTCATATATCGACCAAAAAGTTCAAAAGACGTCCATATTTCAAAACGACAGTTTCAAGAGGCATATTTCACGCACATTAGTGTTCTGCTTCTTTTGCTTTCTTTCTTTTTTGGTTAAAAAAAAACGGGAATGGAAAAAGGCAACCCTCAGAATGGGCGAAAACGTTCGCAAACGAATCAATGGACAAGGGTTTAATCTCCAATATATATAAACAGCTCACGCAGCTTAATATTAATAAAACAAACAACCCAATACAAAAATGGGCAGAAGATCTAAATAGACGTTTCTTCAAAGAAGTCACAGAGACGGCCAAGACGCACATGAAAAGCTGCTCAACACCACTAATTATTAGAGAAATGCAAATCAAAACGACAATGAGGTATCACCTCACACCTGTTAGAATCGGCATCATCAGAAAATCTACAAACAACAAATTCTGGGGAGGGTGTGGACAAAAGGAACCCTCTTCCACTATTGGTGGGAAGGTAAATTGATACAGTCACTATGGAGAACAGTATGGAGTTTCCTTAAAGAAACTAGAAATAGAATTACCATAGGATCCAGCAATCCCACTTCTGGGCATATAGCCAGAGACAACCATAAATCAAAAACACACATTCACCACAATGTTCATTGCAGCACTATTTACAATAGCCAGGTAATGGAAGCAACCTAAATGCCCACAGACAGATGAATGGATAAAGATGTGGTACATACATAAAATGGGATATGACTCAGCCATGAAAAGGAATGAAACTGGGTTATTTGTAGAGAAGTCGGTGGATCTAGAGACTGTCATACAGAATGAAGTAAGTCAGAAAGAGCAAAACAAATATTCTTTATTAATGCATGTATGTGGAACCTAGATATATGGTACAGATGAACAGGTTTGCAGGGCAGAAATAGAGAAACAGAGGTAGAGAACAAACGTATGGACACCAAGTGGGGGAAGCCATGGGGTGATGGTGGTCAGATGAGTTGGGAGATAGGTATTGACCTGTATATATGTATATGAATAAAATAGATAACTAATAATAACCTGCTGTATAGAAAAATAAATATAATTAAACTGCAAAATTTTTAGAAATGAAATTTAAAAATAAAACAGAAAAAAAGTTCTTCCCTTCACACAGATGTATTTCTATGAATGAATTATTTCCATGCTTATATCAATAAATACATAAAAGATGAATAACTTCTAACTTGAACCAAAAAAGAAAAAAAAACCTGAACCCAGCAGTTATACAGAGGCAAACCCTATCAGGGCACTTGCTCCAGCGGTAAACAATTCTGACATTGGTCAGAGGTGGGGAATCATCTCCCATACAGCCAGCAGCCCGGCCCCCCCACGCAAGGAGCCTCCTCATTGCAAAGCTGGGGGACCGTGCCGAGGCCTCTGTGAGTAAACGTGAGCTGAGCCCCAGGCCAGCTGCTGCTGAACTGTTCCCACCCTTCCCAGGTAAAACACCTGAATATGTACAAGGGCTTGAAAGCCTAGAGGAAGGGCCGTGGAGCCACACCAGCGACAGCATGCAGGCCAACTTGGTGCCTGCAGGCCAGCCAGGATGGTCCTGGCCCCGGGCACTCTTCTAGAAGCTTTCCATTTCCCTGCCTGATATACCCCTCCTGTCCCGGCCATCATTCCTTTTTTTCCTTCCTCACCTCAGCCCGGAGAGAAATTCCAGTGGAAGTTATGGGTGACACATCCTCTTCTTTACAGGTGGCAGCCTGGCAACTCCTGCAGAAAGTCCAGCAGAGCCCCACTCACACCGGGCCACCAACAAAGCCGTGGACCCTCACACCCTCCCACCAGCACAGCCCCGAGACTGCTGACGGGGCAGAGAATATGGAATCAGGCACAGCTGCAGGGGCTATTGCTGCCTGGAGTGCTGTTTCTATCGACCTCAACTCACGCACACCTGGGGAGGGCTTGCCGGCAGGGTCAGGCTGCCCAGGTCAGCTAATCCTCAGCCCTCAGGGAATCACATTGCAGAAAATGGACCTCGCTAAGACAGAATATTAGCCAAGGAAAAAAAGGGCACAATGCCATTTGCAGCCCCGTAGATGAGTCTACAGGTAAGCACGTGACTTGTAGTAAGTCAGAAAGTGAAAGACACATATCGTAGGATATCACTTATAGGTGTTACCTAAAAACGGATACCAGGGCAGATATTTCCACGGAGAAGGGCAATCACAGATTCATTAAACAAACTTATGGTTCACCAATGGAAAGGTGTGAGGATTGGATTCATTACGATATTGGGGTTAAGAGACATATACAAACACAGGTGAAATATATAATCACCAAAGACCTACGGAATGCCAAGAGAAGACTACTCAACATTCTGTCATAACGTACATGGGAAAAGGGTCCCAGGAAGAACAGACATATGTATATGTGTAACAGAACCACATCTTGCACACCTACAACAAGCAAACGTTGTAATCAAACTTGCTGTAATAAAAACTTAAAAATTAAAATAAAAACACGAACAAGAAGTAGTGAGACAAACTTGAGGGGCTTTCTCCTGGCACATTCCATTCTAAATTCCAATCTAGAACAGGCTTCCATTGAGGCTCTGTTGCCCTGGTAACCAGATTTGCTAAGGGAGAACTGCTGCCACCTTGTGGCCATTTCGCACAACAGCAGCTTTAATCCCAGCGCTACTGGTCAGTGGATATTCCAAATCATTGCAGGCCTGTAAATGACACCTGCCCTGAAAACAAATCCTGGGGTCATATATCGACCAAAAAGTTCAAAAGACGTCCATATTTCAAAACGACAGTTTCAAGAGGCATATTTCACGCACATTAGTGTTCTGCTTCTTTTGCTTTCTTTCTTTTTTGGTTAAAAAAAAACGGGAATGGAAAAAGGCAACCCTCAGAATGGGCGAAAACGTTCGCAAACGAATCAATGGACAAGGGTTTAATCTCCAATATATATAAACAGCTCACGCAGCTTAATATTAATAAAACAAACAACCCAATACAAAAATGGGCAGAAGATCTAAATAGACGTTTCTTCAAAGAAGTCACAGAGACGGCCAAGACGCACATGAAAAGATGCTCAACACCACTAATTATTAGAGAAATGCAAATCAAAACGACAATGAGGTATCACCTCACACCTGTTAGAATCGGCATCATCAGAAAATCTACAAACAACAAATTCTGGGGAGGGTGTGGACAAAAGGAACCCTCTTCCACTATTGGTGGGAAGGTAAATTGATACAGTCACTATGGAGAACAGTATGGAGTTTCCTTAAAGAAACTAGAAATAGAATTACCATAGGATCCAGCAATCCCACTTCTGGGCATATACACAGAGACAACCATAAATCAAAAACACACATTCACCACAATGTTCATTGCAGCACTATTTACAATAGCCAGGTAATGGAAGCAACCTAAATGCCCACAGACAGATGAATGGATAAAGATGTGGTACATACATAAAATGGGATATGACTCAGCCATGAAAAGGAATGAAACTGGGTTATTTGTAGAGAAGTCGGTGGATCTAGAGACTGTCATACAGAATGAAGTAAGTCAGAAAGAGCAAAACAAATATTCTGTATTAATGCATGTATGTGGAACCTAGATATATGGTACAGATGAACAGGTTTGCAGGGCAGAAATAGAGAAACAGAGGTAGAGAACAAACGTATGGACACCAAGTGGGGGAAGCCATGGGGTGATGGTGGTCAGATGAGTTGGGAGATAGGTATTGACCTGTATATATGTATATGAATAAAATAGATAACTAAAAATAACCTGCTGTATCGAAAAATAAATATAATTAAACTGCAAAATTTTTATAAATGAAATTTAAAAATAAAACAGAAAAAAGTTCTTCCCTTCACACAGATGTATTTCTATGAATGAATTATTTCCATGCTTATATCAATAAATACATAAAAGATGAATAAATTCTAACTTGAACCAAAAAAGAAAAAAAAAACCTGAACCCAGCAGTTATACAGAGGAAAACCCTATCAGGGCACTTGCTCCAGCGGTAAACAATTCTGACATTGGTCAGAGGTGGGGAATCATCTCCCATACAGCCAGCAGCCCGGCCCCCCCACGCAAGGAGCGTCGTCATTGCAAAGCTGGGGGACCGTGCCGAGGCCTCTGTGAGTAAACGTGAGCTGAGCCCCAGGCCAGCTGCTGCTGAACTGTTCCCACCCTTCCCAGGTAAAACACCTGAATATGTACAAGGGCTTGAAAGCCTAGAGGAAGGGCCGTGGAGCCACACCAGCGACAGCATGCAGGCCAACTTGGTGCCTGCAGGCCAGCCAGGATGGTCCTGGCCCCGGGCACTCTTCTAGAAGCTTTCCATTTCCCTGCCTGATATACCCCTCCTGTCCCGGCCATCATTCCTTTTTTTCCTTCCTCACCTCAGCCCGGAGAGAAATTCCAGTGGAAGTTATGGGTGACACATCCTCTTCTTTACAGGTGGCAGCCTGGCAACTCCTGCAGAAAGTCCAGCAGAGCCCCACTCACACCGGGCCACCAACAAAGCCGTGGACCCTCACACCCTCCCACCAGCACAGCCCCGAGACTGCTGACGGGGCAGAGAATATGGAATCAGGCACAGCTGCAGGGGCTATTGCTGCCTGGAGTGCTGTTTCTATCGACCTCAACCCACGCACACCTGGGGTGGGCTTGCCGGCAGGGTCAGGCTGCCCAGGTCAGCTAATCCTCAGCCCTCAGGGAATCACATTGCAGAAAATGGACCTCGCTAAGACAGAATATTAGCCAAGGAAAAAAAGGGCACAATGCCATTTGCAGCCCCGTAGATGAGTCTACAGGTAAGCACGTGACTTGTAGTAAGTCAGAAAGTGAAAGACACATATCGTAGGATATCACTTATAGGTGTTACCTAAAAACGGATACCAGGGCAGATATTTCCACGGAGAAGGGCAATCACAGATTCATTAAACAAACTTATGGTTCACCAATGGAAAGGTGTGAGGATTGGATTCATTACGATATTGGGGTTAAGAGACATATACAAACACAGGTGAAATATATAATCACCAAAGACCTACGGAATGCCAAGAGAAGACTACTCAACATTCTGTCATAACGTACATGGGAAAAGGGTCCCAGGAAGAACAGACATATGTATATGTGTAACAGAACCACATCTTGCACACCTACAACAAGCAAACGTTGTAATCAAACTTGCTGTAATAAAAACTTAAAAATTAAAATAAAAACACGAACAAGAAGTAGTGAGACAAACTTGAGGGGCTTTCTCCTGGCACATTCCATTCTAAATTCCAATCTAGAACAGGCTTCCATTGAGGCTCTGTTGCCCTGGTAACCAGATTTGCTAAGGGAGAACTGCTGCCACCTTGTGGCCATTTCGCACAACAGCAGCTTTAATCCCAGCGCTACTGGTCAGTGGATATTCCAAATCATTGCAGGCCTGTAAATGACACCTGCCCTGAAAACAAATCCTGGGGTCATATATCGACCAAAAAGTTCAAAAGACGTCCATATTTCAAAACGACAGTTTCAAGAGGCATATTTCACGCACATTAGTGTTCTGCTTCTTTTGCTTTCTTTCTTTTTTGGTTAAAAAAAAACGGGAATGGAAAAAGGCAACCCTCAGAATGGGCGAAAACGTTCGCAAACGAATCAATGGACAAGGGTTTAATCTCCAATATATATAAACAGCTCACGCAGCTTAATATTAATAAAACAAACAACCCAATACAAAAATGGGCAGAAGATCTAAATAGACGTTTCTTCAAAGAAGTCACAGAGACGGCCAAGACGCACATGAAAAGATGCTCAACACCACTAATTATTAGAGAAATGCAAATCAAAACGACAATGAGGTATCACCTCACACCTGTTAGAATCGGCATCATCAGAAAATCTACAAACAACAAATTCTGGGGAGGGTGTGGACAAAAGGAACCCTCTTCCACTATTGGTGGGAAGGTAAATTGATACAGTCACTATGGAGAACAGTATGGAGTTTCCTTAAAGAAACTAGAAATAGAATTACCATAGGATCCAGCAATCCCACTTCTGGGCATATACACAGAGACAACCATAAATCAAAAACACACATTCACCACAATGTTCATTGCAGCACTATTTACAATAGCCAGGTAATGGAAGCAACCTAAATGCCCACAGACAGATGAATGGATAAAGATGTGGTACATACATAAAATGGGATATGACTCAGCCATGAAAAGGAATGAAACTGGGTTATTTGTAGAGAAGTCGGTGGATCTAGAGACTGTCATACAGAATGAAGTAAGTCAGAAAGAGCAAAACAAATATTCTGTATTAATGCATGTATGTGGAACCTAGATATATGGTACAGATGAACAGGTTTGCAGGGCAGAAATAGAGAAACAGAGGTAGAGAACAAACGTATGGACACCAAGTGGGGGAAGCCATGGGGTGATGGTGGTCAGATGAGTTGGGAGATAGGTATTGACCTGTATATATGTATATGAATAAAATAGATAACTAAAAATAACCTGCTGTATAGAAAAATAAATATAATTAAACTGCAAAATTTTTAGAAATGAAATTTAAAAATAAAACAGAAAAAAGTTCTTCCCTTCACACAGATGTATTTCTATGAATGAATTATTTCCATGCTTATATCAATAAATACATAAAAGATGAATAAATTCTAACTTGAACCAAAAAAGAAAAAAAAAACCTGAACCCAGCAGTTATACAGAGGAAAACCCTATCAGGGCACTTGCTCCAGCGGTAAACAATTCTGACATTGGTCAGAGGTGGGGAATCATCTCCCATACAGCCAGCAGCCCGGCCCCCCCACGCAAGGAGCGTCGTCATTGCAAAGCTGGGGGACCGTGCCGAGGCCTCTGTGAGTAAACGTGAGCTGAGCCCCAGGCCAGCTGCTGCTGAACTGTTCCCACCCTTCCCAGGTAAAACACCTGAATATGTACAAGGGCTTGAAAGCCTAGAGGAAGGGCCGTGGAGCCACACCAGCGACAGCATGCAGGCCAACTTGGTGCCTGCAGGCCAGCCAGGATGGTCCTGGCCCCGGGCACTCTTCTAGAAGCTTTCCATTTCCCTGCCTGATATACCCCTCCTGTCCCGGCCATCATTCCTTTTTTTCCTTCCTCACCTCAGCCCGGAGAGAAATTCCAGTGGAAGTTATGGGTGACACATCCTCTTCTTTACAGGTGGCAGCCTGGCAACTCCTGCAGAAAGTCCAGCAGAGCCCCACTCACACCGGGCCACCAACAAAGCCGTGGACCCTCACACCCTCCCACCAGCACAGCCCCGAGACTGCTGACGGGGCAGAGAATATGGAATCAGGCACAGCTGCAGGGGCTATTGCTGCCTGGAGTGCTGTTTCTATCGACCTCAACCCACGCACACCTGGGGAGGGCTTGCCGTGAGGGTCAGGCTGCCCAGGTCAGCTAATCCTCAGCCCTCAGGGAATCACATTGCAGAAAATGGACCTCGCTAAGACAGAATATTAGCCAAGGAAAAAAAGAGCACAATGCCATTTGCAGCCCCGTAGATGAGTCTACAGGTAATCACGTGACTTGTAGTAAGTCAGAAAGTGAAAGACACATATCGTAGGATATCACTTATAGGTGTTACCTAAAAACGGATACCAGGGCAGATATTTCCACGGAGAAGGGCAATCACAGATTCATTAAACAAACTTATGGTTCACCAATGGAAAGGTGTGAGGATTGGATTCATTACGATATTGGGGTTAAGAGACATATACAAACACAGGTGAAATATATAATCACCAAAGACCTACGGAATGCCAAGAGAAGACTACTCAACATTCTGTCATAACGTACATGGGAAAAGGGTCCCAGGAAGAACAGACATATGTATATGTGTAAAAGAACCACATCTTGCACACCTACAACAAGCAAACGTTGTAATCAAACTTGCTGTAATAAAAAATTAAAAATTAAATTAAAAACACGAACAAGAAGTAGTGAGACAAACTTGAGGGGCTTTCTCCTGGCACATTCCATTCTAAATTCCAATCTAGAACAGGCTTCCATTGAGGCTCTGTTGCCCTGGTAACCAGATTTGCTAAGGGAGAACTGCTGCCACCTTGTGGCCATTTCGCACAACAGCAGCTTTAATCCCAGCGCTAATGGTCAGTGGATATTCCAAATCATTGCAGGCCTGTAAATGACACCTGCCCTGAAAACAAATCCTGGGGTCATATATCGACCAAAAAGTTCAAAAGACGTCCATATTTCAAAACGACAGTTTCAAGAGGCATATTTCACGCACATTAGTGTTCTGCTTCTTTTGCTTTCTTTCTTTTTTGGTTAAAAAAAAACGGGAATGGAAAAAGGCAACCCTCAGAATGGGCGAAAACGTTCGCAAACGAATCAATGGACAAGGGTTTAATCTCCAATATATATAAACAGCTCACGCAGCTTAATATTAATAAAACAAACAACCCAATACAAAAATGGGCAGAAGATCTAAATAGACGTTTCTTCAAAGAAGTCACAGAGACGGCCAAGACGCACATGAAAAGCTGCTCAACACCACTAATTATTAGAGAAATGCAAATCAAAACGACAATGAGGTATCACCTCACACCTGTTAGAATCGGCATCATCAGAAAATCTACAAACAACAAATTCAGGGGAGGGTGTGGACAAAAGGAACCCTCTTCCACTATTGGTGGGAAGGTAAATTGATACAGTCACTATGGAGAACAGTATGGAGTTTCCTTAAAGAAACTAGAAATAGAATTACCATAGGATCCAGCAATCCCACTTCTGGGCATATAGCCAGAGACAACCATAAATCAAAAACACACATTCACCACAATGTTCATTGCAGCACTATATACAATAGCCAGGTAATGGAAGCAACCTAAATGCCCACAGACAGATGAATGGATAAAGATGTGGTACATACATAAAATGGGATATGACTCAGCCATGAAAAGGAATGAAACTGGGTTATTTGTAGAGAAGTCGGTGGATCTAGAGACTGTCATACAGAATGAAGTAAGTCAGAAAGAGCAAAACAAATATTCTGTATTAATGCATGTATGTGGAACCTAGATATATGGTACAGATGAACAGGTTTGCAGGGCAGAAATAGAGAAACAGAGGTAGAGAACAAACGTATGGACACCAAGTGGGGGAAGCCATGGGATGATGGTGGTCAGATGAGTTGGGAGATAGCTATTGACCTGTATATATGTATATGAATAAAATAGATAACTAATAATAACCTGCTGTATAGAAAAATAAATATTATTAAACTGCAAAATTTTTAGAAATGAAATTTAAGAATAAAACAGAAAAAAAGTTCTTCCCTTCACACAGATGTATTTCTATGAATGAATTATTTCCATGCTTATATCAATAAATACATAAAAGATGAATAACTTCTAACTTGAACCAAAAAAGAAAAAAAAACCTGAACCCAGCAGTTATACAGAGGAAAACCCTATCAGGGCACTTGTTCCAGTGGTAAACAATTTTGACATTGGTCAGAGGTGGGGAATCATCTCCCATACAGCCAGCAGCCCGGCCCCCCCACGCAAGGAGCATCCTCATTGCAAAGCTGGGGGACCGTGCCGAGGCCTCTGTGAGTAAACGTGAGCTGAGCCCCAGGCCAGCTGCTGCTGAACTGTTCCCACCCTTCCCAGGTAAAACACCTGAATATGTACAAGGGCTTGAAAGCCTAGAGGAAGGGCCGTGGAGCCACACCAGCGACAGCATGCAGGCCAACTTGGTGCCTGCAGGCCAGCCAGGATGGTCCTGGCCCCGGGCACTCTTCTAGAAGCTTTCCATTTCCCTGCCTGATATACCCCTCCTGTCCCGGCCATCATTCCTTTTTTTCCTTCCTCACCTCAGCCCGGAGAGAAATTCCAGTGGAAGTTATGGGTGACACATCCTCTTCTTTACAGGTGGCAGCCTGGCAACTCCTGCAGAAAGTCCAGCAGAGCCCCACTCACACCGGGCCACCAACAAAGCCGTGGACCCTCACACCCTCCCACCAGCACAGCCCCGAGACTGCTGACGGGGCAGAGAATATGGAATCAGGCACAGCTGCAGGGGCTATTGCTGCCTGGAGTGCTGTTTCTATCGACCTCAACTCACGCACACCTGGGGAGGGCTTGCCGGCAGGGTCAGGCTGCCCAGGTCAGCTAATCCTCAGCCCTCAGGGAATCACATTGCAGAAAATGGACCTCGCTAAGACAGAATATTAGCCAAGGAAAAAAAGGGCACAATGCCATTTGCAGCCCCGTAGATGAGTCTACAGGTAAGCACGTGACTTGTAGTAAGTCAGAAAGTGAAAGACACATATCGTAGGATATCACTTATAGGTGTTACCTAAAAACGGATACCAGGGCAGATATTTCCACGGAGAAGGGCAATCACAGATTCATTAAACAAACTTATGGTTCACCAATGGAAAGGTGTGAGGATTGGATTCATTACGATATTGGGGTTAAGAGACATATACAAACACAGGTGAAATATATAATCACCAAAGACCTACGGAATGCCAAGAGAAGACTACTCAACATTCTGTCATAACGTACATGGGAAAAGGGTCCCAGGAAGAACAGACATATGTATATGTGTAACAGAACCACATCTTGCACACCTACAACAAGCAAACGTTGTAATCAAACTTGCTGTAATAAAAACTTAAAAATTAAATTAAAAACACGAACAAGAAGTAGTGAGACAAACTTGAGGGGCTTTCTCCTGGCACATTCCATTCTAAATTCCAATCTAGAACAGGCTTCCATTGAGGCTCTGTTGCCCTGGTAACCAGATTTGCTAAGGGAGAACTGCTGCCACCTTGTGGCCATTTCGCACAACAGCAGCTTTAATCCCAGCGCTACTGGTCAGTGGATATTCCAAATCATTGCAGGCCTGTAAATGACACCTGCCCTGAAAACAAATCCTGGGGTCATATATCGACCAAAAAGTTCAAAAGACGTCCATATTTCAAAACGACAGTTTCAAGAGGCATATTTCACGCACATTAGTGTTCTGCTTCTTTTGCTTTCTTTCTTTTTTGGTTAAAAAAACGGGAATGGAAAAAGGCAACCCTCAGAATGGGCGAAAACGTTCGCAAACGAATCAATGGACAAGGGTTTAATCTCCAATATATATAAACAGCTCACGCAGCTTAATATTAATAAAACAAACAACCCAATACAAAAATGGGCAGAACATCTAAATAGACGTTTCTTCAAAGAAGTCACAGAGACGGCCAAGACGCACATGAAAAGATGCTCAACACCACTAATTATTAGAGAAATGCAAATCAAAACGACAATGAGGTATCACCTCACACCTGTTAGAATTGGCATCATCAGAAAATCTACAAACAACAAATTCTGGGGAGGGTGTGGACAAAAGGAACCCTCTTCCACTATTGGTGGGAAGGTAAATTGATACAGTCACTATGGAGAACAGTATGGAGTTTCCTTAAAGAAACTAGAAATAGAATTACCATAGGATCCAGCAATCCCACTTCTGGGCATATACACAGAGACAACCATAAATCAAAAACACACATTCACCACAATGTTCATTGCAGCACTATTTACAATAGCCAGGTAATGGAAGCAACCTAAATGCCCACAGACAGATGAATGGATAAAGATGTGGTACATACATAAAATGGGATATGACTCAGCCATGAAAAGGAATGAAACTGGGTTATTTGTAGAGAAGTCGGTGGATCTAGAGACTGTCATACAGAATGAAGTAAGTCAGAAAGAGCAAAACAAATATTCTGTATTAATGCATGTATGTGGAACCTAGATATATGGTACAGATGAACAGGTTTGCAGGGCAGAAATAGAGAAACAGAGGTAGAGAACAAACGTATGGACACCAAGTGGGGGAAGCCATGGGGTGATGGTGGTCAGATGAGTTGGGAGATAGGTATTGACCTGTATATATGTATATGAATAAAATAGATAACTAATAATAACCTGCTGTATCGAAAAATAAATATAATTAAACTGCAAAATTTTTAGAAATGAAATTTAAAAATAAAACAGAAAAAAGTTCTTCCCTTCACACAGATGTATTTCTATGAATGAATTATTTCCATGCTTATATCAATAAATACATAAAAGATGAATAAATTCTAACTTGAACCAAAAAAGAAAAAAAAAACCTGAACCCAGCAGTTATACAGAGGAAAACCCTATCAGGGCACTTGCTCCAGCGGTAAACAATTCTGACATTGGTCAGAGGTGGGGAATCATCTCCCATACAGCCAGCAGCCCGGCCCCCCCACGCAAGGAGCGTCGTCATTGCAAAGCTGGGGGACCGTGCCGAGGCCTCTGTGAGTAAACGTGAGCTGAGCCCCAGGCCAGCTGCTGCTGAACTGTTCCCACCCTTCCCAGGTAAAACACCTGAATATGTACAAGGGCTTGAAAGCCTAGAGGAAGGGCCGTGGAGCCACACCAGCGACAGCATGCAGGCCAACTTGGTGCCTGCAGGCCAGCCAGGATGGTCCTGGCCCCGGGCACTCTTCTAGAAGCTTTCCATTTCCCTGCCTGATATACCCCTCCTGTCCCGGCCATCATTCCTTTTTTTCCTTCCTCACCTCAGCCCGGAGAGAAATTCCAGTGGAAGTTATGGGTGACACATCCTCTTCTTTACAGGTGGCAGCCTGGCAACTCCTGCAGAAAGTCCAGCAGAGCCCCACTCACACCGGGCCACCAACAAAGCCGTGGACCCTCACACCCTCCCACCAGCACAGCCCCGAGACTGCTGACGGGGCAGAGAATATGGAATCAGGCACAGCTGCAGGGGCTATTGCTGCCTGGAGTGCTGTTTCTATCGACCTCAACCCACGCACACCTGGGGTGGGCTTGCCGGCAGGGTCAGGCTGCCCAGGTCAGCTAATCCTCAGCCCTCAGGGAATCACATTGCAGAAAATGGACCTCGCTAAGACAGAATATTAGCCAAGGAGAAAAAGAGCACAATGCCATTTGTAGCCCCGTAGATGAGTCTACAGGTAATCACGTGACTTGTAGTAAGTCAGAAAGTGAAAGACACATATCGTAGGATATCACTTATAGGTGTTACCTAAAAACGGATACCAGGGCAGATATTTCCACGGAGAAGGGCAATCACAGATTCATTAAACAAACTTATGGTTCACCAATGGAAAGGTGTGAGGATTGGATTCATTACGATATTGGGGTTAAGAGACATATACAAACACAGGTGAAATATATAATCACCAAAGACCTACGGAATGCCAAGAGAAGACTACTCAACATTCTGTCATAACGTACATGGGAAAAGGGTCCCAGGAAGAACAGACATATGTATATGTGTAAAAGAACCACATCTTGCACACCTACAACAAGCAAACGTTGTAATCAAACTTGCTGTAATAAAAAATTAAAAATTAAATTAAAAACACGAACAAGAAGTAGTGAGACAAACTTGAGGGGCTTTCTCCTGGCACATTCCATTCTAAATTCCAATCTAGAACAGGCTTCCATTGAGGCTCTGTTGCCCTGGTAACCAGATTTGCTAAGGGAGAACTGCTGCCACCTTGTGGCCATTTCGCACAACAGCAGCTTTAATCCCAGCGCTACTGGTCAGTGGATATTCCAAATCATTGCAGGCCTGTAAATGACACCTGCCCTGAAAACAAATCCTGGGGTCATATATCGACCAAAAAGTTCAAAAGACGTCCATATTTCAAAACGACAGTTTCAAGAGGCATATTTCACGCACATTAGTGTTCTGCTTCTTTTGCTTTCTTTCTTTTCTGGTTAAAAAAAAACGGGAATGGAAAAAGGCAACCCTCAGAATGGGCGAAAATGTTCGCAAACGAATCAATGGACAAGGGTTTAATCTCCAATATATATAAACAGCTCACGCAGCTTAATATTAATAAAACAAACAACCCAATACAAAAATGGGCAGAAGATCTAAATAGACGTTTCTTCAAAGAAGTCACAGAGACGGCCAAGACGCACATGAAAAGATGCTCAACACCACTAATTATTAGAGAAATGCAAATCAAAACGACAATGAGGTATCACCTCACACCTGTTAGAATCGGCATCATCAGAAAATCTACAAACAACAAATTCTGGGGAGTGTGTGGACAAAAGGAACCCTCTTCCACTATTGGTGGGAAGGTAAATTGATACAGTCACTATGGAGAACAGTATGGAGTTTCCTTAAAGAAACTAGAAATAGAATTACCATAGGATCCAGCAATCCCACTTCTGGGCATATAGCCAGAGACAACCATAAATCAAAAACACACATTCACCACAATGTTCATTGCAGCACTATTTACAATAGCCAGGTAATGGAAGCAACCTAAATGCCCACAGACAGATGAATGGATAAAGATGTGGTACATACATAAAATGGGATATGACTCAGCCATGAAAAGGAATGAAACTGGGTTATTTGTAGAGAAGTCGGTGGATCTAGAGACTGTCATACAGAATGAAGTAAGTCAGAAAGAGCAAAACAAATATTCTGTATTAATGCATGTATGTGGAACCTAGATATATGGTACAGATGAACAGGTTTGCAGGGCAGAAATAGAGAAACAGAGGTAGAGAACAAACGTATGGACACCAAGTGGGGGAAGCCATGGGGTGATGGTGGTCAGATGAGTTGGGAGATAGGTATTGACCTGTATATATGTATATGAATAAAATAGATAACTAATAATAACCTGCTGTATCGAAAAATAAATATAATTAAACTGCAAAATTTTTAGAAATGAAATTTAAAAATAAAACAGAAAAAAGTTCTTCCCTTCACACAGATGTATTTCTATGAATGAATTATTTCCATGCTTATATCAATAAATACATAAAAGATGAATAACTTCTAACTTGAACCAAAAAAGAAAAAAAAAATCCTGTACCCAGCAGTTATACAGAGGAAAACCCTATCAGGGCACTTGTTCCAGCGGTAAACAATTCTGAGATTGGTCAGAGGTGGGGAATCATCTCCCATACAGCCAGCAGCCCGGCCCCCCCACGCAAGGAGCGTCCTGATTGCAAAGCTGGGGGACAGTGCCGAGGCCTCTGTGAGTAAACGTGAGCTGAGCCCCAGGCCAGCTGCTGCTGAACTGTTCCCACCCTTCCCAGGTAAAACACCTGAATATGTACAAGGGCTTGAAAGCCTAGAGGAAGGGCCGTGGAGCCACACCAGCGACAGCACGCAGGCCAACTTGGTGCCTGCAGGCCAGCCAGGATGGTCCTGGCCCCGGGCGCTCTTCTGGAAGCTTTCCATTTCCCTGCCTGAGATACCACTCCTGTCCCGGCCCCCACTCTTTTTTTTCCTCCCTCACCTCAGCCCGGAGAGAAATTCCAGTGGAAATTATGGGTGACACATCCTCTTCTTTACAGGTGGCAACCTGGCAACTCCTGCAGAAATTCCAGCAGAGCCCCACTCACACCGGGCCACCAACAAAGCCGTGGACCCTCACACCCTCCCACCAGCACAGCCCCGAGACTGCTGACGGGGCAGAGAATATGGAGTCAGGCACAGCTGCAGGGGCTATTGCTGCCTGGAGTGCTGTTTCTATTGAACTCAACCCAGGCACACCTGGGGAGGGCTTGCCGGCAGGGTCAGGCTGCCCAGGTCAGCTAATCCTCAGCCCTCAGGGAATCACATTGCAGAAAATGGACCTCGCTAAGACAGAATATTAGCCAAGGAAAAAAAGGGCACAATGCCATTTGCAGCCCCGTAGATGAGTCTACAGGTAAGCACGGGACTTGTAGTAAGTCAGAAAGTGAAAGACACATATCGTAGGATATCACTTATAGGTGTTACCTAAAAACGGATACCAGGGCAGATATTTCCACGGAGAAGGGCAATCACAGATTCATTAAACAAACTTATGGTTCACCAATGGAAAGGTGTGAGGATTGGATTCATTACGATATTGGGGTTAAGAGACATATACAAACACAGGTGAAATATATAATCACCAAAGACCTACGGAATGCCAAGAGAAGACTACTCAACATTCTGTCATAACGTACATGGGAAAAGGGTCCCAGGAAGAACAGACATATGTATATGTGTAAAAGAACCACATCTTGCACACCTACAACAAGCAAACGTTGTAATCAAACTTGCTGTAATAAAAAATTAAAAATTAAATTAAAAACACGAACAAGAAGTAGTGAGACAAACTTGAGGGGCTTTCTCCTGGCACATTCCATTCTAAATTCCAATCTAGAACAGGCTTCCATTGAGGCTCTGTTGCCCTGGTAACCAGATTTGCTAAGGGAGAACTGCTGCCACCTTGTGGCCATTTCGCACAACAGCAGCTTTAATCCCAGCGCTACTGGTCAGTGGATATTCCAAATCATTGCAGGCCTGTAAATGACACCTGCCCTGAAAACAAATCCTGGGGTCATATATCGACCAAAAAGTTCAAAAGACGTCCATATTTCAAAACGACAGTTTCAAGAGGCATATTTCACGCACATTAGTGTTCTGCTTCTTTTGCTTTCTTTCTTTTTTGGTTAAAAAAAACGGGAATGGAAAAAGGCAACCCTCAGAATGGGCGAAAACGTTCGCAAACGAATCAATGGACAAGGGTTTAATCTCCAATATATATAAACAGCTCACGCAGCTTAATATTAATAAAACAAACAACCCAATACAAAACTGGGCAGAAGATCTAAATAGACGTTTCTTCAAAGAAGTCACAGAGACGGCCAAGACGCACATGAAAAGCTGCTCAACACCACTAATTATTAGAGAAATGCAAATCAAAACGACAATGAGGTATCACCTCACACCTGTTAGAATCGGCATCATCAGAAAATCTACAAACAACAAATTCTGGGGAGGGTGTGGACAAAAGGAACCCTCTTCCACTATTGGTGGGAAGGTAAATTGATACAGTCACTATGGAGAACAGTATGGAGTTTCCTTAAAGAAACTAGAAATAGAATTACCATAGGATCCAGCAATCCCACTTCTGGGCATATAGCCAGAGAAAACCATAAATCAAAAACACACATTCACCACAATGTTCATTGCAGCACTATTTACAATAGCCAGGTAATGGAAGCAACCTAAATGCCCACAGACAGATGAATGGATAAAGATGTGGTACATACATAAAATGGGATATGACTCAGCCATGAAAAGGAATGAAACTGGGTTATTTGTAGAGAAGTCGGTGGATCTAGAGACTGTCATACAGAATGAAGTAAGTCAGAAAGAGCAAAACAAATATTCTGTATTAATGCATGTATGTGGAACCTAGATATATGGTACAGATGAACAGGTTTGCATGGCAGAAATAGAGAAACAGAGGTAGAGAACAAACGTATGGACACCAAGTGGGGGAAGCCATGGGGTGATGGTGGTCAGATGAGTTGGGAGATAGGTATTGACCTGTATATATGTATATGAATAAAATAGATAACTAATAATAACCTGCTGTATCGAAAAATAAATATAATTAAACTGCAAAATTTTTAGAAATGAAATTTAAAAATAAAACAGAAAAAAGTTCTTCCCTTCACACAGATGTATTTCTATGAATGAATTATTTCCATGCTTATATCAATAAATACATAAAAGATGAATAAATTCTAACTTGAACCAAAAAAGAAAAAAAAACCTGAACCCAGCAGTTATACAGAGGAAAACCCTATCAGGGCACTTGCTCCAGCGGTAAACAATTCTGAGATTGGTCAGAGGTGGGGAATCATCTCCCATACAGCCAGCAGCCCGGCCCCCCCACGCAAGGAGCGTCGTCATTGCAAAGCTGGGGGACCGTGCCGAGGCCTCTGTGAGTAAACGTGAGCTGAGCCCCAGGCCAGCTGCTGCTGAACTGTTCCCACCCTTCCCAGGTAAAACACCTGAATATGTACAAGGGCTTGAAAGCCTAGAGGAAGGGCCGTGGAGCCACACCAGCGACAGCATGCAGGCCAACTTGGTGCCTGCAGGCCAGCCAGGATGGTCCTGGCCCCGGGCACTCTTCTAGAAGCTTTCCATTTCCCTGCCTGATATACCCCTCCTGTCCCGGCCATCATTCCTTTTTTTCCTTCCTCACCTCAGCCCGGAGAGAAATTCCAGTGGAAGTTATGGGTGACACATCCTCTTCTTTACAGGTGGCAACCTGGCAACTCCTGCAGAAAGTCCAGCAGAGCCCCACTCACACCGGGCCACCAACAAAGCCGTGGACCCTCACACCCTCCCACCAGCACAGCCCCGAGACTGCTGACGGGGCAGAGAATATGGAATCAGGCACAGCTGCAGGGGCTATTGCTGCCTGGAGTGCTGTTTCTATCGACCTCAACCCAGGCACACCTGGGGAGGGCTTGCCGGGAGAGTCAGGCTGCCCAGGTCAGCTAATCCTCAGCCCTCAGGGAATCACATTGCAGAAAATGGACCTCGCTAAGACAGAATATTAGCCAAGGAAAAAAAGAGCACAATGCCATTTGCAGCCCCGTAAATGAGTCTACAGGTAATCACGTGACTTGTAGTAAGTCAGAAAGTGAAAGACACATATCGTAGGATATCACTTATAGGTGTTACCTAAAAACGGATACCAGGGCAGATATTTCCACGGAGAAGGGCAATCACAGATTCATTAAACAAACTTATGGTTCACCAATGGAAAGGTGTGAGGATTGGATTCATTACGATATTGGGGTTAAGAGACATATACAAACACAGGTGAAATATATAATCACCAAAGACCTACGGAATGCCAAGAGAAGACTACTCAACATTCTGTCATAACGTACATGGGAAAAGGGTCCCAGGAAGAACAGACATATGTATATGTGTAAAAGAACCACATCTTGCACACCTACAACAAGCAAACGTTGTAATCAAACTTGCTGTAATAAAAAATTAAAAATTAAATTAAAAACACGAACAAGAAGTAGTGAGACAAACTTGAGGGGCTTTCTCCTGGCACATTCCATTCTAAATTCCAATCTAGAACAGGCTTCCATTGAGGCTCTGTTGCCCTGGTAACCAGATTTGCTAAGGGAGAACTGCTGCCACCTTGTGGCCATTTCGCACAACAGCAGCTTTAATCCCAGCGCTACTGGTCAGTGGATATTCCAAATCATTGCAGGCCTGTAAATGACACCTGCCCTGAAAACAAATCCTGGGGTCATATATCGACCAAAAAGTTCAAAAGACGTCCATATTTCAAAACGACAGTTTCAAGAGGCATATTTCACGCACATTAGTGTTCTGCTTCTTTTGCTTTCTTTCTTTTTTGGTTAAAAAAAAACGGGAATGGAAAAAGGCAACCCTCAGAATGGGCGAAAACGTTCGCAAACGAATCAATGGACAAGGGTTTAATCTCCAATATATATAAACAGCTCACGCAGCTTAATATTAATAAAACAAACAACCCAATACAAAAATGGGCAGAAGATCTAAATAGACGTTTCTTCAAAGAAGTCACAGAGACGGCCAAGACGCACATGAAAAGCTGCTCAACACCACTAATTATTAGAGAAATGCAAATCAAAACGACAATGAGGTATCACCTCACACCTGTTAGAATCGGCATCATCAGAAAATCTACAAACAACAAATTCTGGGGAGGGTGTGGACAAAAGGAACCCTCTTCCACTATTGGTGGGAAGGTAAATTGATACAGTCACTATGGAGAACAGTATGGAGTTTCCTTAAAGAAACTAGAAATAGAATTACCATAGGATCCAGCAATCCCACTTCTGGGCATATAGCCAGAGAAAACCATAAATCAAAAACACACATTCACCACAATGTTCATTGCAGCACTATTTACAATAGCCAGGTAATGGAAGCAACCTAAATGCCCACAGACAGATGAATGGATAAAGATGTGGTACATACATAAAATGGGATATGACTCAGCCATGAAAAGGAATGAAACTGGGTTATTTGTAGAGAAGTCGGTGGATCTAGAGACTGTCATACAGAATGAAGTAAGTCAGAAAGAGCAAAACAAATATTCTGTATTAATGCATGTATGTGGAACCTAGATATATGGTACAGATGAACAGGTTTGCAGGGCAGAAATAGAGAAACAGAGGTAGAGAACAAACGTATGGACACCAAGTGGGGGAAGCCATGGGGTGATGGTGGTCAGATGAGTTGGGAGATAGGTATTGACCTGTATATATGTATATGAATAAAATAGATAACTAATAATAACCTGCTGTATCGAAAAATAAATATAATTAAACTGCAAAATTTTTAGAAATGAAATTTAAAAATAAAACAGAAAAAAGTTCTTCCCTTCACACAGATGTATTTCTATGAATGAATTATTTCCATGCTTATATCAATAAATACATAAAAGATGAATAAATTCTAACTTGAACCAAAAAAGAAAAAAAAACCTGAACCCAGCAGTTATACAGAGGAAAACCCTATCAGGGCACTTGCTCCAGCGGTAAACAATTCTGACATTGGTCAGAGGTGGGGAATCATCTCCCATACAGCCAGCAGCCCGGCCCCCCCACGCAAGGAGCGTCGTCATTGCAAAGCTGGGGGACCGTGCCGAGGCCTCTGTGAGTAAACGTGAGCTGAGCCCCAGGCCAGCTGCTGCTGAACTGTTCCCACCCTTCCCAGGTAAAACACCTGAATATGTACAAGGGCTTGAAAGCCTAGAGGAAGGGCCGTGGAGCCACACCAGCGACAGCATGCAGGCCAACTTGGTGCCTGCAGGCCAGCCAGGATGGTCCTGGCCCCGGGCACTCTTCTAGAAGCTTTCCATTTCCCTGCCTGATATACCCCTCCTGTCCCGGCCATCATTCCTTTTTTTCCTTCCTCACCTCAGCCCGGAGAGAAATTCCAGTGGAAGTTATGGGTGACACATCCTCTTCTTTACAGGTGGCAGCCTGGCAACTCCTGCAGAAAGTCCAGCAGAGCCCCACTCACACCGGGCCACCAACAAAGCCGTGGACCCTCACACCCTCCCACCAGCACAGCCCCGAGACTGCTGACGGGGCAGAGAATATGGAATCAGGCACAGCTGCAGGGGCTATTGCTGCCTGGAGTGCTGTTTCTATCGACCTCAACCCAGGCACACCTGGGGAGGGCTTGCCGGGAGAGTCAGGCTGCCCAGGTCAGCTAATCCTCAGCCCTCAGGGAATCACATTGCAGAAAATGGACCTCGCTAAGACAGAATATTAGCCAAGGAAAAAAAGAGCACAATGCCATTTGCAGCCCCGTAAATGAGTCTACAGGTAAGCACGTGACTTGTAGTAAGTCAGAAAGTGAAAGACACATATCGTAGGATATCACTTATAGGTGTTACCTAAAAACGGATACCAGGGCAGATATTTCCACGGAGAAGGGCAATCACAGATTCATTAAACAAACTTATGGTTCACCAATGGAAAGGTGTGAGGATTGGATTCATTACGATATTGGGGTTAAGAGACATATACAAACACAGGTGAAATATATAATCACCAAAGACCTACGGAATGCCAAGAGAAGACTACTCAACATTCTGTCATAACGTACATGGGAAAAGGGTCTCAGGAAGAACAGACATATGTATATGTGTAAAAGAACCACATCTTGCACACCTACAACAAGCAAACGTTGTAATCAAACTTGCTGTAATAAAAAATTAAAAATTAAATTAAAAACACGAACAAGAAGTAGTGAGACAAACTTGAGGGGCTTTCTCCTGGCACATTCCATTCTAAATTCCAATCTAGAACAGGCTTCCATTGAGGCTCTGTTGCCCTGGTAACCAGATTTGCTAAGGGAGAACTGCTGCCACCTTGTGGCCATTTCGCACAACAGCAGCTTTAATCCCAGCGCTACTGGTCAGTGGATATTCCAAATCATTGCAGGCCTGTAAATGACACCTGCCCTGAAAACAAATCCTGGGGTCATATATCGACCAAAAAGTTCAAAAGACGTCCATATTTCAAAACGACAGTTTCAAGAGGCATATTTCACGCACATTAGTGTTCTGCTTCTTTTGCTTTCTTTCTTTTTTGGTTAAAAAAAAACGGGAATGGAAAAAGGCAACCCTCAGAATGGGCGAAAACGTTCGCAAACGAATCAATGGACAAGGGTTTAATCTCCAATATATATAAACAGCTCACGCAGCTTAATATTAATAAAACAAACAACCCAATACAAAAATGGGCAGAAGATCTAAATAGACGTTTCTTCAAAGAAGTCACAGAGACGGCCAAGACGCACATGAAAAGCTGCTCAACACCACTAATTATTAGAGAAATGCAAATCAAAACGACAATGAGGTATCACCTCACACCTGTTAGAATCGGCATCATCAGAAAATCTACAAACAACAAATTCTGGGGAGGGTGTGGACAAAAGGAACCCTCTTCCACTATTGGTGGGAAGGTAAATTGATACAGTCACTATGGAGAACAGTATGGAGTTTCCTTAAAGAAACTAGAAATAGAATTACCATAGGATCCAGCAATCCCACTTCTGGGCATATAGCCAGAGAAAACCATAAATCAAAAACACACATTCACCACAATGTTCATTGCAGCACTATTTACAATAGCCAGGTAATGGAAGCAACCTAAATGCCCACAGACAGATGAATGGATAAAGATGTGGTACATACATAAAATGGGATATGACTCAGCCATGAAAAGGAATGAAACTGGGTTATTTGTAGAGAAGTCGGTGGATCTAGAGACTGTCATACAGAATGAAGTAAGTCAGAAAGAGCAAAACAAATATTCTGTATTAATGCATGTATGTGGAACCTAGATATATGGTACAGATGAACAGGTTTGCAGGGCAGAAATAGAGAAACAGAGGTAGAGAACAAACGTATGGACACCAAGTGGGGGAAGCCATGGGGTGATGGTGGTCAGATGAGTTGGGAGATAGGTATTGACCTGTATATATGTATATGAATAAAATAGATAACTAATAATAACCTGCTGTATAGAAAAATAAATATAATTAAACTGCAAAATTTTTAGAAATGAAATTTAAGAATAAAACAGAAAAAAAGTCTTCCCTTCACACAGATGTATTTCTATGAATGAATTATTTCCATGCTTATATCAATAAATACATAAAAGATGAATAACTTCTAACTTGAACCAAAAAAGAAAAAAAAAATCCTGTACCCAGCAGTTATACAGAGGAAAACCCTATCAGGGCACTTGTTCCAGCGGTAAACAATTCTGAGATTGGTCAGAGGTGGGGAATCATCTCCCATACAGCCAGCAGCCCGGCCCCCCCACGCAAGGAGCGTCCTGATTGCAAAGCTGGGGGACAGTGCCGAGGCCTCTGTGAGTAAACGTGAGCTGAGCCCCAGGCCAGCTGCTGCTGAACTGTTCCCACCCTTCCCAGGTAAAACACCTGAATATGTACAAGGGCTTGAAAGCCTAGAGGAAGGGCCGTGGAGCCACACCAGCGACAGCACGCAGGCCAACTTGGTGCCTGCAGGCCAGCCAGGATGGTCCTGGCCCCGGGCGCTCTTCTGGAAGCTTTCCATTTCCCTGCCTGAGATACCACTCCTGTCCCGGCCCCCACTCTTTTTTTTCCTCCCTCACCTCAGCCCGGAGAGAAATTCCAGTAGAAATTAAGGGTGACACATCCTCTTCTTTACAGGTGGCAACCTGGCAACTCCTGCAGAAATTCCAGCAGAGCCCCACTCACACCGGGCCACCAACAAAGCCGTGGACCCTCACACACTCCCACCAGCACAGCCCCGAGACTGCTGACGGGGCAGAGAATATGGAGTCAGGCACAGCTGCAGGGGCTATTGCTGCCTGGAGTGCTGTTTCTATTGAACTCAACCCAGGCACACCTGGGGAGGGCTTGCCGGCAGGGTCAGGCTGCCCAGGTCAGCTAATCCTCAGCCCTCAGGGAATCACATTGCAGAAAATGGACCTCGCTAAGACAGAATATTAGCCAAGGAAAAAAAGGGCACAATGCCATTTGCAGCCCCGTAGATGAGTCTACAGGTAAGCACGGGACTTGTAGTAAGTCAGAAAGTGAAAGACACATATCGTAGGATATCACTTATAGGTGTTACCTAAAAACGGATACCAGGGCAGATATTTCCACGGAGAAGGGCAATCACAGATTCATTAAACAAACTTATGGTTCACCAATGGAAAGGTGTGAGGATTGGATTCATTACGATATTGGGGTTAAGAGACATATACAAACACAGGTGAAATATATAATCACCAAAGACCTACGGAATGCCAAGAGAAGACTACTCAACATTCTGTCATAACGTACATGGGAAAAGGGTCCCAGGCAGAACAGACATATGTATATGTGTAACAGAACCACATCATGCACACCTACAACAAGCAAACGTTGTAATCAAACTTGCTGTAATAAAAAATTAAAAATTAAATTAAAAACACGAACAAGAAGTAGTGAGACAAACTTGAGGGGCTTTCTCCTGGCACATTCCATTCTAAATTCCAATCTAGAACAGGCTTCCATTGAGGCTCTGTTGCCCTGGTAACCAGATTTGCTAAGGGAGAACTGCTGCCACCTTGTGGCCATTTCGCACAACAGCAGCTTTAATCCCAGCGCTACTGGTCAGTGGATATTCCACATCATTGCAGGCCTGTAAATGACACCTGCCCTGAAAACAAATCCTGGGGTCATATATCGACCAAAAAGTTCAAAAGACGTCCATATTTCAAAACGACAGTTTCAAGAGGCATATTTCACGCACATTAGTGTTCTGCTTCTTTTGCTTTCTTTCTTTTTTGGTTAAAAAAAACGGGAATGGAAAAAGGCAACCCTCAGAATGGGCGAAAACGTTCGCAAACGAATCAATGGGCAAGGGTTTAATCTCCAATATATATAAACAGCTCACGCAGCTTAATATTAATAAAACAAACAACCCAATACAAAAATGGGCAGAAGATCTTAATAGACGTTTCTTCAAAGAAGTCACAGAGACGGCCAAGACGCACATGAAAAGCTGCTCAACACCACTAATTATTAGAGAAATGCAAATCAAAACGACAATGAGGTATCACCTCACACCTGTTAGAATTGGCATCATCAGAAAATCTACAAACAACAAATTCTGGGGAGGGTGTGGACAAAAGGAACCCTCTTCCACTATTGGTTGGAAGGTAAATTGATACAGTCACTATGGAGAACAGTATGGAGTTTCCTTAAAGAAACTAGAAATAGAATTACCATAGGATCCAGCAATCCCACTTCTGGGCATATAGCCAGAGAAAACCATAAATCAAAAACACACATTCACCACAATGTTCATTGCAGCACTATTTACAATAGCCAGGTAATGGAAGCAACCTAAATGCCCACAGACAGATGAATGGATAAAGATGTGGTACATACATAAAATGGGATATGACTCAGCCATGAAAAGGAATGAAACTGGGTTATTTGTAGAGAAGTCGGTGGATCTAGAGACTGTCATACAGAATGAAGTAAGTCAGAAAGAGCAAAACAAATATTCTGTATTAATGCATGTATGTGGAACCTAGATATATGGTACAGATGAACAGGTTTGCAGGGCAGAAATAGAGAAACAGAGGTAGAGAACAAACGTATGGACACCAAGTGGGGGAAGCCATGGGGTGATGGTGGTCAGATGAGTTGGGAGATAGGTATTGACCTGTATATATGTATATGAATAAAATAGATAACTAATAATAACCTGCTGTATAGAAAAATAAATATAATTAAACTGCAAAATTTTTAGAAATGAAATTTAAAAATAAAACAGAAAAAAGTTCTTCCCTTCACACAGATGTATTTCTATGAATGAATTATTTCCATGCTTATATCAATAAATACATAAAAGATGAATAAATTCTAACTTGAACCAAAAAAGAAAAAAAAAAACCTGAACCCAGCAGTTATACAGAGGAAAACCCTATCAGGGCACTTGCTCCAGCGGTAAACAATTCTGACATTGGTCAGAGGTGGGGAATCATCTCCCATACAGCCAGCAGCCCGGCCCCCCCACGCAAGGAGCGTCGTCATTGAAAAGCTGGGGGACCGTGCCGAGGCCTCTGTGAGTAAACGTGAGCTGAGCCCCAGGCCAGCTGCTGCTGAACTGTTCCCACCCTTCCCAGGTAAAACACCTGAATATGTACAAGGGCTTGAAAGCCTAGAGGAAGGGCCGTGGAGCCACACCAGCGACAGCATGCAGGCCAACTTGGTGCCTGCAGGCCAGCCAGGATGGTCCTGGCCCCGGGCACTCTTCTAGAAGCTTTCCATTTCCCTGCCTGATATACCCCTCCTGTCCCGGCCATCATTCCTTTTTTTCCTTCCTCACCTCAGCCCGGAGAGAAATTCCAGTGGAAGTTATGGGTGACACATCCTCTTCTTTACAGGTGGCAGCCTGGCAACTCCTGCAGAAAGTCCAGCAGAGCCCCACTCACACCGGGCCACCAACAAAGCCGTGGACCCTCACACCCTCCCACCAGCACAGCCCCGAGACTGCTGACGGGGCAGAGAATATGGAATCAGGCACAGCTGCAGGGGCTATTGCTGCCTGGAGTGCTGTTTCTATCGACCTCAACCCACGCACACCTGGGGAGGGCTTGCCGGCAGGGTCAGGCTGCCCAGGTCAGCTAATCCTCAGCCCTCAGGGAATCACATTGCAGAAAATGCACCTCGCTAAGACAGAATATTAGCCAAGGAAAAAAAGGGCACAATGCCATTTGCAGCCCCGTAGATGAGTCTACAGGTAAGCACGGGACTTGTAGTAAGTCAGAAAGTGAAAGACACATATCGTAGGATATCACTTATAGGTGTTACCTAAAAACGGATACCAGGGCAGATATTTCCACGGAGAAGGGCAATCACAGATTCATTAAACAAACTTATGGTTCACCAATGGAAAGGTGTGAGGATTGGATTCATTACGATATTGGGGTTAAGAGACATATACAAACACAGGTGAAATATATAATCACCAAAGACCTACGGAATGCCAAGAGAAGACTACTCAACATTCTGTCATAACGTACATGGGAAAAGGGTCCCAGGAAGAACAGACATATGTATATGTGTAAAAGAACCACATCTTGCACACCTACAACAAGCAAACGTTGTAATCAAACTTGCTGTAATAAAAAATTAAAAATTAAATTAAAAACACGAACAAGAAGTAGTGAGACAAACTTGAGGGGCTTTCTCCTGGCACATTCCATTCTAAATTCCAATCTAGAACAGGCTTCCATTGAGGCTCTGTTGCCCTGGTAACCAGATTTGCTAAGGGAGAACTGCTGCCACCTTGTGGCCATTTCACACAACAGCAGCTTTAATCCCAGCGCTACTGGTCAGTGGATATTCCAAATCATTGCAGGCCTGTAAATGACACCTGCCCTGAAAACAAATCCTGGGGTCATATATCGACCAAAAAGTTCAAAAGACGTCCATATTTCAAAACGACAGTTTCAAGAGGCATATTTCACGCACATTAGTGTTCTGCTTCTTTTGCTTTCTTTCTTTTTTGGTTAAAAAAAAAACGGGAATGGAAAAAGGCAACCCTCAGAATGGGCGAAAACGTTCGCAAACGAATCAATGGACAAGGGTTTAATCTCCAATATATATAAACAGCTCACGCAGCTTAATATTAATAAAACAAACAACCCAATACAAAAATGGGCAGAAGATCTAAATAGACGTTTCTTCAAAGAAGTCACAGAGACGGCCAAGACGCACATGAAAAGATGCTCAACACCACTAATTATTAGAGAAATGCAAATCAAAACGACAATGAGGTATCACCTCACACCTGTTAGAATCGGCATCATCAGAAAATCTACAAACAACAAATTCTGGGGAGGGTGTGGACAAAAGGAACCCTCTTCCACTATTGGTGGGAAGGTAAATTGATACAGTCACTATGGAGAACAGTATGGAGTTTCCTTAAAGAAACTAGAAATAGAATTACCATAGGATCCAGCAATCCCACTTCTGGGCATATACACAGAGACAACCATAAATCAAAAACACACATTCACCACAATGTTCATTGCAGCACTATTTACAATAGCCAGGTAATGGAAGCAACCTAAATGCCCACAGACAGATGAATGGATAAAGATGTGGTACATACATAAAATGGGATATGACTCAGCCATGAAAAGGAATGAAACTGGGTTATTTGTAGAGAAGTCGGTGGATCTAGAGACTGTCATACAGAATGAAGTAAGTCAGAAAGAGCAAAACAAATATTCTGTATTAATGCATGTATGTGGAACCTAGATATATGGTACAGATGAACAGGTTTGCAGGGCAGAAATAGAGAAACAGAGGTAGAGAACAAACGTATGGACACCAAGTGGGGGAAGCCATGGGGTGATGGTGGTCAGATGAGTTGGGAGATAGGTATTGACCTGTATATATGTATATGAATAAAATAGATAACTAATAATAACCTGCTGTATAGAAAAATAAATATAATTAAACTGCAAAATTTTTAGAAATGAAATTTAAAAATAAAACAGAAAAAAGTTCTTCCCTTCACACAGATATATTTCTATGAATGAATTATTTCCATGCTTATATCAATAAATACATTATAGATGAATAAATTCTAACTTGAACCAAAAAAGAAAAAAAAAACCTGAACCCAGCAGTTATACAGAGGAAAACCCTATCAGGGCACTTGCTCCAGCGGTAAACAATTCTGACATTGGTCAGAGGTGGGGAATCATCTCCCATACAGCCAGCAGCCCGGCCCCCCCACGCAAGGAGCATCCTCATTGCAAAGCTGGGGGACCGTGCCGAGGCCTCTGTGAGTAAACGTGAGCTGAGCCCCAGGCCAGCTGCTGCTGAACTGTTCCCACCCTTCCCAGGTAAAACACCTGAATATGTACAAAGGCTTGAAAGCCTAGAGGAAGGGCCGTGGAGCCACACCAGTGACAGCATGCAGGCCAACTTGGTGCCTGCAGGCCAGCCAGGATGGTCCTGGCCCCGGGCACTCTTCTAGAAGCTTTCCATTTCCCTGCCTGATATACCCCTCCTGTCCCGGCCATCATTCCTTTTTTTCCTTCCTCACCTCAGCCCGGAGAGAAATTCCAGTGGAAGTTATGGGTGACACATCCTCTTCTTTACAGGTGGCAGCCTGGCAACTCCTGCAGAAAGTCCAGCAGAGCCCCACTCACACCGGGCCACCAACAAAGCCGTGGACCCTCACACCCTCCCACCAGCACAGCCCCGAGACTGCTGACGGGGCAGAGAATATGGAATCAGGCACAGCTGCAGGGGCTATTGCTGCCTGGAGTGCTGTTTCTATCGACCTCAACCCACGCACACCTGGGGAGGGCTTGCCGGCAGGGTCAGGCTGCCCAGGTCAGCTAATCCTCAGCCCTCAGGGAATCACATTGCAGAAAATGGACCTCGCTAAGACAGAATATTAGCCAAGGAAAAAAAGGGCACAATGCCATTTGCAGCCCCGTAGATGAGTCTACAGGTAAGCACGTGACTTGTAGTAAGTCAGAAAGTGAAAGACACATATCGTAGGATATCACTTATAGGTGTTACCTAAAAACGGATACCAGGGCAGATATTTCCACGGAGAAGGGCAATCACAGATTCATTAAACAAACTTATGGTTCACCAATGGAAAGGTGTGAGGATTGGATTCATTACGATATTGGGGTTAAGAGACATATACAAACACAGGTGAAATATATAATCACCAAAGACCTACGGAATGCCAAGAGAAGACTACTCAACATTCTGTCATAATGTACATGGGAAAGGGTCCCAGGAAGAACAGACATATGTATATGTGTAACAGAACCACATCTTGCACACCTACAACAAGCAAACGTTGTAATCAAACTTGCTGTAATAAAAAATTAAAAATTAAATTAAAAACACGAACAAGAAGTAGTGAGACAAACTTGAGGGGCTTTCTCCTGGCACATTCCATTCTAAATTCCAATCTAGAACAGGCTTCCATTGAGGCTCTGTTGCCCTAGTAACCAGATTTGCTAAGGGGGAACTGCTGCCACCTTGTGGCCATTTCACACAACAGCAGCTTTAATCCCAGCGCTAATGGTCAGTGGATATTCCAAATCATTGCAGGCCTGTAAATGACACCTGCCCTGAAAACAAATCCTGGGGTCATATATCGACCAAAAAGTTCAAAAGACGTCCATATTTCAAAACGACAGTTTCAAGAGGCATATTTCACGCACATTAGTGTTCTGCTTCTTTTGCTTTCTTTCTTTTTTGGTTAAAAAAAAAACGGGAATGGAAAAAGGCAACCCTCAGAATGGGCGAAAACGTTCGCAAACGAATCAATGGACAAGGGTTTAATCTCCAATATATATAAACAGCTCACGCAGCTTAATATTAATAAAACAAACAACCCAATACAAAAATGGGCAGAAGATCTAAATAGACGTTTCTTCAAAGAAGTCACAGAGACGGCCAAGACGCACATGAAAAGCTGCTCAACACCACTAATTATTAGAGAAATGCAAATCAAAATGACAATGAGGTATCACCTCACACCTGTTAGAATCGGCAGCATCAGAAAATCTACAAACAACAAATTCTGGGGAGGGTGTGGACAAAAGGAACCCTCTTCCACTATTAGTGGGAAGGTAAATTGATACAGTCACTATGGAGAACAGTATGGAGTTTCCTTAAAGAAACTAGGAATAGAATTACCATAGGATCCAGCAATCCCACTTCTGGGCATATACCCAGAGACAACCATAAATCAAAAACACACATTCACCACAATGTTCATTGCAGCACTATTTACAATAGCCAGGTAATGGAAGCAACCTAAATGCCCACAGACAGACGAATGGATAAAGATGTGGTACATACATAAAATGGGATATGACTCAGCCATGAAAAGGAATGAAACTGGGTTATTTGTAGAGAAGTCGGTGGATCTAGAGACTGTCATACAGAATGAAGTAAGTCAGAAAGAGCAAAACAAATATTCTGTATTAATGCATGTATGTGGAACCTAGATATATGGTACAGATGAACAGGTTTGCAGGGCAGAAATAGAGAAACAGAGGTAGAGAACAAACGTATGGACACCAAGTGGGGGAAGCCATGGGGTGTTGGTGGTCAGATGAGTTGGGAGATAGGTATTGACCTGTATATATGTATATGAATAAAATAGATAACTAATAATAACCTGCTGTATAGAAAAATAAATATGATTAAACTGCAAAATTTTTAGAAATGAAATTTAAAAATAAAACAGAAAAAAAGTTCTTCCCTTCACACAGATGTATTTCTATGAATGAATTATTTCCATGCTTATATCAATAAATACATAAAAGATGAATAACTTCTAACTTGAACCAAAAAAGAAAAAAAAAATCCTGTACCCAGCAGTTATACAGAGGAAAACCCTATCAGGGCACTTGTTCCAGCGGTAAACAATTCTGAGATTGGTCAGAGGTGGGGAATCATCTCCCATACAGCCAGCAGCCCGGCCCCCCCAAGCAAGGAGCGTCCTGATTGCAAAGCTGGGGGACAGTGCCGAGGCCTCTGTGAGTAAACGTGAGCTGAGCCCCAGGCCAGCTGCTGCTGAACTGTTCCCACCCTTCCCAGGTAAAACACCTGAATATGTACAAGGGCTTGAAAGCCTAGAGGAAGGGCCGTGGAGCCACACCAGCGACAGCACGCAGGCCAACTTGGTGCCTGCAGGCCAGCCAGGATGGTCCTGGCCCCGGGCACTCTTCTAGAAGCTTTCCATTTCCCTGCCTGAGATACCACTCCTGTCCCGGCCCCCACTCTTTTTTTTCCTCCCTCACCTCAGCCCGGAGAGAAATTCCAGTGGAAATTATGGGTGACACATCCTCTTCTTTACAGGTGGCAGCCTGGCAACTCCTGCAGAAAGTCCAGCAGAGCCCCACTCACACCGGGCCACCAACAAAGCCGTGGACCCTCACAACCTCCCACCAGCACAGCCCCGAGACTGCTGACGGGGCAGAGAATATGGAATCAGGCACAGCTGCAGGGGCTATTGCTGCCTGGAGTGCTGTTTCTATCGACCTCAACCCACGCACACCTGGGGAGGGCTTGCCGGCAGGGTCAGGCTGCCCAGGTCAGCTAATCCTCAGCCCTCAGGGAATCACATTGCAGAAAATGGACCTCGCTAAGACAGAATATTAGCCAAGGAAAAAAAGGGCACAATGCCATTTGCAGCCCCGTAGATGAGTCTACAGGTAAGCACGTGACTTGTAGTAAGTCAGAAAGTGAAAGACACATATCGTAGGATATCACTTATAGGTGTTACCTAAAAACGGATACCAGGGCAGATATTTCCACGGAGAAGGGCAATCACAGATTCATTAAACAAACTTATGGTTCACCAATGGAAAGGTGTGAGGATTGGATTCATTACGATATTGGGGTTAAGAGACATATACAAACACAGGTGAAATATATAATCACCAAAGACCTACGGAATGCCAAGAGAAGACTACTCAACATTCTGTCATAATGTACATGGGAAAAGGGTCCCAGGAAGAACAGACATATGTATATGTGTAACAGAACCACATCTTGCACACCTACAACAAGCAAACGTTGTAATCAAACTTGCTGTAATAAAAAATTAAAAATTAAATTAAAAACACGAACAAGAAGTAGTGAGACAAACTTGAGGGGCTTTCTCCTGGCACATTCCATTCTAAATTCCAATCTAGAACAGGCTTCCATTGAGGCTCTGTTGCCCTAGTAACCAGATTTGCTAAGGGAGAACTGCTGCCACCTTGTGGCCATTTCACACAACAGCAGCTTTAATCCCAGCGCTAATGGTCAGTGGATATTCCAAATCATTGCAGGCCTGTAAATGACACCTGCCCTGAAAACAAATCCTGGGGTCATATATCGACCAAAAAGTTCAAAAGACGTCCATATTTCAAAACGACAGTTTCAAGAGGCATATTTCACGCACATTAGTGTTCTGCTTCTTTTGCTTTCTTTCTTTTTTGGTTAAAAAAAAACGGGAATGGAAAAAGGCAACCCTCAGAATGGGCGAAAACGTTCGCAAACGAATCAATGGACAAGGGTTTAATCTCCAATATATATAAACAGCTCACGCAGCTTAATATTAATAAAACAAACAACCCAATACAAAAATGGGCAGAAGATCTAAATAGACGTTTCTTCAAAGAAGTCACAGAGACGGCCAAGACGCACATGAAAAGCTGCTCAACACCACTAATTATTAGAGAAATGCAAATCAAAATGACAATGAGGTATCACCTCACACCTGTTAGAATCGGCAGCATCAGAAAATCTACAAACAACAAATTCTGGGGAGGGTGTGGACAAAAGGAACCCTCTTCCACTATTAGTGGGAAGGTAAATTGATACAGTCACTATGGAGAACAGTATGGAGTTTCCTTAAAGAAACTAGGAATAGAATTACCATAGGATCCAGCAATCCCACTTCTGGGCATATACCCAGAGACAACCATAAATCAAAAACACACATTCACCACAATGTTCATTGCAGCACTATTTACAAGAGCCAGGTAATGGAAGCAACCTAAATGCCCACAGACAGACGAATGGATAAAGATGTGGTACATACATAAAATGGGATATGACTCAGCCATGAAAAGGAATGAAACTGGGTTATTTGTAGAGAAGTCGGTGGATCTAGAGACTGTCATACAGAATGAAGTAAGTCAGAAAGAGCAAAACAAATATTCTGTATTAATGCATGTATGTGGAACCTAGATATATGGTACAGATGAACAGGTTTGCAGGGCAGAAATAGAGAAACAGAGGTAGAGAACAAACGTATGGACACCAAGTGGGGGAAGCCATGGGGTGTTGGTGGTCAGATGAGTTGGGAGATAGGTATTGACCTGTATATATGTATATGAATAAAATAGATAACTAATAATAACCTGCTGTATAGAAAAATAAATATGATTAAACTGCAAAATTTTTAGAAATGAAATTTAAAAATAAAACAGAAAAAAAGTTCTTCCCTTCACACAGATGTATTTCTATGAATGAATTATTTCCATGCTTATATCAATAAATACATAAAAGATGAATAACTTCTAACTTGAACCAAAAAAGAAAAAAAAAATCCTGTACCCAGCAGTTATACAGAGGAAAACCCTATCAGGGCACTTGTTCCAGCGGTAAACAATTCTGAGATTGGTCAGAGGTGGGGAATCATCTCCCATACAGCCAGCAGCCCGGCCCCCCCAAGCAAGGAGCGTCCTGATTGCAAAGCTGGGGGACAGTGCCGAGGCCTCTGTGAGTAAACGTGAGCTGAGCCCCAGGCCAGCTGCTGCTGAACTGTTCCCACCCTTCCCAGGTAAAACACCTGAATATGTACAAGGGCTTGAAAGCCTAGAGGAAGGGCCGTGGAGCCACACCAGCGACAGCACGCAGGCCAACTTGGTGCCTGCAGGCCAGCCAGGATGGTCCTGGCCCCGGGCGCTCTTCTGGAAGCTTTCCATTTCCCTGCCTGAGATACCACTCCTGTCCCGGCCCCCACTCTTTTTTTTCCTCCCTCACCTCAGCCCGGAGAGAAATTCCAGTAGAAATTAAGGGTGACACATCCTCTTCTTTACAGGTGGCAACCTGGCAACTCCTGCAGAAATTCCAGCAGAGCCCCACTCACACCGGGCCACCAACAAAGCCGTGGACCCTCACACACTCCCACCAGCACAGCCCCGAGACTGCTGACGGGGCAGAGAATATGGAGTCAGGCACAGCTGCAGGGGCTATTGCTGCCTGGAGTGCTGTTTCTATTGAACTCAACCCAGGCACACCTGGGGAGGGCTTGCCGGCAGGGTCAGGCTGCCCAGGTCAGCTAATCCTCAGCCCTCAGGGAATCACATTGCAGAAAATGGACCTCGCTAAGACAGAATATTAGCCAAGGAAAAAAAGGGCACAATGCCATTTGCAGCCCCGTAGATGAGTCTACAGGTAAGCACGGGACTTGTAGTAAGTCAGAAAGTGAAAGACACATATCGTAGGATATCACTTATAGGTGTTACCTAAAAACGGATACCAGGGCAGATATTTCCACGGAGAAGGGCAATCACAGATTCATTAAACAAACTTATGGTTCACCAATGGAAAGGTGTGAGGATTGGATTCATTACGATATTGGGGTTAAGAGACATATACAAACACAGGTGAAATATATAATCACCAAAGACCTACGGAATGCCAAGAGAAGACTACTCAACATTCTGTCATAACGTACATGGGAAAAGGGTCCCAGGAAGAACAGACATATGTATATGTGTAAAAGAACCACATCTTGCACACCTACAACAAGCAAACGTTGTAATCAAACTTGCTGTAATAAAAAATTAAAAATTAAATTAAAAACACGAACAAGAAGTAGTGAGACAAACTTGAGGGTCTTTCTCCTGGCACATTCCATTCTAAATTCCAATCTAGAACAGGCTTCCATTGAGGCTCTGTTGCCCTGGTAACCAGATTTGCTAAGGGAGAACTGCTGCCACCTTGTGGCCATTTCGCACAACAGCAGCTTTAATCCCAGCGCTACTGGTCAGTGGATATTCCAAATCATTGCAGGCCTGTAAATGACACCTGCCCTGAAAACAAATCCTGGGGTCATATATCGACCAAAAAGTTCAAAAGACGTCCATATTTCAAAACGACAGTTTCAAGAGGCATATTTCACGCACATTAGTGTTCTGCTTCTTTTGCTTTCTTTCTTTTTTGGTTAAAAAAAAACGGGAATGGAAAAAGGCAACCCTCAGAATGGGCGAAAACGTTCGCAAACGAATCAATGGACAAGGGTTTAATCTCCAATATATATAAACAGCTCACGCAGCTTAATATTAATAAAACAAACAACCCAATACAAAAATGGGCAGAAGATCTAAATAGACGTTTCTTCAAAGAAGTCACAGAGACGGCCAAGACGCACATGAAAAGATGCTCAACACCACTAATTATTAGAGAAATGCAAATCAAAACGACAATGAGGTATCACCTCACACCTGTTAGAATCGGCATCATCAGAAAATCTACAAACAACAAATTCTGGGGAGGGTGTGGACAAAAGGAACCCTCTTCCACTATTGGTGGGAAGGTAAATTGATACAGTCACTATGGAGAACAGTATGGAGTTTCCTTAAAGAAACTAGAAATAGAATTACCATAGGATCCAGCAATCCCACTTCTGGGCATATACACAGAGACAACCATAAATCAAAAACACACATTCACCACAATGTTCATTGCAGCACTATTTACAATAGCCAGGTAATGGAAGCAACCTAAATGCCCACAGACAGATGAATGGATAAAGATGTGGTACATACATAAAATGGGATATGACTCAGCCATGAAAAGGAATGAAACTGGGTTATTTGTAGAGAAGTCGGTGGATCTAGAGACTGTCATACAGAATGAAGTAAGTCAGAAAGAGCAAAACAAATATTCTGTATTAATGCATGTATGTGGAACCTAGATATATGGTACAGATGAACAGGTTTGCAGGGCAGAAATAGAGAAACAGAGGTAGAGAACAAACGTATGGACACCAAGTGGGGGAAGCCATGGGGTGATGGTGGTCAGATGAGTTGGGAGATAGGTATTGACCTGTATATATGTATATGAATAAAATAGATAACTAATAATAACCTGCTGTATAGAAAAATAAATATAATTAAACTGCAAAATTTTTAGAAATGAAATTTAAAAATAAAACAGAAAAAAGTTCTTCCCTTCACACAGATATATTTCTATGAATGAATTATTTCCATGCTTATATCAATAAATACATTATAGATGAATAAATTCTAACTTGAACCAAAAAAGAAAAAAAAACCTGAACCCAGCAGTTATACAGAGGAAAACCCTATCAGGGCACTTGTTCCAGCGGTAAACAATTCTGAGATTGGTCAGAGGTGGGGAATCATCTCCCATACAGCCAGCAGCCCGGCCCCCCCACGCAAGGAGCATCCTCATTGCAAAGCTGGGGGACCGTGCCGAGGCCTCTGTGAGTAAACGTGAGCTGAGCCCCAGGCCAGCTGCTGCTGAACTGTTCCCACCCTTCCCAGGTAAAACACCTGAATATGTACAAGGGCTTGAAAGCCTAGAGGAAGGGCCGTGGAGCCACACCAGCGACAGCACGCAGGCCAACTTGGTGCCTGCAGGCCAGCCAGGATGGTCCTGGCCCCGGGCACTCTTCTAGAAGCTTTCCATTTCCCTGCCTGATATACCCCTCCTGTCCCGGCCATCATTCCTTTTTTTCCTTCCTCACCTCAGCCCGGAGAGAAATTCCAGTGGAAGTTATGGGTGACACATCCTCTTCTTTACAGGTGGCAGCCTGGCAACTCCTGCAGAAACTCCAGCAGAGCCCCACTCACACCGGGCCACCAACAAAGCCGTGGACCCTCACACCCTCCCACCAGCACAGCCCCGAGACTGCTGACGGGGCAGAGAATATGGAATCAGGCACAGCTGCAGGGGCTATTGCTGCCTGGAGTGCTGTTTCTATCGACCTCAACCCACGCACACCTGGGGAGGGCTTGCCGGCAGGGTCAGGCTGCCCAGGTCAGCTAATCCTCAGCCCTCAGGGAATCACATTGCAGAAAATGGACCTCGCTAAGACAGAATATTAGCCAAGGAAAAAAAGGGCACAATGCCATTTGCAGCCCCGTAGATGAGTCTACAGGTAAGCACGTGACTTGTAGTAAGTCAGAAAGTGAAAGACACATATCGTAGGATATCACTTATAGGTGTTACCTAAAAACGGATACCAGGGCAGATATTTCCACGGAGAAGGGCAATCACAGATTCATTAAACAAACTTATGGTTCACCAATGGAAAGGTGAGAGGATTGGATTCATTACGATATTGGGGTTAAGAGACATATACAAACACAGGTGAAATATATAATCACCAAAGACCTACGGAATGCCAAGAGAAGACTACTCAACATTGTGTCATAATGTACATGGGAAAAGGGTCCCAGGAAGAACAGACATATGTATATGTGTAACAGAACCACATCTTGCACACCTACAACAAGCAAACGTTGTAATCAAACTTGCTGTAATAAAAAATTAAAAATTAAATTAAAAACACGAACAAGAAGTAGTGAGACAAACTTGAGGGGCTTTCTCCTGGCACATTCCATTCTAAATTCCAATCTAGAACAGGCTTCCATTGAGGCTCTGTTGCCCTAGTAACCAGATTTGCTAAGGGAGAACTGCTGCCACCTTGTGGCCATTTCACACAACAGCAGCTTTAATCCCAGCGCTAATGGTCAGTGGATATTCCAAATCATTGCAGGCCTGTAAATGACACCTGCCCTGAAAACAAATCCTGGGGTCATATATCGACCAAAAAGTTCAAAAGACGTCCATATTTCAAAACGACAGTTTCAAGAGGCATATTTCACGCACATTAGTGTTCTGCTTCTTTTGCTTTCTTTCTTTTTTGGTTAAAAAAAAAAGGGAATGGAAAAAGGCAACCCTCAGAATGGGCGAAAACGTTCGCAAACGAATCAATGGACAAGGGTTTAATCTCCAATATATATAAACAGCTCACGCAGCTTAATATTAATAAAACAAACAACCCAATACAAAAATGGGCAGAAGATCTAAATAGACGTTTCTTCAAAGAAGTCACAGAGACGGCCAAGACGCACATGAAAAGCTGCTCAACACCACTAATTATTAGAGAAATGCAAATCAAAATGACAATGAGGTATCACCTCACACCTGTTAGAATCGGCATCATCAGAAAATCTACAAACAACAAATTCTGGGGAGGGTGTGGACAAAAGGAACCCTCTTCCACTATTAGTGGGAAGGTAAATTGATACAGTCACTATGGAGAACAGTATGGAGTTTCCTTAAAGAAACTAGGAATAGAATTACCATAGGATCCAGCAATCCCACTTCTGGGCATATACCCAGAGACAACCATAAATCAAAAACACACATTCACCACAATGTTCATTGCAGCACTATTTACAATAGCCAGGTAATGGAAGCAACCTAAATGCCCACAGACAGACGAATGGATAAAGATGTGGTACATACATAAAATGGGATATGACTCAGCCATGAAAAGGAATGAAACTGGGTTATTTGTAGAGAAGTCGGTGGATCTAGAGACTGTCATACAGAATGAAGTAAGTCAGAAAGAGCAAAACAAATATTCTGTATTAATGCATGTATGTGGAACCTAGATATATGGTACAGATGAACAGGTTTGCAGGGCAGAAATAGAGAAACAGAGGTAGAGAACAAACGTATGGACACCAAGTGGGGGAAGCCATGGGGTGTTGGTGGTCAGATGAGTTGGGAGATAGGTATTGACCTGTATATATGTATATGAATAAAATAGATAACTAATAATAACCTGCTGTATAGAAAAATAAATATGATTAAACTGCAAAATTTTTAGAAATGAAATTTAAAAATAAAACAGAAAAAAAGTTCTTCCCTTCACACAGATGTATTTCTATGAATGAATTATTTCCATGCTTATATCAATAAATACATAAAAGATGAATAACTTCTAACTTGAACCAAAAAAGAAAAAAAAAATCCTGTACCCAGCAGTTATACAGAGGAAAACCCTATCAGGGCACTTGTTCCAGCGGTAAACAATTCTGAGATTGGTCAGAGGTGGGGAATCATCTCCCATACAGCCAGCAGCCCGGCCCCCCCACGCAAGGAGCGTCCTGATTGCAAAGCTGGGGGACAGTGCCGAGGCCTCTGTGAGTAAACGTGAGCTGAGCCCCAGGCCAGCTGCTGCTGAACTGTTCCCACCCTTCCCAGGTAAAACACCTGAATATGTACAAGGGCTTGAAAGCCTAGAGGAAGGGCCGTGGAGCCACACCAGCGACAGCACGCAGGCCAACTTGGTGCCTGCAGGCCAGCCAGGATGGTCCTGGCCCCGGGCGCTCTTCTGGAAGCTTTCCATTTCCCTGCCTGAGATACCACTCCTGTCCCGGCCCCCACTCTTTTTTTTCCTCCCTCACCTCAGCCCGGAGAGAAATTCCAGTGGAAATTATGGGTGACACATCCTCTTCTTTACAGGTGGCAACCTGGCAACTCCTGCAGAAATTCCAGCAGAGACCCACTCACACCGGGCCACCAACAAAGCCGTGGACCCTCACACCCTCCCACCAGCACAGCCCCGAGACTGCTGACGGGGCAGAGAATATGGAGTCAGGCACAGCTGCAGGGGCTATTGCTGCCTGGAGTGCTGTTTCTATTGAACTCAACCCAGGCACACCTGGGGAGGGCTTGCCGGCAGGGTCAGGCTGCCCAGGTCAGCTAATCCTCAGCCCTCAGGGAATCACATTGCAGAAAATGGACCTCGCTAAGACAGAATATTAGCCAAGGAAAAAAAGGGCACAATGCCATTTGCAGCCCCGTAGATGAGTCTACAGGTAAGCACGGGACTTGTAGTAAGTCAGAAAGTGAAAGACACATATCGTAGGATATCACTTATAGGTGTTACCTAAAAACGGATACCAGGGCAGATATTTCCACGGAGAAGGGCAATCACAGATTCATTAAACAAACTTATGGTTCACCAATGGAAAGGTGTGAGGATTGGATTCATTACGATATTGGGGTTAAGAGACATATACAAACACAGGTGAAATATATAATCACCAAAGACCTACGGAATGCCAAGAGAAGACTACTCAACATTCTGTCATAAAGTACATGGGAAAAGGGTCTCAGGAAGAACAGACATATGTATATGTGTAAAAGAACCACATCTTGCACACCTACAACAAGCAAACGTTGTAATCAAACTTGCTGTAATAAAAAATTAAAAATTAAATTAAAAACACGAACAAGAAGTAGTGAGACAAACTTGAGGGGCTTTCTCCTGGCACATTCCATTCTAAATTCCAATCTAGAACAGGCTTCCATTGAGGCTCTGTTGACCTGGTAACCAGATTTGCTAAGGGAGAACTGCTGCCACCTTGTGGCCATTTCGCACAACAGCAGCTTTAATCCCAGCGCTACTGGTCAGTGGATATTCCAAATCATTGCAGGCCTGTAAATGACACCTGCCCTGAAAACAAATCCTGGGGTCATATATCGACCAAAAAGTTCAAAAGACGTCCATATTTCAAAACGACAGTTTCAAGAGGCATATTTCACGCACATTAGTGTTCTGCTTCTTTTGCTTTCTTTCTTTTTTGGTTAAAAAAACGGGAATGGAAAAAGGCAACCCTCAGAATGGGCGAAAACGTTCGCAAACGAATCAATGGACAAGGGTTTAATCTCCAATATATATAAACAGCTCACGCAGCTTAATATTAATAAAACAAACAACCCAATACAAAAATGGGCAGAAGATCTAAATAGACGTTTCTTCAAAGAAGTCACAGAGACGGCCAAGACGCACATGAAAAGATGCTCAACACCACTAATTATTAGAGAAATGCAAATCAAAACGACAATGAGGTATCACCTCACACCTGTTAGAATCGGCATCATCAGAAAATCTACAAACAACAAATTCTGGGGAGGGTGTGGACAAAAGGAACCCTCTTCCACTATTGGTGGGAAGGTAAATTGATACAGTCACTATGGAGAACAGTATGGAGTTTCCTTAAAGAAACTAGAAATAGAATTACCATAGGATCCAGCAATCCCACTTCTGGGCATATACACAGAGACAACCATAAATCAAAAACACACATTCACCACAATGTTCATTGCAGCACTATTTACAATAGCCAGGTAATGGAAGCAACATAAATGCCCACAGACAGATGAATGGATAAAGATGTGGTACATACATAAAATGGGATATGACTCAGCCATGAAAAGGAATGAAACTGGGTTATTTGTAGAGAAGTCGGTGGATCTAGAGACTGTCATACAGAATGAAGTAAGTCAGAAAGAGCAAAACAAATATTCTGTATTAATGCATGTATGTGGAACCTAGATATATGGTACAGATGAACAGGTTTGCAGGGCAGAAATAGAGAAACAGAGGTAGAGAACAAACGTATGGACACCAAGTGGGGGAAGCCATGGGGTGATGGTGGTCAGATGAGTTGGGAGGTAGGTATTGACCTGTATATATGTATATGAATAAAATAGATAACTAATAATAACCTGCTGTTTGGAAAAATAAATATAATTAAACTGCAAAATTTTTAGAAATGAAATTTAAAAATAAAACAGAAAAAAGTTCTTCCCTTCACACAGATGTATTTCTATGAATGAATTATTTCCATGCTTATATCAATAAATACATAAAAGATGAATAAATTCTAACTTGAACCAAAAAAGAAAAAAAAAACCTGAACCCAGCAGTTATACAGAGGAAAACCCTATCAGGGCACTTGCTCCAGCGGTAAACAATTCTGACATTGGTCAGAGGTGGGGAATCATCTCCCATACAGCCAGCAGCCCGGCCCCCCCACGCAAGGAGCATCCTCATTGCAAAGCTGGGGGACCGTGCCGAGGCCTCTGTGAGTAAACGTGAGCTGAGCCCCAGGCCAGCTGCTGCTGAACTGTTCCCACCCTTCCCAGGTAAAACACCTGAATATGTACAAGGGCTTGAAAGCCTAGAGGAAGGGCCGTGGAGCCACACCAGCGACAGCACGCAGGCCAACTTGGTGCCTGCAGGCCAGCCAGGATGGTCCTGGCCCCGGGCGCTCTTCTGGAAGCTTTCCATTTCCCTGCCTGAGATACCACTCCTGTCCCGGCCCCCACTCTTTTTTTTCCTCCCTCACCTCAGCCCGGAGAGAAATTCCAGTGGAAATTATGGGTGACACATCCTCTTCTTTACAGGTGGCAACCTGGCAACTCCTGCAGAAATTCCAGCAGAGCCCCACTCACACCGGGCCACCAACAAAGCCGTGGACCCTCACACCCTCCCACCAGCACAGCCCCGAGACTGCTGACGGGGCAGAGAATATGGAGTCAGGCACAGCTGCAGGGGCTATTGCTGCCTGGAGTGCTGTTTCTATTGAACTCAACCCAGGCACACCTGGGGAGGGCTTGCCGGCAGGGTCAGGCTGCCCAGGTCAGCTAATCCTCAGCCCTCAGGGAATCACATTGCAGAAAATGGACCTCGCTAAGACAGAATATTAGCCAAGGAAAAAAAGGGCACAATGCCATTTGCAGCCCCGTAGATGAGTCTACAGGTAAGCACGGGACTTGTAGTAAGTCAGAAAGTGAAAGACACATATCGTAGGATATCACTTATAGGTGTTACCTAAAAACGGATACCAGGGCAGATATTTCCACGGAGAAGGGCAATCACAGATTCATTAAACAAACTTATGGTTCACCAATGGAAAGGTGTGAGGATTGGATTCATTACGATATTGGGGTTAAGAGACATATACAAACACAGGTGAAATATATAATCACCAAAGACCTACGGAATGCCAAGAGAAGACTACTCAACATTCTGTCATAACGTACATGGGAAAAGGGTCCCAGGAAGAACAGACATATGTATATGTGTAACAGAATCACATCTTGCACACCTACAACAAGCAAACGTTGTAATCAAACTTGCTGTAATAAAAAATAAAAAATTAAATTAAAAACACGAACAAGAAGTAGTGAGACAAACTTGAGGGGCTTTCTCCTGGCACATTCCATTCTAAATTCCAATCTAGAACAGGCTTCCATTGAGGCTCTGTTGCCCTAGTAACCAGATTTGCTAAGGGAGAACTGCTGCCACCTTGTGGCCATTTCACACAACAGCAGCTTTAATCCCAGCGCTACTGGTCAGTGGATATTCCAAATCATTGCAGGCCTGTAAATGACACCTGCCCTGAAAACAAATCCTGGGGTCATATATCGACCAAAAAGTTCAGAAGATGTCCATATTTCAAAACGACAGTTTCAAGAGGCATATTTCACGCACATTAGTGTTCTGCTTCTTTTGCTTTCTTTCTTTTTTGGTTAAAAAAAAACGGGAATGGAAAAAGGCAACCCTCAGAATGGGCGAAAACGTTCGCAAACGAATCAATGGACAAGGGTTTAATCTCCAATATATATAAACAGCTCACGCAGCTTAATATTAATAAAACAAACAACCCAATACAAAAATGGGCAGAAGATCTAAATAGACGTTTCTTCAAAGAAGTCACAGAGACGGCCAAGACGCACATGAAAAGCTGCTCAACACCACTAATTATTAGAGAAATGCAAATCAAAATGACAATGAGGTATCACCTCACACCTGTTAGAATCGGCAGCATCAGAAAATCTACAAACAACAAATTCTGGGGAGGGTGTGGACAAAAGGAACCCTCTTCCACTATTAGTGGGAAGGTAAATTGATACAGTCACTATGGAGAACAGTATGGAGTTTCCTTAAAGAAACTAGGAATAGAATTACCATAGGATCCAGCAATCCCACTTCTGGGCATATACCCAGAGACAACCATAAATCAAAAACACACATTCACCACAATGTTCATTGCAGCACTATTTACAATAGCCAGGTAATGGAAGCAACCTAAATGCCCACAGACAGACGAATGGATAAAGATGTGGTACATACATAAAATGGGATATGACTCAGCCATGAAAAGGAATGAAACTGGGTTATTTGTAGAGAAGTCGGTGGATCTAGAGACTGTCATACAGAATGAAGTAAGTCAGAAAGAGCAAAACAAATATTCTGTATTAATGCATGTATGTGGAACCTAGATATATGGTACAGATGAACAGGTTTGCAGGGCAGAAATAGAGAAACAGAGGTAGAGAACAAACGTATGGACACCAAGTGGGGGAAGCCATGGGGTGTTGGTGGTCAGATGAGTTGGGAGATAGGTATTGACCTGTATATATGTATATGAATAAAATAGATAACTAATAATAACCTGCTGTATAGAAAAATAAATATGATTAAACTGCAAAATTTTTAGAAATGAAATTTAAAAATAAAACAGAAAAAAGTTCTTCCCTTCACACAGATGTATTTCTATGAATGAATTATTTCCATGCTTATATCAATAAATACATAAAAGATGAATAACTTCTAACTTGAACCAAAAAAGAAAAAAAAAATCCTGTACCCAGCAGTTATACAGAGGAAAACCCTATCAGGGCACTTGTTCCAGCGGTAAACAATTCGGAGATTGGTCAGAGGTGGGGAATCATCTCCCATACAGCCAGCAGCCCGGCCCCCCCACGCAAAGAGCGTCCTGATTGCAAAGCTGGGGGACAGTGCCGAGGCCTCTGTGAGTAAACGTGAGCTGAGCCCCAGGCCAGCTGCTGCTGAACTGTTCCCACCCTTCCCAGGTAAAACACCTGAATATGTACAAGGGCTTGAAAGCCTAGAGGAAGGGCCGTGGAGCCACACCAGCGACAGCACGCAGGCCAACTTGGTGCCTGCAGGCCAGCCAGGATGGTCCTGGCCCCGGGCGCTCTTCTGGAAGCTTTCCATTTCCCTGCCTGAGATACCACTCCTGTCCCGGCCCCCACTCTTTTTTTTCCTCCCTCACCTCAGCCCGGAGAGAAATTCCAGTGGAAATTATGGGTGACACATCCTCTTCTTTACAGGTGGCAACCTGGCAACTCCTGCAGAAATTCCAGCAGAGCCCCACTCACACCGGGCCACCAACAAAGCCGTGGACCCTCACACCCTCCCACCAGCACAGCCCCGAGACTGCTGACGGGGCAGAGAATATGGAGTCAGGCACAGCTGCAGGGGCTATTGCTGCCTGGAGTGCTGTTTCTATTGAACTCAACCCAGGCACACCTGGGGAGGGCTTGCCGGCAGGGTCAGGCTGCCCAGGTCAGCTAATCCTCAGCCCTCAGGGAATCACATTGCAGAAAATGGACCTCGCTAAGACAGAATATTAGCCAAGGAAAAAAAGGGCACAATGCCATTTGCAGCCCCGTAGATGAGTCTACAGGTAAGCACGGGACTTGTAGTAAGTCAGAAAGTGAAAGACACATATCGTAGGATATCACTTATAGGTGTTACCTAAAAACGGATACCAGGGCAGATATTTCCACGGAGAAGGGCAATCACAGATTCATTAAACAAACTTATGGTTCACCAATGGAAAGGTGTGAGGATTGGATTCATTACGATATTGGGGTTAAGAGACATATACAAACACAGGTGAAATATATAATCACCAAAGACCTACGGAATGCCAAGAGAAGACTACTCAACATTCTGTCATAACGTACATGGGAAAAGGGTCCCAGGAAGAACAGACATATGTATATGTGTAAAAGAACCACATCTTGCACACCTACAACAAGCAAACGTTGTAATCAAACTTGCTGTAATAAAAAATTAAAAATTAAATTAAAAACACGAACAAGAAGTAGTGAGACAAACTTGAGGGGCTTTCTCCTGGCACATTCCATTCTAAATTCCAATCTAGAACAGGCTTCCATTGAGGCTCTGTTGACCTGGTAACCAGATTTGCTAAGGGAGAACTGCTGCCACCTTGTGGCCATTTCGCACAACAGCAGCTTTAATCCCAGCGCTAATGGTCAGTGGATATTCCAAATCATTGCAGGCCTGTAAATGACACCTGCCCTGAAAACAAATCCTGGGGTCATATATCGACCAAAAAGTTCAAAAGACGTCCATATTTCAAAACGACAGTTTCAAGAGGCATATTTCACGCACATTAGTGTTCTGCTTCTTTTGCTTTCTTTCTTTTTTGGTTAAAAAAAACGGGAATGGAAAAAGGCAACCCTCAGAATGGGCGAAAACGTTCGCAAACGAATCAATGGACAAGGGTTTAATCTCCAATATATATAAACAGCTCACGCAGCTTAATATTAATAAAACAAACAACCCAATACAAAAATGGGCAGAAGATCTAAATAGACGTTTCTTCAAAGAAGTCACAGAGACGGCCAAGACGCACATGAAAAGATGCTCAACACCACTAATTATTAGAGAAATGCAAATCAAAACGACAATGAGGTATCACATCACACCTGTTAGAATCGGCATCATCAGAAAATCTACAAACAACAAATTCTGGGGAGGGTGTGGACAAAAGGAACCCTCTTCCACTATTGGTGGGAAGGTAAATTGATACAGTCACTATGGAGAACAGTATGGAGTTTCCTTAAAGAAACTAGAAATAGAATTACCATAGGATCCAGCAATCCCACTTCTGGGCATATACACAGAGACAACCATAAATCAAAAACACACATTCACCACAATGTTCATTGCAGCACTATTTACAATAGCCAGGTAATGGAAGCAACATAAATGCCCACAGACAGATGAATGGATAAAGATGTGGTACATACATAAAATGGGATATGACTCAGCCATGAAAAGGAATGAAACTGGGTTATTTGTAGAGAAGTCGGTGGATCTAGAGACTGTCATACAGAATGAAGTAAGTCAGAAAGAGCAAAACAAATATTCTGTATTAATGCATGTATGTGGAACCTAGATATATGGTACAGATGAACAGGTTTGCAGGGCAGAAATAGAGAAACAGAGGTAGAGAACAAACGTATGGACACCAAGTGGGGGAAGCCATGGGGTGATGGTGGTCAGATGAGTTGGGAGGTAGGTATTGACCTGTATATATGTATATGAATAAAATAGATAACTAATAATAACCTGCTGTTTGGAAAAATAAATATAATTAAACTGCAAAATTTTTAGAAATGAAATTTAAAAATAAAACAGAAAAAAGTTCTTCCCTTCACACAGATGTATTTCTATGAATGAATTATTTCCATGCTTATATCAATAAATACATAAAAGATGAATAAATTCTAACTTGAACCAAAAAAGAAAAAAAAAACCTGAACCCAGCAGTTATACAGAGGAAAACCCTATCAGGGCACTTGCTCCAGCGGTAAACAATTCTGACATTGGTCAGAGGTGGGGAATCATCTCCCATACAGCCAGCAGCCCGGCCCCCCCACGCAAGGAGCATCCTCATTGCAAAGCTGGGGGACCGTGCTGAGGCCTCTGTGAGTAAACGTGAGCTGAGCCCCAGGCCAGCTGCTGCTGAACTGTTCCCACCCTTCCCAGGTAAAACACCTGAATATGTACAAGGGCTTGAAAGCCTAGAGGAAGGGCCGTGGAGCCACACCAGCGACAGAATGCAGGCCAACTTGGTGCCTGCAGGCCAGCCAGGATGGTCCTGGCCCCGGGCACTCTTCTAGAAGCTTTCCATTTCCCTGCCTGATATACCCCTCCTGTCCCGGCCATCATTCCTTTTTTTCCTTCCTCACCTCAGCCCGGAGAGAAATTCCAGTGGAAGTTATGGGTGACACATCCTCTTCTTTACAGGTGGCAGCCTGGCAACTCCTGCAGAAAGTCCAGCAGAGCCCCACTCACACCGGGCCACCAACAAAGCCGTGGACCCTCACACCCTCCCACCAGCACAGCCCCGAGACTGCTGACGGGGCAGAGAATATGGAATCAGGCACAGCTGCAGGGGCTATTGCTGCCTGGAGTGCTGTTTCTATCAACCTCAACCCACGCACACCTGGGGAGGGCTTGCCGGCAGGGTCAGGCTGCCCAGGTCAGCTAATCCTCAGCCCTCAGGGAATCACATTGCAGAAAATGGACCTCGCTAAGACAGAATATTAGCCAAGGAAAAAAAGGGCACAATGCCATTTGCAGCCCCGTAGATGAGTCTACAGGTAAGCACGTGACTTGTAGTAAGTCAGAAAGTGAAAGACACATATCGTAGGATATCACTTATAGGTGTTACCTAAAAACGGATACCAGGGCAGATATTTCCACGGAGAAGGGCAATCACAGATTCATTAAACAAACTTATGGTTCACCAATGGAAAGGTGTGAGGATTGGATTCATTACGATATTGGGGTTAAGAGACATATACAAACACAGGTGAAATATATAATCACCAAAGACCTACGGAATGCCAAGAGAAGACTACTCAACATTCTGTCATAATGTACATGGGAAAAGGGTCCCAGGAGGAACAGACATATGTATATGTGTAACAGAATCACATCTTGCACACCTACAACAAGCAAACGTTGTAATCAAACTTGCTGTAATAAAAAATTAAAAATTAAATTAAAAACACGAACAAGAAGTAGTGAGACAAACTTGAGGGGCTTTCTCCTGGCACATTCCATTCTAAATTCCAATCTAGAACAGGCTTCCATTGAGGCTCTGTTGCCCTAGTAACCAGATTTGCTAAGGGAGAACTGCTGCCACCTTGTGGCCATTTCACACAACAGCAGCTTTAATCCCAGCGCTACTGGTCAGTGGATATTCCAAATCATTGCAGGCCTGTAAATGACACCTGCCCTGAAAACAAATCCTGGGGTCATATATCGACCAAAAAGTTCAGAAGATGTCCATATTTCAAAACGACAGTTTCAAGAGGCATATTTCACGCACATTAGTGTTCTGCTTCTTTTGCTTTCTTTCTTTTTTGGTTAAAAAAAAACGGGAATGGAAAAAGGCAACCCTCAGAATGGGCGAAAACGTTCGCAAACGAATCAATGGACAAGGGTTTAATCTCCAATATATATAAACAGCTCACGCAGCTTAATATTAATAAAACAAACAACCCAATACAAAAATGGGCAGAAGATCTAAATAGACGTTTCTTCAAAGAAGTCACAGAGACGGCCAAGACGCACATGAAAAGCTGCTCAACACCACTAATTATTAGAGAAATGCAAATCAAAATGACAATGAGGTATCACCTCACACCTGTTAGAATCGGCAGCATCAGAAAATCTACAAACAACAAATTCTGGGGAGGGTGTGGACAAAAGGAACCCTCTTCCACTATTAGTGGGAAGGTAAATTGATACAGTCACTATGGAGAACAGTATGGAGTTTCCTTAAAGAAACTAGGAATAGAATTACCATAGGATCCAGCAATCCCACTTCTGGGCATATACCCAGAGACAACCATAAATCAAAAACACACATTCACCACAATGTTCATTGCAGCACTATTTACAATAGCCAGGTAATGGAAGCAACCTAAATGCCCACAGACAGACGAATGGATAAAGATGTGGTACATACATAAAATGGGATATGACTCAGCCATGAAAAGGAATGAAACTGGGTTATTTGTAGAGAAGTCGGTGGATCTAGAGACTGTCATACAGAATGAAGTAAGTCAGAAAGAGCAAAACAAATATTCTGTATTAATGCATGTATGTGGAACCTAGATATATGGTACAGATGAACAGGTTTGCAGGGCAGAAATAGAGAAACAGAGGTAGAGAACAAACGTATGGACACCAAGTGGGGGAAGCCATGGGGTGTTGGTGGTCAGATGAGTTGGGAGATAGGTATTGACCTGTATATATGTATATGAATAAAATAGATAACTAATAATAACCTGCTGTATAGAAAAATAAATATGATTAAACTGCAAAATTTTTAGAAATGAAATTTAAAAATAAAACAGAAAAAAAGTTCTTCCCTTCACACAGATGTATTTCTATGAATGAATTATTTCCATGCTTATATCAATAAATACATAAAAGATGAATAACTTCTAACTTGAACCAAAAAAGAAAAAAAAAATCCTGTACCCAGCAGTTATACAGAGGAAAACCCTATCAGGGCACTTGTTCCAGCGGTAAACAATTCGGAGATTGGTCAGAGGTGGGGAATCATCTCCCATACAGCCAGCAGCCCGGCCCCCCCACGCAAAGAGCGTCCTGATTGCAAAGCTGGGGGACAGTGCCGAGGCCTCTGTGAGTAAACGTGAGCTGAGCCCCAGGCCAGCTGCTGCTGAACTGTTCCCACCCTTCCCAGGTAAAACACCTGAATATGTACAAGGGCTTGAAAGCCTAGAGGAAGGGCCGTGGAGCCACACCAGCGACAGCACGCAGGCCAACTTGGTGCCTGCAGGCCAGCCAGGATGGTCCTGGCCCCGGGCGCTCTTCTGGAAGCTTTCCATTTCCCTGCCTGAGATACCACTCCTGTCCCGGCCCCCACTCTTTTTTTTCCTCCCTCACCTCAGCCCGGAGAGAAATTCCAGTGGAAATTATGGGTGACACATCCTCTTCTTTACAGGTGGCAACCTGGCAACTCCTGCAGAAATTCCAGCAGAGCCCCACTCACACCGGGCCACCAACAAAGCCGTGGACCCTCACACCCTCCCACCAGCACAGCCCCGAGACTGCTGACGGGGCAGAGAATATGGAGTCAGGCACAGCTGCAGGGGCTATTGCTGCCTGGAGTGCTGTTTCTATTGAACTCAACCCAGGCACACCTGGGGAGGGCTTGCCGGCAGGGTCAGGCTGCCCAGGTCAGCTAATCCTCAGCCCTCAGGGAATCACATTGCAGAAAATGGACCTCGCTAAGACAGAATATTAGCCAAGGAAAAAAAGGGCACAATGCCATTTGCAGCCCCGTAGATGAGTCTACAGGTAAGCACGGGACTTGTAGTAAGTCAGAAAGTGAAAGACACATATCGTAGGATATCACTTATAGGTGTTACCTAAAAACGGATACCAGGGCAGATATTTCCACGGAGAAGGGCAATCACAGATTCATTAAACAAACTTATGGTTCACCAATGGAAAGGTGTGAGGATTGGATTCATTACGATATTGGGGTTAAGAGACATATACAAACACAGGTGAAATATATAATCACCAAAGACCTACGGAATGCCAAGAGAAGACTACTCAACATTCTGTCATAACGTACATGGGAAAAGGGTCCCAGGAAGAACAGACATATGTATATGTGTAACAGAATCACATCTTGCACACCTACAACAAGCAAACGTTGTAATCAAACTTGCTGTAATAAAAAATTAAAAATTAAATTAAAAACACGAACAAGAAGTAGTGAGACAAACTTGAGGGGCTTTCTCCTGGCACATTCCATTCTAAATTCCAATCTAGAACAGGCTTCCATTGAGGCTCTGTTGCCCTAGTAACCAGATTTGCTAAGGGAGAACTGCTGCCACCTTGTGGCCATTTCACACAACAGCAGCTTTAATCCCAGCGCTACTGGTCAGTGGATATTCCAAATCATTGCAGGCCTGTAAATGACACCTGCCCTGAAAACAAATCCTGGGGTCATATATCGACCAAAAAGTTCAGAAGATGTCCATATTTCAAAACGACAGTTTCAAGAGGCATATTTCACGCACATTAGTGTTCTGCTTCTTTTGCTTTCTTTCTTTTTTGGTTAAAAAAAAACGGGAATGGAAAAAGGCAACCCTCAGAATGGGCGAAAACGTTCGCAAACGAATCAATGGACAAGGGTTTAATCTCCAATATATATAAACAGCTCACGCAGCTTAATATTAATAAAACAAACAACCCAATACAAAAATGGGCAGAAGATCTAAATAGACGTTTCTTCAAAGAAGTCACAGAGACGGCCAAGACGCACATGAAAAGCTGCTCAACACCACTAATTATTAGAGAAATGCAAATCAAAATGACAATGAGGTATCACCTCACACCTGTTAGAATCGGCAGCATCAGAAAATCTACAAACAACAAATTCTGGGGAGGGTGTGGACAAAAGGAACCCTCTTCCACTATTAGTGGGAAGGTAAATTGATACAGTCACTATGGAGAACAGTATGGAGTTTCCTTAAAGAAACTAGGAATAGAATTACCATAGGATCCAGCAATCCCACTTCTGGGCATATACCCAGAGACAACCATAAATCAAAAACACACATTCACCACAATGTTCATTGCAGCACTATTTACAATAGCCAGGTAATGGAAGCAACCTAAATGCCCACAGACAGACGAATGGATAAAGATGTGGTACATACATAAAATGGGATATGACTCAGCCATGAAAAGGAATGAAACTGGGTTATTTGTAGAGAAGTCGGTGGATCTAGAGACTGTCATACAGAATGAAGTAAGTCAGAAAGAGCAAAACAAATATTCTGTATTAATGCATGTATGTGGAACCTAGATATATGGTACAGATGAACAGGTTTGCAGGGCAGAAATAGAGAAACAGAGGTAGAGAACAAACGTATGGACACCAAGTGGGGGAAGCCATGGGGTGTTGGTGGTCAGATGAGTTGGGAGATAGGTATTGACCTGTATATATGTATATGAATAAAATAGATAACTAATAATAACCTGCTGTATAGAAAAATAAATATGATTAAACTGCAAAATTTTTAGAAATGAAATTTAAAAATAAAACAGAAAAAAAGTTCTTCCCTTCACACAGATGTATTTCTATGAATGAATTATTTCCATGCTTATATCAATAAATACATAAAAGATGAATAACTTCTAACTTGAACCAAAAAAGAAAAAAAAAAATCCTGTACCCAGCAGTTATACAGAGGAAAACCCTATCAGGGCACTTGTTCCAGCGGTAAACAATTCGGAGATTGGTCAGAGGTGGGGAATCATCTCCCATACAGCCAGCAGCCCGGCCCCCCCACGCAAAGAGCGTCCTGATTGCAAAGCTGGGGGACAGTGCCGAGGCCTCTGTGAGTAAACGTGAGCTGAGCCCCAGGCCAGCTGCTGCTGAACTGTTCCCACCCTTCCCAGGTAAAACACCTGAATATGTACAAGGGCTTGAAAGCCTAGAGGAAGGGCCGTGGAGCCACACCAGCGACAGCACGCAGGCCAACTTGGTGCCTGCAGGCCAGCCAGGATGGTCCTGGCCCCGGGCGCTCTTCTGGAAGCTTTCCATTTCCCTGCCTGAGATACCACTCCTGTCCCGGCCCCCACTCTTTTTTTTCCTCCCTCACCTCAGCCCGGAGAGAAATTCCAGTGGAAATTATGGGTGACACATCCTCTTCTTTACAGGTGGCAACCTGGCAACTCCTGCAGAAATTCCAGCAGAGCCCCACTCACACCGGGCCACCAACAAAGCCGTGGACCCTCACACCCTCCCACCAGCACAGCCCCGAGACTGCTGACGGGGCAGAGAATATGGAGTCAGGCACAGCTGCAGGGGCTATTGCTGCCTGGAGTGCTGTTTCTATTGAACTCAACCCAGGCACACCTGGGGAGGGCTTGCCGGCAGGGTCAGGCTGCCCAGGTCAGCTAATCCTCAGCCCTCAGGGAATCACATTGCAGAAAATGGACCTCGCTAAGACAGAATATTAGCCAAGGAAAAAAAGGGCACAATGCCATTTGCAGCCCCGTAGATGAGTCTACAGGTAAGCACGGGACTTGTAGTAAGTCAGAAAGTGAAAGACACATATCGTAGGATATCACTTATAGGTGTTACCTAAAAACGGATACCAGGGCAGATATTTCCACGGAGAAGGGCAATCACAGATTCATTAAACAAACTTATGGTTCACCAATGGAAAGGTGTGAGGATTGGATTCATTACGATATTGGGGTTAAGAGACATATACAAACACAGGTGAAATATATAATCACCAAAGACCTACGGAATGCCAAGAGAAGACTACTCAACATTCTGTCATAACGTACATGGGAAAAGGGTCCCAGGAAGAACAGACATATGTATATGTGTAAAAGAATCACATCTTGCACACCTACAACAAGCAAACGTTGTAATCAAACTTGCTGTAATAAAAAATTAAAAATTAAATTAAAAACACGAACAAGAAGTAGTGAGACAAACTTGAGGGGCTTTCTCCTGGCACATTCCATTCTAAATTCCAATCTAGAACAGGCTTCCATTGAGGCTCTGTTGACCTGGTAACCAGATTTGCTAAGGGAGAACTGCTGCCACCTTGTGGCCATTTCGCACAACAGCAGCTTTAATCCCAGCGCTAATGGTCAGTGGATATTCCAAATCATTGCAGGCCTGTAAATGACACCTGCCCTGAAAACAAATCCTGGGGTCATATATCGACCAAAAAGTTCAAAAGACGTCCATATTTCAAAACGACAGTTTCAAGAGGCATATTTCACGCACATTAGTGTTCTGCTTCTTTTGCTTTCTTTCTTTTTTGGTTAAAAAAAACGGGAATGGAAAAAGGCAACCCTCAGAATGGGCGAAAACGTTCGCAAACGAATCAATGGACAAGGGTTTAATCTCCAATATATATAAACAGCTCACGCAGCTTAATATTAATAAAACAAACAACCCAATACAAAAATGGGCAGAAGATCTAAATAGACGTTTCTTCAAAGAAGTCACAGAGATGGCCAAGACGCACATGAAAAGATGCTCAACACCACTAATTATTAGAGAAATGCAAATCAAAACGACAATGAGGTATCACATCACACCTGTTAGAATCGGCATCATCAGAAAATCTACAAACAACAAATTCTGGGGAGGGTGTGGACAAAAGGAACCCTCTTCCACTATTGGTGGGAAGGTAAATTGATACAGTCACTATGGAGAACAGTATGGAGTTTCCTTAAAGAAACTAGAAATAGAATTACCATAGGATCCAGCAATCCCACTTCTGGGCATATACACAGAGACAACCATAAATCAAAAACACACATTCACCACAATGTTCATTGCAGCACTATTTACAATAGCCAGGTAATGGAAGCAACATAAATGCCCACAGACAGATGAATGGATAAAGATGTGGTACATACATAAAATGGGATATGACTCAGCCATGAAAAGGAATGAAACTGGGTTATTTGTAGAGAAGTCGGTGGATCTAGAGACTGTCATACAGAATGAAGTAAGTCAGAAAGAGCAAAACAAATATTCTGTATTAATGCATGTATGTGGAACCTAGATATATGGTACAGATGAACAGGTTTGCAGGGCAGAAATAGAGAAACAGAGGTAGAGAACAAACGTATGGACACCAAGTGGGGGAAGCCATGGGGTGATGGTGGTCAGATGAGTTGGGAGGTAGGTATTGACCTGTATATATGTATATGAATAAAATAGATAACTAATAATAACCTGCTGTTTGGAAAAATAAATATAATTAAACTGCAAAATTTTTAGAAATGAAATTTAAAAATAAAACAGAAAAAAGTTCTTCCCTTCACACAGATGTATTTCTATGAATGAATTATTTCCATGCTTATATCAATAAATACATAAAAGATGAATAAATTCTAACTTGAACCAAAAAAGAAAAAAAAAAACCTGAACCCAGCAGTTATACAGAGGAAAACCCTATCAGGGCACTTGCTCCAGCGGTAAACAATTCTGACATTGGTCAGAGGTGGGGAATCATCTCCCATACAGCCAGCAGCCCGGCCCCCCCACGCAAGGAGCATCCTCATTGCAAAGCTGGGGGACCGTGCCGAGGCCTCTGTGAGTAAACGTGAGCTGAGCCCCAGGCCAGCTGCTGCTGAACTGTTCCCACCCTTCCCAGGTAAAACACCTGAATATGTACAAGGGCTTGAAAGCCTAGAGGAAGGGCCGTGGAGCCACACCAGCGACAGAATGCAGGCCAACTTGGTGCCTGCAGGCCAGCCAGGATGGTCCTGGCCCCGGGCACTCTTCTAGAAGCTTTCCATTTCCCTGCCTGATATACCCCTCCTGTCCCGGCCATCATTCCTTTTTTTCCTTCCTCACCTCAGCCCGGAGAGAAATTCCAGTGGAAGTTATGGGTGACACATCCTCTTCTTTACAGGTGGCAGCCTGGCAACTCCTGCAGAAAGTCCAGCAGAGCCCCACTCACACCGGGCCACCAACAAAGCCGTGGACCCTCACACCCTCCCACCAGCACAGCCCCGAGACTGCTGACGGGGCAGAGAATATGGAATCAGGCACAGCTGCAGGGGCTATTGCTGCCTGGAGTGCTGTTTCTATCAACCTCAACCCACGCACACCTGGGGAGGGCTTGCCGGCAGGGTCAGGCTGCCCAGGTCAGCTAATCCTCAGCCCTCAGGGAATCACATTGCAGAAAATGGACCTCGCTAAGACAGAATATTAGCCAAGGAAAAAAAGGGCACAATGCCATTTGCAGCCCCGTAGATGAGTCTACAGGTAAGCACGTGACTTGTAGTAAGTCAGAAAGTGAAAGACACATATCGTAGGATATCACTTATAGGTGTTACCTAAAAACGGATACCAGGGCAGATATTTCCACGGAGAAGGGCAATCACAGATTCATTAAACAAACTTATGGTTCACCAATGGAAAGGTGTGAGGATTGGATTCATTACGATATTGGGGTTAAGAGACATATACAAACACAGGTGAAATATATAATCACCAAAGACCTACGGAATGCCAAGAGAAGACTACTCAACATTCTGTCATAATGTACATGGGAAAAGGGTCCCAGGAAGAACAGACATATGTATATGTGTAACAGAATCACATCTTGCACACCTACAACAAGCAAACGTTGTAATCAAACTTGCTGTAATAAAAAATTAAAAATTAAATTAAAAACACGAACAAGAAGTAGTGAGACAAACTTGAGGGGCTTTCTCCTGGCACATTCCATTCTAAATTCCAATCTAGAACAGACTTCCATTGAGGCTCTGTTGCCCTAGTAACCAGATTTGCTAAGGGAGAACTGCTGCCACCTTGTGGCCATTTCACACAACAGCAGCTTTAATCCCAGCGCTACTGGTCAGTGGATATTCCAAATCATTGCAGGCCTGTAAATGACACCTGCCCTGAAAACAAATCCTGGGGTCATATATCGACCAAAAAGTTCAGAAGATGTCCATATTTCAAAACGACAGTTTCAAGAGGCATATTTCACGCACATTAGTGTTCTGCTTCTTTTGCTTTCTTTCTTTTTTGGTTAAAAAAAAACGGGAATGGAAAAAGGCAACCCTCAGAATGGGCGAAAACGTTCGCAAACGAATCAATGGACAAGGGTTTAATCTCCAATATATATAAACAGCTCACGCAGCTTAATATTAATAAAACAAACAACCCAATACAAAAATGGGCAGAAGATCTAAATAGACGTTTCTTCAAAGAAGTCACAGAGACGGCCAAGACGCACATGAAAAGCTGCTCAACACCACTAATTATTAGAGAAATGCAAATCAAAATGACAATGAGGTATCACCTCACACCTGTTAGAATCGGCAGCATCAGAAAATCTACAAACAACAAATTCTGGGGAGGGTGTGGACAAAAGGAACCCTCTTCCACTATTAGTGGGAAGGTAAATTGATACAGTCACTATGGAGAACAGTATGGAGTTTCCTTAAAGAAACTAGGAATAGAATTACCATAGGATCCAGCAATCCCACTTCTGGGCATATACCCAGAGACAACCATAAATCAAAAACACACATTCACCACAATGTTCATTGCAGCACTATTTACAATAGCCAGGTAATGGAAGCAACCTAAATGCCCACAGACAGACGAATGGATAAAGATGTGGTACATACATAAAATGGGATATGACTCAGCCATGAAAAGGAATGAAACTGGGTTATTTGTAGAGAAGTCGGTGGATCTAGAGACTGTCATACAGAATGAAGTAAGTCAGAAAGAGCAAAACAAATATTCTGTATTAATGCATGTATGTGGAACCTAGATATATGGTACAGATGAACAGGTTTGCAGGGCAGAAATAGAGAAACAGAGGTAGAGAACAAACGTATGGACACCAAGTGGGGGAAGCCATGGGGTGTTGGTGGTCAGATGAGTTGGGAGATAGGTATTGACCTGTATATATGTATATGAATAAAATAGATAACTAATAATAACTTGCTGTATAGAAAAATAAATATGATTAAACTGCAAAATTTTTAGAAATGATATTTAAAAATAAAACAGAAAAAAAGTTCTTCCCTTCACACAGATGTATTTCTATGAATGAATTATTTCCATGCTTATATCAATAAATACATAAAAGATGAATAACTTCTAACTTGAACCAAAAAAGAAAAAAAAAATCCTGTACCCAGCAGTTATACAGAGGAAAACCCTATCAGGGCACTTGTTCCAGCGGTAAACAATTCTGAGATTGGTCAGAGGTGGGGAATCATCTCCCATACAGCCAGCAGCCCGGCCCCCCCACGCAAGGAGCGTCCTGATTGCAAAGCTGGGGGACAGTGCCGAGGCCTCTGTGAGTAAACGTGAGCTGAGCCCCAGGCCAGCTGCTGCTGAACTGTTCCCACCCTTCCCAGGTAAAACACCTGAATATGTACAAGGGCTTGAAAGCCTAGAGGAAGGGCCGTGGAACCACACCAGCGACAGCACGCAGGCCAACTTGGTGCCTGCAGGCCAGCCAGGATGGTCCTGGCCCCGGGCGCTCTTCTGGAAGCTTTCCATTTCCCTGCCTGAGATACCACTCCTGTCCCAGCCCCCACTCTCTTTTTTCCTCCCTCACCTCAGCCCGGAGAGAAATTCCAGTGGAAATTATGGGTGACACATCCTCTTCTTTACAGGTGGCAACCTGGCAACTCCTGCAGAAATTCCAGCAGAGCCCCACTCACACCGGGCCACCAACAAAGCCGTGGACCCTCACACCCTCCCACCAGCACAGCCCCGAGACTGCTGACGGGGCAGAGAATATGGAGTCAGGCACAGCTGCAGGGGCTATTGCTGCCTGGAGTGCTGTTTCTATTGAACTCAACCCAGGCACACCTGGGGAGGGCTTGCCGGCAGGGTCAGGCTGCCCAGGTCAGCTAATCCTCAGCCCTCAGGGAATCACATTGCAGAAAATGGACCTCGCTAAGAAAGAATATTAGCCAAGGAAAAAAAGGGCACAATGCCATTTGCAGCCCCGTAGATGAGTCTACAGGTAAGCACGGGACTTGTAGTAAGTCAGAAAGTGAAAGACACATATCGTAGGATATCACTTATAGGTGTTACCTAAAAACGGATACCAGGGCAGATATTTCCACGGAGAAGGGCAATCACAGATTCATTAAACAAACTTATGGTTCACCAATGGAAAGGTGTGAGGATTGGATTCATTACGATATTGGGGTTAAGAGACATATACAAACACAGGTGAAATATATAATCACCAAAAACCTACGGAATGCCAAGAGAAGACTACTCAACATTCTGTCATAACGTACATGGGAAAAGGGTCCCAGGAAGAACAGACATATGTATATGTGTAAAAGAACCACATCTTGCACACCTACAACAAGCAAACGTTGTAATCAAACTTGCTGTAATAAAAAATTAAAAAGTAAATTAAAAACACGAACAAGAAGTAGTTAGACAAACTTGAGGGGCTTTCTCCTGGCACATTCCATTCTAAATTCCAATCTAGAACAGGCTTCCATTGAGGCTCTGTTGACCTGGTAACCAGATTTGCTAAGGGAGAACTGCTGCCACCTTGTGGCCATTTCGCACAACAGCAGCTTTAATCCCAGCGCTACTGGTCAGTGGATATTCCAAATCATTGCAGGCCTGTAAATGACACCTGCCCTGAAAACAAATCCTGGGGTCATATATCGACCAAAAAGTTCAAAAGACGTCCATATTTCAAAACGACAGTTTCAAGAGGCATATTTCACGCACATTAGTGTTCTGCTTCTTTTGCTTTCTTTCTTTTTTGGTTAAAAAAAACGGGAATGGAAAAAGGCAACCCTCAGAATGGGCGAAAACGTTCGCAAACGAATCAATGGACAAGGGTTTAATCTCCAATATATATAAACAGCTCACGCAGCTTAATATTAATAAAACAAACAACCCAATACAAAAATGGGCAGAAGATCTAAATAGACGTTTCTTCCAAGAAGTCACAGAGACGGCCAAGACGCACATGAAAAGCTGCTCAACACCACTAATTATTAGAGAAATGCAAATCAAAACGACAATGAGGTATCACCTCACACCTGTTAGAATCGGCATCATCAGAAAATCTACAAACAACAAATTCTGGGGAGGGTGTGGACAAAAGGAACCCTCTTCCACTATTGGTGGGAAGGTAAATTGATACAGTCACTATGGAGAACAGTATGGAGTTTCCTTAAAGAAACTAGAAATAGAATTACCATAGGATCCAGCAATCCCACTTCTGGGCATATAGCCAGAGAAAACCATAAATCAAAAACACACATTCACCACAATGTTCATTGCAGCACTATTTACAATAGCCAGGTAATGGAAGCAACCTAAATGCCCACAGACAGATGAATGGATAAAGATGTGGTACATACATAAAATGGGATATGACTCAGCCATGAAAAGGAATGAAACTGGGTTATTTGTAGAGAAGTCGGTGGATCTAGAGACTGTCATACAGAATGAAGTAAGTCAGAAAGAGCAAAACAAATATTCTGTATTAATGCATGTATGTGGAACCTAGATATATGGTACAGATGAACAGGTTTGCAGGGCAGAAATAGAGAAACAGAGGTAGAGAACAAACGTATGGACACCAAGTGGGGGAAGCCATGGGGTGATGGTGGTCAGATGAGTTGGGAGATAGGTATTGACCTGTATATATGTATATGAATAAAATAGATAACTAATAATAACCTGCTGTATCGAAAAATAAATATAATTAAACTGCAAAATTTTTAGAAATGAAATTTAAAAATAAAACAGAAAAAAGTTCTTCCCTTCACACAGATGTATTTCTATGAATGAATTATTTCCATGCTTATATCAATAAATACATAAAAGATGAATAAATTCTAACTTGAACCAAAAAAGAAAAAAAAACCTGAACCCAGCAGTTATACAGAGGAAAACCCTATCAGGGCACTTGCTCCAGCGGTAAACAATTCTGACATTGGTCAGAGGTGGGGAATCATCTCCCATACAGCCAGCAGCCCGGCACCCCCACGCAAGGAGCGTCGTCATTGCAAAGCTGGGGGACCGTGCCGAGGCCTCTGTGAGTAAACGTGAGCTGAGCCCCAGGCCAGCTGCTGCTGAACTGTTCCCACCCTTCCCAGGTAAAACACCTGAATATGTACAAGGGCTTGAAAGCCTAGAGGAAGGGCCGTGGAGCCACACCAGCGACAGCATGCAGGCCAACTTGGTGCCTGCAGGCCAGCCAGGATGGTCCTGGCCCCGGGCACTCTTCTAGAAGCTTTCCATTTCCCTGCCTGATATACCCCTCCTGTCCCGGCCATCATTCCTTTTTTTCCTTCCTCACCTCAGCCCGGAGAGAAATTCCAGTGGAAGTTATGGGTGACACATCCTCTTCTTTACAGGTGGCAGCCTGGCAACTCCTGCAGAAAGTCCAGCAGAGCCCCACTCACACCGGGCCACCAACAAAGCCGTGGACCCTCACACCCTCCCACCAGCACAGCCCCGAGACTGCTGACGGGGCAGAGAATATGGAATCAGGCACAGCTGCAGGGGCTATTGCTGCCTGGAGTGCTGTTTCTATCGACCTCAACCCACGCACACCTGGGGAGGGCTTGCCGGCAGGGTCAGGCTGCCCAGGTCAGCTAATCCTCAGCCCTCAGGGAATCACATTGCAGAAAATGGACCTCGCTAAGACAGAATATTAGCCAAGGAGAAAAAGAGCACAATGCCATTTGCAGCCCCGTAGATGAGTCTACAGGTAATCACGTGACTTGTAGTAAGTCAGAAAGTGAAAGACACATATCGTAGGATATCACTTATAGGTGTTACCTAAAAACGGATACCAGGGCAGATATTTCCACGGAGAAGGGCAATCACAGATTCATTAAACAAACTTATGGTTCACCAATGGAAAGGTGTGAGGATTGGATTCATTACGATATTGGGGTTAAGAGACATATACAAACACAGGTGAAATATATAATCACCAAAGACCTACGGAATGCCAAGAGAAGACTACTCAACATTCTGTCATAACGTACATGGGAAAAGGGTCCCAGGAAGAACAGACATATGTATATGTGTAAAAGAACCACATCTTGCACACCTACAACAAGCAAACGTTGTAATCAAACTTGCTGTAATAAAAAATTAAAAATTAAATTAAAAACACGAACAAGAAGTAGTGAGACAAACTTGAGGGGCTTTCTCCTGGCACATTCCATTCTAAATTCCAATCTAGAACAGGCTTCCATTGAGGCTCTGTTGCCCTGGTAACCAGATTTGCTAAGGGAGAACTGCTGCCACCTTGTGGCCATTTCGCACAACAGCAGCTTTAATCCCAGCGCTACTGGTCAGTGGATATTCCAAATCATTGCAGGCCTGTAAATGACACCTGCCCTGAAAACAAATCCTGGGGTCATATATCGACCAAAAAGTTCAAAAGACGTCCATATTTCAAAACGACAGTTTCAAGAGGCATATTTCACGCACATTAGTGTTCTGCTTCTTTTGCTTTCTTTCTTTTTTGGTTAAAAAAAAACGGGAATGGAAAAAGGCAACCCTCAGAATGGGCGAAAACGTTCGCAAACGAATCAATGGACAAGGGTTTAATCTCCAATATATATAAACAGCTCACGCAGCTTAATATTAATAAAACAAACAACCCAATACAAAAATGGGCAGAAGATCTAAATAGACGTTTCTTCAAAGAAGTCACAGAGACGGCCAAGACGCACATGAAAAGCTGCTCAACACCACTAATTATTAGAGAAATGCAAATCAAAACGACAATGAGGTATCACCTCACACCTGTTAGAATCGGCATCATCAGAAAATCTACAAACAACAAATTCTGGGGAGGGTGTGGACAAAAGGAACCCTCTTCCACTATTGGTGGGAAGGTAAATTGATACAGTCACTATGGAGAACAGTATGGAGTTTCCTTAAAGAAACTAGAAATAGAATTACCATAGGATCCAGCAATCCCACTTCTGGGCATATAGCCAGAGAAAACCATAAATCAAAAACACACATTCACCACAATGTTCATTGCAGCACTATTTACAATAGCCAGGTAATGGAAGCAACCTAAATGCCCACAGACAGATGAATGGATAAAGATGTGGTACATACATAAAATGGGATATGACTCAGCCATGAAAAGGAATGAAACTGGGTTATTTGTAGAGAAGTCGGTGGATCTAGAGACTGTCATACAGAATGAAGTAAGTCAGAAAGAGCAAAACAAATATTCTGTATTAATGCATGTATGTGGAACCTAGATATATGGTACAGATGAACAGGTTTGCAGGGCAGAAATAGAGAAACAGAGGTAGAGAACAAACGTATGGACACCAAGTGGGGGAAGCCATGGGGTGATGGTGGTCAGATGAGTTGGGAGATAGGTATTGACCTGTATATATGTATATGAATAAAATAGATAACTAATAATAACCTGCTGTATAGAAAAATAAATATAATTAAACTGCAAAATTTTTAGAAATGAAATTTAAGAATAAAACAGAAAAAAAGTTCTTCCCTTCACACAGATGTATTTCTATGAATGAATTATTTCCATGCTTATATCAATAAATACATAAAAGATGAATAACTTCTAACTTGAACCAAAAAAGAAAAAAAAAATCCTGTACCCAGCAGTTATACAGAGGAAAACCCTATCAGGGCACTTGTTCCAGCGGTAAACAATTCTGAGATTGGTCAGAGGTGGGGAATCATCTCCCATACAGCCAGCAGCCCGGCCCCCCCACGCAAGGAGCGTCCTGATTGCAAAGCTGGGGGACAGTGCCGAGGCCTCTGTGAGTAAACGTGAGCTGAGCCCCAGGCCAGCTGCTGCTGAACTGTTCCCACCCTTCCCAGGTAAAACACCTGAATATGTACAAGGGCTTGAAAGCCTAGAGGAAGGGCCGTGGAGCCACACCAGCGACAGCACGCAGGCCAACTTGGTGCCTGCAGGCCAGCCAGGATGGTCCTGGCCCCGGGCGCTCTTCTGGAAGCTTTCCATTTCCCTGCCTGAGATACCACTCCTGTCCCGGCCCCCACTCTTTTTTTTCCTCCCTCACCTCAGCCCGGAGAGAAATTCCAGTGGAAATTAAGGGTGACACATCCTCTTCTTTACAGGTGGCAACCTGGCAACTCCTGCAGAAATTCCAGCAGAGCCCCACTCACACCGGGCCACCAACAAAGCCGTGGACCCTCACACCCTCCCACCAGCACAGCCCCGAGACTGCTGACGGGGCAGAGAATATGGAGTCAGGCACAGCTGCAGGGGCTATTGCTGCCTGGAGTGCTGTTTCTATTGAACTCAACCCAGGCACACCTGGGGAGGGCTTGCCGGCAGGGTCAGGCTGCCCAGGTCAGCTAATCCTCAGCCCTCAGGGAATCACATTGCAGAAAATGGACCTCGCTAAGACAGAATATTAGCCAAGGAAAAAAAGGGCACAATGCCATTTGCAGCCCCGTAGATGAGTCTACAGGTAAGCACGGGACTTGTAGTACGTCAGAAAGTGAAAGACACATATCGTAGGATATCACTTATAGGTGTTACCTAAAAACGGATACCAGGGCAGACATTTCCACGGAGAAGGGCAATCACAGATTCATTAAACAAACTTATGGTTCACCAATGGAAAGGTGTGAGGATTGGATTCATTACGATATTGGGGTTAAGAGACATATACAAACACAGGTGAAATATATAATCACCAAAGACCTACGGAATGCCAAGAGAAGACTACTCAACATTCTGTCATAACGTACATGGGAAAAGGGTCCCAGGAAGAACAGACATATGTATATGTGTAAATGAACCACATCTTGCACACCTACAACAAGCAAACGTTGTAATCAAACTTGCTGTAATAAAAAATTAAAAATTAAATTAAAAACACGAACAAGAAGTAGTGAGACAAACTTGAGGGGCTTTCTCCTGGCACATTCCATTCTAAATTCCAATCTAGAACAGGCTTCCATTGAGGCTCTGTTGCCCTGGTAACCAGATTTGCTAAGGGAGAACTGCTGCCACCTTGTGGCCATTTCGCACAACAGCAGCTTTAATCCCAGCGCTACTGGTCAGTGGATATTCCAAATCATTGCAGGCCTGTAAATGACACCTGCCCTGAAAACAAATCCTGGGGTCATATATCGACCAAAAAGTTCAAAAGACGTCCATATTTCAAAACGACAGTTTCAAGAGGCATATTTCACGCACATTAGTGTTCTGCTTCTTTTGCTTTCTTTCTTTTTTGGTTAAAAAAAACGGGAATGGAAAAAGGCAACCCTCAGAATGGGCGAAAACGTTCGCAAACGAATCAATGGACAAGGGTTTAATCTCCAATATATATAAACAGCTCACGCAGCTTAATATTAATAAAACAAACAACCCAATACAAAAATGGGCAGAAGATCTAAATAGACGTTTCTTCAAAGAAGTCACAGAGACGGCCAAGACGCACATGAAAAGCTGCTCAACACCACTAATTATTAGAGAAATGCAAATCAAAACGACAATGAGGTATCACCTCACACCTGTTAGAATCGGCATCATCAGAAAATCTACAAACAACAAATTCTGGGGAGGGTGTGGACAAAAGGAACCCTCTTCCACTATTGGTGGGAAGGTAAATTGATACAGTCACTATGGAGAACAGTATGGAGTTTCCTTAAAGAAACTAGAAATAGAATTACCATAGGATCCAGCAATCCCACTTCTGGGCATATAGCCAGAGAAAACCATAAATCAAAAACACACATTCACCACAATGTTCATTGCAGCACTATTTACAATAGCCAGGTAATGGAAGCAACCTAAATGCCCACAGACAGATGAATGGATAAAGATGTGGTACATACATAAAATGGGATATGACTCAGCCATGAAAAGGAATGAAACTGGGTTATTTGTAGAGAAGTCGGTGGATCTAGAGACTGTCATACAGAATGAAGTAAGTCAGAAAGAGCAAAACAAATATTCTGTATTAATGCATGTATGTGGAACCTAGATATATGGTACAGATGAACAGGTTTGCAGGGCAGAAATAGAGAAACAGAGGTAGAGAACAAACGTATGGACACCAAGTGGGGGAAGCCATGGGGTGATGGTGGTCAGATGAGTTGGGAGATAGGTATTGACCTGTATATATGTATATGAATAAAATAGATAACTAATAATAACCTGCTGTATCGAAAAATAAATATAATTAAACTGCAAAATTTTTAGAAATGAAATTTAAAAATAAAACAGAAAAAAGTTCTTCCCTTCACACAGATGTATTTCTATGAATGAATTATTTCCATGCTTATATCAATAAATACATAAAAGATGAATAAATTCTAACTTGAACCAAAAAAGAAAAAAAAACCTGAACCCAGCAGTTATACAGAGGAAAACCCTATCAGGGCACTTGCTCCAGCGGTAAACAATTCTGAGATTGGTCAGAGGTGGGGAATCATCTCCCATACAGCCAGCAGCCCGGCCCCCCCACGCAAGGAGCGTCATCATTGCAAAGCTGGGGGACCGTGCCGAGGCCTCTGTGAGTAAACGTGAGCTGAGCCCCAGGCCAGCTGCTGCTGAACTGTTCCCACCCTTCCCAGGTAAAACACCTGAATATGTACAAGGGCTTGAAAGCCTAGAGGAAGGGCCGTGGAGCCACACCAGCGACAGCATGCAGGCCAACTTGGTGCCTGCAGGCCAGCCAGGATGGTCCTGGCCCCGGGCACTCTTCTAGAAGCTTTCCATTTCCCTGCCTGATATACCCCTCCTGTCCCGGCCATCATTCCTTTTTTTCCTTCCTCACCTCAGCCCGGAGAGAAATTCCAGTGGAAGTTATGGGTGACACATCCTCTTCTTTACAGGTGGCAGCCTGGCAACTCCTGCAGAAAGTCCAGCAGAGCCCCACTCACACCGGGCCACCAACAAAGCCGTGGACCCTCACACCCTCCCACCAGCACAGCCCGGAGACTGCTGACGGGGCAGAGAATATGGAATCAGGCACAGCTGCAGGGGCTATTGCTGCCTGGAGTGCTGTTTCTATCGACCTCAACCCACGCACACCTGGGGAGGGCTTGCCGGGAGGGTCAGGCTGCCCAGGTCAGCTAATCCTCAGCCCTCAGGGAATCACATTGCAGAAAATGGACCTCGCTAAGACAGAATATTAGCCAAGGAAAAAAAGAGCACAATGCCATTTGCAGCCCCGTAGATGAGTCTACAGGTAATCACGTGACTTGTAGTAAGTCAGAAAGTGAAAGACACATATCGTAGGATATCACTTATAGGTGTTACCTAAAAACGGATACCAGGGCAGATATTTCCACGGAGAAGGGCAATCACAGATTCATTAAACAAACTTATGGTTCACCAATGGAAAGGTGTGAGGATTGGATTCATTACGATATTGGGGTTAAGAGACATATACAAACACAGGTGAAATATATAATCACCAAAGACCTACGGAATGCCAAGAGAAGACTACTCAACATTCTGTCATAACGTACATGGGAAAAGGGTCCCAGGAAGAACAGACATATGTATATGTGTAAAAGAACCACATCTTGCACACCTACAACAAGCAAACGTTGTAATCAAACTTGCTGTAATAAAAAATTAAAAATTAAATTAAAAACACGAACAAGAAGTAGTGAGACAAACTTGAGGGGCTTTCTCCTGGCACATTCCATTCTAAATTCCAATCTAGAACAGGCTTCCATTGAGGCTCTGTTGCCCTGGTAACCAGATTTGCTAAGGGAGAACTGCTGCCACCTTGTGGCCATTTCGCACAACAGCAGCTTTAATCCCAGCGCTAATGGTCAGTGGATATTCCAAATCATTGCAGGCCTGTAAATGACACCTGCCCTGAAAACAAATCCTGGGGTCATATATCGACCAAAAAGTTCAAAAGACGTCCATATTTCAAAACGACAGTTTCAAGAGGCATATTTCACGCACATTAGTGTTCTGCTTCTTTTGCTTTCTTTCTTTTCTGGTTAAAAAAAAACGGGAATGGAAAAAGGCAACCCTCAGAATGGGCGAAAACGTTCGCAAACGAATCAATGGACAAGGGTTTAATCTCCAATATATATAAACAGCTCACGCAGCTTAATATTAATAAAACAAACAACCCAATACAAAAATGGGCAGAAGATCTAAATAGACGTTTCTTCAAAGAAGTCACAGAGACGGCCAAGACGCACATGAAAAGCTGCTCAACACCACTAATTATTAGAGAAATGCAAATCAAAACGACAATGAGGTATCACCTCACACCTGTTAGAATCGGCATCATCAGAAAATCTACAAACAACAAATTCAGGGGAGGGTGTGGACAAAAGGAACCCTCTTCCACTATTGGTGGGAAGGTAAATTGATACAGTCACTATGGAGAACAGTATGGAGTTTCCTTAAAGAAACTAGAAATAGAATTACCATAGGATCCAGCAATCCCACTTCTGGGCATATAGCCAGAGACAACCATAAATCAAAAACACACATTCACCACAATGTTCATTGCAGCACTATATACAATAGCCAGGTAATGGAAGCAACCTAAATGCCCACAGACAGATGAATGGATAAAGATGTGGTACATACATAAAATGGGATATGACTCAGCCATGAAAAGGAATGAAACTGGGTTATTTGTAGAGAAGTCGGTGGATCTAGAGACTGTCATACAGAATGAAGTAAGTCAGAAAGAGCAAAACAAATATTCTGTATTAATGCATGTATGTGGAACCTAGATATATGGTACAGATGAACAGGTTTGCAGGGCAGAAATAGAGAAACAGAGGTAGAGAACAAACGTATGGACACCAAGTGGGGGAAGCCATGGGGTGATGGTGGTCAGATGAGTTGGGAGATAGGTATTGACCTGTATATATGTATATGAATAAAATAGATAACTAATAATAACCTGCTGTATAGAAAAATAAATATTATTAAACTGCAAAATTTTTAGAAATGAAATTTAAGAATAAAACAGAAAAAAAGTTCTTCCCTTCACACAGATGTATTTCTATGAATGAATTATTTCCATGCTTATATCAATAAATACATAAAAGATGAATAACTTCTAACTTGAACCAAAAAAGAAAAAAAAACCTGAACCCAGCAGTTATACAGAGGAAAACCCTATCAGGGCACTTGTTCCAGTGGTAAACAATTTTGACATTCGTCAGAGGTGGGGAATCATCTCCCATACAGCCAGCAGCCCGGCCCCCCCACGCAAGGAGCATCCTCATTGCAAAGCTGGGGGACCGTGCCGAGGCCTCTGTGAGTAAACGTGAGCTGAGCCCCAGGCCAGCTGCTGCTGAACTGTTCCCACCCTTCCCAGGTAAAACACCTGAATATGTACAAGGGCTTGAAAGCCTAGAGGAAGGGCCGTGGAGCCACACCAGCGACAGCATGCAGGCCAACTTGGTGCCTGCAGGCCAGCCAGGATGGTCCTGGCCCCGGGCACTCTTCTAGAAGCTTTCCATTTCCCTGCCTGATATACCCCTCCTGTCCCGGCCATCATTCCTTTTTTTCCTTCCTCACCTCAGCCCGGAGAGAAATTCCAGTGGAAGTTATGGGTGACACATCCTCTTCTTTACAGGTGGCAGCCTGGCAACTCCTGCAGAAAGTCCAGCAGAGCCCCACTCACACCGGGCCACCAACAAAGCCGTGGACCCTCACACCCTCCCACCAGCACAGCCCCGAGACTGCTGACGGGGCAGAGAATATGGAATCAGGCACAGCTGCAGGGGCTATTGCTGCCTGGAGTGCTGTTTCTATCGACCTCAACTCACGCACACCTGGGGAGGGCTTGCCGGCAGGGTCAGGCTGCCCAGGTCAGCTAATCCTCAGCCCTCAGGGAATCACATTGCAGAAAATGGACCTCGCTAAGACAGAATATTAGCCAAGGAAAAAAAGGGCACAATGCCATTTGCAGCCCCGTAGATGAGTCTACAGGTAATCACGTGACTTGTAGTAAGTCAGAAAGTGAAAGACACATATCGTAGGATATCACTTATAGGTGTTACCTAAAAACGGATACCAGGGCAGATATTTCCACGGAGAAGGGCAATCACAGATTCATTAAACAAACTTATGGTTCACCAATGGAAAGGTGTGAGGATTGGATTCATTACGATATTGGGGTTAAGAGACATATACAAACACAGGTGAAATATATAATCACCAAAGACCTACGGAATGCCAAGAGAAGACTACTCAACATTCTGTCATAACGTACATGGGAAAAGGGTCCCAGGAAGAACAGACATATGTATATGTGTAAAAGAACCACATCTTGCACACCTACAACAAGCAAACGTTGTAATCAAACTTGCTGTAATAAAAAATTAAAAATTAAATTAAAACACGAACAAGAAGTAGTGAGACAAACTTGAGGGGCTTTCTCCTGGCACATTCCATTCTAAATTCCAATCTAGAACAGGCTTCCATTGAGGCTCTGTTGCCCTGGTAACCAGATTTGCTAAGGGAGAACTGCTGCCACCTTGTGGCCATTTCGCACAACAGCAGCTTTAATCCCAGCGCTAATGGTCAGTGGATATTCCAAATCATTGCAGGCCTGTAAATGACACCTGCCCTGAAAACAAATCCTGGGGTCATATATCGACCAAAAAGTTCAAAAGACGTCCATATTTCAAAACGACAGTTTCAAGAGGCATATTTCACGCACATTAGTGTTCTGCTTCTTTTGCTTTCTTTCTTTTCTGGTTAAAAAAAAACGGGAATGGAAAAAGGCAACCCTCAGAATGGGCGAAAACGTTCGCAAACGAATCAATGGACAAGGGTTTAATCTCCAATATATATAAACAGCTCACGCAGCTTAATATTAATAAAACAAACAACCCAATACAAAAATGGGCAGAAGATCTAAATAGACGTTTCTTCAAAGAAGTCACAGAGACGGCCAAGACGCACATGAAAAGCTGCTCAACACCACTAATTATTAGAGAAATGCAAATCAAAACGACAATGAGGTATCACCTCACACCTGTTAGAATCGGCATCATCAGAAAATCTACAAACAACAAATTCAGGGGAGGGTGTGGACAAAAGGAACCCTCTTCCACTATTGGTGGGAAGGTAAATTGATACAGTCACTATGGAGAACAGTATGGAGTTTCCTTAAAGAAACTAGAAATAGAATTACCATAGGATCCAGCAATCCCACTTCTGGGCATATAGCCAGAGACAACCATAAATCAAAAACACACATTCACCACAATGTTCATTGCAGCACTATATACAATAGCCAGGTAATGGAAGCAACCTAAATGCCCACAGACAGATGAATGGATAAAGATGTGGTACATACATAAAATGGGATATGACTCAGCCATGAAAAGGAATGAAACTGGGTTATTTGTAGAGAAGTCGGTGGATCTAGAGACTGTCATACAGAATGAAGTAAGTCAGAAAGAGCAAAACAAATATTCTGTATTAATGCATGTATGTGGAACCTAGATATATGGTACAGATGAACAGGTTTGCAGGGCAGAAATAGAGAAACAGAGGTAGAGAACAAACGTATGGACACCAAGTGGGGGAAGCCATGGGGTGATGGTGGTCAGATGAGTTGGGAGATAGGTATTGACCTGTATATATGTATATGAATAAAATAGATAACTAATAATAACCTGCTGTATAGAAAAATAAATATTATTAAACTGCAAAATTTTTAGAAATGAAATTTAAGAATAAAACAGAAAAAAAGTTCTTCCCTTCACACAGATGTATTTCTATGAATGAATTATTTCCATGCTTATATCAATAAATACATAAAAGATGAATAACTTCTAACTTGAACCAAAAAAGAAAAAAAAACCTGAACCCAGCAGTTATACAGAGGAAAACCCTATCAGGGCACTTGTTCCAGTGGTAAACAATTTTGACATTCGTCAGAGGTGGGGAATCACCTCCCATACAGCCAGCAGCCCGGCCCCCCCACGCAAGGAGCATCCTCATTGCAAAGCTGGGGGACCGTGCCGAGGCCTCTGTGAGTAAACGTGAGCTGAGCCCCAGGCCAGCTGCTGCTGAACTGTTCCCACCCTTCCCAGGTAAAACACCTGAATATGTACAAGGGCTTGAAAGCCTAGAGGAAGGGCCGTGGAGCCACACCAGCGACAGCATGCAGGCCAACTTGGTGCCTGCAGGCCAGCCAGGATGGTCCTGGCCCCGGGCACTCTTCTAGAAGCTTTCCATTTCCCTGCCTGATATACCCCTCCTGTCCCGGCCATCATTCCTTTTTTTCCTTCCTCACCTCAGCCCGGAGAGAAATTCCAGTGGAAGTTATGGGTGACACATCCTCTTCTTTACAGGTGGCAGCCTGGCAACTCCTGCAGAAAGTCCAGCAGAGCCCCACTCACACCGGGCCACCAACAAAGCCGTGGACCCTCACACCCTCCCACCAGCACAGCCCCGAGACTGCTGACGGGGCAGAGAATATGGAATCAGGCACAGCTGCAGGGGCTATTGCTGCCTGGAGTGCTGTTTCTATCGACCTCAACTCACGCACACCTGGGGAGGGCTTGCCGGCAGGGTCAGGCTGCCCAGGTCAGCTAATCCTCAGCCCTCAGGGAATCACATTGCAGAAAATGGACCTCGCTAAGACAGAATATTAGCCAAGGAAAAAAAGGGCACAATGCCATTTGCAGCCCCGTAGATGAGTCTACAGGTAATCACGTGACTTGTAGTAAGTCAGAAAGTGAAAGACACATATCGTAGGATATCACTTATAGGTGTTACCTAAAAACGGATACCAGGGCAGATATTTCCACGGAGAAGGGCAATCACAGATTCATTAAACAAACTTATGGTTCACCAATGGAAAGGTGTGAGGATTGGATTCATTACGATATTGGGGTTAAGAGACATATACAAACACAGGTGAAATATATAATCACCAAAGACCTACGGAATGCCAAGAGAAGACTACTCAACATTCTGTCATAACGTACATGGGAAAAGGGTCCCAGGAAGAACAGACATATGTATATGTGTAAAAGAACCACATCTTGCACACCTACAACAAGCAAACGTTGTAATCAAACTTGCTGTAATAAAAAATTAAAAATTAAATTAAAACACGAACAAGAAGTAGTGAGACAAACTTGAGGGGCTTTCTCCTGGCACATTCCATTCTAAATTCCAATCTAGAACAGGCTTCCATTGAGGCTCTGTTGCCCTGGTAACCAGATTTGCTAAGGGAGAACTGCTGCCACCTTGTGGCCATTTCGCACAACAGCAGCTTTAATCCCAGCGCTACTGGTCAGTGGATATTCCAAATCATTGCAGGCCTGTAAATGACACCTGCCCTGAAAACAAATCCTGGGGTCATATATCGACCAAAAAGTTCAAAAGACGTCCATATTTCAAAACGACAGTTTCAAGAGGCATATTTCACGCACATTAGTGTTCTGCTTCTTTTGCTTTCTTTCTTTTTTGGTTAAAAAAACGGGAATGGAAAAAGGCAACCCTCAGAATGGGCGAAAACGTTCGCAAACGAATCAATGGACAAGGGTTTAATCTCCAATATATATAAACAGCTCACGCAGCTTAATATTAATAAAACAAACAACCCAATACAAAAATGGGCAGAAGATCTAAATAGACGTTTCTTCAAAGAAGTCACAGAGACGGCCAAGACGCACATGAAAAGCTGCTCAACACCACTAATTATTAGAGAAATGCAAATCAAAACGACAATGAGGTATCACCTCACACCTGTTAGAATCGGCATCATCAGAAAATCTACAAACAACAAATTCTGGGGAGGGTGTGGACAAAAGGAACCCTCTTCCACTATTGGTGGGAAGGTAAATTGATACAGTCACTATGGAGAACAGTATGGAGTTTCCTTAAAGAAACTAGAAATAGAATTACCATAGGATCCAGCAATCCCACTTCTGGGCATATAGCCAGAGAAAACCATAAATCAAAAACACACATTCACCACAATGTTCATTGCAGCACTATTTACAATAGCCAGGTAATGGAAGCAACCTAAATGCCCACAGACAGATGAATGGATAAAGATGTGGTACATACATAAAATGGGATATGACTCAGCCATGAAAAGGAATGAAACTGGGTTATTTGTAGAGAAGTCGGTGGATCTAGAGACTGTCATACAGAATGAAGTAAGTCAGAAAGAGCAAAACAAATATTCTGTATTAATGCATGTATGTGGAACCTAGATATATGGTACAGATGAACAGGTTTGCATGGCAGAAATAGAGAAACAGATGTAGAGAACAAACGTATGGACACCAAGTGGGGGAAGCCATGGGGTGATGGTGGTCAGATGAGTTGGGAGATAGGTATTGACCTGTATATATGTATATGAATAAAATAGATAACTAATAATAACCTGCTGTATCGAAAAATAAATATAATTAAACTGCAAAATTTTTAGAAATGAAATTTAAAAATAAAACAGAAAAAAGTTCTTCCCTTCACACAGATGTATTTCTATGAATGAATTATTTCCATGCTTATATCAATAAATACATAAAAGATGAATAAATTCTAACTTGAACCAAAAAAGAAAAAAAAACCTGAACCCAGCAGTTATACAGAGGAAAACCCTATCAGGGCACTTGCTCCAGCGGTAAACAATTCTGACATTGGTCAGAGGTGGGGAATCATCTCCCATACAGCCAGCAGCCCGGCCCCCCCACGCAAGGAGCGTCGTCATTGCAAAGCTGGGGGACCGTGCCGAGGCCTCTGTGAGTAAACGTGAGCTGAGCCCCAGGCCAGCTGCTGCTGAACTGTTCCCACCCTTCCCAGGTAAAACACCTGAATATGTACAAGGGCTTGAAAGCCTAGAGGAAGGGCCGTGGAGCCACACCAGCGACAGCATGCAGGCCAACTTGGTGCCTGCAGGCCAGCCAGGATGGTCCTGGCCCCGGGCACTCTTCTAGAAGCTTTCCATTTCCCTGCCTGATATACCCCTCCTGTCCCGGCCATCATTCCTTTTTTTCCTTCCTCACCTCAGCCCGGAGAGAAATTCCAGTGGAAGTTATGGGTGACACATCCTCTTCTTTACAGGTGGCAGCCTGGCAACTCCTGCAGAAAGTCCAGCAGAGCCCCACTCACACCGGGCCACCAACAAAGCCGTGGACCCTCACACCCTCCCACCAGCACAGCCCCGAGACTGCTGACGGGGCAGAGAATATGGAATCAGGCACAGCTGCAGGGGCTATTGCTGCCTGGAGTGCTGTTTCTATCGACCTCAACCCAGGCACACCTGGGGAGGGCTTGCCGGCAGGGTCAGGCTGCCCAGGTCAGCTAATCCTCAGCCCTCAGGGAATCACATTGCAGAAAATGGACCTCGCTAAGACAGAATATTAGCCAAGGAAAAAAAGAGCACAATGCCATTTGCAGCCCCGTAGATGAGTCTACAGGTAATATCGTGACTTGTAGTAAGTCAGAAAGTGAAAGACACATATCGTAGGATATCACTTATAGGTGTTACCTAAAAACGGATACCAGGGCAGATATTTCCACGGAGAAGGGCAATCACAGATTCATTAAACAAACTTATGGTTCACCAATGGAAAGGTGTGAGGATTGGATTCATTACGATATTGGGGTTAAGAGACATATACAAACACAGGTGAAATATATAATCACCAAAGACCTACGGAATGCCAAGAGAAGACTACTCAACATTCTGTCATAACGTACATGGGAAAAGGGTCCCAGGAAGAACAGACATATGTATATGTGTAAAAGAACCACATCTTGCACACCTACAACAAGCAAACGTTGTAATCAAACTTGCTGTAATAAAAAATTAAAAATTAAATTAAAAACACGAACAAGAAGTAGTGAGACAAACTTGAGGGGCTTTCTCCTGGCACATTCCATTCTAAATTCCAATCTAGAACAGGCTTCCATTGAGGCTCTGTTGCCCTGGTAACCAGATTTGCTAAGGGAGAACTGCTGCCACCTTGTGGCCATTTCGCACAACAGCAGCTTTAATCCCAGCGCTACTGGTCAGTGGATATTCCAAATCATTGCAGGCCTGTAAATGACACCTGCCCTGAAAACAAATCCTGGGGTCATATATCGACCAAAAAGTTCAAAAGACGTCCATATTTCAAAACGACAGTTTCAAGAGGCATATTTCACGCACATTAGTGTTCTGCTTCTTTTGCTTTCTTTCTTTTTTGGTTAAAAAAAACGGGAATGGAAAAAGGCAACCCTCAGAATGGGCGAAAACGTTCGCAAACGAATCAATGGACAAGGGTTTAATCTCCAATATATATAAACAGCTCACGCAGCTTAATATTAATAAAACAAACAACCCAATACAAAAATGGGCAGAAGATCTAAATAGACGTTTCTTCAAAGAAGTCACAGAGACGGCCAAGACGCACATGAAAAGCTGCTCAACACCACTAATTATTAGAGAAATGCAAATCAAAACGACAATGAGGTATCACCTCACACCTGTTAGAATCGGCATCATCAGAAAATCTACAAACAACAAATTCTGGGGAGGGTGTGGACAAAAGGAACCCTCTTCCACTATTGGTGGGAAGGTAAATTGATACAGTCACTATGGAGAACAGTATGGAGTTTCCTTAAAGAAACTAGAAATAGAATTACCATAGGATCCAGCAATCCCACTTCTGGGCATATAGCCAGAGAAAACCATAAATCAAAAACACACATTCACCACAATGTTCATTGCAGCACTATTTACAATAGCCAGGTAATGGAAGCAACCTAAATGCCCACAGACAGATGAATGGATAAAGATGTGGTACATACATAAAATGGGATATGACTCAGCCATGAAAAGGAATGAAACTGGTTTATTTGTAGAGAAGTCGGTGGATCTAGAGACTGTCATACAGAATGAAGTAAGTCAGAAAGAGCAAAACAAATATTCTGTATTAATGCATGTATGTGGAACCTAGATATATGGTACAGATGAACAGGTTTGCATGGCAGAAATAGAGAAACAGAGGTAGAGAACAAACGTATGGACACCAAGTGGGGGAAGCCATGGGGTGATGGTGGTCAGATGAGTTGGGAGATAGGTATTGACCTGTATATATGTATATGAATAAAATAGATAACTAATAATAACCTGCTGTATCGAAAAATAAATATAATTAAACTGCAAAATTTTTAGAAATGAAATTTAAAAATAAAACAGAAAAAAGTTCTTCCCTTCACACAGATGTATTTCTATGAATGAATTATTTCCATGCTTATATCAATAAATACATAAAAGATGAATAAATTCTAACTTGAACCAAAAAAGAAAAAAAAACCTGAACCCAGCAGTTATACAGAGGAAAACCCTATCAGGGCACTTGCTCCAGCGGTAAACAATTCTGACATTGGTCAGAGGTGGGGAATCATCTCCCATACAGCCAGCAGCCCGGCCCCCCCACGCAAGGAGCGTCGTCATTGCAAAGCTGGGGGACCGTGCCGAGGCCTCTGTGAGTAAACGTGAGCTGAGCCCCAGGCCAGCTGCTGCTGAACTGTTCCCACCCTTCCCAGGTAAAACACCTGAATATGTACAAGGGCTTGAAAGCCTAGAGGAAGGGCCGTGGAGCCACACCAGCGACAGCATGCAGGCCAACTTGGTGCCTGCAGGCCAGCCAGGATGGTCCTGGCCCCGGGCACTCTTCTAGAAGCTTTCCATTTCCCTGCCTGATATACCCCTCCTGTCCCGGCCATCATTCCTTTTTTTCCTTCCTCACCTCAGCCCGGAGAGAAATTCCAGTGGAAGTTATGGGTGACACATCCTCTTCTTTACAGGTGGCAGCCTGGCAACTCCTGCAGAAAGTCCAGCAGAGCCCCACTCACACCGGGCCACCAACAAAGCCGTGGACCCTCACACCCTCCCACCAGCACAGCCCCGAGACTGCTGACGGGGCAGAGAATATGGAATCAGGCACAGCTGCAGGGGCTATTGCTGCCTGGAGTGCTGTTTCTATCGACCTCAACCCACGCACACCTGGGGAGGGCTTGCCGGGAGGGTCAGGCTGCCCAGGTCAGCTAATCCTCAGCCCTCAGGGAATCACATTGCAGAAAATGGACCTCGCTAAGACAGAATATTAGCCAAGGAAAAAAAGAGCACAATGCCATTTGCAGCCCCGTAGATGAGTCTACAGGTAATCACGTGACTTGTAGTAAGTCAGAAAGTGAAAGACACATATCGTAGGATATCACTTATAGGTGTTACCTAAAAACGGATACCAGGGCAGATATTTCCACGGAGAAGGGCAATCACAGATTCATTAAACAAACTTATGGTTCACCAATGGAAAGGTGTGAGGATTGGATTCATTACGATATTGGGGTTAAGAGACATATACAAACACAGGTGAAATATATAATCACCAAAGACCTACGGAATGCCAAGAGAAGACTACTCAACATTCTGTCATAACGTACATGGGAAAAGGGTCCCAGGAAGAACAGACATATGTATATGTGTAAAAGAACCACATCTTGCACACCTACAACAAGCAAACGTTGTAATCAAACTTGCTGTAATAAAAAATTAAAAATTAAATTAAAAACACGAACAAGAAGTAGTGAGACAAACTTGAGGGGCTTTCTCCTGGCACATTCCATTCTAAATTCCAATCTAGAACAGGCTTCCATTGAGGCTCTGTTGCCCTGGTAACCAGATTTGCTAAGGGAGAACTGCTGCCACCTTGTGGCCATTTCGCACAACAGCAGCTTTAATCCCAGCGCTAATGGTCAGTGGATATTCCAAATCATTGCAGGCCTGTAAATGACACCTGCCCTGAAAACAAATCCTGGGGTCATATATCGACCAAAAAGTTCAAAAGACGTCCATATTTCAAAACGACAGTTTCAAGAGGCATATTTCACGCACATTAGTGTTCTGCTTCTTTTGCTTTCTTTCTTTTTTGGTTAAAAAAAAAACGGGAATGGAAAAAGGCAACCCTCAGAATGGGCGAAAACGTTCGCAAACGAATCAATGGACAAGGGTTTAATCTCCAATATATATAAACAGCTCACGCAGCTTAATATTAATAAAACAAACAACCCAATACAAAAATGGGCAGAAGATCTAAATAGACGTTTCTTCAAAGAAGTCACAGAGACGGCCAAGACGCACATGAAAAGCTGCTCAACACCACTAATTATTAGAGAAATGCAAATCAAAACGACAATGAGGTATCACCTCACACCTGTTAGAATCGGCATCATCAGAAAATCTACAAACAACAAATTCAGGGGAGGGTGTGGACAAAAGGAACCCTCTTCCACTATTGGTGGGAAGGTAAATTGATACAGTCACTATGGAGAACAGTATGGAGTTTCCTTAAAGAAACTAGAAATAGAATTACCATAGGATCCAGCAATCCCACTTCTGGGCATATAGCCAGAGACAACCATAAATCAAAAACACACATTCACCACAATGTTCATTGCAGCACTATATACAATAGCCAGGTAATGGAAGCAACCTAAATGCCCACAGACAGATGAATGGATAAAGATGTGGTACATACATAAAATGGGATATGACTCAGCCATGTAAAGGAATGAAACTGGGTTATTTGTAGAGAAGTCGGTGGATCTAGAGACTGTCATACAGAATGAAGTAAGTCAGAAAGAGCAAAACAAATATTCTGTATTAATGCATGTATGTGGAACCTAGATATATGGTACAGATGAACAGGTTTGCAGGGCAGAAATAGAGAAACAGAGGTAGAGAACAAACGTATGGACACCAAGTGGGGGAAGCCATGGGGTGATGGTGGTCAGATGAGTTGGGAGATAGGTATTGACCTGTATATATGTATATGAATAAAATAGATAACTAATAATAACCTGCTGTATAGAAAAATAAATATTATTAAACTGCAAAATTTTTAGAAATGAAATTTAAGAATAAAACAGAAAAAAAGTTCTTCCCTTCACACAGATGTATTTCTATGAATGAATTATTTCCATGCTTATATCAATAAATACATAAAAGATGAATAACTTCTAACTTGAACCAAAAAAGAAAAAAAAAACCTGAACCCAGCAGTTATACAGAGGAAAACCCTATCAGGGCACTTGTTCCAGTGGTAAACAATTTTGACATTCGTCAGAGGTGGGGAATCATCTCCCATACAGCCAGCAGCCCGGCCCCCCCACGCAAGGAGCATCCTCATTGCAAAGCTGGGGGACCGTGCCGAGGCCTCTGTGAGTAAACGTGAGCTGAGCCCCAGGCCAGCTGCTGCTGAACTGTTCCCACCCTTCCCAGGTAAAACACCTGAATATGTACAAGGGCTTGAAAGCCTAGAGGAAGGGCCGTGGAGCCACACCAGCGACAGCATGCAGGCCAACTTGGTGCCTGCAGGCCAGCCAGGATGGTCCTGGCCCCGGGCACTCTTCTAGAAGCTTTCCATTTCCCTGCCTGATATACCCCTCCTGTCCCGGCCATCATTCCTTTTTTTCCTTCCTCACCTCAGCCCGGAGAGAAATTCCAGTGGAAGTTATGGGTGACACATCCTCTTCTTTACAGGTGGCAGCCTGGCAACTCCTGCAGAAAGTCCAGCAGAGCCCCACTCACACCGGGCCACCAACAAAGCCGTGGACCCTCACACCCTCCCACCAGCACAGCCCCGAGACTGCTGACGGGGCAGAGAATATGGAATCAGGCACAGCTGCAGGGGCTATTGCTGCCTGGAGTGCTGTTTCTATCGACCTCAACTCACGCACACCTGGGGAGGGCTTGCCGGCAGGGTCAGGCTGCCCAGGTCAGCTAATCCTCAGCCCTCAGGGAATCACATTGCAGAAAATGGACCTCGCTAAGACAGAATATTAGCCAAGGAAAAAAAGGGCACAATGCCATTTGCAGCCCCGTAGATGAGTCTACAGGTAAGCACGTGACTTGTAGTAAGTCATAAAGTGAAAGACACATATCGTAGGATATCACTTATAGGTGTTACCTAAAAACGGATACCAGGGCAGATATTTCCACGGAGAAGGGCAATCACAGATTCATTAAACAAACTTATGGTTCACCAATGGAAAGGTGTGAGGATTGGATTCATTACGATATTGGGGTTAAGAGACATATACAAACACAGGTGAAATATATAATCACCAAAGACCTACGGAATGCCAAGAGAAGACTACTCAACATTCTGTCATAACGTACATGGGAAAAGGGTCCCAGGAAGAACAGACATATGTATATGTGTAACAGAACCACATCTTGCACACCTACAACAAGCAAACGTTGTAATCAAACTTGCTGTAATAAAAACTTAAAAATTAAATTAAAAACACGAACAAGAAGTAGTGAGACAAACTTGAGGGGCTTTCTCCTGGCACATTCCATTCTAAATTCCAATCTAGAACAGGCTTCCATTGAGGCTCTGTTGCCCTGGTAACCAGATTTGCTAAGGGAGAACTGCTGCCACCTTGTGGCCATTTCGCACAACAGCAGCTTTAATCCCAGCGCTACTGGTCAGTGGATATTCCAAATCATTGCAGGCCTGTAAATGACACCTGCCCTGAAAACAAATCCTGGGGTCATATATCGACCAAAAAGTTCAAAAGACGTCCATATTTCAAAACGACAGTTTCAAGAGGCATATTTCACGCACATTAGTGTTCTGCTTCTTTTGCTTTCTTTCTTTTTTGGTTAAAAAAAACGGGAATGGAAAAAGGCAACCCTCAGAATGGGCGAAAACGTTCGCAAACGAATCAATGGACAAGGGTTTAATCTCCAATATATATAAACAGCTCACGCAGCTTAATATTAATAAAACAAACAACCCAATACAAAAATGGGCAGAAGATCTAAATAGACGTTTCTTCAAAGAAGTCACAGAGACGGCCAAGACGCACATGAAAAGATGCTCAACACCACTAATTATTAGAGAAATGCAAATCAAAACGACAATGAGGTATCACCTCACACCTGTTAGAATTGGCATCATCAGAAAATCTACAAACAACAAATTCTGGGGAGGGTGTGGACAAAAGGAACCCTCTTCCACTATTGGTGGGAAGGTAAATTGATACAGTCACTATGGAGAACAGTATGGAGTTTCCTTAAAGAAACTAGAAATAGAATTACCATAGGATCCAGCAATCCCACTTCTGGGCATATAGCCAGAGAAAACCATAAATCAAAAACACACATTCACCACAATGTTCATTGCAGCACTATTTACAATAGCCAGGTAATGGAAGCAACCTAAATGCCCACAGACAGATGAATGGATAAAGATGTGGTACATACATAAAATGGGATATGACTCAGCCATGAAAAGGAATGAAACTGGGTTATTTGTAGAGAAGTCGGTGGATCTAGAGACTGTCATACAGAATGAAGTAAGTCAGAAAGAGCAAAACAAATATTCTGTATTAATGCATGTATGTGGAACCTAGATATATGGTACAGATGAACAGGTTTGCAGGGCAGAAATAGAGAAACAGAGGTAGAGAACAAACGTATGGACACCAAGTGGGGGAAGCCATGGGGTGATGGTGGTCAGATGAGTTGGGAGATAGGTATTGACCTGTATATATGTATATGAATAAAATAGATAACTAATAATAACCTGCTGTATCGAAAAATAAATATAATTAAACTGCAAAATTTTTAGAAATGAAATTTAAAAATAAAACAGAAAAAAGTTCTTCCCTTCACACAGATGTATTTCTATGAATGAATTATTTCCATGCTTATATCAATAAATACATAAAAGATGAATAAATTCTAACTTGAACCAAAAAAGAAAAAAAAAACCTGAACCCAGCAGTTATACAGAGGAAAACCCTATCAGGGCACTTGCTCCAGCGGTAAACAATTCTGACATTGGTCAGAGGTGGGGAATCATCTCCCATACAGCCAGCAGCCCGGCCCCCCCACGCAAGGAGCGTCGTCATTGCAAAGCTGGGGGACCGTGCCGAGGCCTCTGTGAGTAAACGTGAGCTGAGCCCCAGGCCAGCTGCTGCTGAACTGTTCCCACCCTTCCCAGGTAAAACACCTGAATATGTACAAGGGCTTGAAAGCCTAGAGGAAGGGCCGTGGAGCCACACCAGCGACAGCATGCAGGCCAACTTGGTGCCTGCAGGCCAGCCAGGATGGTCCTGGCCCCGGGCACTCTTCTAGAAGCTTTCCATTTCCCTGCCTGATATACCCCTCCTGTCCCGGCCATCATTCCTTTTTTTCCTTCCTCACCTCAGCCCGGAGAGAAATTCCAGTGGAAGTTATGGGTGACACATCCTCTTCTTTACAGGTGGCAGCCTGGCAACTCCTGCAGAAAGTCCAGCAGAGCCCCACTCACACCGGGCCACCAACAAAGCCGTGGACCCTCACACCCTCCCACCAGCACAGCCCCGAGACTGCTGACGGGGCAGAGAATATGGAATCAGGCACAGCTGCAGGGGCTATTGCTGCCTGGAGTGCTGTTTCTATCGACCTCAACCCACGCACACCTGGGGAGGGCTTGCCGGCAGGGTCAGGCTGCCCAGGTCAGCTAATCCTCAGCCCTCAGGGAATCACATTGCAGAAAATGCACCTCGCTAAGACAGAATATTAGCAAAGGAAAAAAAGGGCACAATGCCATTTGCAGCCCCGTAGATGAGTCTACAGGTAAGCACGGGACTTGTAGTAAGTCAGAAAGTGAAAGACACATATCGTAGGATATCACTTATAGGTGTTACCTAAAAACGGATACCAGGGCAGATATTTCCACGGAGAAGGGCAATCACAGATTTATTAAACAAACTTATGGTTCACCAATGGAAAGGTGTGAGGATTGGATTCATTACGATATTGGGGTTAAGAGACATATACAAACACAGGTGAAATATATAATCACCAAAGACCTACGGAATGCCAAGAGAAGACTACTCAACATTCTGTCATAATGTACATGGGAAAAGGGTCCCAGGAAGAACAGACATATGTATATGTGTAACAGAACCACATCTTGCACACCTAAAACAAGCAAACGTTGTAATCAAACTTGCTGTAATAAAAAATTAAAAATTAAATTAAAAACACGAACAAGAAGTAGTGAGACAAATTTGAGGGGCTTTCTCCTGGCACATTCCATTCTAAATTCCAATCTAGAACAGGCTTCCATTGAGGCTCTGTTGCCCTAGTAACCAGATTTGCTAAGGGGGAACTGCTGCCACCTTGTGGCCATTTCACACAACAGCAGCTTTAATCCCAGCGCTAATGGTCAGTGGATATTCCAAATCATTGCAGGCCTGTAAATGACACCTGCCCTGAAAACAAATCCTGGGGTCATATATCGACCAAAAAGTTCAAAAGACGTCCATATTTCAAAACGACAGTTTCAAGAGGCATATTTCACGCACATTAGTGTTCTGCTTCTTTTGCTTTCTTTCTTTTTTGGTTAAAAAAAAAACGGGAATGGAAAAAGGCAACCCTCAGAATGGGCGAAAACGTTCGCAAACGAATCAATGGACAAGGGTTTAATCTCCAATATATATAAACAGCTCACGCAGCTTAATATTAATAAAACAAACAACCCAATACAAAAATGGGCAGAAGATCTAAATAGACGTTTCTTCAAAGAAGTCACAGAGACGGCCAAGACGCACATGAAAAGCTGCTCAACACCACTAATTATTAGAGAAATGCAAATCAAAACGACAATGAGGTATCACCTCACACCTGTTAGAATCGGCATCATCAGAAAATCTACAAACAACAAATTCTGGGGAGGGTGTGGACAAAAGGAACCCTCTTCCACTATTAGTGGGAAGGTAAATTGATACAGTCACTATGGAGAACAGTATGGAGTTTCCTTAAAGAAACTAGGAATAGAATTACCATAGGATCCAGCAATCCCACTTCTGGGCATATACACAGAGACAACCATAAATCAAAAACACACATTCACCACAATGTTCATTGCAGCACTATTTACAATAGCCAGGTAATGGAAGCAACCTAAATGCCCACAGACAGACGAATGGATAAAGATGTGGTACATACATAAAATGGGATATGACTCAGCCATGAAAAGGAATGAAACTGGGTTATTTGTAGAGAAGTCGGTGGATCTAGAGACTGTCATACAGAATGAAGTAAGTCAGAAAGAGCAAAACAAATATTCTGTATTAATGCATGTATGTGGAACCTAGATATATGGTACAGATGAACAGGTTTGCAGGGCAGAAATAGAGAAACAGAGGTAGAGAACAAACGTATGGACACCAAGTGGGGGAAGCCATGGGGTGTTGGTGGTCAGATGAGTTGGGAGATAGGTATTGACCTGTATATATGTATATGAATAAAATAGATAACTAATAATAACCTGCTGTATAGAAAAATAAATATGATTAAACTGCAAAATTTTTAGAAATGAAATTTAAAAATAAAACAGAAAAAAAGTTCTTCCCTTCACACAGATGTATTTCTATGAATGAATTATTTCCATGCTTATATCAATAAATACATAAAAGATGAATAACTTCTAACTTGAACCAAAAAAGAAAAAAAAAATCCTGTACCCAGCAGTTATACAGAGGAAAACCCTATCAGGGCACTTGTTCCAGCGGTAAACAATTCTGAGATTGGTCAGAGGTGGGGAATCATCTCCCATACAGCCAGCAGCCCGGCCCCCCCACGCAAGGAGCGTCCTGATTGCAAAGCTGGGGGACAGTGCCGAGGCCTCTGTGAGTAAACGTGAGCTGAGCCCCAGGCCAGCTGCTGCTGAACTGTTCCCACCCTTCCCAGGTAAAACACCTGAATATGTACAAGGGCTTGAAAGCCTAGAGGAAGGGCCGTGGAGCCACACCAGCGACAGCACGCAGGCCAACTTGGTGCCTGCAGGCCAGCCAGGATGGTCCTGGCCCCGGGCGCTCTTCTGGAAGCTTTCCATTTCCCTGCCTGAGATACCACTCCTGTCCCGGCCCCCACTCTTTTTTTTCCTCCCTCACCTCAGCCCGGAGAGAAATTCCAGTGGAAATTATGGGTGACACATCCTCTTCTTTACAGGTGGCAACCTGGCAACTCCTGCAGAAATTCCAGCAGAGCCCCACTCACACCGGGCCACCAACAAAGCCGTGGACCCTCACACCCTCCCACCAGCACAGCCCCGAGACTGCTGACGGGGCAGAGAATATGGAGTCAGGCACAGCTGCAGGGGCTATTGCTGCCTGGAGTGCTGTTTCTATTGAACTCAACCCAGGCACACCTGGGGAGGGCTTGCCGGCAGGGTCAGGCTGCCCAGGTCAGCTAATCCTCAGCCCTCAGGGAATCACATTGCAGAAAATGGACCTCGCTAAGACAGAATATTAGCCAAGGAAAAAAAGGGCACAATGCCATTTGCAGCCCCGTAGATGAGTCTACAGGTAAGCACGGGACTTGTAGTAAGTCAGAAAGTGAAAGACACATATCGTAGGATATCACTTATAGGTGTTACCTAAAAACGGATACCAGGGCAGATATTTCCACGGAGAAGGGCAATCACAGATTCATTAAACAAACTTATGGTTCACCAATGGAAAGGTGTGAGGATTGGATTCATTACGATATTGGGGTTAAGAGACATATACAAACACAGGTGAAATATATAATCACCAAAGACCTACGGAATGCCAAGAGAAGACTACTCAACATTCTGTCATAACGTACATGGGAAAAGGGTCCCAGGAAGAACAGACATATGTATATGTGTAAAAGAACCACATCTTGCACACCTACAACAAGCAAACGTTGTAATCAAACTTGCTGTAATAAAAAATTAAAAATTAAATTAAAAACACGAACAAGAAGTAGTGAGACAAACTTGAGGGGCTTTCTCCTGGCACATTTCATTCTAAATTCCAATCTAGAACAGGCTTCCATTGAGGCTCTGTTGCCCTGGTAACCAGATTTGCTAAGGGAGAACTGCTGCCACCTTGTGGCCATTTCGCACAACAGCAGCTTTAATCCCAGCGCTACTGGTCAGTGGATATTCCAAATCATTGCAGGCCTGTAAATGACACCTGCCCTGAAAACAAATCCTGGGGTCATATATCGACCAAAAAGTTCAAAAGACGTCCATATTTCAAAACGACAGTTTCAAGAGGCATATTTCACGCACATTAGTGTTCTGCTTCTTTTGCTTTCTTTCTTTTTTGGTTAAAAAAAAAACGGGAATGGAAAAAGGCAACCCTCAGAATGGGCGAAAACGTTCGCAAACGAATCAATGGACAAGGGTTTAATCTCCAATATATATAAACAGCTCACGCAGCTTAATATTAATAAAACAAACAACCCAATACAAAAATGGGCAGAAGATCTAAATAGACGTTTCTTCAAAGAAGTCACAGAGACGGCCAAGACGCACATGAAAAGATGCTCAACACCACTAATTATTAGAGAAATGCAAATCAAAACGACAATGAGGTATCACCTCACACCTGTTAGAATCGGCATCATCAGAAAATCTACAAACAACAAATTCTGGGGAGGGTGTGGACAAAAGGAACCCTCTTCCACTATTGGTGGGAAGGTAAATTGATACAGTCACTATGGAGAACAGTATGGAGTTTCCTTAAAGAAACTAGAAATAGAATTACCATAGGATCCAGCAATCCCACTTCTGGGCATATACACAGAGACAACCATAAATCAAAAACACACATTCACCACAATGTTCATTGCAGCACTATTTACAATAGCCAGGTAATGGAAGCAACCTAAATGCCCACAGACAGATGAATGGATAAAGATGTGGTACATACATAAAATGGGATATGACTCAGCCATGAAAAGGAATGAAACTGGGTTATTTGTAGAGAAGTCGGTGGATCTAGAGACTGTCATACAGAATGAAGTAAGTCAGAAAGAGCAAAACAAATATTCTGTATTAATGCATGTATGTGGAACCTAGATATATGGTACAGATGAACAGGTTTGCAGGGCAGAAATAGAGAAACAGAGGTAGAGAACAAACGTATGGACACCAAGTGGGGGAAGCCATGGGGTGATGGTGGTCAGATGAGTTGGGAGATAGGTATTGACCTGTATATATGTATATGAATAAAATAGATAACTAATAATAACCTGCTGTATCGAAAAATAAATATAATTAAACTGCAAAATTTTTAGAAATGAAATTTAAAAATAAAACAGAAAAAAGTTCTTCCCTTCACACAGATGTATTTCTATGAATGAATTATTTCCATGCTTATATCAATAAATACATAAAAGATGAATAAATTCTAACTTGAACCAAAAAAGAAAAAAAAAAACCTGAACCCAGCAGTTATACAGAGGAAAACCCTATCAGGGCACTTGCTCCAGCGGTAAACAATTCTGACATTGGTCAGAGGTGGGGAATCATCTCCCATACAGCCAGCAGCCCGGCCCCCCCACGCAAGGAGCGTCGTCATTGCAAAGCTGGGGGACCGTGCCGAGGCCTCTGTGAGTAAACGTGAGCTGAGCCCCAGGCCAGCTGCTGCTGAACTGTTCCCACCCTTCCCAGGTAAAACACCTGAATATGTACAAGGGCTTGAAAGCCTAGAGGAAGGGCCGTGGAGCCACACCAGCGACAGCATGCAGGCCAACTTGGTGCCTGCAGGCCAGCCAGGATGGTCCTGGCCCCGGGCACTCTTCTAGAAGCTTTCCATTTCCCTGCCTGATATACCCCTCCTGTCCCGGCCATCATTCCTTTTTTTCCTTCCTCACCTCAGCCCGGAGAGAAATTCCAGTGGAAGTTATGGGTGACACATCCTCTTCTTTACAGGTGGCAGCCTGGCAACTCCTGCAGAAAGTCCAGCAGAGCCCCACTCACACCGGGCCACCAACAAAGCCGTGGACCCTCACACCCTCCCACCAGCACAGCCCCGAGACTGCTGACGGGGCAGAGAATATGGAATCAGGCACAGCTGCAGGGGCTATTGCTGCCTGGAGTGCTGTTTCTATCGACCTCAACCCAGGCACACCTGGGGAGGGCTTGCCGGGAGGGTCAGGCTGCCCAGGTCAGCTAATCCTCAGCCCTCAGGGAATCACATTGCAGAAAATGGACCTCGCTAAGACAGAATATTAGCCAAGGAAAAAAAGAGCACAATGCCATTTGCAGCCCCGTAGATGAGTCTACAGGTAATCACGTGACTTGTAGTAAGTCAGAAAGTGAAAGACACATATCGTAGGATATCACTTATAGGTGTTACCTAAAAACGGATACCAGGGCAGATATTTCCACGGAGAAGGGCAATCACAGATTCATTAAACAAACTTATGGTTCACCAATGGAAAGGTGTGAGGATTGGATTCATTACGATATTGGGGTTAAGAGACATATACAAACACAGGTGAAATATATAATCACCAAAGACCTACGGAATGCCAAGAGAAGACTACTCAACATTCTGTCATAACGTACATGGGAAAAGGGTCCCAGGAAGAACAGACATATGTATATGTGTAAAAGAACCACATCTTGCACACCTACAACAAGCAAACGTTGTAATCAAACTTGCTGTAATAAAAAATTAAAAATTAAATTAAAAACACGAACAAGAAGTAGTGAGACAAACTTGAGGGGCTTTCTCCTGGCACATTCCATTCTAAATTCCAATCTAGAACAGGCTTCCATTGAGGCTCTGTTGCCCTGGTAACCAGATTTGCTAAGGGAGAACTGCTGCCACCTTGTGGCCATTTCGCACAACAGCAGCTTTAATCCCAGCGCTACTGGTCAGTGGATATTCCAAATCATTGCAGGCCTGTAAATGACACCTGCCCTGAAAACAAATCCTGGGGTCATATATCGACCAAAAAGTTCAAAAGACGTCCATATTTCAAAACGACAGTTTCAAGAGGCATATTTCACGCACATTAGTGTTCTGCTTCTTTTGCTTTCTTTCTTTTTTGGTTAAAAAAAACGGGAATGGAAAAAGGCAACCCTCAGAATGGGCGAAAACGTTCGCAAACGAATCAATGGACAAGGGTTTAATCTCCAATATATATAAACAGCTCACGCAGCTTAATATTAATAAAACAAACAACCCAATACAAAAATGGGCAGAAGATCTAAATAGACGTTTCTTCAAAGAAGTCACAGAGACGGCCAAGACGCACATGAAAAGCTGCTCAACACCACTAATTATTAGAGAAATGCAAATCAAAACGACAATGAGGTATCACCTCACACCTGTTAGAATCGGCATCATCAGAAAATCTACAAACAACAAATTCTGGGGAGGGTGTGGACAAAAGGAACCCTCTTCCACTATTGGTGGGAAGGTAAATTGATACAGTCACTATGGAGAACAGTATGGAGTTTCCTTAAAGAAACTAGAAATAGAATTACCATAGGATCCAGCAATCCCACTTCTGGGCATATAGCCAGAGAAAACCATAAATCAAAAACACACATTCACCACAATGTTCATTGCAGCACTATTTACAATAGCCAGGTAATGGAAGCAACCTAAATGCCCACAGACAGATAAATGGATAAAGATGTGGTACATACATAAAATGGGATATGACTCAGCCATGAAAAGGAATGAAACTGGGTTATTTGTAGAGAAGTCGGTGGATCTAGAGACTGTCATACAGAATGAAGTAAGTCAGAAAGAGCAAAACAAATATTCTGTATTAATGCATGTATGTGGAACCTAGATATATGGTACAGATGAACAGGTTTGCATGGCAGAAATAGAGAAACAGAGGTAGAGAACAAACGTATGGACACCAAGTGGGGGAAGCCATGGGGTGATGGTGGTCAGATGAGTTGGGAGATAGGTATTGACCTGTATATATGTATATGAATAAAATAGATAACTAATAATAACCTGCTGTATCGAAAAATAAATATAATTAAACTGCAAAATTTTTAGAAATGAAATTTAAAAATAAAACAGAAAAAAGTTCTTCCCTTCACACAGATGTATTTCTATGAATGAATTATTTCCATGCTTATATCAATAAATACATAAAAGATGAATAAATTCTAACTTGAACCAAAAAAGAAAAAAAAACCTGAACCCAGCAGTTATACAGAGGAAAACCCTATCAGGGCACTTGCTCCAGCGGTAAACAATTCTGACATTGGTCAGAGGTGGGGAATCATCTCCCATACAGCCAGCAGCCCGGCCCCCCCACGCAAGGAGCGTCGTCATTGCAAAGCTGGGGGACCGTGCCGAGGCCTCTGTGAGTAAACGTGAGCTGAGCCCCAGGCCAGCTGCTGCTGAACTGTTCCCACCCTTCCCAGGTAAAACACCTGAATATGTACAAGGGCTTGAAAGCCTAGAGGAAGGGCCGTGGAGCCACACCAGCGACAGCATGCAGGCCAACTTGGTGCCTGCAGGCCAGCCAGGATGGTCCTGGCCCCGGGCACTCTTCTAGAAGCTTTCCATTTCCCTGCCTGATATACCCCTCCTGTCCCGGCCATCATTCCTTTTTTTCCTTCCTCACCTCAGCCCGGAGAGAAATTCCAGTGGAAGTTATGGGTGACACATCCTCTTCTTTACAGGTGGCAGCCTGGCAACTCCTGCAGAAAGTCCAGCAGAGCCCCACTCACACCGGGCCACCAACAAAGCCGTGGACCCTCACACCCTCCCACCAGCACAGCCCCGAGACTGCTGACGGGGCAGAGAATATGGAATCAGGCACAGCTGCAGGGGCTATTGCTGCCTGGAGTGCTGTTTCTATCGACCTCAACCCACGCACACCTGGGGAGGGCTTGCCGGGAGGGTCAGGCTGCCCAGGTCAGCTAATCCTCAGCCCTCAGGGAATCACATTGCAGAAAATGGACCTCGCTAAGACAGAATATTAGCCAAGGAAAAAAAGAGCACAATGCCATTTGCAGCCCCGTAAATGAGTCTACAGGTAATCACGTGACTTGTAGTAAGTCAGAAAGTGAAAGACACATATCGTAGGATATCACTTATAGGTGTTACCTAAAAACGGATACCAGGGCAGATATTTCCACGGAGAAGGGCAATCACAGATTCATTAAACAAACTTATGGTTCACCAATGGAAAGGTGTGAGGATTGGATTCATTACGATATTGGGGTTAAGAGACATATACAAACACAGGTGAAATATATAATCACCAAAGACCTACGGAATGCCAAGAGAAGACTACTCAACATTCTGTCATAACGTACATGGGAAAAGGGTCCCAGGAAGAACAGACATATGTATATGTGTAAAAGAACCACATCTTGCACACCTACAACAAGCAAACGTTGTAATCAAACTTGCTGTAATAAAAAATTAAAAATTAAATTAAAAACACGAACAAGAAGTAGTGAGACAAACTTGAGGGGCTTTCTCCTGGCACATTCCATTCTAAATTCCAATCTAGAACAGGCTTCCATTGAGGCTCTGTTGCCCTGGTAACCAGATTTGCTAAGGGAGAACTGCTGCCACCTTGTGGCCATTTCGCACAACAGCAGCTTTAATCCCAGCGCTACTGGTCAGTGGATATTCCAAATCATTGCAGGCCTGTAAATGACACCTGCCCTGAAAACAAATCCTGGGGTCATATATCGACCAAAAAGTTCAAAAGACGTCCATATTTCAAAACGACAGTTTCAAGAGGCATATTTCACGCACATTAGTGTTCTGCTTCTTTTGCTTTCTTTCTTTTTTGGTTAAAAAAAAACGGGAATGGAAAAAGGCAACCCTCAGAATGGGCGAAAACGTTCGCAAACGAATCAATGGACAAGGGTTTAATCTCCAATATATATAAACAGCTCACGCAGCTTAATATTAATAAAACAAACAACCCAATACAAAAATGGGCAGAAGATCTAAATAGACGTTTCTTCAAAGAAGTCACAGAGACGGCCAAGACGCACATGAAAAGCTGCTCAACACCACTAATTATTAGAGAAATGCAAATCAAAACGACAATGAGGTATCACCTCACACCTGTTAGAATCGGCATCATCAGAAAATCTACAAACAACAAATTCTGGGGAGGGTGTGGACAAAAGGAACCCTCTTCCACTATTGGTGGGAAGGTAAATTGATACAGTCACTATGGAGAACAGTATAGAGTTTCCTTAAAGAAACTAGAAATAGAATTACCATAGGATCCAGCAATCCCACTTCTGGGCATATAGCCAGAGAAAACCATAAATCAAAAACACACATTCACCACAATGTTCATTGCAGCACTATTTACAATAGCCAGGTAATGGAAGCAACCTAAATGCCCACAGACAGATGAATGGATAAAGATGTGGTACATACATAAAATGGGATATGACTCAGCCATGAAAAGGAATGAAACTGGGTTATTTGTAGAGAAGTCGGTGGATCTAGAGACTGTCATACAGAATGAAGTAAGTCAGAAAGAGCAAAACAAATATTCTGTATTAATGCATGTATGTGGAACCTAGATATATGGTACAGATGAACAGGTTTGCAGGGCAGAAATAGAGAAACAGAGGTAGAGAACAAACGTATGGACACCAAGTGGGGGAAGCCATGGGGTGATGGTGGTCAGATGAGTTGGGAGATAGGTATTGACCTGTATATATGTATATGAATAAAATAGATAACTAATAATAACCTGCTGTATCGAAAAATAAATATAATTAAACTGCAAAATTTTTAGAAATGAAATTTAAAAATAAAACAGAAAAAAGTTCTTCCCTTCACACAGATGTATTTCTATGAATGAATTATTTCCATGCTTATATCAATAAATACATAAAAGATGAATAAATTCTAACTTGAACCAAAAAAGAAAAAAAAAACCTGAACCCAGCAGTTATACAGAGGAAAACCCTATCAGGGCACTTGCTCCAGCGGTAAACAATTCTGAGATTGGTCAGAGGTGGGGAATCATCTCCCATACAGCCAGCAGCCCGGCCCCCCCACGCAAGGAGCGTCATCATTGCAAAGCTGGGGGACCGTGCCGAGGCCTCTGTGAGTAAACGTGAGCTGAGCCCCAGGCCAGCTGCTGCTGAACTGTTCCCACCCTTCCCAGGTAAAACACCTGAATATGTACAAGGGCTTGAAAGCCTAGAGGAAGGGCCGTGGAGCCACACCAGCGACAGCATGCAGGCCAACTTGGTGCCTGCAGGCCAGCCAGGATGGTCCTGGCCCCGGGCACTCTTCTAGAAGCTTTCCATTTCCCTGCCTGATATACCCCTCCTGTCCCGGCCATCATTCCTTTTTTTCCTTCCTCACCTCAGCCCGGAGAGAAATTCCAGTGGAAGTTATGGGTGACACATCCTCTTCTTTACAGGTGGCAGCCTGGCAACTCCTGCAGAAAGTCCAGCAGAGCCCCACTCACACCGGGCCACCAACAAAGCCGTGGACCCTCACACCCTCCCACCAGCACAGCCCCGAGACTGCTGACGGGGCAGAGAATATGGAATCAGGCACAGCTGCAGGGGCTATTGCTGCCTGGAGTGCTGTTTCTATCGACCTCAACCCACGCACACCTGGGGAGGGCTTGCCGGGAGGGTCAGGCTGCCCAGGTCAGCTAATCCTCAGCCCTCAGGGAATCACATTGCAGAAAATGGACCTCGCTAAGACAGAATATTAGCCAAGGAAAAAAAGAGCACAATGCCATTTGCAGCCCCGTAGATGAGTCTACAGGTAATCACGTGACTTGTAGTAAGTCAGAAAGTGAAAGACACATATCGTAGGATATCACTTATAGGTGTTACCTAAAAACGGATACCAGGGCAGATATTTCCACGGAGAAGGGCAATCACAGATTCATTAAACAAACTTATGGTTCACCAATGGAAAGGTGTGAGGATTGGATTCATTACGATATTGGGGTTAAGAGACATATACAAACACAGGTGAAATATATAATCACCAAAGACCTACGGAATGCCAAGAGAAGACTACTCAACATTCTGTCATAACGTACATGGGAAAAGGGTCCCAGGAAGAACAGACATATGTATATGTGTAAAAGAACCACATCTTGCACACCTACAACAAGCAAACGTTGTAATCAAACTTGCTGTAATAAAAAATTAAAAATTAAATTAAAAACACGAACAAGAAGTAGTGAGACAAACTTGAGGGGCTTTCTCCTGGCACATTCCATTCTAAATTCCAATCTAGAACAGGCTTCCATTGAGGCTCTGTTGCCCTGGTAACCAGATTTGCTAAGGGAGAACTGCTGCCACCTTGTGGCCATTTCGCACAACAGCAGCTTTAATCCCAGCGCTACTGGTCAGTGGATATTCCAAATCATTGCAGGCCTGTAAATGACACCTGCCCTGAAAACAAATCCTGGGGTCATATATCGACCAAAAAGTTCAAAAGACGTCCATATTTCAAAACGACAGTTTCAAGAGGCATATTTCACGCACATTAGTGTTCTGCTTCTTTTGCTTTCTTTCTTTTTTGGTTAAAAAAAAACGGGAATGGAAAAAGGCAACCCTCAGAATGGGCGAAAACGTTCGCAAACGAATCAATGGACAAGGGTTTAATCTCCAATATATATAAACAGCTCACGCAGCTTAATATTAATAAAACAAACAACCCAATACAAAAATGGGCAGAAGATCTAAATAGACGTTTCTTCAAAGAAGTCACAGAGACGGCCAAGACGCACATGAAAAGCTGCTCAACACCACTAATTATTAGAGAAATGCAAATCAAAACGACAATGAGGTATCACCTCACACCTGTTAGAATCGGCATCATCAGAAAATCTACAAACAACAAATTCAGGGGAGGGTGTGGACAAAAGGAACCCTCTTCCACTATTGGTGGGAAGGTAAATTGATACAGTCACTATGGAGAACAGTATGGAGTTTCCTTAAAGAAACTAGAAATAGAATTACCATAGGATCCAGCAATCCCACTTCTGGGCATATAGCCAGAGACAACCATAAATCAAAAACACACATTCACCACAATGTTCATTGCAGCACTATATACAATAGCCAGGTAATGGAAGCAACCTAAATGCCCACAGACAGATGAATGGATAAAGATGTGGTACATACATAAAATGGGATATGACTCAGCCATGAAAAGGAATGAAACTGGGTTATTTGTAGAGAAGTCGGTGGATCTAGAGACTGTCATACAGAATGAAGTAAGTCAGAAAGAGCAAAACAAATATTCTGTATTAATGCATGTATGTGGAACCTAGATATATGGTACAGATGAACAGGTTTGCAGGGCAGAAATAGAGAAACAGAGGTAGAGAACAAACGTATGGACACCAAGTGGGGGAAGCCATGGGGTGATGGTGGTCAGATGAGTTGGGAGATAGGTATTGACCTGTATATATGTATATGAATAAAATAGATAACTAATAATAACCTGCTGTATAGAAAAATAAATATTATTAAACTGCAAAATTTTTAGAAATGAAATTTAAGAATAAAACAGAAAAAAAGTTCTTCCCTTCACACAGATGTATTTCTATGAATGAATTATTTCCATGCTTATATCAATAAATACATAAAAGATGAATAACTTCTAACTTGAACCAAAAAAGAAAAAAAAACCTGAACCCAGCAGTTATACAGAGGAAAACCCTATCAGGGCACTTGTTCCAGTGGTAAACAATTTTGACATTCGTCAGAGGTGGGGAATCATCTCCCATACAGCCAGCAGCCCGGCCCCCCCACGCAAGGAGCATCCTCATTGCAAAGCTGGGGGACCGTGCCGAGGCCTCTGTGAGTAAACGTGAGCTGAGCCCCAGGCCAGCTGCTGCTGAACTGTTCCCACCCTTCCCAGGTAAAACACCTGAATATGTACAAGGGCTTGAAAGCCTAGAGGAAGGGCCGTGGAGCCACACCAGCGACAGCATGCAGGCCAACTTGGTGCCTGCAGGCCAGCCAGGATGGTCCTGGCCCCGGGCACTCTTCTAGAAGCTTTCCATTTCCCTGCCTGATATACCCCTCCTGTCCCGGCCATCATTCCTTTTTTTCCTTCCTCACCTCAGCCCGGAGAGAAATTCCAGTGGAAGTTATGGGTGACACATCCTCTTCTTTACAGGTGGCAGCCTGGCAACTCCTGCAGAAAGTCCAGCAGAGCCCCACTCACACCGGGCCACCAACAAAGCCGTGGACCCTCACACCCTCCCACCAGCACAGCCCCGAGACTGCTGACGGGGCAGAGAATATGGAATCAGGCACAGCTGCAGGGGCTATTGCTGCCTGGAGTGCTGTTTCTATCGACCTCAACCCAGGCACACCTGGGGAGGGCTTGCCGGGAGGGTCAGGCTGCCCAGGTCAGCTAATCCTCAGCCCTCAGGGAATCACATTGCAGAAAATGGACCTCGCTAAGACAGAATATTAGCCAAGGAAAAAAAGAGCACAATGCCATTTGCAGCCCCGTAGATGAGTCTACAGGTAATCACGTGACTTGTAGTAAGTCAGAAAGTGAAAGACACATATCGTAGGATATCACTTATAGGTGTTACCTAAAAACGGATACCAGGGCAGATATTTCCACGGAGAAGGGCAATCACAGATTCATTAAACAAACTTATGGTTCACCAATGGAAAGGTGTGAGGATTGGATTCATTACGATATTGGGGTTAAGAGACATATACAAACACAGGTGAAATATATAATCACCAAAGACCTACGGAATGCCAAGAGAAGACTACTCAACATTCTGTCATAACGTACATGGGAAAAGGGTCCCAGGAAGAACAGACATATGTATATGTGTAAAAGAACCACATCTTGCACACCTACAACAAGCAAACGTTGTAATCAAACTTGCTGTAATAAAAAATTAAAAATTAAATTAAAAACACGAACAAGAAGTAGTGAGACAAACTTGAGGGGCTTTCTCCTGGCACATTCCATTCTAAATTCCAATCTAGAACAGGCTTCCATTGAGGCTCTGTTGCCCTGGTAACCAGATTTGCTAAGGGAGAACTGCTGCCACCTTGTGGCCATTTCGCACAACAGCAGCTTTAATCCCAGCGCTACTGGTCAGTGGATATTCCAAATCATTGCAGGCCTGTAAATGACACCTGCCCTGAAAACAAATCCTGGGGTCATATATCGACCAAAAAGTTCAAAAGACGTCCATATTTCAAAACGACAGTTTCAAGAGGCATATTTCACGCACATTAGTGTTCTGCTTCTTTTGCTTTCTTTCTTTTTTGGTTAAAAAAAAAACGGGAATGGAAAAAGGCAACCCTCAGAATGGGCGAAAACGTTCGCAAACGAATCAATGGACAAGGGTTTAATCTCCAATATATATAAACAGCTCACGCAGCTTAATATTAATAAAACAAACAACCCAATACAAAAATGGGCAGAAGATCTAAATAGACGTTTCTTCAAAGAAGTCACAGAGACGGCCAAGACGCACATGAAAAGATGCTCAACACCACTAATTATTAGAGAAATGCAACTCAAAACGACAATGAGGTATCACCTCACACCTGTTAGAATTGGCATCATCAGAAAATCTACAAACAACAAATTCTGGGGAGGGTGTGGACAAAAGGAACCCTCTTCCACTATTGGTGGGAAGGTAAATTGATACAGTCACTATGGAGAACAGTATGGAGTTTCCTTAAAGAAACTAGAAATAGAATTACCATAGGATCCAGCAATCCCACTTCTGGGCATATAGCCAGAGAAAACCATAAATCAAAAACACACATTCACCACAATGTTCATTGCAGCACTATTTACAATAGCCAGGTAATGGAAGCAACCTAAATGCCCACAGACAGATGAATGGATAAAGATGTGGTACATACATAAAATGGGATATGACTCAGCCATGAAAAGGAATGAAACTGGGTTATTTGTAGAGAAGTCGGTGGATCTAGAGACTGTCATACAGAATGAAGTAAGTCAGAAAGAGCAAAACAAATATTCTGTATTAATGCATGTATGTGGAACCTAGATATATGGTACAGATGAACAGGTTTGCAGGGCAGAAATAGAGAAACAGAGGTAGAGAACAAACGTATGGACACCAAGTGGGGGAAGCCATGGGGTGATGGTGGTCAGATGAGTTGGGAGATAGGTATTGACCTGTATATATGTATATGAATAAAATAGATAACTAATAATAACCTGCTGTATCGAAAAATAAATATAATTAAACTGCAAAATTTTTAGAAATGAAATTTAAAAATAAAACAGAAAAAAGTTCTTCCCTTCACACAGATGTATTTCTATGAATGAATTATTTCCATGCTTATATCAATAAATACATAAAAGATGAATAAATTCTAACTTGAACCAAAAAAGAAAAAAAAAACCTGAACCCAGCAGTTATACAGAGGAAAACCCTATCAGGGCACTTGCTCCAGCGGTAAACAATTCTGACATTGGTCAGAGGTGGGGAATCATCTCCCATACAGCCAGCAGCCCGGCCCCCCCACGCAAGGAGCGTCGTCATTGCAAAGCTGGGGGACCGTGCCGAGGCCTCTGTGAGTAAACGTGAGCTGAGCCCCAGGCCAGCTGCTGCTGAACTGTTCCCACCCTTCCCAGGTAAAACACCTGAATATGTACAAGGGCTTGAAAGCCTAGAGGAAGGGCCGTGGAGCCACACCAGCGACAGCATGCAGGCCAACTTGGTGCCTGCAGGCCAGCCAGGATGGTCCTGGCCCCGGGCACTCTTCTAGAAGCTTTCCATTTCCCTGCCTGATATACCCCTCCTGTCCCGGCCATCATTCCTTTTTTTCCTTCCTCACCTCAGCCCGGAGAGAAATTCCAGTGGAAGTTATGGGTGACACATCCTCTTCTTTACAGGTGGCAGCCTGGCAACTCCTGCAGAAAGTCCAGCAGAGCCCCACTCACACCGGGCCACCAACAAAGCCGTGGACCCTCACACCCTCCCACCAGCACAGCCCCGAGACTGCTGACGGGGCAGATAATATGGAATCAGGCACAGCTGCAGGGGCTATTGCTGCCTGGAGTGCTGTTTCTATCGACCTCAACCCACGCACACCTGGGGTGGGCTTGCCGGCAGGGTCAGGCTGCCCAGGTCAGCTAATCCTCAGCCCTCAGGGAATCACATTGCAGAAAATGGACCTCGCTAAGACAGAATATTAGCCAAGGAGAAAAAGAGCACAATGCCATTTGTAGCCCCGTAGATGAGTCTACAGGTAATCACGTGACTTGTAGTAAGTCAGAAAGTGAAAGACACATATCGTAGGATATCACTTATAGGTGTTACCTAAAAACGGATACCAGGGCAGATATTTCCACGGAGAAGGGCAATCACAGATTCATTAAACAAACTTATGGTTCACCAATGGAAAGGTGTGAGGATTGGATTCATTACGATATTGGGGTTAAGAGACATATACAAACACAGGTGAAATATATAATCACCAAAGACCTACGGAATGCCAAGAGAAGACTACTCAACATTCTGTCATAACGTACATGGGAAAAGGGTCCCAGTAAGAACAGACATATGTATATGTGTAAAAGAACCACATCTTGCACACCTACAACAAGCAAACGTTGTAATCAAACTTGCTGTAATAAAAAATTAAAAATTAAATTAAAAACACGAACAAGAAGTAGTGAGACAAACTTGAGGGGCTTTCTCCTGGCACATTCCATTCTAAATTCCAATCTAGAACAGGCTTCCATTGAGGCTCTGTTGCCCTGGTAACCAGATTTGCTAAGGGAGAACTGCTGCCACCTTGTGGCCATTTCGCACAACAGCAGCTTTAATCCCAGCGCTACTGGTCAGTGGATATTCCAAATCATTGCAGGCCTGTAAATGACACCTGCCCTGAAAACAAATCCTGGGGTCATATATCGACCAAAAAGTTCAAAAGACGTCCATATTTCAAAACGACAGTTTCAAGAGGCATATTTCACGCACATTAGTGTTCTGCTTCTTTTGCTTTCTTTCTTTTCTGGTTAAAAAAAAACGGGAATGGAAAAAGGCAACCCTCAGAATGGGCGAAAATGTTCGCAAACGAATCAATGGACAAGGGTTTAATCTCCAATATATATAAACAGCTCACGCAGCTTAATATTAATAAAACAAACAACCCAATACAAAAATGGGCAGAAGATCTAAATAGACGTTTCTTCAAAGAAGTCACAGAGACGGCCAAGACGCACATGAAAAGATGCTCAACACCACTAATTATTAGAGAAATGCAAATCAAAACGACAATGAGGTATCACCTCACACCTGTTAGAATCGGCATCATCAGAAAATCTACAAACAACAAATTCTGGGGAGGGTGTGGACAAAAGGAACCCTCTTCCACTATTGGTGGGAAGGTAAATTGATACAGTCACTATGGAGAACAGTATGGAGTTTCCTTAAAGAAACTAGAAATAGAATTACCATAGGATCCAGCAATCCCACTTCTGGGCATATAGCCAGAGACAACCATAAATCAAAAACACACATTCACCACAATGTTCATTGCAGCACTATTTACAATAGCCAGGTAATGGAAGCAACCTAAATGCCCACAGACAGATGAATGGATAAAGATGTGGTACATACATAAAATGGGATATGACTCAGCCATGAAAAGGAATGAAACTGGGTTATTTGTAGAGAAGTCGGTGGATCTAGAGACTGTCATACAGAATGAAGTAAGTCAGAAAGAGCAAAACAAATATTCTGTATTAATGCATGTATGTGGAACCTAGATATATGGTACAGATGAACAGGTTTGCAGGGCAGAAATAGAGAAACAGAGGTAGAGAACAAACGTATGGACACCAAGTGGGGGAAGCCATGGGGTGATGGTGGTCAGATGAGTTGGGAGATAGGTATTGACCTGTATATATGTATATGAATAAAATAGATAACTAATAATAACCTGCTGTATCGAAAAATAAATATAATTAAACTGCAAAATTTTTAGAAATGAAATTTAAAAATAAAACAGAAAAAAGTTCTTCCCTTCACACAGATGTATTTCTATGAATGAATTATTTCCATGCTTATATCAATAAATACATAAAAGATGAATAAATTCTAACTTGAACCAAAAAAGAAAAAAAAAACCTGAACCCAGCAGTTATACAGAGGAAAACCCTATCAGGGCACTTGCTCCAGCGGTAAACAATTCTGACATTGGTCAGAGGTGGGGAATCATCTCCCATACAGCCAGCAGCCCGGCCCCCCCACGCAAGGAGCGTCGTCATTGCAAAGCTGGGGGACCGTGCCGAGGCCTCTGTGAGTAAACGTGAGCTGAGCCCCAGGCCAGCTGCTGCTGAACTGTTCCCACCCTTCCCAGGTAAAACACCTGAATATGTACAAGGGCTTGAAAGCCTAGAGGAAGGGCCGTGGAGCCACACCAGCGACAGCATGCAGGCCAACTTGGTGCCTGCAGGCCAGCCAGGATGGTCCTGGCCCCGGGCACTCTTCTAGAAGCTTTCCATTTCCCTGCCTGATATACCCCTCCTGTCCCGGCCATCATTCCTTTTTTTCCTTCCTCACCTCAGCCCGGAGAGAAATTCCAGTGGAAGTTATGGGTGACACATCCTCTTCTTTACAGGTGGCAGCCTGGCAACTCCTGCAGAAAGTCCAGCAGAGCCCCACTCACACCGGGCCACCAACAAAGCCGTGGACCCTCACACCCTCCCACCAGCACAGCCCCGAGACTGCTGACGGGGCAGATAATATGGAATCAGGCACAGCTGCAGGGGCTATTGCTGCCTGGAGTGCTGTTTCTATCGACCTCAACCCACGCACACCTGGGGTGGGCTTGCCGGCAGGGTCAGGCTGCCCAGGTCAGCTAATCCTCAGCCCTCAGGGAATCACATTGCAGAAAATGGACCTCGCTAAGACAGAATATTAGCCAAGGAGAAAAAGAGCACAATGCCATTTGTAGCCCCGTAGATGAGTCTACAGGTAATCACGTGACTTGTAGTAAGTCAGAAAGTGAAAGACACATATCGTAGGATATCACTTATAGGTGTTACCTAAAAACGGATACCAGGGCAGATATTTCCACGGAGAAGGGCAATCACAGATTCATTAAACAAACTTATGGTTCACCAATGGAAAGGTGTGAGGATTGGATTCATTACGATATTGGGGTTAAGAGACATATACAAACACAGGTGAAATATATAATCACCAAAGACCTACGGAATGCCAAGAGAAGACTACTCAACATTCTGTCATAACGTACATGGGAAAAGGGTCCCAGTAAGAACAGACATATGTATATGTGTAAAAGAACCACATCTTGCACACCTACAACAAGCAAACGTTGTAATCAAACTTGCTGTAATAAAAAATTAAAAATTAAATTAAAAACACGAACAAGAAGTAGTGAGACAAACTTGAGGGGCTTTCTCCTGGCACATTCCATTCTAAATTCCAATCTAGAACAGGCTTCCATTGAGGCTCTGTTGCCCTGGTAACCAGATTTGCTAAGGGAGAACTGCTGCCACCTTGTGGCCATTTCGCACAACAGCAGCTTTAATCCCAGCGCTACTGGTCAGTGGATATTCCAAATCATTGCAGGCCTGTAAATGACACCTGCCCTGAAAACAAATCCTGGGGTCATATATCGACCAAAAAGTTCAAAAGACGTCCATATTTCAAAACGACAGTTTCAAGAGGCATATTTCACGCACATTAGTGTTCTGCTTCTTTTGCTTTCTTTCTTTTCTGGTTAAAAAAAAACGGGAATGGAAAAAGGCAACCCTCAGAATGGGCGAAAATGTTCGCAAACGAATCAATGGACAAGGGTTTAATCTCCAATATATATAAACAGCTCACGCAGCTTAATATTAATAAAACAAACAACCCAATACAAAAATGGGCAGAAGATCTAAATAGACGTTTCTTCAAAGAAGTCACAGAGACGGCCAAGACGCACATGAAAAGATGCTCAACACCACTAATTATTAGAGAAATGCAAATCAAAACGACAATGAGGTATCACCTCACACCTGTTAGAATCGGCATCATCAGAAAATCTACAAACAACAAATTCTGGGGAGGGTGTGGACAAAAGGAACCCTCTTCCACTATTGGTGGGAAGGTAAATTGATACAGTCACTATGGAGAACAGTATGGAGTTTCCTTAAAGAAACTAGAAATAGAATTACCATAGGATCCAGCAATCCCACTTCTGGGCATATAGCCAGAGAAAACCATAAATCAAAAACACACATTCACCACAATGTTCATTGCAGCACTATTTACAATAGCCAGGTAATGGAAGCAACCTAAATGCCCACAGACAGATGAATGGATAAAGATGTGGTACATACATAAAATGGGATATGACTCAGCCATGAAAAGGAATGAAACTGGGTTATTTGTAGAGAAGTCGGTGGATCTAGAGACTGTCATACAGAATGAAGTAAGTCAGAAAGAGCAAAACAAATATTCTGTATTAATGCATGTATGTGGAACCTAGATATATGGTACAGATGAACAGGTTTGCAGGGCAGAAATAGAGAAACAGAGGTAGAGAACAAACGTATGGACACCAAGTGGGGGAAGCCATGGGGTGATGGTGGTCAGATGAGTTGGGAGATAGGTATTGACCTGTATATATGTATATGAATAAAATAGATAACTAATAATAACCTGCTGTATAGAAAAATAAATATAATTAAACTGCAAAATTTTTAGAAATGAAATTTAAAAATAAAACAGAAAAAAAGTTCTTCCCTTCACACAGATGTATTTCTATGAATGAATTATTTCCATGCTTATATCAATAAATACATAAAAGATGAATAACTTCTAACTTGAACCAAAAAAGAAAAAAAAAATCCTGTACCCAGCAGTTATACAGAGGAAAACCCTATCAGGGCACTTGTTCCAGCGGTAAACAATTCTGAGATTGGTCAGAGGTGGGGAATCATCTCCCATACAGCCAGCAGCCCGGCCCCCCCACGCAAGGAGCGTCCTGATTGCAAAGCTGGGGGACAGTGCCGAGGCCTCTGTGAGTAAACGTGAGCTGAGCCCCAGGCCAGCTGCTGCTGAACTGTTCCCACCCTTCCCAGGTAAAACACCTGAATATGTACAAGGGCTTGAAAGCCTAGAGGAAGGGCCGTGGAGCCACACCAGCGACAGCACGCAGGCCAACTTGGTGCCTGCAGGCCAGCCAGGATGGTCCTGGCCCCGGGCGCTCTTCTGGAAGCTTTCCATTTCCCTGCCTGAGATACCACTCCTGTCCCGGCCCCCACTCTTTTTTTTCCTCCCTCACCTCAGCCCGGAGAGAAATTCCAGTGGAAATTATGGGTGACACATCCTCTTCTTTACAGGTGGCAGCCTGGCAACTCCTGCAGAAAGTCCAGCAGAGCCCCACTCACACCGGGCCACCAACAAAGCCGTGGACCCTCACACCCTCCCACCAGCACAGCCCCGAGACTGCTGACGGGGCAGAGAATATGGAGTCAGGCACAGCTGCAGGGGCTATTGCTGCCTGGAGTGCTGTTTCTATTGAACTCAACCCAGGCACACCTGGGGAGGGCTTGCCGGCAGGGTCAGGCTGCCCAGGTCAGCTAATCCTCAGCCCTCAGGGAATCACATTGCAGAAAATGGACCTCGCTAAGACAGAATATTAGCCAAGGAAAAAAAGGGCACAATGCCATTTGCAGCCCCGTAGATGAGTCTACAGGTAAGCACGGGACTTGTAGTAAGTCAGAAAGTGAAAGACACATATCGTAGGATATCACTTATAGGTGTTACCTAAAAACGGATACCAGGGCAGATATTTCCACGGAGAAGGGCAATCACAGATTCATTAAACAAACTTATGGTTCACCAATGGAAAGGTGTGAGGATTGGATTCATTACGATATTGGGGTTAAGAGACATATACAAACACAGGTGAAATATATAATCACCAAAGACCTACGGAATGCCAAGAGAAGACTACTCAACATTCTGTCATAACGTACATGGGAAAAGGGTCCCAGGAAGAACAGACATATGTATATGTGTAAAAGAACCACATCTTGCACACCTACAACAAGCAAACGTTGTAATCAAACTTGCTGTAATAAAAAATTAAAAATTAAATTAAAAACACGAACAAGAAGTAGTGAGACAAACTTGAGGGGCTTTCTCCTGGCACATTCCATTCTAAATTCCAATCTAGAACAGGCTTCCATTGAGGCTCTGTTGCCCTGGTAACCAGATTTGCTAAGGGAGAACTGCTGCCACCTTGTGGCCATTTCGCACAACAGCAGCTTTAATCCCAGCGCTAATGGTCAGTGGATATTCCAAATCATTGCAGGCCTGTAAATGACACCTGCCCTGAAAACAAATCCTGGGGTCATATATCGACCAAAAAGTTCAAAAGACGTCCATATTTCAAAACGACAGTTTCAAGAGGCATATTTCACGCACATTAGTGTTCTGCTTCTTTTGCTTTCTTTCTTTTTTGGTTAAAAAAAAACGGGAATGGAAAAAGGCAACCCTCAGAATGGGCGAAAACGTTCGCAAACGAATTAATGGACAAGGGTTTAATCTCCAATATATATAAACAGCTCACGCAGCTTAATATTAATAAAACAAACAACCCAATACAAAAATGGGCAGAAGATCTAAATAGACGTTTCTTCAAAGAAGTCACAGAGACGGCCAAGACGCACATGAAAAGCTGCTCAACACCACTAATTATTAGAGAAATGCAAATCAAAACGACAATGAGGTATCACCTCACACCTGTTAGAATCGGCATCATCAGAAAATCTACAAACAACAAATTCAGGGGAGGGTGTGGACAAAAGGAACCCTCTTCCACTATTGGTGGGAAGGTAAATTGATACAGTCACTATGGAGAACAGTATGGAGTTTCCTTAAAGAAACTAGAAATAGAATTACCATAGGATCCAGCAATCCCACTTCTGGGCATATAGCCAGAGACAACCATAAATCAAAAACACACATTCACCACAATGTTCATTGCAGCACTATATACAATAGCCAGGTAATGGAAGCAACCTAAATGCCCACAGACAGATGAATGGATAAAGATGTGGTACATACATAAAATGGGATATGACTCAGCCATGAAAAGGAATGAAACTGGGTTATTTGTAGAGAAGTCGGTGGATCTAGAGACTGTCATACAGAATGAAGTAAGTCAGAAAGAGCAAAACAAATATTCTGTATTAATGCATGTATGTGGAACCTAGATATATGGTACAGATGAACAGGTTTGCAGGGCAGAAATAGAGAAACAGAGGTAGAGAACAAACGTATGGACACCAAGTGGGGGAAGCCATGGGGTGATGGTGGTCAGATGAGTTGGGAGATAGGTATTGACCTGTATATATGTATATGAATAAAATAGATAACTAATAATAACCTGCTGTATAGAAAAATAAATATTATTAAACTGCAAAATTTTTAGAAATGAAATTTAAGAATAAAACAGAAAAAAAGTTCTTCCCTTCACACAGATGTATTTCTATGAATGAATTATTTCCATGCTTATATCAATAAATACATAAAAGATGAATAACTTCTAACTTGAACCAAAAAAGAAAAAAAAACCTGAACCCAGCAGTTATACAGAGGAAAACCCTATCAGGGCACTTGTTCCAGTGGTAAACAATTTTGACATTCGTCAGAGGTGGGGAATCATCTCCCATACAGCCAGCAGCCCGGCCCCCCCACGCAAGGAGCATCCTCATTGCAAAGCTGGGGGACCGTGCCGAGGCCTCTGTGAGTAAACGTGAGCTGAGCCCCAGGCCAGCTGCTGCTGAACTGTTCCCACCCTTCCCAGGTAAAACACCTGAATATGTACAAGGGCTTGAACGCCTAGAGGAAGGGCCGTGGAGCCACACCAGCGACAGCATGCAGGCCAACTTGGTGCCTGCAGGCCAGCCAGGATGGTCCTGGCCCCGGGCACTCTTCTAGAAGCTTTCCATTTCCCTGCCTGATATACCCCTCCTGTCCCGGCCATCATTCCTTTTTTTCCTTCCTCACCTCAGCCCGGAGAGAAATTCCAGTGGAAGTTATGGGTGACACATCCTCTTCTTTACAGGTGGCAGCCTGGCAACTCCTGCAGAAAGTCCAGCAGAGCCCCACTCACACCGGGCCACCAACAAAGCCGTGGACCCTCACACCCTCCCACCAGCACAGCCCCGAGACTGCTGACGGGGCAGAGAATATGGAATCAGGCACAGCTGCAGGGGCTATTGCTGCCTGGAGTGCTGTTTCTATCGACCTCAACTCACGCACACCTGGGGAGGGCTTGCCGGCAGGGTCAGGCTGCCCAGGTCAGCTAATCCTCAGCCCTCAGGGAATCACATTGCAGAAAATGGACCTCGCTAAGACAGAATATTAGCCAAGGAAAAAAAGGGCACAATGCCATTTGCAGCCCCGTAGATGAGTCTACAGGTAAGCACGGGACTTGTAGTAAGTCAGAAAGTGAAAGACACATATCGTAGGATATCACTTATAGGTGTTACCTAAAAACGGATACCAGGGCAGATATTTCCACGGAGAAGGGCAATCACAGATTCATTAAACAAACTTATGGTTCACCAATGGAAAGGTGTGAGGATTGGATTCATTACGATATTGGGGTTAAGAGACATATACAAACACAGGTGAAATATATAATCACCAAAGACCTACGGAATGCCAAGAGAAGACTACTCAACATTCTGTCATAACGTACATGGGAAAAGGGTCCCAGGAAGAACAGACATATGTATATGTGTAAAAGAACCACATCTTGCACACCTACAACAAGCAAACGTTGTAATCAAACTTGCTGTAATAAAAACTTAAAAATTAAATTAAAAACACGAACAAGAAGTAGTGAGACAAATTTGAGGGGCTTTCTCCTGGCACATTCCATTCTAAATTCCAATCTAGAACAGGCTTCCATTGAGGCTCTGTTGCCCTGGTAACCAGATTTGCTAAGGGAGAACTGCTGCCACCTTGTGGCCATTTCGCACAACAGCAGCTTTAATCCCAGCGCTACTGGTCAGTGGATATTCCAAATCATTGCAGGCCTGTAAATGACACCTGCCCTGAAAACAAATCCTGGGGTCATATATCGACCAAAAAGTTCAAAAGACGTCCATATTTCAAAACGACAGTTTCAAGAGGCATATTTCACGCACATTAGTGTTCTGCTTCTTTTGCTTTCTTTCTTTTTTGGTTAAAAAAACGGGAATGGAAAAAGGCAACCCTCAGAATGGGCGAAAACGTTCGCAAACGAATCAATGGACAAGGGTTTAATCTCCAATATATATAAACAGCTCACGCAGCTTAATATTAATAAAACAAACAACCCAATACAAAAATGGGCAGAAGATCTAAATAGACGTTTCTTCAAAGAAGTCACAGAGACGGCCAAGACGCACATGAAAAGATGCTCAACACCACTAATTATTAGAGAAATGCAAATCAAAACGACAATGAGGTATCACCTCACACCTGTTAGAATTGGCATCATCAGAAAATCTACAAACAACAAATTCTGGGGAGGGTGTGGACAAAAGGAACCCTCTTCCACTATTGGTGGGAAGGTAAATTGATACAGTCACTATGGAGAACAGTATGGAGTTTCCTTAAAGAAACTAGAAATAGAATTACCATAGGATCCAGCAATCCCACTTCTGGGCATATAGCCAGAGAAAACCATAAATCAAAAACACACATTCACCACAATGTTCATTGCAGCACTATTTACAATAGCCAGGTAATGGAAGCAACCTAAATGCCCACAGACAGATGAATGGATAAAGATGTGGTACATACATAAAATGGGATATGACTCAGCCATGAAAAGGAATGAAACTGGGTTATTTGTAGAGAAGTCGGTGGATCTAGAGACTGTCATACAGAATGAAGTAAGTCAGAAAGAGCAAAACAAATATTCTGTATTAATGCATGTATGTGGAACCTAGATATATGGTACAGATGAACAGGTTTGCAGGGCAGAAATAGAGAAACAGAGGTAGAGAACAAACGTATGGACACCAAGTGGGGGAAGCCATGGGGTGATGGTGGTCAGATGAGTTGGGAGATAGGTATTGACCTGTATATATGTATATGAATAAAATAGATAACTAATAATAACCTGCTGTATCGAAAAATAAATATAATTAAACTGCAAAATTTTTAGAAATGAAATTTAAAAATAAAACAGAAAAAAGTTCTTCCCTTCACACAGATGTATTTCTATGAATGAATTATTTCCATGCTTATATCAATAAATACATAAAAGATGAATAAATTCTAACTTGAACCAAAAAAGAAAAAAAAAACCTGAACCCAGCAGTTATACAGAGGAAAACCCTATCAGGGCACTTGCTCCAGCGGTAAACAATTCTGACATTGGTCAGAGGTGGGGAATCATCTCCCATACAGCCAGCAGCCCGGCCCCCCCACGCAAGGAGCGTCGTCATTGCAAAGCTGGGGGACCGTGCCGAGGCCTCTGTGAGTAAACGTGAGCTGAGCCCCAGGCCAGCTGCTGCTGAACTGTTCCCACCCTTCCCAGGTAAAACACCTGAATATGTACAAGGGCTTGAAAGCCTAGAGGAAGGGCCGTGGAGCCACACCAGCGACAGCATGCAGGCCAACTTGGTGCCTGCAGGCCAGCCAGGATGGTCCTGGCCCCGGGCACTCTTCTAGAAGCTTTCCATTTCCCTGCCTGATATACCCCTCCTGTCCCGGCCATCATTCCTTTTTTTCCTTCCTCACCTCAGCCCGGAGAGAAATTCCAGTGGAAGTTATGGGTGACACATCCTCTTCTTTACAGGTGGCAGCCTGGCAACTCCTGCAGAAAGTCCAGCAGAGCCCCACTCACACCGGGCCACCAACAAAGCCGTGGACCCTCACACCCTCCCACCAGCACAGCCCCGAGACTGCTGACGGGGCAGATAATATGGAATCAGGCACAGCTGCAGGGGCTATTGCTGCCTGGAGTGCTGTTTCTATCGACCTCAACCCACGCACACCTGTGGTGGGCTTGCCGGCAGGGTCAGGCTGCCCAGGTCAGCTAATCCTCAGCCCTCAGGGAATCACATTGCAGAAAATGGACCTCGCTAAGACAGAATATTAGCCAAGGAGAAAAAGAGCACAATGCCATTTGTAGCCCCGTAGATGAGTCTACAGGTAATCACGTGACTTGTAGTAAGTCAGAAAGTGAAAGACACATATCGTAGGATATCACTTATAGGTGTTACCTAAAAACGGATACCAGGGCAGATATTTCCACGGAGAAGGGCAATCACAGATTCATTAAACAAACTTATGGTTCACCAATGGAAAGGTGTGAGGATTGGATTCATTACGATATTGGGGTTAAGAGACATATACAAACACAGGTGAAATATATAATCACCAAAGACCTACGGAATGCCAAGAGAAGACTACTCAAAATTCTGTCATAACGTACATGGGAAAAGGGTCCCAGTAAGAACAGACATATGTATATGTGTAAAAGAACCACATCTTGCACACCTACAACAAGCAAACGTTGTAATCAAACTTGCTGTAATAAAAAATTAAAAATTAAATTAAAAACACGAACAAGAAGTAGTGAGACAAACTTGAGGGGCTTTCTCCTGGCACATTCCATTCTAAATTCCAATCTAGAACAGGCTTCCATTGAGGCTCTGTTGCCCTGGTAACCAGATTTGCTAAGGGAGAACTGCTGCCACCTTGTGGCCATTTCGCACAACAGCAGCTTTAATCCCAGCGCTACTGGTCAGTGGATATTCCAAATCATTGCAGGCCTGTAAATGACACCTGCCCTGAAAACAAATCCTGGGGTCATATATCGACCAAAAAGTTCAAAAGACGTCCATATTTCAAAACGACAGTTTCAAGAGGCATATTTCACGCACATTAGTGTTCTGCTTCTTTTGCTTTCTTTCTTTTCTGGTTAAAAAAAAACGGGAATGGAAAAAGGCAACCCTCAGAATGGGCGAAAATGTTCGCAAACGAATCAATGGACAAGGGTTTAATCTCCAATATATATAAACAGCTCACGCAGCTTAATATTAATAAAACAAACAACCCAATACAAAAATGGGCAGAAGATCTAAATAGACGTTTCTTCAAAGAAGTCACAGAGACGGCCAAGACGCACATGAAAAGATGCTCAACACCACTAATTATTAGAGAAATGCAAATCAAAACGACAATGAGGTATCACCTCACACCTGTTAGAATCGGCATCATCAGAAAATCTACAAACAACAAATTCTGGGGAGGGTGTGGACAAAAGGAACCCTCTTCCACCATTGGTGGGAAGGTAAATTGATACAGTCACTATGGAGAACAGTATGGAGTTTCCTTAAAGAAACTAGAAATAGAATTACCATAGGATCCAGCAATCCCACTTCTGGGCATATAGCCAGAGACAACCATAAATCAAAAACACACATTCACCACAATGTTCATTGCAGCACTATTTACAATAGCCAGGTAATGGAAGCAACCTAAATGCCCACAGACAGATGAATGGATAAAGATGTGGTACATACATAAAATGGGATATGACTCAGCCATGAAAAGGAATGAAACTGGGTTATTTGTAGAGAAGTCGGTGGATCTAGAGACTGTCATACAGAATGAAGTAAGTCAGAAAGAGCAAAACAAATATTCTGTATTAATGCATGTATGTGGAACCTAGATATATGGTACAGATGAACAGGTTTGCAGGGCAGAAATAGAGAAACAGAGGTAGAGAACAAACGTATGGACACCAAGTGGGGGAAGCCATGGGGTGATGGTGGTCAGATGAGTTGGGAGATAGGTATTGACCTGTATATATGTATATGAATAAAATAGATAACTAATAATAACCTGCTGTATAGAAAAATAAATATAATTAAACTGCAAAATTTTTAGAAATGAAATTTAAAAATAAAACAGAAAAAAATTTCTTCCCTTCACACAGATGTATTTCTATGAATGAATTATTTCCATGCTTATATCAATAAATACATAAAAGATGAATAACTTCTAACTTGAACCAAAAAAGAAAAAAAAAATCCTGTACCCAGCAGTTATACAGAGGAAAACCCTATCAGGGCACTTGTTCCAGCGGTAAACAATTCTGAGATTGGTCAGAGGTGGGGAATCATCTCCCATACAGCCAGCAGCCCGGCCCCCCCACGCAAGGAGCGTCCTGATTGCAAAGCTGGGGGACAGTGCCGAGGCCTCTGTGAGTAAACGTGAGCTGAGCCCCAGGCCAGCTGCTGCTGAACTGTTCCCACCCTTCCCAGGTAAAACACCTGAATATGTACAAGGGCTTGAAAGCCTAGAGGAAGGGCCGTGGAGCCACACCAGCGACAGCACGCAGGCCAACTTGGTGCCTGCAGGCCAGCCAGGATGGTCCTGGCCCCGGGCGCTCTTCTGGAAGCTTTCCATTTCCCTGCCTGAGATACCACTCCTGTCCCGGCCCCCACTCTTTTTTTTCCTCCCTCACCTCAGCCCGGAGAGAAATTCCAGTGGAAATTATGGGTGACACATCCTCTTCTTTACAGGTGGCAACCTGGCAACTCCTGCAGAAATTCCAGCAGAGCCCCACTCACACCGGGCCACCAACAAAGCCGTGGACCCTCACACCCTCCCACCAGCACAGCCCCGAGACTGCTGACGGGGCAGAGAATATGGAGTCAGGCACAGCTGCAGGGGCTATTGCTGCCTGGAGTGCTGTTTCTATTGAACTCAACCCAGGCACACCTGGGGAGGGCTTGCCGGCAGGGTCAGGCTGCCCAGGTCAGCTAATCCTCAGCCCTCAGGGAATCACATTGCAGAAAATGGACCTCGCTAAGACAGAATATTAGCCAAGGAAAAAAAGGGCACAATGCCATTTGCAGCCCCGTAGATGAGTCTACAGGTAAGCACGGGACTTGTAGTAAGTCAGAAAGTGAAAGACACATATCGTAGGATATCACTTATAGGTGTTACCTAAAAACGGATACCAGGGCAGATATTTCCACGGAGAAGGGCAATCACAGATTCATTAAACAAACTTATGGTTCACCAATGGAAAGGTGTGAGGATTGGATTCATTACGATATTGGGGTTAAGAGACATATACAAACACAGGTGAAATATATAATCACCAAAGACCTACGGAATGCCAAGAGAAGACTACTCAACATTCTGTCATAACGTACATGGGAAAAGGGTCCCAGGAAGAACAGACATATGTATATGTGTAAAAGAACCACATCTTGCACACCTACAACAAGCAAACGTTGTAATCAAACTTGCTGTAATAAAAAATTAAAAATTAAATTAAAAACACGAACAAGAAGTAGTGAGACAAACTTGAGGGGCTTTCTCCTGGCACATTCCATTCTAAATTCCAATCTAGAACAGGCTTCCATTGAGGCTCTGTTGCCCTGGTAACCAGATTTGCTAAGGGAGAACTGCTGCCACCTTGTGGCCATTTCGCACAACAGCAGCTTTAATCCCAGCGCTAATGGTCAGTGGATATTCCAAATCATTGCAGGCCTGTAAATGACACCTGCCCTGAAAACAAATCCTGGGGTCATATATCGACCAAAAAGTTCAAAAGACGTCCATATTTCAAAACGACAGTTTCAAGAGGCATATTTCACGCACATTAGTGTTCTGCTTCTTTTGCTTTCTTTCTTTTTTGGTTAAAAAAAAACGGGAATGGAAAAAGGCAACCCTCAGAATGGGCGAAAACGTTCGCAAACGAATCAATGGACAAGGGTTTAATCTCCAATATATATAAACAGCTCACGCAGCTTAATATTAATAAAACAAACAACCCAATACAAAAATGGGCAGAAGATCTAAATAGACGTTTCTTCAAAGAAGTCACAGAGACGGCCAAGACGCACATGAAAAGCTGCTCAACACCACTAATTATTAGAGAAATGCAAATCAAAACGACAATGAGGTATCACCTCACACCTGTTAGAATCGGCATCATCAGAAAATCTACAAACAACAAATTCAGGGGAGGGTGTGGACAAAAGGAACCCTCTTCCACTATTGGTGGGAAGGTAAATTGATACAGTCACTATGGAGAACAGTATGGAGTTTCCTTAAAGAAACTAGAAATAGAATTACCATAGGATCCAGCAATCCCACTTCTGGGCATATAGCCAGAGACAACCATAAATCAAAAACACACATTCACCACAATGTTCATTGCAGCACTATATACAATAGCCAGGTAATGGAAGCAACCTAAATGCCCACAGACAGATGAATGGATAAAGATGTGGTACATACATAAAATGGGATATGACTCAGCCATGAAAAGGAATGAAACTGGGTTATTTGTAGAGAAGTCGGTGGATCTAGAGACTGTCATACAGAATGAAGTAAGTCAGAAAGAGCAAAACAAATATTCTGTATTAATGCATGTATGTGGAACCTAGATATATGGTACAGATGAACAGGTTTGCAGGGCAGAAATAGAGAAACAGAGGTAGAGAACAAACGTATGGACACCAAGTGGGGGAAGCCATGGGGTGATGGTGGTCAGATGAGTTGGGAGATAGGTATTGACCTGTATATATGTATATGAATAAAATAGATAACTAATAATAACCTGCTGTATAGAAAAATAAATATTATTAAACTGCAAAATTTTTAGAAATGAAATTTAAGAATAAAACAGAAAAAAAGTTCTTCCCTTCACACAGATGTATTTCTATGAATGAATTATTTCCATGCTTATATCAATAAATACATAAAAGATGAATAACTTCTAACTTGAACCAAAAAAGAAAAAAAAACCTGAACCCAGCAGTTATACAGAGGAAAACCCTATCAGGGCACTTGTTCCAGTGGTAAACAATTTTGACATTCGTCAGAGGTGGGGAATCATCTCCCATACAGCCAGCAGCCCGGCCCCCCCACGCAAGGAGCATCCTCATTGCAAAGCTGGGGGACCGTGCCGAGGCCTCTGTGAGTAAACGTGAGCTGAGCCCCAGGCCAGCTGCTGCTGAACTGTTCCCACCCTTCCCAGGTAAAACACCTGAATATGTACAAGGGCTTGAAAGCCTAGAGGAAGGGCCGTGGAGCCACACCAGCGACAGCATGCAGGCCAACTTGGTGCCTGCAGGCCAGCCAGGATGGTCCTGGCCCCGGGCACTCTTCTAGAAGCTTTCCATTTCCCTGCCTGATATACCCCTCCTGTCCCGGCCATCATTCCTTTTTTTCCTTCCTCACCTCAGCCCGGAGAGAAATTCCAGTGGAAGTTATGGGTGACACATCCTCTTCTTTACAGGTGGCAGCCTGGCAACTCCTGCAGAAAGTCCAGCAGAGCCCCACTCACACCGGGCCACCAACAAAGCCGTGGACCCTCACACCCTCCCACCAGCACAGCCCCGAGACTGCTGACGGGGCAGAGAATATGGAATCAGGCACAGCTGCAGGGGCTATTGCTGCCTGGAGTGCTGTTTCTATCGACCTCAACTCACGCACACCTGGGGAGGGCTTGCCGGCAGGGTCAGGCTGCCCAGGTCAGCTAATCCTCAGCCCTCAGGGAATCACATTGCAGAAAATGGACCTCGCTAAGACAGAATATTAGCCAAGGAAAAAAAGGGCACAATGCCATTTGCAGCCCCGTAGATGAGTCTACAGGTAAGCACGTGACTTGTAGTAAGTCAGAAAGTGAAAGACACATATCGTAGGATATCACTTATAGGTGTTACCTAAAAACGGATACCAGGGCAGATATTTCCACGGAGAAGGGCAATCACAGATTCATTAAACAAACTTATGGTTCACCAATGGAAAGGTGTGAGGATTGGATTCATTACGATATTGGGGTTAAGAGACATATACAAACACAGGTGAAATATATAATCACCAAAGACCTACGGAATGCCAAGAGAAGACTACTCAACATTCTGTCATAACGTACATGGGAAAAGGGTCCCAGGAAGAACAGACATATGTATATGTGTAACAGAACCACATCTTGCACACCTACAACAAGCAAACGTTGTAATCAAACTTGCTGTAATAAAAACTTAAAAATTAAATTAAAAACACGAACAAGAAGTAGTGAGACAAACTTGAGGGGCTTTCTCCTGGCACATTCCATTCTAAATTCCAATCTAGAACAGGCTTCCATTGAGGCTCTGTTGCCCTGGTAACCAGATTTGCTAAGGGAGAACTGCTGCCACCTTGTGGCCATTTCGCACAACAGCAGCTTTAATCCCAGCGCTACTGGTCAGTGGATATTCCAAATCATTGCAGGCCTGTAAATGACACCTGCCCTGAAAACAAATCCTGGGGTCATATATCGACCAAAAAGTTCAAAAGACGTCCATATTTCAAAACGACAGTTTCAAGAGGCATATTTCACGCACATTAGTGTTCTGCTTCTTTTGCTTTCTTTCTTTTTTGGTTAAAAAAACGGGAATGGAAAAAGGCAACCCTCAGAATGGGCGAAAACGTTCGCAAACGAATCAATGGACAAGGGTTTAATCTCCAATATATATAAACAGCTCACGCAGCTTAATATTAATAAAACAAACAACCCAATACAAAAATGGGCAGAAGATCTAAATAGACGTTTCTTCAAAGAAGTCACAGAGACGGCCAAGACGCACATGAAAAGATGCTCAACACCACTAATTATTAGAGAAATGCAAATCAAAACGACAATGAGGTATCACCTCACACCTGTTAGAATCGGCATCATCAGAAAATCTACAAACAACAAATTCTGGGGAGGGTGTGGACAAAAGGAACCCTCTTCCACTATTGGTGGGAAGGTAAATTGATACAGTCACTATGGAGAACAGTATGGAGTTTCCTTAAAGAAACTAGAAATAGAATTACCATAGGATCCAGCAATCCCACTTCTGGGCATATAGCCAGAGAAAACCATAAATCAAAAACACACATTCACCACAATGTTCATTGCAGCACTATTTACAATAGCCAGGTAATGGAAGCAACCTAAATGCCCACAGACAGATGAATGGATAAAGATGTGGTACATACATAAAATGGGATATGACTCAGCCATGAAAAGGAATGAAACTGGGTTATTTGTAGAGAAGTCGGTGGATCTAGAGACTGTCATACAGAATGAAGTAAGTCAGAAAGAGCAAAACAAATATTCTGTATTAATGCATGTATGTGGAACCTAGATATATGGTACAGATGAACAGGTTTGCAGGGCAGAAATAGAGAAACAGAGGTAGAGAACAAACGTATGGACACCAAGTGGGGGAAGCCATGGGGTGATGGTGGTCAGATGAGTTGGGAGATAGGTATTGACCTGTATATATGTATATGAATAAAATAGATAACTAATAATAACCTGCTGTATCGAAAAATAAATATAATTAAACTGCAAAATTTTTAGAAATGAAATTTAAAAATAAAACAGAAAAAAGTTCTTCCCTTCACACAGATGTATTTCTATGAATGAATTATTTCCATGCTTATATCAATAAATACATAAAAGATGAATAAATTCTAACTTGAACCAAAAAAGAAAAAAAAAACCTGAACCCAGCAGTTATACAGAGGAAAACCCTATCAGGGCACTTGCTCCAGCGGTAAACAATTCTGACATTGGTCAGAGGTGGGGAATCATCTCCCATACAGCCAGCAGCCCGGCCCCCCCACGCAAGGAGCGTCGTCATTGCAAAGCTGGGGGACCGTGCCGAGGCCTCTGTGAGTAAACGTGAGCTGAGCCCCAGGCCAGCTGCTGCTGAACTGTTCCCACCCTTCCCAGGTAAAACACCTGAATATGTACAAGGGCTTGAAAGCCTAGAGGAAGGGCCGTGGAGCCACACCAGCGACAGCATGCAGGCCAACTTGGTTCCTGCAGGCCAGCCAGGATGGTCCTGGCCCCGGGCACTCTTCTAGAAGCTTTCCATTTCCCTGCCTGATATACCCCTCCTGTCCCGGCCATCATTCCTTTTTTTCCTTCCTCACCTCAGCCCGGAGAGAAATTCCAGTGGAAGTTATGGGTGACACATCCTCTTCTTTACAGGTGGCAGCCTGGCAACTCCTGCAGAAAGTCCAGCAGAGCCCCACTCACACCGGGCCACCAACAAAGCCGTGGACCCTCACACCCTCCCACCAGCACAGCCCCGAGACTGCTGACGGGGCAGAGAATATGGAATCAGGCACAGCTGCAGGGGCTATTGCTGCCTGGAGTGCTGTTTCTATCGACCTCAACCCACGCACACCTGGGGTGGGCTTGCCGGCAGGGTCAGGCTGCCCAGGTCAGCTAATCCTCAGCCCTCAGGGAATCACATTGCAGAAAATGGACCTCGCTAAGACAGAATATTAGCCAAGGAGAAAAAGAGCACAATGCCATTTGTAGCCCCGTAGATGAGTCTACAGGTAATCACGTGACTTGTAGTAAGTCAGAAAGTGAAAGACACATATCGTAGGATATCACTTATAGGTGTTACCTAAAAACGGATACCAGGGCAGATATTTCCACGGAGAAGGGCAATCACAGATTCATTAAACAAACTTATGGTTCACCAATGGAAAGGTGTGAGGATTGGATTCATTACGATATTGGGGTTAAGAGACATATACAAACACAGGTGAAATATATAATCACCAAAGACCTACGGAATGCCAAGAGAAGACTACTCAACATTCTGTCATAACGTACATGGGAAAAGGGTCCCAGTAAGAACAGACATATGTATATGTGTAAAAGAACCACATCTTGCACACCTACAACAAGCAAACGTTGTAATCAAACTTGCTGTAATAAAAAATTAAAAATTAAATTAAAAACACGAACAAGAAGTAGTGAGACAAACTTGAGGGGCTTTCTCCTGGCACATTCCATTCTAAATTCCAATCTAGAACAGGCTTCCATTGAGGCTCTGTTGCCCTGGTAACCAGATTTGCTAAGGGAGAACTGCTGCCACCTTGTGGCCATTTCGCACAACAGCAGCTTTAATCCCAGCGCTACTGGTCAGTGGATATTCCAAATCATTGCAGGCCTGTAAATGACACCTGCCCTGAAAACAAATCCTGGGGTCATATATCGACCAAAAAGTTCAAAAGACGTCCATATTTCAAAACGACAGTTTCAAGAGGCATATTTCACGCACATTAGTGTTCTGCTTCTTTTGCTTTCTTTCTTTTCTGGTTAAAAAAAAACGGGAATGGAAAAAGGCAACCCTCAGAATGGGCGAAAATGTTCGCAAACGAATCAATGGACAAGGGTTTAATCTCCAATATATATAAACAGCTCACGCAGCTTAATATTAATAAAACAAACAACCCAATACAAAAATGGGCAGAAGATCTAAATAGACGTTTCTTCAAAGAAGTCACAGAGACGGCCAAGACGCACATGAAAAGATGCTCAACACCACTAATTATTAGAGAAATGCAAATCAAAACGACAATGAGGTATCACCTCACACCTGTTAGAATCGGCAGCATCAGAAAATCTACAAACAACAAATTCTGGGGAGGGTGTGGACAAAAGGAACCCTCTTCCACTATTGGTGGGAAGGTAAATTGATACAGTCACTATGGAGAACAGTATGGAGTTTCCTTAAAGAAACTAGAAATAGAATTACCATAGGATCCAGCAATCCCACTTCTGGGCATATAGCCAGAGACAACCATAAATCAAAAACACACATTCACCACAATGTTCATTGCAGCACTATTTACAATAGCCAGGTAATGGAAGCAACCTAAATGCCCACAGACAGATGAATGGATAAAGATGTGGTACATACATAAAATGGGATATGACTCAGCCATGAAAAGGAATGAAACTGGGTTATTTGTAGAGAAGTCGGTGGATCTAGAGACTGTCATACAGAATGAAGTAAGTCAGAAAGAGCAAAACAAATATTCTGTATTAATGCATGTATGTGGAACCTAGATATATGGTACAGATGAACAGGTTTGCAGGGCAGAAATAGAGAAACAGAGGTAGAGAACAAACGTATGGACACCAAGTGGGGGAAGCCATGGGGTGATGGTGGTCAGATGAGTTGGGAGATAGGTATTGACCTGTATATATGTATATGAATAAAATAGATAACTAATAATAACCTGCTGTATAGAAAAATAAATATAATTAAACTGCAAAATTTTTAGAAATGAAATTTAAAAATAAAACAGAAAAAAAGTTCTTCCCTTCACACAGATGTATTTCTATGAATGAATTATTTCCATGCTTATATCAATAAATACATAAAAGATGAATAACTTCTAACTTGAACCAAAAAAGAAAAAAAAAATCCTGTACCCAGCAGTTATACAGAGGAAAACCCTATCAGGGCACTTGTTCCAGCGGTAAACAATTCTGAGATTGGTCAGAGGTGGGGAATCATCTCCCATACAGCCAGCAGCCCGCCCCCCCCACGCAAGGAGCGTCCTGATTGCAAAGCTGGGGGACAGTGCCGAGGCCTCTGTGAGTAAACGTGAGCTGAGCCCCAGGCCAGCTGCTGCTGAACTGTTCCCACCCTTCCCAGGTAAAACACCTGAATATGTACAAGAGCTTGAAAGCCTAGAGGAAGGGCCGTGGAGCCACACCAGCGACAGCACGCAGGCCAACTTGGTGCCTGCAGGCCAGCCAGGATGGTCCTGGCCCCGGGCGCTCTTCTGGAAGCTTTCCATTTCCCTGCCTGAGATACCACTCCTGTCCCGGCCCCCACTCTTTTTTTTCCTCCCTCACCTCAGCCCGGAGAGAAATTCCAGTGGAAATTATGGGTGACACATCCTCTTCTTTACAGGTGGCAACCTGGCAACTCCTGCAGAAATTCCAGCAGAGCCCCACTCACACCGGGCCACCAACAAAGCCGTGGACCCTCACACCCTCCCACCAGCACAGCCCCGAGACTGCTGACGGGGCAGAGAATATGGAGTCAGGCACAGCTGCAGGGGCTATTGCTGCCTGGAGTGCTGTTTCTATTGAACTCAACCCAGGCACACCTGGGGAGGGCTTGCCGGCAGGGTCAGGCTGCCCAGGTCAGCTAATCCTCAGCCCTCAGGGAATCACATTGCAGAAAATGGACCTCGCTAAGACAGAATATTAGCCAAGGAAAAAAAGGGCACAATGCCATTTGCAGCCCCGTAGATGAGTCTACAGGTAAGCACGGGACTTGTAGTAAGTCAGAAAGTGAAAGACACATATCGTAGGATATCACTTATAGGTGTTACCTAAAAACGGATACCAGGGCAGATATTTCCACGGAGAAGGGCAATCACAGATTCATTAAACAAACTTATGGTTCACCAATGGAAAGGTGTGAGGATTGGATTCATTACGATATTGGGGTTAAGAGACATATACAAACACAGGTGAAATATATAATCACCAAAGACCTACGGAATGCCAAGAGAAGACTACTCAACATTCTGTCATAACGTACATGGGAAAAGGGTCCCAGGAAGAACAGACATATGTATATGTGTAAAAGAACCACATCTTGCACACCTACAACAAGCAAACGTTGTAATCAAACTTGCTGTAATAAAAAATTAAAAATTAAATTAAAAACACGAACAAGAAGTAGTGAGACAAACTTGAGGGGCTTTCTCCTGGCACATTCCATTCTAAATTCCAATCTAGAACAGGCTTCCATTGAGGCTCTGTTGCCCTGGTAACCAGATTTGCTAAGGGAGAACTGCTGCCACCTTGTGGCCATTTCGCACAACAGCAGCTTTAATCCCAGCGCTACTGGTCAGTGGATATTCCAAATCATTGCAGGCCTGTAAATGACACCTGCCCTGAAAACAAATCCTGGGGTCATATATCGACCAAAAAGTTCAAAAGACGTCCATATTTCAAAACGACAGTTTCAAGAGGCATATTTCAAGCACATTAGTGTTCTGCTTCTTTTGCTTTCTTTCTTTTTTGGTTAAAAAAAACGGGAATGGAAAAAGGCAACCCTCAGAATGGGCGAAAACGTTCGCAAACGAATCAATGGACAAGGGTTTAATCTCCAATATATATAAACAGCTCACGCAGCTTAATATTAATAAAACAAACAACCCAATACAAAAATGGGCAGAAGATCTAAATAGACGTTTCTTCAAAGAAGTCACAGAGACGGCCAAGACGCACATGAAAAGCTGCTCAACACCACTAATTATTAGAGAAATGCAAATCAAAACGACAATGAGGTATCACCTCACACCTGTTAGAATCGGCATCATCAGAAAATCTACAAACAACAAATTCTGGGGAGGGTGTGGACAAAAGGAACCCTCTTCCACTATTGGTGGGAAGGTAAATTGATACAGTCACTATGGAGAACAGTATGGAGTTTCCTTAAAGAAACTAGAAATAGAATTACCATAGGATCCAGCAATCCCACTTCTGGGCATATAGCCAGAGAAAACCATAAATCAAAAACACACATTCACCACAATGTTCATTGCAGCACTATTTACAATAGCCAGGTAATGGAAGCAACCTAAATGCCCACAGACAGATGAATGGATAAAGATGTGGTACATACATAAAATGGGATATGACTCAGCCATGAAAAGGAATGAAACTGGGTTATTTGTAGAGAAGTCGGTGGATCTAGAGACTGTCATACAGAATGAAGTAAGTCAGAAAGAGCAAAACAAATATTCTGTATTAATGCATGTATGTGGAACCTAGATATATGGTACAGATGAACAGGTTTGCATGGCAGAAATAGAGAAACAGAGGTAGAGAACAAACGTATGGACACCAAGTGGGGGAAGCCATGGGGTGATGGTGGTCAGATGAGTTGGGAGATAGGTATTGACCTGTATATATGTATATGAATAAAATAGATAACTAATAATAACCTGCTGTATCGAAAAATAAATATAATTAAACTGCAAAATTTTTAGAAATGAAATTTAAAAATAAAACAGAAAAAAGTTCTTCCCTTCACACAGATGTATTTCTATGAATGAATTATTTCCATGCTTATATCAATAAATACATAAAAGATGAATAAATTCTAACTTGAACCAAAAAAGAAAAAAAAACCTGAACCCAGCAGTTATACAGAGGAAAACCCTATCAGGGCACTTGCTCCAGCGGTAAACAATTCTGACATTGGTCAGAGGTGGGGAATCATCTCCCATACAGCCAGCAGCCCGGCCCCCCCACGCAAGGAGCGTCGTCATTGCAAAGCTGGGGGACCGTGCCGAGGCCTCTGTGAGTAAACGTGAGCTGAGCCCCAGGCCAGCTGCTGCTGAACTGTTCCCACCCTTCCCAGGTAAAACACCTGAATATGTACAAGGGCTTGAAAGCCTAGAGGAAGGGCCGTGGAGCCACACCAGCGACAGCATGCAGGCCAACTTGGTGCCTGCAGGCCAGCCAGGATGGTCCTGGCCCCGGGCACTCTTCTAGAAGCTTTCCATTTCCCTGCCTGATATACCCCTCCTGTCCCGGCCATCATTCCTTTTTTTCCTTCCTCACCTCAGCCCGGAGAGAAATTCCAGTGGAAGTTATGGGTGACACATCCTCTTCTTTACAGGTGGCAGCCTGGCAACTCCTGCAGAAAGTCCAGCAGAGCCCCACTCACACCGGGCCACCAACAAAGCCGTGGACCCTCACACCCTCCCACCAGCACAGCCCCGAGACTGCTGACGGGGCAGAGAATATGGAATCAGGCACAGCTGCAGGGGCTATTGCTGCCTGGAGTGCTGTTTCTATCGACCTCAACCCAGGCACACCTGGGGAGGGCTTGCCGGGAGGGTCAGGCTGCCCAGGTCAGCTAATCCTCAGCCCTCAGGGAATCACATTGCAGAAAATGGACCTCGCTAAGACAGAATATTAGCCAAGGAAAAAAAGAGCACAATGCCATTTGCAGCCCCGTAAATGAGTCTACAGGTAATCACGTGACTTGTAGTAAGTCAGAAAGTGAAAGACACATATCGTAGGATATCACTTATAGGTGTTACCTAAAAACGGATACCAGGGCAGATATTTCCACGGAGAAGGGCAATCACAGATTCATTAAACAAACTTATGGTTCACCAATGGAAAGGTGTGAGGATTGGATTCATTACGATATTGGGGTTAAGAGACATATACAAACACAGGTGAAATATATAATCACCAAAGACCTACGGAATGCCAAGAGAAGACTACTCAACATTCTGTCATAACGTACATGGGAAAAGGGTCCCAGGAAGAACAGACATATGTATATGTGTAAAAGAACCACATCTTGCACACCTACAACAAGCAAACGTTGTAATCAAACTTGCTGTAATAAAAAATTAAAAATTAAATTAAAAACACGAACAAGAAGTAGTGAGACAAACTTGAGGGGCTTTCTCCTGGCACATTCCATTCTAAATTCCAATCTAGAACAGGCTTCCATTGAGGCTCTGTTGCCCTGGTAACCAGATTTGCTAAGGGAGAACTGCTGCCACCTTGTGGCCATTTCGCACAACAGCAGCTTTAATCCCAGCGCTACTGGTCAGTGGATATTCCAAATCATTGCAGGCCTGTAAATGACACCTGCCCTGAAAACAAATCCTGGGGTCATATATCGACCAAAAAGTTCAAAAGACGTCCATATTTCAAAACGACAGTTTCAAGAGGCATATTTCACGCACATTAGTGTTCTGCTTCTTTTGCTTTCTTTCTTTTTTGGTTAAAAAAACGGGAATGGAAAAAGGCAACCCTCAGAATGGGCGAAAACGTTCGCAAACGAATCAATGGACAAGGGTTTAATCTCCAATATATATAAACAGCTCACGCAGCTTAATATTAATAAAACAAACAACCCAATACAAAAATGGGCAGAAGATCTAAATAGACGTTTCTTCAAAGAAGTCACAGAGACGGCCAAGACGCACATGAAAAGATGCTCAACACCACTAATTATTAGAGAAATGCAAATCAAAACGACAATGAGGTATCACCTCACACCTGTTAGAATCGGCATCATCAGAAAATCTACAAACAACAAATTCTGGGGAGGGTGTGGACAAAAGGAACCCTCTTCCACTATTGGTGGGAAGGTAAATTGATACAGTCACTATGGAGAACAGTATGGAGTTTCCTTAAAGAAACTAGAAATAGAATTACCATAGGATCCAGCAATCCCACTTCTGGGCATATAGCCAGAGAAAACCATAAATCAAAAACACACATTCACCACAATGTTCATTGCAGCACTATTTACAATAGCCAGGTAATGGAAGCAACCTAAATGCCCACAGACAGATGAATGGATAAAGATGTGGTACATACATAAAATGGGATATGACTCAGCCATGAAAAGGAATGAAACTGGGTTATTTGTAGAGAAGTCGGTGGATCTAGAGACTGTCATACAGAATGAAGTAAGTCAGAAAGAGCAAAACAAATATTCTGTATTAATGCATGTATGTGGAACCTAGATATATGGTACAGATGAACAGGTTTGCAGGGCAGAAATAGAGAAACAGAGGTAGAGAACAAACGTATGGACACCAAGTGGGGGAAGCCATGGGGTGATGGTGGTCAGATGAGTTGGGAGATAGGTATTGACCTGTATATATGTATATGAATAAAATAGATAACTAATAATAACCTGCTGTATCGAAAAATAAATATAATTAAACTGCAAAATTTTTAGAAATGAAATTTAAAAATAAAACAGAAAAAAGTTCTTCCCTTCACACAGATGTATTTCTATGAATGAATTATTTCCATGCTTATATCAATAAATACATAAAAGATGAATAAATTCTAACTTGAACCAAAAAAGAAAAAAAAAACCTGAACCCAGCAGTTATACAGAGGAAAACCCTATCAGGGCACTTGCTCCAGCGGTAAACAATTCTGACATTGGTCAGAGGTGGGGAATCATCTCCCATACAGCCAGCAGCCCGGCCCCCCCACGCAAGGAGCGTCGTCATTGCAAAGCTGGGGGACCGTGCCGAGGCCTCTGTGAGTAAACGTGAGCTGAGCCCCAGGCCAGCTGCTGCTGAACTGTTCCCACCCTTCCCAGGTAAAACACCTGAATATGTACAAGGGCTTGAAAGCCTAGAGGAAGGGCCGTGGAGCCACACCAGCGACAGCATGCAGGCCAACTTGGTTCCTGCAGGCCAGCCAGGATGGTCCTGGCCCCGGGCACTCTTCTAGAAGCTTTCCATTTCCCTGCCTGATATACCCCTCCTGTCCCGGCCATCATTCCTTTTTTTCCTTCCTCACCTCAGCCCGGAGAGAAATTCCAGTGGAAGTTATGGGTGACACATCCTCTTCTTTACAGGTGGCAGCCTGGCAACTCCTGCAGAAAGTCCAGCAGAGCCCCACTCACACCGGGCCACCAACAAAGCCGTGGACCCTCACACCCTCCCACCAGCACAGCCCCGAGACTGCTGACGGGGCAGAGAATATGGAATCAGGCACAGCTGCAGGGGCTATTGCTGCCTGGAGTGCTGTTTCTATCGACCTCAACCCACGCACACCTGGGGTGGGCTTGCCGGCAGGGTCAGGCTGCCCAGGTCAGCTAATCCTCAGCCCTCAGGGAATCACATTGCAGAAAATGGACCTCGCTAAGACAGAATATTAGCCAAGGAGAAAAAGAGCACAATGCCATTTGTAGCCCCGTAGATGAGTCTACAGGTAATCACGTGACTTGTAGTAAGTCAGAAAGTGAAAGACACATATCGTAGGATATCACTTATAGGTGTTACCTAAAAACGGATACCAGGGCAGATATTTCCACGGAGAAGGGCAATCACAGATTCATTAAACAAACTTATGGTTCACCAATGGAAAGGTGTGAGGATTGGATTCATTACGATATTGGGGTTAAGAGACATATACAAACACAGGTGAAATATATAATCACCAAAGACCTACGGAATGCCAAGAGAAGACTACTCAACATTCTGTCATAACGTACATGGGAAAAGGGTCCCAGTAAGAACAGACATATGTATATGTGTAAAAGAACCACATCTTGCACACCTACAACAAGCAAACGTTGTAATCAAACTTGCTGTAATAAAAAATTAAAAATTAAATTAAAAACACGAACAAGAAGTAGTGAGACAAACTTGAGGGGCTTTCTCCTGGCACATTCCATTCTAAATTCCAATCTAGAACAGGCTTCCATTGAGGCTCTGTTGCCCTGGTAACCAGATTTGCTAAGGGAGAACTGCTGCCACCTTGTGGCCATTTCGCACAACAGCAGCTTTAATCCCAGCGCTACTGGTCAGTGGATATTCCAAATCATTGCAGGCCTGTAAATGACACCTGCCCTGAAAACAAATCCTGGGGTCATATATCGACCAAAAAGTTCAAAAGACGTCCATATTTCAAAACGACAGTTTCAAGAGGCATATTTCACGCACATTAGTGTTCTGCTTCTTTTGCTTTCTTTCTTTTCTGGTTAAAAAAAAACGGGAATGGAAAAAGGCAACCCTCAGAATGGGCGAAAATGTTCGCAAACGAATCAATGGACAAGGGTTTAATCTCCAATATATATAAACAGCTCACGCAGCTTAATATTAATAAAACAAACAACCCAATACAAAAATGGGCAGAAGATCTAAATAGACGTTTCTTCAAAGAAGTCACAGAGACGGCCAAGACGCACATGAAAAGATGCTCAACACCACTAATTATTAGAGAAATGCAAATCAAAACGACAATGAGGTATCACCTCACACCTGTTAGAATCGGCAGCATCAGAAAATCTACAAACAACAAATTCTGGGGAGGGTGTGGACAAAAGGAACCCTCTTCCACTATTGGTGGGAAGGTAAATTGATACAGTCACTATGGAGAACAGTATGGAGTTTCCTTAAAGAAACTAGAAATAGAATTACCATAGGATCCAGCAATCCCACTTCTGGGCATATAGCCAGAGACAACCATAAATCAAAAACACACATTCACCACAATGTTCATTGCAGCACTATTTACAATAGCCAGGTAATGGAAGCAACCTAAATGCCCACAGACAGATGAATGGATAAAGATGTGGTACATACATAAAATGGGATATGACTCAGCCATGAAAAGGAATGAAACTGGGTTATTTGTAGAGAAGTCGGTGGATCTAGAGACTGTCATACAGAATGAAGTAAGTCAGAAAGAGCAAAACAAATATTCTGTATTAATGCATGTATGTGGAACCTAGATATATGGTACAGATGAACAGGTTTGCAGGGCAGAAATAGAGAAACAGAGGTAGAGAACAAACGTATGGACACCAAGTGGGGGAAGCCATGGGGTGATGGTGGTCAGATGAGTTGGGAGATAGGTATTGACCTGTATATATGTATATGAATAAAATAGATAACTAATAATAACCTGCTGTATAGAAAAATAAATATAATTAAACTGCAAAATTTTTAGAAATGAAATTTAAAAATAAAACAGAAAAAAAGTTCTTCCCTTCACACAGATGTATTTCTATGAATGAATTATTTCCATGCTTATATCAATAAATACATAAAAGATGAATAACTTCTAACTTGAACCAAAAAAGAAAAAAAAAATCCTGTACCCAGCAGTTATACAGAGGAAAACCCTATCAGGGCACTTGTTCCAGCGGTAAACAATTCTGAGATTGGTCAGAGGTGGGGAATCATCTCCCATACAGCCAGCAGCCCGCCCCCCCCACGCAAGGAGCGTCCTGATTGCAAAGCTGGGGGACAGTGCCGAGGCCTCTGTGAGTAAACGTGAGCTGAGCCCCAGGCCAGCTGCTGCTGAACTGTTCCCACCCTTCCCAGGTAAAACACCTGAATATGTACAAGAGCTTGAAAGCCTAGAGGAAGGGCCGTGGAGCCACACCAGCGACAGCACGCAGGCCAACTTGGTGCCTGCAGGCCAGCCAGGATGGTCCTGGCCCCGGGCGCTCTTCTGGAAGCTTTCCATTTCCCTGCCTGAGATACCACTCCTGTCCCGGCCCCCACTCTTTTTTTTCCTCCCTCACCTCAGCCCGGAGAGAAATTCCAGTGGAAATTATGGGTGACACATCCTCTTCTTTACAGGTGGCAACCTGGCAACTCCTGCAGAAATTCCAGCAGAGCCCCACTCACACCGGGCCACCAACAAAGCCGTGGACCCTCACACCCTCCCACCAGCACAGCCCCGAGACTGCTGACGGGGCAGAGAATATGGAGTCAGGCACAGCTGCAGGGGCTATTGCTGCCTGGAGTGCTGTTTCTATTGAACTCAACCCAGGCACACCTGGGGAGGGCTTGCCGGCAGGGTCAGGCTGCCCAGGTCAGCTAATCCTCAGCCCTCAGGGAATCACATTGCAGAAAATGGACCTCGCTAAGACAGAATATTAGCCAAGGAAAAAAAGGGCACAATGCCATTTGCAGCCCCGTAGATGAGTCTACAGGTAAGCACGGGACTTGTAGTAAGTCAGAAAGTGAAAGACACATATCGTAGGATATCACTTATAGGTGTTACCTAAAAACGGATACCAGGGCAGATATTTCCACGGAGAAGGGCAATCACAGATTCATTAAACAAACTTATGGTTCACCAATGGAAAGGTGTGAGGATTGGATTCATTACGATATTGGGGTTAAGAGACATATACAAACACAGGTGAAATATATAATCACCAAAGACCTACGGAATGCCAAGAGAAGACTACTCAACATTCTGTCATAACGTACATGGGAAAAGGGTCCCAGGAAGAACAGACATATGTATATGTGTAAAAGAACCACATCTTGCACACCTACAACAAGCAAACGTTGTAATCAAACTTGCTGTAATAAAAAATTAAAAATTAAATTAAAAACACGAACAAGAAGTAGTGAGACAAACTTGAGGGGCTTTCTCCTGGCACATTCCATTCTAAATTCCAATCTAGAACAGGCTTCCATTGAGGCTCTGTTGCCCTGGTAACCAGATTTGCTAAGGGAGAACTGCTGCCACCTTGTGGCCATTTCGCACAACAGCAGCTTTAATCCCAGCGCTACTGGTCAGTGGATATTCCAAATCATTGCAGGCCTGTAAATGACACCTGCCCTGAAAACAAATCCTGGGGTCATATATCGACCAAAAAGTTCAAAAGACGTCCATATTTCAAAACGACAGTTTCAAGAGGCATATTTCAAGCACATTAGTGTTCTGCTTCTTTTGCTTTCTTTCTTTTTTGGTTAAAAAAAACGGGAATGGAAAAAGGCAACCCTCAGAATGGGCGAAAACGTTCGCAAACGAATCAATGGACAAGGGTTTAATCTCCAATATATATAAACAGCTCACGCAGCTTAATATTAATAAAACAAACAACCCAATACAAAAATGGGCAGAAGATCTAAATAGACGTTTCTTCAAAGAAGTCACAGAGACGGCCAAGACGCACATGAAAAGCTGCTCAACACCACTAATTATTAGAGAAATGCAAATCAAAACGACAATGAGGTATCACCTCACACCTGTTAGAATCGGCATCATCAGAAAATCTACAAACAACAAATTCTGGGGAGGGTGTGGACAAAAGGAACCCTCTTCCACTATTGGTGGGAAGGTAAATTGATACAGTCACTATGGAGAACAGTATGGAGTTTCCTTAAAGAAACTAGAAATAGAATTACCATAGGATCCAGCAATCCCACTTCTGGGCATATAGCCAGAGAAAACCATAAATCAAAAACACACATTCACCACAATGTTCATTGCAGCACTATTTACAATAGCCAGGTAATGGAAGCAACCTAAATGCCCACAGACAGATGAATGGATAAAGATGTGGTACATACATAAAATGGGATATGACTCAGCCATGAAAAGGAATGAAACTGGGTTATTTGTAGAGAAGTCGGTGGATCTAGAGACTGTCATACAGAATGAAGTAAGTCAGAAAGAGCAAAACAAATATTCTGTATTAATGCATGTATGTGGAACCTAGATATATGGTACAGATGAACAGGTTTGCATGGCAGAAATAGAGAAACAGAGGTAGAGAACAAACGTATGGACACCAAGTGGGGGAAGCCATGGGGTGATGGTGGTCAGATGAGTTGGGAGATAGGTATTGACCTGTATATATGTATATGAATAAAATAGATAACTAATAATAACCTGCTGTATCGAAAAATAAATATAATTAAACTGCAAAATTTTTAGAAATGAAATTTAAAAATAAAACAGAAAAAAGTTCTTCCCTTCACACAGATGTATTTCTATGAATGAATTATTTCCATGCTTATATCAATAAATACATAAAAGATGAATAAATTCTAACTTGAACCAAAAAAGAAAAAAAAACCTGAACCCAGCAGTTATACAGAGGAAAACCCTATCAGGGCACTTGCTCCAGCGGTAAACAATTCTGACATTGGTCAGAGGTGGGGAATCATCTCCCATACAGCCAGCAGCCCGGCCCCCCCACGCAAGGAGCGTCGTCATTGCAAAGCTGGGGGACCGTGCCGAGGCCTCTGTGAGTAAACGTGAGCTGAGCCCCAGGCCAGCTGCTGCTGAACTGTTCCCACCCTTCCCAGGTAAAACACCTGAATATGTACAAGGGCTTGAAAGCCTAGAGGAAGGGCCGTGGAGCCACACCAGCGACAGCATGCAGGCCAACTTGGTGCCTGCAGGCCAGCCAGGATGGTCCTGGCCCCGGGCACTCTTCTAGAAGCTTTCCATTTCCCTGCCTGATATACCCCTCCTGTCCCGGCCATCATTCCTTTTTTTCCTTCCTCACCTCAGCCCGGAGAGAAATTCCAGTGGAAGTTATGGGTGACACATCCTCTTCTTTACAGGTGGCAGCCTGGCAACTCCTGCAGAAAGTCCAGCAGAGCCCCACTCACACCGGGCCACCAACAAAGCCGTGGACCCTCACACCCTCCCACCAGCACAGCCCCGAGACTGCTGACGGGGCAGAGAATATGGAATCAGGCACAGCTGCAGGGGCTATTGCTGCCTGGAGTGCTGTTTCTATCGACCTCAACCCAGGCACACCTGGGGAGGGCTTGCCGGGAGGGTCAGGCTGCCCAGGTCAGCTAATCCTCAGCCCTCAGGGAATCACATTGCAGAAAATGGACCTCGCTAAGACAGAATATTAGCCAAGGAAAAAAAGAGCACAATGCCATTTGCAGCCCCGTAAATGAGTCTACAGGTAATCACGTGACTTGTAGTAAGTCAGAAAGTGAAAGACACATATCGTAGGATATCACTTATAGGTGTTACCTAAAAACGGATACCAGGGCAGATATTTCCACGGAGAAGGGCAATCACAGATTCATTAAACAAACTTATGGTTCACCAATGGAAAGGTGTGAGGATTGGATTCATTACGATATTGGGGTTAAGAGACATATACAAACACAGGTGAAATATATAATCACCAAAGACCTACGGAATGCCAAGAGAAGACTACTCAACATTCTGTCATAACGTACATGGGAAAAGGGTCCCAGGAAGAACAGACATATGTATATGTGTAAAAGAACCACATCTTGCACACCTACAACAAGCAAACGTTGTAATCAAACTTGCTGTAATAAAAAATTAAAAATTAAATTAAAAACACGAACAAGAAGTAGTGAGACAAACTTGAGGGGCTTTCTCCTGGCACATTCCATTCTAAATTCCAATCTAGAACAGGCTTCCATTGAGGCTCTGTTGCCCTGGTAACCAGATTTGCTAAGGGAGAACTGCTGCCACCTTGTGGCCATTTCGCACAACAGCAGCTTTAATCCCAGCGCTACTGGTCAGTGGATATTCCAAATCATTGCAGGCCTGTAAATGACACCTGCCCTGAAAACAAATCCTGGGGTCATATATCGACCAAAAAGTTCAAAAGACGTCCATATTTCAAAACGACAGTTTCAAGAGGCATATTTCACGCACATTAGTGTTCTGCTTCTTTTGCTTTCTTTCTTTTTTGGTTAAAAAAAAACGGGAATGGAAAAAGGCAACCCTCAGAATGGGCGAAAACGTTCGCAAACGAATCAATGGACAAGGGTTTAATCTCCAATATATATAAACAGCTCACGCAGCTTAATATTAATAAAACAAACAACCCAATACAAAAATGGGCAGAAGATCTAAATAGACGTTTCTTCAAAGAAGTCACAGAGACGGCCAAGACGCACATGAAAAGCTGCTCAACACCACTAATTATTAGAGAAATGCAAATCAAAACGACAATGAGGTATCACCTCACACCTGTTAGAATCGGCATCATCAGAAAATCTACAAACAACAAATTCTGGGGAGGGTGTGGACAAAAGGAACCCTCTTCCACTATTGGTGGGAAGGTAAATTGATACAGTCACTATGGAGAACAGTATGGAGTTTCCTTAAAGAAACTAGAAATAGAATTACCATAGGATCCAGCAATCCCACTTCTGGGCATATAGCCAGAGAAAACCATAAATCAAAAACACACATTCACCACAATGTTCATTGCAGCACTATTTACAATAGCCAGGTAATGGAAGCAACCTAAATGCCCACAGACAGATGAATGGATAAAGATGTGGTACATACATAAAATGGGATATGACTCAGCCATGAAAAGGAATGAAACTGGGTTATTTGTAGAGAAGTCGGTGGATCTAGAGACTGTCATACAGAATGAAGTAAGTCAGAAAGAGCAAAACAAATATTCTGTATTAATGCATGTATGTGGAACCTAGATATATGGTACAGATGAACAGGTTTGCAGGGCAGAAATAGAGAAACAGAGGTAGAGAACAAACGTATGGACACCAAGTGGGGGAAGCCATGGGGTGATGGTGGTCAGATGAGTTGGGAGATAGGTATTGACCTGTATATATGTATATGAATAAAATAGATAACTAATAATAACCTGCTGTATAGAAAAATAAATATAATTAAACTGCAAAATTTTTAGAAATGAAATTTAAGAATAAAACAGAAAAAAAGTTCTTCCCTTCACACAGATGTATTTCTATGAATGAATTATTTCCATGCTTATATCAATAAATACATAAAAGATGAATAACTTCTAACTTGAACCAAAAAAGAAAAAAAAAATCCTGTACCCAGCAGTTATACAGAGGAAAACCCTATCAGGGCACTTGTTCCAGCGGTAAACAATTCTGAGATTGGTCAGAGGTGGGGAATCATCTCCCATACAGCCAGCAGCCCGGCCCCCCCACGCAAGGAGCGTCCTGATTGCAAAGCTGGGGGACAGTGCCGAGGCCTCTGTGAGTAAACGTGAGCTGAGCCCCAGGCCAGCTGCTGCTGAACTGTTCCCACCCTTCCCAGGTAAAACACCTGAATATGTACAAGGGCTTGAAAGCCTAGAGGAAGGGCCGTGGAGCCACACCAGCGACAGCACGCAGGCCAACTTGGTGCCTGCAGGCCAGCCAGGATGGTCCTGGCCCCGGGCGCTCTTCTGGAAGCTTTCCATTTCCCTGCCTGAGATACCACTCCTGTCCCGGCCCCCACTCTTTTTTTTCCTCCCTCACCTCAGCCCGGAGAGAAATTCCAGTGGAAATTAAGGGTGACACATCCTCTTCTTTACAGGTGGCAACCTGGCAACTCCTGCAGAAATTCCAGCAGAGCCCCACTCACACCGGGCCACCAACAAAGCCGTGGACCCTCACACCCTCCCACCAGCACAGCCCCGAGACTGCTGACGGGGCAGAGAATATGGAGTCAGGCACAGCTGCAGGGGCTATTGCTGCCTGGAGTGCTGTTTCTATTGAACTCAACCCAGGCACACCTGGGGAGGGCTTGCCGGCAGGGTCAGGCTGCCCAGGTCAGCTAATCCTCAGCCCTCAGGGAATCACATTGCAGAAAATGGACCTCGCTAAGACAGAATATTAGCCAAGGAAAAAAAGGGCACAATGCCATTTGCAGCCCCGTAGATGAGTCTACAGGTAAGCACGGGACTTGTAGTAAGTCAGAAAGTGAAAGACACATATCGTAGGATATCACTTATAGGTGTTACCTAAAAACGGATACCAGGGCAGATATTTCCACGGAGAAGGGCAATCACAGATTCATTAAACAAACTTATGGTTCACCAATGGAAAGGTGTGAGGATTGGATTCATTACGATATTGGGGTTAAGAGACATATACAAACACAGGTGAAATATATAATCACCAAAGACCTACGGAATGCCAAGAGAAGACTACTCAACATTCTGTCATAACGTACATGGGAAAAGGGTCCCAGGCAGAACAGACATATGTATATGTGTAAAAGAACCACATCTTGCACACCTACAACAAGCAAACGTTGTAATCAAACTTGCTGTAATAAAAAATTAAAAATTAAATTAAAAACACGAACAAGAAGTAGTGAGACAAACTTGAGGGGCTTTCTCCTGGCACATTCCATTCTAAATTCCAATCTAGAACAGGCTTCCATTGAGGCTCTGTTGCCCTGGTAACCAGATTTGCTAAGGGAGAACTGCTGCCACCTTGTGGCCATTTCGCACAACAGCAGCTTTAATCCCAGCACTACTGGTCAGTGGATATTCCAAATCGTTGCAGGCCTGTAAATGACACCTGCCCTGAAAACAAATCCTGGGGTCATATATCGACCAAAAAGTTCAAAAGACGTCCATATTTCAAAACGACAGTTTCAAGAGGCATATTTCACGCACATTAGTGTTCTGCTTCTTTTGCTTTCTTTCTTTTTTGGTTAAAAAAAACGGGAATGGAAAAAGGCAACCCTCAGAATGGGCGAAAACGTTCGCAAACGAATCAATGGGCAAGGGTTTAATCTCCAATATATATAAACAGCTCACGCAGCTTAATATTAATAAAACAAACAACCCAATACAAAAATGGGCAGAAGATCTAAATAGACGTTTCTTCAAAGAAGTCACAGAGACGGCCAAGACGCACATGAAAAGCTGCTCAACACCACTAATTATTAGAGAAATGCAAATCAAAACGACAATGAGGTATCACCTCACACCTGTTAGAATTGGCATCATCAGAAAATCTACAAACAACAAATTCTGGGGAGGGTGTGGACAAAAGGAACCCTCTTCCACTATTGGTTGGAAGGTAAATTGATACAGTCACTATGGAGAACAGTATGGAGTTTCCTTAAAGAAACTAGAAATAGAATTACCATAGGATCCAGCAATCCCACTTCTGGGCATATAGCCAGAGAAAACCATAAATCAAAAACACACATTCACCACAATGTTCATTGCAGCACTATTTACAATAGCCAGGTAATGGAAGCAACCTAAATGCCCACAGACAGATGAATGGATAAAGATGTGGTACATACATAAAATGGGATATGACTCAGCCATGAAAAGGAATGAAACTGGGTTATTTGTAGAGAAGTCGGTGGATCTAGAGACTGTCATACAGAATGAAGTAAGTCAGAAAGAGCAAAACAAATATTCTGTATTAATGCATGTATGTGGAACCTAGATATATGGTACAGATGAACAGGTTTGCAGGGCAGAAATAGAGAAACAGAGGTAGAGAACAAACGTATGGACACCAAGTGGGGGAAGCCATGGGGTGATGGTGGTCAGATGAGTTGGGAGATAGGTATTGACCTGTATATATGTATATGAATAAAATAGATAACTAATAATAACCTGCTGTATAGAAAAATAAATATAATTAAACTGCAAAATTTTTAGAAATGAAATTTAAAAATAAAACAGAAAAAAGTTCTTCCCTTCACACAGATGTATTTCTATGAATGAATTATTTCCATGCTTATATCAATAAATACATAAAAGATGAATAAATTCTAACTTGAACCAAAAAAGAAAAAAAAAAAACCTGAACCCAGCAGTTATACAGAGGAAAACCCTATCAGGGCACTTGCTCCAGCGGTAAACAATTCTGACATTGGTCAGAGGTGGGGAATCATCTCCCATACAGCCAGCAGCCCGGCCCCCCCACGCAAGGAGCGTCGTCATTGCAAAGCTGGGGGACCGTGCCGAGGCCTCTGTGAGTAAACGTGAGCTGAGCCCCAGGCCAGCTGCTGCTGAACTGTTCCCACCCTTCCCAGGTAAAACACCTGAATATGTACAAGGGCTTGAAAGCCTAGAGGAAGGGCCGTGGAGCCACACCAGCGACAGCATGCAGGCCAACTTGGTGCCTGCAGGCCAGCCAGGATGGTCCTGGCCCCGGGCACTCTTCTAGAAGCTTTCCATTTCCCTGCCTGATATACCCCTCCTGTCCCGGCCATCATTCCTTTTTTTCCTTCCTCACCTCAGCCCGGAGAGAAATTCCAGTGGAAGTTATGGGTGACACATCCTCTTCTTTACAGGTGGCAGCCTGGCAACTCCTGCAGAAAGTCCAGCAGAGCCCCACTCACACCGGGCCACCAACAAAGCCGTGGACCCTCACACCCTCCCACCAGCACAGCCCCGAGACTGCTGACGGGGCAGAGAATATGGAATCAGGCACAGCTGCAGGGGCTATTGCTGCCTGGAGTGCTGTTTCTATCGACCTCAACCCACGCACACCTGGGGAGGGCTTGCCGGCAGGGTCAGGCTGCCCAGGTCAGCTAATCCTCAGCCCTCAGGGAATCACATTGCAGAAAATGGACCTCGCTAAGACAGAATATTAGCCAAGGAAAAAAAGGGCACAATGCCATTTGCAGCCCCGTAGATGAGTCTACAGGTAAGCACGGGACTTGTAGTAAGTCAGAAAGTGAAAGACACATATCGTAGGATATCACTTATAGGTGTTACCTAAAAACGGATACCAGGGCAGATATTTCCACGGAGAAGGGCAATCACAGATTTATTAAACAAACTTATGGTTCACCAATGGAAAGGTGTGAGGATTGGATTCATTACGATATTGGGGTTAAGAGACATATACAAACACAGGTGAAATATATAATCACCAAAGACCTACGGAATGCCAAGAGAAGACTACTCAACATTCTGTCATAATGTACATGGGAAAAGGGTCCCAGGAAGAACAGACATATGTATATGTGTAACAGAACCACATCTTGCACACCTAAAACAAGCAAACGTTGTAATCAAACTTGCTGTAATAAAAAATTAAAAATTAAATTAAAAACACGAACAAGAAGTAGTGAGACAAACTTGAGGGGCTTTCTCCTGGCACATTCCATTCTAAATTCCAATCTAGAACAGGCTTCCATTGAGGCTCTGTTGCCCTAGTAACCAGATTTGCTAAGGGGGAACTGCTGCCACCTTGTGGCCATTTCACACAACAGCAGCTTTAATCCCAGCGCTAATGGTCAGTGGATATTCCAAATCATTGCAGGCCTGTAAATGACACCTGCCCTGAAAACAAATCCTGGGGTCATATATCGACCAAAAAGTTCAAAAGACGTCCATATTTCAAAACGACAGTTTCAAGAGGCATATTTCACGCACATTAGTGTTCTGCTTCTTTTGCTTTCTTTCTTTTTTGGTTAAAAAAAAAACGGGAATGGAAAAAGGCAACCCTCAGAATGGGCGAAAACGTTCGCAAACGAATCAATGGACAAGGGTTTAATCTCCAATATATATAAACAGCTCACGCCGCTTAATATTAATAAAACAAACAACCCAATACAAAAATGGGCAGAAGATCTAAATAGACGTTTCTTCAAAGAAGTCACAGAGACGGCCAAGACGCACATGAAAAGCTGCTCAACACCACTAATTATTAGAGAAATGCAAATCAAAATGACAATGAGGTATCACCTCACACCTGTTAGAATCGGCAGCATCAGAAAATCTACAAACAACAAATTCTGGGGAGGGTGTGGACAAAAGGAACCCTCTTCCACTATTAGTGGGAAGGTAAATTGATACAGTCACTATGGAGAACAGTATGGAGTTTCCTTAAAGAAACTAGGAATAGAATTACCATAGGATCCAGCAATCCCACTTCTGGGCATATACCCAGAGACAACCATAAATCAAAAACACACATTCACCACAATGTTCATTGCAGCACTATTTACAATAGCCAGGTAATGGAAGCAACCTAAATGCCCACAGACAGACGAATGGATAAAGATGTGGTACATACATAAAATGGGATATGACTCAGCCATGAAAAGGAATGAAACTGGGTTATTTGTAGAGAAGTCGGTGGATCTAGAGACTGTCATACAGAATGAAGTAAGTCAGAAAGAGCAAAACAAATATTCTGTATTAATGCATGTATGTGGAACCTAGATATATGGTACAGATGAACAGGTTTGCAGGGCAGAAATAGAGAAACAGAGGTAGAGAACAAACGTATGGACACCAAGTGGGGGAAGCCATGGGGTGTTGGTGGTCAGATGAGTTGGGAGATAGGTATTGACCTGTATATATGTATATGAATAAAATAGATAACTAATAATAACCTGCTGTATAGAAAAATAAATATGATTAAACTGCAAAATTTTTAGAAATGAAATTTAAAAATAAAACAGAAAAAAAGTTCTTCCCTTCACACAGATGTATTTCTATGAATGAATTATTTCCATGCTTATATCAATAAATACATAAAAGATGAATAACTTCTAACTTGAACCAAAAAAGAAAAAAAAAATCCTGTACCCAGCAGTTATACAGAGGAAAACCCTATCAGGGCACTTGTTCCAGCGGTAAACAATTCTGAGATTGGTCAGAGGTGGGGAATCATCTCCCATACAGCCAGCAGCCCGGCCCCCCCACGCAAGGAGCGTCCTGATTGCAAAGCTGGGGGACAGTGCCGAGGCCTCTGTGAGTAAACGTGAGCTGAGCCCCAGGCCAGCTGCTGCTGAACTGTTCCCACCCTTCCCAGGTAAAACACCTGAATATGTACAAGGGCTTGAAAGCCTAGAGGAAGGGCCGTGGAGCCACACCAGCGACAGCACGCAGGCCAACTTGGTGCCTGCAGGCCAGCCAGGATGGTCCTGGCCCCGGGCGCTCTTCTGGAAGCTTTCCATTTCCCTGCCTGAGATACCACTCCTGTCCCGGCCCCCACTCTTTTTTTTCCTCCCTCACCTCAGCCCGGAGAGAAATTCCAGTGGAAATTAAGGGTGACACATCCTCTTCTTTACAGGTGGCAACCTGGCAACTCCTGCAGAAATTCCAGCAGAGCCCCACTCACACCGGGCCACCAACAAAGCCGTGGACCCTCACACCCTCCCACCAGCACAGCCCCGAGACTGCTGACGGGGCAGAGAATATGGAGTCAGGCACAGCTGCAGGGGCTATTGCTGCCTGGAGTGCTGTTTCTATTGAACTCAACCCAGGCACACCTGGGGAGGGCTTGCCGGCAGGGTCAGGCTGCCCAGGTCAGCTAATCCTCAGCCCTCAGGGAATCACATTGCAGAAAATGGACCTCGCTAAGACAGAATATTAGCCAAGGAAAAAAAGGGCACAATGCCATTTGCAGCCCCGTAGATGAGTCTACAGGTAAGCACGGGACTTGTAGTAAGTCAGAAAGTGAAAGACACATATCGTAGGATATCACTTATAGGTGTTACCTAAAAACGGATACCAGGGCAGATATTTCCACGGAGAAGGGCAATCACAGATTCATTAAACAAACTTATGGTTCACCAATGGAAAGGTGTGAGGATTGGATTCATTACGATATTGGGGTTAAGAGACATATACAAACACAGGTGAAATATATAATCACCAAAGACCTACGGAATGCCAAGAGAAGACTACTCAACATTCTGTCATAACGTACATGGGAAAAGGGTCCCAGGCAGAACAGACATATGTATATGTGTAAAAGAACCACATCTTGCACACCTACAACAAGCAAACGTTGTAATCAAACTTGCTGTAATAAAAAATTAAAAATTAAATTAAAAACACGAACAAGAAGTAGTGAGACAAACTTGAGGGGCTTTCTCCTGGCACATTCCATTCTAAATTCCAATCTAGAACAGGCTTCCATTGAGGCTCTGTTGCCCTGGTAACCAGATTTGCTAAGGGAGAACTGCTGCCACCTTGTGGCCATTTCGCACAACAGCAGCTTTAATCCCAGCACTACTGGTCAGTGGATATTCCAAATCGTTGCAGGCCTGTAAATGACACCTGCCCTGAAAACAAATCCTGGGGTCATATATCGACCAAAAAGTTCAAAAGACGTCCATATTTCAAAACGACAGTTTCAAGAGGCATATTTCACGCACATTAGTGTTCTGCTTCTTTTGCTTTCTTTCTTTTTTGGTTAAAAAAAACGGGAATGGAAAAAGGCAACCCTCAGAATGGGCGAAAACGTTCGCAAACGAATCAATGGGCAAGGTTTTAATCTCCAATATATATAAACAGCTCACGCAGCTTAATATTAATAAAACAAACAACCCAATACAAAAATGGGCAGAAGATCTAAATAGACGTTTCTTCAAAGAAGTCACAGAGACGGCCAAGACGCACATGAAAAGCTGCTCAACACCACTAATTATTAGAGAAATGCAAATCAAAACGACAATGAGGTATCACCTCACACCTGTTAGAATTGGCATCATCAGAAAATCTACAAACAACAAATTCTGGGGAGGGTGTGGACAAAAGGAACCCTCTTCCACTATTGGTTGGAAGGTAAATTGATACAGTCACTATGGAGAACAGTATGGAGTTTCCTTAAAGAAACTAGAAATAGAATTACCATAGGATCCAGCAATCCCACTTCTGGGCATATAGCCAGAGAAAACCATAAATCAAAAACACACATTCACCACAATGTTCATTGCAGCACTATTTACAATAGCCAGGTAATGGAAGCAACCTAAATGCCCACAGACAGATGAATGGATAAAGATGTGGTACATACATAAAATGGGATATGACTCAGCCATGAAAAGGAATGAAACTGGGTTATTTGTAGAGAAGTCGGTGGATCTAGAGACTGTCATACAGAATGAAGTAAGTCAGAAAGAGCAAAACAAATATTCTGTATTAATGCATGTATGTGGAACCTAGATATATGGTACAGATGAACAGGTTTGCAGGGCAGAAATAGAGAAACAGAGGTAGAGAACAAACGTATGGACACCAAGTGGGGGAAGCCATGGGGTGATGGTGGTCAGATGAGTTGGGAGATAGGTATTGACCTGTATATATGTATATGAATAAAATAGATAACTAATAATAACCTGCTGTATAGAAAAATAAATATAATTAAACTGCAAAATTTTTAGAAATGAAATTTAAAAATAAAACAGAAAAAAGTTCTTCCCTTCACACAGATGTATTTCTATGAATGAATTATTTCCATGCTTATATCAATAAATACATAAAAGATGAATAAATTCTAACTTGAACCAAAAAAGAAAAAAAAAAAACCTGAACCCAGCAGTTATACAGAGGAAAACCCTATCAGGGCACTTGCTCCAGCGGTAAACAATTCTGACATTGGTCAGAGGTGGGGAATCATCTCCCATACAGCCAGCAGCCCGGCCCCCCCACGCAAGGAGCGTCGTCATTGCAAAGCTGGGGGACCGTGCCGAGGCCTCTGTGAGTAAACGTGAGCTGAGCCCCAGGCCAGCTGCTGCTGAACTGTTCCCACCCTTCCCAGGTAAAACACCTGAATATGTACAAGGGCTTGAAAGCCTAGAGGAAGGGCCGTGGAGCCACACCAGCGACAGCATGCAGGCCAACTTGGTGCCTGCAGGCCAGCCAGGATGGTCCTGGCCCCGGGCACTCTTCTAGAAGCTTTCCATTTCCCTGCCTGATATACCCCTCCTGTCCCGGCCATCATTCCTTTTTTTCCTTCCTCACCTCAGCCCGGAGAGAAATTCCAGTGGAAGTTATGGGTGACACATCCTCTTCTTTACAGGTGGCAGCCTGGCAACTCCTGCAGAAAGTCCAGCAGAGCCCCACTCACACCGGGCCACCAACAAAGCCGTGGACCCTCACACCCTCCCACCAGCACAGCCCCGAGACTGCTGACGGGGCAGAGAATATGGAATCAGGCACAGCTGCAGGGGCTATTGCTGCCTGGAGTGCTGTTTCTATCGACCTCAACCCACGCACACCTGGGGAGGGCTTGCCGGCAGGGTCAGGCTGCCCAGGTCAGCTAATCCTCAGCCCTCAGGGAATCACATTGCAGAAAATGGACCTCGCTAAGACAGAATATTAGCCAAGGAAAAAAAGGGCACAATGCCATTTGCAGCCCCGTAGATGAGTCTACAGGTAAGCACGGGACTTGTAGTAAGTCAGAAAGTGAAAGACACATATCGTAGGATATCACTTATAGGTGTTACCTAAAAACGGATACCAGGGCAGATATTTCCACGGAGAAGGACAATCACAGATTTATTAAACAAACTTATGGTTCACCAATGGAAAGGTGTGAGGATTGGATTCATTACGATATTGGGGTTAAGAGACATATACAAACACAGGTGAAATATATAATCACCAAAGACCTACGGAATGCCAAGAGAAGACTACTCAACATTCTGTCATAATGTACATGGGAAAAGGGTCCCAGGAAGAACAGACATATGTATATGTGTAACAGAACCACATCTTGCACACCTAAAACAAGCAAACGTTGTAATCAAACTTGCTGTAATAAAAAATTAAAAATTAAATTAAAAACACGAACAAGAAGTAGTGAGACAAACTTGAGGGGCTTTCTCCTGGCACATTCCATTCTAAATTCCAATCTAGAACAGGCTTCCATTGAGGCTCTGTTGCCCTAGTAACCAGATTTGCTAAGGGGGAACTGCTGCCACCTTGTGGCCATTTCACACAACAGCAGCTTTAATCCCAGCGCTAATGGTCAGTGGATATTCCAAATCATTGCAGGCCTGTAAATGACACCTGCCCTGAAAACAAATCCTGGGGTCATATATCGACCAAAAAGTTCAAAAGACGTCCATATTTCAAAACGACAGTTTCAAGAGGCATATTTCACGCACATTAGTGTTCTGCTTCTTTTGCTTTCTTTCTTTTTTGGTTAAAAAAAAAACGGGAATGGAAAAAGGCAACCCTCAGAATGGGCGAAAACGTTCGCAAACGAATCAATGGACAAGGGTTTAATCTCCAATATATATAAACAGCTCACGCCGCTTAATATTAATAAAACAAACAACCCAATACAAAAATGGGCAGAAGATCTAAATAGACGTTTCTTCAAAGAAGTCACAGAGACGGCCAAGACGCACATGAAAAGCTGCTCAACACCACTAATTATTAGAGAAATGCAAATCAAAACGACAATGAGGTATCACCTCACACCTGTTAGAATCGGCAGCATCAGAAAATCTACAAACAACAAATTCTGGGGAGGGTGTGGACAAAAGGAACCCTCTTCCACTATTAGTGGGAAGGTAAATTGATACAGTCACTATGGAGAACAGTATGGAGTTTCCTTAAAGAAACTAGGAATAGAATTACCATAGGATCCAGCAATCCCACTTCTGGGCATATACCCAGAGACAACCATAAATCAAAAACACACATTCACCACAATGTTCATTGCAGCACTATTTACAATAGCCAGGTAATGGAAGCAACCTAAATGCCCACAGACAGACGAATGGATAAAGATGTGGTACATACATAAAATGGGATATGACTCAGCCATGAAAAGGAATGAAACTGGGTTATTTGTAGAGAAGTCGGTGGATCTAGAGACTGTCATACAGAATGAAGTAAGTCAGAAAGAGCAAAACAAATATTCTGTATTAATGCATGTATGTGGAACCTAGATATATGGTACAGATGAACAGGTTTGCAGGGCAGAAATAGAGAAACAGAGGTAGAGAACAAACGTATGGACACCAAGTGGGGGAAGCCATGGGGTGTTGGTGGTCAGATGAGTTGGGAGATAGGTATTGACCTGTATATATGTATATGAATAAAATAGATAACTAATAATAACCTGCTGTATAGAAAAATAAATATGATTAAACTGCAAAATTTTTAGAAATGAAATTTAAAAATAAAACAGAAAAAAAGTTCTTCCCTTCACACAGATGTATTTCTATGAATGAATTATTTCCATGCTTATATCAATAAATACATAAAAGATGAATAACTTCTAACTTGAACCAAAAAAGAAAAAAAAAATCCTGTACCCAGCAGTTATACAGAGGAAAACCCTATCAGGGCACTTGTTCCAGCGGTAAACAATTCTGAGATTGGTCAGAGGTGGGGAATCATCTCCCATACAGCCAGCAGCCCGGCCCCCCCACGCAAGGAGCGTCCTGATTGCAAAGCTGGGGGACAGTGCCGAGGCCTCTGTGAGTAAACGTGAGCTGAGCCCCAGGCCAGCTGCTGCTGAACTGTTCCCACCCTTCCCAGGTAAAACACCTGAATATGTACAAGGGCTTGAAAGCCTAGAGGAAGGGCCGTGGAGCCACACCAGCGACAGCACGCAGGCCAACTTGGTGCCTGCAGGCCAGCCAGGATGGTCCTGGCCCCGGGCGCTCTTCTGGAAGCTTTCCATTTCCCTGCCTGAGATACCACTCCTGTCCCGGCCCCCACTCTTTTTTTTCCTCCCTCACCTCAGCCCGGAGAGAAATTCCAGTGGAAATTATGGGTGACACATCCTCTTCTTTACAGGTGGCAACCTGGCAACTCCTGCAGAAATTCCAGCAGAGCCCCACTCACACCGGGCCACCAACAAAGCCGTGGACCCTCACACCCTCCCACCAGCACAGCCCCGAGACTGCTGACGGGGCAGAGAATATGGAGTCAGGCACAGCTGCAGGGGCTATTGCTGCCTGGAGTACTGTTTCTATCGACCTCAACCCAGGCACACCTGGGGAGGGCTTGCCGGCAGGGTCAGGCTGCCCAGGTCAGCTAATCCTCAGCCCTCAGGGAATCACATTGCAGAAAATGGACCTCGCTAAGACAGAATATTAGCCAAGGAAAAAAAGGGCACAATGCCATTTGCAGCCCCGTAGATGAGTCTACAGGTAAGCACGGGACTTGTAGTAAGTCAGAAAGTGAAAGACACATATCGTAGGATATCACTTATAGGTGTTACCTAAAAACGGATACCAGGGCAGATATTTCCACGGAGAAGGGCAATCACAGATTCATTAAACAAACTTATGGTTCACCAATGGAAAGGTGTGAGGATTGGATTCATTACGATATTGGGGTTAAGAGACATATACAAACACAGGTGAAATATATAATCACCAAAGACCTACGGAATGCCAAGAGAAGACTACTCAACATTCTGTCATAACGTACATGGGAAAAGGGTCCCAGGAAGAACAGACATATGTATATGTGTAAAAGAACCACATCTTGCACACCTACAACAAGCAAACGTTGTAATCAAACTTGCTGTAATAAAAAATTAAAAATTAAATTAAAAACACGAACAAGAAGTAGTGAGACAAACTTGAGGGGCTTTCTCCTGGCACATTCCATTCTAAATTCCAATCTAGAACAGGCTTCCATTGAGGCTCTGTTGCCCTGGTAACCAGATTTGCTAAGGGAGAACTGCTGCCACCTTGTGGCCATTTCGCACAACAGCAGCTTTAATCCCAGCGCTACTGGTCAGTGGATATTCCAAATCATTGCAGGCCTGTAAATGACACCTGCCCTGAAAACAAATCCTGGGGTCATATATCGACCAAAAAGTTCAAAAGACGTCCATATTTCAAAACGACAGTTTCAAGAGGCATATTTCACGCACATTAGTGTTCTGCTTCTTTTGCTTTCTTTCTTTTTTGGTTAAAAAAAAAACGGGAATGGAAAAAGGCAACCCTCAGAATGGGCGAAAACGTTCGCAAACGAATCAATGGACAAGGGTTTAATCTCCAATATATATAAACAGCTCACGCAGCTTAATATTAATAAAACAAACAACCCAATACAAAAATGGGCAGAAGATCTAAATAGACGTTTCTTCAAAGAAGTCACAGAGACGGCCAAGACGCACATGAAAAGATGCTCAACACCACTAATTATTAGAGAAATGCAAATCAAAACGACAATGAGGTATCACCTCACACCTGTTAGAATCGGCATCATCAGAAAATCTACAAACAACAAATTCTGGGGAGGGTGTGGACAAAAGGAACCCTCTTCCACTATTGATGGGAAGGTAAATTGATACAGTCACTATGGAGAACAGTATGGAGTTTCCTTAAAGAAACTAGAAATAGAATTACCATAGGATCCAGCAATCCCACTTCTGGGCATATAGCCAGAGAAAACCATAAATCAAAAACACACATTCACCACAATGTTCATTGCAGCACTATTTACAATAGCCAGGTAATGGAAGCAACCTAAATGCCCACAGACAGATGAATGGATAAAGATGTGGTACATACATAAAATGGGATATGACTCAGCCATGAAAAGGAATGAAACTGGGTTATTTGTAGAGAAGTCGGTGGATCTAGAGACTGTCATACAGAATGAAGTAAGTCAGAAAGAGCAAAACAAATATTCTGTATTAATGCATGTATGTGGAACCTAGATATATGGTACAGATGAACAGGTTTGCAGGGCAGAAATAGAGAAACAGAGGTAGAGAACAAACGTATGGACACCAAGTGGGGGAAGTCATGGGGTGATGGTGGTCAGATGAGTTGGGAGATAGGTATTGACCTGTATATATGTATATGAATAAAATAGATAACTAATAATAACCTGCTGTATAGAAAAATAAATATAATTAAACTGCAAAATTTTTAGAAATGAAATTTAAAAATAAAACAGAAAAAAGTTCTTCCCTTCACACAGATGTATTTCTATGAATGAATTATTTCCATGCTTATATCAATAAATACATAAAAGATGAATAAATTCTAACTTGAACCAAAAAAGAAAAAAAAAACCTGAACCCAGCAGTTATACAGAGGAAAACCCTATCAGGGCACTTGCTCCAGCGGTAAACAATTCTGACATTGGTCAGAGGTGGGGAATCATCTCCCATACAGCCAGCAGCCCGGCCCCCCCACGCAAGGAGCGTCATCATTGCAAAGCTGGGGGACCGTGCCGAGGCCTCTGTGAGTAAACGTGAGCTGAGCCCCAGGCCAGCTGCTGCTGAACTGTTCCCACCCTTCCCAGGTAAAACACCTGAATATGTACAAGGGCTTGAAAGCCTAGAGGAAGGGCCGTGGAGCCACACCAGCGACAGCATGCAGGCCAACTTGGTGCCTGCAGGCCAGCCAGGATGGTCCTGGCCCCGGGCACTCTTCTAGAAGCTTTCCATTTCCCTGCCTGATATACCCCTCCTGTCCCGGCCATCATTCCTTTTTTTCCTTCCTCACCTCAGCCCGGAGAGAAATTCCAGTGGAAGTTATGGGTGACACATCCTCTTCTTTACAGGTGGCAGCCTGGCAACTCCTGCAGAAAGTCCAGCAGAGCCCCACTCACACCGGGCCACCAACAAAGCCGTGGACCCTCACACCCTCCCACCAGCACAGCCCCGAGACTGCTGACGGGGCAGAGAATATGGAATCAGGCACAGCTGCAGGGGCTATTGCTGCCTGGAGTGCTGTTTCTATCGACCTCAACCCACGCACACCTGGGGAGGGCTTGCCGGCAGGGTCAGGCTGCCCAGGTCAGCTAATCCTCAGCCCTCAGGGAATCACATTGCAGAAAATGGACCTCGCTAAGACAGAATATTAGCCAAGGAAAAAAAGGGCACAATGCCATTTGCAGCCCCGTAGATGAGTCTACAGGTAAGCACGGGACTTGTAGTAAGTCAGAAAGTGAAAGACACATATCGTAGGATATCACTTATAGGTGTTACCTAAAAACGGATACCAGGGCAGATATTTCCACGGAGAAGGACAATCACAGATTTATTAAACAAACTTATGGTTCACCAATGGAAAGGTGTGAGGATTGGATTCATTACGATATTGGGGTTAAGAGACATATACAAACACAGGTGAAATATATAATCACCAAAGACCTACGGAATGCCAAGAGAAGACTACTCAACATTCTGTCATAATGTACATGGGAAAAGGGTCCCAGGAAGAACAGACATATGTATATGTGTAACAGAACCACATCTTGCACACCTAAAACAAGCAAACGTTGTAATCAAACTTGCTGTAATAAAAAATTAAAAATTAAATTAAAAACACGAACAAGAAGTAGTGAGACAAACTTGAGGGGCTTTCTCCTGGCACATTCCATTCTAAATTCCAATCTAGAACAGGCTTCCATTGAGGCTCTGTTGCCCTAGTAACCAGATTTGCTAAGGGGGAACTGCTGCCACCTTGTGGCCATTTCACACAACAGCAGCTTTAATCCCAGCGCTAATGGTCAGTGGATATTCCAAATCATTGCAGGCCTGTAAATGACACCTGCCCTGAAAACAAATCCTGGGGTCATATATCGACCAAAAAGTTCAAAAGACGTCCATATTTCAAAACGACAGTTTCAAGAGGCATATTTCACGCACATTAGTGTTCTGCTTCTTTTGCTTTCTTTCTTTTTTGGTTAAAAAAAAAACGGGAATGGAAAAAGGCAACCCTCAGAATGGGCGAAAACGTTCGCAAACGAATCAATGGACAAGGGTTTAATCTCCAATATATATAAACAGCTCACGCCGCTTAATATTAATAAAACAAACAACCCAATACAAAAATGGGCAGAAGATCTAAATAGACGTTTCTTCAAAGAAGTCACAGAGACGGCCAAGACGCACATGAAAAGCTGCTCAACACCACTAATTATTAGAGAAATGCAAATCAAAATGACAATGAGGTATCACCTCACACCTGTTAGAATCGGCAGCATCAGAAAATCTACAAACAACAAATTCTGGGGAGGGTGTGGACAAAAGGAACCCTCTTCCACTATTAGTGGGAAGGTAAATTGATACAGTCACTATGGAGAACAGTATGGAGTTTCCTTAAAGAAACTAGGAATAGAATTACCATAGGATCCAGCAATCCCACTTCTGGGCATATACCCAGAGACAACCATAAATCAAAAACACACATTCACCACAATGTTCATTGCAGCACTATTTACAATAGCCAGGTAATGGAAGCAACCTAAATGCCCACAGACAGACGAATGGATAAAGATGTGGTACATACATAAAATGGGATATGACTCAGCCATGAAAAGGAATGAAACTGGGTTATTTGTAGAGAAGTCGGTGGATCTAGAGACTGTCATACAGAATGAAGTAAGTCAGAAAGAGCAAAACAAATATTCTGTATTAATGCATGTATGTGGAACCTAGATATATGGTACAGATGAACAGGTTTGCAGGGCAGAAATAGAGAAACAGAGGTAGAGAACAAACGTATGGACACCAAGTGGGGGAAGCCATGGGGTGTTGGTGGTCAGATGAGTTGGGAGATAGGTATTGACCTGTATATATGTATATGAATAAAATAGATAACTAATAATAACCTGCTGTATAGAAAAATAAATATGATTAAACTGCAAAATTTTTAGAAATGAAATTTAAAAATAAAACAGAAAAAAAGTTCTTCCCTTCACACAGATGTATTTCTATGAATGAATTATTTCCATGCTTATATCAATAAATACATAAAAGATGAATAACTTCTAACTTGAACCAAAAAAGAAAAAAAAAATCCTGTACCCAGCAGTTATACAGAGGAAAACCCTATCAGGGCACTTGTTCCAGCGGTAAACAATTCTGAGATTGGTCAGAGGTGGGGAATCATCTCCCATACAGCCAGCAGCCCGGCCCCCCCACGCAAGGAGCGTCCTGATTGCAAAGCTGGGGGACAGTGCCGAGGCCTCTGTGAGTAAACGTGAGCTGAGCCCCAGGCCAGCTGCTGCTGAACTGTTCCCACCCTTCCCAGGTAAAACACCTGAATATGTACAAGGGCTTGAAAGCCTAGAGGAAGGGCCGTGGAGCCACACCAGCGACAGCACGCAGGCCAACTTGGTGCCTGCAGGCCAGCCAGGATGGTCCTGGCCCCGGGCGCTCTTCTGGAAGCTTTCCATTTCCCTGCCTGAGATACCACTCCTGTCCCGGCCCCCACTCTTTTTTTTCCTCCCTCACCTCAGCCCGGAGAGAAATTCCAGTGGAAATTATGGGTGACACATCCTCTTCTTTACAGGTGGCAACCTGGCAACTCCTGCAGAAATTCCAGCAGAGCCCCACTCACACCGGGCCACCAACAAAGCCGTGGACCCTCACACCCTCCCACCAGCACAGCCCCGAGACTGCTGACGGGGCAGAGAATATGGAGTCAGGCACAGCTGCAGGGGCTATTGCTGCCTGGAGTACTGTTTCTATCGACCTCAACCCAGGCACACCTGGGGAGGGCTTGCCGGCAGGGTCAGGCTGCCCAGGTCAGCTAATCCTCAGCCCTCAGGGAATCACATTGCAGAAAATGGACCTCGCTAAGACAGAATATTAGCCAAGGAAAAAAAGGGCACAATGCCATTTGCAGCCCCGTAGATGAGTCTACAGGTAAGCACGGGACTTGTAGTAAGTCAGAAAGTGAAAGACACATATCGTAGGATATCACTTATAGGTGTTACCTAAAAACGGATACCAGGGCAGATATTTCCACGGAGAAGGGCAATCACAGATTCATTAAACAAACTTATGGTTCACCAATGGAAAGGTGTGAGGATTGGATTCATTACGATATTGGGGTTAAGAGACATATACAAACACAGGTGAAATATATAATCACCAAAGACCTACGGAATGCCAAGAGAAGACTACTCAACATTCTGTCATAACGTACATGGGAAAAGGGTCCCAGGAAGAACAGACATATGTATATGTGTAAAAGAACCACATCTTGCACACCTACAACAAGCAAACGTTGTAATCAAACTTGCTGTAATAAAAAATTAAAAATTAAATTAAAAACACGAACAAGAAGTAGTGAGACAAACTTGAGGGGCTTTCTCCTGGCACATTCCATTCTAAATTCCAATCTAGAACAGGCTTCCATTGAGGCTCTGTTGCCCTGGTAACCAGATTTGCTAAGGGAGAACTGCTGCCACCTTGTGGCCATTTCGCACAACAGCAGCTTTAATCCCAGCGCTACTGGTCAGTGGATATTCCAAATCATTGCAGGCCTGTAAATGACACCTGCCCTGAAAACAAATCCTGGGGTCATATATCGACCAAAAAGTTCAAAAGACGTCCATATTTCAAAACGACAGTTTCAAGAGGCATATTTCACGCACATTAGTGTTCTGCTTCTTTTGCTTTCTTTCTTTTTTGGTTAAAAAAAAAACGGGAATGGAAAAAGGCAACCCTCAGAATGGGCGAAAACGTTCGCAAACGAATCAATGGACAAGGGTTTAATCTCCAATATATATAAACAGCTCACGCAGCTTAATATTAATAAAACAAACAACCCAATACAAAAATGGGCAGAAGATCTAAATAGACGTTTCTTCAAAGAAGTCACAGAGACGGCCAAGACGCACATGAAAAGATGCTCAACACCACTAATTATTAGAGAAATGCAAATCAAAACGACAATGAGGTATCACCTCACACCTGTTAGAATCGGCATCATCAGAAAATCTACAAACAACAAATTCTGGGGAGGGTGTGGACAAAAGGAACCCTCTTCCACTATTGATGGGAAGGTAAATTGATACAGTCACTATGGAGAACAGTATGGAGTTTCCTTAAAGAAACTAGAAATAGAATTACCATAGGATCCAGCAATCCCACTTCTGGGCATATACACAGAGACAACCATAAATCAAAAACACACATTCACCACAATGTTCATTGCAGCACTATTTACAATAGCCAGGTAATGGAAGCAACCTAAATGCCCACAGACAGATGAATGGATAAAGATGTGGTACATACATAAAATGGGATATGACTCAGCCATGAAAAGGAATGAAACTGGGTTATTTGTAGAGAAGTCGGTGGATCTAGAGACTGTCATACAGAATGAAGTAAGTCAGAAAGAGCAAAACAAATATTCTGTATTAATGCATGTATGTGGAACCTAGATATATGGTACAGATGAACAGGTTTGCAGGGCAGAAATAGAGAAACAGAGGTAGAGAACAAACGTATGGACACCAAGTGGGGGAAGCCATGGGGTGATGGTGGTCAGATGAGTTGGGAGATAGGTATTGACCTGTATATATGTATATGAATAAAATAGATAACTAATAATAACCTGCTGTATAGAAAAATAAATATAATTAAACTGCAAAATTTTTAGAAATGAAATTTAAAAATAAAACAGAAAAAAGTTCTTCCCTTCACACAGATGTATTTCTATGAATGAATTATTTCCATGCTTATATCAATAAATACATAAAAGATGAATAAATTCTAACTTGAACCAAAAAAGAAAAAAAAAACCTGAACCCAGCAGTTATACAGAGGAAAACCCTATCAGGGCACTTGCTCCAGCGGTAAACAATTCTGACATTGGTCAGAGGTGGGGAATCATCTCCCATACAGCCAGCAGCCCGGCCCCCCCACGCAAGGAGCGTCATCATTGCAAAGCTGGGGGACCGTGCCGAGGCCTCTGTGAGTAAACGTGAGCTGAGCCCCAGGCCAGCTGCTGCTGAACTGTTCCCACCCTTCCCAGGTAAAACACCTGAATATGTACAAGGGCTTGAAAGCCTAGAGGAAGGGCCGTGGAGCCACACCAGCGACAGCATGCAGGCCAACTTGGTGCCTGCAGGCCAGCCAGGATGGTCCTGGCCCCGGGCACTCTTCTAGAAGCTTTCCATTTCCCTGCCTGATATACCCCTCCTGTCCCGGCCATCATTCCTTTTTTTCCTTCCTCACCTCAGCCCGGAGAGAAATTCCAGTGGAAGTTATGGGTGACACATCCTCTTCTTTACAGGTGGCAGCCTGGCAACTCCTGCAGAAAGTCCAGCAGAGCCCCACTCACACCGGGCCACCAACAAAGCCGTGGACCCTCACACCCTCCCACCAGCACAGCCCCGAGACTGCTGACGGGGCAGAGAATATGGAATCAGGCACAGCTGCAGGGGCTATTGCTGCCTGGAGTGCTGTTTCTATCGACCTCAACCCACGCACACCTGGGGTGGGCTTGCCGGCAGGGTCAGGCTGCCCAGGTCAGCTAATCCTCAGCCCTCAGGGAATCACATTGCAGAAAATGGACCTCGCTAAGACAGAATATTAGCCAAGGAGAAAAAGAGCACAATGCCATTTGTAGCCCCGTAGATGAGTCTACAGGTAATCACGTGAGTTGTAGTAAGTCAGAAAGTGAAAGACACATATCGTAGGATATCACTTATAGGTGTTACCTAAAAACGGATACCAGGGCAGATATTTCCACGGAGAAGGGCAATCACAGATTCATTAAACAAACTTATGGTTCACCAATGGAAAGGTGTGAGGATTGGATTCATTACGATATTGGGGTTAAGAGACATATACAAACACAGGTGAAATATATAATCACCAAAGACCTACGGAATGCCAAGAGAAGACTACTCAACATTCTGTCATAATGTACATGGGAAAAGGGTCCCAGTAAGAACAGACATATGTATATGTGTAAAAGAACCACATCTTGCACACCTACAACAAGCAAACGTTGTAATCAAACTTGCTGTAATAAAAAATTAAAAATTAAATTAAAAACACGAACAAGAAGTAGTGAGACAAACTTGAGGGGCTTTCTCCTGGCACATTCCATTCTAAATTCCAATCTAGAACAGGCTTCCATTGAGGCTCTGTTGCCCTGGTAACCAGATTTGCTAAGGGAGAACTGCTGCCACCTTGTGGCCATTTCGCACAACAGCAGCTTTAATCCCAGCGCTACTGGTCAGTGGATATTCCAAATCATTGCAGGCCTGTAAATGACACCTGCCCTGAAAACAAATCCTGGGGTCATATATCGACCAAAAAGTTCAAAAGACGTCCATATTTCAAAACGACAGTTTCAAGAGGCATATTTCACGCACATTAGTGTTCTGCTTCTTTTGCTTTCTTTCTTTTCTGGTTAAAAAAAAACGGGAATGGAAAAAGGCAACCCTCAGAATGGGCGAAAATGTTCGCAAACGAATCAATGGACAAGGGTTTAATCTCCAATATATATAAACAGCTCACGCAGCTTAATATTAATAAAACAAACAACCCAATACAAAAATGGGCAGAAGATCTAAATAGACGTTTCTTCAAAGAAGTCACAGAGACGGCCAAGACGCACATGAAAAGATGCTCAACACCACTAATTATTAGAGAAATGCAAATCAAAACGACAATGAGGTATCACCTCACACCTGTTAGAATCGGCATCATCAGAAAATCTACAAACAACAAATTCAGGGGAGGGTGTGGACAAAAGGAACCCTCTTCCACTATTGGTGGGAAGGTAAATTGATACAGTCACTATGGAGAACAGTATGGAGTTTCCTTAAAGAAACTAGAAATAGAATTACCATAGGATCCAGCAATCCCACTTCTGGGCATATAGCCAGAGACAACCATAAATCAAAAACACACATTCACCACAATATTCATTGCAGCACTATTTACAATAGCCAGGTAATGGAAGCAACCTAAATGCCCACAGACAGAGGAATGGATAAAGATGTGGTACATACATAAAATGGGATATGACTCAGCCATGAAAAGGAATGAAACTGGGTTATTTGTAGAGAAGTCGGTGGATCTAGAGACTGTCATACAGAATGAAGTAAGTCAGAAAGAGCAAAACAAATATTCTGTATTAATGCATGTATGTGGAACCTAGATATATGGTACAGATGAACAGGTTTGCAGGGCAGAAATAGAGAAACAGAGGTAGAGAACAAACGTATGGACACCAAGTGGGGGAAGCCATGGGGTGATGGTGGTCAGATGAGTTGGGAGATAGGTATTGACCTGTATATATGTATATGAATAAAATAGATAACTAATAATAACCTGCTGTATAGAAAAATAAATATAATTAAACTGCAAAATTTTTAGAAATGAAATTTAAAAATAAAACAGAAAAAAAGTTCTTCCCTTCACACAGATGTATTTCTATGAATGAATTATTTCCATGCTTATATCAATAAATACATAAAAGATGAATAACTTCTAACTTGAACCAAAAAAGAAAAAAAAAATCCTGTACCCAGCAGTTATACAGAGGAAAACCCTATCAGGGCACTTGTTCCAGCGGTAAACAATTCTGAGATTGGTCAGAGGTGGGGAATCATCTCCCATACAGCCAGCAGCCCGGCCCCCCCACGCAAGGAGCGTCCTGATTGCAAAGCTGGGGGACAGTGCCGAGGCCTCTGTGAGTAAACGTGAGCTGAGCCCCAGGCCAGCTGCTGCTGAACTGTTCCCACCCTTCCCAGGTAAAACACCTGAATATGTACAAGGGCTTGAAAGCCTAGAGGAAGGGCCGTGGAGCCACACCAGCGACAGCATGCAGGCCAACTTGGTGCCTGCAGGCCAGCCAGGATGGTCCTGGCCCCGGGCACTCTTCTAGAAGCTTTCCATTTCCCTGCCTGATATACCCCTCCTGTCCCGGCCATCATTCCTTTTTTTCCTTCCTCACCTCAGCCCGGAGAGAAATTCCAGTGGAAGTTATGGGTGACACATCCTCTTCTTTACAGGTGGCAGCCTGGCAACTCCTGCAGAAAGTCCAGCAGAGCCCCACTCACACCGGGCCACCAACAAAGCCGTGGACCCTCACACCCTCCCACCAGCACAGCCCCGAGACTGCTGACGGGGCAGAGAATATGGAATCAGGCACAGCTGCAGGGGCTATTGCTGCCTGGAGTGCTGTTTCTATCGACCTCAACCCAGGCACACCTGGGGAGGGCTTGCCGGCAGGGTCAGGCTGCCCAGGTCAGCTAATCCTCAGCCCTCAGGGAATCACATTGCAGAAAATGGACCTCGCTAAGACAGAATATTAGCCAAGGAAAAAAAGAGCACAATGCCATTTGCAGCCCCGTAAATGAGTCTACAGGTAATCACGTGACTTGTAGTAAGTCAGAAAGTGAAAGACACATATCGTAGGATATCACTTATAGGTGTTACCTAAAAACGGATACCAGGGCAGATATTTCCACGGAGAAGGGCAATCACAGATTCATTAAACAAACTTATGGTTCACCAATGGAAAGGTGTGAGGATTGGATTCATTACGATATTGGGGTTAAGAGACATATACAAACACAGGTGAAATATATAATCACCAAAGACCTACGGAATGCCAAGAGAAGACTACTCAACATTCTGTCATAACGTACATGGGAAAAGGGTCCCAGGAAGAACAGACATATGTATATGTGTAAAAGAACCACATCTTGCACACCTACAACAAGCAAACGTTGTAATCAAACTTGCTGTAATAAAAAATTAAAAATTAAATTAAAAACACGAACAAGAAGTAGTGAGACAAACTTGAGGGGCTTTCTCCTGGCACATTCCATTCTAAATTCCAATCTAGAACAGGCTTCCATTGAGGCTCTGTTGCCCTGGTAACCAGATTTGCTAAGGGAGAACTGCTGCCACCTTGTGGCCATTTCGCACAACAGCAGCTTTAATCCCAGCGCTACTGGTCAGTGGATATTCCAAATCATTGCAGGCCTGTAAATGACACCTGCCCTGAAAACAAATCCTGGGGTCATATATCGACCAAAAAGTTCAAAAGACGTCCATATTTCAAAACGACAGTTTCAAGAGGCATATTTCACGCACATTAGTGTTCTGCTTCTTTTGCTTTCTTTCTTTTTTGGTTAAAAAAAAACGGGAATGGAAAAAGGCAACCCTCAGAATGGGCGAAAACGTTCGCAAACGAATCAATGGACAAGGGTTTAATCTCCAATATATATAAACAGCTCACGCAGCTTAATATTAATAAAACAAACAACCCAATACAAAAATGGGCAGAAGATCTAAATAGACGTTTCTTCAAAGAAGTCACAGAGACGGCCAAGACGCACATGAAAAGCTGCTCAACACCACTAATTATTAGAGAAATGCAAATCAAAACGACAATGAGGTATCACCTCACACCTGTTAGAATCGGCATCATCAGAAAATCTACAAACAACAAATTCTGGGGAGGGTGTGGACAAAAGGAACCCTCTTCCACTATTGGTGGGAAGGTAAATTGATACAGTCACTATGGAGAACAGTATGGAGTTTCCTTAAAGAAACTAGAAATAGAATTACCATAGGATCCAGCAATCCCACTTCTGGGCATATAGCCAGAGAAAACCATAAATCAAAAACACACATTCACCACAATGTTCATTGCAGCACTATTTACAATAGCCAGGTAATGGAAGCAACCTAAATGCCCACAGACAGATGAATGGATAAAGATGTGGTACATACATAAAATGGGATATGACTCAGCCATGAAAAGGAATGAAACTGGGTTATTTGTAGAGAAGTCGGTGGATCTAGAGACTGTCATACAGAATGAAGTAAGTCAGAAAGAGCAAAACAAATATTCTGTATTAATGCATGTATGTGGAACCTAGATATATGGTACAGATGAACAGGTTTGCAGGGCAGAAATAGAGAAACAGAGGTAGAGAACAAACGTATGGACACCAAGTGGGGGAAGCCATGGGGTGATGGTGGTCAGATGAGTTGGGAGATAGGTATTGACCTGTATATATGTATATGAATAAAATAGATAACTAATAATAACCTGCTGTATAGAAAAATAAATATAATTAAACTGCAAAATTTTTAGAAATGAAATTTAAGAATAAAACAGAAAAAAAGTTCTTCCCTTCACACAGATGTATTTCTATGAATGAATTATTTCCATGCTTATATCAATAAATACATAAAAGATGAATAACTTCTAACTTGAACCAAAAAAGAAAAAAAAAATCCTGTACCCAGCAGTTATACAGAGGAAAACCCTATCAGGGCACTTGTTCCAGCGGTAAACAATTCTGAGATTGGTCAGAGGTGGGGAATCATCTCCCATACAGCCAGCAGCCCGGCCCCCCCACGCAAGGAGCGTCCTGATTGCAAAGCTGGGGGACAGTGCCGAGGCCTCTGTGAGTAAACGTGAGCTGAGCCCCAGGCCAGCTGCTGCTGAACTGTTCCCACCCTTCCCAGGTAAAACACCTGAATATGTACAAGGGCTTGAAAGCCTAGAGGAAGGGCCGAGGAGCCACACCAGCGACAGCACGCAGGCCAACTTGGTGCCTGCAGGCCAGCCAGGATGGTCCTGGCCCCGGGCGCTCTTCTGGAAGCTTTCCATTTCCCTGCCTGAGATACCACTCCTGTCCCGGCCCCCACTCTTTTTTTTCCTCCCTCACCTCAGCCCGGAGAGAAATTCCAGTGGAAATTAAGGGTGACACATCCTCTTCTTTACAGGTGGCAACCTGGCAACTCCTGCAGAAATTCCAGCAGAGCCCCACTCACACCGGGCCACCAACAAAGCCGTGGACCCTCACACCCTCCCACCAGCACAGCCCCGAGACTGCTGACGGGGCAGAGAATATGGAGTCAGGCACAGCTGCAGGGGCTATTGCTGCCTGGAGTGCTGTTTCTATTGAACTCAACCCAGGCACACCTGGGGAGGGCTTGCCGGCAGGGTCAGGCTGCCCAGGTCAGCTAATCCTCAGCCCTCAGGGAATCACATTGCAGAAAATGGACCTCGCTAAGACAGAATATTAGCCAAGGAAAAAAAGGGCACAATGCCATTTGCAGCCCCGTAGATGAGTCTACAGGTAAGCACGGGACTTGTAGTAAGTCAGAAAGTGAAAGACACATATCGTAGGATATCACTTATAGGTGTTACCTAAAAACGGATACCAGGGCAGATATTTCCACGGAGAAGGGCAATCACAGATTCATTAAACAAACTTATGGTTCACCAATGGAAAGGTGTGAGGATTGGATTCATTACGATATTGGGGTTAAGAGACATATACAAACACAGGTGAAATATATAATCACCAAAGACCTACGGAATGCCAAGAGAAGACTACTCAACATTCTGTCATAACGTACATGGGAAAAGGGTCCCAGGCATAACAGACATATGTATATGTGTAAAAGAACCACATCTTGCACACCTACAACAAGCAAACGTTGTAATCAAACTTGCTGTAATAAAAAATTAAAAATTAAATTAAAAACACGAACAAGAAGTAGTGAGACAAACTTGAGGGGCTTTCTCCTGGCACATTCCATTCTAAATTCCAATCTAGAACAGGCTTCCATTGAGGCTCTGTTGCCCTGGTAACCAGATTTGCTAAGGGAGAACTGCTGCCACCTTGTGGCCATTTCGCACAACAGCAGCTTTAATCCCAGCGCTACTGGTCAGTGGATATGCCAAATCATTGCAGGCCTGTAAATGACACCTGCCCTGAAAACAAATCCTGGGGTCATATATCGACCAAAAAGTTCAAAAGACGTCCATATTTCAAAACGACAGTTTCAAGAGGCATATTTCACGCACATTAGTGTTCTGCTTCTTTTGCTTTCTTTCTTTTTTGGTTAAAAAAAACGGGAATGGAAAAAGGCAACCCTCAGAATGGGCGAAAACGTTCGCAAACGAATCAATGGACAAGGGTTTAATCTCCAATATATATAAACAGCTCACGCAGCTTAATATTAATAAAACAAACAACCCAATACAAAAATGGGCAGAAGATCTAAATAGACGTTTCTTCAAAGAAGTCACAGAGACGGCCAAGACGCACATGAAAAGCTGCTCAACACCACTAATTATTAGAGAAATGCAAATCAAAACGACAATGAGGTATCACCTCACACCTGTTAGAATCGGCATCATCAGAAAATCTACAAACAACAAATTCTGGGGAGGGTGTGGACAAAAGGAACCCTCTTCCACTATTGGTTGGAAGGTAAATTGATACAGTCACTATGGAGAACAGTATGGAGTTTCCTTAAAGAAACTAGAAATAGAATTACCATAGGATCCAGCAATCCCACTTCTGGGCATATAGCCAGAGAAAACCATAAATCAAAAACACACATTCACCACAATGTTCATTGCAGCACTATTTACAATAGCCAGGTAATGGAAGCAACCTAAATGCCCACAGACAGATGAATGGATAAAGATGTGGTACATACATAAAATGGGATATGACTCAGCCATGAAAAGGAATGAAACTGGGTTATTTGTAGAGAAGTCGGTGGATCTAGAGACTGTCATACAGAATGAAGTAAGTCAGAAAGAGCAAAACAAATATTCTGTATTAATGCATGTATGTGGAACCTAGATATATGGTACAGATGAACAGGTTTGCAGGGCAGAAATAGAGAAACAGAGGTAGAGAACAAACGTATGGACACCAAGTGGGGGAAGCCATGGGGTGATGGTGGTCAGATGAGTTGGGAGATAGGTATTGACCTGTATATATGTATATGAATAAAATAGATAACTAATAATAACCTGCTGTATAGAAAAATAAATATAATTAAACTGCAAAATTTTTAGAAATGAAATTTAAAAATAAAACAGAAAAAAGTTCTTCCCTTCACACAGATGTATTTCTATAAATGAATTATTTCCATGCTTATATCAATAAATACATAAAAGATGAATAAATTCTAACTTGAACCAAAAAAGAAAAAAAAAAACCTGAACCCAGCAGTTATACAGAGGAAAACCCTATCAGGGCACTTGCTCCAGCGGTAAACAATTCTGACATTGGTCAGAGGTGGGGAATCATCTCCCATACAGCCAGCAGCCCGGCCCCCCCACGCAAGGAGCGTCGTCATTGCAAAGCTGGGGGACCGTGCCGAGGCCTCTGTGAGTAAACGTGAGCTGAGCCCCAGGCCAGCTGCTGCTGAACTGTTCCCACCCTTCCCAGGTAAAACACCTGAATATGTACAAGGGCTTGAAAGCCTAGAGGAAGGGCCGTGGAGCCACACCAGCGACAGCATGCAGGCCAACTTGGTGCCTGCAGGCCAGCCAGGATGGTCCTGGCCCCGGGCACTCTTCTAGAAGCTTTCCATTTCCCTGCCTGATATACCCCTCCTGTCCCGGCCATCATTCCTTTTTTTCCTTCCTCACCTCAGCCCGGAGAGAAATTCCAGTGGAAGTTATGGGTGACACATCCTCTTCTTTACAGGTGGCAGCCTGGCAACTCCTGCAGAAAGTCCAGCAGAGCCCCACTCACACCGGGCCACCAACAAAGCCGTGGACCCTCACACCCTCCCACCAGCACAGCCCCGAGACTGCTGACGGGGCAGAGAATATGGAATCAGGCACAGCTGCAGGGGCTATTGCTGCCTGGAGTGCTGTTTCTATCGACCTCAACCCACGCACACCTGGGGAGGGCTTGCCGGCAGGGTCAGGCTGCCCAGGTCAGCTAATCCTCAGCCCTCAGGGAATCACATTGCAGAAAATGCACCTCGCTAAGACAGAATATTAGCCAAGGAAAAAAAGGGCACAATGCCATTTGCAGCCCCGTAGATGAGTCTACAGGTAAGCACGGGACTTGTAGTAAGTCAGAAAGTGAAAGACACATATCGTAGGATATCACTTATAGGTGTTACCTAAAAACGGATACCAGGGCAGATATTTCCACGGAGAAGGGCAATCACAGATTTATTAAACAAACTTATGGTTCACCAATGGAAAGGTGTGAGGATTGGATTCATTACGATATTGGGGTTAAGAGACATATACAAACACAGGTGAAATATATAATCACCAAAGACCTACGGAATGCCAAGAGAAGACTACTCAACATTCTGTCATAATGTACATGGGAAAAGGGTCCCAGGAAGAACAGACATATGTATATGTGTAACAGAACCACATCTTGCACACCTAAAACAAGCAAACGTTGTAATCAAACTTGCTGTAATAAAAAATTAAAAATTAAATTAAAAACACGAACAAGAAGTAGTGAGACAAACTTGAGGGGCTTTCTCCTGGCACATTCCATTCTAAATTCCAATCTAGAACAGGCTTCCATTGAGGCTCTGTTGCCCTAGTAACCAGATTTGCTAAGGGGGAACTGCTGCCACCTTGTGGCCATTTCACACAACAGCAGCTTTAATCCCAGCGCTAATGGTCAGTGGATATTCCAAATCATTGCAGGCCTGTAAATGACACCTGCCCTGAAAACAAATCCTGGGGTCATATATCGACCAAAAAGTTCAAAAGACGTCCATATTTCAAAACGACAGTTTCAAGAGGCATATTTCACGCACATTAGTGTTCTGCTTCTTTTGCTTTCTTTCTTTTTTGGTTAAAAAAAAAACGGGAATGGAAAAAGGCAACCCTCAGAATGGGCGAAAACGTTCGCAAACGAATCAATGGACAAGGGTTTAATCTCCAATATATATAAACAGCTCACGCAGCTTAATATTAATAAAACAAACAACCCAATACAAAAATGGGCAGAAGATCTAAATAGACGTTTCTTCAAAGAAGTCACAGAGACGGCCAAGACGCACATGAAAAGCTGCTCAACACCACTAATTATTAGAGAAATGCAAATCAAAATGACAATGAGGTATCACCTCACACCTGTTAGAATCGGCAGCATCAGAAAATCTACAAACAACAAATTCTGGGGAGGGTGTGGACAAAAGGAACCCTCTTCCACTATTAGTGGGAAGGTAAATTGATACAGTCACTATGGAGAACAGTATGGAGTTTCCTTAAAGAAACTAGGAATAGAATTACCATAGGATCCAGCAATCCCACTTCTGGGCATATACCCAGAGACAACCATAAATCAAAAACACACATTCACCACAATGTTCATTGCAGCACTATTTACAATAGCCAGGTAATGGAAGCAACCTAAATGCCCACAGACAGACGAATGGATAAAGATGTGGTACATACATAAAATGGGATATGACTCAGCCATGAAAAGGAATGAAACTGGGTTATTTGTAGAGAAGTCGGTGGATCTAGAGACTGTCATACAGAATGAAGTAAGTCAGAAAGAGCAAAACAAATATTCTGTATTAATGCATGTATGTGGAACCTAGATATATGGTACAGATGAACAGGTTTGCAGGGCAGAAATAGAGAAACAGAGGTAGAGAACAAACGTATGGACACCAAGTGGGGGAAGCCATGGGGTGTTGGTGGTCAGATGAGTTGGGAGATAGGTATTGACCTGTATATATGTATATGAATAAAATATATAACTAATAATAACCTGCTGTATGGAAAAATAAATATGATTAAACTGCAAAATTTTTAGAAATGAAATTTAAAAATAAAACAGAAAAAATGTTCTTCCCTTCACACAGATGTATTTCTATGAATGAATTATTTCCATGCTTATATCAATAAATACATAAAAGATGAATAACTTCTAACTTGAACCAAAAAAGAAAAAAAAAATCCTGTACCCAGCAGTTATACAGAGGAAAACCCTATCAGGGCACTTGTTCCAGCGGTAAACAATTCTGAGATTGGTCAGAGGTGGGGAATCATCTCCCATACAGCCAGCAGCCCGGCCCCCCCACGCAAGGAGCGTCCTGATTGCAAAGCTGGGGGACAGTGCCGAGGCCTCTGTGAGTAAACGTGAGCTGAGCCCCAGGCCAGCTGCTGCTGAACTGTTCCCACCCTTCCCAGGTAAAACACCTGAATATGTACAAGGGCTTGAAAGCCTAGAGGAAGGGCCGAGGAGCCACACCAGCGACAGCACGCAGGCCAACTTGGTGCCTGCAGGCCAGCCAGGATGGTCCTGGCCCCGGGCGCTCTTCTGGAAGCTTTCCATTTCCCTGCCTGAGATACCACTCCTGTCCCGGCCCCCACTCTTTTTTTTCCTCCCTCACCTCAGCCCGGAGAGAAATTCCAGTGGAAATTAAGGGTGACACATCCTCTTCTTTACAGGTGGCAACCTGGCAACTCCTGCAGAAATTCCAGCAGAGCCCCACTCACACCGGGCCACCAACAAAGCCGTGGACCCTCACACCCTCCCACCAGCACAGCCCCGAGACTGCTGACGGGGCAGAGAATATGGAGTCAGGCACAGCTGCAGGGGCTATTGCTGCCTGGAGTGCTGTTTCTATTGAACTCAACCCAGGCACACCTGGGGAGGGCTTGCCGGCAGGGTCAGGCTTCCCAGGTCAGCTAATCCTCAGCCCTCAGGGAATCACATTGCAGAAAATGGACCTCGCTAAGACAGAATATTAGCCAAGGAAAAAAAGGGCACAATGCCATTTGCAGCCCCGTAGATGAGTCTACAGGTAAGCACGGGACTTGTAGTAAGTCAGAAAGTGAAAGACACATATCGTAGGATATCACTTATAGGTGTTACCTAAAAACGGATACCAGGGCAGATATTTCCACGGAGAAGGGCAATCACAGATTCATTAAACAAACTTATGGTTCACCAATGGAAAGGTGTGAGGATTGGATTCATTACGATATTGGGGTTAAGAGACATATACAAACACAGGTGAAATATATAATCACCAAAGACCTACGGAATGCCAAGAGAAGACTACTCAACATTCTGTCATAACGTACATGGGAAAAGGGTCCCAGGCATAACAGACATATGTATATGTGTAAAAGAACCACATCTTGCACACCTACAACAAGCAAACGTTGTAATCAAACTTGCTGTAATAAAAAATTAAAAATTAAATTAAAAACACGAACAAGAAGTAGTGAGACAAACTTGAGGGGCTTTCTCCTGGCACATTCCATTCTAAATTCCAATCTAGAACAGGCTTCCATTGAGGCTCTGTTGCCCTGGTAACCAGATTTGCTAAGGGAGAACTGCTGCCACCTTGTGGCCATTTCGCACAACAGCAGCTTTAATCCCAGCGCTACTGGTCAGTGGATATTCCAAATCATTGCAGGCCTGTAAATGACACCTGCCCTGAAAACAAATCCTGGGGTCATATATCGACCAAAAAGTTCAAAAGACGTCCATATTTCAAAACGACAGTTTCAAGAGGCATATTTCACGCACATTAGTGTTCTGCTTCTTTTGCTTTCTTTCTTTTTTGGTTAAAAAAAACGGGAATGGAAAAAGGCAACCCTCAGAATGGGCGAAAACGTTCGCAAACGAATCAATGGGCAAGGGTTTAATCTCCAATATATATAAACAGCTCACGCAGCTTAATATTAATAAAACAAACAACCCAATACAAAAATGGGCAGAAGATCTAAATAGACGTTTCTTCAAAGAAGTCACAGAGACGGCCAAGACGCACATGAAAAGCTGCTCAACACCACTAATTATTAGAGAAATGCAAATCAAAACGACAATGAGGTATCACCTCACACCTGTTAGAATCGGCATCATCAGAAAATCTACAAACAACAAATTCTGGGGAGGGTGTGGACAAAAGGAACCCTCTTCCACTATTGGTTGGGAGGTAAATTGATACAGTCACTATGGAGAACAGTATGGAGTTTCCTTAAAGAAACTAGAAATAGAATTACCATAGGATCCAGCAATCCCACTTCTGGGCATATAGCCAGAGAAAACCATAAATCAAAAACACACATTCACCACAATGTTCATTGCAGCACTATTTACAATAGCCAGGTAATGGAAGCAACCTAAATGCCCACAGACAGATGAATGGATAAAGATGTGGTACATACATAAAATGGGATATGACTCAGCCATGAAAAGGAATGAAACTGGGTTATTTGTAGAGAAGTCGGTGGATCTAGAGACTGTCATACAGAATGAAGTAAGTCAGAAAGAGCAAAACAAATATTCTGTATTAATGCATGTATGTGGAACCTAGATATATGGTACAGATGAACAGGTTTGCAGGGCAGAAATAGAGAAACAGAGGTAGAGAACAAACGTATGGACACCAAGTGGGGGAAGCCATGGGGTGATGGTGGTCAGATGAGTTGGGAGATAGGTATTGACCTGTATATATGTATATGAATAAAATAGATAACTAATAATAACCTGCTGTATAGAAAAATAAATATAATTAAACTGCAAAATTTTTAGAAATGAAATTTAAAAATAAAACAGAAAAAAGTTCTTCCCTTCACACAGATGTATTTCTATAAATGAATTATTTCCATGCTTATATCAATAAATACATAAAAGATGAATAAATTCTAACTTGAACCAAAAAAGAAAAAAAAAAACCTGAACCCAGCAGTTATACAGAGGAAAACCCTATCAGGGCACTTGCTCCAGCGGTAAACAATTCTGACATTGGTCAGAGGTGGGGAATCATCTCCCATACAGCCAGCAGCCCGGCCCCCCCACGCAAGGAGCGTCGTCATTGCAAAGCTGGGGGACCGTGCCGAGGCCTCTGTGAGTAAACGTGAGCTGAGCCCCAGGCCAGCTGCTGCTGAACTGTTCCCACCCTTCCCAGGTAAAACACCTGAATATGTACAAGGGCTTGAAAGCCTAGAGGAAGGGCCGTGGAGCCACACCAGCGACAGCATGCAGGCCAACTTGGTGCCTGCAGGCCAGCCAGGATGGTCCTGGCCCCGGGCACTCTTCTAGAAGCTTTCCATTTCCCTGCCTGATATACCCCTCCTGTCCCGGCCATCATTCCTTTTTTTCCTTCCTCACCTCAGCCCGGAGAGAAATTCCAGTGGAAGTTATGGGTGACACATCCTCTTCTTTACAGGTGGCAGCCTGGCAACTCCTGCAGAAAGTCCAGCAGAGCCCCACTCACACCGGGCCACCAACAAAGCCGTGGACCCTCACACCCTCCCACCAGCACAGCCCCGAGACTGCTGACGGGGCAGAGAATATGGAATCAGGCACAGCTGCAGGGGCTATTGCTGCCTGGAGTGCTGTTTCTATCGACCTCAACCCACGCACACCTGGGGAGGGCTTGCCGGCAGGGTCAGGCTGCCCAGGTCAGCTAATCCTCAGCCCTCAGGGAATCACATTGCAGAAAATGCACCTCGCTAAGACAGAATATTAGCCAAGGAAAAAAAGGGCACAATGCCATTTGCAGCCCCGTAGATGAGTCTACAGGTAAGCACGGGACTTGTAGTAAGTCAGAAAGTGAAAGACACATATCGTAGGATATCACTTATAGGTGTTACCTAAAAACGGATACCAGGGCAGATATTTCCACGGAGAAGGGCAATCACAGATTTATTAAACAAACTTATGGTTCACCAATGGAAAGGTGTGAGGATTGGATTCATTACGATATTGGGGTTAAGAGACATATACAAACACAGGTGAAATATATAATCACCAAAGACCTACGGAATGCCAAGAGAAGACTACTCAACATTCTGTCATAATGTACATGGGAAAAGGGTCCCAGGAAGAACAGACATATGTATATGTGTAACAGAACCACATCTTGCACACCTAAAACAAGCAAACGTTGTAATCAAACTTGCTGTAATAAAAAATTAAAAATTAAATTAAAAACACGAACAAGAAGTAGTGAGACAAACTTGAGGGGCTTTCTCCTGGCACATTCCATTCTAAATTCCAATCTAGAACAGGCTTCCATTGAGGCTCTGTTGCCCTAGTAACCAGATTTGCTAAGGGGGAACTGCTGCCACCTTGTGGCCATTTCACACAACAGCAGCTTTAATCCCAGCGCTAATGGTCAGTGGATATTCCAAATCATTGCAGGCCTGTAAATGACACCTGCCCTGAAAACAAATCCTGGGGTCATATATCGACCAAAAAGTTCAAAAGACGTCCATATTTCAAAACGACAGTTTCAAGAGGCATATTTCACGCACATTAGTGTTCTGCTTCTTTTGCTTTCTTTCTTTTTTGGTTAAAAAAAAAACGGGAATGGAAAAAGGCAACCCTCAGAATGGGCGAAAACGTTCGCAAACGAATCAATGGACAAGGGTTTAATCTCCAATATATATAAACAGCTCACGCAGCTTAATATTAATAAAACAAACAACCCAATACAAAAATGGGCAGAAGATCTAAATAGACGTTTCTTCAAAGAAGTCACAGAGACGGCCAAGACGCACATGAAAAGCTGCTCAACACCACTAATTATTAGAGAAATGCAAATCAAAATGACAATGAGGTATCACCTCACACCTGTTAGAATCGGCAGCATCAGAAAATCTACAAACAACAAATTCTGGGGAGGGTGTGGACAAAAGGAACCCTCTTCCACTATTAGTGGGAAGGTAAATTGATACAGTCACTATGGAGAACAGTATGGAGTTTCCTTAAAGAAACTAGGAATAGAATTACCATAGGATCCAGCAATCCCACTTCTGGGCATATACCCAGAGACAACCATAAATCAAAAACACACATTCACCACAATGTTCATTGCAGCACTATTTACAATAGCCAGGTAATGGAAGCAACCTAAATGCCCACAGACAGACGAATGGATAAAGATGTGGTACATACATAAAATGGGATATGACTCAGCCATGAAAAGGAATGAAACTGGGTTATTTGTAGAGAAGTCGGTGGATCTAGAGACTGTCATACAGAATGAAGTAAGTCAGAAAGAGCAAAACAAATATTCTGTATTAATGCATGTATGTGGAACCTAGATATATGGTACAGATGAACAGGTTTGCAGGGCAGAAATAGAGAAACAGAGGTAGAGAACAAACGTATGGACACCAAGTGGGGGAAGCCATGGGGTGTTGGTGGTCAGATGAGTTGGGAGATAGGTATTGACCTGTATATATGTATATGAATAAAATATATAACTAATAATAACCTGCTGTATGGAAAAATAAATATGATTAAACTGCAAAATTTTTAGAAATGAAATTTAAAAATAAAACAGAAAAAAAGTTCTTCCCTTCACACAGATGTATTTCTATGAATGAATTATTTCCATGCTTATATCAATAAATACATAAAAGATGAATAACTTCTAACTTGAACCAAAAAAGAAAAAAAAAATCCTGTACCCAGCAGTTATACAGAGGAAAACCCTATCAGGGCACTTGTTCCAGCGGTAAACAATTCTGAGATTGGTCAGAGGTGGGGAATCATCTCCCATACAGCCAGCAGCCCGGCCCCCCCACGCAAGGAGCGTCCTGATTGCAAAGCTGGGGGACAGTGCCGAGGCCTCTGTGAGTAAACGTGAGCTGAGCCCCAGGCCAGCTGCTGCTGAACTGTTCCCACCCTTCCCAGGTAAAACACCTGAATATGTACAAGGGCTTGAAAGCCTAGAGGAAGGGCCGAGGAGCCACACCAGCGACAGCACGCAGGCCAACTTGGTGCCTGCAGGCCAGCCAGGATGGTCCTGGCCCCGGGCGCTCTTCTGGAAGCTTTCCATTTCCCTGCCTGAGATACCACTCCTGTCCCGGCCCCCACTCTTTTTTTTCCTCCCTCACCTCAGCCCGGAGAGAAATTCCAGTGGAAATTAAGGGTGACACATCCTCTTCTTTACAGGTGGCAACCTGGCAACTCCTGCAGAAATTCCAGCAGAGCCCCACTCACACCGGGCCACCAACAAAGCCGTGGACCCTCACACCCTCCCACCAGCACAGCCCCGAGACTGCTGACGGGGCAGAGAATATGGAGTCAGGCACAGCTGCAGGGGCTATTGCTGCCTGGAGTGCTGTTTCTATTGAACTCAACCCAGGCACACCTGGGGAGGGCTTGCCGGCAGGGTCAGGCTTCCCAGGTCAGCTAATCCTCAGCCCTCAGGGAATCACATTGCAGAAAATGGACCTCGCTAAGACAGAATATTAGCCAAGGAAAAAAAGGGCACAATGCCATTTGCAGCCCCGTAGATGAGTCTACAGGTAAGCACGGGACTTGTAGTAAGTCAGAAAGTGAAAGACACATATCGTAGGATATCACTTATAGGTGTTACCTAAAAACGGATACCAGGGCAGATATTTCCACGGAGAAGGGCAATCACAGATTCATTAAACAAACTTATGGTTCACCAATGGAAAGGTGTGAGGATTGGATTCATTACGATATTGGGGTTAAGAGACATATACAAACACAGGTGAAATATATAATCACCAAAGACCTACGGAATGCCAAGAGAAGACTACTCAACATTCTGTCATAACGTACATGGGAAAAGGGTCCCAGGCATAACAGACATATGTATATGTGTAAAAGAACCACATCTTGCACACCTACAACAAGCAAACGTTGTAATCAAACTTGCTGTAATAAAAAATTAAAAATTAAATTAAAAACACGAACAAGAAGTAGTGAGACAAACTTGAGGGGCTTTCTCCTGGCACATTCCATTCTAAATTCCAATCTAGAACAGGCTTCCATTGAGGCTCTGTTGCCCTGGTAACCAGATTTGCTAAGGGAGAACTGCTGCCACCTTGTGGCCATTTCGCACAACAGCAGCTTTAATCCCAGCGCTACTGGTCAGTGGATATTCCAAATCATTGCAGGCCTGTAAATGACACCTGCCCTGAAAACAAATCCTGGGGTCATATATCGACCAAAAAGTTCAAAAGACGTCCATATTTCAAAACGACAGTTTCAAGAGGCATATTTCACGCACATTAGTGTTCTGCTTCTTTTGCTTTCTTTCTTTTTTGGTTAAAAAAAACGGGAATGGAAAAAGGCAACCCTCAGAATGGGCGAAAACGTTCGCAAACGAATCAATGGGCAAGGGTTTAATCTCCAATATATATAAACAGCTCACGCAGCTTAATATTAATAAAACAAACAACCCAATACAAAAATGGGCAGAAGATCTAAATAGACGTTTCTTCAAAGAAGTCACAGAGACGGCCAAGACGCACATGAAAAGCTGCTCAACACCACTAATTATTAGAGAAATGCAAATCAAAACGACAATGAGGTATCACCTCACACCTGTTAGAATCGGCATCATCAGAAAATCTACAAACAACAAATTCTGGGGAGGGTGTGGACAAAAGGAACCCTCTTCCACTATTGGTTGGGAGGTAAATTGATACAGTCACTATGGAGAACAGTATGGAGTTTCCTTAAAGAAACTAGAAATAGAATTACCATAGGATCCAGCAATCCCACTTCTGGGCATATAGCCAGAGAAAACCATAAATCAAAAACACACATTCACCACAATGTTCATTGCAGCACTATTTACAATAGCCAGGTAATGGAAGCAACCTAAATGCCCACAGACAGATGAATGGATAAAGATGTGGTACATACATAAAATGGGATATGACTCAGCCATGAAAAGGAATGAAACTGGGTTATTTGTAGAGAAGTCGGTGGATCTAGAGACTGTCATACAGAATGAAGTAAGTCAGAAAGAGCAAAACAAATATTCTGTATTAATGCATGTATGTGGAACCTAGATATATGGTACAGATGAACAGGTTTGCAGGGCAGAAATAGAGAAACAGAGGTAGAGAACAAACGTATGGACACCAAGTGGGGGAAGCCATGGGGTGATGGTGGTCAGATGAGTTGGGAGATAGGTATTGACCTGTATATATGTATATGAATAAAATAGATAACTAATAATAACCTGCTGTATAGAAAAATAAATATAATTAAACTGCAAAATTTTTAGAAATGAAATTTAAAAATAAAACAGAAAAAAGTTCTTCCCTTCACACAGATGTATTTCTATAAATGAATTATTTCCATGCTTATATCAATAAATACATAAAAGATGAATAAATTCTAACTTGAACCAAAAAAGAAAAAAAAAAACCTGAACCCAGCAGTTATACAGAGGAAAACCCTATCAGGGCACTTGCTCCAGCGGTAAACAATTCTGACATTGGTCAGAGGTGGGGAATCATCTCCCATACAGCCAGCAGCCCGGCCCCCCCACGCAAGGAGCGTCGTCATTGCAAAGCTGGGGGACCGTGCCGAGGCCTCTGTGAGTAAACGTGAGCTGAGCCCCAGGCCAGCTGCTGCTGAACTGTTCCCACCCTTCCCAGGTAAAACACCTGAATATGTACAAGGGCTTGAAAGCCTAGAGGAAGGGCCGTGGAGCCACACCAGCGACAGCATGCAGGCCAACTTGGTGCCTGCAGGCCAGCCAGGATGGTCCTGGCCCCGGGCACTCTTCTAGAAGCTTTCCATTTCCCTGCCTGATATACCCCTCCTGTCCCGGCCATCATTCCTTTTTTTCCTTCCTCACCTCAGCCCGGAGAGAAATTCCAGTGGAAGTTATGGGTGACACATCCTCTTCTTTACAGGTGGCAGCCTGGCAACTCCTGCAGAAAGTCCAGCAGAGCCCCACTCACACCGGGCCACCAACAAAGCCGTGGACCCTCACACCCTCCCACCAGCACAGCCCCGAGACTGCTGACGGGGCAGAGAATATGGAATCAGGCACAGCTGCAGGGGCTATTGCTGCCTGGAGTGCTGTTTCTATCGACCTCAACCCACGCACACCTGGGGAGGGCTTGCCGGCAGGGTCAGGCTGCCCAGGTCAGCTAATCCTCAGCCCTCAGGGAATCACATTGCAGAAAATGCACCTCGCTAAGACAGAATATTAGCCAAGGAAAAAAAGGGCACAATGCCATTTGCAGCCCCGTAGATGAGTCTACAGGTAAGCACGGGACTTGTAGTAAGTCAGAAAGTGAAAGACACATATCGTAGGATATCACTTATAGGTGTTACCTAAAAACGGATACCAGGGCAGATATTTCCACGGAGAAGGGCAATCACAGATTTATTAAACAAACTTATGGTTCACCAATGGAAAGGTGTGAGGATTGGATTCATTACGATATTGGGGTTAAGAGACATATACAAACACAGGTGAAATATATAATCACCAAAGACCTACGGAATGCCAAGAGAAGACTACTCAACATTCTGTCATAATGTACATGGGAAAAGGGTCCCAGGAAGAACAGACATATGTATATGTGTAACAGAACCACATCTTGCACACCTAAAACAAGCAAACGTTGTAATCAAACTTGCTGTAATAAAAAATTAAAAATTAAATTAAAAACACGAACAAGAAGTAGTGAGACAAACTTGAGGGGCTTTCTCCTGGCACATTCCATTCTAAATTCCAATCTAGAACAGGCTTCCATTGAGGCTCTGTTGCCCTAGTAACCAGATTTGCTAAGGGGGAACTGCTGCCACCTTGTGGCCATTTCACACAACAGCAGCTTTAATCCCAGCGCTAATGGTCAGTGGATATTCCAAATCATTGCAGGCCTGTAAATGACACCTGCCCTGAAAACAAATCCTGGGGTCATATATCGACCAAAAAGTTCAAAAGACGTCCATATTTCAAAACGACAGTTTCAAGAGGCATATTTCACGCACATTAGTGTTCTGCTTCTTTTGCTTTCTTTCTTTTTTGGTTAAAAAAAAAACGGGAATGGAAAAAGGCAACCCTCAGAATGGGCGAAAACGTTCGCAAACGAATCAATGGACAAGGGTTTAATCTCCAATATATATAAACAGCTCACGCAGCTTAATATTAATAAAACAAACAACCCAATACAAAAATGGGCAGAAGATCTAAATAGACGTTTCTTCAAAGAAGTCACAGAGACGGCCAAGACGCACATGAAAAGCTGCTCAACACCACTAATTATTAGAGAAATGCAAATCAAAATGACAATGAGGTATCACCTCACACCTGTTAGAATCGGCAGCATCAGAAAATCTACAAACAACAAATTCTGGGGAGGGTGTGGACAAAAGGAACCCTCTTCCACTATTAGTGGGAAGGTAAATTGATACAGTCACTATGGAGAACAGTATGGAGTTTCCTTAAAGAAACTAGGAATAGAATTACCATAGGATCCAGCAATCCCACTTCTGGGCATATACCCAGAGACAACCATAAATCAAAAACACACATTCACCACAATGTTCATTGCAGCACTATTTACAATAGCCAGGTAATGGAAGCAACCTAAATGCCCACAGACAGACGAATGGATAAAGATGTGGTACATACATAAAATGGGATATGACTCAGCCATGAAAAGGAATGAAACTGGGTTATTTGTAGAGAAGTCGGTGGATCTAGAGACTGTCATACAGAATGAAGTAAGTCAGAAAGAGCAAAACAAATATTCTGTATTAATGCATGTATGTGGAACCTAGATATATGGTACAGATGAACAGGTTTGCAGGGCAGAAATAGAGAAACAGAGGTAGAGAACAAACGTATGGACACCAAGTGGGGGAAGCCATGGGGTGTTGGTGGTCAGATGAGTTGGGAGATAGGTATTGACCTGTATATATGTATATGAATAAAATAGATAACTAATAATAACCTGCTGTATAGAAAAATAAATATGATTAAACTGCAAAATTTTTAGAAATGAAATTTAAAAATAAAACAGAAAAAAAGTTCTTCCCTTCACACAGATGTATTTCTATGAATGAATTATTTCCATGCTTATATCAATAAATACATAAAAGATGAATAACTTCTAACTTGAACCAAAAAAGAAAAAAAAAATCCTGTACCCAGCAGTTATACAGAGGAAAACCCTATCAGGGCACTTGTTCCAGCGGTAAACAATTCTGAGATTGGTCAGAGGTGGGGAATCATCTCCCATACAGCCAGCAGCCCGGCCCCCCCACGCAAGGAGCGTCCTGATTGCAAAGCTGGGGGACAGTGCCGAGGCCTCTGTGAGTAAACGTGAGCTGAGCCCCAGGCCAGCTGCTGCTGAACTGTTCCCACCCTTCCCAGGTAAAACACCTGAATATGTACAAGGGCTTGAAAGCCTAGAGGAAGGGCCGTGGAGCCACACCAGCGACAGCACGCAGGCCAACTTGGTGCCTGCAGGCCAGCCAGGATGGTCCTGGCCCCGGGCGCTCTTCTGGAAGCTTTCCATTTCCCTGCCTGAGATACCACTCCTGTCCCGGCCCCCACTCTTTTTTTTCCTCCCTCACCTCAGCCCGGAGAGAAATTCCAGTGGAAATTATGGGTGACACATCCTCTTCTTTACAGGTGGCAACCTGGCAACTCCTGCAGAAATTCCAGCAGAGCCCCACTCACACCGGGCCACCAACAAAGCCGTGGACCCTCACACCCTCCCACCAGCACAGCCCCGAGACTGCTGACGGGGCAGAGAATATGGAGTCAGGCACAGCTGCAGGGGCTATTGCTGCCTGGAGTGCTGTTTCTATTGAACTCAACCCAGGCACACCTGGGGAGGGCTTGCCGGCAGGGTCAGGCTGCCCAGGTCAGCTAATCCTCAGCCCTCAGGGAATCACATTGCAGAAAATGGACCTCGCTAAGACAGAATATTAGCCAAGGAAAAAAAGGGCACAATGCCATTTGCAGCCCCGTAGATGAGTCTACAGGTAAGCACGGGACTTGTAGTAAGTCAGAAAGTGAAAGACACATATCGTAGGATATCACTTATAGGTGTTACCTAAAAACGGATACCAGGGCAGATATTTCCACGGAGAAGGGCAATCACAGATTCATTAAACAAACTTATGGTTCACCAATGGAAAGGTGTGAGGATTGGATTCATTACGATATTGGGGTTAAGAGACATATACAAACACAGGTGAAATATATAATCACCAAAGACCTACGGAATGCCAAGAGAAGACTACTCAACATTCTGTCATAACGTACATGGGAAAAGGGTCCCAGGAAGAACAGACATATGTATATGTGTAAAAGAACCACATCTTGCACACCTACAACAAGCAAACGTTGTAATCAAACTTGCTGTAATAAAAAATTAAAAATTAAATTAAAAACACGAACAAGAAGTAGTGAGACAAACTTGAGGGGCTTTCTCCTGGCACATTCCATTCTAAATTCCAATCTAGAACAGGCTTCCATTGAGGCTCTGTTGCCCTGGTAACCAGATTTGCTAAGGGAGAACTGCTGCCACCTTGTGGCCATTTCGCACAACAGCAGCTTTAATCCCAGCGCTACTGGTCAGTGGATATTCCAAATCATTGCAGGCCTGTAAATGACACCTGCCCTGAAAACAAATCCTGGGGTCATATATCGACCAAAAAGTTCAAAAGACGTCCATATTTCAAAACGACAGTTTCAAGAGGCATATTTCACGCACATTAGTGTTCTGCTTCTTTTGCTTTCTTTCTTTTTTGGTTAAAAAAAAAACGGGAATGGAAAAAGGCAACCCTCAGAATGGGCGAAAACGTTCGCAAACGAATCAATGGACAAGGGTTTAATCTCCAATATATATAAACAGCTCACGCAGCTTAATATTAATAAAACAAACAACCCAATACAAAAATGGGCAGAAGATCTAAATAGACGTTTCTTCAAAGAAGTCACAGAGACGGCCAAGACGCACATGAAAAGATGCTCAACACCACTAATTATTAGAGAAATGCAAATCAAAACGACAATGAGGTATCACCTCACACCTGTTAGAATCGGCATCATCAGAAAATCTACAAACAACAAATTCTGGGGAGGGTGTGGACAAAAGGAACCCTCTTCCACTATTGGTGGGAAGGTAAATTGATACAGTCACTATGGAGAACAGTATGGAGTTTCCTTAAAGAAACTAGAAATAGAATTACCATAGGATCCAGCAATCCCACTTCTGGGCATATACACAGAGACAACCATAAATCAAAAACACACATTCACCACAATGTTCATTGCAGCACTATTTACAATAGCCAGGTAATGGAAGCAACCTAAATGCCCACAGACAGATGAATGGATAAAGATGTGGTACATACATAAAATGGGATATGACTCAGCCATGAAAAGGAATGAAACTGGGTTATTTGTAGAGAAGTCGGTGGATCTAGAGACTGTCATACAGAATGAAGTAAGTCAGAAAGAGCAAAACAAATATTCTGTATTAATGCATGTATGTGGAACCTAGATATATGGTACAGATGAACAGGTTTGCAGGGCAGAAATAGAGAAACAGAGGTAGAGAACAAACGTATGGACACCAAGTGGGGGAAGCCATGGGGTGATGGTGGTCAGATGAGTTGGGAGATAGGTATTGACCTGTATATATGTATATGAATAAAATAGATAACTAATAATAACCTGCTGTATAGAAAAATAAATATAATTAAACTGCAAAATTTTTAGAAATGAAATTTAAAAATAAAACAGAAAAAAGTTCTTCCCTTCACACAGATATATTTCTATGAATGAATTATTTCCATGCTTATATCAATAAATACATTATAGATGAATAAATTCTAACTTGAACCAAAAAAGAAAAAAAAAACCTGAACCCAGCAGTTATACAGAGGAAAACCCTATCAGGGCACTTGCTCCAGCGGTAAACAATTCTGACATTGGTCAGAGGTGGGGAATCATCTCCCATACAGCCAGCAGCCCGGCCCCCCCACGCAAGGAGCATCCTCATTGCAAAGCTGGGGGACCGTGCCGAGGCCTCTGTGAGTAAACGTGAGCTGAGCCCCAGGCCAGCTGCTGCTGAACTGTTCCCACCCTTCCCAGGTAAAACACCTGAATATGTACAAGGGCTTGAAAGCCTAGAGGAAGGGCCGTGGAGCCACACCAGCGACAGCATGCAGGCCAACTTGGTGCCTGCAGGCCAGCCAGGATGGTCCTGGCCCCGGGCACTCTTCTAGAAGCTTTCCATTTCCCTGCCTGATATACCCCTCCTGTCCCGGCCATCATTCCTTTTTTTCCTTCCTCACCTCAGCCCGGAGAGAAATTCCAGTGGAAGTTATGGGTGACACATCCTCTTCTTTACAGGTGGCAGCCTGGCAACTCCTGCAGAAAGTCCAGCAGAGCCCCACTCACACCGGGCCACCAACAAAGCCGTGGACCCTCACACCCTCCCACCAGCACAGCCCCGAGACTGCTGACGGGGCAGAGAATATGGAATCAGGCACAGCTGCAGGGGCTATTGCTGCCTGGAGTGCTGTTTCTATCGACCTCAACCCACGCACACCTGGGGAGGGCTTGCCGGCAGGGTCAGGCTGCCCAGGTCAGCTAATCCTCAGCCCTCAGGGAATCACATTGCAGAAAATGGACCTCGCTAAGACAGAATATTAGCCAAGGAAAAAAAGGGCACAATGCCATTTGCAGCCCCGTAGATGAGTCTACAGGTAAGCACGTGACTTGTAGTAAGTCAGAAAGTGAAAGACACATATCGTAGGATATCACTTATAGGTGTTACCTAAAAACGGATACCAGGGCAGATATTTCCACGGAGAAGGGCAATCACAGATTCATTAAACAAACTTATGGTTCACCAATGGAAAGGTGTGAGGATTGGATTCATTACGATATTGGGGTTAAGAGACATATACAAACACAGGTGAAATATATAATCACCAAAGACCTACGGAATGCCAAGAGAAGACTACTCAACATTCTGTCATAATGTACATGGGAAAAGGGTCCCAGGAAGAACAGACATATGTATATGTGTAACAGAACCACATCTTGCACACCTAAAACAAGCAAACGTTGTAATCAAACTTGCTGTAATAAAAAATTAAAAATTAAATTAAAAACACGAACAAGAAGTAGTGAGACAAACTTGAGGGGCTTTCTCCTGGCACATTCCATTCTAAATTCCAATCTAGAACAGGCTTCCATTGAGGCTCTGTTGCCCTAGTAACCAGATTTGCTAAGGGGGAACTGCTGCCACCTTGTGGCCATTTCACACAACAGCAGCTTTAATCCCAGCGCTAATGGTCAGTGGATATTCCAAATCATTGCAGGCCTGTAAATGACACCTGCCCTGAAAACAAATCCTGGGGTCATATATCGACCAAAAAGTTCAAAAGACGTCCATATTTCAAAACGACAGTTTCAAGAGGCATATTTCACGCACATTAGTGTTCTGCTTCTTTTGCTTTCTTTCTTTTTTGGTTAAAAAAAAAACGGGAATGGAAAAAGGCAACCCTCAGAATGGGCGAAAACGTTCGCAAACGAATCAATGGACAAGGGTTTAATCTCCAATATATATAAACAGCTCACGCAGCTTAATATTAATAAAACAAACAACCCAATACAAAAATGGGCAGAAGATCTAAATAGACGTTTCTTCAAAGAAGTCACAGAGACGGCCAAGACGCACATGAAAAGCTGCTCAACACCACTAATTATTAGAGAAATGCAAATCAAAATGACAATGAGGTATCACCTCACACCTGTTAGAATCGGCAGCATCAGAAAATCTACAAACAACAAATTCTGGGGAGGGTGTGGACAAAAGGAACCCTCTTCCACTATTAGTGGGAAGGTAAATTGATACAGTCACTATGGAGAACAGTATGGAGTTTCCTTAAAGAAACTAGGAATAGAATTACCATAGGATCCAGCAATCCCACTTCTGGGCATATACCCAGAGACAACCATAAATCAAAAACACACATTCACCACAATGTTCATTGCAGCACTATTTACAATAGCCAGGTAATGGAAGCAACCTAAATGCCCACAGACAGACGAATGGATAAAGATGTGGTACATACATAAAATGGGATATGACTCAGCCATGAAAAGGAATGAAACTGGGTTATTTGTAGAGAAGTCGGTGGATCTAGAGACTGTCATACAGAATGAAGTAAGTCAGAAAGAGCAAAACAAATATTCTGTATTAATGCATGTATGTGGAACCTAGATATATGGTACAGATGAACAGGTTTGCAGGGCAGAAATAGAGAAACAGAGGTAGAGAACAAACGTATGGACACCAAGTGGGGGAAGCCATGGGGTGTTGGTGGTCAGATGAGTTGGGAGATAGGTATTGACCTGTATATATGTATATGAATAAAATAGATAACTAATAATAACCTGCTGTATAGAAAAATAAATATGATTAAACTTGCAAAATTTTTAGAAATGAAATTTAAAAATAAAACAGAAAAAAAGTTCTTCCCTTCACACAGATGTATTTCTATGAATGAATTATTTCCATGCTTATATCAATAAATACATAAAAGATGAATAACTTCTAACTTGAACCAAAAAAGAAAAAAAAAATCCTGTACCCAGCAGTTATACAGAGGAAAACCCTATCAGGGCACTTGTTCCAGCGGTAAACAATTCTGAGATTGGTCAGAGGTGGGGAATCATCTCCCATACAGCCAGCAGCCCGGCCCCCCCAAGCAAGGAGCGTCCTGATTGCAAAGCTGGGGGACAGTGCCGAGGCCTCTGTGAGTAAACGTGAGCTGAGCCCCAGGCCAGCTGCTGCTGAACTGTTCCCACCCTTCCCAGGTAAAACACCTGAATATGTACAAGGGCTTGAAAGCCTAGAGGAAGGGCCGTGGAGCCACACCAGCGACAGCACGCAGGCCAACTTGGTGCCTGCAGGCCAGCCAGGATGGTCCTGGCCCCGGGCGCTCTTCTGGAAGCTTTCCATTTCCCTGCCTGAGATACCACTCCTGTCCCGGCCCCCACTCTTTTTTTTCCTCCCTCACCTCAGCCCGGAGAGAAATTCCAGTGGAAATTATGGGTGACACATCCTCTTCTTTACAGGTGGCAACCTGGCAACTCCTGCAGAAATTCCAGCAGAGCCCCACTCACACCGGGCCACCAACAAAGCCGTGGACCCTCACACCCTCCCACCAGCACAGCCCCGAGACTGCTGACGGGGCAGAGAATATGGAGTCAGGCACAGCTGCAGGGGCTATTGCTGCCTGGAGTGCTGTTTCTATTGAACTCAACCCAGGCACACCTGGGGAGGGCTTGCCGGCAGGGTCAGGCTGCCCAGGTCAGCTAATCCTCAGCCCTCAGGGAATCACATTGCAGAAAATGGACCTCGCTAAGACAGAATATTAGCCAAGGAAAAAAAGGGCACAATGCCATTTGCAGCCCCGTAGATGAGTCTACAGGTAAGCACGGGACTTGTAGTAAGTCAGAAAGTGAAAGACACATATCGTAGGATATCACTTATAGGTGTTACCTAAAAACGGATACCAGGGCAGATATTTCCACGGAGAAGGGCAATCACAGATTCATTAAACAAACTTATGGTTCACCAATGGAAAGGTGTGAGGATTGGATTCATTACGATATTGGGGTTAAGAGACATATACAAACACAGGTGAAATATATAATCACCAAATACCTACGGAATGCCAAGAGAAGACTACTCAACATTCTGTCATAACGTACATGGGAAAAGGGTCCCAGGAAGAACAGACATATGTATATGTGTAAAAGAACCACATCTTGCACACCTACAACAAGCAAACGTTGTAATCAAACTTGCTGTAATAAAAAATTAAAAATTAAATTAAAAACACGAACAAGAAGTAGTGAGACAAACTTGAGGGGCTTTCTCCTGGCACATTCCATTCTAAATTCCAATCTAGAACAGGCTTCCATTGAGGCTCTGTTGCCCTGGTAACCAGATTTGCTAAGGGAGAACTGCTGCCACCTTGTGGCCATTTCGCACAACAGCAGCTTTAATCCCAGCGCTACTGGTCAGTGGATATTCCAAATCATTGCAGGCCTGTAAATGACACCTGCCCTGAAAACAAATCCTGGGGTCATATATCGACCAAAAAGTTCAAAAGACGTCCATATTTCAAAACGACAGTTTCAAGAGGCATATTTCACGCACATTAGTGTTCTACTTCTTTTGCTTTCTTTCTTTTTTGGTTAAAAAAAAACGGGAATGGAAAAAGGCAACCCTCAGAATGGGCGAAAACGTTCGCAAACGAATCAATGGACAAGGGTTTAATCTCCAATATATATAAACAGCTCACGCAGCTTAATATTAATAAAACAAACAACCCAATACAAAAATGGGCAGAAGATCTAAATAGACGTTTCTTCAAAGAAGTCACAGAGACGGCCAAGACGCACATGAAAAGATGCTCAACACCACTAATTATTAGAGAAATGCAAATCAAAATGACAATGAGGTATCACCTCACACCTGTTAGAATCGGCAGCATCAGAAAATCTACAAACAACAAATTCTGGGGAGGGTGTGGACAAAAGGAACCCTCTTCCACTATTAGTGGGAAGGTAAATTGATACAGTCACTATGGAGAACAGTATGGAGTTTCCTTAAAGAAACTAGGAATAGAATTACCATAGGATCCAGCAATCCCACTTCTGGGCATATACCCAGAGACAACCATAAATCAAAAACACACATTCACCACAATGTTCATTGCAGCACTATTTACAATAGCCAGGTAATGGAAGCAACCTAAATGCCCACAGACAGACGAATGGATAAAGATGTGGTACATACATAAAATGGGATATGACTCAGCCATGAAAAGGAATGAAACTGGGTTATTTGTAGAGAAGTCGGTGGATCTAGAGACTGTCATACAGAATGAAGTAAGTCAGAAAGAGCAAAACAAATATTCTGTATTAATGCATGTATGTGGAACCTAGATATATGGTACAGATGAACAGGTTTGCAGGGCAGAAATAGAGAAACAGAGGTAGAGAACAAACGTATGGACACCAAGTGGGGGAAGCCATGGGGTGTTGGTGGTCAGATGAGTTGGGAGATAGGTATTGACCTGTATATATGTATATGAATAAAATAGATAACTAATAATAACCTGCTGTATAGAAAAATAAATATGATTAAACTTGCAAAATTTTTAGAAATGAAATTTAAAAATAAAACAGAAAAAAAGTTCTTCCCTTCACACAGATGTATTTCTATGAATGAATTATTTCCATGCTTATATCAATAAATACATAAAAGATGAATAACTTCTAACTTGAACCAAAAAAGAAAAAAAAAATCCTGTACCCAGCAGTTATACAGAGGAAAACCCTATCAGGGCACTTGTTCCAGCGGTAAACAATTCTGAGATTGGTCAGAGGTGGGGAATCATCTCCCATACAGCCAGCAGCCCGGCCCCCCCAAGCAAGGAGCGTCCTGATTGCAAAGCTGGGGGACAGTGCCGAGGCCTCTGTGAGTAAACGTGAGCTGAGCCCCAGGCCAGCTGCTGCTGAACTGTTCCCACCCTTCCCAGGTAAAACACCTGAATATGTACAAGGGCTTGAAAGCCTAGAGGAAGGGCCGTGGAGCCACACCAGCGACAGCACGCAGGCCAACTTGGTGCCTGCAGGCCAGCCAGGATGGTCCTGGCCCCGGGCGCTCTTCTGGAAGCTTTCCATTTCCCTGCCTGAGATACCACTCCTGTCCCGGCCCCCACTCTTTTTTTTCCTCCCTCACCTCAGCCCGGAGAGAAATTCCAGTGGAAATTATGGGTGACACATCCTCTTCTTTACAGGTGGCAACCTGGCAACTCCTGCAGAAATTCCAGCAGAGCCCCACTCACACCGGGCCACCAACAAAGCCGTGGACCCTCACACCCTCCCACCAGCACAGCCCCGAGACTGCTGACGGGGCAGAGAATATGGAGTCAGGCACAGCTGCAGGGGCTATTGCTGCCTGGAGTGCTGTTTCTATTGAACTCAACCCAGGCACACCTGGGGAGGGCTTGCCGGCAGGGTCAGGCTGCCCAGGTCAGCTAATCCTCAGCCCTCAGGGAATCACATTGCAGAAAATGGACCTCGCTAAGACAGAATATTAGCCAAGGAAAAAAAGGGCACAATGCCATTTGCAGCCCCGTAGATGAGTCTACAGGTAAGCACGGGACTTGTAGTAAGTCAGAAAGTGAAAGACACATATCGTAGGATATCACTTATAGGTGTTACCTAAAAACGGATACCAGGGCAGATATTTCCACGGAGAAGGGCAATCACAGATTCATTAAACAAACTTATGGTTCACCAATGGAAAGGTGTGAGGATTGGATTCATTACGATATTGGGGTTAAGAGACATATACAAACACAGGTGAAATATATAATCACCAAATACCTACGGAATGCCAAGAGAAGACTACTCAACATTCTGTCATAACGTACATGGGAAAAGGGTCCCAGGAAGAACAGACATATGTATATGTGTAAAAGAACCACATCTTGCACACCTACAACAAGCAAACGTTGTAATCAAACTTGCTGTAATAAAAAATTAAAAATTAAATTAAAAACACGAACAAGAAGTAGTGAGACAAACTTGAGGGGCTTTCTCCTGGCACATTCCATTCTAAATTCCAATCTAGAACAGGCTTCCATTGAGGCTCTGTTGCCCTGGTAACCAGATTTGCTAAGGGAGAACTGCTGCCACCTTGTGGCCATTTCGCACAACAGCAGCTTTAATCCCAGCGCTACTGGTCAGTGGATATTCCAAATCATTGCAGGCCTGTAAATGACACCTGCCCTGAAAACAAATCCTGGGGTCATATATCGACCAAAAAGTTCAAAAGACGTCCATATTTCAAAACGACAGTTTCAAGAGGCATATTTCACGCACATTAGTGTTCTACTTCTTTTGCTTTCTTTCTTTTTTGGTTAAAAAAAAACGGGAATGGAAAAAGGCAACCCTCAGAATGGGCGAAAACGTTCGCAAACGAATCAATGGACAAGGGTTTAATCTCCAATATATATAAACAGCTCACGCAGCTTAATATTAATAAAACAAACAACCCAATACAAAAATGGGCAGAAGATCTAAATAGACGTTTCTTCAAAGAAGTCACAGAGACGGCCAAGACGCACATGAAAAGATGCTCAACACCACTAATTATTAGAGAAATGCAAATCAAAACGACAATGAGGTATCACCTCACACCTGTTAGAATCGGCATCATCAGAAAATCTACAAACAACAAATTCTGGGGAGGGTGTGGACAAAAGGAACCCTCTTCCACTATTGGTGGGAAGGTAAATTGATACAGTCACTATGGAGAACAGTATGGAGTTTCCTTAAAGAAACTAGAAATAGAATTACCATAGGATCCAGCAATCCCACTTCTGGGCATATACACAGAGACAACCATAAATCAAAAACACACATTCACCACAATGTTCATTGCAGCACTATTTACAATAGCCAGGTAATGGAAGCAACCTAAATGCCCACAGACAGATGAATGGATAAAGATGTGGTACATACATAAAATGGGATATGACTCAGCCATGAAAAGGAATGAAACTGGGTTATTTGTAGAGAAGTCGGTGGATCTAGAGACTGTCATACAGAATGAAGTAAGTCAGAAAGAGCAAAACAAATATTCTGTATTAATGCATGTATGTGGAACCTAGATATATGGTACAGATGAACAGGTTTGCAGGGCAGAAATAGAGAAACAGAGGTAGAGAACAAACGTATGGACACCAAGTGGGGGAAGCCATGGGGTGATGGTGGTCAGATGAGTTGGGAGATAGGTATTGACCTGTATATATGTATATGAATAAAATAGATAACTAATAATAACCTGCTGTATAGAAAAATAAATATAATTAAACTGCAAAATTTTTAGAAATGAAATTTAAAAATAAAACAGAAAAAAGTTCTTCCCTTCACACAGATATATTTCTATGAATGAATTATTTCCATGCTTATATCAATAAATACATTATAGATGAATAAATTCTAACTTGAACCAAAAAAGAAAAAAAAAACCTGAACCCAGCAGTTATACAGAGGAAAACCCTATCAGGGCACTTGCTCCAGCGGTAAACAATTCTGACATTGGTCAGAGGTGGGGAATCATCTCCCATACAGCCAGCAGCCCGGCCCCCCCACGCAAGGAGCATCCTCATTGCAAAGCTGGGGGACCGTGCCGAGGCCTCTGTGAGTAAACGTGAGCTGAGCCCCAGGCCAGCTGCTGCTGAACTGTTCCCACCCTTCCCAGGTAAAACACCTGAATATGTACAAGGGCTTGAAAGCCTAGAGGAAGGGCCGTGGAGCCACACCAGCGACAGCATGCAGGCCAACTTGGTGCCTGCAGGCCAGCCAGGATGGTCCTGGCCCCGGGCACTCTTCTAGAAGCTTTCCATTTCCCTGCCTGATATACCCCTCCTGTCCCGGCCATCATTCCTTTTTTTCCTTCCTCACCTCAGCCCGGAGAGAAATTCCAGTGGAAGTTATGGGTGACACATCCTCTTCTTTACAGGTGGCAGCCTGGCAACTCCTGCAGAAAGTCCAGCAGAGCCCCACTCACACCGGGCCACCAACAAAGCCGTGGACCCTCACACCCTCCCACCAGCACAGCCCCGAGACTGCTGACGGGGCAGAGAATATGGAATCAGGCACAGCTGCAGGGGCTATTGCTGCCTGGAGTGCTGTTTCTATCGACCTCAACCCACGCACACCTGGGGAGGGCTTGCCGGCAGGGTCAGGCTGCCCAGGTCAGCTAATCCTCAGCCCTCAGGGAATCACATTGCAGAAAATGGACCTCGCTAAGACAGAATATTAGCCAAGGAAAAAAAGGGCACAATGCCATTTGCAGCCCCGTAGATGAGTCTACAGGTAAGCACGTGACTTGTAGTAAGTCAGAAAGTGAAAGACACATATCGTAGGATATCACTTATAGGTGTTACCTAAAAACGGATACCAGGGCAGATATTTCCACGGAGAAGGGCAATCACAGATTCATTAAACAAACTTATGGTTCACCAATGGAAAGGTGTGAGGATTGGATTCATTACGATATTGGGGTTAAGAGACATATACAAACACAGGTGAAATATATAATCACCAAAGACCTACGGAATGCCAAGAGAAGACTACTCAACATTCTGTCATAATGTACATGGGAAAAGGGTCCCAGGAAGAACAGACATATGTATATGTGTAACAGAACCACATCTTGCACACCTAAAACAAGCAAACGTTGTAATCAAACTTGCTGTAATAAAAAATTAAAAATTAAATTAAAAACACGAACAAGAAGTAGTGAGACAAACTTGAGGGGCTTTCTCCTGGCACATTCCATTCTAAATTCCAATCTAGAACAGGCTTCCATTGAGGCTCTGTTGCCCTAGTAACCAGATTTGCTAAGGGGGAACTGCTGCCACCTTGTGGCCATTTCACACAACAGCAGCTTTAATCCCAGCGCTAATGGTCAGTGGATATTCCAAATCATTGCAGGCCTGTAAATGACACCTGCCCTGAAAACAAATCCTGGGGTCATATATCGACCAAAAAGTTCAAAAGACGTCCATATTTCAAAACGACAGTTTCAAGAGGCATATTTCACGCACATTAGTGTTCTGCTTCTTTTGCTTTCTTTCTTTTTTGGTTAAAAAAAAAACGGGAATGGAAAAAGGCAACCCTCAGAATGGGCGAAAACGTTCGCAAACGAATCAATGGACAAGGGTTTAATCTCCAATATATATAAACAGCTCACGCAGCTTAATATTAATAAAACAAACAACCCAATACAAAAATGGGCAGAAGATCTAAATAGACGTTTCTTCAAAGAAGTCACAGAGACGGCCAAGACGCACATGAAAAGCTGCTCAACACCACTAATTATTAGAGAAATGCAAATCAAAATGACAATGAGGTATCACCTCACACCTGTTAGAATCGGCAGCATCAGAAAATCTACAAACAACAAATTCTGGGGAGGGTGTGGACAAAAGGAACCCTCTTCCACTATTAGTGGGAAGGTAAATTGATACAGTCACTATGGAGAACAGTATGGAGTTTCCTTAAAGAAACTAGGAATAGAATTACCATAGGATCCAGCAATCCCACTTCTGGGCATATACCCAGAGACAACCATAAATCAAAAACACACATTCACCACAATGTTCATTGCAGCACTATTTACAATAGCCAGGTAATGGAAGCAACCTAAATGCCCACAGACAGACGAATGGATAAAGATGTGGTACATACATAAAATGGGATATGACTCAGCCATGAAAAGGAATGAAACTGGGTTATTTGTAGAGAAGTCGGTGGATCTAGAGACTGTCATACAGAATGAAGTAAGTCAGAAAGAGCAAAACAAATATTCTGTATTAATGCATGTATGTGGAACCTAGATATATGGTACAGATGAACAGGTTTGCAGGGCAGAAATAGAGAAACAGAGGTAGAGAACAAACGTATGGACACCAAGTGGGGGAAGCCATGGGGTGTTGGTGGTCAGATGAGTTGGGAGATAGGTATTGACCTGTATATATGTATATGAATAAAATAGATAACTAATAATAACCTGCTGTATAGAAAAATAAATATGATTAAACTTGCAAAATTTTTAGAAATGAAATTTAAAAATAAAACAGAAAAAAAGTTCTTCCCTTCACACAGATGTATTTCTATGAATGAATTATTTCCATGCTTATATCAATAAATACATAAAAGATGAATAACTTCTAACTTGAACCAAAAAAGAAAAAAAAAATCCTGTACCCAGCAGTTATACAGAGGAAAACCCTATCAGGGCACTTGTTCCAGCGGTAAACAATTCTGAGATTGGTCAGAGGTGGGGAATCATCTCCCATACAGCCAGCAGCCCGGCCCCCCCAAGCAAGGAGCGTCCTGATTGCAAAGCTGGGGGACAGTGCCGAGGCCTCTGTGAGTAAACGTGAGCTGAGCCCCAGGCCAGCTGCTGCTGAACTGTTCCCACCCTTCCCAGGTAAAACACCTGAATATGTACAAGGGCTTGAAAGCCTAGAGGAAGGGCCGTGGAGCCACACCAGCGACAGCACGCAGGCCAACTTGGTGCCTGCAGGCCAGCCAGGATGGTCCTGGCCCCGGGCGCTCTTCTGGAAGCTTTCCATTTCCCTGCCTGAGATACCACTCCTGTCCCGGCCCCCACTCTTTTTTTTCCTCCCTCACCTCAGCCCGGAGAGAAATTCCAGTGGAAATTATGGGTGACACATCCTCTTCTTTACAGGTGGCAACCTGGCAACTCCTGCAGAAATTCCAGCAGAGCCCCACTCACACCGGGCCACCAACAAAGCCGTGGACCCTCACACCCTCCCACCAGCACAGCCCCGAGACTGCTGACGGGGCAGAGAATATGGAGTCAGGCACAGCTGCAGGGGCTATTGCTGCCTGGAGTGCTGTTTCTATTGAACTCAACCCAGGCACACCTGGGGAGGGCTTGCCGGCAGGGTCAGGCTGCCCAGGTCAGCTAATCCTCAGCCCTCAGGGAATCACATTGCAGAAAATGGACCTCGCTAAGACAGAATATTAGCCAAGGAAAAAAAGGGCACAATGCCATTTGCAGCCCCGTAGATGAGTCTACAGGTAAGCACGGGACTTGTAGTAAGTCAGAAAGTGAAAGACACATATCGTAGGATATCACTTATAGGTGTTACCTAAAAACGGATACCAGGGCAGATATTTCCACGGAGAAGGGCAATCACAGATTCATTAAACAAACTTATGGTTCACCAATGGAAAGGTGTGAGGATTGGATTCATTACGATATTGGGGTTAAGAGACATATACAAACACAGGTGAAATATATAATCACCAAATACCTACGGAATGCCAAGAGAAGACTACTCAACATTCTGTCATAATGTACATGGGAAAAGGGTCCCAGGAAGAACAGACATATGTATATGTGTAACAGAACCACATCTTGCACACCTAAAACAAGCAAACGTTGTAATCAAACTTGCTGTAATAAAAAATTAAAAATTAAATTAAAAACACGAACAAGAAGTAGTGAGACAAACTTGAGGGGCTTTCTCCTGGCACATTCCATTCTAAATTCCAATCTAGAACAGGCTTCCATTGAGGCTCTGTTGCCCTAGTAACCAGATTTGCTAAGGGGGAACTGCTGCCACCTTGTGGCCATTTCACACAACAGCAGCTTTAATCCCAGCGCTAATGGTCAGTGGATATTCCAAATCATTGCAGGCCTGTAAATGACACCTGCCCTGAAAACAAATCCTGGGGTCATATATCGACCAAAAAGTTCAAAAGACGTCCATATTTCAAAACGACAGTTTCAAGAGGCATATTTCACGCACATTAGTGTTCTGCTTCTTTTGCTTTCTTTCTTTTTTGGTTAAAAAAAAAACGGGAATGGAAAAAGGCAACCCTCAGAATGGGCGAAAACGTTCGCAAACGAATCAATGGACAAGGGTTTAATCTCCAATATATATAAACAGCTCACGCAGCTTAATATTAATAAAACAAACAACCCAATACAAAAATGGGCAGAAGATCTAAATAGACGTTTCTTCAAAGAAGTCACAGAGACGGCCAAGACGCACATGAAAAGCTGCTCAACACCACTAATTATTAGAGAAATGCAAATCAAAATGACAATGAGGTATCACCTCACACCTGTTAGAATCGGCAGCATCAGAAAATCTACAAACAACAAATTCTGGGGAGGGTGTGGACAAAAGGAACCCTCTTCCACTATTAGTGGGAAGGTAAATTGATACAGTCACTATGGAGAACAGTATGGAGTTTCCTTAAAGAAACTAGGAATAGAATTACCATAGGATCCAGCAATCCCACTTCTGGGCATATACCCAGAGACAACCATAAATCAAAAACACACATTCACCACAATGTTCATTGCAGCACTATTTACAATAGCCAGGTAATGGAAGCAACCTAAATGCCCACAGACAGACGAATGGATAAAGATGTGGTACATACATAAAATGGGATATGACTCAGCCATGAAAAGGAATGAAACTGGGTTATTTGTAGAGAAGTCGGTGGATCTAGAGACTGTCATACAGAATGAAGTAAGTCAGAAAGAGCAAAACAAATATTCTGTATTAATGCATGTATGTGGAACCTAGATATATGGTACAGATGAACAGGTTTGCAGGGCAGAAATAGAGAAACAGAGGTAGAGAACAAACGTATGGACACCAAGTGGGGGAAGCCATGGGGTGTTGGTGGTCAGATGAGTTGGGAGATAGGTATTGACCTGTATATATGTATATGAATAAAATAGATAACTAATAATAACCTGCTGTATAGAAAAATAAATATGATTAAACTTGCAAAATTTTTAGAAATGAAATTTAAAAATAAAACAGAAAAAAAGTTCTTCCCTTCACACAGATGTATTTCTATGAATGAATTATTTCCATGCTTATATCAATAAATACATAAAAGATGAATAACTTCTAACTTGAACCAAAAAAGAAAAAAAAAATCCTGTACCCAGCAGTTATACAGAGGAAAACCCTATCAGGGCACTTGTTCCAGCGGTAAACAATTCTGAGATTGGTCAGAGGTGGGGAATCATCTCCCATACAGCCAGCAGCCCGGCCCCCCCAAGCAAGGAGCGTCCTGATTGCAAAGCTGGGGGACAGTGCCGAGGCCTCTGTGAGTAAACGTGAGCTGAGCCCCAGGCCAGCTGCTGCTGAACTGTTCCCACCCTTCCCAGGTAAAACACCTGAATATGTACAAGGGCTTGAAAGCCTAGAGGAAGGGCCGTGGAGCCACACCAGCGACAGCACGCAGGCCAACTTGGTGCCTGCAGGCCAGCCAGGATGGTCCTGGCCCCGGGCGCTCTTCTGGAAGCTTTCCATTTCCCTGCCTGAGATACCACTCCTGTCCCGGCCCCCACTCTTTTTTTTCCTCCCTCACCTCAGCCCGGAGAGAAATTCCAGTGGAAATTATGGGTGACACATCCTCTTCTTTACAGGTGGCAACCTGGCAACTCCTGCAGAAATTCCAGCAGAGCCCCACTCACACCGGGCCACCAACAAAGCCGTGGACCCTCACACCCTCCCACCAGCACAGCCCCGAGACTGCTGACGGGGCAGAGAATATGGAGTCAGGCACAGCTGCAGGGGCTATTGCTGCCTGGAGTGCTGTTTCTATTGAACTCAACCCAGGCACACCTGGGGAGGGCTTGCCGGCAGGGTCAGGCTGCCCAGGTCAGCTAATCCTCAGCCCTCAGGGAATCACATTGCAGAAAATGGACCTCGCTAAGACAGAATATTAGCCAAGGAAAAAAAGGGCACAATGCCATTTGCAGCCCCGTAGATGAGTCTACAGGTAAGCACGGGACTTGTAGTAAGTCAGAAAGTGAAAGACACATATCGTAGGATATCACTTATAGGTGTTACCTAAAAACGGATACCAGGGCAGATATTTCCACGGAGAAGGGCAATCACAGATTCATTAAACAAACTTATGGTTCACCAATGGAAAGGTGTGAGGATTGGATTCATTACGATATTGGGGTTAAGAGACATATACAAACACAGGTGAAATATATAATCACCAAATACCTACGGAATGCCAAGAGAAGACTACTCAACATTCTGTCATAACGTACATGGGAAAAGGGTCCCAGGAAGAACAGACATATGTATATGTGTAAAAGAACCACATCTTGCACACCTACAACAAGCAAACGTTGTAATCAAACTTGCTGTAATAAAAAATTAAAAATTAAATTAAAAACACGAACAAGAAGTAGTGAGACAAACTTGAGGGGCTTTCTCCTGGCACATTCCATTCTAAATTCCAATCTAGAACAGGCTTCCATTGAGGCTCTGTTGCCCTGGTAACCAGATTTGCTAAGGGAGAACTGCTGCCACCTTGTGGCCATTTCGCACAACAGCAGCTTTAATCCCAGCGCTACTGGTCAGTGGATATTCCAAATCATTGCAGGCCTGTAAATGACACCTGCCCTGAAAACAAATCCTGGGGTCATATATCGACCAAAAAGTTCAAAAGACGTCCATATTTCAAAACGACAGTTTCAAGAGGCATATTTCACGCATATTAGTGTTCTGCTTCTTTTGCTTTCTTTCTTTTTTGGTTAAAAAAAAAACGGGAATGGAAAAAGGCAACCCTCAGAATGGGCGAAAATGTTCGCAAACGAATCAATGGACAAGGGTTTAATCTCCAATATATATAAACAGCTCACGCAGCTTAATATTAATAAAACAAACAACCCAATACAAAAATGGGCAGAAGATCTAAATAGACGTTTCTTCAAAGAAGTCACAGAGACGGCCAACACGCACATGAAAAGATGCTCAACACCACTAATTATTAGAGAAATGCAAATCAAAACGACAATGAGGTATCACCTCACACCTGTTAGAATCGGCATCATCAGAAAATCTACAAACAACAAATTCTGGGGAGGGTGTGGACAAAAGGAACCCTCTTCCACTATTGGTGGGAAGGTAAATTGATACAGTCACTATGGAGAACAGTATGGAGTTTCCTTAAAGAAACTAGAAATAGAATTACCATAGGATCCAGCAATCCCACTTCTGGGCATATACACAGAGACAACCATAAATCAAAAACACACATTCACCACAATGTTCATTGCAGCACTATTTACAATAGCCAGGTAATGGAAGCAACCTAAATGCCCACAGACAGACGAATGGATAAAGATGTGGTACATACATAAAATGGGATATGACTCAGCCATGAAAAGGAATGAAACTGGGTTATTTGTAGAGAAGTCGGTGGATCTAGAGACTGTCATACAGAATGAAGTAAGTCAGAAAGAGCAAAACAAATATTCTGTATTAATGCATGTATGTGGAACCTAGATATATGGTACAGATGAACAGGTTTGCAGGGCAGAAATAGAGAAACAGAGGTAGAGAACAAACGTATGGACACCAAGTGGGGGAAGCCATGGGGTGATGGTGGTCAGATGAGTTGGGAGATAGGTATTGACCTGTATATATGTATATGAATAAAATAGATAACTAATAATAACCTGCTGTATAGAAAAATAAATATAATTAAACTGCAAAATTTTTAGAAATGAAATTTAAAAATAAAACAGAAAAAAGTTCTTCCCTTCACACAGATATATTTCTATGAATGAATTATTTCCATGCTTATATCAATAAATACATTATAGATGAATAAATTCTAACTTGAACCAAAAAAGAAAAAAAAAACCTGAACCCAGCAGTTATACAGAGGAAAACCCTATCAGGGCACTTGCTCCAGCGGTAAACAATTCTGACATTGGTCAGAGGTGGGGAATCATCTCCCATACAGCCAGCAGCCCGGCCCCCCCACGCAAGGAGCATCCTCATTGCAAAGCTGGGGGACCGTGCCGAGGCCTCTGTGAGTAAACGTGAGCTGAGCCCCAGGCCAGCTGCTGCTGAACTGTTCCCACCCTTCCCAGGTAAAACACCTGAATATGTACAAGGGCTTGAAAGCCTAGAGGAAGGGCCGTGGAGCCACACCAGCGACAGCACGCAGGCCAACTTGGTGCCTGCAGGCCAGCCAGGATGGTCCTGGCCCCGGGCACTCTTCTAGAAGCTTTCCATTTCCCTGCCTGATATACCCCTCCTGTCCCGGCCATCATTCCTTTTTTTCCTTCCTCACCTCAGCCCGGAGAGAAATTCCAGTGGAAGTTATGGGTGACACATCCTCTTCTTTACAGGTGGCAGCCTGGCAACTCCTGCAGAAAGTCCAGCAGAGCCCCACTCACACCGGGCCACCAACAAAGCCGTGGACCCTCACACCCTCCCACCAGCACAGCCCCGAGACTGCTGACGGGGCAGAGAATATGGAATCAGGCACAGCTGCAGGGGCTATTGCTGCCTGGAGTGCTGTTTCTATCGACCTCAACCCACGCACACCTGGGGAGGGCTTGCCGGCAGGGTCAGGCTGCCCAGGTCAGCTAATCCTCAGCCCTCAGGGAATCACATTGCAGAAAATGGACCTCGCTAAGACAGAATATTAGCCAAGGAAAAAAAGGGCACAATGCCATTTGCAGCCCCGTAGATGAGTCTACAGGTAAGCACGTGACTTGTAGTAAGTCAGAAAGTGAAAGACACATATCGTAGGATATCACTTATAGGTGTTACCTAAAAACGGATACCAGGGCAGATATTTCCACGGAGAAGGGCAATCACAGATTCATTAAACAAACTTATGGTTCACCAATGGAAAGGTGAGAGGATTGGATTCATTACGATATTGGGGTTAAGAGACATATACAAACACAGGTGAAATATATAATCACCAAAGACCTACGGAATGCCAAGAGAAGACTACTCAACATTCTGTCATAATGTACATGGGAAAAGGGTCCCAGGAAGAACAGACATATGTATATGTGTAACAGAACCACATCTTGCACACCTACAACAAGCAAACGTTGTAATCAAACTTGCTGTAATAAAAAATTAAAAATTAAATTAAAAACACGAACAAGAAGTAGTGAGACAAACTTGAGGGGCTTTCTCCTGGCACATTCCATTCTAAATTCCAATCTAGAACAGGCTTCCATTGAGGCTCTGTTGCCCTAGTAACCAGATTTGCTAAGGGGGAACCGCTGCCACCTTGTGGCCATTTCACACAACAGCAGCTTTAATCCCAGCGCTAATGGTCAGTGGATATTCCAAATCATTGCAGGCCTGTAAATGACACCTGCCCTGAAAACAAATCCTGGGGTCATATATCGACCAAAAAGTTCAAAAGACGTCCATATTTCAAAACGACAGTTTCAAGAGGCATATTTCACGCACATTAGTGTTCTGCTTCTTTTGCTTTCTTTCTTTTTTGGTTAAAAAAAAGGGAATGGAAAAAGGCAACCCTCAGAATGGGCGAAAACGTTCGCAAACGAATCAATGGACAAGGGTTTAATCTCCAATATATATAAACAGCTCACGCAGCTTAATATTAATAAAACAAACAACCCAATACAAAAATGGGCAGAAGATCTAAATAGACGTTTCTTCAAAGAAGTCACAGAGACGGCCAAGACGCACATGAAAAGCTGCTCAACACCACTAATTATTAGAGAAATGCAAATCAAAATGACAATGAGGTATCACCTCACACCTGTTAGAATCGGCATCATCAGAAAATCTACAAACAACAAATTCTGGGGAGGGTGTGGACAAAAGGAACCCTCTTCCACTATTAGTGGGAAGGTAAATTGATACAGTCACTATGGAGAACAGTATGGAGTTTCCTTAAAGAAACTAGGAATAGAATTACCATAGGATCCAGCAATCCCACTTCTGGGCATATACCCAGAGACAACCATAAATCAAAAACACACATTCACCACAATGTTCATTGCAGCACTATTTACAATAGCCAGGTAATGGAAGCAACCTAAATGCCCACAGACAGACGAATGGATAAAGATGTGGTACATACATAAAATGGGATATGACTCAGCCATGAAAAGGAATGAAACTGGGTTATTTGTAGAGAAGTCGGTGGATCTAGAGACTGTCATACAGAATGAAGTAAGTCAGAAAGAGCAAAACAAATATTCTGTATTAATGCATGTATGTGGAACCTAGATATATGGTACAGATGAACAGGTTTGCAGGGCAGAAATAGAGAAACAGAGGTAGAGAACAAACGTATGGACACCAAGTGGGGGAAGCCATGGGGTGTTGGTGGTCAGATGAGTTGGGAGATAGGTATTGACCTGTATATATGTATATGAATAAAATATATAACTAATAATAACCTGCTGTATAGAAAAATAAATATGATTAAACTGCAAAATTTTTAGAAATGAAATTTAAAAATAAAACAGAAAAAAAGTTCTTCCCTTCACACAGATGTATTTCTATGAATGAATTATTTCCATGCTTATATCAATAAATACATAAAAGATGAATAACTTCTAACTTGAACCAAAAAAGAAAAAAAAATCCTGTACCCAGCAGTTATACAGAGGAAAACCCTATCAGGGCACTTGTTCCAGCGGTAAACAATTCTGAGATTGGTCAGAGGTGGGGAATCATCTCCCATACAGCCAGCAGCCCGGCCCCCCCACGCAAGGAGCGTCCTGATTGCAAAGCTGGGGGACAGTGCCGAGGCCTCTGTGAGTAAACGTGAGCTGAGCCCCAGGCCAGCTGCTGCTGAACTGTTCCCACCCTTCCCAGGTAAAACACCTGAATATGTACAAGGGCTTGAAAGCCTAGAGGAAGGGCCGTGGAGCCACACCAGCGACAGCACGCAGGCCAACTTGGTGCCTGCAGGCCAGCCAGGATGGTCCTGGCCCCGGGCGCTCTTCTGGAAGCTTTCCATTTCCCTGCCTGAGATACCACTCCTGTCCCGGCCCCCACTCTTTTTTTTCCTCCCTCACCTCAGCCCGGAGAGAAATTCCAGTGGAAATTATGGGTGACACATCCTCTTCTTTACAGGTGGCAACCTGGCAACTCCTGCAGAAATTCCAGCAGAGCCCCACTCACACCGGGCCACCAACAAAGCCGTGGACCCTCACACCCTCCCACCAGCACAGCCCCGAGACTGCTGACGGGGCAGAGAATATGGAGTCAGGCACAGCTGCAGGGGCTATTGCTGCCTGGAGTGCTGTTTCTATTGAACTCAACCCAGGCACACCTGGGGAGGGCTTGCCGGCAGGGTCAGGCTGCCCAGGTCAGCTAATCCTCAGCCCTCAGGGAATCACATTGCAGAAAATGGACCTCGCTAAGACAGAATATTAGCCAAGGAAAAAAAGGGCACAATGCCATTTGCAGCCCCGTAGATGAGTCTACAGGTAAGCACGGGACTTGTAGTAAGTCAGAAAGTGAAAGACACATATCGTAGGATATCACTTATAGGTGTTACCTAAAAACGGATACCAGGGCAGATATTTCCACGGAGAAGGGCAATCACAGATTCATTAAACAAACTTATGGTTCACCAATGGAAAGGTGTGAGGATTGGATTCATTACGATATTGGGGTTAAGAGACATATACAAACACAGGTGAAATATATAATCACCAAAGACCTACGGAATGCCAAGAGAAGACTACTCAACATTCTGTCATAAAGTACATGGGAAAAGGGTCTCAGGAAGAACAGACATATGTATATGTGTAAAAGAACCACATCTTGCACACCTACAACAAGCAAACGTTGTAATCAAACTTGCTGTAATAAAAAATTAAAAATTAAATTAAAAACACGAACAAGAAGTAGTGAGACAAACTTGAGGGGCTTTCTCCTGGCACATTCCATTCTAAATTCCAATCTAGAACAGGCTTCCATTGAGGCTCTGTTGACCTGGTAACCAGATTTGCTAAGGGAGAACTGCTGCCACCTTGTGGCCATTTCGCACAACAGCAGCTTTAATCCCAGCGCTACTGGTCAGTGGATATTCCAAATCATTGCAGGCCTGTAAATGACACCTGCCCTGAAAACAAATCCTGGGGTCATATATCGACCAAAAAGTTCAAAAGACGTCCATATTTCAAAACGACAGTTTCAAGAGGCATATTTCACGCACATTAGTGTTCTGCTTCTTTTGCTTTCTTTCTTTTTTGGTTAAAAAAAACGGGAATGGAAAAAGGCAACCCTCAGAATGGGCGAAAACTTTCGCAAACGAATCAATGGACAAGGGTTTAATCTCCAATATATATAAACAGCTCACGCAGCTTAATATTAATAAAACAAACAACCCAATACAAAAATGGGCAGAAGATCTAAATAGACGTTTCTTCAAAGAAGTCACAGAGACGGCCAAGACGCACATGAAAAGATGCTCAACACCACTAATTATTAGAGAAATGCAAATCAAAACGACAATGAGGTATCACCTCACACCTGTTAGAATCGGCATCATCAGAAAATCTACAAACAACAAATTCTGGGGAGGGTGTGGACAAAAGGAACCCTCTTCCACTATTGGTGGGAAGGTAAATTGATACAGTCACTATGGAGAACAGTATGGAGTTTCCTTAAAGAAACTAGAAATAGAATTACCATAGGATCCAGCAATCCCACTTCTGGGCATATACACAGAGACAACCATAAATCAAAAACACACATTCACCACAATGTTCATTGCAGCACTATTTACAATAGCCAGGTAATGGAAGTAACATAAATGCCCACAGACAGATGAATGGATAAAGATGTGGTACATACATAAAATGGGATATGACTCAGCCATGAAAAGGAATGAAACTGGGTTATTTGTAGAGAAGTCGGTGGATCTAGAGACTGTCATACAGAATGAAGTAAGTCAGAAAGAGCAAAACAAATATTCTGTATTAATGCATGTATGTGGAACCTAGATATATGGTACAGATGAACAGGTTTGCAGGGCAGAAATAGAGAAACAGAGGTAGAGAACAAACGTATGGACACCAAGTGGGGGAAGCCATGGGGTGATGGTGGTCAGATGAGTTGGGAGGTAGGTATTGACCTGTATATATGTATATGAATAAAATAGATAACTAATAATAACCTGCTGTTTGGAAAAATAAATATAATTAAACTGCAAAATTTTTAGAAATGAAATTTAAAAATAAAACAGAAAAAAGTTCTTCCCTTCACACAGATGTATTTCTATGAATGAATTATTTCCATGCTTATATCAATAAATACATAAAAGATGAATAAATTCTAACTTGAACCAAAAAAGAAAAAAAAAAACCTGAACCCAGCAGTTATACAGAGGAAAACCCTATCAGGGCACTTGCTCCAGCGGTAAACAATTCTGACATTGGTCAGAGGTGGGGAATCATCTCCCATAGAGCCAGCAGCCCGGCCCCCCCACGCAAGGAGCATCCTCATTGCAAAGCTGGGGGACCGTGCCGAGGCCTCTGTGAGTAAACGTGAGCTGAGCCCCAGGCCAGCTGCTGCTGAACTGTTCCCACCCTTCCCAGGTAAAACACCTGAATATGTACAAGGACTTGAAAGCCTAGAGGAAGGGCCGTGGAGCCACACCAGCGACAGCATGCAGGCCAACTTGGTGCCTGCAGGCCAGCCAGGATGGTCCTGGCCCCGGGCACTCTTCTAGAAGCTTTCCATTTCCCTGCCTGATATACCCCTCCTGTCCCGGCCATCATTCCTTTTTTTCCTTCCTCACCTCAGCCCGGAGAGAAATTCCAGTGGAAGTTATGGGTGACACATCCTCTTCTTTACAGGTGGCAGCCTGGCAACTCCTGCAGAAAGTCCAGCAGAGCCCCACTCACACCGGGCCACCAACAAAGCCGTGGACCCTCACACCCTCCCACCAGCACAGCCCCGAGAATGCTGACGGGGCAGAGAATATGGAATCAGGCACAGCTGCAGGGGCTATTGCTGCCTGGAGTGCTGTTTCTATCGACCTCAACCCACGCACACCTGGGGAGGGCTTGCCGGCAGGGTCAGGCTGCCCAGGTCAGCTAATCCTCAGCCCTCAGGGAATCACATTGCAGAAAATGGACCTCGCTAAGACAGAATATTAGCCAAGGAAAAAAAGGGCACAATGCCATTTGCAGCCCCGTAGATGAGTCTACAGGTAAGCACGGGACTTGTAGTAAGTCAGAAAGTGAAAGACACATATCGTAGGATATCACTTATAGGTGTTACCTAAAAACGGATACCAGGGCAGATATTTCCACGGAGAAGGGCAATCACAGATTCATTAAACAAACTTATGGTTCACCAATGGAAAGGTGTGAGGATTGGATTCATTACGATATTGGGGTTAAGAGACATATACAAACACAGGTGAAATATATAATCACCAAAGACCTACGGAATGCCAAGAGAAGACTACTCAACATTCTGTCATAATGTACATGGGAAAAGGGTCCCAGGAAGAACAGACATATGTATATGTGTAACAGAATCACATCTTGCACACCTACAACAAGCAAACGTTGTAATCAAACTTGCTGTAATAAAAAATTAAAAATTAAATTAAAAACACGAACAAGAAGTAGTGAGACAAACTTGAGGGGCTTTCTCCTGGCACATTCCATTCTAAATTCCAATCTAGAACAGGCTTCCATTGAGGCTCTGTTGCCCTGGTAACCAGATTTGCTAAGGGAGAACTGCTGCCACCTTGTGGCCATTTCACACAACAGCAGCTTTAATCCCAGCGCTACTGGTCAGTGGATATTCCAAATCATTGCAGGCCTGTAAATGACACCTGCCCTGAAAACAAATCCTGGGGTCATATATCGACCAAAAAGTTCAGAAGACGTCCATATTTCAAAACGACAGTTTCAAGAGGCATATTTCACGCACATTAGTGTTCTGCTTCTTTTGCTTTCTTTCTTTTTTGGTTAAAAAAAAACGGGAATGGAAAAAGGCAACCCTCAGAATGGGCGAAAACGTTCGCAAACGAATCAATGGACAAGGGTTTAATCTCCAATATATATAAACAGCTCACGCAGCTTAATATTAATAAAACAAACAACCCAATACAAAAATGGGCAGAAGATCTAAATAGACGTTTCTTCAAAGAAGTCACAGAGACGGCCAAGACGCACATGAAAAGCTGCTCAACACCACTAATTATTAGAGAAATGCAAATCAAAATGACAATGAGGTATCACCTCACACCTGTTAGAATCGGCAGCATCAGAAAATCTACAAACAACAAATTCTGGGGAGGGTGTGGACAAAAGGAACCCTCTTCCACTATTAGTGGGAAGGTAAATTGATACAGTCACTATGGAGAACAGTATGGAGTTTCCTTAAAGAAACTAGGAATAGAATTACCATAGGATCCAGCAATCCCACTTCTGGGCATATACCCAGAGACAACCATAAATCAAAAACACACATTCACCACAATGTTCATTGCAGCACTATTTACAATAGCCAGGTAATGGAAGCAACCTAAATGCCCACAGACAGACGAATGGATAAAGATGTGGTACATACATAAAATGGGATATGACTCAGCCATGAAAAGGAATGAAACTGGGTTATTTGTAGAGAAGTCGGTGGATCTAGAGACTGTCATACAGAATGAAGTAAGTCAGAAAGAGCAAAACAAATATTCTGTATTAATGCATGTATGTGGAACCTAGATATATGGTACAGATGAACAGGTTTGCAGGGCAGAAATAGAGAAACAGAGGTAGAGAACAAACGTATGGACACCAAGTGGGGGAAGCCATGGGGTGTTGGTGGTCAGATGAGTTGGGAGATAGGTATTGACCTGTATATATGTATATGAATAAAATAGATAACTAATAATAACCTGCTGTATAGAAAAATAAATATGATTAAACTGCAAAATTTTTAGAAATGAAATTTAAAAATAAAACAGAAAAAAAGTTCTTCCCTTCACACAGATGTATTTCTATGAATGAATTATTTCCATGCTTATATCAATAAATACATAAAAGATGAATAACTTCTAACTTGAACCAAAAAAGAAAAAAAAAATCCTGTACCCAGCAGTTATACAGAGGAAAACCCTATCAGGGCACTTGTTCCAGCGGTAAACAATTCTGAGATTGGTCAGAGGTGGGGAATCATCTCCCATACAGCCAGCAGCCCGGCCCCCCCACGCAAGGAGCGTCCTGATTGCAAAGCTGGGGGACAGTGCCGAGGCCTCTGTGAGTAAACGTGAGCTGAGCCCCAGGCCAGCTGCTGCTGAACTGTTCCCACCCTTCCCAGGTAAAACACCTGAATATGTACAAGGGCTTGAAAGCCTAGAGGAAGGGCCGTGGAGCCACACCAGCGACAGCACGCAGGCCAACTTGGTGCCTGCAGGCCAGCCAGGATGGTCCTGGCCCCGGGCGCTCTTCTGGAAGCTTTCCATTTCCCTGCCTGAGATACCACTCCTGTCCCGGCCCCCACTCTTTTTTTTCCTCCCTCACCTCAGCCCGGAGAGAAATTCCAGTGGAAATTATGGGTGACACATCCTCTTCTTTACAGGTGGCAACCTGGCAACTCCTGCAGAAATTCCAGCAGAGCCCCACTCACACCGGGCCACCAACAAAGCCGTGGACCCTCACACCCTCCCACCAGCACAGCCCCGAGACTGCTGACGGGGCAGAGAATATGGAGTCAGGCACAGCTGCAGGGGCTATTGCTGCCTGGAGTGCTGTTTCTATTGAACTCAACCCAGGCACACCTGGGGAGGGCTTGCCGGCAGGGTCAGGCTGCCCAGGTCAGCTAATCCTCAGCCCTCAGGGAATCACATTGCAGAAAATGGACCTCGCTAAGACAGAATATTAGCCAAGGAAAAAAAGGGCACAATGCCATTTGCAGCCCCGTAGATGAGTCTACAGGTAAGCACGGGACTTGTAGTAAGTCAGAAAGTGAAAGACACATATCGTAGGATATCACTTATAGGTGTTACCTAAAAACGGATACCAGGGCAGATATTTCCACGGAGAAGGGCAATCACAGATTCATTAAACAAACTTATGGTTCACCAATGGAAAGGTGTGAGGATTGGATTCATTACGATATTGGGGTTAAGAGACATATACAAACACAGGTGAAATATATAATCACCAAAGACCTACGGAATGCCAAGAGAAGACTACTCAACATTCTGTCATAACGTACATGGGAAAAGGGTCCCAGGAAGAACAGACATATGTATATGTGTAAAAGAACCACATCTTGCACACCTACAACAAGCAAACGTTGTAATCAAACTTGCTGTAATAAAAAATTAAAAATTAAATTAAAAACACGAACAAGAAGTAGTGAGACAAACTTGAGGGGCTTTCTCCTGGCACATTCCATTCTAAATTCCAATCTAGAACAGGCTTCCATTGAGGCTCTGTTGACCTGGTAACCAGATTTGCTAAGGGAGAACTGCTGCCACCTTGTGGCCATTTCGCACAACAGCAGCTTTAATCCCAGCGCTACTGGTCAGTGGATATTCCAAATCATTGCAGGCCTGTAAATGACACCTGCCCTGAAAACAAATCCTGGGGTCATATATCGACCAAAAAGTTCAAAAGACGTCCATATTTCAAAACGACAGTTTCAAGAGGCATATTTCACGCACATTAGTGTTCTGCTTCTTTTGCTTTCTTTCTTTTTTGGTTAAAAAAAACGGGAATGGAAAAAGGCAACCCTCAGAATGGGCGAAAACGTTCGCAAACGAATCAATGGACAAGGGTTTAATCTCCAATATATATAAACAGCTCACGCAGCTTAATATTAATAAAACAAACAACCCAATACAAAAATGGGCAGAAGATCTAAATAGACGTTTCTTCAAAGAAGTCACAGAGACGGCCAAGACGCACATGAAAAGATGCTCAACACCACTAATTATTAGAGAAATGCAAATCAAAACGACAATGAGGTATCACATCACACCTGTTAGAATCGGCATCATCAGAAAATCTACAAACAACAAATTCTGGGGAGGGTGTGGACAAAAGGAACCCTCTTCCACTATTGGTGGGAAGGTAAATTGATACAGTCACTATGGAGAACAGTATGGAGTTTCCTTAAAGAAACTAGAAATAGAATTACCATAGGATCCAGCAATCCCACTTCTGGGCATATACACAGAGACAACCATAAATCAAAAACACACATTCACCACAATGTTCATTGCAGCACTATTTACAATAGCCAGGTAATGGAAGCAACATAAATGCCCACAGACAGATGAATGGATACAGATGTGGTACATACATAAAATGGGATATGACTCAGCCATGAAAAGGAATGAAACTGGGTTATTTGTAGAGAAGTCGGTGGATCTAGAGACTGTCATACAGAATGAAGTAAGTCAGAAAGAGCAAAACAAATATTCTGTATTAATGCATGTATGTGGAACCTAGATATATGGTACAGATGAACAGGTTTGCAGGGCAGAAATAGAGAAACAGATGTAGAGAACAAACGTATGGACACCAAGTGGGGGAAGCCATTGGGTGATGGTGGTCAGATGAGTTGGGAGGTAGGTATTGACCTGTATATATGTATATGAATAAAATAGATAACTAATAATAACCTGCTGTTTGGAAAAATAAATATAATTAAACTGCAAAATTTTTAGAAATGAAATTTAAAAATAAAACAGAAAAAAGTTCTTCCCTTCACACAGATGTATTTCTATGAATGAATTATTTCCATGCTTATATCAATAAATACATAAAAGATGAATAAATTCTAACTTGAACAAAAAAAGAAAAAAAAAAACCTGAACCCAGCAGTTATACAGAGGAAAACCCTATCACGGCACTTGCTCCAGCGGTAAACAATTCTGACATTGGTCAGAGGTGGGGAATCATCTCCCATACAGCCAGCAGCCCGGCCCCCCCACGCAAGGAGCATCCTCATTGCAAAGCTGGGGGACCGTGCCGAGGCCTCTGTGAGTAAACGTGAGCTGAGCCCCAGGCCAGCTGCTGCTGAACTGTTCCCACCCTTCCCAGGTAAAACACCTGAATATGTACAAGGGCTTGAAAGCCTAGAGGAAGGGCCGTGGAGCCACACCAGCGACAGCATGCAGGCCAACTTGGTGCCTGCAGGCCAGCCAGGATGGTCCTGGCCCCGGGCACTCTTCTAGAAGCTTTCCATTTCCCTGCCTGATATACCCCTCCTGTCCCGGCCATCATTCCTTTTTTTCCTTCCTCACCTCAGCCCGGAGAGAAATTCCAGTGGAAGTTATGGGTGACACATCCTCTTCTTTACAGGTGGCAGCCTGGCAACTCCTGCAGAAAGTCCAGCAGAGCCCCACTCACACCGGGCCACCAACAAAGCCGTGGACCCTCACACCCTCCCACCAGCACAGCCCCGAGACTGCTGACGGGGCAGAGAATATGGAATCAGGCACAGCTGCAGGGGCTATTGCTGCCTGGAGTGCTGTTTCTATCGACCTCAACCCAGGCACACCTGGGGAGGGCTTGCCGGCAGGGTCAGGCTGCCCAGGTCAGCTAATCCTCAGCCCTCAGGGAATCACATTGCAGAAAATGGACCTCGCTAAGACAGAATATTAGCCAAGGAAAAAAAGGGCACAATGCCATTTGCAGCCCCGTAGATGAGTCTACAGGTAAGCACGGGACTTGTAGTAAGTCAGAAAGTGAAAGACACATATCGTAGGATATCACTTATAGGTGTTACCTAAAAACGGATACCAGGGCAGATATTTCCACGGAGAAGGGCAATCACAGATTCATTAAACAAACTTATGGTTCACCAATGGAAAGGTGTGAGGATTGGATTCATTACGATATTGGGGTTAAGAGACATATACAAACACAGGTGAAATATATAATCACCAAAGACCTACGGAATGCCAAGAGAAGACTACTCAACATTCTGTCATAATGTACATGGGAAAAGGGTCCCAGGAAGAACAGACATATGTATATGTGTAACAGAATCACATCTTGCACACCTACAACAAGCAAACGTTGTAATCAAACTTGCTGTAATAAAAAATTAAAAATTAAATTAAAAACACGAACAAGAAGTAGTGAGACAAACTTGAGGGGCTTTCTCCTGGCACATTCCATTCTAAATTCCAATCTAGAACAGACTTCCATTGAGGCTCTGTTGCCCTAGTAACCAGATTTGCTAAGGGAGAACTGCTGCCACCTTGTGGCCATTTCACACAACAGCAGCTTTAATCCCAGCGCTAATGGTCATTGGATATTCCAAATCATTGCAGGCCTGTAAATGACACCTGCCCTGAAAACAAATCCTGGGGTCATATATCGACCAAAAAGTTCAGAAGACGTCCATATTTCAAAACGACAGTTTCAAGAGGCATATTTCACGCACATTAGTGTTCTGCTTCTTTTGCTTTCTTTCTTTTTTGGTTAAAAAAAAACGGGAATGGAAAAAGGCAACCCTCAGAATGGGCGAAAACGTTCGCAAACGAATCAATGGACAAGGGTTTAATCTCCAATATATATAAACAGCTCACGCAGCTTAATATTAATAAAACAAACAACCCAATACAAAAATGGGCAGAAGATCTAAATAGACGTTTCTTCAAAGAAGTCACAGAGACGGCCAAGACGCACATGAAAAGCTGCTCAACACCACTAATTATTAGAGAAATGCAAATCAAAATGACAATGAGGTATCACCTCACACCTGTTAGAATCGGCAGCATCAGAAAATCTACAAACAACAAATTCTGGGGAGGGTGTGGACAAAAGGAACCCTCTTCCACTATTAGTGGGAAGGTAAATTGATACAGTCACTATGGAGAACAGTATGGAGTTTCCTTAAAGAAACTAGGAATAGAATTACCATAGGATCCAGCAATCCCACTTCTGGGCATATACCCAGAGACAACCATAAATCAAAAACACACATTCACCACAATGTTCATTGCAGCACTATTTACAATAGCCAGGTAATGGAAGAACCTAAATGCCCACAGACAGACGAATGGATAAAGATGTGGTACATATATAAAATGGGATATGACTCAGCCATGAAAAGGAATGAAACTGGGTTATTTGTAGAGAAGTCGGTGGATCTAGAGACTGTCATACAGAATGAAGTAAGTCAGAAAGAGCAAAACAAATATTCTGTATTAATGCATGTATGTGGAACCTAGATATATGGTACAGATGAACAGGTTTGCAGGGCAGAAATAGAGAAACAGAGGTAGAGAACAAACGTATGGACACCAAGTGGGGGAAGCCATGGGGTGATGGTGGTCAGATGAGTTGGGAGGTAGGTATTGACCTGTATATATGTATATGAATAAAATAGATAACTAATAATAACCTGCTGTTTGGAAAAATAAATATAATTAAACTGCAAAATTTTTAGAAATGAAATTTAAAAATAAAACAGAAAAAAGTTCTTCCCTTCACACAGATGTATTTCTATGAATGAATTATTTCCATGCTTATATCAATAAATACATAAAAGATGAATAAATTCTAACTTGAACCAAAAAAGAAAAAAAAAAACCTGAACCCAGCAGTTATACAGAGGAAAACCCTATCAGGGCACTTGCTCCAGCGGTAAACAATTCTGACATTGGTCAGAGGTGGGGAATCATCTCCCATACAGCCAGCAGCCCGGCCCCCCCACGCAAGGAGCATCCTCATTGCAAAGCTGGGGGACCGTGCCGAGGCCTCTGTGAGTAAACGTGAGCTGAGCCCCAGGCCAGCTGCTGCTGAACTGTTCCCACCCTTCCCAGGTAAAACACCTGAATATGTACAAGGGCTTGAAAGCCTAGAGGAAGGGCCGTGGAGCCACACCAGCGACAGCATGCAGGCCAACTTGGTGCCTGCAGGCCAGCCAGGATGGTCCTGGCCCCGGGCACTCTTCTAGAAGCTTTCCATTTCCCTGCCTGATATACCCCTCCTGTCCCGGCCATCATTCCTTTTTTTCCTTCCTCACCTCAGCCCGGAGAGAAATTCCAGTGGAAGTTATGGGTGACACATCCTCTTCTTTACAGGTGGCAGCCTGGCAACTCCTGCAGAAAGTCCAGCAGAGCCCCACTCACACCGGGCCACCAACAAAGCCGTGGACCCTCACACCCTCCCACCAGCACAGCCCCGAGACTGCTGACGGGGCAGAGAATATGGAATCAGGCACAGCTGCAGGGGCTATTGCTGCCTGGAGTGCTGTTTCTATCGACCTCAACCCACGCACACCTGGGGAGGGCTTGCCGGCAGGGTCAGGCTGCCCAGGTCAGCTAATCCTCAGCCCTCAGGGAATCACATTGCAGAAAATGGACCTCGCTAAGACAGAATATTAGCCAAGGAAAAAAAGGGCACAATGCCATTTGCAGCCCCGTAGATGAGTCTACAGGTAAGCACGGGACTTGTAGTAAGTCAGAAAGTGAAAGACACATATCGTAGGATATCACTTATAGGTGTTACCTAAAAACGGATACCAGGGCAGATATTTCCACGGAGAAGGGCAATCACAGATTCATTAAACAAACTTATGGTTCACCAATGGAAAGGTGTGAGGATTGGATTCATTACGATATTGGGGTTAAGAGACATATACAAACACAGGTGAAATATATAATCACCAAAGACCTACGGAATGCCAAGAGAAGACTACTCAACATTCTGTCATAATGTACATGGGAAAAGGGTCCCAGGAAGAACAGACATATGTATATGTGTAACAGAATCACATCTTGCACACCTACAACAAGCAAACGTTGTAATCAAACTTGCTGTAATAAAAAATTAAAAATTAAATTAAAAACACGAACAAGAAGTAGTGAGACAAACTTGAGGGGCTTTCTCCTGGCACATTCCATTCTAAATTCCAATCTAGAACAGACTTCCATTGAGGCTCTGTTGCCCTAGTAACCAGATTTGCTAAGGGAGAACTCCTGCCACCTTGTGGCCATTTCACACAACAGCAGCTTTAATCCCAGCGCTAATGGTCAATGGATATTCCAAATCATTGCAGGCCTGTAAATGACACCTGCCCTGAAAACAAATCCTGGGGTCATATATCGACCAAAAAGTTCAGAAGACGTCCATATTTCAAAACGACAGTTTCAAGAGGCATATTTCACGCACATTAGTGTTCTGCTTCTTTTGCTTTCTTTCTTTTTTGGTTAAAAAAAAACGGGAATGGAAAAAGGCAACCCTCAGAATGGGCGAAAACGTTCGCAAACGAATCAATGGACAAGGGTTTAATCTCCAATATATATAAACAGCTCACGCAGCTTAATATTAATAAAACAAACAACCCAATACAAAAATGGGCAGAAGATCTAAATAGACGTTTCTTCAAAGAAGTCACAGAGACGGCCAAGACGCACATGAAAAGCTGCTCAACACCACTAATTATTAGAGAAATGCAAATCAAAATGACAATGAGGTATCACCTCACACCTGTTAGAATCGGCATCATCAGAAAATCTACAAACAACAAATTCTGGGGAGGGTGTGGACAAAAGGAACCCTCTTCCACTATTAGTGGGAAGGTAAATTGATACAGTCACTATGGAGAACAGTATGGAGTTTCCTTAAAGAAACTAGGAATAGAATTACCATAGGATCCAGCAATCCCACTTCTGGGCATATACCCAGAGACAACCATAAATCAAAAACACACATTCACCACAATGTTCATTGCAGCACTATTTACAATAGCCAGGTAATGGAAGCAACCTAAATGCCCACAGACAGACGAATGGATAAAGATGTGGTACATACATAAAATGGGATATGACTCAGCCATGAAAAGGAATGAAACTGGGTTATTTGTAGAGAAGTCGGTGGATCTAGAGACTGTCATACAGAATGAAGTAAGTCAGAAAGAGCAAAACAAATATTCTGTATTAATGCATGTATGTGGAACCTAGATATATGGTACAGATGAACAGGTTTGCAGGGCAGAAATAGAGAAACAGAGGTAGAGAACAAACGTATGGACACCAAGTGGGGGAAGCCATGGGGTGTTGGTGGTCAGATGAGTTGGGAGATAGGTATTGACCTGTATATATGTATATGAATAAAATAGATAACTAATAATAACCTGCTGTATAGAAAAATAAATATGATTAAACTGCAAAATTTTTAGAAATGAAATTTAAAAATAAAACAGAAAAAAAGTTCTTCCCTTCACACAGATGTATTTCTATGAATGAATTATTTCCATGCTTATATCAATAAATACATAAAAGATGAATAACTTCTAACTTGAACCAAAAAAGAAAAAAAAAATCCTGTACCCAGCAGTTATACAGAGGAAAACCCTATCAGGGCACTTGTTCCAGCGGTAAACAATTCTGAGATTGGTCAGAGGTGGGGAATCATCTCCCATACAGCCAGCAGCCCGGCCCCCCCACGCAAGGAGCGTCCTGATTGCAAAGCTGGGGGACAGTGCCGAGGCCTCTGTGAGTAAACGTGAGCTGAGCCCCAGGCCAGCTGCTGCTGAACTGTTCCCACCCTTCCCAGGTAAAACACCTGAATATGTACAAGGGCTTGAAAGCCTAGAGGAAGGGCCGTGGAACCACACCAGCGACAGCACGCAGGCCAACTTGGTGCCTGCAGGCCAGCCAGGATGGTCCTGGCCCCGGGCGCTCTTCTGGAAGCTTTCCATTTCCCTGCCTGAGATACCACTCCTGTCCCAGCCCCCACTCTCTTTTTTCCTCCCTCACCTCAGCCCGGAGAGAAATTCCAGTGGAAATTATGGGTGACACATCCTCTTCTTTACAGGTGGCAACCTGGCAACTCCTGCAGAAATTCCAGCAGAGCCCCACTCACACCGGGCCACCAACAAAGCCGTGGACCCTCACACCCTCCCACCAGCACAGCCCCGAGACTGCTGACGGGGCAGAGAATATGGAGTCAGGCACAGCTGCAGGGGCTATTGCTGCCTGGAGTGCTGTTTCTATTGAACTCAACCCAGGCACACCTGGGGAGGGCTTGCCGGCAGGGTCAGGCTGCCCAGGTCAGCTAATCCTCAGCCCTCAGGGAATCACATTGCAGAAAATGGACCTCGCTAAGACAGAATATTAGCCAAGGAAAAAAAGGGCACAATGCCATTTGCAGCCCCGTAGATGAGTCTACAGGTAAGCACGGGACTTGTAGTAAGTCAGAAAGTGAAAGACACATATCGTAGGATATCACTTATAGGTGTTACCTAAAAACGGATACCAGGGCAGATATTTCCACGGAGAAGGGCAATCACAGATTCATTAAACAAACTTATGGTTCACCAATGGAAAGGTGTGAGGATTGGATTCATTACGATATTGGGGTTAAGAGACATATAGAAACACAGGTGAAATATATAATCACCAAAAACCTACGGAATGCCAAGAGAAGACTACTCAACATTCTGTCATAACGTACATGGGAAAAGGGTCCCAGGAAGAACAGACATATGTATATGTGTAAAAGAACCACATCTTGCACACCTACAACAAGCAAACGTTGTAATCAAACTTGCTGTAATAAAAAATTAAAAATTAAATTAAAAACACGAACAAGAAGTAGTGAGACAAACTTGAGGGGCTTTCTCCTGGCACATTCCATTCTAAATTCCAATCTAGAACAGGCTTCCATTGAGGCTCTGTTGACCTGGTAACCAGATTTGCTAAGGGAGAACTGCTGCCACCTTGTGGCCATTTCGCACAACAGCAGCTTTAATCCCAGCGCTACTGGTCAGTGGATATTCCAAATCATTGCAGGCCTGTAAATGACACCTGCCCTGAAAACAAATCCTGGGGTCATATATCGACCAAAAAGTTCAAAAGACGTCCATATTTCAAAACGACAGTTTCAAGAGGCATATTTCACGCACATTAGTGTTCTGCTTCTTTTGCTTTCTTTCTTTTTTGGTTAAAAAAAACGGGAATGGAAAAAGGCAACCCTCAGAATGGGCGAAAACGTTCGCAAACGAATCAATGGACAAGGGTTTAATCTCCAATATATATAAACAGCTCACGCAGCTTAATATTAATAAAACAAACAACCCAATACAAAAATGGGCAGAAGATCTAAATAGACGTTTCTTCCAAGAAGTCACAGAGACGGCCAAGACGCACATGAAAAGCTGCTCAACACCACTAATTATTAGAGAAATGCAAATCAAAACGACAATGAGGTATCACCTCACACCTGTTAGAATCGGCATCATCAGAAAATCTACAAACAACAAATTCTGGGGAGGGTGTGGACAAAAGGAACCCTCTTCCACTATTGGTGGGAAGGTAAATTGATACAGTCACTATGGAGAACAGTATGGAGTTTCCTTAAAGAAACTAGAAATAGAATTACCATAGGATCCAGCAATCCCACTTCTGGGCATATACACAGAGACAACCATAAATCAAAAACACACATTCACCACAATGTTCATTGCAGCACTATTTACAATAGCCAGGTAATGGAAGCAACCTAAATGCCCACAGACAGATGAATGGATAAAGATGTGGTACATACATAAAATGGGATATGACTCAGCCATGAAAAGGAATGAAACTGGGTTATTTGTAGAGAAGTCGGTGGATCTAGAGACTGTCATACAGAATGAAGTAAGTCAGAAAGAGCAAAACAAATATTCTGTATTAATGCATGTATGTGGAACCTAGATATATGGTACAGATGAACAGGTTTGCAGGGCAGAAATAGAGAAACAGAGGTAGAGAACAAACGTATGGACACCAAGTGGGGGAAGCCATGGGGTGATGGTGGTCAGATGAGTTGGGAGGTAGGTATTGACCTGTATATATGTATATGAATAAAATAGATAACTAATAATAACCTGCTGTTTGGAAAAATAAATATAATTAAACTGCAAAATTTTTAGAAATGAAATTTAAAAATAAAACAGAAAAAAGTTCTTCCCTTCACACAGATGTATTTCTATGAATGAATTATTTCCATGCTTATATCAATAAATACATAAAAGATGAATAAATTCTAACTTGAACCAAAAAAGAAAAAAAAACCTGAACCCAGCAGTTATACAGAGGAAAACCCTATCAGGGCACTTGCTCCAACGGTAAACAATTCTGACATTGGTCAGAGGTGGGGAATCATCTCCCATACAGCCAGCAGCCCGGCCCCCCCATGCAAGGAGCATCCTCATTGCAAAGCTGGGGGACCGTGCTGAGGCCTCTGTGAGTAAACGTGAGCTGAGCCCCAGGCCAGCTGCTGCTGAACTGTTCCCACCCTTCCCAGGTAAAACACCTGAATATGTACAAGGGCTTGAAAGCCTAGAGGAAGGGCCGTGGAGCCACACCAGCGACAGCATGCAGGCCAACTTGGTGCCTGCAGGCCAGCCAGGATGGTCCTGGCCCCGGGCACTCTTCTAGAAGCTTTCCATTTCCCTGCCTGATATACCCCTCCTGTCCCGGCCATAATTCCTTTTTTTCCTTCCTCACCTCAGCCCGGAGAGAAATTCCAGTGGAAGTTATGGGTGACACATCCTCTTCTTTACAGGTGGCAGCCTGGCAACTCCTGCAGAAAGTCCAGCAGAGCCCCACTCACACCGGGCCACCAACAAAGCCGTGGACCCTCACACCCTCCCACCAGCACAGCCCCGAGACTGCTGACGGGGCAGAGAATATGGAATCAGGCACAGCTGCAGGGGCTATTGCTGCCTGGAGTGCTGTTTCTATCGACCTCAACCCACGCACACCTGGGGAGGGCTTGCCGGCAGGGTCAGGCTGCCCAGGTCAGCTAATCCTCAGCCCTCAGGGAATCACATTGCAGAAAATGGACCTCGCTAAGACAGAATATTAGCCAAGGAAAAAAAGGGCACAATGCCATTTGCAGCCCCGTAGATGAGTCTACAGGTAAGCACGGGACTTGTAGTAAGTCAGAAAGTGAAAGACACATATCGTAGGATATCACTTATAGGTGTTACCTAAAAACGGATACCAGGGCAGATATTTCCACGGAGAAGGGCAATCACAGATTCATTAAACAAACTTATGGTTCACCAATGGAAAGGTGTGAGGATTGGATTCATTACGATATTGGGGTTAAGAGACATATACAAACACAGGTGAAATATATAATCACCAAAGACCTACGGAATGCCAAGAGAAGACTACTCAACATTCTGTCATAATGTACATGGGAAAAGGGTCCCAGGAAGAACAGACATATGTATATGTGTAACAGAATCACATCTTGCACACCTACAACAAGCAAACGTTGTAATCAAACTTGCTGTAATAAAAAATTAAAAATTAAATTAAAAACACGAACAAGAAGTAGTGAGACAAACTTGAGGGGCTTTCTCCTGGCACATTCCATTCTAAATTCCAATCTAGAACAGGCTTCCATTGAGGCTCTGTTGCCCTAGTAACCAGATTTGCTAAGGGAGAACTGCTGCCACCTTGTGGCCATTTCACACAACAGCAGCTTTAATCCCAGCGCTAATGGTCAGTGGATATTCCAAATCATTGCAGGCCTGTAAATGACACCTGCCCTGAAAACAAATCCTGGGGTCATATATCGACCAAAAAGTTCAAAAGACGTCCATATTTCAAAACGACAGTTTCAAGAGGCATATTTCACGCACATTAGTGTTCTGCTTCTTTTGCTTTCTTTCTTTTTTGGTTAAAAAAAAACGGGAATGGAAAAAGGCAACCCTCAGAATGGGCGAAAACGTTCGCAAACGAATCAATGGACAAGGGTTTAATCTCCAATATATATAAACAGCTCACGCAGCTTAATATTAATAAAACAAACAACCCAATACAAAAATGGGCAGAAGATCTAAATAGACGTTTCTTCAAAGAAGTCACAGAGACGGCCAAGACGCACATGAAAACCTGCTCAACACCACTAATTATTAGAGAAATGCAAATCAAAATGACAATGAGGTATCACCTCACACCTGTTAGAATCGGCATCATCAGAAAATCTACAAACAACAAATTCTGGGGAGGGTGTGGACAAAAGGAACCCTCTTCCACTATTAGTGGGAAGGTAAATTGATACAGTCACTATGGAGAACAGTATGGAGTTTCCTTAAAGAAACTAGGAATAGAATTACCATAGGATCCAGCAATCCCACTTCTGGGCATATACCCAGAGACAACCATAAATCAAAAACACACATTCACCACAATGTTCATTGCAGCACTATTTACAATAGCCAGGTAATGGAAGCAACCTAAATGCCCACAGACAGACGAATGGATAAAGATGTGGTACATACATAAAATGGGATATGACTCAGCCATGAAAAGGAATGAAACTGGGTTATTTGTAGAGAAGTCGGTGGATCTAGAGACTGTCATACAGAATGAAGTAAGTCAGAAAGAGCAAAACAAATATTCTGTATTAATGCATGTATGTGGAACCTAGATATATGGTACAGATGAACAGGTTTGCAGGGCAGAAATAGAGAAACAGAGGTAGAGAACAAACGTATGGACACCAAGTGGGGGAAGCCATGGGGTGTTGGTGGTCAGATGAGTTGGGAGATAGGTATTGACCTGTATATATGTATATGAATAAAATAGATAACTAATAATAACCTGCTGTATAGAAAAATAAATATGATTAAACTGCAAAATTTTTAGAAATGAAATTTAAAAATAAAACAGAAAAAAAGTTCTTCCCTTCACACAGATGTATTTCTATGAATGAATTATTTCCATGCTTATATCAATAAATACATAAAAGATGAATAACTTCTAACTTGAACCAAAAAAGAAAAAAAAAATCCTGTACCCAGCAGTTATACAGAGGAAAACCCTATCAGGGCACTTGTTCCAGCGGTAAACAATTCTGAGATTGGTCAGAGGTGGGGAATCATCTCCCATACAGCCAGCAGCCCGGCCCCCCCACGCAAGGAGCGTCCTGATTGCAAAGCTGGGGGACAGTGCCGAGGCCTCTGTGAGTAAACGTGAGCTGAGCCCCAGGCCAGCTGCTGCTGAACTGTTCCCACCCTTCCCAGGTAAAACACCTGAATATGTACAAGGGCTTGAAAGCCTAGAGGAAGGGCCGTGGAGCCACACCAGCGACAGCACGCAGGCCAACTTGGTGCCTGCAGGCCAGCCAGGATGGTCCTGGCCCCGGGCGCTCTTCTGGAAGCTTTCCATTTCCCTGCCTGAGATACCACTCCTGTCCCGGCCCCCACTCTTTTTTTTCCTCCCTCACCTCAGCCCGGAGAGAAATTCCAGTGGAAGTTATGGGTGACACATCCTCTTCTTTACAGGTGGCAGCCTGGCAACTCCTGCAGAAAGTCCAGCAGAGCCCCACTCACACCGGGCCACCAACAAAGCCATGGACCCTCACACCCTCCCACCAGCACAGCCCCGAGACTGCTGACGGGGCAGAGAATATGGAGTCAGGCACAGCTGCAGGGGCTATTGCTGCCTGGAGTGCTGTTTCTATCGACCTCAACCCACGCACACCTGGGGAGGGCTTGCCGGCAGGGTCAGGCTGCCCAGGTCAGCTAATCCTCAGCCCTCAGGGAATCACATTGCAGAAAATGGACCTCGCTAAGACAGAATATTAGCCAAGGAAAAAAAGGGCACAATGCCATTTGCAGCCCCGTAGATGAGTCTACAGGTAAGCACGGGACTTGTAGTAAGTCAGAAAGTGAAAGACACATATCGTAGGATATCACTTATAGGTGTTACCTAAAAACGGATACCAGGGCAGATATTTCCACGGAGAAGGGCAATCACAGATTCATTAAACAAACTTATGGTTCACCAATGGAAAGGTGTGAGGATTGGATTCATTACGATATTGGGGTTAAGAGACATATACAAACACAGGTGAAATATATAATCACCAAAGACCTACGGAATGCCAAGAGAAGACTACTCAACATTCTGTCATAACGTACATGGGAAAAGGGTCCCAGGAAGAACAGACATATGTATATGTGTAAAAGAACCACATCTTGCACACCTACAACAAGCAAACGTTGTAATCAAACTTGCTGTAATAAAAAATTAAAAATTAAATTAAAAACACGAACAAGAAGTAGTGAGACAAACTTGAGGGGCTTTCTCCTGGCACATTCCATTCTAAATTCCAATCTAGAACAGGCTTCCATTGAGGCTCTGTTGACCTGGTAACCAGATTTGCTAAGGGAGAACTGCTGCCACCTTGTGGCCATTTCGCACAACAGCAGCTTTAATCCCAGCGCTACTGGTCAGTGGATATTCCAAATCATTGCAGGCCTGTAAATGACACCTGCCCTGAAAACAAATCCTGGGGTCATATATCGACCAAAAAGTTCAAAAGACGTCCATATTTCAAAACGACAGTTTCAAGAGGCATATTTCACGCACATTAGTGTTCTGCTTCTTTTGCTTTCTTTCTTTTTTGGTTAAAAAAAACGGGAATGGAAAAAGGCAACCCTCAGAATGGGCGAAAACGTTCGCAAACGAATCAATGGACAAGGGTTTAATCTCCAATATATATAAACAGCTCACGCAGCTTAATATTAATAAAACAAACAACCCAATACAAAAATGGGCAGAAGATCTAAATAGACGTTTCTTCAAAGAAGTCACAGAGACGGCCAAGACGCACATGAAAAGATGCTCAACACCACTAATTATTAGAGAAATGCAAATCAAAACGACAATGAGGTATCACCTCACACCTGTTAGAATCGGCATCATCAGAAAATCTACAAACAACAAATTCTGGGGAGGGTGTGGACAAAAGGAACCCTCTTCCACTATTGGTGGGAAGGTAAATTGATACAGTCACTATGGAGAACAGTATGGAGTTTCCTTAAAGAAACTAGAAATAGAATTACCATAGGATCCAGCAATCCCACTTCTGGGCATATACACAGAGACAACCATAAATCAAAAACACACATTCACCACAATGTTCATTGCAGCACTATTTACAATAGCCAGGTAATGGAAGCAACCTAAATGCCCACAGACAGATGAATGGATAAAGATGTGGTACATACATAAAATGGGATATGACTCAGCCATGAAAAGGAATGAAACTGGGTTATTTGTAGAGAAGTCGGTGGATCTAGAGACTGTCATACAGAATGAAGTAAGTCAGAAAGAGCAAAACAAATATTCTGTATTAATGCATGTATGTGGAACCTAGATATATGGTACAGATGAACAGGTTTGCAGGGCAGAAATAGAGAAACAGAGGTAGAGAACAAACGTATGGACACCAAGTGGGGGAAGCCATGGGGTGATGGTGGTCAGATGAGTTGGGAGGTAGGTATTGACCTGTATATATGTATATGAATAAAATAGATAACTAATAATAACCTGCTGTTTGGAAAAATAAATATAATTAAACTGCAAAATTTTTAGAAATGAAATTTAAAAATAAAACAGAAAACAGTTCTTCCCTTCACACAGATGTATTTCTATGAATGAATTATTTCCATGCTTATATCAATAAATACATAAAAGATGAATAAATTCTAACTTGAACCAAAAAAGAAAAAAAAAAAACCTGAACCCAGCAGTTATACAGAGGAAAACCCTATCAGGGCACTTGCTCCAACGGTAAACAATTCTGACATTGGTCAGAGGTGGGGAATCATCTCCCATACAGCCAGCAGCCCGGCCCCCCCACGCAAGGAGCATCCTCATTGCAAAGCTGGGGGACCGTGCCGAGGCCTCTGTGAGTAAACGTGAGCTGAGCCCCAGGCCAGCTGCTGCTGAACTGTTCCCACCCTTCCCAGGTAAAACACCTGAATATGTACAAGGGCTTGAAAGCCTAGAGGAAGGGCCGTGGAGCCACACCAGCGACAGCATGCAGGCCAACTTGGTGCCTGCAGGCCAGCCAGGATGGTCCTGGCCCCGGGCACTCTTCTAGAAGCTTTCCATTTCCCTGCCTGATATACCCCTCCTGTCCCGGCCATCATTCCTTTTTTTCCTTCCTCACCTCAGCCCGGAGAGAAATTCCAGTGGAAGTTATGGGTGACACATCCTCTTCTTTACAGGTGGCAGCCTGGCAACTCCTGCAGAAAGTCCAGCAGAGCCCCACTCACACCGGGCCACCAACAAAGCCGTGGACCCTCACACCCTCCCACCAGCACAGCCCCGAGACTGCTGACGGGGCAGAGAATATGGAATCAGGCACAGCTGCAGGGGCTATTGCTGCCTGGAGTGCTGTTTCTATCGACCTCAACCCACGCACACCTGGGGAGGGCTTGCCTGCAGGGTCAGGCTGCCCAGGTCAGCTAATCCTCAGCCCTCAGGGAATCACATTGCAGAAAATGGACCTCGCTAAGACAGAATATTAGCCAAGGAAAAAAAGGGCACAATGCCATTTGCAGCCCCGTAGATGAGTCTACAGGTAAGCACGGGACTTGTAGTAAGTCAGAAAGTGAAAGACACATATCGTAGGATATCACTTATAGGTGTTACCTAAAAACGGATACCAGGGCAGATATTTCCACGGAGAAGGGCAATCACAGATTCATTAAACAAACTTATGGTTCACCAATGGAAAGGTGTGAGGATTGGATTCATTACGATATTGGGGTTAAGAGACATATACAAACACAGGTGAAATATATAATCACCAAAGACCTACGGAATGCCAAGAGAAGACTACTCAACATTCTTTCATAATGTACATGGGAAAAGGGTCCCAGGAAGAACAGACATATGTATATGTGTAACAGAATCACATCTTGCACACCTACAACAAGCAAACGTTGTAATCAAACTTGCTGTAATAAAAAATTAAAAATTAAATTAAGAACAAGAAGTAGTGAGACAAACTTGAGGGGCTTTCTCCTGGCACATTCCATTCTAAATTCCAATCTAGAACAGGCTTCCATTGAGGCTCTGTTGCCCTAGTAACCAGATTTGCTAAGGGAGAACTGCTGCCACCTTGTGGCCATTTCACACAACAGCAGCTTTAATCCCAGCGCTACTGGTCAGTGGATATTCCAAATCATTGCAGGCCTGTAAATGACACCTGCCCTGAAAACAAATCCTGGGGTCATATATCGACCAAAAAGTTCAGAAGACGTCCATATTTCAAAACGACAGTTTCAAGAGGCATATTTCACGCACATTAGTGTTCTGCTTCTTTTGCTTTCTTTCTTTTTTGGTTAAAAAAAAACGGGAATGGAAAAAGGCAACCCTCAGAATGGGCGAAAACGTTCGCAAACGAATCAATGGACAAGGGTTTAATCTCCAATATATATAAACAGCTCACGCAGCTTAATATTAATAAAACAAACAACCCAATACAAAAATGGGCAGAAGATCTAAATAGACGTTTCTTCAAAGAAGTCACAGAGACGGCCAAGACGCACATGAAAAGCTGCTCAACACCACTAATTATTAGAGAAATGCAAATCAAAATGACAATGAGGTATCACCTCACACCTGTTAGAATCGGCAGCATCAGAAAATCTACAAACAACAAATTCTGGGGAGGGTTTGGACAAAAGGAACCCTCTTCCACTATTAGTGGGAAGGTAAATTGATACAGTCACTATGGAGAACAGTATGGAGTTTCCTTAAAGAAACTAGGAATAGAATTACCATAGGATCCAGCAATCCCACTTCTGGGCATATACCCAGAGACAACCATAAATCAAAAACACACATTCACCACAATGTTCATTGCAGCACTATTTACAATAGCCAGGTAATGGAAGCGACCTAAATGCCCACAGACAGACGAATGGATAAAGATGTGTTACATACATAAAATGGGATATGACTCAGCCATGAAAAGGAATGAAACTGGGTTATTTGTAGAGAAGTCGGTGGATCTAGAGACTGTCATACAGAATGAAGTAAGTCAGAAAGAGCAAAACAAATATTCTGTATTAATGCATGTATGTGGAACCTAGATATATGGTACAGATGAACAGGTTTGCAGGGCAGAAATAGAGAAACAGAGGTAGAGAACAAACGTATGGACACCAAGTGGGGGAAGCCATGGGGTGTTGGTGGTCAGATGAGTTGGGAGATAGGTATTGACCTGTATATATGTATATGAATAAAATAGATAACTAATAATAACCTGCTGTATAGAAAAATAAATATGATTAAACTGCAAAATTTTTAGAAATGAAATTTAAAAATAAAACAGAAAAAAAGTTCTTCCCTTCACACAGATGTATTTCTATGAATGAATTATTTCCATGCTTATATCAATAAATACATAAAAGATGAATAACTTCTAACTTGAACCAAAAAAGAAAAAAAAAATCCTGTACCCAGCAGTTATACAGAGGAAAACCCTATCAGGGCACTTGTTCCAGCGGTAAACAATTCTGAGATTGGTCAGAGGTGGGGAATCATCTCCCATACAGCCAGCAGCCCGGCCCCCCCACGCAAGGAGCGTCCTGATTGCAAAGCTGGGGGACAGTGCCGAGGCCTCTGTGAGTAAACGTGAGCTGAGCCCCAGGCCAGCTGCTGCTGAACTGTTCCCACCCTTCCCAGGTAAAACACCTGAATATGTACAAGGGCTTGAAAGCCTAGAGGAAGGGCCGTGGAGCCACACCAGCGACAGCATGCAGGCCAACTTGGTGCCTGCAGGCCAGCCAGGATGGTCCTGGCCCCGGGCACTCTTCTAGAAGCTTTCCATTTCCCTGCCTGATATACCCCTCCTGTCCCGGCCATCATTCCTTTTTTTCCTTCCTCACCTCAGCCCGGAGAGAAATTCCAGTGGAAGTTATGGGTGACACATCCTCTTCTTTACAGGTGGCAGCCTGGCAACTCCTGCAGAAAGTCCAGCAGAGCCCCACTCACACCGGGCCACCAACAAAGCCGTGGACCCTCACACCCTCCCACCAGCACAGCCCCGAGACTGCTGACGGGGCAGAGAATATGGAATCAGGCACAGCTGCAGGGGCTATTGCTGCCTGGAGTGCTGTTTCTATCGACCTCAACCCACGCACACCTGGGGAGGGCTTGCCTGCAGGGTCAGGCTGCCCAGGTCAGCTAATCCTCAGCCCTCAGGGAATCACATTGCAGAAAATGGACCTCGCTAAGACAGAATATTAGCCAAGGAAAAAAAGGGCACAATGCCATTTGCAGCCCCGTAGATGAGTCTACAGGTAAGCACGGGACTTGTAGTAAGTCAGAAAGTGAAAGACACATATCGTAGGATATCACTTATAGGTGTTACCTAAAAACGGATACCAGGGCAGATATTTCCACGGAGAAGGGCAATCACAGATTCATTAAACAAACTTATGGTTCACCAATGGAAAGGTGTGAGGATTGGATTCATTACGATATTGGGGTTAAGAGACATATACAAACACAGGTGAAATATATAATCACCAAAGACCTACGGAATGCCAAGAGAAGACTACTCAACATTCTTTCATAATGTACATGGGAAAAGGGTCCCAGGAAGAACAGACATATGTATATGTGTAACAGAATCACATCTTGCACACCTACAACAAGCAAACGTTGTAATCAAACTTGCTGTAATAAAAAATTAAAAATTAAATTAAGAACAAGAAGTAGTGAGACAAACTTGAGGGGCTTTCTCCTGGCACATTCCATTCTAAATTCCAATCTAGAACAGGCTTCCATTGAGGCTCTGTTGCCCTAGTAACCAGATTTGCTAAGGGAGAACTGCTGCCACCTTGTGGCCATTTCACACAACAGCAGCTTTAATCCCAGCGCTACTGGTCAGTGGATATTCCAAATCATTGCAGGCCTGTAAATGACACCTGCCCTGAAAACAAATCCTGGGGTCATATATCGACCAAAAAGTTCAGAAGACGTCCATATTTCAAAACGACAGTTTCAAGAGGCATATTTCACGCACATTAGTGTTCTGCTTCTTTTGCTTTCTTTCTTTTTTGGTTAAAAAAAAACGGGAATGGAAAAAGGCAACCCTCAGAATGGGCGAAAACGTTCGCAAACGAATCAATGGACAAGGGTTTAATCTCCAATATATATAAACAGCTCACGCAGCTTAATATTAATAAAACAAACAACCCAATACAAAAATGGGCAGAAGATCTAAATAGACGTTTCTTCAAAGAAGTCACAGAGACGGCCAAGACGCACATGAAAAGCTGCTCAACACCACTAATTATTAGAGAAATGCAAATCAAAATGACAATGAGGTATCACCTCACACCTGTTAGAATCGGCAGCATCAGAAAATCTACAAACAACAAATTCTGGGGAGGGTTTGGACAAAAGGAACCCTCTTCCACTATTAGTGGGAAGGTAAATTGATACAGTCACTATGGAGAACAGTATGGAGTTTCCTTAAAGAAACTAGGAATAGAATTACCATAGGATCCAGCAATCCCACTTCTGGGCATATACCCAGAGACAACCATAAATCAAAAACACACATTCACCACAATGTTCATTGCAGCACTATTTACAATAGCCAGGTAATGGAAGCGACCTAAATGCCCACAGACAGACGAATGGATAAAGATGTGTTACATACATAAAATGGGATATGACTCAGCCATGAAAAGGAATGAAACTGGGTTATTTGTAGAGAAGTCGGTGGATCTAGAGACTGTCATACAGAATGAAGTAAGTCAGAAAGAGCAAAACAAATATTCTGTATTAATGCATGTATGTGGAACCTAGATATATGGTACAGATGAACAGGTTTGCAGGGCAGAAATAGAGAAACAGAGGTAGAGAACAAACGTATGGACACCAAGTGGGGGAAGCCATGGGGTGTTGGTGGTCAGATGAGTTGGGAGATAGGTATTGACCTGTATATATGTATATGAATAAAATAGATAACTAATAATAACCTGCTGTATAGAAAAATAAATATGATTAAACTGCAAAATTTTTAGAAATGAAATTTAAAAATAAAACAGAAAAAAAGTTCTTCCCTTCACACAGATGTATTTCTATGAATGAATTATTTCCATGCTTATATCAATAAATACATAAAAGATGAATAACTTCTAACTTGAACCAAAAAAGAAAAAAAAAATCCTGTACCCAGCAGTTATACAGAGGAAAACCCTATCAGGGCACTTGTTCCAGCGGTAAACAATTCTGAGATTGGTCAGAGGTGGGGAATCATCTCCCATACAGCCAGCAGCCCGGCCCCCCCACGCAAGGAGCGTCCTGATTGCAAAGCTGGGGGACAGTGCCGAGGCCTCTGTGAGTAAACGTGAGCTGAGCCCCAGGCCAGCTGCTGCTGAACTGTTCCCACCCTTCCCAGGTAAAACACCTGAATATGTACAAGGGCTTGAAAGCCTAGAGGAAGGGCCGTGGAGCCACACCAGCGACAGCATGCAGGCCAACTTGGTGCCTGCAGGCCAGCCAGGATGGTCCTGGCCCCGGGCACTCTTCTAGAAGCTTTCCATTTCCCTGCCTGATATACCCCTCCTGTCCCGGCCATCATTCCTTTTTTTCCTTCCTCACCTCAGCCCGGAGAGAAATTCCAGTGGAAGTTATGGGTGACACATCCTCTTCTTTACAGGTGGCAGCCTGGCAACTCCTGCAGAAAGTCCAGCAGAGCCCCACTCACACCGGGCCACCAACAAAGCCATGGACCCTCACACCCTCCCACCAGCACAGCCCCGAGACTGCTGACGGGGCAGAGAATATGGAATCAGGCACAGCTGCAGGGGCTATTGCTGCCTGGAGTGCTGTTTCTATCGACCTCAACCCACGCACACCTGGGGAGGGCTTGCCGGCAGGGTCAGGCTGCCCAGGTCAGCTAATCCTCAGCCCTCAGGGAATCACATTGCAGAAAATGGACCTCGCTAAGACAGAATATTAGCCAAGGAAAAAAAGGGCACAATGCCATTTGCAGCCCCGTAGATGAGTCTACAGGTAAGCACGGGACTTGTAGTAAGTCAGAAAGTGAAAGACACATATCGTAGGATATCACTTATAGGTGTTACCTAAAAACGGATACCAGGGCAGATATTTCCACGGAGAAGGGCAATCACAGATTCATTAAACAAACTTATGGTTCACCAATGGAAAGGTGTGAGGATTGGATTCATTACGATATTGGGGTTAAGAGACATATACAAACACAGGTGAAATATATAATCACCAAAGACCTACGGAATGCCAAGAGAAGACTACTCAACATTCTGTCATAACGTACATGGGAAAAGGGTCCCAGGAAGAACAGACATATGTATATGTGTAAAAGAACCACATCTTGCACACCTACAACAAGCAAACGTTGTAATCAAACTTGCTGTAATAAAAAATTAAAAATTAAATTAAAAACACGAACAAGAAGTAGTGAGACAAACTTGAGGGGCTTTCTCCTGGCACATTCCATTCTAAATTCCAATCTAGAACAGGCTTCCATTGAGGCTCTGTTGACCTGGTAACCAGATTTGCTAAGGGAGAACTGCTGCCACCTTGTGGCCATTTCGCACAACAGCAGCTTTAATCCCAGCGCTACTGGTCAGTGGATATTCCAAATCATTGCAGGCCTGTAAATGACACCTGCCCTGAAAACAAATCCTGGGGTCATATATCGACCAAAAAGTTCAAAAGACGTCCATATTTCAAAACGACAGTTTCAAGAGGCATATTTCACGCACATTAGTGTTCTGCTTCTTTTGCTTTCTTTCTTTTTTGGTTAAAAAAAACGGGAATGGAAAAAGGCAACCCTCAGAATGGGCGAAAACGTTCGCAAACGAATCAATGGACAAGGGTTTAATCTCCAATATATATAAACAGCTCACGCAGCTTAATATTAATAAAACAAACAACCCAATACAAAAATGGGCAGAAGATCTAAATAGACGTTTCTTCAAAGAAGTCACAGAGACGGCCAAGACGCACATGAAAAGATGCTCAACACCACTAATTATTAGAGAAATGCAAATCAAAACGACAATGAGGTATCACCTCACACCTGTTAGAATCGGCATCATCAGAAAATCTACAAACAACAAATTCTGGGGAGGGTGTGGACAAAAGGAACCCTCTTCCACTATTGGTGGGAAGGTAAATTGATACAGTCACTATGGAGAACAGTATGGAGTTTCCTTAAAGAAACTAGAAATAGAATTACCATAGGATCCAGCAATCCCACTTCTGGGCATATACACAGAGACAACCATAAATCAAAAACACACATTCACCACAATGTTCATTGCAGCACTATTTACAATAGCCAGGTAATGGAAGCAACCTAAATGCCCACAGACAGATGAATGGATAAAGATGTGGTACATACATAAAATGGGATATGACTCAGCCATGAAAAGGAATGAAACTGGGTTATTTGTAGAGAAGTCGGTGGATCTAGAGACTGTCATACAGAATGAAGTAAGTCAGAAAGAGCAAAACAAATATTCTGTATTAATGCATGTATGTGGAACCTAGATATATGGTACAGATGAACAGGTTTGCAGGGCAGAAATAGAGAAACAGAGGTAGAGAACAAACGTATGGACACCAAGTGGGGGAAGCCATGGGGTGATGGTGGTCAGATGAGTTGGGAGGTAGGTATTGACCTGTATATATGTATATGAATAAAATAGATAACTAATAATAACCTGCTGTTTGGAAAAATAAATATAATTAAACTGCAAAATTTTTAGAAATGAAATTTAAAAATAAAACAGAAAACAGTTCTTCCCTTCACACAGATGTATTTCTATGAATGAATTATTTCCATGCTTATATCAATAAATACATAAAAGATGAATAAATTCTAACTTGAACCAAAAAAGAAAAAAAAAAACCTGAACCCAGCAGTTATACAGAGGAAAACCCTATCAGGGCACTTGCTCCAGCGGTAAACAATTCTGACATTGGTCAGAGGTGGGGAATCATCTCCCATACAGCCAGCAGCCCGGCCCCCCCACGCAAGGAGCATCCTCATTGCAAAGCTGGGGGACCGTGCCGAGGCCTCTGTGAGTAAACGTGAGCTGAGCCCCAGGCCAGCTGCTGCTGAACTGTTCCCACCCTTCCCAGGTAAAACACCTGAATATGTACAAGGGCTTGAAAGCCTAGAGGAAGGGCCGTGGAGCCACACCAGCGACAGCATGCAGGCCAACTTGGTGCCTGCAGGCCAGCCAGGATGGTCCTGGCCCCGGGCACTCTTCTAGAAGCTTTCCATTTCCCTGCCTGATATACCCCTCCTGTCCCGGCCATCATTCCTTTTTTTCCTTCCTCACCTCAGCCCGGAGAGAAATTCCAGTGGAAGTTATGGGTGACACATCCTCTTCTTTACAGGTGGCAGCCTGGCAACTCCTGCAGAAAGTCCAGCAGAGCCCCACTCACACCGGGCCACCAACAAAGCCGTGGACCCTCACACCCTCCCACCAGCACAGCCCCGAGACTGCTGACGGGGCAGAGAATATGGAATCAGGCACAGCTGCAGGGGCTATTGCTGCCTGGAGTGCTGTTTCTATCGACCTCAACCCACGCACACCTGGGGAGGGCTTGCCTGCAGGGTCAGGCTGCCCAGGTCAGCTAATCCTCAGCCCTCAGGAAATCACATTGCAGAAAATGGACCTCGCTAAGACAGAATATTAGCCAAGGAAAAAAAGGGCACAATGCCATTTGAAGCCCCGTAGATGAGTCTACAGGTAAGCACGGGACTTGTAGTAAGTCAGAAAGTGAAAGACACATATCGTAGGATATCACTTATAGGTGTTACCTAAAAACGGATACCAGGGCAGATATTTCCACGGAGAAGGGCAATCACAGATTCATTAAACAAACTTATGGTTCACCAATGGAAAGGTGTGAGGATTGGATTCATTACGATATTGGGGTTAAGAGACATATACAAACACAGGTGAAATATATAATCACCAAAGACCTACGGAATGCCAAGAGAAGACTACTCAACATTCTGTCATAATGTACATGGGAAAAGGGTCCCAGGAAGAACAGACATATGTATATGTGTAACAGAATCACATCTTGCACACCTACAACAAGCAAACGTTGTAATCAAACTTGCTGTAATAAAAAATTAAAAATTAAATTAAGAACAAGAAGTAGTGAGACAAACTTGAGGGGCTTTCTCCTGGCACATTCCATTCTAAATTCCAATCTAGAACAGGCTTCCATTGAGGCTCTGTTGCCCTAGTAACCAGATTTGCTAAGGGAGAACTGCTGCCACCTTGTGGCCATTTCACACAACAGCAGCTTTAATCCCAGCGCTACTGGTCAGTGGATATTCCAAATCATTGCAGGCCTGTAAATGACACCTGCCCTGAAAACAAATCCTGGGGTCATATATCGACCAAAAAGTTCAGAAGACGTCCATATTTCAAAACGACAGTTTCAAGAGGCATATTTCACGCACATTAGTGTTCTGCTTCTTTTGCTTTCTTTCTTTTTTGGTTAAAAAAAAACGGGAATGGAAAAAGGCAACCCTCAGAATGGGCGAAAACGTTCGCAAACGAATCAATGGACAAGGGTTTAATCTCCAATATATATAAACAGCTCACGCAGCTTAATATTAATAAAACAAACAACCCAATACAAAAATGGGCAGAAGATCTAAATAGACGTTTCTTCAAAGAAGTCACAGAGACGGCCAAGACGCACATGAAAAGCTGCTCAACACCACTAATTATTAGAGAAATGCAAATCAAAATGACAATGAGGTATCACCTCACACCTGTTAGAATCGGCATCATCAGAAAATCTACAAACAACAAATTCTGGGGAGGGTGTGGACAAAAGGAACCCTCTTCCACTATTAGTGGGAAGGTAAATTGATACAGTCACTATGGAGAACAGTATGGAGTTTCCTTAAAGAAACTAGGAATAGAATTACCATAGGATCCAGCAATCCCACTTCTGGGCATATACCCAGAGACAACCATAAATCAAAAACACACATTCACCACAATGTTCATTGCAGCACTATTTACAATAGCCAGGTAATGGAAGCGACCTAAATGCCCACAGACAGACGAATGGATAAAGATGTGTTACATACATAAAATGGGATATGACTCAGCCATGAAAAGGAATGAAACTGGGTTATTTGTAGAGAAGTCGGTGGATCTAGAGACTGTCATACAGAATGAAGTAAGTCAGAAAGAGCAAAACAAATATTCTGTATTAATGCATGTATGTGGACCCTAGATATATGGTACAGATGAACAGGTTTGCAGGGCAGAAATAGAGAAACAGAGGTAGAGAACAAACGTATGGACACCAAGTGGGGGAAGCCATGGGGTGTTGGTGGTCAGATGAGTTGGGAGATAGGTATTGACCTGTATATATGTATATGAATAAAATAGATAACTAATAATAACCTGCTGTATAGAAAAATAAATATGATTAAACTGCAAAATTTTTAGAAATGAAATTTAAAAATAAAACAGAAAAAAAGTTCTTCCCTTCACACAGATGTATTTCTATGAATGAATTATTTCCATGCTTATATCAATAAATACATAAAAGATGAATAACTTCTAACTTGAACCAAAAAAGAAAAAAAAAATCCTGTACCCAGCAGTTATACAGAGGAAAACCCTATCAGGGCACTTGTTCCAGCGGTAAACAATTCTGAGATTGGTCAGAGGTGGGGAATCATCTCCCATACAGCCAGCAGCCCGGCCCCCCCACGCAAGGAGCGTCCTGATTGCAAAGCTGGGGGACAGTGCCGAGGCCTCTGTGAGTAAACGTGAGCTGAGCCCCAGGCCAGCTGCTGCTGAACTGTTCCCACCCTTCCCAGGTAAAACACCTGAATATGTACAAGGGCTTGAAAGCCTAGAGGAAGGGCCGTGGAGCCACACCAGCGACAGCATGCAGGCCAACTTGGTGCCTGCAGGCCAGCCAGGATGGTCCTGGCCCCGGGCACTCTTCTAGAAGCTTTCCATTTCCCTGCCTGATATACCCCTCCTGTCCCGGCCATCATTCCTTTTTTTCCTTCCTCACCTCAGCCCGGAGAGAAATTCCAGTGGAAGTTATGGGTGACACATCCTCTTCTTTACAGGTGGCAGCCTGGCAACTCCTGCAGAAAGTCCAGCAGAGCCCCACTCACACCGGGCCACCAACAAAGCCGTGGACCCTCACACCCTCCCACCAGCACAGCCCCGAGACTGCTGACGGGGCAGAGAATATGGAATCAGGCACAGCTGCAGGGGCTATTGCTGCCTGGAGTGCTGTTTCTATCGACCTCAACCCACGCACACCTGGGGAGGGCTTGCCTGCAGGGTCAGGCTGCCCAGGTCAGCTAATCCTCAGCCCTCAGGGAATCACATTGCAGAAAATGGACCTCGCTAAGACAGAATATTAGCCAAGGAAAAAAAGGGCACAATGCCATTTGAAGCCTCGTAGATGAGTCTACAGGTAAGCACGGGACTTGTAGTAAGTCAGAAAGTGAAAGACACATATCGTAGGATATCACTTATAGGTGTTACCTAAAAACGGATACCAGGGCAGATATTTCCACGGAGAAGGGCAATCACAGATTCATTAAACAAACTTATGGTTCACCAATGGAAAGGTGTGAGGATTGGATTCATTACGATATTGGGGTTAAGAGACATATACAAACACAGGTGAAATATATAATCACCAAAGACCTACGGAATGCCAAGAGAAGACTACTCAACATTCTGTCATAATGTACATGGGAAAAGGGTCCCAGGAAGAACAGACATATGTATATGTGTAACAGAATCACATCTTGCACACCTACAACAAGCAAACGTTGTAATCAAACTTGCTGTAATAAAAAATTAAAAATTAAATTAAGAACAAGAAGTAGTGAGACAAACTTGAGGGGCTTTCTCCTGGCACATTCCATTCTAAATTCCAATCTAGAACAGGCTTCCATTGAGGCTCTGTTGCCCTAGTAACCAGATTTGCTAAGGGAGAACTGCTGCCACCTTGTGGCCATTTCACACAACAGCAGCTTTAATCCCAGCGCTACTGGTCAGTGGATATTCCAAATCATTGCAGGCCTGTAAATGACACCTGCCCTGAAAACAAATCCTGGGGTCATATATCGACCAAAAAGTTCAGAAGACGTCCATATTTCAAAACGACAGTTTCAAGAGGCATATTTCACGCACATTAGTGTTCTGCTTCTTTTGCTTTCTTTCTTTTTTGGTTAAAAAAAAACGGGAATGGAAAAAGGCAACCCTCAGAATGGGCGAAAACGTTCGCAAACGAATCAATGGACAAGGGTTTAATCTCCAATATATATAAACAGCTCACGCAGCTTAATATTAATAAAACAAACAACCCAATACAAAAATGGGCAGAAGATCTAAATAGACGTTTCTTCAAAGAAGTCACAGAGACGGCCAAGACGCACATGAAAAGCTGCTCAACACCACTAATTATTAGAGAAATGCAAATCAAAATGACAATGAGGTATCACCTCACACCTGTTAGAATCGGCAGCATCAGAAAATCTACAAACAACAAATTCTGGGGAGGGTGTGGACAAAAGGAACCCTCTTCCACTATTAGTGGGAAGGTAAATTGATACAGTCACTATGGAGAACAGTATGGAGTTTCCTTAAAGAAACTAGGAATAGAATTACCATAGGATCCAGCAATCCCACTTCTGGGCATATACCCAGAGACAACCATAAATCAAAAACACACATTCACCACAATGTTCATTGCAGCACTATTTACAATAGCCAGGTAATGGAAGCGACCTAAATGCCCACAGACAGACGAATGGATAAAGATGTGTTACATACATAAAATGGGATATGACTCAGCCATGAAAAGGAAAGAAACTGGGTTATTTGTAGAGAAGTCGGTGGATCTAGAGACTGTCATACAGAATGAAGTAAGTCAGAAAGAGCAAAACAAATATTCTGTATTAATGCATGTATGTGGACCCTAGATATATGGTACAGATGAACAGGTTTGCAGGGCAGAAATAGAGAAACAGAGGTAGAGAACAAACGTATGGACACCAAGTGGGGGAAGCCATGGGGTGTTGGTGGTCAGATGAGTTGGGAGATAGGTATTGACCTGTATATATGTATATGAATAAAATAGATAACTAATAATAACCTGCTGTATAGAAAAATAAATATGATTAAGCTGCAAAATTTTTAGAAATGAAATTTAAAAATAAAACAGAAAAAAAGTTCTTCCCTTCACACAGATGTATTTCTATGAATGAATTATTTCCATGCTTATATCAATAAATACATAAAAGATGAATAACTTCTAACTTGAACCAAAAAAGAAAAAAAAAATCCTGTACCCAGCAGTTATACAGAGGAAAACCCTATCAGGGCACTTGTTCCAGCGGTAAACAATTCTGAGATTGGTCAGAGGTGGGGAATCATCTCCCATACAGCCAGCAGCCCGGCCCCCCCACGCAAGGAGCGTCCTGATTGCAAAGCTGGGGGACAGTGCCGAGGCCTCTGTGAGTAAACGTGAGCTGAGCCCCAGGCCAGCTGCTGCTGAACTGTTCCCACCCTTCCCAGGTAAAACACCTGAATATGTACAAGGGCTTGAAAGCCTAGAGGAAGGGCCGTGGAGCCACACCAGCGACAGCATGCAGGCCAACTTGGTGCCTGCAGGCCAGCCAGGATGGTCCTGGCCCCGGGCACTCTTCTAGAAGCTTTCCATTTCCCTGCCTGATATACCCCTCCTGTCCCGGCCATCATTCCTTTTTTTCCTTCCTCACCTCAGCCCGGAGAGAAATTCCAGTGGAAGTTATGGGTGACACATCCTCTTCTTTACAGGTGGCAGCCTGGCAACTCCTGCAGAAAGTCCAGCAGAGCCCCACTCACACCGGGCCACCAACAAAGCCATGGACCCTCACACCCTCCCACCAGCACAGCCCCGAGACTGCTGACGGGGCAGAGAATATGGAGTCAGGCACAGCTGCAGGGGCTATTGCTGCCTGGAGTGCTGTTTCTATTGAACTCAACCGAGGCACACCTGGGGAGGGCTTGCCGGCAGGGTCAGGCTGCCCAGGTCAGCTAATCCTCAGCCCTCAGGGAATCACATTGCAGAAAATGGACCTCGCTAAGACAGAATATTAGCCAAGGAAAAAAAGGGCACAATGCCATTTGCAGCCCCGTAGATGAGTCTACAGGTAAGCACGGGACTTGTAGTAAGTCAGAAAGTGAAAGACACATATCGTAGGATATCACTTATAGGTGTTACCTAAAAACGGATACCAGGGCAGATATTTCCACGGAGAAGGGCAATCACAGATTCATTAAACAAACTTATGGTTCACCAATGGAAAGGTGTGAGGATTGGATTCATTACGATATTGGGGTTAAGAGACATATACAAACACAGGTGAAATATATAATCACCAAAGACCTACGGAATGCCAAGAGAAGACTACTCAACATTCTGTCATAACGTACATGGGAAAAGGGTCCCAGGAAGAACAGACATATGTATATGTGTAAAAGAACCACATCTTGCACACCTACAACAAGCAAACGTTGTAATCAAACTTGCTGTAATAAAAAATTAAAAATTAAATTAAAAACACGAACAAGAAGTAGTGAGACAAACTTGAGGGGCTTTCTCCTGGCACATTCCATTCTAAATTCCAATCTAGAACAGGCTTCCATTGAGGCTCTGTTGACCTGGTAACCAGATTTGCTAAGGGAGAACTGCTGCCACCTTGTGGCCATTTCGCACAACAGCAGCTTTAATCCCAGCGCTACTGGTCAGTGGATATTCCAAATCATTGCAGGCCTGTAAATGACACCTGCCCTGAAAACAAATCCTGGGGTCATATATCGACCAAAAAGTTCAAAAGACGTCCATATTTCAAAACGACAGTTTCAAGAGGCATATTTCACGCACATTAGTGTTCTGCTTCTTTTGCTTTCTTTCTTTTTTGGTTAAAAAAAACGGGAATGGAAAAAGGCAACCCTCAGAATGGGCGAAAACGTTCGCAAACGAATCAATGGACAAGGGTTTAATCTCCAATATATATAAACAGCTCACGCAGCTTAATATTAATAAAACAAACAACCCAATACAAAAATGGGCAGAAGATCTAAATAGACGTTTCTTCAAAGAAGTCACAGAGACGGCCAAGACGCACATGAAAAGCTGCTCAACACCACTAATTATTAGAGAAATGCAAATCAAAACGACAATGAGGTATCACCTCACACCTGTTAGAATCGGCATCATCAGAAAATCTACAAACAACAAATTCTGGGGAGGGTGTGGACAAAAGGAACCCTCTTCCACTATTGGTGGGAAGGTAAATTGATACAGTCACTATGGAGAACAGTATGGAGTTTCCTTAAAGAAACTAGAAATAGAATTACCATAGGATCCAGCAATCCCACTTCTGGGCATATACACAGAGACAACCATAAATCAAAAACACACATTCACCACAATGTTCATTGCAGCACTATTTACAATAGCCAGGTAATGGAAGCAACATAAATGCCCACAGACAGATGAATGGATAAAGATGTGGTACATACATAAAATGGGATATGACTCAGCCATGAAAAGGAATGAAACTGGGTTATTTGTAGAGAAGTCGGTGGATCTAGAGACTGTCATACAGAATGAAGTAAGTCAGAAAGAGCAAAACAAATATTCTGTATTAATGCATGTATGTGGAACCTAGATATATGGTACAGATGAACAGGTTTGCAGGGCAGAAATAGAGAAACAGAGGTAGAGAACAAACGTATGGACACCAAGTGGGGGAAGCCATGGGGTGATGGTGGTCAGATGAGTTGGGAGGTAGGTATTGACCTGTATATATGTATATGAATAAAATAGATAACTAATAATAACCTGCTGTTTGGAAAAATAAATATAATTAAACTGCAAAATTTTTAGAAATGAAATTTAAAAATAAAACAGAAAAAAGTTCTTCCCTTCACACAGATGTATTTCTATGAATGAATTATTTCCATGCTTATATCAATAAATACATAAAAGATGAATAAATTCTAACTTGAACCAAAAAAGAAAAAAAAAACCTGAACCCAGCAGTTATACAGAGGAAAACCCTATCAGGGCACTTGCTCCAGCGGTAAACAATTCTGACATTGGTCAGAGGTGGGGAATCATCTCCCATACAGCCAGCAGCCCGGCCCCCCCACGCAAGGAGCCTCCTCATTGCAAAGCTGGGGGACCGTGCCGAGGCCTCTGTGAGTAAACGTGAGCTGAGCCCCAGGCCAGCTGCTGCTGAACTGTTCCCACCCTTCCCAGGTAAAACACCTGAATATGTACAAGGGCTTGAAAGCCTAGAGGAAGGGCCGTGGAGCCACACCAGCGACAGCATGCAGGCCAACTTGGTGCCTGCAGGCCAGCCAGGATGGTCCTGGCCCCGGGCACTCTTCTAGAAGCTTTCCATTTCCCTGCCTGATATACCCCTCCTGTCCCGGCCATCATTCCTTTTTTTCCTTCCTCACCTCAGCCCGGAGAGAAATTCCAGTGGAAGTTATGGGTGACACATCCTCTTCTTTACAGGTGGCAGCCTGGCAACTCCTGCAGAAAGTCCAGCAGAGCCCCACTCACACCGGGCCACCAACAAAGCCGTGGACCCTCACACCCTCCCACCAGCACAGCCCCGAGACTGCTGACGGGGCAGAGAATATGGAATCAGGCACAGCTGCAGGGGCTATTGCTGCCTGGAGTGCTGTTTCTATCGACCTCAACCCACGCACACCTGGGGAGGGCTTGCCGGCAGGGTCAGGCTGCCCAGGTCAGCTAATCCTCAGCCCTCAGGGAATCACATTGCAGAAAATGGACCTCGCTAAGACAGAATATTAGCCAAGGAAAAAAAGGGCACAATGCCATTTGCAGCCCCGTAGATGAGTCTACAGGTAAGCACGGGACTTGTAGTAAGTCAGAAAGTGAAAGACACATATCGTAGGATATCACTTATAGGTGTTACCTAAAAACGGATACCAGGGCAGATATTTCCACGGAGAAGGGCAATCACAGATTCATTAAACAAACTTATGGTTCACCAATGGAAAGGTGTGAGGATTGGATTCATTACGATATTGGGGTTAAGAGACATATACAAACACAGGTGAAATATATAATCACCAAAGACCTACGGAATGCCAAGAGAAGACTACTCAACATTCTGTCATAATGTACATGGGAAAAGGGTCCCAGGAAGAACAGACATATGTATATGTGTAACAGAATCACATCTTGCACACCTACAACAAGCAAACGTTGTAATCAAACTTGCTGTAATAAAAAATTAAAAATTAAATTAAAAACACGAACAAGAAGTAGTGAGACAAACTTGAGGGGCTTTCTCCTGGCACATTCCATTCTAAATTCCAATCTAGAACAGGCTTCCATTGAGGCTCTGTTGCCCTAGTAACCAGATTTGCTAAGGGAGAACTGCTGCCACCTTGTGGCCATTTCACACAACAGCAGCTTTAATCCCAGCGCTACTGGTCAGTGGATATTCCAAATCATTGCAGGCCTGTAAATGACACCTGCCCTGAAAACAAATCCTGGGGTCATATATCGACCAAAAAGTTCAGAAGACGTCCATATTTCAAAACGACAGTTTCAAGAGGCATATTTCACGCACATTAGTGTTCTGCTTCTTTTGCTTTCTTTCTTTTTTGGTTAAAAAAAAACGGGAATGGAAAAAGGCAACCCTCAGAATGGGCGAAAACGTTCGCAAACGAATCAATGGACAAGGGTTTAATCTCCAATATATATAAACAGCTCACGCAGCTTAATATTAATAAAACAAACAACCCAATACAAAAATGGGCAGAAGATCTAAATAGACGTTTCTTCAAAGAAGTCACAGAGACGGCCAAGACGCACATGAAAAGCTGCTCAACACCACTAATTATTAGAGAAATGCAAATCAAAATGACAATGAGGTATCACCTCACACCTGTTAGAATCGGCATCATCAGAAAATCTACAAACAACAAATTCTGGGGAGGGTGTGGACAAAAGGAACCCTCTTCCACTATTAGTGGGAAGGTAAATTGATACAGTCACTATGGAGAACAGTATGGAGTTTCCTTAAAGAAACTAGGAATAGAATTACCATAGGATCCAGCAATCCCACTTCTGGGCATATACCCAGAGACAACCATAAATCAAAAACACACATTCACCACAATGTTCATTGCAGCACTATTTACAATAGCCAGGTAATGGAAGCAACCTAAATGCCCACAGACAGACGAATGGATAAAGATGTGGTACATACATAAAATGGGATATGACTCAGCCATGAAAAGGAATGAAACTGGGTTATTTGTAGAGAAGTCGGTGGATCTAGAGACTGTCATACAGAATGAAGTAAGTCAGAAAGAGCAAAACAAATATTCTGTATTAATGCATGTATGTGGAACCTAGATATATGGTACAGATGAACAGGTTTGCAGGGCAGAAATAGAGAAACAGAGGTAGAGAACAAACGTATGGACACCAAGTGGGGGAAGCCATGGGGTGTTGGTGGTCAGATGAGTTGGGAGATAGGTATTGACCTGTATATATGTATATGAATAAAATAGATAACTAATAATAACCTGCTGTATAGAAAAATAAATATGATTAAACTGCAAAATTTTTAGAAATGAAATTTAAAAATAAAACAGAAAAAAAGTTCTTCCCTTCACACAGATGTATTTCTATGAATGAATTATTTCCATGCTTATATCAATAAATACATAAAAGATGAATAACTTCTAACTTGAACCAAAAAAGAAAAAAAAATCCTGTACCCAGCAGTTATACAGAGGAAAACCCTATCAGGGCACTTGTTCCAGCGGTAAACAATTCTGAGATTGGTCAGAGGTGGGGAATCATCTCCCATACAGCCAGCAGCCCGGCCCCCCCACGCAAGGAGCGTCCTGATTGCAAAGCTGGGGGACAGTGCCGAGGCCTCTGTGAGTAAACGTGAGCTGAGCCCCAGGCCAGCTGCTGCTGAACTGTTCCCACCCTTCCCAGGTAAAACACCTGAATATGTACAAGGGCTTGAAAGCCTAGAGGAAGGGCCGTGGAGCCACACCAGCGACAGCACGCAGGCCAACTTGGTGCCTGCAGGCCAGCCAGGATGGTCCTGGCCCCGGGCGCTCTTCTGGAAGCTTTCCATTTCCCTGCCTGAGATACCACTCCTGTCCCGGCCCCCACTCTTTTTTTTCCTCCCTCACCTCAGCCCGGAGAGAAATTCCAGTGGAAATTATGGGTGACACATCCTCTTCTTTACAGGTGGCAACCTGGCAACTCCTGCAGAAATTCCAGCAGAGCCCCACTCACACCGGGCCACCAACAAAGCCATGGACCCTCACACCCTCCCACCAGCACAGCCCCGAGACTGCTGACAGGGCAGAGAATATGGAGTCAGGCACAGCTGCAGGGGCTATTGCTGCCTGGAGTGCTGTTTCTATTGAACTCAACCCAGGCACACCTGGGGAGGGCTTGCCGGCAGGGTCAGGCTGCCCAGGTCAGCTAATCCTCAGCCCTCAGGGAATCACATTGCAGAAAATGGACCTCGCTAAGACAGAATATTAGCCAAGGAAAAAAAGGGCACAATGCCATTTGCAGCCCCGTAGATGAGTCTACAGGTAAGCACGGGACTTGTAGTAAGTCAGAAAGTGAAAGACACATATCGTAGGATATCACTTATAGGTGTTACCTAAAAACGGATACCAGGGCAGATATTTCCACGGAGAAGGGCAATCACAGATTCATTAAACAAACTTATGGTTCACCAATGGAAAGGTGTGAGGATTGGATTCATTACGATATTGGGGTTAAGAGACATATACAAACACAGGTGAAATATATAATCACCAAAGACCTACGGAATGCCAAGAGAAGACTACTCAACATTCTGTCATAACGTACATGGGAAAAGGGTCCCAGGAAGAACAGACATATGTATATGTGTAAAAGAACCACATCTTGCACACCTACAACAAGCAAACGTTGTAATCAAACTTGCTGTAATAAAAAATTAAAAATTAAATTAAAAACACGAACAAGAAGTAGTGAGACAAACTTGAGGGGCTTTCTCCTGGCACATTCCATTCTAAATTCCAATCTAGAACAGGCTTCCATTGAGGCTCTGTTGACCTGGTAACCAGATTTGCTAAGGGAGAACTGCTGCCACCTTGTGGCCATTTCGCACAACAGCAGCTTTAATCCCAGCGCTACTGGTCAGTGGATATTCCAAATCATTGCAGGCCTGTAAATGACACCTGCCCTGAAAACAAATCCTGGGGTCATATATCGACCAAAAAGTTCAAAAGACGTCCATATTTCAAAACGACAGTTTCAAGAGGCATATTTCACGCACATTAGTGTTCTGCTTCTTTTGCTTTCTTTCTTTTTTGGTTAAAAAAAACGGGAATGGAAAAAGGCAACCCTCAGAATGGGCGAAAACGTTCGCAAACGAATCAATGGACAAGGGTTTAATCTCCAATATATATAAACAGCTCACGCAGCTTAATATTAATAAAACAAACAACCCAATACAAAAATGGGCAGAAGATCTAAATAGACGTTTCTTCCAAGAAGTCACAGAGACGGCCAAGACGCACATGAAAAGCTGCTCAACACCACTAATTATTAGAGAAATGCAAATCAAAACGACAATGAGGTATCACCTCACACCTGTTAGAATCGGCATCATCAGAAAATCTACAAACAACAAATTCTGGGGAGGGTGTGGACAAAAGGAACCCTCTTCCACTATTGGTGGGAAGGTAAATTGATACAGTCACTATGGAGAACAGTATGGAGTTTCCTTAAAGAAACTAGAAATAGAATTACCATAGGATCCAGCAATCCCACTTCTGGGCATATACACAGAGACAACCATAAATCAAAAACACACATTCACCACAATGTTCATTGCAGCACTATTTACAATAGCCAGGTAATGGAAGCAACCTAAATGCCCACAGACAGATGAATGGATAAAGATGTGGTACATACATAAAATGGGATATGACTCAGCCATGAAAAGGAATGAAACTGGGTTATTTGTAGAGAAGTCGGTGGATCTAGAGACTGTCATACAGAATGAAGTAAGTCAGAAAGAGCAAAACAAATATTCTGTATTAATGCATGTATGTGGAACCTAGATATATGGTACAGATGAACAGGTTTGCAGGGCAGAAATAGAGAAACAGAGGTAGAGAACAAACGTATGGACACCAAGTGGGGGAAGCCATGGGGTGATGGTGGTCAGATGAGTTGGGAGGTAGGTATTGACCTGTATATATGTATATGAATAAAATAGATAACTAATAATAACCTGCTGTTTGGAAAAATAAATATAATTAAACTGCAAAATTTTTAGAAATGAAATTTAAAAATAAAACAGAAAAAAGTTCTTCCCTTCACACAGATGTATTTCTATGAATGAATTATTTCCATGCTTATATCAATAAATACATAAAAGATGAATAAATTCTAACTTGAACCAAAAAAGAAAAAAAAACCTGAACCCAGCAGTTATACAGAGGAAAACCCTATCAGGGCACTTGCTCCAACGGTAAACAATTCTGACATTGGTCAGAGGTGGGGAATCATCTCCCATACAGCCAGCAGCCCGGCCCCCCCATGCAAGGAGCATCCTCATTGCAAAGCTGGGGGACCGTGCCGAGGCCTCTGTGAGTAAACGTGAGCTGAGCCCCAGGCCAGCTGCTGCTGAACTGTTCCCACCCTTCCCAGGTAAAACACCTGAATATGTACAAGGGCTTGAAAGCCTAGAGGAAGGGCCGTGGAGCCACACCAGCGACAGCATGCAGGCCAACTTGGTGCCTGCAGGCCAGCCAGGATGGTCCTGGCCCCGGGCACTCTTCTAGAAGCTTTCCATTTCCCTGCCTGATATACCCCTCCTGTCCCGGCCATAATTCCTTTTTTTCCTTCCTCACCTCAGCCCGGAGAGAAATTCCAGTGGAAGTTATGGGTGACACATCCTCTTCTTTACAGGTGGCAGCCTGGCAACTCCTGCAGAAAGTCCAGCAGAGCCCCACTCACACCGGGCCACCAACAAAGCCGTGGACCCTCACACCCTCCCACCAGCACAGCCCCGAGACTGCTGACGGGGCAGAGAATATGGAATCAGGCACAGCTGCAGGGGCTATTGCTGCCTGGAGTGCTGTTTCTATCGACCTCAACCCACGCACACCTGGGGAGGGCTTGCCGGCAGGGTCAGGCTGCCCAGGTCAGCTAATCCTCAGCCCTCAGGGAATCACATTGCAGAAAATGGACCTCGCTAAGACAGAATATTAGCCAAGGAAAAAAAGGGCACAATGCCATTTGCAGCCCCGTAGATGAGTCTACAGGTAAGCACGGGACTTGTAGTAAGTCAGAAAGTGAAAGACACATATCGTAGGATATCACTTATAGGTGTTACCTAAAAACGGATACCAGGGCAGATATTTCCACGGAGAAGGGCAATCACAGATTCATTAAACAAACTTATGGTTCACCAATGGAAAGGTGTGAGGATTGGATTCATTACGATATTGGGGTTAAGAGACATATACAAACACAGGTGAAATATATAATCACCAAAGACCTACGGAATGCCAAGAGAAGACTACTCAACATTCTGTCATAATGTACATGGGAAAAGGGTCCCAGGAAGAACAGACATATGTATATGTGTAACAGAATCACATCTTGCACACCTACAACAAGCAAACGTTGTAATCAAACTTGCTGTAATAAAAAATTAAAAATTAAATTAAGAACAAGAAGTAGTGAGACAAACTTGAGGGGCTTTCTCCTGGCACATTCCATTCTAAATTCCAATCTAGAACAGGCTTCCATTGAGGCTCTGTTGCCCTAGTAACCAGATTTGCTAAGGGAGAACTGCTGCCACCTTGTGGCCATTTCACACAACAGCAGCTTTAATCCCAGCGCTACTGGTCAGTGGATATTCCAAATCATTGCAGGCCTGTAAATGACACCTGCCCTGAAAACAAATCCTGGGGTCATATATCGACCAAAAAGTTCAGAAGACGTCCATATTTCAAAACGACAGTTTCAAGAGGCATATTTCACGCACATTAGTGTTCTGCTTCTTTTGCTTTCTTTCTTTTTTGGTTAAAAAAAAACGGGAATGGAAAAAGGCAACCCTCAGAATGGGCGAAAACGTTCGCAAACGAATCAATGGACAAGGGTTTAATCTCCAATATATATAAACAGCTCACGCAGCTTAATATTAATAAAACAAACAACCCAATACAAAAATGGGCAGAAGATCTAAATAGACGTTTCTTCAAAGAAGTCACAGAGACGGCCAAGACGCACATGAAAAGCTGCTCAACACCACTAATTATTAGAGAAATGCAAATCAAAATGACAATGAGGTATCACCTCACACCTGTTAGAATCGGCAGCATCAGAAAATCTACAAACAACAAATTCTGGGGAGGGTTTGGACAAAAGGAACCCTCTTCCACTATTAGTGGGAAGGTAAATTGATACAGTCACTATGGAGAACAGTATGGAGTTTCCTTAAAGAAACTAGGAATAGAATTACCATAGGATCCAGCAATCCCACTTCTGGGCATATACCCAGAGACAACCATAAATCAAAAACACACATTCACCACAATGTTCATTGCAGCACTATTTACAATAGCCAGGTAATGGAAGCGACCTAAATGCCCACAGACAGACGAATGGATAAAGATGTGTTACATACATAAAATGGGATATGACTCAGCCATGAAAAGGAATGAAACTGGGTTATTTGTAGAGAAGTCGGTGGATCTAGAGACTGTCATACAGAATGAAGTAAGTCAGAAAGAGCAAAACAAATATTCTGTATTAATGCATGTATGTGGAACCTAGATATATGGTACAGATGAACAGGTTTGCAGGGCAGAAATAGAGAAACAGAGGTAGAGAACAAACGTATGGACACCAAGTGGGGGAAGCCATGGGGTGTTGGTGGTCAGATGAGTTGGGAGATAGGTATTGACCTGTATATATGTATATGAATAAAATAGATAACTAATAATAACCTGCTGTATAGAAAAATAAATATGATTAAACTGCAAAATTTTTAGAAATGAAATTTAAAAATAAAACAGAAAAAAAGTTCTTCCCTTCACACAGATGTATTTCTATGAATGAATTATTTCCATGCTTATATCAATAAATACATAAAAGATGAATAACTTCTAACTTGAACCAAAAAAGAAAAAAAAAATCCTGTACCCAGCAGTTATACAGAGGAAAACCCTATCAGGGCACTTGTTCCAGCGGTAAACAATTCTGAGATTGGTCAGAGGTGGGGAATCATCTCCCATACAGCCAGCAGCCCGGCCCCCCCACGCAAGGAGCGTCCTGATTGCAAAGCTGGGGGACAGTGCCGAGGCCTCTGTGAGTAAACGTGAGCTGAGCCCCAGGCCAGCTGCTGCTGAACTGTTCCCACCCTTCCCAGGTAAAACACCTGAATATGTACAAGGGCTTGAAAGCCTAGAGGAAGGGCCGTGGAGCCACACCAGCGACAGCATGCAGGCCAACTTGGTGCCTGCAGGCCAGCCAGGATGGTCCTGGCCCCGGGCACTCTTCTAGAAGCTTTCCATTTCCCTGCCTGATATACCCCTCCTGTCCCGGCCATCATTCCTTTTTTTCCTTCCTCACCTCAGCCCGGAGAGAAATTCCAGTGGAAGTTATGGGTGACACATCCTCTTCTTTACAGGTGGCAGCCTGGCAACTCCTGCAGAAAGTCCAGCAGAGCCCCACTCACACCGGGCCACCAACAAAGCCATGGACCCTCACACCCTCCCACCAGCACAGCCCCGAGACTGCTGACGGGGCAGAGAATATGGAATCAGGCACAGCTGCAGGGGCTATTGCTGCCTGGAGTGCTGTTTCTATCGACCTCAACCCACGCACACCTGGGGAGGGCTTGCCGGCAGGGTCAGGCTGCCCAGGTCAGCTAATCCTCAGCCCTCAGGGAATCACATTGCAGAAAATGGACCTCGCTAAGACAGAATATTAGCCAAGGAAAAAAAGGGCACAATGCCATTTGCAGCCCCGTAGATGAGTCTACAGGTAAGCACGGGACTTGTAGTAAGTCAGAAAGTGAAAGACACATATCGTAGGATATCACTTATAGGTGTTACCTAAAAACGGATACCAGGGCAGATATTTCCACGGAGAAGGGCAATCACAGATTCATTAAACAAACTTATGGTTCACCAATGGAAAGGTGTGAGGATTGGATTCATTACGATATTGGGGTTAAGAGACATATACAAACACAGGTGAAATATATAATCACCAAAGACCTACGGAATGCCAAGAGAAGACTACTCAACATTCTGTCATAACGTACATGGGAAAAGGGTCCCAGGAAGAACAGACATATGTATATGTGTAAAAGAACCACATCTTGCACACCTACAACAAGCAAACGTTGTAATCAAACTTGCTGTAATAAAAAATTAAAAATTAAATTAAAAACACGAACAAGAAGTAGTGAGACAAACTTGAGGGGCTTTCTCCTGGCACATTCCATTCTAAATTCCAATCTAGAACAGGCTTCCATTGAGGCTCTGTTGACCTGGTAACCAGATTTGCTAAGGGAGAACTGCTGCCACCTTGTGGCCATTTCGCACAACAGCAGCTTTAATCCCAGCGCTACTGGTCAGTGGATATTCCAAATCATTGCAGGCCTGTAAATGACACCTGCCCTGAAAACAAATCCTGGGGTCATATATCGACCAAAAAGTTCAAAAGACGTCCATATTTCAAAACGACAGTTTCAAGAGGAATATTTCACGCACATTAGTGTTCTGCTTCTTTTGCTTTCTTTCTTTTTTGGTTAAAAAAAACGGGAATGGAAAAAGGCAACCCTCAGAATGGGCGAAAACGTTCGCAAACGAATCAATGGACAAGGGTTTAATCTCCAATATATATAAACAGCTCACGCAGCTTAATATTAATAAAACAAACAACCCAATACAAAAATGGGCAGAAGATCTAAATAGACGTTTCTTCAAAGAAGTCACAGAGACGGCCAAGACGCACATGAAAAGATGCTCAACACCACTAATTATTAGAGAAATGCAAATCAAAACGACAATGAGGTATCACCTCACACCTGTTAGAATCGGCATCATCAGAAAATCTACAAACAACAAATTCTGGGGAGGGTGTGGACAAAAGGAACCCTCTTCCACTATTGGTGGGAAGGTAAATTGATACAGTCACTATGGAGAACAGTATGGAGTTTCCTTAAAGAAACTAGAAATAGAATTACCATAGGATCCAGCAATCCCACTTCTGGGCATATACACAGAGACAACCATAAATCAAAAACACACATTCACCACAATGTTCATTGCAGCACTATTTACAATAGCCAGGTAATGGAAGCAACCTAAATGCCCACAGACAGATGAATGGATAAAGATGTGGTACATACATAAAATGGGATATGACTCAGCCATGAAAAGGAATGAAACTGGGTTATTTGTAGAGAAGTCGGTGGATCTAGAGACTGTCATACAGAATGAAGTAAGTCAGAAAGAGCAAAACAAATATTCTGTATTAATGCATGTATGTGGAACCTAGATATATGGTACAGATGAACAGGTTTGCAGGGCAGAAATAGAGAAACAGAGGTAGAGAACAAACGTATGGACACCAAGTGGGGGAAGCCATGGGGTGATGGTGGTCAGATGAGTTGGGAGGTAGGTATTGACCTGTATATATGTATATGAATAAAATAGATAACTAATAATAACCTGCTGTTTGGAAAAATAAATATAATTAAACTGCAAAATTTTTAGAAATGAAATTTAAAAATAAAACAGAAAACAGTTCTTCCCTTCACACAGATGTATTTCTATGAATGAATTATTTCCATGCTTATATCAATAAATACATAAAAGATGAATAAATTCTAACTTGAACCAAAAAAGAAAAAAAAAAACCTGAACCCAGCAGTTATACAGAGGAAAACCCTATCAGGGCACTTGCTCCAGCGGTAAACAATTCTGACATTGGTCAGAGGTGGGGAATCATCTCCCATACAGCCAGCAGCCCGGCCCCCCCACGCAAGGAGCATCCTCATTGCAAAGCTGGGGGACCGTGCCGAGGCCTCTGTGAGTAAACGTGAGCTGAGCCCCAGGCCAGCTGCTGCTGAACTGTTCCCACCCTTCCCAGGTAAAACACCTGAATATGTACAAGGGCTTGAAAGCCTAGAGGAAGGGCCGTGGAGCCACACCAGCGACAGCATGCAGGCCAACTTGGTGCCTGCAGGCCAGCCAGGATGGTCCTGGCCCCGGGCACTCTTCTAGAAGCTTTCCATTTCCCTGCCTGATATACCCCTCCTGTCCCGGCCATCATTCCTTTTTTTCCTTCCTCACCTCAGCCCGGAGAGAAATTCCAGTGGAAGTTATGGGTGACACATCCTCTTCTTTACAGGTGGCAGCCTGGCAACTCCTGCAGAAAGTCCAGCAGAGCCCCACTCACACCGGGCCACCAACAAAGCCGTGGACCCTCACACCCTCCCACCAGCACAGCCCCGAGACTGCTGACGGGGCAGAGAATATGGAATCAGGCACAGCTGCAGGGGCTATTGCTGCCTGGAGTGCTGTTTCTATCGACCTCAACCCACGCACACCTGGGGAGGGCTTGCCTGCAGGGTCAGGCTGCCCAGGTCAGCTAATCCTCAGCCCTCAGGAAATCACATTGCAGAAAATGGACCTCGCTAAGACAGAATATTAGCCAAGGAAAAAAAGGGCACAATGCCATTTGAAGCCCCGTAGATGAGTCTACAGGTAAGCACGGGACTTGTAGTAAGTCAGAAAGTGAAAGACACATATCGTAGGATATCACTTATAGGTGTTACCTAAAAACGGATACCAGGGCAGATATTTCCACGGAGAAGGGCAATCACAGATTCATTAAACAAACTTATGGTTCACCAATGGAAAGGTGTGAGGATTGGATTCATTACGATATTGGGGTTAAGAGACATATACAAACACAGGTGAAATATATAATCACCAAAGACCTACGGAATGCCAAGAGAAGACTACTCAACATTCTGTCATAATGTACATGGGAAAAGGGTCCCAGGAAGAACAGACATATGTATATGTGTAACAGAATCACATCTTGCACACCTACAACAAGCAAACGTTGTAATCAAACTTGCTGTAATAAAAAATTAAAAATTAAATTAAGAACAAGAAGTAGTGAGACAAACTTGAGGGGCTTTCTCCTGGCACATTCCATTCTAAATTCCAATCTAGAACAGGCTTCCATTGAGGCTCTGTTGCCCTAGTAACCAGATTTGCTAAGGGAGAACTGCTGCCACCTTGTGGCCATTTCACACAACAGCAGCTTTAATCCCAGCGCTACTGGTCAGTGGATATTCCAAATCATTGCAGGCCTGTAAATGACACCTGCCCTGAAAACAAATCCTGGGGTCATATATCGACCAAAAAGTTCAGAAGACGTCCATATTTCAAAACGACAGTTTCAAGAGGCATATTTCACGCACATTAGTGTTCTGCTTCTTTTGCTTTCTTTCTTTTTTGGTTAAAAAAAAACGGGAATGGAAAAAGGCAACCCTCAGAATGGGCGAAAACGTTCGCAAACGAATCAATGGACAAGGGTTTAATCTCCAATATATATAAACAGCTCACGCAGCTTAATATTAATAAAACAAACAACCCAATACAAAAATGGGCAGAAGATCTAAATAGACGTTTCTTCAAAGAAGTCACAGAGACGGCCAAGACGCACATGAAAAGCTGCTCAACACCACTAATTATTAGAGAAATGCAAATCAAAATGACAATGAGGTATCACCTCACACCTGTTAGAATCGGCATCATCAGAAAATCTACAAACAACAAATTCTGGGGAGGGTGTGGACAAAAGGAACCCTCTTCCACTATTAGTGGGAAGGTAAATTGATACAGTCACTATGGAGAACAGTATGGAGTTTCCTTAAAGAAACTAGGAATAGAATTACCATAGGATCCAGCAATCCCACTTCTGGGCATATACCCAGAGACAACCATAAATCAAAAACACACATTCACCACAATGTTCATTGCAGCACTATTTACAATAGCCAGGTAATGGAAGCGACCTAAATGCCCACAGACAGACGAATGGATAAAGATGTGTTACATACATAAAATGGGATATGACTCAGCCATGAAAAGGAATGAAACTGGGTTATTTGTAGAGAAGTCGGTGGATCTAGAGACTGTCATACAGAATGAAGTAAGTCAGAAAGAGCAAAACAAATATTCTGTATTAATGCATGTATGTGGACCCTAGATATATGGTACAGATGAACAGGTTTGCAGGGCAGAAATAGAGAAACAGAGGTAGAGAACAAACGTATGGACACCAAGTGGGGGAAGCCATGGGGTGTTGGTGGTCAGATGAGTTGGGAGATAGGTATTGACCTGTATATATGTATATGAATAAAATAGATAACTAATAATAACCTGCTGTATAGAAAAATAAATATGATTAAACTGCAAAATTTTTAGAAATGAAATTTAAAAATAAAACAGAAAAAAAGTTCTTCCCTTCACACAGATGTATTTCTATGAATGAATTATTTCCATGCTTATATCAATAAATACATAAAAGATGAATAACTTCTAACTTGAACCAAAAAAGAAAAAAAAAATCCTGTACCCAGCAGTTATACAGAGGAAAACCCTATCAGGGCACTTGTTCCAGCGGTAAACAATTCTGAGATTGGTCAGAGGTGGGGAATCATCTCCCATACAGCCAGCAGCCCGGCCCCCCCACGCAAGGAGCGTCCTGATTGCAAAGCTGGGGGACAGTGCCGAGGCCTCTGTGAGTAAACGTGAGCTGAGCCCCAGGCCAGCTGCTGCTGAACTGTTCCCACCCTTCCCAGGTAAAACACCTGAATATGTACAAGGGCTTGAAAGCCTAGAGGAAGGGCCGTGGAGCCACACCAGCGACAGCATGCAGGCCAACTTGGTGCCTGCAGGCCAGCCAGGATGGTCCTGGCCCCGGGCACTCTTCTAGAAGCTTTCCATTTCCCTGCCTGATATACCCCTCCTGTCCCGGCCATCATTCCTTTTTTTCCTTCCTCACCTCAGCCCGGAGAGAAATTCCAGTGGAAGTTATGGGTGACACATCCTCTTCTTTACAGGTGGCAGCCTGGCAACTCCTGCAGAAAGTCCAGCAGAGCCCCACTCACACCGGGCCACCAACAAAGCCGTGGACCCTCACACCCTCCCACCAGCACAGCCCCGAGACTGCTGACGGGGCAGAGAATATGGAATCAGGCACAGCTGCAGGGGCTATTGCTGCCTGGAGTGCTGTTTCTATCGACCTCAACCCACGCACACCTGGGGAGGGCTTGCCTGCAGGGTCAGGCTGCCCAGGTCAGCTAATCCTCAGCCCTCAGGGAATCACATTGCAGAAAATGGACCTCGCTAAGACAGAATATTAGCCAAGGAAAAAAAGGGCACAATGCCATTTGAAGCCTCGTAGATGAGTCTACAGGTAAGCACGGGACTTGTAGTAAGTCAGAAAGTGAAAGACACATATCGTAGGATATCACTTATAGGTGTTACCTAAAAACGGATACCAGGGCAGATATTTCCACGGAGAAGGGCAATCACAGATTCATTAAACAAACTTATGGTTCACCAATGGAAAGGTGTGAGGATTGGATTCATTACGATATTGGGGTTAAGAGACATATACAAACACAGGTGAAATATATAATCACCAAAGACCTACGGAATGCCAAGAGAAGACTACTCAACATTCTGTCATAATGTACATGGGAAAAGGGTCCCAGGAAGAACAGACATATGTATATGTGTAACAGAATCACATCTTGCACACCTACAACAAGCAAACGTTGTAATCAAACTTGCTGTAATAAAAAATTAAAAATTAAATTAAGAACAAGAAGTAGTGAGACAAACTTGAGGGGCTTTCTCCTGGCACATTCCATTCTAAATTCCAATCTAGAACAGGCTTCCATTGAGGCTCTGTTGCCCTAGTAACCAGATTTGCTAAGGGAGAACTGCTGCCACCTTGTGGCCATTTCACACAACAGCAGCTTTAATCCCAGCGCTACTGGTCAGTGGATATTCCAAATCATTGCAGGCCTGTAAATGACACCTGCCCTGAAAACAAATCCTGGGGTCATATATCGACCAAAAAGTTCAGAAGACGTCCATATTTCAAAACGACAGTTTCAAGAGGCATATTTCACGCACATTAGTGTTCTGCTTCTTTTGCTTTCTTTCTTTTTTGGTTAAAAAAAAACGGGAATGGAAAAAGGCAACCCTCAGAATGGGCGAAAACGTTCGCAAACGAATCAATGGACAAGGGTTTAATCTCCAATATATATAAACAGCTCACGCAGCTTAATATTAATAAAACAAACAACCCAATACAAAAATGGGCAGAAGATCTAAATAGACGTTTCTTCAAAGAAGTCACAGAGACGGCCAAGACGCACATGAAAAGCTGCTCAACACCACTAATTATTAGAGAAATGCAAATCAAAATGACAATGAGGTATCACCTCACACCTGTTAGAATCGGCAGCATCAGAAAATCTACAAACAACAAATTCTGGGGAGGGTGTGGACAAAAGGAACCCTCTTCCACTATTAGTGGGAAGGTAAATTGATACAGTCACTATGGAGAACAGTATGGAGTTTCCTTAAAGAAACTAGGAATAGAATTACCATAGGATCCAGCAATCCCACTTCTGGGCATATACCCAGAGACAACCATAAATCAAAAACACACATTCACCACAATGTTCATTGCAGCACTATTTACAATAGCCAGGTAATGGAAGCGACCTAAATGCCCACAGACAGACGAATGGATAAAGATGTGTTACATACATAAAATGGGATATGACTCAGCCATGAAAAGGAAAGAAACTGGGTTATTTGTAGAGAAGTCGGTGGATCTAGAGACTGTCATACAGAATGAAGTAAGTCAGAAAGAGCAAAACAAATATTCTGTATTAATGCATGTATGTGGACCCTAGATATATGGTACAGATGAACAGGTTTGCAGGGCAGAAATAGAGAAACAGAGGTAGAGAACAAACGTATGGACACCAAGTGGGGGAAGCCATGGGGTGTTGGTGGTCAGATGAGTTGGGAGATAGGTATTGACCTGTATATATGTATATGAATAAAATAGATAACTAATAATAACCTGCTGTATAGAAAAATAAATATGATTAAACTGCAAAATTTTTAGAAATGAAATTTAAAAATAAAACAGAAAAAAAGTTCTTCCCTTCACACAGATGTATTTCTATGAATGAATTATTTCCATGCTTATATCAATAAATACATAAAAGATGAATAACTTCTAACTTGAACCAAAAAAGAAAAAAAAAATCCTGTACCCAGCAGTTATACAGAGGAAAACCCTATCAGGGCACTTGTTCCAGCGGTAAACAATTCTGAGATTGGTCAGAGGTGGGGAATCATCTCCCATACAGCCAGCAGCCCGGCCCCCCCACGCAAGGAGCGTCCTGATTGCAAAGCTGGGGGACAGTGCCGAGGCCTCTGTGAGTAAACGTGAGCTGAGCCCCAGGCCAGCTGCTGCTGAACTGTTCCCACCCTTCCCAGGTAAAACACCTGAATATGTACAAGGGCTTGAAAGCCTAGAGGAAGGGCCGTGGAGCCACACCAGCGACAGCATGCAGGCCAACTTGGTGCCTGCAGGCCAGCCAGGATGGTCCTGGCCCCGGGCACTCTTCTAGAAGCTTTCCATTTCCCTGCCTGATATACCCCTCCTGTCCCGGCCATCATTCCTTTTTTTCCTTCCTCACCTCAGCCCGGAGAGAAATTCCAGTGGAAGTTATGGGTGACACATCCTCTTCTTTACAGGTGGCAGCCTGGCAACTCCTGCAGAAAGTCCAGCAGAGCCCCACTCACACCGGGCCACCAACAAAGCCATGGACCCTCACACCCTCCCACCAGCACAGCCCCGAGACTGCTGACGGGGCAGAGAATATGGAGTCAGGCACAGCTGCAGGGGCTATTGCTGCCTGGAGTGCTGTTTCTATTGAACTCAACCGAGGCACACCTGGGGAGGGCTTGCCGGCAGGGTCAGGCTGCCCAGGTCAGCTAATCCTCAGCCCTCAGGGAATCACATTGCAGAAAATGGACCTCGCTAAGACAGAATATTAGCCAAGGAAAAAAAGGGCACAATGCCATTTGCAGCCCCGTAGATGAGTCTACAGGTAAGCACGGGACTTGTAGTAAGTCAGAAAGTGAAAGACACATATCGTAGGATATCACTTATAGGTGTTACCTAAAAACGGATACCAGGGCAGATATTTCCACGGAGAAGGGCAATCACAGATTCATTAAACAAACTTATGGTTCACCAATGGAAAGGTGTGAGGATTGGATTCATTACGATATTGGGGTTAAGAGACATATACAAACACAGGTGAAATATATAATCACCAAAGACCTACGGAATGCCAAGAGAAGACTACTCAACATTCTGTCATAACGTACATGGGAAAAGGGTCCCAGGAAGAACAGACATATGTATATGTGTAAAAGAACCACATCTTGCACACCTACAACAAGCAAACGTTGTAATCAAACTTGCTGTAATAAAAAATTAAAAATTAAATTAAAAACACGAACAAGAAGTAGTGAGACAAACTTGAGGGGCTTTCTCCTGGCACATTCCATTCTAAATTCCAATCTAGAACAGGCTTCCATTGAGGCTCTGTTGACCTGGTAACCAGATTTGCTAAGGGAGAACTGCTGCCACCTTGTGGCCATTTCGCACAACAGCAGCTTTAATCCCAGCGCTACTGGTCAGTGGATATTCCAAATCATTGCAGGCCTGTAAATGACACCTGCCCTGAAAACAAATCCTGGGGTCATATATCGACCAAAAAGTTCAAAAGACGTCCATATTTCAAAACGACAGTTTCAAGAGGCATATTTCACGCACATTAGTGTTCTGCTTCTTTTGCTTTCTTTCTTTTTTGGTTAAAAAAAACGGGAATGGAAAAAGGCAACCCTCAGAATGGGCGAAAACGTTCGCAAACGAATCAATGGACAAGGGTTTAATCTCCAATATATATAAACAGCTCACGCAGCTTAATATTAATAAAACAAACAACCCAATACAAAAATGGGCAGAAGATCTAAATAGACGTTTCTTCAAAGAAGTCACAGAGACGGCCAAGACGCACATGAAAAGCTGCTCAACACCACTAATTATTAGAGAAATGCAAATCAAAACGACAATGAGGTATCACCTCACACCTGTTAGAATCGGCATCATCAGAAAATCTACAAACAACAAATTCTGGGGAGGGTGTGGACAAAAGGAACCCTCTTCCACTATTGGTGGGAAGGTAAATTGATACAGTCACTATGGAGAACAGTATGGAGTTTCCTTAAAGAAACTAGAAATAGAATTACCATAGGATCCAGCAATCCCACTTCTGGGCATATACACAGAGACAACCATAAATCAAAAACACACATTCACCACAATGTTCATTGCAGCACTATTTACAATAGCCAGGTAATGGAAGCAACATAAATGCCCACAGACAGATGAATGGATAAAGATGTGGTACATACATAAAATGGGATATGACTCAGCCATGAAAAGGAATGAAACTGGGTTATTTGTAGAGAAGTCGGTGGATCTAGAGACTGTCATACAGAATGAAGTAAGTCAGAAAGAGCAAAACAAATATTCTGTATTAATGCATGTATGTGGAACCTAGATATATGGTACAGATGAACAGGTTTGCAGGGCAGAAATAGAGAAACAGAGGTAGAGAACAAACGTATGGACACCAAGTGGGGGAAGCCATGGGGTGATGGTGGTCAGATGAGTTGGGAGGTAGGTATTGACCTGTATATATGTATATGAATAAAATAGATAACTAATAATAACCTGCTGTTTGGAAAAATAAATATAATTAAACTGCAAAATTTTTAGAAATGAAATTTAAAAATAAAACAGAAAAAAGTTCTTCCCTTCACACAGATGTATTTCTATGAATGAATTATTTCCATGCTTATATCAATAAATACATAAAAGATGAATAAATTCTAACTTGAACCAAAAAAGAAAAAAAAAACCTGAACCCAGCAGTTATACAGAGGAAAACCCTATCAGGGCACTTGCTCCAGCGGTAAACAATTCTGACATTGGTCAGAGGTGGGGAATCATCTCCCATACAGCCAGCAGCCCGGCCCCCCCACGCAAGGAGCCTCCTCATTGCAAAGCTGGGGGACCGTGCCGAGGCCTCTGTGAGTAAACGTGAGCTGAGCCCCAGGCCAGCTGCTGCTGAACTGTTCCCACCCTTCCCAGGTAAAACACCTGAATATGTACAAGGGCTTGAAAGCCTAGAGGAAGGGCCGTGGAGCCACACCAGCGACAGCATGCAGGCCAACTTGGTGCCTGCAGGCCAGCCAGGATGGTCCTGGCCCCGGGCACTCTTCTAGAAGCTTTCCATTTCCCTGCCTGATATACCCCTCCTGTCCCGGCCATCATTCCTTTTTTTCCTTCCTCACCTCAGCCCGGAGAGAAATTCCAGTGGAAGTTATGGGTGACACATCCTCTTCTTTACAGGTGGCAGCCTGGCAACTCCTGCAGAAAGTCCAGCAGAGCCCCACTCACACCGGGCCACCAACAAAGCCGTGGACCCTCACACCCTCCCACCAGCACAGCCCCGAGACTGCTGACGGGGCAGAGAATATGGAATCAGGCACAGCTGCAGGGGCTATTGCTGCCTGGAGTGCTGTTTCTATCGACCTCAACCCACGCACACCTGGGGAGGGCTTGCCGGCAGGGTCAGGCTGCCCAGGTCAGCTAATCCTCAGCCCTCAGGGAATCACATTGCAGAAAATGGACCTCGCTAAGACAGAATATTAGCCAAGGAAAAAAAGGGCACAATGCCATTTGCAGCCCCGTAGATGAGTCTACAGGTAAGCACGGGACTTGTAGTAAGTCAGAAAGTGAAAGACACATATCGTAGGATATCACTTATAGGTGTTACCTAAAAACGGATACCAGGGCAGATATTTCCACGGAGAAGGGCAATCACAGATTCATTAAACAAACTTATGGTTCACCAATGGAAAGGTGTGAGGATTGGATTCATTACGATATTGGGGTTAAGAGACATATACAAACACAGGTGAAATATATAATCACCAAAGACCTACGGAATGCCAAGAGAAGACTACTCAACATTCTGTCATAATGTACATGGGAAAAGGGTCCCAGGAAGAACAGACATATGTATATGTGTAACAGAATCACATCTTGCACACCTACAACAAGCAAACGTTGTAATCAAACTTGCTGTAATAAAAAATTAAAAATTAAATTAAAAACACGAACAAGAAGTAGTGAGACAAACTTGAGGGGCTTTCTCCTGGCACATTCCATTCTAAATTCCAATCTAGAACAGGCTTCCATTGAGGCTCTGTTGCCCTAGTAACCAGATTTGCTAAGGGAGAACTGCTGCCACCTTGTGGCCATTTCACACAACAGCAGCTTTAATCCCAGCGCTACTGGTCAGTGGATATTCCAAATCATTGCAGGCCTGTAAATGACACCTGCCCTGAAAACAAATCCTGGGGTCATATATCGACCAAAAAGTTCAGAAGACGTCCATATTTCAAAACGACAGTTTCAAGAGGCATATTTCACGCACATTAGTGTTCTGCTTCTTTTGCTTTCTTTCTTTTTTGGTTAAAAAAAAACGGGAATGGAAAAAGGCAACCCTCAGAATGGGCGAAAACGTTCGCAAACGAATCAATGGACAAGGGTTTAATCTCCAATATATATAAACAGCTCACGCAGCTTAATATTAATAAAACAAACAACCCAATACAAAAATGGGCAGAAGATCTAAATAGACGTTTCTTCAAAGAAGTCACAGAGACGGCCAAGACGCACATGAAAAGCTGCTCAACACCACTAATTATTAGAGAAATGCAAATCAAAATGACAATGAGGTATCACCTCACACCTGTTAGAATCGGCATCATCAGAAAATCTACAAACAACAAATTCTGGGGAGGGTGTGGACAAAAGGAACCCTCTTCCACTATTAGTGGGAAGGTAAATTGATACAGTCACTATGGAGAACAGTATGGAGTTTCCTTAAAGAAACTAGGAATAGAATTACCATAGGATCCAGCAATCCCACTTCTGGGCATATACCCAGAGACAACCATAAATCAAAAACACACATTCACCACAATGTTCATTGCAGCACTATTTACAATAGCCAGGTAATGGAAGCAACCTAAATGCCCACAGACAGACGAATGGATAAAGATGTGGTACATACATAAAATGGGATATGACTCAGCCATGAAAAGGAATGAAACTGGGTTATTTGTAGAGAAGTCGGTGGATCTAGAGACTGTCATACAGAATGAAGTAAGTCAGAAAGAGCAAAACAAATATTCTGTATTAATGCATGTATGTGGAACCTAGATATATGGTACAGATGAACAGGTTTGCAGGGCAGAAACAGAGAAACAGAGGTAGAGAACAAACGTATGGACACCAAGTGGGGGAAGCCATGGGGTGTTGGTGGTCAGATGAGTTGGGAGATAGGTATTGACCTGTATATATGTATATGAATAAAATAGATAACTAATAATAACCTGCTGTATAGAAAAATAAATATGATTAAACTGCAAAATTTTTAGAAATGAAATTTAAAAATAAAACAGAAAAAAAGTTCTTCCCTTCACACAGATGTATTTCTATGAATGAATTATTTCCATGCTTATATCAATAAATACATAAAAGATGAATAACTTCTAACTTGAACCAAAAAAGAAAAAAAAATCCTGTACCCAGCAGTTATACAGAGGAAAACCCTATCAGGGCACTTGTTCCAGCGGTAAACAATTCTGAGATTGGTCAGAGGTGGGGAATCATCTCCCATACAGCCAGCAGCCCGGCCCCCCCACGCAAGGAGCGTCCTGATTGCAAAGCTGGGGGACAGTGCCGAGGCCTCTGTGAGTAAACGTGAGCTGAGCCCCAGGCCAGCTGCTGCTGAACTGTTCCCACCCTTCCCAGGTAAAACACCTGAATATGTACAAGGGCTTGAAAGCCTAGAGGAAGGGCCGTGGAGCCACACCAGCGACAGCACGCAGGCCAACTTGGTGCCTGCAGGCCAGCCAGGATGGTCCTGGCCCCGGGCGCTCTTCTGGAAGCTTTCCATTTCCCTGCCTGAGATACCACTCCTGTCCCGGCCCCCACTCTTTTTTTTCCTCCCTCACCTCAGCCCGGAGAGAAATTCCAGTGGAAATTATGGGTGACACATCCTCTTCTTTACAGGTGGCAACCTGGCAACTCCTGCAGAAATTCCAGCAGAGCCCCACTCACACCGGGCCACCAACAAAGCCATGGACCCTCACACCCTCCCACCAGCACAGCCCCGAGACTGCTGACAGGGCAGAGAATATGGAGTCAGGCACAGCTGCAGGGGCTATTGCTGCCTGGAGTGCTGTTTCTATTGAACTCAACCCAGGCACACCTGGGGAGGGCTTGCCGGCAGGGTCAGGCTGCCCAGGTCAGCTAATCCTCAGCCCTCAGGGAATCACATTGCAGAAAATGGACCTCGCTAAGACAGAATATTAGCCAAGGAAAAAAAGGGCACAATGCCATTTGCAGCCCCGTAGATGAGTCTACAGGTAAGCACGGGACTTGTAGTAAGTCAGAAAGTGAAAGACACATATCGTAGGATATCACTTATAGGTGTTACCTAAAAACGGATACCAGGGCAGATATTTCCACGGAGAAGGGCAATCACAGATTCATTAAACAAACTTATGGTTCACCAATGGAAAGGTGTGAGGATTGGATTCATTACGATATTGGGGTTAAGAGACATATACAAACACAGGTGAAATATATAATCACCAAAGACCTACGGAATGCCAAGAGAAGACTACTCAACATTCTGTCATAACGTACATGGGAAAAGGGTCCCAGGAAGAACAGACATATGTATATGTGTAAAAGAACCACATCTTGCACACCTACAACAAGCAAACGTTGTAATCAAACTTGCTGTAATAAAAAATTAAAAATTAAATTAAAAACACGAACAAGAAGTAGTGAGACAAACTTGAGGGGCTTTCTCCTGGCACATTCCATTCTAAATTCCAATCTAGAACAGGCTTCCATTGAGGCTCTGTTGACCTGGTAACCAGATTTGCTAAGGGAGAACTGCTGCCACCTTGTGGCCATTTCGCACAACAGCAGCTTTAATCCCAGCGCTACTGGTCAGTGGATATTCCAAATCATTGCAGGCCTGTAAATGACACCTGCCCTGAAAACAAATCCTGGGGTCATATATCGACCAAAAAGTTCAAAAGACGTCCATATTTCAAAACGACAGTTTCAAGAGGAATATTTCACGCACATTAGTGTTCTGCTTCTTTTGCTTTCTTTCTTTTTTGGTTAAAAAAAACGGGAATGGAAAAAGGCAACCCTCAGAATGGGCGAAAACGTTCGCAAACGAATCAATGGACAAGGGTTTAATCTCCAATATATATAAACAGCTCACGCAGCTTAATATTAATAAAACAAACAACCCAATACAAAAATGGGCAGAAGATCTAAATAGACGTTTCTTCAAAGAAGTCACAGAGACGGCCAAGACGCACATGAAAAGCTGCTCAACACCACTAATTATTAGAGAAATGCAAATCAAAACGACAATGAGGTATCACCTCACACCTGTTAGAATCGGCATCATCAGAAAATCTACAAACAACAAATTCTGGGGAGGGTGTGGACAAAAGGAACCCTCTTCCACTATTGGTGGGAAGGTAAATTGATACAGTCACTATGGAGAACAGTATGGAGTTTCCTTAAAGAAACTAGAAATAGAATTACCATAGGATCCAGCAATCCCACTTCTGGGCATATACACAGAGACAACCATAAATCAAAAACACACATTCACCACAATGTTCATTGCAGCACTATTTACAATAGCCAGGTAATGGAAGCAACCTAAATGCCCACAGACAGATGAATGGATAAAGATGTGGTACATACATAAAATGGGATATGACTCAGCCATGAAAAGGAATGAAACTGGGTTATTTGTAGAGAAGTCGGTGGATCTAGAGACTGTCATACAGAATGAAGTAAGTCAGAAAGAGCAAAACAAATATTCTGTATTAATGCATGTATGTGGAACCTAGATATATGGTACAGATGAACAGGTTTGCAGGGCAGAAATAGAGAAACAGAGGTAGAGAACAAACGTATGGACACCAAGTGGGGGAAGCCATGGGGTGATGGTGGTCAGATGAGTTGGGAGATAGGTATTGACCTGTATATATGTATATGAATAAAATAGATAACTAATAATAACCTGCTGTTTGGAAAAATAAATATAATTAAACTTCAAAATTTTTAGAAATGAAATTTAAAAATAAAACAGAAAAAAGTTCTTCCCTTCACACAGATGTATTTCTATGAATGAATTATTTCCATGCTTATATCAATAAATACATAAAAGATGAATAAATTCTAACTTGAACCAAAAAAGAAAAAAAAAACCTGAACCCAGCAGTTATACAGAGGAAAACCCTATCAGGGCACTTGCTCCAGCGGTAAACAATTCTGACATTGGTCAGAGGTGGGGAATCATCTCCCATACAGCCAGCAGCCCGGCCCCCCCACGCAAGGAGCCTCCTCATTGCAAAGCTGGGGGACCGTGCCGAGGCCTCTGTGAGTAAACGTGAGCTGAGCCCCAGGCCAGCTGCTGCTGAACTGTTCCCACCCTTCCCAGGTAAAACACCTGAATATGTACAAGGGCTTGAAAGCCTAGAGGAAGGGCCGTGGAGCCACACCAGCGACAGCATGCAGGCCAACTTGGTGCCTGCAGGCCAGCCAGGATGGTCCTGGCCCCGGGCACTCTTCTAGAAGCTTTCCATTTCCCTGCCTGATATACCCCTCCTGTCCCGGCCATCATTCCTTTTTTTCCTTCCTCACCTCAGCCCGGAGAGAAATTCCAGTGGAAGTTATGGATGACACATCCTCTTCTTTACAGGTGGCAGCCTGGCAACTCCTTCAGAAAGTCCAGCAGAGCCCCACTCACACCGGGCCACCAACAAAGCCGTGGACCCTCACACCCTCCCACCAGCACAGCCCCGAGACTGCTGACGGGGCAGAGAATATGGAGTCAGGCACAGCTGCAGGGGCTATTGCTGCCTGGAGTGCTGTTTCTATTGAACTCAACCCAGGCACACCTGGGGAGGGCTTGCCGGCAGGGTCAGGCTGCCCAGGTCAGCTAATCCTCAGCCCTCAGGGAATCACATTGCAGAAAATGGACCTCGCTAAGACAGAATATTAGCCAAGGAAAAAAAGGGCACAATGCCATTTGCAGCCCCGTAGATGAGTCTACAGGTAAGCACGGGACTTGTAGTAAGTCAGAAAGTGAAAGACACATATCGTAGGATATCACTTATAGGTGTTACCTAAAAACGGATACCAGGGCAGATATTTCCACGGAGAAGGGCAATCACAGATTCATTAAACAAACTTATGGTTCACCAATGGAAAGGTGTGAGGATTGGATTCATTACGATATTGGGGTTAAGAGACATATACAAACACAGGTGAAATATATAATCACCAAAGACCTACGGAATGCCAAGAGAAGACTACTCAACATTCTGTCATAACGTACATGGGAAAAGGGTCCCAGGAAGAACAGACATATGTATATGTGTAAAAGAACCACATCTTGCACACCTACAACAAGCAAACGTTGTAATCAAACTTGCTGTAATAAAAAATTAAAAATTAAATTAAAAACACGAACAAGAAGTAGTGAGACAAACTTGAGGGGCTTTCTCCTGGCACATTCCATTCTAAATTCCAATCTAGAACAGGCTTCCATTGAGGCTCTGTTGCCCTGGTAACCAGATTTGCTAAGGGAGAACTGCTGCCACCTTGTGGCCATTTCGCACAACAGCAGCTTTAATCCCAGCGCTACTGGTCAGTGGATATTCCAAATCATTGCAGGCCTGTAAATGACACCTGCCCTGAAAACAAATCGTGGGGTCATATATCGACCAAAAAGTTCAAAAGACGTCCATATTTCAAAACGACAGTTTCAAGAGGCATATTTCACGCACATTAGTGTTCTGCTTCTTTTGCTTTCTTTCTTTTTTGGTTAAAAAAAACGGGAATGGAAAAAGGCAACCCTCAGAATGGGCGAAAACGTTCGCAAACGAATCAATGGACAAGGGTTTAATCTCCAATATATATAAACAGCTCACGCAGCTTAATATTAATAAAACAAACAACCCAATACAAAAATGGGCAGAAGATCTAAATAGACGTTTCTTCAAAGAAGTCACAGAGACGGCCAAGACGCACATGAAAAGCTGCTCAACACCACTAATTATTAGAGAAATGCAAATCAAAACGACAATGAGGTATCACCTCACACCTGTTAGAATCGGCATCATCAGAAAATCTACAAACAATAAATTCTGGGGAGGGTGTGGACAAAAGGAACCCTCTTCCACTATTGGTGGGAAGGTAAATTGATACAGTCACTATGGAGAACAGTATGGAGTTTCCTTAAAGAAACTAGAAATAGAATTACCATAGGATCCAGCAATCCCACTTCTGGGCATATACACAGAGACAACCATAAATCAAAAACACACATTCACCACAATGTTCATTGCAGCACTATTTACAATAGCCAGGTAATGGAAGCAACCTAAATGCCCACAGACAGATGAATGGATAAAGATGTGGTACATACATAAAATGGGATATGACTCAGCCATGAAAAGGAATGAAACTGGGTTATTTGTAGAGAAGTCGGTGGATCTAGAGACTGTCATACAGAATGAAGTAAGTCAGAAAGAGCAAAACAAATATTCTGTATTAATGCATGTATGTGGAACCTAGATATATGGTACAGATGAACAGGTTTGCAGGGCAGAAATAGAGAAACAGAGGTAGAGAACAAACGTATGGACACCAAGTGGGGGAAGCCATGGGGTGATGGTGGTCAGATGAGTTGGGAGGTAGGTATTGACCTGTATATATGTATATGAATAAAATAGATAACTAATAATAACCTGCTGTTTGGAAAAATAAATATAATTAAACTGCAAAATTTTTAGAAATGAAATTTAAAAATAAAACAGAAAAAAGTTCTTCCCTTCACACAGATGTATTTCTATGAATGAATTATTTCCATGCTTATATCAATAAATACATAAAAGATGAATAAATTCTAACTTGAACCAAAAAAGAAAAAAAAAACCTGAACCCAGCCGTTATACAGAGGAAAACCCTATCAGGGCACTTGCTCCAGCGGTAAACAATTCTGACATTGGTCAGAGGTGGGGAATCATCTCCCATACAGCCAGCAGCCCGGCCCCCCCACGCAAGGAGCCTCCTCATTGCAAAGCTGGGGGACCGTGCCGAGGCCTCTGTGAGTAAACGTGAGCTGAGCCCCAGGCCAGCTGCTGCTGAACTGTTCCCACCCTTCCCAGGTAAAACACCTGAATATGTACAAGGGCTTGAAAGCCTAGAGGAAGGGCCGTGGAGCCACACCAGCGACAGCATGCAGGCCAACTTGGTGCCTGCAGGCCAGCCAGGATGGTCCTGGTCCCGGGCACTCTTCTAGAAGCTTTCCATTTCCCTGCCTGATATACCCCTCCTGTCCCGGCCATCATTCCTTTTTTTCCTTCCTCACCTCAGCCCGGAGAGAAATTCCAGTGGAAGTTATGGGTGACACATCCTCTTCTTTACAGGTGGCAGCCTGGCAACTCCTGCAGAAAGTCCAGCAGAGCCCCACTCACACCGGGCCACCAACAAAGCCGTGGACCCTCACACCCTCCCACCAGCACAGCCCGGAGACTGCTGACGGGGCAGAGAATATGGAATCAGGCACAGCTGCAGGGGCTATTGCTGCCTGGAGTGCTGTTTCTATCGACCTCAACCCACGCACACCTGGGGAGGGCTTGCCGGCAGGGTCAGGCTGCCCAGGTCAGCTAATCCTCAGCCCTCAGGGAATCACATTGCAGAAAATGGACCTCGCTAAGACAGAATATTAGCCAAGGAAAAAAAGGGCACAATGCCATTTGCAGCCCCGTAGATGAGTCTACAGGTAAGCACGGGACTTGTAGTAAGTCAGAAAGTGAAAGACACATATCGTAGGATATCACTTATAGGTGTTACCTAAAAACGGATACCAGGGCAGATATTTCCACGGAGAAGGGCAATCACAGATTCATTAAACAAACTTATGGTTCACCAATGGAAAGGTGTGAGGATTGGATTCATTACGATATTGGGGTTAAGAGACATATACAAACACAGGTGAAATATATAATCACCAAAGACCTACGGAATGCCAAGAGAAGACTACTCAACATTCTGTCATAACGTACATGGGAAAAGGGTCCCAGGAAGAACAGACATATGTATATGTGTAAAAGAACCACATCTTGCACACCTACAACAAGCAAACGTTGTAATCAAACTTGCTGTAATAAAAAATTAAAAATTAAATTAAAAACACGAACAAGAAGTAGTGAGACAAACTTGAGGGGCTTTCTCCTGGCACATTCCATTCTAAATTCCAATCTAGAACAGGCTTCCATTGAGGCTCTGTTGCCCTGGTAACCAGATTTGCTAAGGGAGAACTGCTGCCACCTTGTGGCCATTTCGCACAACAGCAGCTTTAATCCCAGCGCTACTGGTCAGTGGATATTCCAAATCATTGCAGGCCTGTAAATGACACCTGCCCTGAAAACAAATCCTGGGGTCATATATCGACCAAAAAGTTCAAAAGACGTCCATATTTCAAAACGACAGTTTCAAGAGGCATATTTCACGCACATTAGTGTTCTGCTTCTTTTGCTTTCTTTCTTTTTTGGTTAAAAAAAACGGGAATGGAAAAAGGCAACCCTCAGAATGGGCGAAAACGTTCGCAAACGAATCAATGGGCAAGGGTTTAATCTCCAATATATATAAACAGCTCACGCAGCTTAATATTAATAAAACAAACAACCCAATACAAAAATGGGCAGAAGATCTAAATAGACGTTTCTTCAAAGAAGTCACAGAGACGGCCAAGACGCACATGAAAAGATGCTCAACACCACTAATTATTAGAGAAATGCAAATCAAAACGACAATGAGGTATCACCTCACACCTGTTAGAATCGGCATCATCAGAAAATCTACAAACAACAAATTCTGGGGAGGGTGTGGACAAAAGGAACCCTCTTCCACTATTGGTGGGAAGGTAAATTGATACAGTCACTATGGAGAACAGTATGGAGTTTCCTTAAAGAAACTAGAAATAGAATTACCATAGGATCCAGCAATCCCACTTCTGGGCATATACACAGAGACAACCATAAATCAAAAACACACATTCACCACAATGTTCATTGCAGCACTATTTACAATAGCCAGGTAATGGAAGCAACCTAAATGCCCACAGACAGATGAATGGATAAAGATGTGGTACATACATAAAATGGGATATGACTCAGCCATGAAAAGGAATGAAACTGGGTTATTTGTAGAGAAGTCGGTGGATCTAGAGACTGTCATACAGAATGAAGTAAGTCAGAAAGAGCAAAACAAATATTCTGTATTAATGCATGTATGTGGAACCTAGATATATGGTACAGATGAACAGGTTTGCAGGGCAGAAATAGAGAAACAGAGGTAGAGAACAAACGTATGGACACCAAGTGGGGGAAGCCATGGGGTGATGGTGGTCAGATGAGTTGGGAGATAGGTATTGACCTGTATATATGTATATGAATAAAATAGATAACTAATAATAACCTGCTGTATAGAAAAATAAATATAATTAAACTGCAAAATTTTTAGAAATGAAATTTAAAAATAAAACAGAAAAAAGTTCTTCCCTTCACACAGATGTATTTCTATGAATGAATTATTTCCATGCTTATATCAATAAATACATAAAAGATGAATAAATTCTAACTTGAACCAAAAAAGAAAAAAAAAACCTGAACCCAGCAGTTATACAGAGGAATACCCTATCAGGGCACTTGCTCCAGCGGTAAACAATTCTGACATTGGTCAGAGGTGGGGAATCATCTCCCATACAGCCAGCAGCCCGGCCCCCCCACGCAAGGAGCATCCTCATTGCAAAGCTAGGGGACCGTGCCGAGGCCTCTGTGAGTAAACGTGAGCTGAGCCCCAGGCCAGCTGCTGCTGAACTGTTCCCACCCTTCCCAGGTAAAACACCTGAATATGTACAAGGGCTTGAAAGCCTAGAGGAAGGGCCGTGGAGCCACACCAGTGACAGCACGCAGGCCAACTTGGTGCCTGCAGGCCATCCAGGATGGTCCTGGCCCCGGGCGCTCTTCTGGAAGCTTTCCATTTCCCTGCCTGAGATACCCCTCCTGTCCCGGCCCCCACTCCTTTTTTTCCTCCCTCACCTCAGCCCGGAGAGAAATTCCAGTGGAAGTTATGGGTGACACATCCTCTTCTTTACAGGTGGCAGCCTGGCAACTCCTGCAGAAAGTCCAGCAGAGCCCCACTCACACCGGGCCACCAAAAAAGCCGTGGACCCTCACACCCTCCCACCAGCACAGCCCCGAGACTGCTGACGGGGCAGAGAATATGGAATCAGGCACAGCTGCAGGGGCTATTGCTGCCTGGAGTGCTGTTTCTATCGACCTCAACCCACGCACACCTGGGGAGGGCTTGCCGGCAGGGTCAGGCTGCCCAGGTCAGCTAATCCTCAGCCCTCAGGGAATCACATTGCAGAAAATGGACCTCGCTAAGACAGAATATTAGCCAAGGAAAAAAAGGGCACAATGCCATTTGCAGCCCTGTAGATGAGTCTACAGGTCAGCACGTGACTTGTAGTAAGTCAGAAAGTGAAAGACACATATCGTAGGATATCACTTATAGGTGTTACCTAAAAACGGATACCAGGGCAGATATTTCCACGGAGAAGGGCAATCACAGATTCATTAAACAAACTTATGGTTCACCAATGGAAAGGTGTGAGGATTGGATTCATTACGATATTGGGGTTAAGAGACATATACAAACACAGGTGAAATATATAATCACCAAAGACCTACGGAATGCCAAGAGAAGACTACTCAACATTCTGTCATAATGTACATGGGAAAAGGGTCCCAGGAAGAACAGACATATGTATATGTGTAACAGAACCACATCTTGCACACCTACAACAAGCAAACGTTGTAATCAAACTTGCTGTAATAAAAAATTAAAAATTAAATTAAAAACACGAACAAGAAGTAGTGAGACAAACATGAGGGGCTTTCTCCTGGCACATTCCATTCTAAATTCCAATCTAGAACAGGCTTCCATTGAGGCTCTGTTGCCCTGGTAACCAGATTTGCTAAGGGAGAACTGCTGCCACCTTGTGGCCATTTCGCACAACAGCAGCTTTAATCCCAGCGCTACTGGTCAGTGGATATTCCAAATCATTGCAGGCCTGTAAATGACACCTGCCCTGAAAACAAATCCTGGGGTCATATATCGACCAAAAAGTTCAAAAGACGTCCATATTTCAAAACGACAGTTTCAAGAGGCATATTTCACGCACATTAGTGTTCTGCTTCTTTTGCTTTCTTTCTTTTTTGGTTAAAAAAAAACGGGAATGGAAAAAGGCAACCCTCAGAATGGGCGAAAACGTTCGCAAACGAATCAATGGACAAGGGTTTAATCTCCAATATATATAAACAGCTCACGCAGCTTAATATTAATAAAACAAACAACCCAATACAAAAATGGGCAGAAGATCTAAATAGACGTTTCTTCAAAGAAGTCACAGAGACGGCCAAGACGCACATGAAAAGCTGCTCAACACCACTAATTATTAGAGAAATGCAAATCAAAATGACAATGAGGTATCACCTCACACCTGTTAGAATCGGCAGCATCAGAAAATCTACAAACAACAAATTCTGGGGAGGGTGTGGACAAAAGGAACCCTCTTCCACTATTAGTGGGAAGGTAAATTGATACAGTCACTATGGAGAACAGTATGGAGTTTCCTTAAAGAAACTAGGAATAGAATTACCATAGGATCCAGCAATCCCACTTCTGGGCATATACCCAGAGACAACCATAAATCAAAAACACACATTCACCACAATGTTCATTGCAGCACTATTTACAATAGCCAGGTAATGGAAGCGACCTAAATGCCCACAGACAGACGAATGGATAAAGATGTGTTACATACATAAAATGGGATATGACTCAGCCATGAAAAGGAATGAAACTGGGTTATTTGTAGAGAAGTCGGTGGATCTAGAGACTGTCATACAGAATGAAGTAAGTCAGAAAGAGCAAAACAAATATTCTGTATTAATGCATGTATGTGGAACCTAGATATATGGTACAGATGAACAGGTTTGCAGGGCAGAAATAGAGAAACAGAGGTAGAGAACAAACGTATGGACACCAAGTGGGGGAAGCCATGGGGTGTTGGTGGTCAGATGAGTTGGGAGATAGGTATTGACCTGTATATATGTATATGAATAAAATAGATAACTAATAATAACCTGCTGTATAGAAAAATAAATATGATTAAACTGCAAAATTTTTAGAAATGAAATTTAAAAATAAAACAGAAAAAAAGTTCTTCCCTTCACACAGATGTATTTCTATGAATGAATTATTTCCATGCTTATATCAATAAATACATAAAAGATGAATAACTTCTAACTTGAACCAAAAAAGAAAAAAAAAATCCTGTACCCAGCAGTTATACAGAGGAAAACCCTATCAGGGCACTTGTTCCAGCGGTAAACAATTCTGAGATTGGTCAGAGGTGGGGAATCATCTCCCATACAGCCAGCAGCCCGGCCCCCCCACGCAAGGAGCGTCCTGATTGCAAAGCTGGGGGACAGTGCCGAGGCCTCTGTGAGTAAACGTGAGCTGAGCCCCAGGCCAGCTGCTGCTGAACTGTTCCCACCCTTCCCAGGTAAAACACCTGAATATGTACAAGGGCTTGAAAGCCTAGAGGAAGGGCCGTGGAGCCACACCAGCGACAGCATGCAGGCCAACTTGGTGCCTGCAGGCCAGCCAGGATGGTCCTGGCCCCGGGCACTCTTCTAGAAGCTTTCCATTTCCCTGCCTGATATACCCCTCCTGTCCCGGCCATCATTCCTTTTTTTCCTTCCTCACCTCAGCCCGGAGAGAAATTCCAGTGGAAGTTATGGGTGACACATCCTCTTCTTTACAGGTGGCAGCCTGGCAACTCCTGCAGAAAGTCCAGCAGAGCCCCACTCACACCGGGCCACCAACAAAGCCATGGACCCTCACACCCTCCCACCAGCACAGCCCCGAGACTGCTGACGGGGCAGAGAATATGGAATCAGGCACAGCTGCAGGGGCTATTGCTGCCTGGAGTGCTGTTTCTATCGACCTCAACCCACGCACACCTGGGGAGGGCTTGCCGGCAGGGTCAGGCTGCCCAGGTCAGCTAATCCTCAGCCCTCAGGGAATCACATTGCAGAAAATGGACCTCGCTAAGACAGAATATTAGCCAAGGAAAAAAAAGGGCACAATGCCATTTGCAGCCCCGTAGATGAGTCTACAGGTAAGCACGGGACTTGTAGTAAGTCAGAAAGTGAAAGACACATATCGTAGGATATCACTTATAGGTGTTACCTAAAAACGCATACCAGGGCAGATATTTCCACGGAGAAGGGCAATCACAGATTCATTAAACAAACTTATGGTTCACCAATGGAAAGGTGTGAGGATTGGATTCATTACGATATTGGGGTTAAGAGACATATACAAACACAGGTGAAATATATAATCACCAAAGACCTACGGAATGCCAAGAGAAGACTACTCAACATTCTGTCATAACGTACATGGGAAAAGGGTCCCAGGAAGAACAGACATATGTATATGTGTAAAAGAACCACATCTTGCACACCTACAACAAGCAAACGTTGTAATCAAACTTGCTGTAATAAAAAATTAAAAATTAAATTAAAAACACGAACAAGAAGTAGTGAGACAAACTTGAGGGGCTTTCTCCTGGCACATTCCATTCTAAATTCCAATCTAGAACAGGCTTCCATTGAGGCTCTGTTGACCTGGTAACCAGATTTGCTAAGGGAGAACTGCTGCCACCTTGTGGCCATTTCGCACAACAGCAGCTTTAATCCCAGCGCTACTGGTCAGTGGATATTCCAAATCATTGCAGGCCTGTAAATGACACCTGCCCTGAAAACAAATCCTGGGGTCATATATCGACCAAAAAGTTCAAAAGACGTCCATATTTCAAAACGACAGTTTCAAGAGGCATATTTCACGCACATTAGTGTTCTGCTTCTTTTGCTTTCTTTCTTTTTTGGTTAAAAAAAACGGGAATGGAAAAAGGCAACCCTCAGAATGGGCGAAAACGTTCGCAAACGAATCAATGGACAAGGGTTTAATCTCCAATATATATAAACAGCTCACGCAGCTTAATATTAATAAAACAAACAACCCAATACAAAAATGGGCAGAAGATCTAAATAGACGTTTCTTCAAAGAAGTCACAGAGACGGCCAAGACGCACATGAAAAGATGCTCAACACCACTAATTATTAGAGAAATGCAAATCAAAACGACAATGAGGTATCACCTCACACCTGTTAGAATCGGCATCATCAGAAAATCTACAAACAACAAATTCTGGGGAGGGTGTGGACAAAAGGAACCCTCTTCCACTATTGGTGGGAAGGTAAATTGATACAGTCACTATGGAGAACAGTATGGAGTTTCCTTAAAGAAACTAGAAATAGAATTACCATAGGATCCAGCAATCCCACTTCTGGGCATATACACAGAGACAACCATAAATCAAAAACACACATTCACCACAATGTTCATTGCAGCACTATTTACAATAGCCAGGTAATGGAAGCAACCTAAATGCCCACAGACAGATGAATGGATAAAGATGTGGTACATACATAAAATGGGATATGACTCAGCCATGAAAAGGAATGAAACTGGGTTATTTGTAGAGAAGTCGGTGGATCTAGAGACTGTCATACAGAATGAAGTAAGTCAGAAAGAGCAAAACAAATATTCTGTATTAATGCATGTATGTGGAACCTAGATATATGGTACAGATGAACAGGTTTGCAGGGCAGAAATAGAGAAACAGAGGTAGAGAACAAACGTATGGACACCAAGTGGGGGAAGCCATGGGGTGATGGTGGTCAGATGAGTTGGGAGGTAGGTATTGACCTGTATATATGTATATGAATAAAATAGATAACTAATAATAACCTGCTGTTTGGAAAAATAAATATAATTAAACTGCAAAATTTTTAGAAATGAAATTTAAAAATAAAACAGAAAACAGTTCTTCCCTTCACACAGATGTATTTCTATGAATGAATTATTTCCATGCTTATATCAATAAATACATAAAAGATGAATAAATTCTAACTTGAACCAAAAAAGAAAAAAAAAAACCTGAACCCAGCAGTTATACAGAGGAAAACCCTATCAGGGCACTTGCTCCAGCGGTAAACAATTCTGACATTGGTCAGAGGTGGGGAATCATCTCCCATACAGCCAGCAGCCCGGCCCCCCCACGCAAGGAGCATCCTCATTGCAAAGCTGGGGGACCGTGCCGAGGCCTCTGTGAGTAAACGTGAGCTGAGCCCCAGGCCAGCTGCTGCTGAACTGTTCCCACCCTTCCCAGGTAAAACACCTGAATATGTACAAGGGCTTGAAAGCCTAGAGGAAGGGCCGTGGAGCCACACCAGCGACAGCATGCAGGCCAACTTGGTGCCTGCAGGCCAGCCAGGATGGTCCTGGCCCCGGGCACTCTTCTAGAAGCTTTCCATTTCCCTGCCTGATATACCCCTCCTGTCCCGGCCATCATTCCTTTTTTTCCTTCCTCACCTCAGCCCGGAGAGAAATTCCAGTGGAAGTTATGGGTGACACATCCTCTTCTTTACAGGTGGCAGCCTGGCAACTCCTGCAGAAAGTCCAGCAGAGCCCCACTCACACCGGGCCACCAACAAAGCCGTGGACCCTCACACCCTCCCACCAGCACAGCCCCGAGACTGCTGACGGGGCAGAGAATATGGAATCAGGCACAGCTGCAGGGGCTATTGCTGCCTGGAGTGCTGTTTCTATCGACCTCAACCCACGCACACCTGGGGAGGGCTTGCCTGCAGGGTCAGGCTGCCCAGGTCAGCTAATCCTCAGCCCTCAGGGAATCACATTGCAGAAAATGGACCTCGCTAAGACAGAATATTAGCCAAGGAAAAAAAGGGCACAATGCCATTTGCAGCCCCGTAGATGAGTCTACAGGTAAGCACGGGACTTGTAGTAAGTCAGAAAGTGAAAGACACATATCGTAGGATATCACTTATAGGTGTTACCTAAAAACGGATACCAGGGCAGATATTTCCACGGAGAAGGGCAATCACAGATTCATTAAACAAACTTATGGTTCACCAATGGAAAGGTGTGAGGATTGGATTCATTACGATATTGGGGTTAAGAGACATATACAAACACAGGTGAAATATATAATCACCAAAGACCTACGGAATGCCAAGAGAAGACTACTCAACATTCTGTCATAATGTACATGGGAAAAGGGTCCCAGGAAGAACAGACATATGTATATGTGTAACAGAATCACATCTTGCACACCTACAACAAGCAAACGTTGTAATCAAACTTGCTGTAATAAAAAATTAAAAATTAAATTAAGAACAAGAAGTAGTGAGACAAACTTGAGGGGCTTTCTCCTGGCACATTCCATTCTAAATTCCAATCTAGAACAGGCTTCCATTGAGGCTCTGTTGCCCTAGTAACCAGATTTGCTAAGGGAGAACTGCTGCCACCTTGTGGCCATTTCACACAACAGCAGCTTTAATCCCAGCGCTACTGGTCAGTGGATATTCCAAATCATTGCAGGCCTGTAAATGACACCTGCCCTGAAAACAAATCCTGGGGTCATATATCGACCAAAAAGTTCAGAAGACGTCCATATTTCAAAACGACAGTTTCAAGAGGCATATTTCACGCACATTAGTGTTCTGCTTCTTTTGCTTTCTTTCTTTTTTGGTTAAAAAAAAACGGGAATGGAAAAAGGCAACCCTCAGAATGGGCGAAAACGTTCGCAAACGAATCAATGGACAAGGGTTTAATCTCCAATATATATAAACAGCTCACGCAGCTTAATATTAATAAAACAAACAACCCAATACAAAAATGGGCAGAAGATCTAAATAGACGTTTCTTCAAAGAAGTCACAGAGACGGCCAAGACGCACATGAAAAGCTGCTCAACACCACTAATTATTAGAGAAATGCAAATCAAAATGACAATGAGGTATCACCTCACACCTGTTAGAATCGGCAGCATCAGAAAATCTACAAACAACAAATTCTGGGGAGGGTGTGGACAAAAGGAACCCTCTTCCACTATTAGTGGGAAGGTAAATTGATACAGTCACTATGGAGAACAGTATGGAGTTTCCTTAAAGAAACTAGGAATAGAATTACCATAGGATCCAGCAATCCCACTTCTGGGCATATACCCAGAGACAACCATAAATCAAAAACACACATTCACCACAATGTTCATTGCAGCACTATTTACAATAGCCAGGTAATGGAAGCGACCTAAATGCCCACAGACAGACGAATGGATAAAGATGTGTTACATACATAAAATGGGATATGACTCAGCCATGAAAAGGAATGAAACTGGGTTATTTGTAGAGAAGTCGGTGGATCTAGAGACTGTCATACAGAATGAAGTAAGTCAGAAAGAGCAAAACAAATATTCTGTATTAATGCATGTATGTGGACCCTAGATATATGGTACAGATGAACAGGTTTGCAGGGCAGAAATAGAGAAACAGAGGTAGAGAACAAACGTATGGACACCAAGTGGGGGAAGCCATGGGGTGTTGGTGGTCAGATGAGTTGGGAGATAGGTATTGACCTGTATATATGTATATGAATAAAATAGATAACTAATAATAACCTGCTGTATAGAAAAATAAATATGATTAAACTGCAAAATTTTTAGAAATGAAATTTAAAAATAAAACAGAAAAAAAGTTCTTCCCTTCACACAGATGTATTTCTATGAATGAATTATTTCCATGCTTATATCAATAAATACATAAAAGATGAATAACTTCTAACTTGAACCAAAAAAGAAAAAAAAAATCCTGTACCCAGCAGTTATACAGAGGAAAACCCTATCAGGGCACTTGTTCCAGCGGTAAACAATTCTGAGATTGGTCAGAGGTGGGGAATCATCTCCCATACAGCCAGCAGCCCGGCCCCCCCACGCAAGGAGCGTCCTGATTGCAAAGCTGGGGGACAGTGCCGAGGCCTCTGTGAGTAAACGTGAGCTGAGCCCCAGGCCAGCTGCTGCTGAACTGTTCCCACCCTTCCCAGGTAAAACACCTGAATATGTACAAGGGCTTGAAAGCCTAGAGGAAGGGCCGTGGAGCCACACCAGCGACAGCATGCAGGCCAACTTGGTGCCTGCAGGCCAGCCAGGATGGTCCTGGCCCCGGGCACTCTTCTAGAAGCTTTCCATTTCCCTGCCTGATATACCCCTCCTGTCCCGGCCATCATTCCTTTTTTTCCTTCCTCACCTCAGCCCCGAGAGAAATTCCAGTGGAAGTTATGGGTGACACATCCTCTTCTTTACAGGTGGCAGCCTGGCAACTCCTGCAGAAAGTCCAGCAGAGCCCCACTCACACCGGGCCACCAACAAAGCCATGGACCCTCACACCCTCCCACCAGCACAGCCCCGAGACTGCTGACGGGGCAGAGAATATGGAATCAGGCACAGCTGCAGGGGCTATTGCTGCCTGGAGTGCTGTTTCTATCGACCTCAACCCACGCACACCTGGGGAGGGCTTGCCGGCAGGGTCAGGCTGCCCAGGTCAGCTAATCCTCAGCCCTCAGGGAATCACATTGCAGAAAATGGACCTCGCTAAGACAGAATATTAGCCAAGGAAAAAAAGGGCACAATGCCATTTGCAGCCCCGTAGATGAGTCTACAGGTAAGCACGGGACTTGTAGTAAGTCAGAAAGTGAAAGACACATATCGTAGGATATCACTTATAGGTGTTACCTAAAAACGGATACCAGGGCAGATATTTCCACGGAGAAGGGCAATCACAGATTCATTAAACAAACTTATGGTTCACCAATGGAAAGGTGTGAGGATTGGATTCATTACGATATTGGGGTTAAGAGACATATACAAACACAGGTGAAATATATAATCACCAAAGACCTACGGAATGCCAAGAGAAGACTACTCAACATTCTGTCATAACGTACATGGGAAAAGGGTCCCAGGAAGAACAGACATATGTATATGTGTAAAAGAACCACATCTTGCACACCTACAACAAGCAAACGTTGTAATCAAACTTGCTGTAATAAAAAATTAAAAATTAAATTAAAAACACGAACAAGAAGTAGTGAGACAAACTTGAGGGGCTTTCTCCTGGCACATTCCATTCTAAATTCCAATCTAGAACAGGCTTCCATTGAGGCTCTGTTGCCCTGGTAACCAGATTTGCTAAGGGAGAACTGCTGCCACCTTGTGGCCATTTCGCACAACAGCAGCTTTAATCCCAGCGCTACTGGTCAGTGGATATTCCAAATCATTGCAGGCCTGTAAATGACACCTGCCCTGAAAACAAATCCTGGGGTCATATATCGACCAAAAAGTTCAAAAGACGTCCATATTTCAAAACGACAGTTTCAAGAGGCATATTTCACGCACATTAGTGTTCTGCTTCTTTTGCTTTCTTTCTTTTTTGGTTAAAAAAAACGGGAATGGAAAAAGGCAACCCTCAGAATGGGCGAAAACGTTCGCAAACGAATCAATGGACAAGGGTTTAATCTCCAATATATATAAACAGCTCACGCAGCTTAATATTAATAAAACAAACAACCCAATACAAAAATGGGCAGAAGATCTAAATAGACGTTTCTTCAAAGAAGTCACAGAGACGGCCAAGACGCACATGAAAAGCTGCTCAACACCACTAATTATTAGAGAAATGCAAATCAAAACGACAATGAGGTATCACCTCACACCTGTTAGAATCGGCATCATCAGAAAATCTACAAACAACAAATTCTGGGGAGGGTGTGGACAAAAGGAACCCTCTTCCACTATTGGTGGGAAGGTAAATTGATACAGTCACTATGGAGAACAGTATGGAGTTTCCTTAAAGAAACTAGAAATAGAATTACCATAGGATCCAGCAATCCCACTTCTGGGCATATACACAGAGACAACCATAAATCAAAAACACACATTCACCACAATGTTCATTGCAGCACTATTTACAATAGCCAGGTAATGGAAGCAACATAAATGCCCACAGACAGATGAATGGATAAAGATGTGGTACATACATAAAATGGGATATGACTCAGCCATGAAAAGGAATGAAACTGGGTTATTTGTAGAGAAGTCGGTGGATCTAGAGACTGTCATACAGAATGAAGTAAGTCAGAAAGAGCAAAACAAATATTCTGTATTAATGCATGTATGTGGAACCTAGATATATGGTACAGATGAACAGGTTTGCAGGGCAGAAATAGAGAAACAGAGGTAGAGAACAAACGTATGGACACCAAGTGGGGGAAGCCATGGGGTGATGGTGGTCAGATGAGTTGGGAGGTAGGTATTGACCTGTATATATGTATATGAATAAAATAGATAACTAATAATAACCTGCTGTTTGGAAAAATAAATATAATTAAACTGCAAAATTTTTAGAAATGAAATTTAAAAATAAAACAGAAAAAAGTTCTTCCCTTCACACAGATGTATTTCTATGAATGAATTATTTCCATGCTTATATCAATAAATACATAAAAGATGAATAAATTCTAACTTGAACCAAAAAAGAAAAAAAAAACCTGAACCCAGCAGTTATACAGAGGAAAACCCTATCAGGGCACTTGCTCCAGCGGTAAACAATTCTGACATTGGTCAGAGGTGGGGAATCATCTCCCATACAGCCAGCAGCCCGGCCCCCCCACGCAAGGAGCCTCCTCATTGCAAAGCTGGGGGACCGTGCCGAGGCCTCTGTGAGTAAACGTGAGCTGAGCCCCAGGCCAGCTGCTGCTGAACTGTTCCCACCCTTCCCAGGTAAAACACCTGAATATGTACAAGGGCTTGAAAGCCTAGAGGAAGGGCCGTGGAGCCACACCAGCGACAGCATGCAGGCCAACTTGGTGCCTGCAGGCCAGCCAGGATGGTCCTGGCCCCGGGCACTCTTCTAGAAGCTTTCCATTTCCCTGCCTGATATACCCCTCCTGTCCCGGCCATCATTCCTTTTTTTCCTTCCTCACCTCAGCCCGGAGAGAAATTCCAGTGGAAGTTATGGGTGACACATCCTCTTCTTTACAGGTGGCAGCCTGGCAACTCCTGCAGAAAGTCCAGCAGAGCCCCACTCACACCGGGCCACCAACAAAGCCGTGGACCCTCACACCCTCCCACCAGCACAGCCCCGAGACTGCTGACGGGGCAGAGAATATGGAATCAGGCACAGCTGCAGGGGCTATTGCTGCCTGGAGTGCTGTTTCTATCGACCTCAACCCACGCACACCTGGGGAGGGCTTGCCGGCAGGGTCAGGCTGCCCAGGTCAGCTAATCCTCAGCCCTCAGGGAATCACATTGCAGAAAATGGACCTCGCTAAGACAGAATATTAGCCAAGGAAAAAAAGGGCACAATGCCATTTGCAGCCCCGTAGATGAGTCTACAGGTAAGCACGGGACTTGTAGTAAGTCAGAAAGTGAAAGACACATATCGTAGGATATCACTTATAGGTGTTACCTAAAAACGGATACCAGGGCAGATATTTCCACGGAGAAGGGCAATCACAGATTCATTAAACAAACTTATGGTTCACCAATGGAAAGGTGTGAGGATTGGATTCATTACGATATTGGGGTTAAGAGACATATACAAACACAGGTGAAATATATAATCACCAAAGACCTACGGAATGCCAAGAGAAGACTACTCAACATTCTGTCATAATGTACATGGGAAAAGGGTCCCAGGAAGAACAGACATATGTATATGTGTAACAGAATCACATCTTGCACACCTACAACAAGCAAACGTTGTAATCAAACTTGCTGTAATAAAAAATTAAAAATTAAATTAAAAACACGAACAAGAAGTAGTGAGACAAACTTGAGGGGCTTTCTCCTGGCACATTCCATTCTAAATTCCAATCTAGAACAGGCTTCCATTGAGGCTCTGTTGCCCTAGTAACCAGATTTGCTAAGGGAGAACTGCTGCCACCTTGTGGCCATTTCACACAACAGCAGCTTTAATCCCAGCGCTACTGGTCAGTGGATATTCCAAATCATTGCAGGCCTGTAAATGACACCTGCCCTGAAAACAAATCCTGGGGTCATATATCGACCAAAAAGTTCAGAAGACGTCCATATTTCAAAACGACAGTTTCAAGAGGCATATTTCACGCACATTAGTGTTCTGCTTCTTTTGCTTTCTTTCTTTTTTGGTTAAAAAAAAACGGGAATGGAAAAAGGCAACCCTCAGAATGGGCGAAAACGTTCGCAAACGAATCAATGGACAAGGGTTTAATCTCCAATATATATAAACAGCTCACGCAGCTTAATATTAATAAAACAAACAACCCAATACAAAAATGGGCAGAAGATCTAAATAGACGTTTCTTCAAAGAAGTCACAGAGACGGCCAAGACGCACATGAAAAGCTGCTCAACACCACTAATTATTAGAGAAATGCAAATCAAAATGACAATGAGGTATCACCTCACACCTGTTAGAATCGGCAGCATCAGAAAATCTACAAACAACAAATTCTGGGGAGGGTGTGGACAAAAGGAACCCTCTTCCACTATTAGTGGGAAGGTAAATTGATACAGTCACTATGGAGAACAGTATGGAGTTTCCTTAAAGAAACTAGGAATAGAATTACCATAGGATCCAGCAATCCCACTTCTGGGCATATACCCAGAGACAACCATAAATCAAAAACACACATTCACCACAATGTTCATTGCAGCACTATTTACAATAGCCAGGTAATGGAAGCAACCTAAATGCCCACAGACAGACGAATGGATAAAGATGTGGTACATACATAAAATGGGATATGACTCAGCCATGAAAAGGAATGAAACTGGGTTATTTGTAGAGAAGTCGGTGGATCTAGAGACTGTCATACAGAATGAAGTAAGTCAGAAAGAGCAAAACAAATATTCTGTATTAATGCATGTATGTGGAACCTAGATATATGGTACAGATGAACAGGTTTGCAGGGCAGAAATAGAGAAACAGAGGTAGAGAACAAACGTATGGACACCAAGTGGGGGAAGCCATGGGGTGTTGGTGGTCAGATGAGTTGGGAGATAGGTATTGACCTGTATATATGTATATGAATAAAATAGATAACTAATAATAACCTGCTGTATAGAAAAATAAATATGATTAAACTGCAAAATTTTTAGAAATGAAATTTAAAAATAAAACAGAAAAAAAGTTCTTCCCTTCACACAGATGTATTTCTATGAATGAATTATTTCCATGCTTATATCAATAAATACATAAAAGATGAATAACTTCTAACTTGAACCAAAAAAGAAAAAAAAATCCTGTACCCAGCAGTTATACAGAGGAAAACCCTATCAGGGCACTTGTTCCAGCGGTAAACAATTCTGAGATTGGTCAGAGGTGGGGAATCATCTCCCATACAGCCAGCAGCCCGGCCCCCCCACGCAAGGAGCGTCCTGATTGCAAAGCTGGGGGACAGTGCCGAGGCCTCTGTGAGTAAACGTGAGCTGAGCCCCAGGCCAGCTGCTGCTGAACTGTTCCCACCCTTCCCAGGTAAAACACCTGAATATGTACAAGGGCTTGAAAGCCTAGAGGAAGGGCCGTGGAGCCACACCAGCGACAGCACGCAGGCCAACTTGGTGCCTGCAGGCCTGCCAGGATGGTCCTGGCCCCGGGCGCTCTTCTGGAAGCTTTCCATTTCCCTGCCTGAGATACCACTCCTGTCCCGGCCCCCACTCTTTTTTTTCCTCCCTCACCTCAGCCCGGAGAGAAATTCCAGTGGAAATTATGGGTGACACATCCTCTTCTTTACAGGTGGCAACCTGGCAACTCCTGCAGAAATTCCAGCAGAGCCCCACTCACACCGGGCCACCAACAAAGCCATGGACCCTCACACCCTCCCACCAGCACAGCCCCGAGACTGCTGACAGGGCAGAGAATATGGAGTCAGGCACAGCTGCAGGGGCTATTGCTGCCTGGAGTGCTGTTTCTATTGAACTCAACCCAGGCACACCTGGGGAGGGCTTGCCGGCAGGGTCAGGCTGCCCAGGTCAGCTAATCCTCAGCCCTCAGGGAATCACATTGCAGAAAATGGACCTCGCTAAGACAGAATATTAGCCAAGGAAAAAAAGGGCACAATGCCATTTGCAGCCCCGTAGATGAGTCTACAGGTAAGCACGGGACTTGTAGTAAGTCAGAAAGTGAAAGACACATATCGTAGGATATCACTTATAGGTGTTACCTAAAAACGGATACCAGGGCAGATATTTCCACGGAGAAGGGCAATCACAGATTCATTAAACAAACTTATGGTTCACCAATGGAAAGGTGTGAGGATTGGATTCATTACGATATTGGGGTTAAGAGACATATACAAACACAGGTGAAATATATAATCACCAAAGACCTACGGAATGCCAAGAGAAGACTACTCAACATTCTGTCATAACGTACATGGGAAAAGGGTCCCAGGAAGAACAGACATATGTATATGTGTAAAAGAACCACATCTTGCACACCTACAACAAGCAAACGTTGTAATCAAACTTGCTGTAATAAAAAATTAAAAATTAAATTAAAAACACGAACAAGAAGTAGTGAGACAAACTTGAGGGGCTTTCTCCTGGCACATTCCATTCTAAATTCCAATCTAGAACAGGCTTCCATTGAGGCTCTGTTGACCTGGTAACCAGATTTGCTAAGGGAGAACTGCTGCCACCTTGTGGCCATTTCGCACAACAGCAGCTTTAATCCCAGCGCTACTGGTCAGTGGATATTCCAAATCATTGCAGGCCTGTAAATGACACCTGCCCTGAAAACAAATCCTGGGGTCATATATCGACCAAAAAGTTCAAAAGACGTCCATATTTCAAAACGACAGTTTCAAGAGGCATATTTCACGCACATTAGTGTTCTGCTTCTTTTGCTTTCTTTCTTTTTTGGTTAAAAAAAACGGGAATGGAAAAAGGCAACCCTCAGAATGGGCGAAAACGTTCGCAAACGAATCAATGGACAAGGGTTTAATCTCCAATATATATAAACAGCTCACGCAGCTTAATATTAATAAAACAAACAACCCAATACAAAAATGGGCAGAAGATCTAAATAGACGTTTCTTCAAAGAAGTCACAGAGACGGCCAAGACGCACATGAAAAGCTGCTCAACACCACTAATTATTAGAGAAATGCAAATCAAAACGACAATGAGGTATCACCTCACACCTGTTAGAATCGGCATCATCAGAAAATCTACAAACAACAAATTCTGGGGAGGGTGTGGACAAAAGGAACCCTCTTCCACTATTGGTGGGAAGGTAAATTGATACAGTCACTATGGAGAACAGTATGGAGTTTCCTTAAAGAAACTAGAAATAGAATTACCATAGGATCCAGCAATCCCACTTCTGGGCATATACACAGAGACAACCATAAATCAAAAACACACATTCACCACAATGTTCATTGCAGCACTATTTACAATAGCCAGGTAATGGAAGCAACCTAAATGCCCACAGACAGATGAATGGATAAAGATGTGGTACATACATAAAATGGGATATGACTCAGCCATGAAAAGGAATGAAACTGGGTTATTTGTAGAGAAGTCGGTGGATCTAGAGACTGTCATACAGAATGAAGTAAGTCAGAAAGAGCAAAACAAATATTCTGTATTAATGCATGTATGTGGAACCTAGATATATGGTACAGATGAACAGGTTTGCAGGGCAGAAATAGAGAAACAGAGGTAGAGAACAAACGTATGGACACCAAGTGGGGGAAGCCATGGGGTGATGGTGGTCAGATGAGTTGGGAGGTAGGTATTGACCTGTATATATGTATATGAATAAAATAGATAACTAATAATAACCTGCTGTTTGGAAAAATAAATATAATTAAACTGCAAAATTTTTAGAAATGAAATTTAAAAATAAAACAGAAAAAAGTTCTTCCCTTCACACAGATGTATTTCTATGAATGAATTATTTCCATGCTTATATCAATAAATACATAAAAGATGAATAAATTCTAACTTGAACCAAAAAAGAAAAAAAAAACCTGAACCCAGCAGTTATACAGAGGAAAACCCTATCAGGGCACTTGCTCCAGCGGTAAACAATTCTGACATTGGTCAGAGGTGGGGAATCATCTCCCATACAGCCAGCAGCCCGGCCCCCCCACGCAAGGAGCCTCCTCATTGCAAAGCTGGGGGACCGTGCCGAGGCCTCTGTGAGTAAACGTGAGCTGAGCCCCAGGCCAGCTGCTGCTGAACTGTTCCCACCCTTCCCAGGTAAAACACCTGAATATGTACAAGGGCTTGAAAGCCTAGAGGAAGGGCCGTGGAGCCACACCAGCGACAGCATGCAGGCCAACTTGGTGCCTGCAGGCCAGCCAGGATGGTCCTGGCCCCGGGCACTCTTCTAGAAGCTTTCCATTTCCCTGCCTGATATACCCCTCCTGTCCCGGCCATCATTCCTTTTTTTCCTTCCTCACCTCAGCCCGGAGAGAAATTCCAGTGGAAGTTATGGATGACACATCCTCTTCTTTACAGGTGGCAGCCTGGCAACTCCTTCAGAAAGTCCAGCAGAGCCCCACTCACACCGGGCCACCAACAAAGCCGTGGACCCTCACACCCTCCCACCAGCACAGCCCCGAGACTGCTGACGGGGCAGAGAATATGGAGTCAGGCACAGCTGCAGGGGCTATTGCTGCCTGGAGTGCTGTTTCTATTGAACTCAACCCAGGCACACCTGGGGAGGGCTTGCCGGCAGGGTCAGGCTGCCCAGGTCAGCTAATCCTCAGCCCTCAGGGAATCACATTGCAGAAAATGGACCTCGCTAAGACAGAATATTAGCCAAGGAAAAAAAGGGCACAATGCCATTTGCAGCCCCGTAGATGAGTCTACAGGTAAGCACGGGACTTGTAGTAAGTCAGAAAGTGAAAGACACATATCGTAGGATATCACTTATAGGTGTTACCTAAAAACGGATACCAGGGCAGATATTTCCACGGAGAAGGGCAATCACAGATTCATTAAACAAACTTATGGTTCACCAATGGAAAGGTGTGAGGATTGGATTCATTACGATATTGGGGTTAAGAGACATATACAAACACAGGTGAAATATATAATCACCAAAGACCTACGGAATGCCAAGAGAAGACTACTCAACATTCTGTCATAACGTACATGGGAAAAGGGTCCCAGGAAGAACAGACATATGTATATGTGTAAAAGAACCACATCTTGCACACCTACAACAAGCAAACGTTGTAATCAAACTTGCTGTAATAAAAAATTAAAAATTAAATTAAAAACACGAACAAGAAGTAGTGAGACAAACTTGAGGGGCTTTCTCCTGGCACATTCCATTCTAAATTCCAATCTAGAACAGGCTTCCATTGAGGCTCTGTTGCCCTGGTAACCAGAATTGCTAAGGGAGAACTGCTGCCACCTTGTGGCCATTTCGCACAACAGCAGCTTTAATCCCAGCGCTACTGGTCAGTGGATATTCCAAATCATTGCAGGCCTGTAAATGACACCTGCCCTGAAAACAAATCGTGGGGTCATATATCGACCAAAAAGTTCAAAAGACGTCCATATTTCAAAACGACAGTTTCAAGAGGCATATTTCACGCACATTAGTGTTCTGCTTCTTTTGCTTTCTTTCTTTTTTGGTTAAAAAAAACGGGAATGGAAAAAGGCAACCCTCAGAATGGGCGAAAACGTTCGCAAACGAATCAATGGACAAGGGTTTAATCTCCAATATATATAAACAGCTCACGCAGCTTAATATTAATAAAACAAACAACCCAATACAAAAATGGGCAGAAGATCTAAATAGACGTTTCTTCAAAGAAGTCACAGAGACGGCCAAGACGCACATGAAAAGCTGCTCAACACCACTAATTATTAGAGAAATGCAAATCAAAACGACAATGAGGTATCACCTCACACCTGTTAGAATCGGCATCATCAGAAAATCTACAAACAATAAATTCTGGGGAGGGTGTGGACAAAAGGAACCCTCTTCCACTATTGGTGGGAAGGTAAATTGATACAGTCACTATGGAGAACAGTATGGAGTTTCCTTAAAGAAACTAGAAATAGAATTACCATAGGATCCAGCAATCCCACTTCTGGGCATATACACAGAGACAACCATAAATCAAAAACACACATTCACCACAATGTTCATTGCAGCACTATTTACAATAGCCAGGTAATGGAAGCAACCTAAATGCCCACAGACAGATGAATGGATAAAGATGTGGTACATACATAAAATGGGATATGACTCAGCCATGAAAAGGAATGAAACTGGGTTATTTGTAGAGAAGTCGGTGGATCTAGAGACTGTCATACAGAATGAAGTAAGTCAGAAAGAGCAAAACAAATATTCTGTATTAATGCATGTATGTGGAACCTAGATATATGGTACAGATGAACAGGTTTGCAGGGCAGAAATAGAGAAACAGAGGTAGAGAACAAACGTATGGACACCAAGTGGGGGAAGCCATGGGGTGATGGTGGTCAGATGAGTTGGGAGGTAGGTATTGACCTGTATATATGTATATGAATAAAATAGATAACTAATAATAACCTGCTGTTTGGAAAAATAAATATAATTAAACTTCAAAATTTTTAGAAATGAAATTTAAAAATAAAACAGAAAAAAGTTCTTCCCTTCACACAGATGTATTTCTATGAATGAATTATTTCCATGCTTATATCAATAAATACATAAAAGATGAATAAATTCTAACTTGAACCAAAAAAGAAAAAAAAAACCTGAACCCAGCAGTTATACAGAGGAAAACCCTATCAGGGCACTTGCTCCAGCGGTAAACAATTCTGACATTGGTCAGAGGTGGGGAATCATCTCCCATACAGCCAGCAGCCCGGCCCCCCCACGCAAGGAGCCTCCTCATTGCAAAGCTGGGGGACCGTGCCGAGGCCTCTGTGAGTAAACGTGAGCTGAGCCCCAGGCCAGCTGCTGCTGAACTGTTCCCACCCTTCCCAGGTAAAACACCTGAATATGTACAAGGGCTTGAAAGCCTAGAGGAAGGGCCGTGGAGCCACACCAGCGACAGCATGCAGGCCAACTTGGTGCCTGCAGGCCAGCCAGGATGGTCCTGGCCCCGGGCACTCTTCTAGAAGCTTTCCATTTCCCTGCCTGATATACCCCTCCTGTCCCGGCCATCATTCCTTTTTTTCCTTCCTCACCTCAGCCCGGAGAGAAATTCCAGTGGAAGTTATGGGTGACACATCCTCTTCTTTACAGGTGGCAGCCTGGCAACTCCTGCAGAAAGTCCAGCAGAGCCCCACTCACACTGGGCCACCAACAAAGCCGTGGACCCTCACACCCTCCCACCAGCACAGCCCGGAGACTGCTGACGGGGCAGAGAATATGGAATCAGGCACAGCTGCAGGGGCTATTGCTGCCTGGAGTGCTGTTTCTATCGACCTCAACCCACGCACACCTGGGGAGGGCTTGCCGGCAGGGTCAGGCTGCCCAGGTCAGCTAATCCTCAGCCCTCAGGGAATCACATTGCAGAAAATGGACCTCGCTAAGACAGAATATTAGCCAAGGAAAAAAAGGGCACAATGCCATTTGCAGCCCCGTAGATGAGTCTACAGGTAAGCACGGGACTTGTAGTAAGTCAGAAAGTGAAAGACACATATCGTAGGATATCACTTATAGGTGTTACCTAAAAACGGATACCAGGGCAGATATTTCCACGGAGAAGGGCAATCACAGATTCATTAAACAAACTTATGGTTCACCAATGGAAAGGTGTGAGGATTGGATTCATTACGATATTGGGGTTAAGAGACATATACAAACACAGGTGAAATATATAATCACCAAAGACCTACGGAATGCCAAGAGAAGACTACTCAACATTCTGTCATAACGTACATGGGAAAAGGGTCCCAGGAAGAACAGACATATGTATATGTGTAAAAGAACCACATCTTGCACACCTACAACAAGCAAACGTTGTAATCAAACTTGCTGTAATAAAAAATTAAAAATTAAATTAAAAACACGAACAAGAAGTAGTGAGACAAACTTGAGGGGCTTTCTCCTGGCACATTCCATTCTAAATTCCAATCTAGAACAGGCTTCCATTGAGGCTCTGTTGCCCTGGTAACCAGATTTGCTAAGGGAGAACTGCTGCCACCTTGTGGCCATTTCGCACAACAGCAGCTTTAATCCCAGCGCTACTGGTCAGTGGATATTCCAAATCATTGCAGGCCTGTAAATGACACCTGCCCTGAAAACAAATCCTGGGGTCATATATCGACCAAAAAGTTCAAAAGACGTCCATATTTCAAAACGACAGTTTCAAGAGGCATATTTCACGCACATTAGTGTTCTGCTTCTTTTGCTTTCTTTCTTTTTTGGTTAAAAAAAACGGGAATGGAAAAAGGCAACCCTCAGAATGGGCGAAAACGTTCGCAAACGAATCAATGGGCAAGGGTTTAATCTCCAATATATATAAACAGCTCACGCAGCTTAATATTAATAAAACAAACAACCCAATACAAAAATGGGCAGAAGATCTAAATAGACGTTTCTTCAAAGAAGTCACAGAGACGGCCAAGACGCACATGAAAAGATGCTCAACACCACTAATTATTAGAGAAATGCAAATCAAAACGACAATGAGGTATCACCTCACACCTGTTAGAATCGGCATCATCAGAAAATCTACAAACAACAAATTCTGGGGAGGGTGTGGACAAAAGGAACCCTCTTCCACTATTGGTGGGAAGGTAAATTGATACAGTCACTATGGAGAACAGTATGGAGTTTCCTTAAAGAAACTAGAAATAGAATTACCATAGGATCCAGCAATCCCACTTCTGGGCATATACACAGAGACAACCATAAATCAAAAACACACATTCACCACAATGTTCATTGCAGCACTATTTACAATAGCCAGGTAATGGAAGCAACCTAAATGCCCACAGACAGATGAATGGATAAAGATGTGGTACATACATAAAATGGGATATGACTCAGCCATGAAAAGGAATGAAACTGGGTTATTTGTAGAGAAGTCGGTGGATCTAGAGACTGTCATACAGAATGAAGTAAGTCAGAAAGAGCAAAACAAATATTCTGTATTAATGCATGTATGTGGAACCTAGATATATGGTACAGATGAACAGGTTTGCAGGGCAGAAATAGAGAAACAGAGGTAGAGAACAAACGTATGGACACCAAGTGGGGGAAGCCATGGGGTGATGGTGGTCAGATGAGTTGGGAGATAGGTATTGACCTGTATATATGTATATGAATAAAATAGATAACTAATAATAACCTGCTGTATCGAAAAATAAATATAATTAAACTGCAAAATTTTTAGAAATGAAATTTAAAAATAAAACAGAAAAAAGTTCTTCCCTTCACACAGATGTATTTCTATGAATGAATTATTTCCATGCTTATATCAATAAATACATAAAAGATGAATAAATTCTAACTTGAACCAAAAAAGAAAAAAAAAACCTGAACCCAGCAGTTATACAGAGGAATACCCTATCAGGGCACTTGCTCCAGCGGTAAACAATTCTGACATTGGTCAGAGGTGGGGAATCATCTCCCATACAGCCAGCAGCCCGGCCCCCCCACGCAAGGAGCATCCTCATTGCAAAGCTAGGGGACCGTGCCGAGGCCTCTGTGAGTAAACGTGAGCTGAGCCCCAGGCCAGCTGCTGCTGAACTGTTCCCACCCTTCCCAGGTAAAACACCTGAATATGTACAAGGGCTTGAAAGCCTAGAGGAAGGGCCGTGGAGCCACACCAGTGACAGCACGCAGGCCAACTTGGTGCCTGCAGGCCATCCAGGATGGTCCTGGCCCCGGGCGCTCTTCTGGAAGCTTTCCATTTCCCTGCCTGAGATACCCCTCCTGTCCCGGCCCCCACTCCTTTTTTTCCTCCCTCACCTCAGCCCGGAGAGAAATTCCAGTGGAAGTTATGGGTGACACATCCTCTTCTTTACAGGTGGCAGCCTGGCAACTCCTGCAGAAAGTCCAGCAGATCCCCACTCACACCGGGCCACCAACAAAGCCGTGGACCCTCACACCCTCCCACCAGCACAGCCCCGAGACTGCTGACGGGGCAGAGAATATGGAATCAGGCACAGCTGCAGGGGCTATTGCTGCCTGGAGTGCTGTTTCTATCGACCTCAACCCACGCACACCTGGGGAGGGCTTGCCGGCAGGGTCAGGCTGCCCAGGTCAGCTAATCCTCAGCCCTCAGGGAATCACATTGCAGAAAATGGACCTCGCTAAGACAGAATATTAGCCAAGGAAAAAAAGGGCACAATGCCATTTGCAGCCCTGTAGATGAGTCTACAGGTCAGCACGTGACTTGTAGTAAGTCAGAAAGTGAAAGACACATATCGTAGGATATCACTTATAGGTGTTACCTAAAAACGGATACCAGGGCCGATATTTCCACGGAGAAGGGCAATCACAGATTCATTAAACAAACTTATGGTTCACCAATGGAAAGGTGTGAGGATTGGATTCATTACGATATTGGGGTTAAGAGACATATACAAACACAGGTGAAATATATAATCACCAAAGACCTACGGAATGCCAAGAGAAGACTACTCAACATTCTGTCATAATGTACATGGGAAAAGGGTCCCAGGAAGAACAGACATATGTATATGTGTAACAGAACCACATCTTGCACACCTACAACAAGCAAACGTTGTAATCAAACTTGCTGTAATAAAAAATTAAAAATTAAATTAAAAACACGAACAAGAAGTAGTGAGACAAACATGAGGGGCTTTCTCCTGGCACATTCCATTCTAAATTCCAATCTAGAACAGGCTTCCATTGAGGCTCTGTTGCCCTGGTAACCAGATTTGCTAAGGGAGAACTGCTGCCACCTTGTGGCCATTTCGCACAACAGCAGCTTTAATCCCAGCGCTACTGGTCAGTGGATATTCCAAATCATTGCAGGCCTGTAAATGACACCTGCCCTGAAAACAAATCCTGGGGTCATATATCGACCAAAAAGTTCAAAAGACGTCCATATTTCAAAACGACAGTTTCAAGAGGCATATTTCACGCACATTAGTGTTCTGCTTCTTTTGCTTTCTTTCTTTTTTGGTTAAAAAAAACGGGAATGGAAAAAGGCAACCCTCAGAATGGGCGAAAACGTTCGCAAACGAATCAATGGACAAGGGTTTAATCTCCAATATATATAAACAGCTCACGCAGCTTAATATTAATAAAACAAACAACCCAATACAAAAATGGGCAGAAGATCTAAATAGACGTTTCTTCAAAGAAGTCACAGAGACGGCCAAGACGCACATGAAAAGCTGCTCAACACCACTAATTATTAGAGAAATGCAAATCAAAACGACAATGAGGTATCACCTCACACCTGTTAGAATCGGCATCATCAGAAAATCTACAAACAACAAATTCTGGGGAGGGTGTGGACAAAAGGAACCCTCTTCCACTATTGGTGGGAAGGTAAATTGATACAGTCACTATGGAGAACAGTATGGAGTTTCCTTAAAGAAACTAGAAATAGAATTACCATAGGATCCAGCAATCCCACTTCTGGGCATATACACAGAGACAACCATAAATCAAAAACACACATTCACCACAATGTTCATTGCAGCACTATTTACAATAGCCAGGTAATGGAAGCAACCTAAATGCCCACAGACAGATGAATGGATAAAGATGTGGTACATACATAAAATGGGATATGACTCAGCCATGAAAAGGAATGAAACTGGGTTATTTGTAGAGAAGTCGGTGGATCTAGAGACTGTCATACAGAATGAAGTAAGTCAGAAAGAGCAAAACAAATATTCTGTATTAATGCATGTATGTGGAACCTAGATATATGGTACAGATGAACAGGTTTGCAGGGCAGAAATAGAGAAACAGAGGTAGAGAACAAACGTATGGACACCAAGTGGGGGAAGCCATGGGGTGATGGTGGTCAGATGAGTTGGGAGATAGGTATTGACCTGTATATATGTATATGAATAAAATAGATAACTAATAATAACCTGCTGTTTGGAAAAATAAATATAATTAAACTTCAAAATTTTTAGAAATGAAATTTAAAAATAAAACAGAAAAAAGTTCTTCCCTTCACACAGATGTATTTCTATGAATGAATTATTTCCATGCTTATATCAATAAATACATAAAAGATGAATAAATTCTAACTTGAACCAAAAAAGAAAAAAAAAACCTGAACCCAGCAGTTATACAGAGGAAAACCCTATCAGGGCACTTGCTCCAGCGGTAAACAATTCTGACATTGGTCAGAGGTGGGGAATCATCTCCCATACAGCCAGCAGCCCGGCCCCCCCACGCAAGGAGCCTCCTCATTGCAAAGCTGGGGGACCGTGCCGAGGCCTCTGTGAGTAAACGTGAGCTGAGCCCCAGGCCAGCTGCTGCTGAACTGTTCCCACCCTTCCCAGGTAAAACACCTGAATATGTACAAGGGCTTGAAAGCCTAGAGGAAGGGCCGTGGAGCCACACCAGCGACAGCATGCAGGCCAACTTGGTGCCTGCAGGCCAGCCAGGATGGTCCTGGCCCCGGGCACTCTTCTAGAAGCTTTCCATTTCCCTGCCTGATATACCCCTCCTGTCCCGGCCATCATTCCTTTTTTTCCTTCCTCACCTCAGCCCGGAGAGAAATTCCAGTGGAAGTTATGGGTGACACATCCTCTTCTTTACAGGTGGCAGCCTGGCAACTCCTGCAGAAAGTCCAGCAGAGCCCCACTCACACCGGGCCACCAACAAAGCCGTGGACCCTCACACCCTCCCACCAGCACAGCCCTGAGACTGCTGACGGGGCAGAGAATATGGAATCAGGCACAGCTGCAGGGGCTATTGCTGCCTGGAGTGCTGTTTCTATCGACCTCAACCCACGCACACCTGGGGAGGGCTTGCCGGCAGGGTCAGGCTGCCCAGGTCAGCTAATCCTCAGCCCTCAGGGAATCACATTGCAGAAAATGGACCTCGCTAAGACAGAATATTAGCCAAGGAAAAAAAGGGCACAATGCCATTTGCAGCCCTGTAGATGAGTCTACAGGTAAGCACGTGACTTGTAGTAAGTCAGAAAGTGAAAGACACATATCGTAGGATATCACTTATAGGTGTTACCTAAAAACGGATACCAGGGCCGATATTTCCACGGAGAAGGGCAATCACAGATTCATTAAACAAACTTATGGTTCACCAATGGAAAGGTGTGAGGATTGGATTCATTACGATATTGGGGTTAAGAGACATATACAAACACAGGTGAAATATATAATCACCAAAGACCTACGGAATGCCAAGAGAAGACTACTCAACATTCTGTCATAATGTACATGGGAAAAGGGTCCCAGGAAGAACAGACATATGTATATGTGTAACAGAACCACATCTTGCACACCTACAACAAGCAAACGTTGTAATCAAACTTGCTGTAATAAAAAATTAAAAATTAAATTAAAAACACGAACAAGAAGTAGTGAGACAAACTTGAGGGGCTTTCTCCTGGCACATTCCATTCTAAATTCCAATCTAGAACAGGCTTCCATTGAGGCTCTGTTGCCCTGGTAACCAGATTTGCTAAGGGAGAACTGCTGCCACCTTGTGACCATTTCGCACAACAGCAGCTTTAATCCCAGCGCTACTGGTCAGTGGATATTCCAAATCATTGCAGGCCTGTAAATGACACCTGCCCTGAAAACAAATCCTGGGGTCATATATCGACCAAAAAGTTCAAAAGACGTCCATATTTCAAAACGACAGTTTCAAGAGGCATATTTCACGCACATTAGTGTTCTGCTTCTTTTGCTTTCTTTCTTTTTTGGTTAAAAAAAACGGGAATGGAAAAAGGCAACCCTCAGAATGGGCGAAAACGTTCGCAAACGAATCAATGGACAAGGGTTTAATCTCCAATATATATAAACAGCTCACGCAGCTTAATATTAATAAAACAAACAACCCAATACAAAAATGGGCAGAAGATCTAAATAGACGTTTCTTCAAAGAAGTCACAGAGACGGCCAAGACGCACATGAAAAGCTGCTCAACACCACTAATTATTAGAGAAATGCAAATCAAAACGACAATGAGGTATCACCTCACACCTGTTAGAATCGGCATCATCAGAAAATCTACAAACAATAAATTCTGGGGAGGGTGTGGACAAAAGGAACCCTCTTCCACTATTGGTGGGAAGGTAAATTGATACAGTCACTATGGAGAACAGTATGGAGTTTCCTTAAAGAAACTAGAAATAGAATTACCATAGGATCCAGCAATCCCACTTCTGGGCATATACACAGAGACAACCATAAATCAAAAACACACATTCACCACAATGTTCATTGCAGCACTATTTACAATAGCCAGGTAATGGAAGCAACCTAAATGCCCACAGACAGATGAATGGATAAAGATGTGGTACATACATAAAATGGGATATGACTCAGCCATGAAAAGGAATGAAACTGGGTTATTTGTAGAGAAGTCGGTGGATCTAGAGACTGTCATACAGAATGAAGTAAGTCAGAAAGAGCAAAACAAATATTCTGTATTAATGCATGTATGTGGAACCTAGATATATGGTACAGATGAACAGGTTTGCAGGGCAGAAATAGAGAAACAGAGGTAGAGAACAAACGTATGGACACCAAGTGGGGGAAGCCATGGGGTGATGGTGGTCAGATGAGTTGGGAGGTAGGTATTGACCTGTATATATGTATATGAATAAAATAGATAACTAATAATAACCTGCTGTTTGGAAAAATAAATATAATTAAACTTCAAAATTTTTAGAAATGAAATTTAAAAATAAAACAGAAAAAAGTTCTTCCCTTCACACAGATGTATTTCTATGAATGAATTATTTCCATGCTTATATCAATAAATACATAAAAGATGAATAAATTCTAACTTGAACCAAAAAAGAAAAAAAAAACCTGAACCCAGCAGTTATACAGAGGAAAACCCTATCAGGGCACTTGCTCCAGCGGTAAACAATTCTGACATTGGTCAGAGGTGGGGAATCATCTCCCATACAGCCAGCAGCCCGGCCCCCCCACGCAAGGAGCCTCCTCATTGCAAAGCTGGGGGACCGTGCCGAGGCCTCTGTGAGTAAACGTGAGCTGAGCCCCAGGCCAGCTGCTGCTGAACTGTTCCCACCCTTCCCAGGTAAAACACCTGAATATGTACAAGGGCTTGAAAGCCTAGAGGAAGGGCCGTGGAGCCACACCAGCGACAGCATGCAGGCCAACTTGGTGCCTGCAGGCCAGCCAGGATGGTCCTGGCCCCGGGCACTCTTCTAGAAGCTTTCCATTTCCCTGCCTGATATACCCCTCCTGTCCCGGCCATCATTCCTTTTTTTCCTTCCTCACCTCAGCCCGGAGAGAAATTCCAGTGGAAGTTATGGGTGACACATCCTCTTCTTTACAGGTGGCAGCCTGGCAACTCCTGCAGAAAGTCCAGCAGAGCCCCACTCACACTGGGCCACCAACAAAGCCGTGGACCCTCACACCCTCCCACCAGCACAGCCCGGAGACTGCTGACGGGGCAGAGAATATGGAATCAGGCACAGCTGCAGGGGCTATTGCTGCCTGGAGTGCTGTTTCTATCGACCTCAACCCACGCACACCTGGGGAGGGCTTGCCGGCAGGGTCAGGCTGCCCAGGTCAGCTAATCCTCAGCCCTCAGGGAATCACATTGCAGAAAATGGACCTCGCTAAGACAGAATATTAGCCAAGGAAAAAAAGGGCACAATGCCATTTGCAGCCCCGTAGATGAGTCTACAGGTAAGCACGGGACTTGTAGTAAGTCAGAAAGTGAAAGACACATATCGTAGGATATCACTTATAGGTGTTACCTAAAAACGGATACCAGGGCAGATATTTCCACGGAGAAGGGCAATCACAGATTCATTAAACAAACTTATGGTTCACCAATGGAAAGGTGTGAGGATTGGATTCATTACGATATTGGGGTTAAGAGACATATACAAACACAGGTGAAATATATAATCACCAAAGACCTACGGAATGCCAAGAGAAGACTACTCAACATTCTGTCATAACGTACATGGGAAAAGGGTCCCAGGAAGAACAGACATATGTATATGTGTAAAAGAACCACATCTTGCACACCTACAACAAGCAAACGTTGTAATCAAACTTGCTGTAATAAAAAATTAAAAATTAAATTAAAAACACGAACAAGAAGTAGTGAGACAAACTTGAGGGGCTTTCTCCTGGCACATTCCATTCTAAATTCCAATCTAGAACAGGCTTCCATTGAGGCTCTGTTGCCCTGGTAACCAGATTTGCTAAGGGAGAACTGCTGCCACCTTGTGGCCATTTCGCACAACAGCAGCTTTAATCCCAGCGCTACTGGTCAGTGGATATTCCAAATCATTGCAGGCCTGTAAATGACACCTGCCCTGAAAACAAATCCTGGGGTCATATATCGACCAAAAAGTTCAAAAGACGTCCATATTTCAAAACGACAGTTTCAAGAGGCATATTTCACGCACATTAGTGTTCTGCTTCTTTTGCTTTCTTTCTTTTTTGGTTAAAAAAAACGGGAATGGAAAAAGGCAACCCTCAGAATGGGCGAAAACGTTCGCAAACGAATCAATGGGCAAGGGTTTAATCTCCAATATATATAAACAGCTCACGCAGCTTAATATTAATAAAACAAACAACCCAATACAAAAATGGGCAGAAGATCTAAATAGACGTTTCTTCAAAGAAGTCACAGAGACGGCCAAGACGCACATGAAAAGATGCTCAACACCACTAATTATTAGAGAAATGCAAATCAAAACGATAATGAGGTATCACCTCACACCTGTTAGAATCGGCATCATCAGAAAATCTACAAACAACAAATTCTGGGGAGGGTGTGGACAAAAGGAACCCTCTTCCACTATTGGTGGGAAGGTAAATTGATACAGTCACTATGGAGAACAGTATGGAGTTTCCTTAAAGAAACTAGAAATAGAATTACCATAGGATCCAGCAATCCCACTTCTGGGCATATACACAGAGACAACCATAAATCAAAAACACACATTCACCACAATGTTCATTGCAGCACTATTTACAATAGCCAGGTAATGGAAGCAACCTAAATGCCCACAGACAGATGAATGGATAAAGATGTGGTACATACATAAAATGGGATATGACTCAGCCATGAAAAGGAATGAAACTGGGTTATTTGTAGAGAAGTCGGTGGATCTAGAGACTGTCATACAGAATGAAGTAAGTCAGAAAGAGCAAAACAAATATTCTGTATTAATGCATGTATGTGGAACCTAGATATATGGTACAGATGAACAGGTTTGCAGGGCAGAAATAGAGAAACAGAGGTAGAGAACAAACGTATGGACACCAAGTGGGGGAAGCCATGGGGTGATGGTGGTCAGATGAGTTGGGAGATAGGTATTGACCTGTATATATGTATATGAATAAAATAGATAACTAATAATAACCTGCTGTATCGAAAAATAAATATAATTAAACTGCAAAATTTTTAGAAATGAAATTTAAAAATAAAACAGAAAAAAGTTCTTCCCTTCACACAGATGTATTTCTATGAATGAATTATTTCCATGCTTATATCAATAAATACATAAAAGATGAATAAATTCTAACTTGAACCAAAAAAGAAAAAAAAAACCTGAACCCAGCAGTTATACAGAGGAATACCCTATCAGGGCACTTGCTCCAGCGGTAAACAATTCTGACATTGGTCAGAGGTGGGGAATCATCTCCCATACAGCCAGCAGCCCGGCCCCCCCACGCAAGGAGCATCCTCATTGCAAAGCTAGGGGACCGTGCCGAGGCCTCTGTGAGTAAACGTGAGCTGAGCCCCAGGCCAGCTGCTGCTGAACTGTTCCCACCCTTCCCAGGTAAAACACCTGAATATGTACAAGGGCTTGAAAGCCTAGAGGAAGGGCCGTGGAGCCACACCAGTGACAGCACGCAGGCCAACTTGGTGCCTGCAGGCCATCCAGGATGGTCCTGGACCCGGGCGCTCTTCTGGAAGCTTTCCATTTCCCTGCCTGAGATACCCCTCCTGTCCCGGCCCCCACTCCTTTTTTTCCTCCCTCACCTCAGCCCGGAGAGAAATTCCAGTGGAAGTTATGGGTGACACATCCTCTTCTTTACAGGTGGCAGCCTGGCAACTCCTGCAGAAAGTCCAGCAGATCCCCACTCACACCGGGCCACCAACAAAGCCGTGGACCCTCACACCCTCCCACCAGCACAGCCCCGAGACTGCTGACGGGGCAGAGAATATGGAATCAGGCACAGCTGCAGGGGCTATTGCTGCCTGGAGTGCTGTTTCTATCGACCTCAACCCACGCACACCTGGGGAGGGCTTGCCGGCAGGGTCAGGCTGCCCAGGTCAGCTAATCCTCAGCCCTCAGGGAATCACATTGCAGAAAATGGACCTCGCTAAGACAGAATATTAGCCAAGGAAAAAAAGGGCACAATGCCATTTGCAGCCCTGTAGATGAGTCTACAGGTCAGCACGTGACTTGTAGTAAGTCAGAAAGTGAAAGACACATATCGTAGGATATCACTTATAGGTGTTACCTAAAAACGGATACCAGGGCCGATATTTCCACGGAGAAGGGCAATCACAGATTCATTAAACAAACTTATGGTTCACCAATGGAAAGGTGTGAGGATTGGATTCATTACGATATTGGGGTTAAGAGACATATACAAACACAGGTGAAATATATAATCACCAAAGACCTACGGAATGCCAAGAGAAGACTACTCAACATTCTGTCATAATGTACATGGGAAAAGGGTCCCAGGAAGAACAGACATATGTATATGTGTAACAGAACCACATCTTGCACACCTACAACAAGCAAACGTTGTAATCAAACTTGCTGTAATAAAAAATTAAAAATTAAATTAAAAACACGAACAAGAAGTAGTGAGACAAACATGAGGGGCTTTCTCCTGGCACATTCCATTCTAAATTCCAATCTAGAACAGGCTTCCATTGAGGCTCTGTTGCCCTGGTAACCAGATTTGCTAAGGGAGAACTGCTGCCACCTTGTGGCCATTTCGCACAACAGCAGCTTTAATCCCAGCGCTACTGGTCAGTGGATATTCCAAATCATTGCAGGCCTGTAAATGACACCTGCCCTGAAAACAAATCCTGGGGTCATATATCGACCAAAAAGTTCAAAAGACGTCCATATTTCAAAACGACAGTTTCAAGAGGCATATTTCACGCACATTAGTGTTCTGCTTCTTTTGCTTTCTTTCTTTTTTGGTTAAAAAAAAACGGGAATGGAAAAAGGCAACCCTCAGAATGGGCGAAAACGTTCGCAAACGAATCAATGGACAAGGGTTTAATCTCCAATATATATAAACAGCTCACGCAGCTTAATATTAATAAAACAAACAACCCAATACAAAAATGGGCAGAAGATCTAAATAGACGTTTCTTCAAAGAAGTCACAGAGACGGCCAAGACGCACATGAAAAGCTGCTCAACACCACTAATTATTAGAGAAATGCAAATCAAAACGACAATGAGGTATCACCTCACACCTGTTAGAATCGGCATCATCAGAAAATCTACAAACAACAAATTCTGGGGAGGGTGTGGACAAAAGGAACCCTCTTCCACTATTGGTGGGAAGGTAAATTGATACAGTCACTATGGAGAACAGTATGGAGTTTCCTTAAAGAAACTAGAAATAGAATTACCATAGGATCCAGCAATCCCACTTCTGGGCATATACACAGAGACAACCATAAATCAAAAACACACATTCACCACAATGTTCATTGCAGCACTATTTACAATAGCCAGGTAATGGAAGCAACCTAAATGCCCACAGACAGATGAATGGATAAAGATGTGGTACATACATAAAATGGGATATGACTCAGCCATGAAAAGGAATGAAACTGGGTTATTTGTAGAGAAGTCGGTGGATCTAGAGACTGTCATACAGAATGAAGTAAGTCAGAAAGAGCAAAACAAATATTCTGTATTAATGCATGTATGTGGAACCTAGATATATGGTACAGATGAACAGGTTTGCAGGGCAGAAATAGAGAAACAGAGGTAGAGAACAAACGTATGGACACCAAGTGGGGGAAGCCATGGGGTGATGGTGGTCAGATGAGTTGGGAGATAGGTATTGACCTGTATATATGTATATGAATAAAATAGATAACTAATAATAACCTGCTGTTTGGAAAAATAAATATAATTAAACTTCAAAATTTTTAGAAATGAAATTTAAAAATAAAACAGAAAAAAGTTCTTCCCTTCACACAGATGTATTTCTATGAATGAATTATTTCCATGCTTATATCAATAAATACATAAAAGATGAATAAATTCTAACTTGAACCAAAAAAGAAAAAAAAAACCTGAACCCAGCAGTTATACAGAGGAAAACCCTATCAGGGCACTTGCTCCAGCGGTAAACAATTCTGACATTGGTCAGAGGTGGGGAATCATCTCCCATACAGCCAGCAGCCCGGCCCCCCCACGCAAGGAGCCTCCTCATTGCAAAGCTGGGGGACCGTGCCGAGGCCTCTGTGAGTAAACGTGAGCTGAGCCCCAGGCCAGCTGCTGCTGAACTGTTCCCACCCTTCCCAGGTAAAACACCTGAATATGTACAAGGGCTTGAAAGCCTAGAGGAAGGGCCGTGGAGCCACACCAGCGACAGCATGCAGGCCAACTTGGTGCCTGCAGGCCAGCCAGGATGGTCCTGGCCCCGGGCACTCTTCTAGAAGCTTTCCATTTCCCTGCCTGATATACCCCTCCTGTCCCGGCCATCATTCCTTTTTTTCCTTCCTCACCTCAGCCCGGAGAGAAATTCCAGTGGAAGTTATGGGTGACACATCCTCTTCTTTACAGGTGGCAGCCTGGCAACTCCTGCAGAAAGTCCAGCAGAGCCCCACTCACACCGGGCCACCAACAAAGCCGTGGACCCTCACACCCTCCCACCAGCACAGCCCTGAGACTGCTGACGGGGCAGAGAATATGGAATCAGGCACAGCTGCAGGGGCTATTGCTGCCTGGAGTGCTGTTTCTATCGACCTCAACCCACGCACACCTGGGGAGGGCTTGCCGGCAGGGTCAGGCTGCCCAGGTCAGCTAATCCTCAGCCCTCAGGGAATCACATTGCAGAAAATGGACCTCGCTAAGACAGAATATTAGCCAAGGAAAAAAAGGGCACAATGCCATTTGCAGCCCTGTAGATGAGTCTACAGGTAAGCACGTGACTTGTAGTAAGTCAGAAAGTGAAAGACACATATCGTAGGATATCACTTATAGGTGTTACCTAAAAACGGATACCAGGGCCGATATTTCCACGGAGAAGGGCAATCACAGATTCATTAAACAAACTTATGGTTCACCAATGGAAAGGTGTGAGGATTGGATTCATTACGATATTGGGGTTAAGAGACATATACAAACACAGGTGAAATATATAATCACCAAAGACCTACGGAATGCCAAGAGAAGACTACTCAACATTCTGTCATAATGTACATGGGAAAAGGGTCCCAGGAAGAACAGACATATGTATATGTGTAACAGAACCACATCTTGCACACCTACAACAAGCAAACGTTGTAATCAAACTTGCTGTAATAAAAAATTAAAAATTAAATTAAAAACACGAACAAGAAGTAGTGAGACAAACATGAGGGGCTTTCTCCTGGCACATTCCATTCTAAATTCCAATCTAGAACAGGCTTCCATTGAGGCTCTGTTGCCCTGGTAACCAGATTTGCTAAGGGAGAACTGCTGCCACCTTGTGGCCATTTCGCACAACAGCAGCTTTAATCCCAGCGCTACTGGTCAGTGGATATTCCAAATCATTGCAGGCCTGTAAATGACACCTGCCCTGAAAACAAATCCTGGGGTCATATATCGACCAAAAAGTTCAAAAGACGTCCATATTTCAAAACGACAGTTTCAAGAGGCATATTTCACGCACATTAGTGTTCTGCTTCTTTTGCTTTCTTTCTTTTTTGGTTAAAAAAAAACGGGAATGGAAAAAGGCAACCCTCAGAATGGGCGAAAACGTTCGCAAACGAATCAATGGACAAGGGTTTAATCTCCAATATATATAAACAGCTCACGCAGCTTAATATTAATAAAACAAACAACCCAATACAAAAATGGGCAGAAGATCTAAATAGACGTTTCTTCAAAGAAGTCACAGAGACGGCCAAGACGCACATGAAAAGCTGCTCAACACCACTAATTATTAGAGAAATGCAAATCAAAACGACAATGAGGTATCACCTCACACCTGTTAGAATCGGCATCATCAGAAAATCTACAAACAACAAATTCTGGGGAGGGTGTGGACAAAAGGAACCCTCTTCCACTATTGGTGGGAAGGTAAATTGATACAGTCACTATGGAGAACAGTATGGAGTTTCCTTAAAGAAACTAGAAATAGAATTACCATAGGATCCAGCAATCCCACTTCTGGGCATATACACAGAGACAACCATAAATCAAAAACACACATTCACCACAATGTTCATTGCAGCACTATTTACAATAGCCAGGTAATGGAAGCAACCTAAATGCCCACAGACAGATGAATGGATAAAGATGTGGTACATACATAAAATGGGATATGACTCAGCCATGAAAAGGAATGAAACTGGGTTATTTGTAGAGAAGTCGGTGGATCTAGAGACTGTCATACAGAATGAAGTAAGTCAGAAAGAGCAAAACAAATATTCTGTATTAATGCATGTATGTGGAACCTAGATATATGGTACAGATGAACAGGTTTGCAGGGCAGAAATAGAGAAACAGAGGTAGAGAACAAACGTATGGACACCAAGTGGGGGAAGCCATGGGGTGATGGTGGTCAGATGAGTTGGGAGATAGGTATTGACCTGTATATATGTATATGAATAAAATAGATAACTAATAATAACCTGCTGTTTGGAAAAATAAATATAATTAAACTTCAAAATTTTTAGAAATGAAATTTAAAAATAAAACAGAAAAAAGTTCTTCCCTTCACACAGATGTATTTCTATGAATGAATTATTTCCATGCTTATATCAATAAATACATAAAAGTAGAATAATTCTAACTTGAACCAAAAAAGAAAAAAAAAACCTGAACCCAGCAGTTATACAGAGGAAAACCCTATCAGGGCACTTGCTCCAGCGGTAAACAATTCTGACATTGGTCAGAGGTGGGGAATCATCTCCCATACAGCCAGCAGCCCGGCCCCCCCACGCAAGGAGCCTCCTCATTGCAAAGCTGGGGGACCGTGCCGAGGCCTCTGTGAGTAAACGTGAGCTGAGCCCCAGGCCAGCTGCTGCTGAACTGTTCCCACCCTTCCCAGGTAAAACACCTGAATATGTACAAGGGCTTGAAAGCCTAGAGGAAGGGCCGTGGAGCCACACCAGCGACAGCATGCAGTCCAACTTGGTGCCTGCAGGCCAGCCAGGATGGTCCTGGCCCCGGGCACTCTTCTAGAAGCTTTCCATTTCCCTGCCTGATATACCCCTCCTGTCCCGGCCATCATTCCTTTTTTTCCTTCCTCACCTCAGCCCGGAGAGAAATTCCAGTGGAAGTTATGGATGACACATCCTCTTCTTTACAGGTGGCAGCCTGGCAACTCCTGCAGAAAGTCCAGCAGAGCCCCACTCACACCGGGCCACCAACAAAGCCGTGGACCCTCACACCCTCCCACCAGCACAGCCCCGAGACTGCTGACGGGGCAGAGAATATGGAGTCAGGCACAGCTGCAGGGGCTATTGCTGCCTGGAGTGCTGTTTCTATTGAACTCAACCCAGGCACACCTGGGGAGGGCTTGCCGGCAGGGTCAGGCTGCCCAGGTCATCTAATCCTCAGCCCTCAGGGAATCACATTGCAGAAAATGGACCTCGCTAAGACAGAATATTAGCCAAGGAAAAAAAGGGCACAATGCCATTTGCAGCCCCGTAGATGAGTCTACAGGTAAGCACGGGACTTGTAGTAAGTCAGAAAGTGAAAGACACATATCGTAGGATATCACTTATAGGTGTTACCTAAAAACGGATACCAGGGCAGATATTTCCACGGAGAAGGGCAATCACAGATTCATTAAACAAACTTATGGTTCACCAATGGAAAGGTGTGAGGATTGGATTCATTACGATATTGGGGTTAAGAGACATATACAAACACAGGTGAAATATATAATCACCAAAGACCTACGGAATGCCAAGAGAAGACTACTCAACATTCTGTCATAACGTACATGGGAAAAGGGTCCCAGGAAGAACAGACATATGTATATGTGTAAAAGAACCACATCTTGCACACCTACAACAAGCAAACGTTGTAATCAAACTTGCTGTAATAAAAAATTAAAAATTAAATTAAAAACACGAACAAGAAGTAGTGAGACAAACATGAGGGGCTTTCTCCTGGCACATTCCATTCTAAATTCCAATCTAGAACAGGCTTCCATTGAGGCTCTGTTGCCCTGGTAACCAGATTTGCTAAGGGAGAACTGCTGCCACCTTGTGGCCATTTCGCACAACAGCAGCTTTAATCCCAGCGCTACTGGTCAGTGGATATTCCAAATCATTGCAGGCCTGTAAATGACACCTGCCCTGAAAACAAATCCTGGGGTCATATATCGACCAAAAAGTTCAAAAGACGTCCATATTTCAAAACGACAGTTTCAAGAGGCATATTTCACGCACATTAGTGTTCTGCTTCTTTTGCTTTCTTTCTTTTTTGGTTAAAAAAAAACGGGAATGGAAAAAGGCAACCCTCAGAATGGGCGAAAACGTTCGCAAACGAATCAATGGACAAGGGTTTAATCTCCAATATATATAAACAGCTCACGCAGCTTAATATTAATAAAACAAACAACCCAATACAAAAATGGGCAGAAGATCTAAATAGACGTTTCTTCAAAGAAGTCACAGAGACGGCCAAGACGCACATGAAAAGCTGCTCAACACCACTAATTATTAGAGAAATGCAAATCAAAACGACAATGAGGTATCACCTCACACCTGTTAGAATCGGCATCATCAGAAAATCTACAAACAACAAATTCTGGGGAGGGTGTGGACAAAAGGAACCCTCTTCCACTATTGGTGGGAAGGTAAATTGATACAGTCACTATGGAGAACAGTATGGAGTTTCCTTAAAGAAACTAGAAATAGAATTACCATAGGATCCAGCAATCCCACTTCTGGGCATATACACAGAGACAACCATAAATCAAAAACACACATTCACCACAATGTTCATTGCAGCACTATTTACAATAGCCAGGTAATGGAAGCAACCTAAATGCCCACAGACAGATGAATGGATAAAGATGTGGTACATACATAAAATGGGATATGACTCAGCCATGAAAAGGAATGAAACTGGGTTATTTGTAGAGAAGTCGGTGGATCTAGAGACTGTCATACAGAATGAAGTAAGTCAGAAAGAGCAAAACAAATATTCTGTATTAATGCATGTATGTGGAACCTAGATATATGGTACAGATGAACAGGTTTGCAGGGCAGAAATAGAGAAACAGAGGTAGAGAACAAACGTATGGACACCAAGTGGGGGAAGCCATGGGGTGATGGTGGTCAGATGAGTTGGGAGGTAGGTATTGACCTGTATATATGTATATGAATAAAATAGATAACTAATAATAACCTGCTGTTTGGAAAAATAAATATAATTAAACTTCAAAATTTTTAGAAATGAAATTTAAAAATAAAACAGAAAAAAGTTCTTCCCTTCACACAGATGTATTTCTATGAATGAATTATTTCCATGCTTATATCAATAAATACATAAAAGATGAATAAATTCTAACTTGAACCAAAAAAGAAAAAAAAAACCTGAACCCAGCAGTTATACAGAGGAAAACCCTATCAGGGCACTTGCTCCAGCGGTAAACAATTCTGACATTGGTCAGAGGTGGGGAATCATCTCCCATACAGCCAGCAGCCCGGCCCCCCCACGCAAGGAGCCTCCTCATTGCAAAGTTGGGGGACCGTGCCGAGGCCTCTGTGAGTAAACGTGAGCTGAGCCCCAGGCCAGCTGCTGCTGAACTGTTCCCACCCTTCCCAGGTAAAACACCTGAATATGTACAAGGGCTTGAAAGCCTAGAGGAAGGGCCGTGGAGCCACACCAGCGACAGCATGCAGGCCAACTTGGTGCCTGCAGGCCAGCCAGGATGGTCCTGGCCCCGGGCACTCTTCTAGAAGCTTTCCATTTCCCTGCCTGATATACCCCTACTGTCCCGGCCATCATTCCTTTTTTTCCTTCCTCACCTCAGCCCGGAGAGAAATTCCAGTGGAAGTTATGGATGACACATCCTCTTCTTTACAGGTGGCAGCCTGGCAACTCCTGCAGAAAGTCCAGCAGAGCCCCACTCACACCGGGCCACCAACAAAGCCGTGGACCCTCACACCCTCCCACCAGCACAGCCCCGAGACTGCTGACGGGGCAGAGAATATGGAGTCAGGCACAGCTGCAGGGGCTATTGCTGCCTGGAGTGCTGTTTCTATCGACCTCAACCCACGCACACCTGGGGAGGGCTTGCCGGCAGGGTCAGGCTGCCCAGGTCAGCTAATCCTCAGCCCTCAGGGAATCACATTGCAGAAAATGGACCTCGCTAAGACAGAATATTAGCCAAGGAAAAAAAGGGCACAATGCCATTTGCAGCCCCGTAGATGAGTCTACAGGTAAGCACGGGACTTGTAGTAAGTCAGAAAGTGAAAGACACATATCGTAGGATATCACTTATAGGTGTTACCTAAAAACGGATACCAGGGCAGATATTTCCACGGAGAAGGGCAATCACAGATTCATTAAACAAACTTATGGTTCACCAATGGAAAGGTGTGAGGATTGGATTCATTACGATATTGGGGTTAAGAGACATATACAAACACAGGTGAAATATATAATCACCAAAGACCTACGGAATGCCAAGAGAAGACTACTCAACATTCTGTCATAACGTACATGGGAAAAGGGTCCCAGGAAGAACAGACATATGTATATGTGTAACAGAACCACATCTTGCACACCTACAACAAGCAAACGTTGTAATCAAACTTGCTGTAATAAAAAATTAAAAATTAAATTAAAAACACGAACAAGAAGTAGTGAGACAAACTTGAGGGGCTTTCTCCTGGCACATTCCATTCTAAATTCCAATCTAGAACAGGCTTCCATTGAGGCTCTGTTGCCCTGGTAACCAGATTTGCTAAGGGAGAACTGCTGCCACCTTGTGGCCATTTCGCACAACAGCAGCTTTAATCCCAGCGCTACTGGTCAGTGGATATTCCAAATCATTGCAGGCCTGTAAATGACACCTGCCCTGAAAACAAATCCTGGGGTCATATATCGACCAAAAAGTTCAAAAGACGTCCATATTTCAAAACGACAGTTTCAAGAGGCATATTTCACGCACATTAGTGTTCTGCTTCTTTTGCTTTCTTTCTTTTTTGGTTAAAAAAAACGGGAATGGAAAAAGGCAACCCTCAGAATGGGCGAAAACGTTCGCAAACGAATCAATGGGCAAGGGTTTAATCTCCAATATATATAAACAGCTCACGCAGCTTAATATTAATAAAACAAACAACCCAATACAAAAATGGGCAGAAGATCTAAATAGACGTTTCTTCAAAGAAGTCACAGAGACGGCCAAGACGCACATGAAAAGCTGCTCAACACCACTAATTATTAGAGAAATGCAAATCAAAACGACAATGAGGTATCACCTCACACCTGTTAGAATCGGCATCATCAGAAAATCTAGAAACAACAAATTCTGGGGAGGGTGTGGACAAAAGGAACCCTCTTCCACTATTAGTGGGAAGGTAAATTGATACAGTCACTATGGAGAACAGTATGGAGTTTCCTTAAAGAAACTAGAAATAGAATTACCATAGGATCCAGCAATCCCACTTCTGGGCATATAGCCAGAGAAAACCATAAATCAAAAACACACATTCACCACAATGTTCATTGCAGCACTATTTACAATAGCCAGGTAATGGAAGCAACCTAAATGCCCACAGACAGATGAATGGATAAAGATGTGGTACATACATAAAATGGGATATGACTCAGCCATGAAAAGGAATGAAACTGGGTTATTTGTAGAGAAGTCGGTGGATCTAGAGACTGTCATACAGAATGAAGTAAGTCAGAAAGAGCAAAACAAATATTCTGTATTAATGCATGTATGTGGAACCTAGATATATGGTACAGATGAACAGGTTTGCAGGGCAGAAATAGAGAAACAGAGGTAGAGAACAAACGTATGGACACCAAGTGGGGGAAGCCATGGGGTGATGGTGGTCAGATGAGTTGGGAGATAGGTATTGACCTGTATATATGTATATGAATAAAATAGATAACTAATAATAACCTGCTGTTTGGAAAAATAAATATAATTAAACTTCAAAATTTTTAGAAATGAAATTTAAAAATAAAACAGAAAAAAGTTCTTCCCTTCACACAGATGTATTTCTATGAATGAATTATTTCCATGCTTATATCAATAAATACATAAAAGATGAATAAATTCTAACTTGAACCAAAAAAGAAAAAAAAACCTGAACCCAGCAGTTATACAGAGGAAAACCCTATCAGGGCACTTGCTCCAGCGGTAAACAATTCTGACATTGGTCAGAGGTGGGGAATCATCTCCCATACAGCCAGCAGCCCGGCCCCCCCACGCAAGGAGCCTCCTCATTGCAAAGTTGGGGGACCGTGCCGAGGCCTCTGTGAGTAAACGTGAGCTGAGCCCCAGGCCAGCTGCTGCTGAACTGTTCCCACCCTTCCCAGGTAAAACACCTGAATATGTACAAGGGCTTGAAAGCCTAGAGGAAGGGCCGTGGAGCCACACCAGCGACAGCATGCAGGCCAACTTGGTGCCTGCAGGCCAGGCAGGATGGTCCTGGCCCCGGGCACTCTTCTAGAAGCTTTCCATTTCCCTGCCTGATATACCCCTCCTGTCCCGGCCATAATTCCTTTTTTTCCTTCCTCACCTCAGCCCGGAGAGAAATTCCAGTGGAAGTTATGGATGACACATCCTCTTCTTTACAGGTGGCAGCCTGGCAACTCCTGCAGAAAGTCCAGCAGAGCCCCACTCACACCGGGCCACCAACAAAGCCGTGGACCCTCACACCCTCCCACCAGCACAGCCCCGAGACTGCTGACGGGGCAGAGAATATGGAGTCAGGCACAGCTGCAGGGGCTATTGCTGCCTGGAGTGCTGTTTCTATCGACCTCAACCCACGCACACCTGGGGAGGGCTTGCCGGCAGGGTCAGGCTGCCCAGGTCAGCTAATCCTCAGCCCTCAGGGAATCACATTGCAGAAAATGGACCTCGCTAAGACAGAATATTAGCCAAGGAAAAAAAGGGCACAATGCCATTTGCAGCCCCGTAGATGAGTCTACAGGTAAGCACGGGACTTGTAGTAAGTCAGAAAGTGAAAGACACATATCGTAGGATATCACTTATAGGTGTTACCTAAAAACGGATACCAGGGCAGATATTTCCACGGAGAAGGGCAATCACAGATTCATTAAACAAACTTATGGTTCACCAATGGAAAGGTGTGAGGATTGGATTCATTACGATATTGGGGTTAAGAGACATATACAAACACAGGTGAAATATATAATCACCAAAGACCTACGGAATGCCAAGAGAAGACTACTCAACATTCTGTCATAACGTACATGGGAAAAGGGTCCCAGGAAGAACAGACATATGTATATGTGTAACAGAACCACATCTTGCACACCTACAACAAGCAAACGTTGTAATCAAACTTGCTGTAATAAAAAATTAAAAATTAAATTAAAAACACGAACAAGAAGTAGTGAGACAAACTTGAGGGGCTTTCTCCTGGCACATTCCATTCTAAATTCCAATCTAGAACAGGCTTCCATTGAGGCTCTGTTGCCCTGGTAACCAGATTTGCTAAGGGAGAACTGCTGCCACCTTGTGGCCATTTCGCACAACAGCAGCTTTAATCCCAGCGCTACTGGTCAGTGGATATTCCAAATCATTGCAGGCCTGTAAATGACACCTGCCCTGAAAACAAATCCTGGGGTCATATATCGACCAAAAAGTTCAAAAGACGTCCATATTTCAAAACGACAGTTTCAAGAGGCATATTTCACGCACATTAGTGTTCTGCTTCTTTTGCTTTCTTTCTTTTTTGGTTAAAAAAAACGGGAATGGAAAAAGGCAACCCTCAGAATGGGCGAAAACGTTCGCAAACGAATCAATGGGCAAGGGTTTAATCTCCAATATATATAAACAGCTCACGCAGCTTAATATTAATAAAACAAACAACCCAATACAAAAATGGGCAGAAGATCTAAATAGACGTTTCTTCAAAGAAGTCACAGAGACGGCCAAGACGCACATGAAAAGCTGCTCAACACCACTAATTATTAGAGAAATGCAAATCAAAACGACAATGAGGTATCACCTCACACCTGTTAGAATCGGCATCATCAGAAAATCTACAAACAACAAATTCTGGGGAGGGTGTGGACAAAAGGAACCCTCTTCCACTATTAGTGGGAAGGTAAATTGATACAGTCACTATGGAGAACAGTATGGAGTTTCCTTAAAGAAACTAGAAATAGAATTACCATAGGATCCAGCAATCCCACTTCTGGGCATATAGCCAGAGAAAACCATAAATCAAAAACACACATTCACCACAATGTTCATTGCAGCACTATTTACAATAGCCAGCTAATGGAAGCAACCTAAATGCCCACAGACAGATGAATGGATAAAGATGTGGTACATACATAAAATGGGATATGACTCAGCCATGAAAAGGAATGAAACTGGGTTATTTGTAGAGAAGTCGGTGGATCTAGAGACTGTCATACAGAATGAAGTAAGTCAGAAAGAGCAAAACAAATATTCTGTATTAATGCATGTATGTGGAACCTAGATATATGGTACAGATGAACAGGTTTGCAGGGCAGAAATAGAGAAACAGAGGTAGAGAACAAACGTATGGACACCAAGTGGGGGAAGCCATGGGGTGATGGTGGTCAGATGAGTTGGGAGATAGGTATTGACCTGTATATATGTATATGAATAAAATAGATAACTAATAATAACCTGATGTATAGAAAAATAAATATAATTAAACTGCAAAATTTTTAGAAATGAAATTTAAGAATAAAACAGAAAAAAAGTTCTTCCCTTCACACAGATGTATTTCTATGAATGAATTATTTCCATGCTTATATCAATAAATACATAAAAGATGAATAACTTCTTACTTGAACCAAAAAAGAAAAAAAAATCCTGTACCCAGCAGTTATACAGAGGAAAACCCTATCAGGGCACTTGTTCCAGCGGTAAACAATTCTGAGATTGGTCAGAGGTGGGGAATCATCTCCCATACACCCAGCAGCCCGGCCCCACCACGCAAGGAGCGTCCTGATTGCAAAGCTGGGGGACAGTGCCGAGGCCTCTGTGAGTAAACGTGAGCTGAGCCCCAGGCCAGCTGCTGCTGAACTGTTCCCACCCTTCCCAGGTAAAACACCTGAATATGTACAAGGGCTTGAAAGCCTAGAGGAAGGGCCGTGGAGCCACACCAGCGACAGCACGCAGGCCAACTTGGTGCCTGCAGGCCAGCCAGGATGGTCCTGGCCCCGGGCGCTCTTCTGGAAGCTTTCCATTTCCCTGCCTGAGATACCACTCCTGTCCCGGCCCCCACTCTTTTTTTTCCTCCCTCACCTCAGCCCGGAGAGAAATTCCAGTGGAAATTATGGGTGACACATCCTCTTCTTTACAGGTGGCAACCTGGCAACTCCTGCAGAAATTCCAGCAGAGACCCACTCACACCGGGCCACCAACAAAGCCGTGGACCCTCACACCCTCCCACCAGCACAGCCCCGAGACTGCTGACGGGGCAGAGAATATGGAGTCAGGCACAGCTGCAGGGGCTATTGCTGCCTGGAGTGCTGTTTCTATTGAACTCAACCCAGGCACACCTGGGGAGGGCTTGCCGGCAGGGTCAGGCTGCCCAGGTCAGCTAATCCTCAGCCCTCAGGGAATCACATTGCAGAAAATGGACCTCGCTAAGACAGAATATTAGCCAAGGAAAAAAAGGGCACAATGCCATTTGCAGCCCCGTAGATGAGTCTACAGGTAAGCACGGGACTTGTAGTAAGTCAGAAAGTGAAAGACACATATCGTAGGATATCACTTATAGGTGTTACCTAAAAACGGATACCAGGGCAGATATTTCCACGGAGAAGGGCAATCACAGATTCATTAAACAAACTTATGGTTCACCAATGGAAAGGTGTGAGGATTGGATTCATTACGATATTGGGGTTAAGAGACATATACAAACACAGGTGAAATATATAATCACCAAAGACCTACGGAATGCCAAGAGAAGACTACTCAACATTCTGTCATAATGTACATGGGAAAAGGGTCCCAGGAAGAACAGACATATGTATATGTGTAACAGAACCACATCTTGCACACCTACAACAAGCAAACGTTGTAATCAAACTTGCTGTAATAAAAAATTAAAAATTAAATTAAAAACACGAACAAGAAGTAGTGAGACAAACTTGAGGGGCTTTCTCCTGGCACATTCCATTCTAAATTCCAATCTAGAACAGGCTTCCATTGAGGCTCTGTTGCCCTGGTAACCAGATTTGCTAAGGGAGAACTGCTGCCACCTTGTGGCCATTTCGCACAACAGCAGCTTTAATCCCAGCGCTACTGGTCAGTGGATATTCCAAATCATTGCAGGCCTGTAAATGACACCTGCCCTGAAAACAAATCCTGGGGTCATATATCGACCAAAAAGTTCAAAAGACGTCCATATTTCAAAACGACAGTTTCAAGAGGCATATTTCACGCACATTAGTGTTCTGCTTCTTTTGCTTTCTTTCTTTTTTGGTTAAAAAAAACGGGAATGGAAAAAGGCAACCCTCAGAATGGGCGAAAACGTTCGCAAACGAATCAATGGACAAGGGTTTAATCTCCAATATATATAAACAGCTCACGCAGCTTAATATTAATAAAACAAACAACCCAATACAAAAATGGGCAGAAGATCTAAATAGACGTTTCTTCAAAGAAGTCACAGAGACGGCCAAGACGCACATGAAAAGATGCTCAACACCACTAATTATTAGAGAAATGCAAATCAAAACGACAATGAGGTATCACCTCACACCTGTTAGAATCGGCAGCATCAGAAAATCTACAAACAACAAATTCTGGGGAGGGTGTGGACAAAAGGAACCCTCTTCCACTATTGGTGGGAAGGTAAATTGATACAGTCACTATGGAGAACAGTATGGAGTTTCCTTAAAGAAACTAGAAATAGAATTACCATAGGATCCAGCAATCCCACTTCTGGGCATATAGCCAGAGAAAACCATAAATCAAAAACACACATTCACCACAATGTTCATTGCAGCACTATTTACAATAGCCAGGTAATGGAAGCAACCTAAATGCCCACAGACAGATGAATGGATAAAGATGTGGTACATACATAAAATGGGATATGACTCAGCCATGAAAAGGAATGAAACTGGGTTATTTGTAGAGAAGTCGGTGGATCTAGAGACTGTCATACAGAATGAAGTAAGTCAGAAAGAGCAAAACAAATATTCTGTATTAATGCATGTATGTGGAACCTAGATATATGGTACAGATGAACAGGTTTGCAGGGCAGAAATAGAGAAACAGAGGTAGAGAACAAACGTATGGACACCAAGTGGGGGAAGCCATGGGGTGATGGTGGTCAGATGAGTTGGGAGATAGGTATTGACCTGTATATATGTATATGAATAAAATAGATAACTAATAATAACCTGCTGTATAGAAAAATAAATATAATTAAACTGCAAAATTTTTAGAAATGAAATTTAAGAATAAAACAGAAAAAAAGTTCTTCCCTTCACACAGATGTATTTCTATGAATGAATTATTTCCATGCTTATATCAATAAATACATAAAAGATGAATAACTTCTAACTTGAACCAAAAAAGAAAAAAAAATCCTGTACCCAGCAGTTATACAGAGGAAAACCCTATCAGGGCACTTGTTCCAGCGGTAAACAATTCTGAGATTGGTCAGAGGTGGGGAATCATCTCCCATACACCCAGCAGCCCGGCCCCACCACGCAAGGAGCGTCCTGATTGCAAAGCTGGGGGACAGTGCCGAGGCCTCTGTGAGTAAACGTGAGCTGAGCCCCAGGCCAGCTGCTGCTGAACTGTTCCCACCCTTCCCAGGTAAAACACCTGAATATGTACAAGGGCTTGAAAGCCTAGAGGAAGGGCCGTGGAGCCACACCAGCGACAGCACGCAGGCCAACTTGGTGCCTGCAGGCCAGCCAGGATGGTCCTGGCCCCGGGCGCTCTTCTGGAAGCTTTCCATTTCCCTGCCTGAGATACCACTCCTGTCCCGGCCCCCACTCTTTTTTTTCCTCCCTCACCTCAGCCCGGAGAGAAATTCCAGTGGAAATTATGGGTGACACATCCTCTTCTTTACAGGTGGCAACCTGGCAACTCCTGCAGAAATTCCAGCAGAGACCCACTCACACCGGGCCACCAACAAAGCCGTGGACCCTCACACCCTCCCACCAGCACAGCCCCGAGACTGCTGACGGGGCAGAGAATATGGAGTCAGGCACAGCTGCAGGGGCTATTGCTGCCTGGAGTGCTGTTTCTATTGAACTCAACCCAGGCACACCTGGGGAGGGCTTGCCGGCAGGGTCAGGCTGCCCAGGTCAGCTAATCCTCAGCCCTCAGGGAATCACATTGCAGAAAATGGACCTCGCTAAGACAGAATATTAGCCAAGGAAAAAAAGGACACAATGCCATTTGCAGCCCCGTAGATGAGTCTACAGGTAAGCACGGGACTTGTAGTAAGTCAGAAAGTGAAAGACACATATCGTAGGATATCACTTATAGGTGTTACCTAAAAACGGATACCAGGGCAGATATTTCCACGGAGAAGGGCAATCACAGATTCATTAAACAAACTTATGGTTCACCAATGGAAAGGTGTGAGGATTGGATTCATTACGATATTGGGGTTAAGAGACATATACAAACACAGGTGAAATATATAATCACCAAAGACCTACGGAATGCCAAGAGAAGACTACTCAACATTCTGTCATAACGTACATGGTAAAAGGGTCCCAGGAAGAACAGACATATGTATATGTGTAACAGAACCACATCTTGCACACCTACAACAAGCAAACGTTGTAATCAAACTTGCTGTAATAAAAAATTAAAAATTAAATTAAAAACACGAACAAGAAGTAGTGAGACAAACTTGAGGGGCTTTCTCCTGGCACATTCCATTCTAAATTCCAATCTAGAACAGGCTTCCATTGAGGCTCTGTTGCCCTGGTAACCAGATTTGCTAAGGGAGAACTGCTGCCACCTTGTGGCCATTTCGCACAACAGCAGCTTTAATCCCAGCGCTACTGGTCAGTGGATATTCCAAATCATTGCAGGCCTGTAAATGACACCTGCCCTGAAAACAAATCCTGGGGTCATATATCGACCAAAAAGTTCAAAAGACGTCCATATTTCAAAACGACAGTTTCAAGAGGCATATTTCACGCACATTAGTGTTCTGCTTCTTTTGCTTTCTTTCTTTTTTGGTTAAAAAAAACGGGAATGGAAAAAGGCAACCCTCAGAATGGGCGAAAACGTTCGCAAACGAATCAATGGACAAGGGTTTAATCTCCAATATATATAAACAGCTCACGCAGCTTAATATTAATAAAACAAACAACCCAATACAAAAATGGGCAGAAGATCTAAATAGACGTTTCTTCAAAGAAGTCACAGAGACGGCCAAGACGCACATGAAAAGATGCTCAACACCACTAATTATTAGAGAAATGCAAATCAAAACGACAATGAGGTATCACCTCACACCTGTTAGAATCGGCATCATCAGAAAATCTACAAACAACAAATTCTGGGGAGGGTGTGGACAAAAGGAACCCTCTTCCACTATTGGTGGGAAGGTAAATTGATACAGTCACTATGGAGAACAGTATGGAGTTTCCTTAAAGAAACTAGAAATAGAATTACCATAGGATCCAGCAATCCCACTTCTGGGCATATAGCCAGAGACAACCATAAATCAAAAACACACATTCACCACAATGTTCATTGCAGCACTATTTACAATAGCCAGGTAATGGAAGCAACCTAAATGCCCACAGACAGATGAATGGATAAAGATGTGGTACATACATAAAATGGGATATGACTCAGCCATGAAAAGGAATGAAACTGGGTTATTTGTAGAGAAGTCGGTGGATCTAGAGACTGTCATACAGAATGAAGTAAGTCAGAAAGAGCAAAACAAATATTCTGTATTAATGCATGTATGTGGAACCTAGATATATGGTACAGATGAACAGGTTTGCAGGGCAGAAATAGAGAAACAGAGGTAGAGAACAAACGTATGGACACCAAGTGGGGGAAGCCATGGGGTGATGGTGGTCAGATGAGTTGGGAGATAGGTATTGACCTGTATATATGTATATGAATAAAATAGATAACTAATAATAACCTGCTGTATCGAAAAATAAATATAATTAAACTGCAAAATTTTTAGAAATGAAATTTAAAAATAAAACAGAAAAAAGTTCTTCCCTTCACACAGATGTATTTCTATGAATGAATTATTTCCATGCTTATATCAATAAATACATAAAAGATGAATAAATTCTAACTTGAACCAAAAAAGAAAAAAAAAACCTGAACCCAGCAGTTATACAGAGGAAAACCCTATCAGGGCACTTGCTCCAGCGGTAAACAATTCTGACATTGGTCAGAGGTGGGGAATCATCTCCCATACAGCCAGCAGCCCGGCCCCCCCACGCAAGGAGCGTCGTCATTGCAAAGCTGGGGGACCGTGCCGAGGCCTCTGTGAGTAAACGTGAGCTGAGCCCCAGGCCAGCTGCTGCTGAACTGTTCCCACCCTTCCCAGGTAAAACACCTGAATATGTACAAGGGCTTGAAAGCCTAGAGGAAGGGCCGTGGAGCCACACCAGCGACAGCATGCAGGCCAACTTGGTGCCTGCAGGCCAGCCAGGATGGTCCTGGCCCCGGGCACTCTTCTAGAAGCTTTCCATTTCCCTGCCTGATATACCCCTCCAGTCCCGGCCATCATTCCTTTTTTTCCTTCCTCACCTCAGCCCGGAGAGAAATTCCAGTGGAAGTTATGGGTGACACATCCTCTTCTTTACAGGTGGCAGCCTGGCAACTCCTGCAGAAAGTCCAGCAGAGCCCCACTCACACCGGGCCACCAACAAAGCCGTGGACCCTCACACCCTCCCACCAGCACAGCCCCGAGACTGCTGACGGGGCAGAGAATATGGAATCAGGCACAGCTGCAGGGGCTATTGCTGCCTGGAGTGCTGTTTCTATCGACCTCAACCCAGGCACACCTGGGGAGGGCTTGCCGGGAGGGTCAGGCTGCCCAGGTCAGCTAATCCTCAGCCCTCAGGGAATCACATTGCAGAAAATGGACCTCGCTAAGACAGAATATTAGCCAAGGAAAAAAAGAGCACAATGCCATTTGCAGTCCCGTAGATGAGTCTACAGGTAATCACGTGACTTGTAGTAAGTCAGAAAGTGAAAGACACATATCGTAGGATATCACTTATAGGTGTTACCTAAAAACGGATACCAGGGCAGATATTTCCACGGAGAAGGGCAATCACAGATTCATTAAACAAACTTATGGTTCACCAATGGAAAGGTGTGAGGATTGGATTCATTACGATATTGGGGTTAAGAGACATATACAAACACAGGTGAAATATATAATCACCAAAGACCTACGGAATGCCAAGAGAAGACTACTCAACATTCTGTCATAACGTACATGGGAAAAGGGTCCCAGGAAGAACAGACATATGTATATGTGTAAAAGAACCACATCTTGCACACCTACAACAAGCAAACGTTGCAATCAAACTTGCTGTAATAAAAAATTAAAAATTAAATTAAAAACACGAACAAGAAGTAGTGAGACAAACTTGAGGGGCTTTCTCCTGGCACATTCCATTCTAAATTCCAATCTAGAACAGGCTTCCATTGAGGCTCTGTTGCCCTGGTAACCAGATTTGCTAAGGGAGAACTGCTGCCACCTTGTGGCCATTTCGCACAACAGCAGCTTTAATCCCAGCGCTACTGGTCAGTGGATATTCCAAATCATTGCAGGCCTGTAAATGACACCTGCCCTGAAAACAAATCCTGGGGTCATATATCGACCAAAAAGTTCAAAAGACGTCCATATTTCAAAACGACAGTTTCAAGAGGCATATTTCACGCACATTAGTGTTCTGCTTCTTTTGCTTTCTTTCTTTTTTGGTTAAAAAAAAACGGGAATGGAAAAAGGCAACCCTCAGAATGGGCGAAAACGTTCGCAAACGAATCAATGGACAAGGGTTTAATCTCCAATATATATAAACAGCTCACGCAGCTTAATATTAATAAAACAAACAACCCAATACAAAAATGGGCAGAAGATCTAAATAGACGTTTCTTCAAAGAAGTCACAGAGACGGCCAAGACGCACATGAAAAGCTGCTCAACACCACTAATTATTAGAGAAATGCAAATCAAAACGACAATGAGGTATCACCTCACACCTGTTAGAATCGGCATCATCAGAAAATCTACAAACAACAAATTCTGGGGAGGGTGTGGACAAAAGGAACCCTCTTCCACTATTGGTGGGAAGGTAAATTGATACAGTCACTATGGAGAACAGTATGGAGTTTCCTTAAAGAAACTAGAAATAGAATTACCATAGGATCCAGCAATCCCACTTCTGGGCATATAGCCAGAGAAAACCATAAATCAAAAACACACATTCACCACAATGTTCATTGCAGCACTATTTACAATAGCCAGGTAATGGAAGCAACCTAAATGCCCACAGACAGATGAATGGATAAAGATGTGGTACATACATAAAATGGGATATGACTCAGCCATGAAAAGGAATGAAACTGGGTTATTTGTAGAGAAGTCGGTGGATCTAGAGACTGTCATACAGAATGAAGTAAGTCAGAAAGAGCAAAACAAATATTCTGTATTAATGCATGTATGTGGAACCTAGATATATGGTACAGATGAACAGGTTTGCAGGGCAGAAATAGAGAAACAGAGGTAGAGAACAAACGTATGGACACCAAGTGGGGGAAGCCATGGGGTGATGGTGGTCAGATGAGTTGGGAGATAGGTATTGACCTGTATATATGTATATGAATAAAATAGATAACTAATAATAACCTGCTGTATAGAAAAATAAATATAATTAAACTGCAAAATTTTTAGAAATGAAATTTAAGAATAAAACAGAAAAAAAGTTCTTCCCTTCACACAGATGTATTTCTATGAATGAATTATTTCCATGCTTATATCAATTAATACATAAAAGATGAATAACTTCTAACTTGAACCAAAAAAGAAAAAAAAACCTGAACCCAGCAGTTATACAGAGGAAAACCCTATCAGGGCACTTGTTCCAGTGGTAAACAATTTTGACATTGGTCAGAGGTGGGGAATCATCTCCCATACAGCCAGCAGCCCGGCCCCCCCACGCAAGGAGCGTCCTGATTGCAAAGCTGGGGGACCGTGCCGAGGCCTCTGTGAGTAAACGTGAGCTGAGCCCCAGGCCAGCTGCTGCTGAACTGTTCCCACCCTTCCCAGGTAAAACACCTGAATATGTACAATGGCTTGAAAGCCTAGAGGAAGGGCCGTGGAGCCACACCAGCGACAGCATGCAGGCCAACTTGGTGCCTGCAGGCCAGCCAGGATGGTCCTGGCCCCGGGCACTCTTCTAGAAGCTTTCCATTTCCCTGCCTGATATACCCCTCCTGTCCCGGCCATCATTCCTTTTTTTCCTTCCTCACCTCAGCCCGGAGAGAAATTCCAGTGGAAGTTATGGGTGACACATCCTCTTCTTTACAGGTGGCAGCCTGGCAACTCCTGCAGAAAGTCCAGCAGAGCCCCACTCACACCGGGCCACCAACAAAGCCGTGGACCCTCACACCCTCCCACCAGCACAGCCCCGAGACTGCTGACGGGGCAGAGAATATGGAATCAGGCACAGCTGCAGGGGCTATTGCTGCCTGGAGTGCTGTTTCTATCGACCTCAACCCAGGCACACCTGGGGAGGGCTTGCCGGGAGGGTCAGGCTGCCCAGGTCAGCTAATCCTCAGCCCTCAGGGAATCACATTGCAGAAAATGGACCTCGCTAAGACAGAATATTAGCCAAGGAAAAAAAGGGCACAATGCCATTTGCAGCCCCGTAGATGAGTCTACAGGTAAGCACGTGACTTGTAGTAAGTCAGAAAGTGAAAGACACATATCATAGGATATCACTTATAGGTGTTACCTAAAAACGGATACCAGGGCAGATATTTCCACGGAGAAGGGCAATCACAGATTCATTAAACAAACTTATGGTTCACCAATGGAAAGGTGTGAGGATTGGATTCATTACGATATTGGGGTTAAGAGACATATACAAACACAGGTGAAATATATAATCACCAAAGACCTACGGAATGCCAAGAGAAGACTACTCAACATTCTGTCATAACGTACATGGTAAAAGGGTCCCAGGAAGAACAGACATATGTATATGTGTAACAGAACCACATCTTGCACACCTACAACAAGCAAACGTTGTAATCAAACTTGCTGTAATAAAAAATTAAAAATTAAATTAAAAACACGAACAAGAAGTAGTGAGACAAACTTGAGGGGCTTTCTCCTGGCACATTCCATTCTAAATTCCAATCTAGAACAGGCTTCCATTGAGGCTCTGTTGCCCTGGTAACCAGATTTGCTAAGGGAGAACTGCTGCCACCTTGTGGCCATTTCGCACAACAGCAGCTTTAATCCCAGCGCTACTGGTCAGTGGATATTCCAAATCATTGCAGGCCTGTAAATGACACCTGCCCTGAAAACAAATCCTGGGGTCATATATCGACCAAAAAGTTCAAAAGACGTCCATATTTCAAAACGACAGTTTCAAGAGACATATTTCACGCACATTAGTGTTCTGCTTCTTTTGCTTTCTTTCTTTTTTGGTTAAAAAAAACGGGAATGGAAAAAGGCAACCCTCAGAATGGGCGAAAACGTTCGCAAACGAATCAATGGGCAAGGGTTTAATCTCCAATATATATAAACAGCTCACGCAGCTTAATATTAATAAAACAAACAACCCAATACAAAAATGGGCAGAAGATCTAAATAGACGTTTCTTCAAAGAAGTCACAGAGACGGCCAAGACGCACATGAAAAGATGCTCAACACCACTAATTATTAGAGAAATGCAAATCAAAACGACAATGAGGTATCACCTCACACCTGTTAGAATTGGCATCATCAGAAAATCTACAAACAACAAATTCTGGGGAGGGTGTGGACAAAAGGAACCCTCTTCCACTATTGGTGGGAAGGTAAATTGATACAGTCACTATGGAGAACAGTATGGAGTTTCCTTAAAGAAACTAGAAATAGAATTACCATAGGATCCAGCAATCCCACTTCTGGGCATATAGCCAGAGAAAACCATAAATCAAAAACACACATTCACCACAATGTTCATTGCAGCACTATTTACAATAGCCAGGTAATGGAAGCAACCTAAATGCCCACAGACAGATGAATGGATAAAGATGTGGTACATACATAAACTGGGATATGACTCAGCCATGAAAAGGAATGAAACTGGGTTATTTGTAGAGAAATCGGTGGATCTAGAGACTGTCATACAGAATGAAGTAAGTCAGAAAGAGCAAAACAAATATTCTGTATTAATGCATGTATGTGGAACCTAGATATATGGTACAGATGAACAGGTTTGCAGGGCAGAAATAGAGAAACAGAGGTAGAGAACAAACGTATGGACACCAAGTGGGGGAAGCCATGGGGTGATGGTGGTCAGATGAGTTGGGAGATAGGTATTGACCTGTATATATGTATATGAATAAAATAGATAACTAATAATAACCTGCTGTATCGAAAAATAAATATAATTAAACTGCAAAATTTTTAGAAATGAAATTTAAAAATAAAACAGAAAAAAGTTCTTCCCTTCACACAGATGTATTTCTATGAATGAATTATTTCCATGCTTATATCAATAAATACATAAAAGATGAATAAATTCTAACTTGAACAAAAAAAGAAAAAAAAAACCTGAACCCAGCAGTTATACAGAGGAAAACCCTATCAGGGCACTTGCTCCAGCGGTAAACAATTCTGACATTGGTCAGAGGTGGGGAATCATCTCCCATACAGCCAGCAGCCCGGCCCCCCCACGCAAGGAGCGTCGTCATTGCAAAGCTGGGGGACCGTGCCGAGGCCTCTGTGAGTAAACGTGAGCTGAGCCCCAGGCCAGCTGCTGCTGAACTGTTCCCACCCTTCCCAGGTAAAACACCTGAATATGTACAAGGGCTTGAAAGCCTAGAGGAAGGGCCGTGGAGCCACACCAGCGACAGCATGCAGGCCAACTTGGTGCCTGCAGGCCAGCCAGGATGGTCCTGGCCCCGGGCACTCTTCTAGAAGCTTTCCATTTCCCTGCCTGATATACCCCTCCTGTCCCGGCCATCATTCCTTTTTTTCCTTCCTCACCTCAGCCCGGAGAGAAATTCCAGTGGAAGTTATGGGTGACACATCCTCTTCTTTACAGGTGGCAGCCTGGCAACTCCTGCAGAAAGTCCAGCAGAGCCCCACTCACACCGGGCCACCAACAAAGCCGTGGACCCTCACACCCTCCCACCAGCACAGCCCCGAGACTGCTGACGGGGCAGAGAATATGGAATCAGGCACAGCTGCAGGGGCTATTGCTGCCTGGAGTGCTGTTTCTATCGACCTCAACCCAGGCACACCTGGGGAGGGCTTGCCGGGAGGGTCAGGCTGCCCAGGTCAGCTAATCCTCAGCCCTCAGGGAATCACATTGCAGAAAATGGACCTCGCTAAGACAGAATATTAGCCAAGGAAAAAAAGAGCACAATGCCATTTGCAGCCCCGTAGATGAGTCTACAGGTAAGCACGTGACTTGTAGTAAGTCAGAAAGTGAAAGACACATATCGTAGGATATCACTTATAGGTGTTACCTAAAAACGGATACCAGGGCAGATATTTCCACGGAGAAGGGCAATCACAGATTCATTAAACAAACTTATGGTTCACCAATGGAAAGGTGTGAGGATTGGATTCATTACGATATTGGGGTTAAGAGACATATACAAACACAGGTGAAATATATAATCACCAAAGACCTACGGAATGCCAAGAGAAGACTACTCAACATTCTGTCATAACGTACATGGGAAAAGGGTCCCAGGAAGAACAGACATATGTATATGTGTAAAAGAACCACATCTTGCACACCTACAACAAGCAAACGTTGTAATCAAACTTGCTGTAATAAAAAATTAAAAATTAAATTAAAAACACGAACAAGAAGTAGTGAGACAAACTTGAGGGGCTTTCTCCTGGCACATTCCATTCTAAATTCCAATCTAGAACAGGCTTCCATTGAGGCTCTGTTGCCCTGGTAACCAGATTTGCTAAGGGAGAACTTCTGCCACCTTGTGGCCATTTCGCACAACAGCAGCTTTAATCCCAGCGCTAATGGTCAGTGGATATTCCAAATCATTGCAGGCCTGTAAATGACACCTGCCCTGAAAACAAATCCTGGGGTCATATATCGACCAAAAAGTTCAAAAGACGTCCATATTTCAAAACGACAGTTTCAAGAGGCATATTTCACGCACATTAGTGTTCTGCTTCTTTTGCTTTCTTTCTTTTTTGGTTAAAAAAAACGGGAATGGAAAAAGGCAACCCTCAGAATGGGCGAAAACGTTCGCAAACGAATCAATGGACAAGGGTTTAATCTCCAATATATATAAACAGCTCACGCAGCTTAATATTAATAAAACAAACAACCCAATACAAAAATGGGCAGAAGATCTAAATAGACGTTTCTTCAAAGAAGTCACAGAGACGGCCAAGACGCACATGAAAAGATGCTCAACACCACTAATTATTAGAGAAATGCAAATCAAAACGACAATGAGGTATCACCTCACACCTGTTAGAATCGGCATCATCAGAAAATCTACAAACAACAAATTCTGGGGAGGGTGTGGACAAAAGGAACCCTCTTCCACTATTGGTGGGAAGGTAAATTGATACAGTCACTATGGAGAACAGTATGGAGTTTCCTTAAAGAAACTAGAAATAGAATTACCATAGGATCCAGCAATTCCACTTCTGGGCATATACACAGAGACAACCATAAATCAAAAACACACATTCACCACAATGTTCATTGCAGCACTATTTACAATAGCCAGGTAATGGAAGCAACCTAAATGCCCACAGACAGATGAATGGATAAAGATGTGGTACATACATAAAATGGGATATGACTCAGCCATGAAAAGGAATGAAACTGGGTTATTTGTAGAGAAGTCGGTGGATCTAGAGACTGTCATACAGAATGAAGTAAGTCAGAAAGAGCAAAACAAATATTCTGTATTAATGCATGTATGTGGAACCTAGATATATGGTACAGATGAACAGGTTTGCAGGGCAGAAATAGAGAAACAGAGGTAGAGAACAAACGTATGGACACCAAGTGGGGGAAGCCATGGGGTGATGGTGGTCAGATGAGTTGGGAGATAGGTATTGACCTGTATATATGTATATGAATAAAATAGATAACTAATAATAACCTGCTGTTTGGAAAAATAAATATAATTAAACTTCAAAATTTTTAGAAATGAAATTTAAAAATAAAACAGAAAAAAGTTCTTCCCTTCACACAGATGTATTTCTATGAATGAATTATTTCCATGCTTATATCAATAAATACATAAAAGATGAATAAATTCTAACTTGAACCAAAAAAGAAAAAAAAAACCTGAACCCAGTAGTTATACAGAGGAAAACCCTATCAGGGCACTTGCTCCAGCGGTAAACAATTCTGACATTGGTCAGAGGTGGGGAATCATCTCCCATACAGCCAGCAGCCCGGCCCCCCCACGCAAGGAGCATCCTCATTGCAAAGCTGGGGGACCGTGCCGAGGCCTCTGTGAGTAAACGTGAGCTGAGCCCCAGGCCAGCTGCTGCTGAACTGTTCCCACCCTTCCCAGGTAAAACACCTGAATATGTACAAGGGCTTGAAAGCCTAGAGGAAGGGCCGTGGAGCCACACCAGCGACAGCATGCAGGCCAACTTGGTGCCTGCAGGCCAGCCAGGATGGTCCTGGCCCCGGGCGCTCTTCTGGAAGCTTTCCATTTCCCTGACTGAGATACCACTCCTGTCCCGGCCCCCACTCCTTTTTTTCCTCCCTCATCTCAGCCCGGAGAGAAATTCCAGTGGAAGTTATGGGTGACACATCCTCTTCTTTACAGGTGGCAACCTGGCAACTCCTGCAGAAATTCCAGCAGAGACCCACTCACACCGGGCCACCAACAAAGCCGTGGACCCTCACACCCTCCCACCAGCACAGCCCCGAGACTGCTGACGGGGCAGAGAATATGGAGTCAGGCACAGCTGCAGGGGCTATTGCTGCCTGGAGTGCTGTTTCTATTGAACTCAACCCAGGCACACCTGGGGAGGGCTTGCCGGCAGGGTCAGGCTGCCCAGGTCAGCTAATCCTCAGCCCTCAGGGAATCACATTGCAGAAAATGGACCTCGCTAAGACAGAATATTAGCCAAGGAGAAAAAGAGCACAATGCCATTTGCAGCCCCGTAGATGAGTCTACAGGTAAGCACGTGACTTGTAGTAAGTCAGAAAGTGAAAGACACATATCGTAGGATATCACTTATAGGTGTTACCTAAAAACGGATACCAGGGCAGATATTTCCACGGAGAAGGGCAATCACAGATTCATTAAACAAACTTATGGTTCACCAATGGAAAGGTGTGAGGATTGGATTCATTACGATATTGGGGTTAAGAGACATATACAAACACAGGTGAAATATATAATCACCAAAGACCTACGGAATGCCAAGAGAAGACTACTCAACATTCTGTCATAACGTACATGGCAAAAGGGTCCCAGGAAGAACAGACATATGTATATGTGTAAAAGAACAACATCTTGCACACCTACAACAAGCAAACGTTGTAATCAAACTTGCTGTAATAAAAAATTAAAAATTAAATTAAAAACACGAACAAGAAGTAGTGAGACAAACTTGAGGGGCTTTCTCCTGGCACATTCCATTCTAAATTCCAATCTAGAACAGGCTTCCATTGAGGCTCTGTTGCCCTGGTAACCAGATTTGCTAAGGGAGAACTGCTGCCACCTTGTGGCCGTTTCACACAACAGCAGCTTTAATCCCAGCGCTACTGGTCAGTGGATATTCCAAATCATTGCAGGCCTGTAAATGACACCTGCCCTGAAAACAAATCATGGGGTCATATATCGACCAAAAAGTTCAAAAGACGTCCATATTTCAAAACGACAGTTTCAAGAGGCATATTTCACGCACATTAGTGTTCTGCTTCTTTTGCTTTCTTTCTTTTTTGGTTAAAAAAAAAGGGAATGGAAAAAGGCAACCCTCAGAATGGGCGAAAACGTTCGCAAACGAATCAATGGACAAGGGTTTAATCTCCAATATATATAAACAGCTCACGCAGCTTAATATTAATAAAACAAACAACCCAATACAAAAATGGGCAGAAGATCTAAATAGACGTTTCTTCAAAGAAGTCACAGAGATGGCCAAGACGCACATGAAAAGATGCTCAACACCACTAATTATTAGAGAAATGCAAATCAAAATGACAATGAGGTATCACCTCACACCTGTTAGAATCGGCAGCATCAGAAAATCTACAAACAACAAATTCTGGGGAGGGTGTGGACAAAAGGAACCCTCTTCCACTATTAGTGGGAAGGTAAATTGATACAGTCACTATGGAGAACAGTATGGAGTTTCCTTAAAGAAACTAGGAATAGAATTACCATAGGATCCAGCAATCCCACTTCTGGGCATATACCCAGAGACAACCATAAATCAAAAACACATATTCACCACAATGTTCATTGCAGCACTATTTACAATAGCCAGGTAATGGAAGCAACCTAAATGCCCACAGACAGACGAATGGATAAAGATGTGGTACATACATAAAATGGGATATGACTCAGCCATGAAAAGGAATGAAACTGGGTTATTTGTAGAGAAGTCGGTGGATCTAGAGACTGTCATACAGAATGAAGTAAGTCAGAAAGAGCAAAACAAATATTCTGTATTAATGCATGTATGTAGAACCTAGATATATGGTACAGATGAACAGGTTTGCAGGGCAGAAATAGAGAAACAGAGGTAGAGAACAAACGTATGGACACCAAGTGGGGGAAGCCATGGGGTGTTGGTGGTCAGATGAGTTGGGAGATAGGTATTGACCTGTATATATGTATATGAATAAAATAGATAACTAATAATAACCTGCTGTATAGAAAAATAAATATGATTAAACTGCAAAAGTTTTAGAAATGAAATTTAAAAATAAAACAGAAAAAAAGTTCTTCCCTTCACACAGATGTATTTCTATGAATAAATTATTTCCATGCTTATATCAATAAATACATAAAAGATGAATAACTTCTAACTTGAATCAAAAAAGAAAAAAAAATCCTGTACCCAGCAGTTATACAGAGGAAAACCCTATCAGGGCACTTGTTCTAGCGGTAAACAATTCTGAGATTGGTCAGAGGTGGGGAATCATCTCCCATACAGCCAGCAGCCCGGCCCCCCCACGCAAGGAGCGTCCTGATTGCAAAGCTGGGGGACAGTGCCGAGGCCTCTGTGAGTAAACGTGAGCTGAACCCCAGGCCAGCTGCTGCTGAACTTTTCCCACCCTTCCCAGGTAAAACACCTGAATTTGTACAAGGGCTTGAAAGCCTAGAGAAAGGGCCGTGGAGCCACACCAGCGACAGCACGCAGGCCAACTTGGTGCCTGCAGGCCAGCCAGGATGGTCCTGGCCCCGGGCGCTCTTCTGGAAGCTTTCCATTTCCCTGCCTGAGATACCACTCCTGTCCCGGCCCCCACTCCTTTTTTTCCTCCCTCACCTCAGCCCGGAGAGAAATTCCAGTGGAAGTTATGGGTGACACATCCTCTTCTTTACAGGTGGCAACCTGGCAACTCCTGCAGAAATTCCAGCAGAGACCCACTCACACCGGGCCACCAACAAAGCCGTGGACCCTCACACCCTCCCACCAGCACAGCCCCGAGACTGCTGACGGGGCAGAGAATATGGAGTCAGGCACAGCTGCAGGGGCTATTGCTGCCTGGAGTGCTGTTTCTATTGAACTCAACCCACGCACACCTGGGGAGGGCTTGCCGGCAGGGTCAGGCTGCCCAGGTCAGCTAATCCTCAGCCCTCAGGGAATCACATTGCAGAAAATGGACCTCGCTAAGACAGAATATTAGCCAAGGAGAAAAAGAGCACAATGCCATTTGCAGCCCCGTAGATGAGTCTACAGGTAATCACGTGACTTGTAGTAAGTCAGAAAGTGAAAGACACATATCGTAGGATATCACTTATAGGTGTTACCTAAAAACGGATACCAGGGCAGATATTTCCACGGAGAAGGGCAATCACAGATTCATTAAACAAACTTATGGTTCACCAATGGAAAGGTGTGAGGATTGGATTCATTACGATATTGGGGTTAAGAGACATATACAAACACAGGTGAAATATATAATCACCAAAGACCTACGGAATGCCAAGAGAAGACTACTCAACATTCTGTCATAACGTACATGGGAAAAGGGTCCCAGGAAGAACAGACATATGTATATGTTTAAAAGAACCACATCTTGCACACCTACAACAAGCAAACGTTGTAATCAAACTTGCTGTAATAAAAAATTAAAAATTAAATTAAAAACACAAACAAGAAGTAGTGAGACAAACTTGAGGGGCTTTCTCCTGGCACATTCCATTCTAAATTCCAATCTAGAACAGGCTTCCATTGAGGCTCTGTTGCCATGGTAACCAGATTTGCTAAGGGAGAACTGCTGCCACCTTGTGGCCGTTTCACACAACAGCAGCTTTAATCCCAGCGCTAATGGTCAGTGGATATTCCAAATCATTGCAGGCCTGTAAATGACACCTGCCCTGAAAACAAATCGTGGGGTCATATATCGACCAAAAAGTTCAAAAGACGTCCATATTTCAAAACGACAGTTTCAAGAGGCATATTTCACGCACATTAGTGTTCTGCTTCTTTTGCTTTCTTTCTTTTTTGGTTAAAAAAAAACGGGCATGGAAAAAGGCAACCCTCAGAATGGGCGAAAACGTTCGCAAACGAATCAATGGACAAGGGTTTAATCTCCAATATATATAAACAGCTCACGCAGCTTAATATTAATAAAACAAACAACCCAATACAAAAATGGGCAGAAGATCTAAATAGACGTTTCTTCAAAGAAGTCACAGAGACGGCCAAGACGCACATGAAAAGCTGCTCAACACCACTAATTATTAGAGAAATGCAAATCAAAATGACAATGAGGTATCACCTCACACCTGTTAGAATCGGCAGCATCAGAAAATCTACAAACAACAAATTCTGGGGAGGGTGTGGACAAAAGGAACCCTCTTCCACTATTAGTGGGAAGGTAAATTGATACAGTCACTATGGAGAACAGTATGGAGTTTCCTTAAAGAAACTAGGAATAGAATTACCATAGGATCCAGCAATCCCACTTCTGGGCATATACCCAGAGACAACCATAAATCAAAAACACACATTCACCACAATGTTCATTGCAGCACTATTTACAATAGCCAGGTAATGGAAGCAACCTAAATGCCCACAGACAGACGAATGGATAAAGATGTGGTACATACATAAAATGGGATATGACTCAGCCATGAAAAGGAATGAAACTGGGTTATTTGTAGAGAAGTCGGTGGATCTAGAGACTGTCATACAGAATGAAGTAAGTCAGAAAGAGCAAAACAAATATTCTGTATTAATGCATGTATGTAGAACCTAGATATATGGTACAGATGAACAGGTTTGCAGGGCAGAAATAGAGAAACAGAGGTAGAGAACAAACGTATGGACACCAAGTGGGGGAAGCCATGGGGTGTTGGTGGTCAGATGAGTTGGGAGATAGGTATTGACCTGTATATATGTATATGAATAAAATAGATAACTAATAATAACCTGCTGTATAGAAAAATAAATATGATTAAACTGCAAAAGTTTTAGAAATGAAATTTAAAAATAAAACAGAAAAAAAGTTCTTCCCTTCACACAGATGTATTTCTATGAATAAATTATTTCCATGCTTATATCAATAAATACATAAAAGATGAATAACTTCTAACTTGAATCAAAAAAGAAAAAAAAAATCCTGTACCCAGCAGTTATACAGAGGAAAACCCTATCAGGGCACTTGTTCTAGCGGTAAACAATTCTGAGATTGGTCAGAGGTGGGGAATCATCTCCCATACAGCCAGCAGCCCGGCCCCCCCACGCAAGGAGCGTCCTGACTGCAAAGCTGGGGGACAGTGCCGAGGCCTCTGTGAGTAAACGTGAGCTGAACCCCAGGCCAGCTGCTGCTGAACTGTTCCCACCCTTCCCAGGTAAAACACCTGAATATGTACAAGGGCTTGAAAGCCTAGAGAAAGGGCCGTGGAGCCACACCAGCGACAGCACGCAGGCCAACTTGTTGCCTGCAGGCCAGCCAGGATGGTCCTGGCCCCGGGCGCTCTTCTGGAAGCTTTCCATTTCCCTGCCTGAGATACCACTCCTGTCCCGGCCCCCACTCTTTATTTTCCTCCCTCACCTCAGCCCGGAGAGAAATTCCAGTGGAAATTATGGGTGACACATCCTCTTCTTTACAGGTGGCAACCTGGCAACTCCTGCAGAAATTCCAGCAGAGCCCCACTCACACCGGGCCACCAACAAAGCCGTGGACCCTCACACCCTCCCACCAGCACAGCCCCGAGACTGCTGACGGGGCAGAGAATATGGAGTCAGGCACAGCTGCAGGGGCTATTGCTGCCTGGAGTGCTGTTTCTATTGAACTCAACCCAGGCACACCTGGGGAGGGCTTGCCGGCAGGGTCAGGCTGCCCAGGTCAGCTAATCCTCAGCCCTCAGGGAATCACATTGCAGAAAATGGACCTCGCTAAGACAGAATATTAGCCAAGGAAAAAAAGGGCACAATGCCATTTGCAGCCCCGTAGATGAGTCTACAGGTAAGCACGTGACTTGTAGTAAGTCAGAAAGTGAAAGACACATATCGTAGGATATCACTTATAGGTGTTACCTAAAAACGGATACCAGGGCAGATATTTCCACGGAGAAGGGCAATCACAGATTCATTAAACAAACTTATGGTTCACCAATGGAAAGGTGTGAGGATTGGATTCATTACGATATTGGGGTTAAGAGACATATACAAACACAGGTGAAATATATAATCACCAAAGACCTACGGAATGCCAAGAGAAGACTACTCAACATTCTGTCATAATGTACATGGGAAAAGGGTTCCAGGAAGAACAGACATATGTATATGTGTAACAGAACCACATCTTGCACACCTACAACAAGCAAACGTTGTAATCAAACTTGCTGTAATAAAAAATTAAAAATTAAATTAAAAACACGAACAAGAAGTAGTGAGACAAACTTGAGGGGCTTTCTCCTGGCACATTCCATTCTAAATTCCAATCTAGAACAGGCTTCCATTGAGGCTCTGTTGCCCTAGTAACCAGATTTGCTAAGGGAGAACTGCTGCCACCTTGTGGCCATTTCACACAACAGCAGCTTTAATCCCAGCGCTAATGGTCAGTGGATATTCCAAATCATTGCAGGCCTGTAAATGACACCTGCCCTGAAAACAAATCCTGGGGTCATATATCGACCAAAAAGTTCAAAAGACGTCCATATTTCAAAACGACAGTTTCAATAGGCATATTTCACGCACATTAGTGTTCTGCTTCTTTTGCTTTCTTTCTTTTTTGGTTAAAAAAAAACGGGAATGGAAAAAGGCAACCCTCAGAATGGGCCAAAACGTTCACAAACGAATCACTGGACAAGGGTTTAATCTCCAATATATATAAACAGCTCACGCAGCTTAATATTAATAAAACAAACAACCCAATACAAAAATGGGCAGAAGATCTAAATAGACGTTTCTTCAAAGAAGTCACAGAGACGGCCAAGACGCACATGAAAAGATGCTCAACACCACTAATTATTAGAGAAATGCAAATCAAAACGACAATGAGGTATCACCTCACACCTGTTAGAATCGGCAGCATCAGAAAATCTACAAACAACAAATTCTGGGGAGGGTGTGGACAAAAGGAACCCTCTTCCACTATTAGTGGGAAGGTAAATTGATACAGTCACTATGGAGAACAGTATGGAGTTTCCTTAAAGAAACTAGGAATAGAATTACCATAGGATCCAGCAATCCCACTTCTGGGCATATACCCAGAGACAACCATAAATCAAAAACACACATTCACCACAATGTTCATTGCAGCACTATTTACAATAGCCAGGTAATGGAAGCAACCTAAATGCCCACAGACAGACGAATGGATAAAGATGTGGTACATACATAAAATGGGATATGACTCAGCCATGAAAAGGAATGAAACTGGGTTATTTGTAGAGAAGTCGGTGGATCTAGAGACTGTCATACAGAATGAAGTAAGTCAGAAAGAGCAAAACAAATATTCTGTATTAATCCATGTATGTAGAACCTAGATATATGGTACAGATGAACAGGTTTGCAGGGCAGAAATAGAGAAACAGAGGTAGAGAACAAACGTATGGACACCAAGTGGGGGAAGCCATGGGGTGTTGGTGGTCAGATGAGTTGGGAGATAGGTATTGACCTGTATATATGTATATGAATAAAATAGATAACTAATAATAACCTGCTGTATAGAAAAATAAATATGATTAAACTGCAAAAGTTTTAGAAATGAAATTTAAAAATAAAACAGAAAAAAAGTTCTTCCCTTCACACAGATGTATTTCTATGAATAAATTATTTCCATGCTTATATCAATAAATACATAAAAGATGAATAACTTCTAACTTGAATCAAAAAAGAAAAAAAAAATCCTGTACCCAGCAGTTATACAGAGGAAAACCCTATCAGGGCACTTGTTCTAGCGGTAAACAATTCTGAGATTGGTCAGAGGTGGGGAATCATCTCCCATACAGCCAGCAGCCCGGCCCCCCCACGCAAGGAGCGTCCTGATTGCAAAGCTGGGGGACAGTGCCGAGGCCTCTGTGAGTAAACGTGAGCTGAACCCCAGGCCAGCTGCTGCTGAACTTTTCCCACCCTTCCCAGGTAAAACACCTGAATTTGTACAAGGGCTTGAAAGCCTAGAGAAAGGGCCGTGGAGCCACACCAGCGACAGCACGCAGGCCAACTTGGTGCCTGCAGGCCAGCCAGGATGGTCCTGGCCCCGGGCGCTCTTCTGGAAGCTTTCCATTTCCCTGCCTGAGATACCACTCCTGTCCCGGCCCCCACTCCTTTTTTTCCTCCCTCACCTCAGCCCGGAGAGAAATTCCAGTGGAAGTTATGGGTGACACATCCTCTTCTTTACAGGTGGCAACCTGGCAACTACTGCAGAAATTCCAGCAGAGACCCACTCACACCGGGCCACCAACAAAGCCGTGGACCCTCACACCCTCCCACCAGCACAGCCCCGAGACTGCTGACGGGGCAGAGAATATGGAGTCAGGCACAGCTGCAGGGGCTATTGCTGCCTGGAGTGCTGTTTCTATTGAACTCAACCCACGCACACCTGGGGAGGGCTTGCCGGCAGGGTCAGGCTGCCCAGGTCAGCTAATCCTCAGCCCTCAGGGAATCACATTGCAGAAAATGGACCTCGCTAAGACAGAATATTAGCCAAGGAGAAAAAGAGCACAATGCCATTTGCAGCCCCGTAGATGAGTCTACAGGTAATCACGTGACTTGTAGTAAGTCAGAAAGTGAAAGACACATATCGTAGGATATCACTTATAGGTGTTACCTAAAAACGGATACCAGGGCAGATATTTCCACGGAGAAGGGCAATCACAGATTCATTAAACAAACTTATGGTTCACCAATGGAAAGGTGTGAGGATTGGATTCATTACGATATTGGGGTTAAGAGACATATACAAACACAGGTGAAATATATAATCACCAAAGACCTACGGAATGCCAAGAGAAGACTACTCAACATTCTGTCATAACGTACATGGGAAAAGGGTCCCAGGAAGAACAGACATATGTATATGTTTAAAAGAACCACATCTTGCACACCTACAACAAGCAAACGTTGTAATCAAACTTGCTGTAATAAAAAATTAAAAATTAAATTAAAAACACGAACAAGAAGTAGTGAGACAAACTTGAGGGGCTTTCTCCTGGCACATTCCATTCTAAATTCCAATCTAGAACAGGCTTCCATTGAGGCTCTGTTGCCATGGTAACCAGATTTGCTAAGGGAGAACTGCTGCCACCTTGTGGCCGTTTCACACAACAGCAGCTTTAATCCCAGCGCTAATGGTCAGTGGATATTCCAAATCATTGCTGGCCTGTAAATGACACCTGCCCTGAAAACAAATCCTGGGGTCATATATCGACCAAAAAGTTCAAAAGACGTCCATATTTCAAAACGACAGTTTCAAGAGGCATATTTCACGCACATTAGTGTTCTGCTTCTTTTGCTTTCTTTCTTTTTTGGTTAAAAAAAAACGGGAATGGAAAAAGGCAACCCTCAGAATGGGCGAAAACGTTCGCAAACGAATCAATGGACAAGGGTTTAATCTCCAATATATATAAACAGCTCACGCAGCTTAATATTAATAAAACAAACAACCCAATACAAAAATGGGCAGAAGATCTAAATAGACGTTTCTTCAAAGAAGTCACAGAGACGGCCAAGACGCACATGAAAAGATGCTCAACACCACTAATTATTAGAGAAATGCAAATCAAAATGACAATGAGGTATCACCTCACACCTGTTAGAATCGGCAGCATCAGAAAATCTACAAACAACAAATTCTGGGGAGGGTGTGGACAAAAGGAACCCTCTTCCACTATTAGTGGGAAGGTAAATTGATACAGTCACTATGGAGAACAGTATGGAGTTTCCTTAAAGAAACTAGGAATAGAATTACCATAGGATCCAGCAATCCCACTTCTGGGCATATACCCAGAGACAACCATAAATCAAAAACACACATTCACCACAATGTTCATTGCAGCACTATTTACAATAGCCAGGTAATGGAAGCAACCTAAATGCCCACAGACAGACGAATGGATAAAGATGTGGTACATACATAAAATGGGATATGACTCAGCCATGAAAAGGAATGAAACTGGGTTATTTGTAGAGAAGTCGGTGGATCTAGAGACTGTCATACAGAATGAAGTAAGTCAGAAAGAGCAAAACAAATATTCTGTATTAATGCATGTATGTAGAACCTAGATATATGGTACAGATGAACAGGTTTGCAGGGCAGAAATAGAGAAACAGAGGTAGAGAACAAACGTATGGACACCAAGTGGGGGAAGCCATGGGGTGTTGGTGGTCAGATGAGTTGGGAGATAGGTATTGACCTGTATATATGTATATGAATAAAATAGATAACTAATAATAACCTGCTGTATAGAAAAATAAATATGATTAAACTGCAAAAGTTTTAGAAATGAAATTTAAAAATAAAACAGAAAAAAAGTTCTTCCCTTCACACAGATGTATTTCTATGAATAAATTATTTCCATGCTTATATCAATAAATACATAAAAGATGAATAACTTCTAACTTGAATCAAAAAAGAAAAAAAAAATCCTGTACCCAGCAGTTATACAGAGGAAAACCCTATCAGGGCACTTGTTCCAGCGGTAAACAATTCTGAGATTGGTCAGAGGTGGGGAATCATCTCCCATACAGCCAGCAGCCCGGCCCCCCCACGCAAGGAGCGTCCTGACTGCAAAGCTGGGGGACAGTGCCGAGGCCTCTGTGAGTAAACGTGAGCTGAACCCCAGGCCAGCTGCTGCTGAACTGTTCCCACCCTTCCCAGGTAAAACACCTGAATATGTACAAGGGCTTGAAAGCCTAGAGAAAGGGCCGTGGAGCCACACCAGCGACAGCACGCAGGCCAACTTGTTGCCTGCAGGCCAGCCAGGATGGTCCTGGCCCCGGGCGCTCTTCTGGAAGCTTTCCATTTCCCTGCCTGAGATACCACTCCTGTCCCGGCCCCCACTCTTTATTTTCCTCCCTCACCTCAGCCCGGAGAGAAATTCCAGTGGAAATTATGGGTGACACATCCTCTTCTTTACAGGTGGCAACCTGGCAACTCCTGCAGAAATTCCAGCAGAGCCCCACTCACACCGGGCCACCAACAAAGCCGTGGACCCTCACACCCTCCCACCAGCACAGCCCCGAGACTGCTGACGGGGCAGAGAATATGGAGTCAGGCACAGCTGCAGGGGCTATTGCTGCCTGGAGTGCTGTTTCTATTGAACTCAACCCAGGCACACCTGGGGAGGGCTTGCCGGCAGGGTCAGGCTGCCCAGGTCAGCTAATCCTCAGCCCTCAGGGAATCACATTGCAGAAAATGGACCTCGCTAAGACAGAATATTAGCCAAGGAAAAAAAGGGCACAATGCCATTTGCAGCCCCGTAAATGAGTCTACAGGTAAGCACGTGACTTGTAGTAAGTCAGAAAGTGAAAGACACATATCGTAGGATATCACTTATAGGTGTTACCTAAAAACGGATACCAGGGCAGATATTTCCACGGAGAAGGGCAATCACAGATTCATTAAACAAACTTATGGTTCACCAATGGAAAGGTGTGAGGATTGGATTCATTACGATATTGGGGTTAAGAGACATATACAAACACAGGTGAAATATATAATCACCAAAGACCTACGGAATGCCAAGAGAAGACTACTCAACATTCTGTCATAACGTACATGGGAAAAGGGTCCCAGGAAGAACAGACATATGTATATGTTTAAAAGAACCACATCTTGCACACCTACAACAAGCAAACGTTGTAATCAAACTTGCTGTAATAAAAAATTAAAAATTAAATTAAAAACACGAACAAGAAGTAGTGAGACAAACTTGAGGGGCTTTCTCCTGGCACATTCCATTCTAAATTCCAATCTAGAACAGGCTTCCATTGAGGCTCTGTTGCCATGGTAACCAGATTTGCTAAGGGAGAACTGCTGCCACCTTGTGGCCGTTTCACACAACAGCAGCTTTAATCCCAGCGCTAATGGTCAGTGGATATTCCAAATCATTGCAGGCCTGTAAATGACACCTGCCCTGAAAACAAATCGTGGGGTCATATATCGACCAAAAAGTTCAAAAGACGTCCATATTTCAAAACGACAGTTTCAAGAGGCATATTTCACGCACATTAGTGTTCTGCTTCTTTTGCTTTCTTTCTTTTTTGGTTAAAAAAAAACGGGAATGGAAAAAGGCAACCCTCAGAATGGGCGAAAACGTTCGCAAACGAATCAATGGACAAGGGTTTAATCTCCAATATATATAAACAGCTCACGCAGCTTAATATTAATAAAACAAACAACCCAATACAAAAATGGGCAGAAGATCTAAATAGACGTTTCTTCAAAGAAGTCACAGAGACGGCCAAGACGCACATGAAAAGATGCTCAACACCACTAATTATTAGAGAAATGCAAATCAAAATGACAATGAGGTATCACCTCACACCTGTTAGAATCGGCAGCATCAGAAAATCTACAAACAACAAATTCTGGGGAGGGTGTGGACAAAAGGAACCCTCTTCCACTATTAGTGGGAAGGTAAATTGATACAGTCACTATGGAGAACAGTATGGAGTTTCCTTAAAGAAACTAGGAATAGAATTACCATAGGATCCAGCAATCCCACTTCTGGGCATATACCCAGAGACAACCATAAATCAAAAACACACATTCACCACAATGTTCATTGCAGCACTATTTACAATAGCCAGGTAATGGAAGCAACCTAAATGCCCACAGACAGACGAATGGATAAAGATGTGGTACATACATAAAATGGGATATGACTCAGCCATGAAAAGGAATGAAACTGGGTTATTTGTAGAGAAGTCGGTGGATCTAGAGACTGTCATACAGAATGAAGTAAGTCAGAAAGAGCAAAACAAATATTCTGTATTAATGCATGTATGTAGAACCTAGATATATGGTACAGATGAACAGGTTTGCAGGGCAGAAATAGAGAAACAGAGGTAGAGAACAAACGTATGGACACCAAGTGGGGGAAGCCATGGGGTGTTGGTGGTCAGATGAGTTGGGAGATAGGTATTGACCTGTATATATGTATATGAATAAAATAGATAACTAATAATAACCTGCTGTATAGAAAAATAAATATGATTAAACTGCAAAAGTTTTAGAAATGAAATTTAAAAATAAAACAGAAAAAAAGTTCTTCCCTTCACACAGATGTATTTCTATGAATAAATTATTTCCATGCTTATATCAATAAATACATAAAAGATGAATAACTTCTAACTTGAATCAAAAAAGAAAAAAAAAATCCTGTACCCAGCAGTTATACAGAGGAAAACCCTATCAGGGCACTTGTTCCAGCGGTAAACAATTCTGAGATTGGTCAGAGGTGGGGAATCATCTCCCATACAGCCAGCAGCCCGGCCCCCCCACGCAAGGAGCGTCCTGACTGCAAAGCTGGGGGACAGTGCCGAGGCCTCTGTGAGTAAACGTGAGCTGAACCCCAGGCCAGCTGCTGCTGAACTGTTCCCACCCTTCCCAGGTAAAACACCTGAATATGTACAAGGGCTTGAAAGCCTAGAGAAAGGGCCGTGGAGCCACACCAGCGACAGCACGCAGGCCAACTTGTTGCCTGCAGGCCAGCCAGGATGGTCCTGGCCCCGGGCGCTCTTCTGGAAGCTTTCCATTTCCCTGCCTGAGATACCACTCCTGTCCCGGCCCCCACTCTTTATTTTCCTCCCTCACCTCAGCCCGGAGAGAAATTCCAGTGGAAATTATGGGTGACACATCCTCTTCTTTACAGGTGGCAACCTGGCAACTCCTGCAGAAATTCCAGCAGAGCCCCACTCACACCGGGCCACCAACAAAGCCGTGGACCCTCACACCCTCCCACCAGCACAGCCCCGAGACTGCTGACGGGGCAGAGAATATGGAGTCAGGCACAGCTGCAGGGGCTATTGCTGCCTGGAGTGCTGTTTCTATTGAACTCAACCCAGGCACACCTGGGGAGGGCTTGCCGGCAGGGTCAGGCTGCCCAGGTCAGCTAATCCTCAGCCCTCAGGGAATCACATTGCAGAAAATGGACCTCGCTAAGACAGAATATTAGCCAAGGAAAAAAAGGGCACAATGCCATTTGCAGCCCCGTAGATGAGTCTACAGGTAAGCACGTGACTTGTAGTAAGTCAGAAAGTGAAAGACACATATCGTAGGATATCACTTATAGGTGTTACCTAAAAACGGATACCAGGGCAGATATTTCCACGGAGAAGGGCAATCACAGATTCATTAAACAAACTTATGGTTCACCAATGGAAATGTGTGAGGATTGGATTCATTACGATATTGGGGTTAAGAGACATATACAAACACAGGTGAAATATATAATCACCAAAGACCTACGGAATGCCAAGAGAAGACTACTCAACATTCTGTCATAATGTACATGGGAAAAGGGTTCCAGGAAGAACAGACATATGTATATGTGTAACAGAACCACATCTTGCACACCTACAACAAGCAAACGTTGTAATCAAACTTGCTGTAATAAAAAATTAAAAATTAAATTAAAAACACGAACAAGAAGTAGTGAGACAAACTTGAGGGGCTTTCTCCTGGCACATTCCATTCTAAATTCCAATCTAGAACAGGCTTCCATTGAGGTTCTGTTGCCCTAGTAACCAGATTTGCTAAGGGAGAACTGCTGCCACCTTGTGGCCATTTCACACAACAGCAGCTTTAATCCCAGCGCTAATGGTCAGTGGATATTCCAAATCATTGCAGGCCTGTAAATGACACCTGCCCTGAAAACAAATCCTGGGGTCATATATCGACCAAAAAGTTCAAAAGACGTCCATATTTCAAAACGACAGTTTCAATAGGCATATTTCACGCACATTAGTGTTCTGCTTCTTTTGCTTTCTTTCTTTTTTGGTTAAAAAAAAACGGGAATGGAAAAAGGCAACCCTCAGAATGGGCCAAAACGTTCACAAACGAATCACTGGACAAGGGTTTAATCTCCAATATATATAAACAGCTCACGCAGCTTAATATTAATAAAACAAACAACCCAATACAAAAATGGGCAGAAGATCTAAATAGACGTTTCTTCAAAGAAGTCACAGAGACGGCCAAGACGCACATGAAAAGATGCTCAACACCACTAATTATTAGAGAAATGCAAATCAAAACGACAATGAGGTATCACCTCACACCTGTTAGAATCGGCAGCATCAGAAAATCTACAAACAACAAATTCTGGGGAGGGTGTGGACAAAAGGAACCCTCTTCCACTATTAGTGGGAAGGTAAATTGATACAGTCACTATGGAGAACAGTATGGAGTTTCCTTAAAGAAACTAGGAATAGAATTACCATAGGATCCAGCAATCCCACTTCTGGGCATATACCCAGAGACAACCATAAATCAAAAACACACATTCACCACAATGTTCATTGCAGCACTATTTACAATAGCCAGGTAATGGAAGCAACCTAAATGCCCACAGACAGACGAATGGATAAAGATGTGGTACATACATAAAATGGGATATGACTCAGCCATGAAAAGGAATGAAACTGGGTTATTTGTAGAGAAGTCGGTGGATCTAGAGACTGTCATACAGAATGAAGTAAGTCAGAAAGAGCAAAACAAATATTCTGTATTAATGCATGTATGTGGAACCTAGATATATGGTACAGATGAACAGGTTTGCAGGGCAGAAATAGAGAAACAGAGGTAGAGAACAAACGTATGGACACCAAGTGGGGGAAGCCATGGGGTGTTGGTGGTCAGATGAGTTGGGAGATAGGTATTGACCTGTATATATGTATATGAATAAAATAGATAACTAATAATAACCTGCTGTATAGAAAAATAAATATGATTAAACTGCAAAAGTTTTAGAAATGAAATTTAAAAATAAAACAGAAAAAAAGTTCTTCCCTTCACACAGATGTATTTCTATGAATAAATTATTTCCATGCTTATATCAATAAATACATAAAAGATGAATAACTTCTAACTTGAATCAAAAAAGAAAAAAAAATCCTGTACCCAGCAGTTATACAGAGGAAAACCCTATCAGGGCACTTGTTCCAGCGGTAAACAATTCTGAGATTGGTCAGAGGTGGGGAATCATCTCCCATACAGCCAGCAGCCCGGCCCCCCCACGCAAGGAGCGTCCTGATTGCAAAGCTGGGGGACAGTGCCGAGGCCTCTGTGAGTAAACGTGAGCTGAACCCCAGGCCAGCTGCTGCTGAACTGTTCCCACCCTTCCCAGGTAAAACACCTGAATATGTACAAGGGCTTGAAAGCCTAGAGAAAGGGCCGTGGAGCCACACCAGCGACAGCACGCAGGCCAACTTGTTGCCTGCAGGCCAGCCAGGATGGTCCTGGCCCCGGGCGCTCTTCTGGAAGCTTTCCATTTCCCTGCCTGAGATACCACTCCTGTCCCGGCCCCCACTCTTTATTTTCCTCCCTCACCTCAGCCCGGAGAGAAATTCCAGTGGAAATTATGGGTGACACATACTCTTCTTTACAGGTGGCAACCTGGCAACTCCTGCAGAAATTCCAGCAGAGCCCCACTCACACCGGGCCACCAACAAAGCCGTGGACCCTCACACCCTCCCACCAGCACAGCCCCGAGACTGCTGACGGGGCAGAGAATATGGAGTCAGGCACAGCTGCAGGGGCTATTGCTGCCTGGAGTGCTGTTTCTATTGAACTCAACCCAGGCACACCTGGGGAGGGCTTGCCGGCAGGGTCAGGCTGCCCAGGTCAGCTAATCCTCAGCCCTCAGGGAATCACATTGCAGAAAATGGACCTCGCTAAGACAGAATATTAGCCAAGGAAAAAAAGGGCACAATGCCATTTGCAGCCCCGTAGATGAGTCTACAGGTAAGCACGGGACTTGTAGTAAGTCAGAAAGTGAAAGACACATATCGTAGGATATCACTTATAGGTGTTACCTAAAAACGGATACCAGGGCAGATATTTCCACGGAGAAGGGCAATCACAGATTCATTAAACAAACTTATGGTTCACCAATGGAAAGGTGTGAGGATTGGATTCATTACGATATTGGGGTTAAGAGACATATACAAACACAGGTGAAATATATAATCACCAAAGACCTACGGAATGCCAAGAGAAGACTACTCAACATTCTGTCATAATGTACATGGGAAAAGGGTTCCAGGAAGAACAGACATATGTATATGTGTAACAGAACCACATCTTGCACACCTACAACAAGCAAACGTTGTAATCAAACTTGCTGTAATAAAAAATTAAAAATTAAATTAAAAACACGAACAAGAAGTAGTGAGACAAACTTGAGGGGCTTTCTCCTGGCACATTCCATTCTAAATTCCAATCTAGAACAGGCTTCCATTGAGGCTCTGTTGCCCTAGTAACCAGATTTGCTAAGGGAGAACTGCTGCCACCTTGTGGCCATTTCACACAACAGCAGCTTTAATCCCAGCGCTAATGGTCAGTGGATATTCCAAATCATTGCAGGCCTGTAAATGACACCTGCCCTGAAAACAAATCCTGGGGTCATATATCGACCAAAAAGTTCAAAAGACGTCCATATTTCAAAACGACAGTTTCAATAGGCATATTTCACGCACATTAGTGTTCTGCTTCTTTTGCTTTCTTTCTTTTTTGGTTAAAAAAAAACGGGAATGGAAAAAGGCAACCCTCAGAATGGGCCAAAACGTTCACAAACGAATCACTGGACAAGGGTTTAATCTCCAATATATATAAACAGCTCACGCAGCTTAATATTAATAAAACAAACAACCCAATACAAAAATGGGCAGAAGATCTAAATAGACGTTTCTTCAAAGAAGTCACAGAGATGGCCAAGACGCACATGAAAAGCTGCTCAACACCACTAATTATTAGAGAAATGCAAATCAAAATGACAATGAGGTATCACCTCACACCTGTTAGAATCGGCAGCATCAGAAAATCTACAAACAACAAATTCTGGGGAGGGTGTGGACAAAAGGAACCCTCTTCCACTATTAGTGGGAAGGTAAATTGATACAGTCACTATGGAGAACAGTATGGAGTTTCCTTAAAGAAACTAGGAATAGAATTACCATAGGATCCAGCAATCCCACTTCTGGGCATATACCCAGAGACAACCATAAATCAAAAACACACATTCACCACAATGTTCATTGCAGCACTATTTACAATAGCCAGGTAATGGAAGCAACCTAAATGCCCACAGACAGACGAATGGATAAAGATGTGGTACATACATAAAATGGGATATGACTCAGCCATGAAAAGGAATGAAACTGGGTTATTTGTAGAGAAGTCGGTGGATCTAGAGACTGTCATACAGAATGAAGTAAGTCAGAAAGAGCAAAACAAATATTCTGTATTAATGCATGTATGTAGAACCTAGATATATGGTACAGATGAACAGGTTTGCAGGGCAGAAATAGAGAAACAGAGGTAGAGAACAAACGTATGGACACCAAGTGGGGGAAGCCATGGGGTGTTGGTGGTCAGATGAGTTGGGAGATAGGTATTGACCTGTATATATGTATATGAATAAAATAGATAACTAATAATAACCTGCTGTATAGAAAAATAAATATGATTAAACTGCAAAAGTTTTAGAAATGAAATTTAAAAATAAAACAGAAAAAAAGTTCTTCCCTTCACACAGATGTATTTCTATGAATAAATTATTTCCATGCTTATATCAATAAATACATAAAAGATGAATAACTTCTAACTTGAATCAAAAAAGAAAAAAAAAATCCTGTACCCAGCAGTTATACAGAGGAAAACCCTATCAGGGCACTTGTTCTAGCGGTAAACAATTCTGAGATTGGTCAGAGGTGGGGAATCATCTCCCATACAGCCAGCAGCCCGGCCCCCCCACGCAAGGAGCGTCCTGATTGCAAAGCTGGGGGACAGTGCCGAGGCCTCTGTGAGTAAACGTGAGCTGAACCCCAGGCCAGCTGCTGCTGAACTTTTCCCACCCTTCCCAGGTAAAACACCTGAATTTGTACAAGGGCTTGAAAGCCTAGAGAAAGGGCCGTGGAGCCACACCAGCGACAGCACGCAGGCCAACTTGGTGCCTGCAGGCCAGCCAGGATGGTCCTGGCCCCGGGCGCTCTTCTGGAAGCTTTCCATTTCCCTGCCTGAGATACCACTCCTGTCCCGGCCCCCACTCCTTTTTTTCCTCCCTCACCTCAGCCCGGAGAGAAATTCCAGTGGAAGTTATGGGTGACACATCCTCTTCTTTACAGGTGGCAACCTGGCAACTCCTGCAGAAATTCCAGCAGAGACCCACTCACACCGGGCCACCAACAAAGCCGTGGACCCTCACACCCTCCCACCAGCACAGCCCCGAGACTGCTGACGGGGCAGAGAATATGGAGTCAGGCACAGCTGCAGGGGCTATTGCTGCCTGGAGTGCTGTTTCTATTGAACTCAACCCACGCACACCTGGGGAGGGCTTGCCGGCAGGGTCAGGCTGCCCAGGTCAGCTAATCCTCAGCCCTCAGGGAATCACATTGCAGAAAATGGACCTCGCTAAGACAGAATATTAGCCAAGGAGAAAAAGAGCACAATGCCATTTGCAGCCCCGTAGATGAGTCTACAGGTAATCACGTGACTTGTAGTAAGTCAGAAAGTGAAAGACACATATCGTAGGATATCACTTATAGGTGTTACCTAAAAACGGATACCAGGGCAGATATTTCCACGGAGAAGGGCAATCACAGATTCATTAAACAAACTTATGGTTCACCAATGGAAAGGTGTGAGGATTGGATTCATTACGATATTGGGGTTAAGAGACATATACAAACACAGGTGAAATATATAATCACCAAAGACCTACGGAATGCCAAGAGAAGACTACTCAACATTCTGTCATAACGTACATGGGAAAAGGGTCCCAGGAAGAACAGACATATGTATATGTTTAAAAGAACCACATCTTGCACACCTACAACAAGCAAACGTTGTAATCAAACTTGCTGTAATAAAAAATTAAAAATTAAATTAAAAACACGAACAAGAAGTAGTGAGACAAACTTGAGGGGCTTTCTCCTGGCACATTCCATTCTAAATTCCAATCTAGAACAGGCTTCCATTGAGGCTCTGTTGCCATGGTAACCAGATTTGCTAAGGGAGAACTGCTGCCACCTTGTGGCCGTTTCACACAACAGCAGCTTTAATCCCAGCGCTAATGGTCAGTGGATATTCCAAATCATTGCAGGCCTGTAAATGACACCTGCCCTGAAAACAAATCGTGGGGTCATATATCGACCAAAAAGTTCAAAAGACGTCCATATTTCAAAACGACAGTTTCAAGAGGCATATTTCACGCACATTAGTGTTCTGCTTCTTTTGCTTTCTTTCTTTTTTGGTTAAAAAAAAACGGGAATGGAAAAAGGCAACCCTCAGAATGGGCGAAAACGTTCGCAAACGAATCAATGGACAAGGGTTTAATCTCCAATATATATAAACAGCTCACGCAGCTTAATATTAATAAAACAAACAACCCAATACAAAAATGGGCAGAAGATCTAAATAGACGTTTCTTCAAAGAAGTCACAGAGACGGCCAAGACACACATGAAAAGATGCTCAACACCACTAATTATTAGAGAAATGCAAATCAAAATGACAATGAGGTATCACCTCACACCTGTTAGAATCGGCAGCATCAGAAAATCTACAAACAACAAATTCTGGGGAGGGTGTGGACAAAAGGAACCCTCTTCCACTATTAGTGGGAAGGTAAATTGATACAGTCACTATGGAGAACAGTATGGAGTTTCCTTAAAGAAACTAGGAATAGAATTACCATAGGATCCAGCAATCCCACTTCTGGGCATATACCCAGAGACAACCATAAATCAAAAACACACATTCACCACAATGTTCATTGCAGCACTATTTACAATAGCCAGGTAATGGAAGCAACCTAAATGCCCACAGACAGACGAATGGATAAAGATGTGGTACATACATAAAATGGGATATGACTCAGCCATGAAAAGGAATGAAACTGGGTTATTTGTAGAGAAGTCGGTGGATCTAGAGACTGTCATACAGAATGAAGTAAGTCAGAAAGAGCAAAACAAATATTCTGTATTAATGCATGTATGTAGAACCTAGATATATGGTACAGATGAACAGGTTTGCAGGGCAGAAATAGAGAAACAGAGGTAGAGAACAAACGTATGGACACCAAGTGGGGGAAGCCATGGGGTGTTGGTGGTCAGATGAGTTGGGAGATAGGTATTGACCTGTATATATGTATATGAATAAAATAGATAACTAATAATAACCTGCTGTATAGAAAAATAAATATGATTAAACTGCAAAAGTTTTAGAAATGAAATTTAAAAATAAAACAGAAAAAAAGTTCTTCCCTTCACACAGATGTATTTCTATGAATAAATTATTTCCATGCTTATATCAATAAATACATAAAAGATGAATAACTTCTAACTTGAATCAAAAAAGAAAAAAAAATCCTGTACCCAGCAGTTATACAGAGGAAAACCCTATCAGGGCACTTGTTCCAGCGGTAAACAATTCTGAGATTGGTCAGAGGTGGGGAATCATCTCCCATACAGCCAGCAGCCCGGCCCCCCCACGCAAGGAGCGTCCTGACTGCAAAGCTGGGGGACAGTGCCGAGGCCTCTGTGAGTAAACGTGAGCTGAACCCCAGGCCAGCTGCTGCTGAACTGTTCCCACCCTTCCCAGGTAAAACACCTGAATATGTACAAGGGCTTGAAAGCCTAGAGAAAGGGCCGTGGAGCCACACCAGCGACAGCACGCAGGCCAACTTGTTGCCTGCAGGCCAGCCAGGATGGTCCTGGCCCCGGGCGCTCTTCTGGAAGCTTTCCATTTCCCTGCCTGAGATACCACTCCTGTCCCGGCCCCCACTCTTTATTTTCCTCCCTCACCTCAGCCCGGAGAGAAATTCCAGTGGAAATTATGGGTGACACATCCTCTTCTTTACAGGTGGCAACCTGGCAACTCCTGCAGAAATTCCAGCAGAGCCCCACTCACACCGGGCCACCAACAAAGCCGTGGACCCTCACACCCTCCCACCAGCACAGCCCCGAGACTGCTGACGGGGCAGAGAATATGGAGTCAGGCACAGCTGCAGGGGCTATTGCTGCCTGGAGTGCTGTTTCTATTGAACTCAACCCAGGCACACCTGGGGAGGGCTTGCCGGCAGGGTCAGGCTGCCCAGGTCAGCTAATCCTCAGCCCTCAGGGAATCACATTGCAGAAAATGGACCTCGCTAAGACAGAATATTAGCCAAGGAAAAAAAGGGCACAATGCCATTTGCAGCCCCGTAGATGAGTCTACAGGTAAGCACGGGACTTGTAGTAAGTCAGAAAGTGAAAGACACATATCGTAGGATATCACTTATAGGTGTTACCTAAAAACGGATACCAGGGCAGATATTTCCACGGAGAAGGGCAATCACAGATTCATTAAACAAACTTATGGTTCACCAATGGAAAGGTGTGAGGATTGGATTCATTATGATATTGGGGTTAAGAGACATATACAAACACAGGTGAAATATATAATCACCAAAGACCTACGGAATGCCAAGAGAAGACTACTCAACATTCTGTCATAATGTACATGGGAAAAGGGTTCCAGGAAGAACAGACATATGTATATGTGTAACAGAACCACATCTTGCACACCTACAACAAGCAAACGTTGTAATCAAACTTGCTGTAATAAAAAATTAAAAATTAAATTAAAAACACGAACAAGAAGTAGTGAGACAAATTTGAGGGGCTTTCTCCTGGCACATTCCATTCTAAATTCCAATCTAGAACAGGCTTCCATTGAGGCTCTGTTGCCCTAGTAACCAGATTTGCTAAGGGAGAACTGCTGCCACCTTGTGGCCATTTCACACAACAGCAGCTTTAATCCCAGCGCTAATGGTCAGTGGATATTCCAAATCATTGCAGGCCTGTAAATGACACCTGCCCTGAAAACAAATCCTGGGGTCATATATCGACCAAAAAGTTCAAAAACGTCCATATTTCAAAACGACAGTTTCAAGAGGCATGTTTCACGCACATTAGTGTTCTGCTTCTTTTGCTTTCTTTCTTTTTTGGTTAAAAAAAAACGGGAATGGAAAAAGGCAACCCTCAGAATGGGCGAAAACGTTCGCAAACGAATCAATGGACAAGGGTTTAATCTCCAATATATATAAACAGCTCACGCAGCTTAATATTAATAAAACAAACAACCCAATACAAAAATGGGCAGAAGATCTAAATAGACGTTTCTTCAAAGAAGTCACAGAGACGGCCAAGACGCACATGAAAAGCTGCTCAACACCACTAATTATTAGAGAAATGCAAATCAAAACGACAATGAGGTATCACCTGACACCTGTTAGAATCGGCATCATCAGAAAATCTACAAACAACAAATTCTGGGGAGGGTGTGGACAAAAGGAACCCTCTTCCACTACTGCTGGGAAGGTAAATTGATACAGTCACTATGGAGAACAGTATGGAGTTTCCTTAAAGAAACTAGAAATAGAATTACCATAGGATCCAGCAATCCCACTTCTGGGCATATACACAGAGACAACCATAAATCAAAAACACACATTCACCACAATGTTCATTGCAGCACTATTTACAATAGCCAGGTAATGGAAGCAACCTAAATGCCCACAGACAGATGCATGGATAAAGATGTGGTACATACATAAAATGGGATATGACTCAGCCATGAAAAGGAATGAAACTGGGTTATTTGTAGAGAAGTCGGTGGATCTAGAGACTGTCATACAGAATGAAGTAAGTCAGAAAGAGCAAAACAAATATTCTCTATTAATGCACGTATGTGGAACCTAGATATATGGTACAGATGAACAGGTTTGCAGGGCAGAAATAGAGAAACAGAGGTAGAGAACAAACGTATGGACACCAAGTTGGGGTAGCCATGGGGTGATGGTGGTCAGATGAGTTGGGAGATAGGTATTGACCTGTATATATGTATATGAATAAAATAGATAACTAATAATAACCTGCTGTATCGAAAAATAAATATAATTAAACTGCAAAATTTTTAGAAATGAAATTTAAAAATAAAACAGAAAAAAGTTCTTCCCTTCACACAGATGTATTTCTATGAATGAATTATTTCCATGCTTATATCAATAAATACATAAAAGATGAATAAATTCTAACTTGAACCAAAAAAGAAAAAAAAAACCTGAACCCAGCAGTTATACAGAGGAAAACCCTATCAGGGCACTTGCTCCAGCGGTAAACAATTCTGACATTGGTCAGAGGTGGGGAATCATCTCCCATACAGCCAGCAGCCCGGCCCCCCCACGCAAGGAGCATCCTCATTGCAAAGCTGGGGGACCGTGCCGAGGCCTCTGTGAGTAAACGTGAGCTGAGCCCCAGGCCAGCTGCTGCTGAACTGTTCCCACCCTTCCCAGGTAAAACACCTGAATATGTACAAGGGCTTGAAAGCCTAGAGGAAGGGCCGTGGAGCCACACCAGCGACAGCACGCAGGCCAACTTGGTGCCTGCAGGCCAGCCAGGATGGTCCTGGCCCCGGGCACTTCTTCTAGAAGCTTTCCATTTCCCTGCCTGATATACCCCTCCTGTCCCGGCCATCATTCCTTTTTTTCCTTCCTCACCTCAGCCCGGAGAGAAATTCCAGTGGAAGTTATGGGTGACACATCCTCTTCTTTACAGGTGGCAGCCTGGCAACTCCTGCAGAAAGTCCAGCAGAGCCCCACTCACACCGGGCCACCAACAAAGCCGTGGACCCTCACACCCTCCCACCAGCACAGCCCCGAGACTGCTGACGGGGCAGAGAATATGGAATCAGGCACAGCTGCAGGGACTATTGCTGCCTGGAGTGCTGTTTCTATCGACCTCAAACCACGCACACCTGGGGAGGGCTTGCCGGCAGGGTCAGGCTGCCCAGGTCAGCTAATCCTCAGCCCTCAGGGAATCACATTGCAGAAAATGGACCTCGCTAAGACAGAATATTAGCCAAGGAAAAAAAGGGCACAATGCCATTTGCAGCCCCGTAGATGAGTCTACAGGTAATCACGTGACTTGTAGTAAGTCAGAAAGTGAAAGACACATATCGTAGGATATCACTTATAGGTGTTACCTAAAAACGGATACCAGGGCAGATATTTCCACGGAGAAGGGCAATCACAGATTCATTAAACAAACTTATGGTTCACCAATGGAAAGGTGTGAGGATTGGATTCATTACGATATTGGGGTTAAGAGACATATACAAACACAGGTGAAATATATAATCACCAAAGACCTACGGAATGCCAAGAGAAGACTACTCAACATTCTGTCATAACGTACATGGGAAAAGGGTCCCAGGAAGAACAGACATATGTATATGTGTAACAGAACCACATCTTGCACACCTACAACAAGCAAACGTTGTAATCAAACTTGCTGTAATAAAAAATTAAAAATTAAATTAAAAACACGAACAAGAAGTAGTGAGACAAACTTGAGGGGCTTTCTCCTGGCACATTCCATTCTAAATTCCAATCTAGAACAGGCTTCCATTGAGGCTCTGTTGCCCTAGTAACCAGATTTGCTAAGGGAGAACTGCTGCCACCTTGTGGCCGTTTCACACAACAGCAGCTTTAATCCCAGCGCTAATGGTCAGTGGATATTCCAAATCATTGCAGGCCTGTAAATGACACCTGCCCTGAAAACAAATCCTGGGGTCATATATCGACCAAAAAGTTCAAAAGACGTCCATATTTCAAAACGACAGTTTCAAGAGGCATATTTCACGCACATTAGTGTTCTGCTTCTTTTGCTTTCTTTCTTTTTTGGTTAAAAAAAAAACGGGAATGGAAAAAGGCAACCCTCAGAATGGGCCAAAACGTTCGCAAACGAATCACTGGACAAGGGTTTAATCTCCAATATATATAAACAGCTCACGCAGCTTAATATTAATAAAACAAACAACCCAATACAAAAATGGGCAGAAGATCTAAATAGACGTTTCTTCAAAGAAGTCACAGAGATGGCCAAGACGCACATGAAAAGCTGCTCAACACCACTAATTATTAGAGAAATGCAAATCAAAACGACAATGAGGTATCACCTCACACCTGTTAGAATCGGCAGCATCAGAAAATCTACAAACAACAAATTCTGGGGAGGGTGTGGACAAAAGGAACCCTCTTCCACTATTAGTGGGAAGGTAAATTGATACAGTCACTATGGAGAAAAGTATGGAGTTTCCTTAAAGAAACTAGGAATAGAATTACCATAGGATCCAGCAATCCCACTTCTGGGCATATACCCAGAGACAACCATAAATCAAAAACACACATTCACCACAATGTTCATTGCAGCACTATTTACAATAGCCAGGTAATGGAAGCAACCTAAATGCCCACAGACAGACGAATGGATAAAGATGTGGTACATACATAAAATGGGATATGACTCAGCCATGAAAAGGAATGAAACTGGGTTATTTGTAGAGAAGTCGGTGGATCTAGAGACTGTCATACAGAATGAAGTAAGTCAGAAAGAGCAAAACAAATATTCTGTATTAATGCATGTATGTGGAACCTAGATATATGGTACAGATGAACAGGTTTGCAGGGCAGAAATAGAGAAACAGAGGTAGAGAACAAACGTATGGACACCAAGTGGGGGAAGCCATGGGGTGTTGGTGGCCAGATGATTTGGGAGATAGGTATTGACCTGTATATATGTATATGAATAAAATAGATAACTAATAATAACCTGCTGTATAGAAAAATAAATGATTAAACTGCAAAATTTTTAGAAATGAAATTTAAAAATAAAACAGAAAAAAAGTTCTTCCCTTCACACAGATGTATTTCTATGAATGAATTATTTCCATGCTTATATCAATAAATACATAAAAGATGAATAACTTCTAACTTGAACCAAAAAAGAAAAAAAAATCCTGTACCCAGCAGTTATACAGAGGAAACCCCTATCAGGGCACTTGTTCCAGCGGTAAACAATTCTGAGATTGGTCAGAGGTGGGGAATCATCTCCCATACAGCCAGCAGCCCGGCCCCCCCACGCAAGGAGCGTCCTGATTGCAAAGCTGGGAGACAGTGCCGAGGCCTCTGTGAGTAAACGTGAGCTGAGCCCCAGGCCAGCTGCTGCTGAACTGTTCCCACCCTTCCCAGGTAAAACACCTGAATATGTACAAGGGCTTGAAAGCCTAGAGGAAGGGCCGTGGAGCCACAGCAGCGACAGCACGCAGGCCAACTTGGTGCCTGCAGGCCAGCCAGGATGGTCCTGGCCCCGGGCGCTCTTCTGGAAGCTTTCCATTTCCCTGCCTGAGATACCACTCCTGTCCCGGCCCCCACTCCTTTTTTTCCTCCCTCACCTCAGCCCGGAGAGAAATTCCAGTGGAAATTATGGGTGACACATCCTCTTCTTTACAGGTGGCAACCTGGCAACTCCTGCAGAAATTCCAGCAGAGGCCCACTCACACCGGGCCACCAACAAAGCCGTGGACCCTCACACCCTCCCACCAGCACAGCCCCGAGACTGCTGACGGGGCAGAGAATATGGAGTCAGGCACAGCTGCAGGGGCTATTGCTGCCTGGAGTTCTGTTTCTATTGACCTCAACACAGGCACACCTGGGGAGGGCTTGCCGGCAGGGTCAGGTTGCCCAGGTCAGCTAATCCTCAGCCCTCAGGGAATCACATTGCAGAAAATGGACCTCGATAAGACAGAATATTAGCCAAGGAAAAAAAGGACACAATGCCATTTGCAGCCCCGTAGATGAGTCTACAGGTAATCATGTGACTTGTAGTAAGTCAGAAAGTGAAAGACACATATCGTAGGATATCACTTATAGGTGTTACCTAAAAACGGATACCAGGGCAGATATTTCCACGGAGAAGGGCAATCACAGATTCATTAAACAAACTTATGGTTCACCAATGGAAAGGTGTGAGGATTGGATTCATTACGATATTGGGGTTAAGAGACATATACAAACACAGGTGAAATATATAATCACCAAAGACCTACGGAATGCCAAGAGAAGACTACTCAACATTCTGTCATAACGTACATGGGAAAAGGGTCCCAGGAAGAACAGACATATGTATATGTGTAAAAGAACCACATCTTGCACACCTACAACAAGCAAACGTTGTAATCAAACTTGCTGTAATAAAAAATTAAAAATTAAATTAAAAACACGAACAAGAAGTAGTGAGACAAACTTGAGGGGCTTTCTCCTGGCACATTCCATTCTAAATTCCAATCTAGAACAGGCTTCCATTGAGGCTCTGTTGCCCTGGTAACCAGATTTGCTAAGGGAGAACTGCTGCCACCTTGTGGCCATTTCGCACAACAGCAGCTTTAATCCCAGCGCTACTGGTCAGTGGATATTCCAAATCATTGCAGGCCTGTAAATGACACCTGCCCTGAAAACAAATCCTGGGGTCATATATCGACCAAAAAGTTCAAAAGACGTCCATATTTCAAAACGACAGTTTCAAGAGGCATATTTCACGCACATTAGTGTTCTGCTTCTTTTGCTTTCTTTCTTTTTTGGTTAAAAAAAACGGGAATGGAAAAAGGCAACCCTCAGAATGGGCGAAAACGTTCGCAAACGAATCAATGGACAAGGGTTTAATCTCCAATATATATAAACAGCTCACGCAGCTTAATATTAATAAAACAAACAACCCAATACAAAAATGGGCAGAAGATCTAAATAGACGTTTCTTCAAAGAAGTCACAGAGACGGCCAAGACGCACATGAAAAGCTGCTCAACACCACTAATTATTAGAGAAATGCAAATCAAAACGACAATGAGGTATCACCTCACACCTGTTAGAATCGGCATCATCAGAAAATCTAGAAACAACAAATTCTGGGGAGGGTGTGGACAAAAGGAACCCTCTTCCACTATTAGTGGGAAGGTAAATTGATACAGTCACTATGGAGAACAGTATGGAGTTTCCTTAAAGAAACTAGAAATAGAATTACCATAGGATCCAGCAATCCCACTTCTGGGCATATACCCAGAGACAACCATAAATCAAAAACACACATTCACCACAATGTTCATTGCAGCACTATTTACAATAGCCAGGTAATGGAAGCAACCTAAATGCCCACAGACAGATGAATGGATAAAGATGTGGTACATACATAAAATGGGATATGACTCAGCCATGAAAAGGAATGAAACTGGGTTATTTGTAGAGAAGTCGGTGGATCTAGAGACTGTCATACAGAATGAAGTAAGTCAGAAAGAGCAAAACAAATATTCTGTATTAATGCATGTATGTGGAACCTAGATATATGGTACAGATGAACAGGTTTGCAGGGCAGAAATAGAGAAACAGAGGTAGAGAACAAACGTATGGACACCAAGTGGGGGAAGCCATGGGGTGATGGTGGTCAGATGAGTTGGGAGATAGGTATTGACCTGTATATATGTATATGAATAAAATAGATAACTAATAATAACCTGCTGTATCGAAAAATAAATATAATTAAACTGCAAAATTTTTAGAAATGAAATTTAAAAATAAAACAGAAAAAAGTTCTTCCCTTCACACAGATGTATTTCTATGAATGAATTATTTCCATGCTTATATCAATAAATACATAAAAGATGAATAAATTCTAACTTGAACCAAAAAAGAAAAAAAAAACCTGAACCCAGCATTTATACAGAGGAAAACCCTATCAGGGCACTTGCTCCAGCGGTAAACAATTCTGACATTGGTCAGAGGTGGGGAATCATCTCCCATACAGCCAGCAGCCCGGCCCCCCCACGCAAGGAGCGTCATCATTGCAAAGCTGGGGGACCGTGCCGAGGCCTCTGTGAGTAAACGTGAGCTGAGCCCCAGGCCAGCTGCTGCTGAACTGTTCCCACCCTTCCCAGGTAAAACACCTGAATATGTACAAGGGCTTGAAAGCCTAGAGGAAGGGCCGTGGAGCCACACCAGCGACAGCATGCAGGCCAACTTGGTGCCTGCAGGCCAGCCAGGATTGTCCTGGCCCCGGGCACTCTTCTAGAAGCTTTCCATTTCCCTGCCTGATATACCCCTCCTGTCCCGGCCATCATTCCTTTTTTTCCTTCCTCACCTCAGCCCGGAGAGAAATTCCAGTGGAAGTTATGGGTGACACATCCTCTTCTTTACAGGTGGCAGCCTGGCAACTCCTGCAGAAAGTCCAGCAGAGCCCCACTCACACCGGGCCACCAACAAAGCCGTGGACCCTCACACCCTCCTACCAGCACAGCCCCGAGACTGCTGACGGGGCAGAGAATATGGAATCAGGCACAGCTGCAGGGGCTATTGCTGCCTGGAGTGCTGTTTCTATCGACCTCAACCCACGCACACCTGGGGAGGGCTTGCCGGCAGGGTCAGGCTGCCCAGGTCAGCTAATCCTCAGCCCTCAGGGAATCACATTGCAGAAAATGGACCTCGCTAAGACAGAATATTAGCCAAGGAAAAAAAGGGCACAATGTCATTTGCAGCCCCGTAGATGAGTCTACAGGTAAGCACGTGACTTGTAGTAAGTCAGAAAGTGAAAGACACATATCGTAGGATATCACTTATAGGTGTTACCTAAAAACGGATACCAGGGCAGATATTTCCACGGAGAAGGGCAATCACAGATTCATTAAACAAACTTATGGTTCACCAATGGAAAGGTGTGAGGATTGGATTCATTACGATATTGGGGTTAAGAGACATATACAAACACAGGTGAAATATATAATCACCAAAGACCTACGGAATGCCAAGAGAAGACTACTCAACATTCTGTCATAACGTACATGGGAAAAGGGTCCCAGGAAGAACAGACATATGTATATGTGTAACAGAACCACATCTTGCACACCTACAACAAACAAACGTTGTAATCAAACTTGCTGTAATAAAAAATTAAAAATTAAATTAAAAACACGAACAAGAAGTAGTGAGACAAACTTGAGGGGCTTTCTCCTGGCACATTCCATTCTAAATTCCAATCTAGAACAGGCTTCCATTGAGGCTCTGTTGCCCTGGTAACCAGATTTGCTAAGGGAGAACTGCTGCCACCTTGTGGCCATTTCGCACAACAGCAGGATTAATCCCAGCGCTACTGGTCAGTGGATATTCCAAATCATTGCAGGCCTGTAAATGACACCTGCCCTGAAAACAAATCCTGGGGTCATATATCGACCAAAAAGTTCAAAAGACGTCCATATTTCAAAACGACAGTTTCAAGAGGCATATTTCACGCACATTAGTGTTCTGCTTCTTTTGCTTTCTTTCTTTTTTGGTTAAAAAAAAAACGGGAATGGAAAAAGGCAACCCTCAGAATGGGCGAAAACGTTCGCAAACGAATCAATGGACAAGGGTTTAATCTCCAATATATATAAACAGCTCACGCAGCTTAATATTAATAAAACAAACAACCCAATACAAAAATGGGCAGAAGATCTAAATAGACGTTTCTTCAAAGAAGTCACAGAGACGGCCAAGACGCACATGAAAAGATGCTCAACACCACTAATTATTAGAGAAATGCAAGTCAAAACGACAATGAGGTATCACCTCACACCTGTTAGAATCGGCATCATCAGAAAATCTACAAACAACAAATTCTCGGGAGGGTGTGGACAAAAGGAACCCTCTTCCACTATTGGTGGGAAGGTAAATTGATACAGTCACTATGGAGAACAGTATGGAGTTTCCTTAAAGAAACTAGAAATAGAATTACCATAGGATCCAGCAATCCCACTTCTGGGCATATACACAGAGACAACCATAAATCAAAAACACACATTCACCACAATGTTCATTGCAGCACTATTTACAATAGCCAGGTAATGGAAGCAACCTAAATGCCCACAGAGAGACGAATGGATAAAGATGTGGTACATACATAAAATGGGATATGACACAGCCATGAAAAGGAATGAAACTGGGTTATTTGTAGAGAAGTCGGTGGATCTAGAGACTGTCATACAGAATGAAGTAAGTCAGAAAGAGCAAAACAAATATTCTGTATTAATGCATGTATGTGGAACCTAGATATATGGTACAGATGAACAGGTTTGCAGGGCAGAAATAGAGAAACAGAGGTAGAGAACAAACGTATGGACACCAAGTGGGGGAAGCCATGGGGTGATGGTGGTCAGATGAGTTGGGAGATAGGTATTGACCTGTATATATATATATGAATAAAATAGATAACTAATAATAACCTGATGTATAGAAAAATAAATATAATTAAACTGCAAAATTTTTAGAAATGAAATTTAAAAATAAAACAGAAAAAAGTTCTTCCCATCACACAGATGTATTTCTATGAATGAATGATTTCCATGCTTATATCAATAAATACATAAAAGATGAATAAATTCTAACTTGAACCAAAAAAGAAAAAAAAATCCTGTACCCAGCAGTTATACAGAGGAAAACCCTATCAGGGCACTTGTTCCAGTGGTAAACAATTCTGAGATTGGTCAGAGGTGGGGAATCATCTCCCATACAGCCAGCAGCCCGGCCCCCCCATGCAAGGAGCGTCCTGATTGCAAAGCTGGGGGACAGTGCTGAGGCCTCTGTGAGTAAACGTGAGCTGAGCCCCAGGCCAGCTGCTGCTGAACTGTTCCCACCCTTCCCAGGTAAAACACCTGAATATGTACAAGGGCTTGAAAGCCTAGAGGAAGGGCCGTGGAGCCACACCAGCGACAGCATGCAGGCCAACTTGGTGCCTGCAGGCCAGCCAGGATGGTCCTGGCCCCGGGCACTCTTCTAGAAGCTTTCCATTTCCCTGCCTGATATACCCCTCCTGTCCCGGCCATCATTCCTTTTTTTCCTTCCTCACCTCAGCCCGGAGAGAAATTCCAGTGGAAGTTATGGGTGACACATCCTCTTCTTTACAGGTGGCAGCCTGGCAACTCCTGCAGAAAGTCCAGCAGAGCCCCACTCACACCGGGCCACCAACAATGCCGTGGACCCTCACACCCTCCTACCAGCACAGCCCCGAGACTGCTGACGGGGCAGAGAATATGGAATCAGGCACAGCTGCAGGGGCTATTGCTGCCTGGAGTGCTGTTTCTATCGACCTCAACCCACGCACACCTGGGGAGGGCTTGCCGGCAGGGTCAGGCTGCCCAGGTCAGCTAATCCTCAGCCCTCAGGGAATCACATTGCAGAAAATGGACCTCGCTAAGACAGAATATTAGCCAAGGAAAAAAAGGGCACAATGCCATTTGCAGCCCCGTAGATGAGTCTACAGGTAAGCACGTGACTTGTAGTAAGTCAGAAAGTGAAAGACACATATCGTAGGATATCACTTATAGGTGTTACCTAAAAACGGATACCAGGGCAGATATTTCCACGGAGAAGGGCAATCACAGATTCATTAAACAAACTTATGGTTCACCAATGGAAAGGTGTGAGGATTGGATTCATTACGATATTGGGGTTAAGAGACATATACAAACACAGGTGAAATATATAATCACCAAAGACCTACGGAATGCCAAGAGAAGACTACTCAACATTCTGTCATAACGTACATGGGAAAAGGGTCCCAGGAAGAACAGACATATGTATATGTGTAACAGAACCACATCTTGCACACCTACAACAAGCAAACGTTGTAATCAAACTTGCTGTAATAAAAAATTAAAAATTAAATTAAAAACACGAACAAGAAGTAGTGAGACAAACTTGAGGGGCTTTCTCCTGGCACATTCCATTCTAAATTCCAATCTAGAACAGGCTTCCATTGAGGCTCTGTTGCCCTGGTAACCAGATTTGCTAAGGGAGAACTGCTGCCACCTTGTGGCCATTTCGCACAACAGCAGCTTTAATCCCAGCGCTACTGGTCAGTGGATATTCCAAATCATTGCAGGCCTGTAAATGACACCTGCCCTGAAAACAAATCCTGGGGTCATATATCGACCAAAAAGTTCAAAAGACGTCCATATTTCAAAACGACAGTTTCAAGAGGCATATTTCACGCACATTAGTGTTCTGCTTCTTTTGCTTTCTTTCTTTTTTGGTTAAAAAAAAACGGGAATGGAAAAAGGCAACCCTCAGAATGGGCCAAAACGTTCGCAAACGAATCAATGGACAAGGGTTTAATCTCCAATATATATAAACAGCTCACGCAGCTTAATATTAATAAAACAAACAACCCAATACAAAAATGGGCAGAAGATCTAAATAGACGTTTCTTCAAAGAAGTCACAGAGACGGCCAAGACGCACATGAAAAGATGCTCAACACCACTAATTATTAGAGAAATGCAAATCAAAACGACAATGAGGTATCACCTCACACCTGTTAGAATCGGCATCATCAGAAAATCTACAAACAACAAATTCTGGGGAGGGTGTGGACAAAAGGAACCCTCTTCCACTATTGGTGGGAAGGTAAATTGATACAGTCACTATGGAGAACAGTATGGAGTTTCCTTAAAGAAACTAGAAATAGAATTACCATAGGATCCAGCAATCCCACTTCTGGGCATATACACAGAGACAACCATAAATCAAAAACACACATTCACCACAATGTTCATTGCAGCACTATTTACAATAGCCAGGTAATGGAAGCAACCTAAATGCCCACAGACAGACGAATGGATAAAGATGTGGTACATACATAAAATGGGATATGACTCAGCCATGAAAAGGAATGAAACTGGGTTATTTGTAGAGAAGTCGGTGGATCTAGAGACTGTCATACAGAATGAAGTAAGTCAGAAAGAGCAAAACAAATATTCTGTATTAATGCATGTATGTGGAACCTAGATATATGGTACAGATGAACAGGTTTGCAGGGCAGAAATAGAGAAACAGAGGTAGAGAACAAACGTATGGACACCAAGTGGGGGAAGCCATGGGGTGTTGGTGGTCAGATGAGTTGGGAGATAGGTATTGACCTGTATATATGTATATGAATAAAATAGATAACTAATAATAACCTGCTGTATAGAAAAATAAATATAATTAAACTGCAAAATTTTTAGAAATGAAATTTAAAAATAAAACAGAAAAAAGTTCTTCCCTTCACACAGATGTATTTCTATGAATGAATTATTTCCATGCTTATATCAATAAATACATAATAGATGAATAAATTCTAACTTGAACCAAAAAAGAAAAACAAAAAACCTGAACCCAGCAGTTATACAGAGGAAAACCCTATCAGGGCACTTGCTCCAGCGGTAAACAATTTTGACATTGGTCAGAGGTGGGGAATCATCTCCCATACAGCCAGCAGCCCGGCCCCCCCACGCAAGGAGCATACTCATTGCAAAGCTGGGGGACCGTGCCGAGGCCTCTGTGAGTAAACGTGAGCTGAGCCCCAGGCCAGCTGCTGCTGAACTGTTCCCACCCTTCCCAGGTAAAACACCTGAATATGTACAAGGGCTTGAAAGCCTAGAGGAAGGGCCGTGGAGCCACACCAGCGACAGCATGCAGGCCAACTTGGTGCCTGCAGGCCAGCCAGGATGGTCCTGGCCCCGGGCACTCTTCTAGAAGCTTTCCATTTCCCTGCCTGATATACCCCTCCTGTCCCGGCCATCATTCCTTTTTTTCCTTCCTCACCTCAGCCCGGAGAGAAATTCCAGTGGAAGTTATGGGTGACACATCCTCTTCTTTACAGGTGGCAGCCTGGCAACTCCTGCAGAAAGTCCAGCAGAGCCCCACTCACACCGGGCCACCAACAAAGCCGTGGACCCTCACACCCTCCCACCAGCACAGCCCCGAGACTGCTGACGGGGCAGAGAATATGGAATCAGGCACAGCTGCAGGGGCTATTGCTGCCTGGAGTACTGTTTCTATCGACCTCAACCCACGCACACCTGGGGAGGGCTTGCCGGCAGGGTCAGGCTGCCCAGGTCAGCTAAAACTCAGCCCTCAGGGAATCACATTGCAGAAAATGGACCTCGCTAAGACAGAATATTAGCCAAGGAAAAAAAGGGCACAATGCCATTTGCAGCCCCGTAGATGAGTCTACAGGTAAGCACGTGACTTGTAGTAAGTCAGAAAGTGAAAGACACATATCGTAGGATATCACTTATAGGTGTTACCTAAAAACGGATACCAGGGCAGATATTTCCATGGAGAAGGGCAATCACAGATTCATTAAACAAACTTATGGTTCACCAATGGAAAGGTGTGAGGATTGGATTCATTACGATATTGGGGTTAAGAGACATATACAAACACAGGTGAAATATATAATCACCAAAGACCTACGGAATGCCAAGAGAAGACTACTCAACATTCTGTCATAACGTACATGGGAAAAGGGTCCCAAGAAGAACAGACATATGTATATGTGTAAAAGAACCACATCTTGCACACCTACAACAAGCAAACGTTGTAATCAAACTTGCTGTAATAAAAAATTAAAAATTAAATTAAAAACACGAACAAGAAGTAGTGAGACAAACTTGAGGGGCTTTCTCCTGGCACATTCCATTCTAAATTCCAATCTAGAACAGGCTTCCATTGAGGCTCTGTTGCCCTGGTAACCAGATTTGCTAAGGGAGAACTGCTGCCACCTTGTGGCCATTTCGCACAACAGCAGCTTTAATCCCAGCGCTACTGGTCAGTGGATATTCCAAATCATTGCAGGCCTGTAAATGACACCTGCCCTGAAAACAAATCCTGGGGTCATATATCGACCAAAAAGTTCAAAAGACGTCCATATTTCAAAACGACAGTTTCAAGAGGCATATTTCACACACATTAGTGTTCTGCTTCTTTTGCTTTCTTTCTTTCTTGGTTAAAAAAAAAACGGGAATGGAAAAAGGCAACCCTCAGAATGGGCCAAAACGTTCGCAAACGAATCAATGGACAAGGGTTTAATCTCCAATATATATAAACAGCTCACGCAGCTTAATATTAATAAAACAAACAACCCAATACAAAAATGGGCAGAAGATCTAAATAGACGTTTCTTCAAAGAAGTCACAGAGACGGCCAAGACGCACATGAAAAGATGCTCAACACCACTAATTATTAGAGAAATGCAAGTCAAAACGACAATGAGGTATCACCTCACACCTGTTAGAATCGGCATCATCAGAAAATCTACAAACAACAAATTCTGGGGAGGGTGTGGACAAAAGGAACCCTCTTCCACTATTGGTGGGAAGGTAAATTGATACAGTCACTATGGAGAACAGTATGGAGTTTCCTTAAAGAAACTAGAAATAGAATTACCATAGGATCCAGCAATCCCACTTCTGGGCATATACACAGAGACAACCATAAATCAAAAACACACATTCACCACAATGTTCATTGCAGCACTATTTACAATAGCCAGGTAATGGAAGCAACCTAAATGCCCACAGAGAGACGAATGGATAAAGATGTGGTACATACATAAAATGGGATATGACTCAGCCATGAAAAGGAATGAAACTGGGTTATTTGTAGAGAAGTCGGTGGATCTAGAGACTGTCATACAGAATGAAGTAAGTCAGAAAGAGCAAAACAAATATTCTGTATTAATGCATGTATGTGGAACCTAGATATATGGTACAGATGAACAGGTTTGCAGGGCAGAAATAGAGAAACAGAGGTAGAGAACAAACGTATGGACACCAAGTGGGGGAAGCCATGGGGTGATGGTGGTCAGATGAGTTGGGAGATAGGTATTGACCTGTATATATGTATATGAATAAAATAGATAACTAATAATAACCTGATGTATAGAAAAATAAATATAATTAAACTGCAAAATTTTTAGAAATGAAATTTAAAAATAAAACAGAAAAAAGTTCTTCCCTTCACACAGATGTATTTCTATGAATGAATTATTTCCATGCTTATATCAATAAATACATAATAGATGAATAAATTCTAACTTGAACCAAAAAAGAAAAACAAAAAACCTGAACCCAGCAGTTATACAGAGGAAAACCCTATCAGGGCACTTGCTCCAGCGGTAAACAATTTTGACATTGGTCAGAGGTGGGGAATCATCTCCCATACAGCCAGCAGCCCGGCCCCCCCACGCAAGGAGCATCCTCATTGCAAAGCTGGGGGACCATGCCGAGGCCTCTGTGAGTAAACGTGAGCTGAGCCCCAGGCCAGCTGCTGCTGAACTGTTCCCACCCTTCCCAGGTAAAACACCTGAATATGTACAAGGGCTTGAAAGCCTAGAGGAAGGGCCGTGGAGCCACACCAGCGACAGCATGCAGGCCAACTTGGTGCCTGCAGGCCAGCCAGGATGGTCCTGGCCCCGGGCACTCTTCTAGAAGCTTTCCATTTCCCTGCCTGATATACCCCTCCTGTCCCGGCCATCATTCCTTTTTTTCCTTCCTCACCTCAGCCCGGAGAGAAATTCCAGTGGAAGTTATGGGTGACACATCCTCTTCTTTACAGGTGGCAGCCTGGCAACTCCTGCAGAAAGTCCAGCAGAGCCCCACTCACACCGGGCCACCAACAAAGCCGTGGACCCTCACACCCTCCCACCAGCACAGCCCCGAGACTGCTGACGGGGCAGAGAATATGGAATCAGGCACAGCTGCAGGGGCTATTGCTGCCTGGAGTACTGTTTCTATCGACCTCAACCCACGCACACCTGGGGAGGGCTTGCCGGCAGGGTCAGGCTGCCCAGGTCAGCTAAAACTCAGCCCTCAGGGAATCACATTGCAGAAAATGGACCTCGCTAAGACAGAATATTAGCCAAGGAAAAAAAGGGCACAATGCCATTTGCAGCCCCGTAGATGAGTCTACAGGTAAGCACGTGACTTGTAGTAAGTCAGAAAGTGAAAGACACATATCGTAGGATATCACTTATAGGTGTTACCTAAAAACGGATACCAGGGCAGATATTTCCACGGAGAAGGGCAATCACAGATTCATTAAACAAACTTATGGTTCACCAATGGAAAGGTGTGAGGATTGGATTCATTACGATATTGGGGTTAAGAGACATATACAAACACAGGTGAAATATATAATCACCAAAGACCTACGGAATGCCAAGAGAAGACTACTCAACATTCTGTCATAACGTACATGGGAAAAGGGTCCCAAGAAGAACAGACATATGTATATGTGTAAAAGAACCACATCTTGCACACCTACAACAAGCAAACGTTGTAATCAAACTTGCTGTAATAAAAAATTAAAAATTAAATTAAAAACACGAACAAGAAGTAGTGAGACAAACTTGAGGGGCTTTCTCCTGGCACATTCCATTCTAAATTCCAATCTAGAACAGGCTTCCATTGAGGCTCTGTTGCCCTGGTAACCAGATTTGCTAAGGGAGAACTGCTGCCACCTTGTGGCCATTTCGCACAACAGCAGCTTTAATCCCAGCGCTACTGGTCAGTGGATATTCCAAATCATTGCAGGCCTGTAAATGACACCTGCCCTGAAAACAAATCCTGGGGTCATATATCGACCAAAAAGTTCAAAAGACGTCCATATTTCAAAATGACAGTTTCAAGAGGCATATTTCACACACATTAGTGTTCTGCTTCTTTTGCTTTCTTTCTTTCTTGGTTAAAAAAAAAACGGGAATGGAAAAAGGCAACCCTCAGAATGGGCGAAAACGTTCGCAAACGAATCAATGGACAAGGGTTTAATCTCCAATATATATAAACAGCTCACGCAGCTTAATATTAATAAAACAAACAACCCAATACAAAAATGGGCAGAAGATCTAAATAGACGTTTCTTCAAAGAAGTCACAGAGACGGCCAAGACGCACATGAAAAGATGCTCAACACCACTAATTATTAGAGAAATGCAAATCAAAACGACAATGAGGTATCACCTCACACCTGTTAGAATCGGCAGCATCAGAAAATCTACAAACAACAAATTCTGGGGAGGGTGTGGACAAAAGGAACCCTCTTCCACTATTGGTGGGAAGGTAAATTGATACAGTCACTATGGAGAACAGTATGGAGTTTCCTTAAAGAAACTAGAAATAGAATTACCATAGGATCCAGCAATCCCACTTCTGGGCATATACCCAGAGACAACCATAAATCAAAAACACACATTCACCACAATGTTCATTGCAGCACTATTTACAATAGCCAGGTAATGGAAGCAACCTAAATGCCCACAGACAGACGAATGGATAAAGATGTGGTACATACATAAAATGGGATATGACTCAGCCATGAAAAGGAATGAAACTGGGTTATTTGTAGAGAAGTCGGTGGATCTAGAGACTGTCATACAGAATGAAGTAAGTCAGAAAGAGCAAAACAAATATTCTGTATTAATGCATGTATGTGGAACCTAGATATATGGTACAGATGAACAGGTTTGAAGGGCAGAAATAGAGAAACAGAGGTAGAGAACAAACGTATGGACACCAAGTGGGGGAAGCCATGGGGTGTTGGTGGTCAGATGAGTTGGGAGATAGGTATTGACCTGTATATATGTATATGAATAAAATAGATAACTAATAATAACCTGCTGTATAGAAAAATAAATATGATTAAACTGCAAAATTTTTAGAAATGAAATTTAAAAATAAAACAGAAAAAAAGTTCTTCCCTTCACACAGATGTATTTCTATGAATGAATTATTTCCATGCTTATATCAATAAATACATAAAACATGAATAACTTGTAACTTGAACCAAAAAAGAAAAAACAAATCCTGTACCCAGCAGTTATACAGAGGAAAACCCTATCAGGGCACTTGTTCCAGCGGTAAACAATTCTGAGATTGGTCAGAGGAGGGGAATCATCTCCCATACAACCAGCAGCCCCGCACCCCCACGCAAGGAGCGTCCTGATTGCAAAGCTGGGGGACAGTGCCGAGGCCTCTGTGAGTAAACGTGAGCTGAGCCCCAGGCCAGCTGCTGCTGAACTGTTCCCACACTTCCCAGGTAAAACACCTGAATATGTACAAGGGCTTGAAAGCCTAGAGGAAGGGCCGTGGAGCCACACCAGCGACAGCACGCAGGCCAACTTGGTGCCTGCAGGCCAGCCAGGATGGTCCTGGCCCTCGGCGCTCTTCTGGAAGCTTTCCATTTCCCTGCCTGAGATACCACTCCTGTCCCGGCCCCCACTCCTTTTTTTCCTCCCTCACCTCAGCCCGGAGAGAAATTCCAGTGGAAGTTATGGGTGACACATCCTCTTCTTTACAGGTGGCAACCTGGCAACTCCTGCAGAAATTCCAGCAGAGCCCCACTCACACCGGGCCACCAACAAAGCCATGGACCCTCACACCCTCCCACCAGCACAGCCCCGAGACTGCTGACGGGGCAGAGAATATGGAGTCAGGCACAGCTGCAGGGGCTATTGCTGCCTGGAGTGCTGTTTCTATTGACCTCAACCCAGGCACACCTGGGGAGGGCTTGCCGGCAGGGTCAGGCTGCCCAGGTCAGCTAATCCTCAGCCCTCAGGGAATCACATTGCAGAAAATGGACCTCGCTAAGACAGAATATTAGCCAAGGAAAAAAAGAGCACAATGCCATTTGCAGCCCCGTAGATGAGTCTACAGGTAATCACGTGACTTGTAGTAAGTCAGAAAGTGAAAGACACATATCGTAGGATATCACTTATAGGTGTTACCTAAAAACGGATACCAGGGCAGATATTTCCACGGAGAAGGGCAATCACAGATTCATTAAACAAACTTATGGTTCACCAATGGAAAGGTGTGAGGATTGGATTCATTACGATATTGGGGTTAAGAGACATATACAAACACAGGTGAAATATATAATCACCAAAGACCTACGGAATGCCAAGAGAAGACTACTCAACATTCTGTCATAACGTACATGGGAAAAGGGTCCCAGGAAGAACAGACATATGTATATGTGTAAAAGAACCACATCTTGCACACCTACAACAAGCAAACGTTGTAATCAAACTTGCTGTAATAAAAAATTAAAAATTAAATTAAAAACACGAACAAGAAGTAGTGAGACAAACTTGAGGGGCTTTCTCCTGGCACATTCCATTCTAAATTCCAATCTAGAACAGGCTTCCATTGAGGCTCTGTTGCCCTGGTAACCAGATTTGCTAAGGGAGAACTGCTGCCACCTTGTGGCCATTTCGCACAACAGCAGCTTTAATCCCAGCGCTACTGGTCAGTGGATATTCCAAATCATTGCAGGCCTGTAAATGACACCTGCCCTGAAAACAAATCCTGGGGTCATATATCGACCAAAAAGTTCAAAAGACGTCCATATTTCAAAACGACAGTTTCAAGAGGCATATTTCACGCACATTAGTGTTCTGCTTCTTTTGCTTTCTTTCTTTTTTGGTTAAAAAAAAACGGGAATGGAAAAAGGCAACCCTCAGAATGGGCGAAAACGTTCGCAAACGAATCAATGGACAAGGGTTTAATCTCCAATATATATAAACAGCTCACGCAGCTTAATATTAATAAAACAAACAACCCAATACAAAAATGGGCAGAAGATCTAAATAGACGTTTCTTCAAAGAAGTCACAGAGACGGCCAAGACGCACATGAAAAGCTGCTCAACACCACTAATTATTAGAGAAATGCAAATCAAAATGACAATGTGGTATCACCTCACACCTGTTAGAATCGGCAGCATCAGAAAATCTACAAACAACAAATTCTGGGGAGGGTGTGGACAAAAGGAACCCTCTTCCACTATTAGTGGGAAGGTAAATTGATACAGTCACTATGGAGAAGAGTATGGAGTTTCCTTAAAGAAACTAGAAATAGAATTACCATAGGATCCAGCAATCCCACTTCTGGGCATATACCCAGAGACAACCATAAATCAAAAACACACATTCACCACAATGTTCATTGCAGCACTATTTACAATAGCCAGGTAATGGAAGCAACCTAAATGCCCACAGACAGACGAATGGATAAAGATGTGGTACATACATAAAATGGGATATGACTCAGCCATGAAAAGGAATGAAACTGGGTTATTTGTTGAGAAGTCGGTGGATCTAGAGACTGTCATATAGAATGAAGTAAGTCAGAAATAGCAAAACAAATATTCTGTATTAATGCATGTATGTGGAACCTAGATATATGGTACAGATGAACAGGTTTGCAGGGCAGAAATAGAGAAACAGAGGTAGAGAACAAACGTATGGACACCAAGTGGGGGAAGCCATGGGGTGTTGGTGGTCAGATGAGTTGGGAGATAGGTATTGACCTGTATATATGTATATGAATAAAATAGATAACTAATAATAACCTGCTGTATAGAAAATTAAATATGATTAAACTTCAAAATTTTTAGAAAAGAAATTTAAAAATAAAACAGAAAAAATGTTCTTCCCTTCACACAGATGTATTTCTATGAATGAATTATTTCCATGCTTATATCAATAAATACATAAAAGATGAATAACTTCTAACTTGAACCAAAAAAGAAAAAACAAATCCTGTACCCAGCAGTTATACAGAGGAAAACCCTATCAGGGCACTTGTTCCATCGGTAAACAATTCTGAGATTGGTCAGAGGAGGGGAATCATCTCCCATACAACCAGCAGCCCCGCACCCCCACGCAAGGAGCGTCCTGATTGCAAAGCTGGGGGACAGTGCCGAGGCCTCTGTGAGTAAACGTGAGCTGAGCCCCAGGCCAGCTGCTGCTGAACTGTTCCCACCCTTCCCAGGTAAAACACCTGAATATGTACAAGGGCTTGAAAGCCTAGAGGAAGGGCCGTGGAGCCACACCAGCGACAGCACGCAGGCCAACTTGGTGCCTGCAGGCCAGCCAGGATGGTCCTGGCCCTCGGCGCTCTTCTGGAAGCTTTCCATTTCCCTGCCTGAGATACCACTCCTGTCCCGGCCCCCACTCCTTTTTTTCCTCCCTCACCTCAGCCCGGAGAGAAATTCCAGTGGAAGTTATGGGTGACACATCCTCTTCTTTACAGGTGGCAACCTGGCAACTCCTGCAGAAATTCCAGCAGAGCCCCACTCACACCGGGCCACCAACAAAGCCATGGACCCTCACACCCTCCCACCAGCACAGCCCCGAGACTGCTGACGGGGCAGAGAATATGGAGTCAGGCACAGCTGCAGGGGCTATTGCTGCCTGGAGTGCTGTTTCTATTGAACTCAACCCAGGCACACCTGGGGAGGGCTTGCCGGCAGGGTCAGGCTGCCCAGGTCAGCTAATCCTCAGCCCTCAGGGAATCACATTGCAGAAAATGGACCTCGCTAAGACAGAATATTAGCCAAGGAAAAAAAGAGCACAATGCCATTTGCAGCCCCGTAGATGAGTCTACAGGTAATCACGTGACTTGTAGTAAGTCAGAAAGTGAAAGACACATATCGTAGGATATCACTTATAGGTGTTACCTAAAAACGGATACCAGGGCAGATATTTCCACGGAGAAGGGCAATCACAGATTCATTAAACAAACTTATGGTTCACCAATGGAAAGGTGTGAGGATTGGATTCATTACGATATTGGGGTTAAGAGACATATACAAACACAGGTGAAATATATAATCACCAAAGACCTACGGAATGCCAAGAGAAGACTACTCAACATTCTGTCATAATGTACATGGGAAAAGGGTCCCAGGAAGAACAGACATATGTATATGTGTAAAAGAACCACATCTTGCACACCTACAACAAGCAAACGTTGTAATCAAACTTGCTGTAATAAAAAATTAAAAATTAAATTAAAAACACGAACAAGAAGTAGTGAGACAAACTTGAGGGGCTTTCTCCTGGCACATTCCATTCTAAATTCCAATCTAGAACAGGCTTCCATTGAGGCTCTGTTGCCCTGGTAACCAGATTTGCTAAGGGAGAACTGCTGCCACCTTGTGGCCATTTCTCACAACAGCAGCTTTAATCCCAGCGCTACTGGTCAGTGGATATTCCAAATCATTGCAGGCCTGTAAATGACACCTGCCCTGAAAACAAATCCTGGGGTCATATATCGACCAAAAAGTTCAAAAGACGTCCATATTTCAAAACGACAGTTTCAAGAGGCATATTTCACGCACATTAGTGTTCTGCTTCTTTTGTTTTCTTTCTTTTTTGGTTAAAAAAAAACGGGAATGGAAAAAGGCAACCCTCAGAATGGGCGAAAACGTTCGCAAACGAATCAATGGACAAGGGTTTAATCTCCAATATATATAAACAGCTCACGCAGCTTAATATTAATAAAACAAACAACCCAATACAAAAATGGGCAGAAGATCTAAATAGACGTTTCTTCAAAGAAGTCACAGAGACGGCCAAGACGCACATGAAAAGCTGCTCAACACCACTAACTATTAGAGAAATGCAAATCAAAATGACAATGAGGTATCACCTCACACCTGTTAGAATCGGCATCATCAGAAAATCTACAAACAACAAATTCTGGGGAGGGTGTGGACAAAAGGAACCCTCTTCCACTATTGGTTGGAAGGTAAATTGATACAGTCACTATGGAGAACAGTATGGAGTTTCCTTAAAGAAACTAGAAATAGAATTACCATAGGATCCAGCAATCCCACTTCTGGGCATATACACAGAGACAACCATAAATCAAAAACACACATTCACCACAATGTTCATTGCAGCACTATTTACAATAGCCAGGTAATGGAAGCAACCTAAATGCCCACAGACAGATGAATGTATAAAGATGTGGTACATACATAAAATGGGATATGACTCAGCCATGAAAAGGAATGAAACTGGGTTATTTGTAGAGAAGTCGGTGGATCTAGAGACTGTCATACAGAATGAAGTAAGTCAGAAAGAGCAAAACAAATATTCTGTATTAATGCATGTATGTGGAACCTAGATATATGGTACAGATGAACAGGTTTGCAGGGCAGAAATAGAGAAACAGAGGTAGAGAACAAACGTATGGACACCAAGTGGGGGAAGCCATGGGGTGATGGTGGTCAGATGAGTTGGGAGATAGGTATTGACCTGTATATATGTATATGAATAAAATAGATAACTAATAATAACCTGCTGTATAGAAAAATAAATATAATTAAACTGCAAAATTTTTAGAAATGAAATTTAAAAATAAAACAGAAAAAAGTTCTTCCCTTCACACAGATGTATTTCTATGAATGAATTATTTCCATGCTTATATCAATAAATACATAAAAGATGAATAACTTCTAACTTGAACCAAAAAAGAAAAAACAAATCCTGTACCCAGCAGTTATACAGAGGAAAACCCTATCAGGGCACTTGTTCCAGCGGTAAACAATTCTGAGATTGGTCAGAGGTGGGGAATCATCTCCCATACAGCCAGCAGCCCAGCCCCCCCACGCAAGGAGCGTCCTCATTGCAAAGCTGGGGGACAGTCCCAAGGCCTCTGTGAGTAAACGTGAGCTGAGCCCCAGGCCAGCTGCTGCTGAACTGTTCCCACCCTTCCCAGGTAAAACACCTGAATATGTACAAGGGCTTGAAAGCCTAGAGGAAGGGCCGTGGAGCCACACCAGCGACAGCACGCAGGCCAACTTGGTGCCTGCAGGCCAGCCAGGATGGTCCTGGCCCCGGGCGCTCTTCTGGAAGCTTTCCATTTCCCTGCCTGAGATACCACTCCTGTCCCGGCCCCCACTCCATTTTTTCCTTCCTCACCTCAGCCCAGAGAGAAATTCCAGTGGAAGTTATGGGTGACACATCCTCTTCTTTACAGGTGGCAGCCTGGCAACTCCTGCAGAAAGTCCAGCAGAGCCCCACTCACACCGGGCCACCAACAAAGCCGTGGACCCTCACACCCTCCCACCAGCACAGCCCCGAGACTGCTGACGGGGCAGAGAATATGGAATCAGGCACAGCTGCAGGGGCTATTGCTGCCTGGAGTGCTGTTTCTATCGACCTCAACCCACGCACACCTGGGGAGGGCTTGCCGGTAGGGTCAGGTTGCCCAGGTCAGCTAATCCTCAGCCCTCAGGGAATCACATTGCAGAAAATGGACCTCACTAAGACAGAATATTAGCCAAGGAAAAAAAGGGCACAATGCCATTTGCAGCCCCGTAGATGAGTCTACATGTAAGCACGGGACTTGTAGTAAGTCAGAAAGTGAAAGACACATATCGTAGGATATCACTTATAGGTGTTACCTAAAAACGGATACCAGGGCAGATATTTCCACGGAGAAGGGCAATCACAGATTCATTAAACAAACTTATGGTTCACCAATGGAAAGGTGTGAGGATTGGATTCATTACGATATTGGGGTTAAGAGACATATACAAACACAGGTGAAATATATAATCACCAAAGACCTACGGAATGCCAAGAGAAGACTACTCAACATTCTGTCATAACGTACATGGGAAAAGGGTCCCAGGAAGAACAGACATATGTATATGTGTAACAGAACCACATCTTGCACACCTACAACAAGCAAACGTTGTAATCAAACTTGCTGTAATAAAAAATTAAAAATTAAATTAAAAACACGAACAAGAAGTAGTGAGACAAACTTGAGGGGCTTTCTCCTGGCACATTCCATTCTAAATTCCAATTTAGAACAGGCTTCCATTGAGGCTCTGTTGCCCTAGTAACCAGATTTGCTAAGGGAGAACTGCTGCCACCTTGTGGCCGTTTCACACAACAGCAGCTTTAATCCCAGCGCTAATGGTCAGTGGATATTCCAAATCATTGCAGGCCTGTAAATGACACCTGCCCTGAAAACAAATCCTGGGGTCATATATCGACCAAAAAGTTCAAAAGACGTCCATATTTCAAAACGACAGTTTCAAGAGGCATATTTCACGCACATTAGTGTTCTGCTTCTTTTGCTTTCTTTCTTTTTTGGTTAAAAAAAACGGGAATGGAAAAAGGCAACCCTCAGAATGGGCGAAAACGTTCGCAAACGAATCAATGGACAAGGGTTTAATCTCCAATATATATAAACAGCTCACGCAGCTTAATATTAATAAAACAAACAACCCAATACAAAAATGGGCAGAAGATCTAAATAGACGTTTCTTCCAAGAAGTCACAGAGACGGCCAAGACGCACATGAAAAGATGCTCAACACCACTAATTATTAGAGAAATGCAAATCAAAATGACAATGAGGTATCACCTCACACCTGTTAGAATCGGCATCATCAGAAAATCTACAAACAGCAAATTCTGGGGAGGGTGTGGACAAAAGGAACCCTCTTCCACTATTAGTGGGAAGGTAAATTGATACAGTCGTATGGAGAACAGTATGGAGTTTCCTTAAAGAAACTAGAAATAGAATTACCATAGGATCCAGCAATCCCACTTCTGGGCATATAGCCAGAGAAAACCATAAATCAAAAACACACATTCACCACAATGTTCATTGCAGCACTATTTACAATAGCCAGGTAATGGAAGCAACGTAAATGCCCACAGACAGACGAATGGATAAAGATGTGGTACATACATAAAATGGGATATGACTCAGCCATGAAAAGGAATGAAACTGGGTTATTTGTAGAGAAGTCGGTGGATCTAGAGACTGTCATACAGAATGAAGTAAGTCAGAAAGAGCAAAACAAATATTCTGTATTAATGCATGTATGTGGAACCTAGATATATGGTACAGATGAACAGGTTTGCAGGGCAGAAATAGAGAAACAGAGGTAGAGAACAAACGTATGGACACCAAGTGGGGGAAGCCATGGGGTGTTGGTGGTCAGATGAGTTGGGAGATAGGTATTGACCTGTATATATGTATATGAATAAAATAGATATCTAGGGCCTCCCTGGTGGCGCAGTGGTTGGGAGTCCACCTGCCGATGCAGGGGACACGGTTTCGTGTCCCGGTCCCGGAGGATCCCACGTGCCGCGGAGCGGCTGGGCCCGCGATCCATGGCCGCGGGGCCTGTGTGTCCGGAGCCTGTGCTCCGCAACGGGAGAGGCCGCGGCAGTGAGAGGCCCGCGTACAGCAAAACAAAACAAAACAAAAAAAAAAGATAACTAATAATAACCTGCTGTATAGAAAAATAAATATGATTAAACTGCAAAATTTTTGGAAATGAAATTTAAAAATAAAACAGAAAAAAAGTTCTTCCCTTCACACAGATGTATTTCTATGAATGAATTATTTCCATGCTTATATCAATAAATACATAAAAGATGAATAACTTCTAACATGAACCAAAAAAGAAAAAAAAAATCCTGTACCCAGCAGTTATACAGAGGAAAACCCTATCAGGGCACTTGTTCCAGCGGTAAACAATTCTGAGATTGGTCAGAGGTGGGGAATCATCTCCCATACAGCCAGCAGCCCGGCCCCCCCATGCAAGGAGCGTCCTGATTGCAAAGCTGGGGGACAGTGCCGAAACCTCTGTGAGTAAATGTGAGCTGAGCCCCAGGCCAGCTGCTGCTGAACTGTTCCCACCCTTCCCAGGTAAAACACCTGAATATGTACAAGGGCTTGAAAGCCTAGAGGAAGGGCCGTGGAGCCACACCAGCGACAGCACGCAGGCCAACTTGCTGCCTGCAGGGCAGCCAGGATGGTCCTGTCCCCGGGCGCTCTTCTGGAAGCTTTCCATTTCCCTGCCTGAGATACCACTCCTGTCCCGGCCCCCACTCCTTTTTTTCCTCCCTCACCTCAGCCCGGAGAGAAATTCCAGTGGAAATTATGGGTGACACATCCTCTTCTTTACAGGTGGCAACCTGGCAACTCCTGCAGAAATTCCAGCAGAGCCCCACTCACACCGGGCCACCAACAAAGCCGTGGACCCTCACACCCTCCCACCAGCACAGCCCCGAGACTGCTGACGGGGCAGAGAATATGGAGTCACTCACAGCTGCAGGGGCTATTGCTGCCTGGAGTGCTGTTTCTATTGAACTCAACCCAGGCACATCTGGGGAGGGCTTGCCGGCAGGGTCAGGCTGCCCAGGTCAGCTAATCCTCAGCCCTCAGGGAATCACATTGCAGAAAATGGACCTCGCTAAGACAGAATATTAGCCAAGGAAAAAAAGGGCACAATGCCACTTGCAGCCCCGTAGATGAGTCTACAGGTAATCACGTGACTTGTAGTAAGTCAGAAAGTGAAAGACACATATTGTAGGATATCACTTATAGGTGTTACCTAAAAACGGATACCAGGGCAGATATTTCCACAGAGAAGGGCAATCACAGATTCATTAAACAAACTTATGGTTCACCAATGGAAAGGTGTGAGGATTGGATTCATTATGATATTGGGGTTAAGAGACATATACAAACACAGGTGAAATATATAATCACCAAAGACCTACGGAATGCCAAGAGAAGACTACTCAACATTCTGTCATAACGTACATGGGAAAAGGGTCCCAGGAAGAACAGACATATGTATATGTGTAAAAGAACCACATCTTGCACACCTACAACAAGCAAACATTGTAATCAAACTTGCTGTAATAAAAAATTAAAAATTAAATTAAAAACACGAACAAGAAGTAGTGAGACAAACTTGAGGGGCTTTCTCCTGGCACATTCCATTCTAAATTCCAATCTAGAACAGGCTTCCATTGAGGCTCTGTTGCCCTGGTAACCAGATTTGCTAAGGGAGAACTGCTGCCACCTTGTGGCCATTTTGCACAACAGCAGCTTTAATCCCAGCGCTACTGGTCAGTGGATATTCCAAATCATTGCAGGCCTGTAAATGACACCTGCCCTGAAAACAAATCCTGGGGTCATATATCGACCAAAAAGTTCAAAAGACGTCCATATTTCAAAACGACAGTTTCAAGAGGCATATTTCACGCACATTAGTGTTCTGCTTCTTTTGCTTTCTTTCTTTTTTGGTTAAAAAAATCGGGAATGGAAAAAGGCAACCCTCAGAATGGGCCAAAACGTTCGCAAACGAATCAATGGACAAGGGTTTAATCTCCAATATATATAAACAGCTCACGCAGCTTAATATTAATAAAACAAACAACCCAATACAAAAATGGGCAGAAGATCTAAATAGACGTTTCTTCAAAGAAGTCACAGAGACGGCCAAGACGCACATGAAAAGCTGCTCAACACCACTAATTATTAGAGAAATGCAAATCAAAACGACAATGAGGTATCACCTCACACCTGTTAGAATCGGCAGCATCAGAAAATCTACAAACAACAAATTCTGGGGAGGGTGTGGACAAAAGGAACCCTCTTCCACTATTGGTGGGAAGGTAAATTGATACAGTCACTATGGAGAACAGTATGGAGTTTCCTTAAAGAAACTAGAAATAGAATTACCATAGGATCGAGCAATCCCACTTCTGGGCATATACACAGAGACAACCATAAATCAAAAACACACATTCACCACAATGTTCATTGCAGCACTATTTACAATAGCCAGGTAATGGAAGCAACCTAAATGCCCACAGACAGATGAATGGATAAAGATGTGGTACATACATAAAATGGGATATGACTCAGCCATGAAAAGGAATGAAACTGGGTTATTTGTAGAGAAGTCGGTGGATCTAGAGACTGTCATACAGAATGAAGTAAGTCAGAAAGAGCAAAACAAATATTCTGTATTAATGCATGTATGTGGAACCTAGATATATGGTACAGATGAACAGGTTTGCAGGGCAGAAATAGAGAAACAGAGGTAGAGAACAAACGTATGGACACCAAGTGGTGGAAGCCATGGGGTGATGGTGGTCAGATGAGTTGGGAGATAGGTATTGACCTGTATATATGTATATGAATAAAATAGATAACTAATAATAACCTGCTGTATAGAAAAATAAATATAATTAAACTTCAAAATTTTTAGAAATGAAATTTAAAAATAAAACAGAAAAAAGTTCTTCCCTTCACACAGATGTATTTCTATGAATGAATTATTTCCATGCTTATATCAATAAATACATAAAAGATGAATAACTTCTAACTTGAACCAAAAAAGAAAAAACAAATCCTGTACCTAGCAGTTATACAGAGGAAAACCCTATCAGGGCACTTGTTCCATCGGTAAACAATTCTGAGATTGGTCAGAGGTGGGGAATCATCTCCCATACAGCCAGCAACACGGCCCCCCCACGCAAGGAGCGTCCTGATTGCAAAGCTGGGGGACAGTGCCAAGGCCTCTGTGAGTAAACGTGAGCTGAGCCCCAGGCCAGCTGCTGCTGAACTGTTCCCACCCTTCCCAGGTAAAACACCTGAATATGTACAAGGGCTTGAAAGCCTAGAGGAAGGGCCGTGGAGCCACACCAGCGACAGCACGCAGGCCAACTTGGTGCCTGCAGGCCAGCCAGGATGGTCCTGGACCCGGGCGCTCTTCTGGAAGCTTTTCATTTCCCTGCCTGAGATACCACTCCTGTCCCGGCCCCCACTCCTTTTTTTCCTCCCTCACCTCAGCCCGGAGAGAAATTCCAGTGGAAATTATGGGTGACACATCCTCTTCTTTACAGGTGGCAACCTGGCAACTCCTGAAGAAATTCCAGCAGAGCCCCACTCACACCGGGCCACCAACAAAGCCGTGGACCCTCACAACATCCCACCAGCACAGCCCCGAGACTGCTGACGGGGCAGAGAATATGGAGTCAGGCACAGCTGCAGGGGCTATTGCTGCCTGGAGTGCTGTTTCTATTGAACTCAACCCACGCACACCTGGGGAGGGCTTGCCGGCAGGGTCAGGCTGCCCAGGTCAGCTAATCCTCAGCCCTCAGGGAATCACATTGCAGAAAATGGACCTCGCTAAGACAGAATATTAGCCAAGGAAAAAAAGAGCACAATGCCATTTGCAGCCCCGTAGATGAGTCTACAGGTAATCACGTGACTTGTAGTAAGTCAGAAAGTGAAAGACACATATCGTAGGATATCACTTATAGGTGTTACCTAAAAACGGATACCAGGGCAGATATTTCCACGGAGAAGGGCAATCACAGGTTCATTAAACAAACTTATGGTTCACCAATGGAAAGGTGTGAGGATTGGATTCATTACGATATTGGGGTTAAGAGACATATACAAACACAGGTGAAATATATAATCACCAAAGACCTACGGAATGCCAAGAGAAGACTACTCAACATTCTGTCATAACGTACATGGGAAAAGGGTCCCAGGAAGAACAGACATATGTATATGTGTAAAAGAACCACATCTTGCACACCTACAACAAGCAAACGTTGTAATCAAACTTGCTGTAATAAAAAATTAAAAATTAAATTAAAAACACGAACAAGAAGTAGTGAGACAAACTTGAGGGGCTTTCTCCTGGCACATTCCATTCTAAATTCCAATCTAGAACAGGCTTCCATTGAGGCTCTGTTGCCATGGTAACCAGATTTGCTAAGGGAGAACTGCTGCCACCTTGTGGCCATTTCGCACAACAGCAGCTTTAATCCCAGCGCTACTGGTCAGTGGATATTCCAAATCATTGCAGGCCTGTAAATGACACCTGCCCTGAAAACAAATCCTGGGGTCATATATCGACCAAAAAGTTCAAAAGACGTCCATATTTCAAAACGACAGTTTCAAGAGGCATATTTCACGCACATTAGTGTTCTGCTTCTTTTGCTTTCTTTCTTTTTTGGTAAAAAATAAACAGGAATGGAAAAAGGCAACCCTCAGCATGGGCGAAAACGTTCGCAAACGAATCAATGGGCAAAGGTTTAATCTCCAATATATATAAACAGCTCATGCAGCTTAATATCAATAAAACAAAGAACCCAATACAAAAATGGGCAGAAGATCTAAATAGACGTTTCTTCCAAGAAGTCACAGAGACGGCCAAGACGCACATGAAAAGCTGCTCAACACCACTAATTATTAGAGAAATGCAAATCAAAACGACAATGAGGTATCACCTCACACCTGTTAGAATCGGCATCATCAGAAAATCTACAAACAACAAATTCTGGGGAGGGTGTGGACAAAAGGAACCCTCTTCCACTATTGCTGGGAAGGTAAATTGATACAGTCACTATGGAGAACAGTATGGAGTTTCCTTAAAGAAACTAGAAATAGAATTACCATAGGATCAAGCAATTCGACTTCTGGGCATATACCCAGAGAAAACCATAAATCAAAAACACACATTCACCACAATATTCATTGCAGCACTATTTACAATAGCCAGGTAATGGAAGCAACCTAAATGCCCACAGACAGACGAATGGATAAAGATGTGGTACATATATAAAATGGAATATGACTCAGCCATGGAAAGGAATGAAACTGGGTTATTTGTAGAGAAGTCGGTGGATCTAGAGACTGTCATACAGAATGAAGTAAGTCAGAAAGAGCAAAACAAATATTCTGTATTAATGCATGTATGTGGAACCTAGATATATGGTACAGATGAACAGGTTTGCAGGGCAGAAATAGAGAAACAGAGGTAGAGAACAAACGTATGGACACCAAGTCGGGGAAGCCATGGGGTGTTGGTCGTCAGATGAGTTGGGAGATAGGTATTGACCTGTATATATGTATATGAATAAAATAGATAACTAATAATAACCTGCTGTATAGAAAAATAAATATAATTAAACTTCAAAATTTTTAGAAATGAAATTTAAAAATAAAACAGAAAAAAGTTCTTCCCTTCACACAGATGTATTTATATGAATGAATTATTTCCATGCTTATATCAATAAGTACATAAAAGATGAATAAATACTAACTTGAAACAAAAAAGAAAAAAAACCTGAACCCAGCAGTTATACAGAGGAAAACCCTATCAGGGCACTTGCTCCAGCGGTAAACAATTCTGAGATTGGTCAGAGGTGGGGAATCATCTCCCATACAGCCAGCAGCCCGGCCCCCCCACGCAAGGAGCGTCCTCATTGCAAAGCTGGGGGACCGTGCCGAGGCCTCTGTGAGTAAACGTGAGCTGAGCCCCAGGCCAGCTGCTGCTGAACTGTTCCCACCCTTCCCAGGTAAAACACCTGAATATGTACAAGGACTTGAAAGCCTAGAGGCAGGGCTGTGGAGTCACACCAGCGACAGCACGCAGGCCAACTTGGTGCCTGCAGGCCAGCCAGGATGGTCCTGGTCCCGGGCGCTCTTCTGGAAGCTTTCCATTTCCCTGCCTGAGATACACCTCCTGTCCCCACCCCCACTCTTTTTTTTTTCCTTCCTCACCTCAGCCCGGAGAGAAATTCCAGCGGAAGTTATGGGTGACACATCCTCTTCTTTACAGGTGGCAGCCTGGCAACTCCTGCAGAAAGTCCAGCAGAGCCCCACTCACACCGGGCCACCAACAAAGCCGTGGACCCTCACACCCTCCCACCAGCACAGCCCCGAGACTGCTGACGGGGCAGAGAATATGGAGTCAGGCACAGCTGCAGGGGCTATTGCTGCCTGGAGTGCTGTTTCTATTGACCTCTACCCAGGCACACCTGGGGAGGGCTTGCCGGCAGGGTCAGGCTGCCCAGGTCAGCTAATCCTCAGCCCTCAGGGAATCACATTGCAGAAAGTGGACCTCGCTAAGACAGAATATTAGCCAAGGAATAAAAGGACACAATGCCATTTGCAGCCCCATAGATGAGTCTACAGGTAATCACGTGAATGTAGTAAGTCAGAAAGTGAAAGACACATATCGTAGGATATCACTTATAGGTGTTACCTAAAAACGGATACCAGGGCAGATATTTCCACGGAGAAGGGCAATCACAGATTCATTAAACAAACTTATGGTTCACCAATGGAAAGGTGTGAGGATTGGATTCATTACGATATTGGGGTTAAGAGACATATACAAACACAGGTGAAATATATAATCACCAAAGACCTACGGAATGCCAACAGAAGACTACTCAACATTCTGACATAACGTACATGGGAAAAGGGTCCCAGGAAGAACAGACATATGTATATGTGTAAAAGAACCACATCTTGCACACCTACAACAAACCAAACGTTATAATCAAACTGGCTTTAATAAAAAATAAAAAATTAAATTAAAAACACGAACAAGAAGTAGTGAGACAAACTTCAGGGGCTTTCTCCTGGCACATTCCATTCTAAATTCTAATCTAGAACACGACTTCCATTGAGGCTCTGTTGCCCTAATAACCGGATTTTCTAAGGGAGAACTGCTGCCACCTTGTGGCCGTTACACACAACAGCAGCTTTAATCCCAGCGCTACTGGTCAGTGGATATTCCAAATCATTGCAGGCCTGTAAATGACACCTGCCCTGAAAACAAATCCTGGGGTCATATATCGACCAAAAAGCTCAAAAGACGTCCATATTTCAAAACGACAGTTTCAAGTGGCATATTTCATGCACATAAGTGTTCTGCTTCTTTTGCTTTCTTTCTTTTTTGGTTAAAAAAATGGGAATGGAAAAAGGCAACCCTCAGAATGGGCGAAAACGTTCGCAAACGAATCAATGGACAAGGGTTTAATCTCCAATATATATAAACAGCTCACGCAGCTTAATATCAATAAAACAAAGAACCCAATACAAAAATGGGCAGAAGATCTAAATAGACGTTTCTTCAAAGAAGTCACAGAGACGGCCAAGACGCACATGAAAAGCTGCTCAACACCACTAATTATTAGAGAAATGCAAATCAAAACGACAATGAGGTATCACCTCACACCTGTTAGAATCGGCATCATCAGAAAATCTACAAACAACAAATTCTGCGGAGGATGTGGACAAATCGAACCCTCTTCCACTATTGGTGGGAAGGTAAATTGATACAGTCACTATGGAGAACAGTATGGAGTTTCCTTAAAGAAACTAGAAATAGAATTACCATAGGATCCAGCAATCCCACTTCTGGGCATATACACAGAGACAACCATAAATCAAAAACACACATTCACCACAATGTTCATTGCAGCACTATTTACAATAGCCTGGTAATGGAAGCAACCTAAATGCCTACAGACAGACGAATGGATAAAGATGTGGTACATATATAAAATAGGATATGACTCAGCCATGAAAAGGAATGAAACTGGGTTATTTGTAGAGAAGTCGGTGGATCTAGAGACTGTCATACAGAATGAAGTAAGTCAGAAAGAGCAAAACAAATATTCTGTATTAATGCATGTATGTGGAACCTAGATATATGGTACAGATGAACAGGTTTGCAGGGCAGAAATAGAGAAACAGAGGTAGAGAACAAACGTATGGACACCAAGTGGGGGAAGCCATGGGGTGATGGTGGCCAGATGAGTTGGGAGATAGGTATTGACCTGTATATATGTATATGAATAAAATAGATAACTAATAATAACCTGCTGTATAGAAAAATAAATATAATTAAACTGCAAAATTTTTAGAAATGAAATTTAAAAATAAAACAGAAAAAAGTTCTTCCCTTCACACAGATGTATTTCTATGAATGAATTATTTCCATGCTTATATCAGTAAATACATAAAAGATGAATGAATTCTAACTTGAACCAAAAAAGAAAAAATAAATCCTGAACCCAGCAGTTATACAGAGGAAAACCTTATCAGGGCACTTGCTCCAGCGGTAAACAATTCTGACATTGGTCAGAGGTGGGAAATCATCTCCCATACAGCCAGCAGCCCGGCCCCACCACGCAAGGAGCGTCCTCATTGCAAACCTGGGGGACCGTGCCGAGGCCTCTGTGAGTAAACGTGAGCTGAGCCCAAGGCCAGCTGCTGCTGAACTGTTCCCACCCTTCCCAGGTAAAACACCTGAATATGTACAAGGGCTTGAACGCCTAGAGGAAGGGTCGTGGAGACACACCAGCGACAGCACGCAGGCCAACTTGGTGCCTGCAGGCCAGCCAGGTTGATCCTGGACCCAGGTGCTCTTCTGGAAGCTTTCCATTTCTCTGCCTGAGACACCCCTCCTGTCCCGGCCCCCACTCCTTTTTTTCCTCCCTCACCTCATCCCGGAGAGAAATTCCAGCGGAAGTTATGGGTGACACATCCTCTTCTTTACAGGTGGCAGCCTGGCAACTCCTGCAGAAAGTCCAGCAGAGCCCCACTCACACCGGGCCACCAATAAAGCCGTGGACCCTCACACCCTCCCACCAGCACAGCCCCGAGACTGCTGACGGGGCAGAGAATATGGAGTCAGGCACAGCTGCAGGGGCTTTTGCTGCTGGAGTGCTGTTTCTATTGATCTCAACCCAGGCACACCTGGGGAGGGCTTGCCGGCAGGGTCAGGCTGCCCTGGTCAGCTAATCCTCAGCCCTCAGGGAATCACATTGCAGAAAATGGACCTCGCTAAGACAGAATATTAGCCAAGGAAAAAAAAGGCACAATGCCATTTGCAGCCCCGTAGATGAGTCTACAGGTAATCATGTGACTTGTAGTAAGTCAGAAAGTGAAAGACACATATCGTAGGATATCACTTATAGGTGTTACCTAAAAACGGATACCAGGGAAGATATTTCCACGGAGAAGGGCAATCACAGATTCATTAAACAAACTTATGGTTCACCAATGGAAAGGTGTGAGGATTGGATTCATTACGATATTGGTGTTAAGAGACATATACAAACACAGGTGAAATATATAATCACCAAAGACCTACGGAATGCCAAGAGAAGACTACTCAACATTCTGTCATAACGTACATGGGAAAAGGGTCCCAGGAAGAACAGACATATGTATATGTGTAAAAGAACCACATCTTGCACACCTACAACAAGCCAAACGTTGTAATCAAACTTGCTGTAATAAAAAATTAAAAATTAAATTAAAAACACGAACAAGAAGTAGTGAGACAAACTTGAGGGGCTTTCTCCTGGCACATTCCATTCTAAATTCCAATCTAGAACAGGCTTCCATTGAGGCTCTGTTGCCCTGGTAACCAGATTTGCTAAGGGAGAACTGCTGCCACCTTGTGGCCGTTTCACACAACATCAGCTTTAATCCCAGCGCTAATGGTCAGTGGATATTCCAAATCATTGCTGGCCTGTAAATGACACCTGCCCTGAAAACAAATCCTGGGGTCATATATCGACCAAAAAGTTCAAAAGACGTCCATATTTCAAAACGACAGTTTCAAGAGGCATATTTCACGCACATTAGTGTTCTGCTTCTTTTGCTTTCTTTCTTTTTTGGTTAAAAAAAACGGTAATGGAAAAAGGCAACACTCAGAATGGGCCAAAACGTTCGCAAACGAATCAATGGACAATGGTTTAATCTCCAACATATATAAACAGCTCACTCAGCTTAATATTAATAAAACAAACAACCCAATACAAAAATGGGCAGAAGATCTAAATAGACGTTTCTTCAAAGAAGTCACAGAGACGGCCAAGACGCACATGAAAAGCTGCTCAACACCACTAATTATTAGAGAAATGCAAATCACAACCACAATGAGGTATCACCTCACACCTGTTAGAATCGGCATCATCAGAAAATCTACAAACAACAAATTCTGGGGAGGGTGTGGACAAAAGGAACCCTCTTCCACTATTAGTGGGAAGGTAAATTGATACAGTCACTATGGAGAACAGTATGGAGTTTCCTTAAAGAAACTAGAAATAGAATTACCATAGGATCCAGCAATCCCACTTCTGGGCATATACCCAGAGAAAACCATAAATCAAAAACACACATTCACCACAATATTCATTGCAGCACTATTTACAATAGCCAGGTAATGGAAGCAACCTAAATGCCCACAGACAGACGAATGGATAAAGATGTGGTACATATATAAAATGGAATATGACTCAGCCATGAAAAGGAATGAAACTGGGTTATTTGTAGAGAAGTCGGTGGATCTAGAGACTGTCATACAGAATGAAGTAAGTCAGAAAGAGCAAAACAAATATTCTGTATTAATGCATGTATGTGGAACCTAGATATATGGTACAGATGAACAGGTTTGCAGGGCAGAAATAGAGAAACAGAGGTAGAGAACAAACGTATGGACACCAAGTGGGGGAAGCCATGGGGTGTTGGTGGTCAGATGAGTTGGGAGATAGGTATTGACCTGTATATATGTATATGAATAAAATAGATAACTAATAATAACCTGCTGTATAGAAAAATAAATATAATTAAACTTCAAAATTTTTAGAAATGACATTTAAAAATAAAACAGGAAAAAGTTCTTCCCTTCACACAGATATATTTCTATGAATGTATTATTTCCATGCTTATATCAATAAATACATAAAAGATGAATGAATTCTAACTTGAACCAAAAAAGAAAAAAAAAACCTGAACCCAGCAGTTATACAGAGGAAAACCCTATCAGGGCACTTGCTCCAGCGGTAAACAATTCTGAAATTGGTCAGAGGTTGGGAATCATCTCCCATACAGCCAGCAGCCCGGACCCCCACGCAAGGAGCGTCCTTATTGCAAAGCTGGGGGACCGTGCCGAGGCCTCTGTGAGTAAACGTGAGCTGAGCCCCAGGCCAGCTGCTGCTGAACTGTTCCCACCCTTCCCAGGTAAAACACCTGAATATGTACAAGGGCTTGAACGCCTAGAGGAAGGGTTGTGGAGCCACACCAGCGACAGCATGCAGGCCAACTTGGTGCCTGCAGGGCAGCCAGGATGGTCCTGGCCCCAGATGCTCTTCTGGAAGCTTTCCATTTCCCTGCCTGAGATACCCCTCCTGTCCCGGCCCCCACTCCTTTTTTTCCTTCCTCACCTCAGCCCGGAGAGAAATTCCAGCGGAAGTTATGGGTGACACATCCTCTTCTTTACAGGTGGCAGCCTGGCAACTCCTGCAGAAAGTCCAGCAGATCCCCACTCACACCGGGCCACCAAAAAAGCCGTGGACCCTCACACCCTCCCACCAGCACAGCCCCGAGACTGCTGACGGGGCAGAGAATATGGAGTCAGGCACAGCTGCAGGGGCTATTGCTGCCTGGAGTGCTGTTTCTATTGAACTCAACCCAGACACACCTGGGGAGGGCTTGCCGGCAGGGTCAGGCTGCCCAGGTCAGCTAATCCTCAGCCCTCAGGGAATCACATTGCAGAAAATGGACCTCGCTAAGACAGAATATTAGCCAAGGAAAAAAAGAGCACAATGCCATTTGCAGCCCCGTAGATGAGTCTACAGGTAATCACGTGACTTGTAGTAAGTCAGAAAGTGAAAGACACATATCGCAGGATATCACTTATAGGTGTTACCTAAAAACGGATACCAGGGCAGATATTTCCACGGAGAAGGGCAATCACAGATTCATTAAACAAACTTATGGTTCACCAATGGAAAGGTGTGAGGATTGGATTCATTACGATATTGGGGTTAAGAGACATATACAAACACAGGTGAAATATATAATCACCAAAGACCTACGGAATGCCAAGAGAAGACTACTCAACATTCTGTCATAACGTACATGGGAAAAGGGTCCCAGGAAAAACAGACATATGTATATGTGTAAAAGAACCACATCTTGCACACCTACAACAAGCCAAACGTTGTAATCAAACTTGCTGTAATAAAAAATTAAAAATTAAATTAAAAACACGAACAAGAAGTAGTGAGACAAACTTGAGGGGCTTTCTCCTGGCACATTCCATTCTAAATTCCAATCTAGAACACGGCTTCCATTGAGGCTCTGTTGCCCTGGTAACCAGATTTGCTAAGGGAGAACTGCTGCCACCTTGTGGCCGTTTCACACAACATCAGCTTTAATCCCAGCGCTAATGGTCAGTGGATATTCCAAATCATTGCTGGCCTGTAAATGACACCTGCCCTGAAAACAAATCCTGGGGTCATATATCGACCAAAAAGTTCAAAAGACGTCCATATTTCAAAACGACAGTTTCAAGAGGCATATTTCACGCACATTAGTGTTCTGCTTCTTTTGCTTTCTTTCTTTTTTGGTTAAAAAAAACGGGAATGGAAAAAGGCAACCCTCAGAATGGGCCAAAATGTTCGCAAACGAATCAATGGACAATGGTTTAATCTCCAACATATATAAACAGCTCACGCAGCTTAATATTAATAAAACAAACAACCCAATACAAAAATGGGCAGAAGATCTAAATAGACGTTTCTTCAAAGAAGTCACAGAGACGGCCAAGACGCACATGAAAAGCTGCTCAACACCACTAATTATTAGAGAAATGCAAATCACAACGACAATGAGGTATCACCTCACACCTGTTAGAATCGGCATCATCAGAAAATCTACAAACAACAAATTCTGGGGAGGGTATGGACAAAAGGAACCCTCTTCCACTATTAGTGGGAAGGTAAATTGATACAGTCGCTATGGAGTACAGTATGGAGTTTCCTTAAAGAAACTAGAAATAGAATTACCATAGGATCCAGCAATCCCACTTCTGGGCATATACCCAGAGACAACCATAAATCAAAAACACACATTCACCACAATGTTCATTGCAGCACTATTTACAATAGCCAGGTAATGGAAGCAACCTAAATGCCCACAGACAGACGAATGGATAAAGATGTGGTACATATATAAAATGGAATATGACTCAGCCATGAAAAGGAATGAAACTGGGTTATTTGTAGAGAAGTCGGTGGATCTAGAGACTGTCATACAGAATGAAGTAAGTCAGAAAGAGCAAAACAAATATTCTGTATTAATGCATGTATGTGGAACCTAGATATATGGTACAGATGAACACGTTTGCAGGGCAGAAATAGAGAAACAGAGGTAGAGAACAAACGTATGGACACCAAGTGGGGGAAGCCATGGAGTGTTGGTGGTCAGATGAGTTGGGAGATAGGTATTGACCTGTATATATGTATATGAATAAAATAGATAACTAATAATAACCTGCTGTATAGAAAAATAAATATAATTAAACTTCAAAATTTTTAGAAATGACATTTAAAAATAAAACAGGAAAAAGTTCTTCCCTTCACACAGATATATTTCTATGAATGTATTATTTCCATGCTTATATCAATAAATACATAAAAGATTAATAAATTCTAACTTGAACCAAAAAAGAAAAAAAAACCTGAACCCAGCAGTTATACAGAGGAAAACCCTATCAGGGCACTTGCTCCAGCGGTAAACAATTCTGAGATTGGTCAGAGGTGGGGAATCATCTCCCATACAGCCAGCAGCCCGGCCCCCCCACGCAAGGAGCATCCTCATTGCAAAGCTGGGGGACCGTGCCGAGGCCTCTGTGAGTAAACGTGAGCTGAGCCCAAGGCCAGCTGCTGCTGAACTGTTCCCACCCTTCCCAGGTAAAACACCTGAATATGTACAAGGGCTTGAAAGCCTAGAGGAAGGGCCGTGGAGCCACACCAGCGACAGCACGCAGGCCAACTTGGTGCCTGCAGGCCAGCCAGGATGGTCCTGGCCCCGGGCGCTCTTCTGGAAGTTTTCCATTTCCCTGCCTGAGATACCACTCCTGTCCCGGCCCCCACTCCTTTTTTTCCTCCCTCACCTCAGCCCGGAGAGAAATTCCAGTGGAAATTATGGGTGACACATCCTCTTCTTTACAGGTGGCAACCTGGCCACTCCTGCAGAAATTCCAGCAGAGCCCCACTCACACCGGGCCACCAACAAAGCCGTGGACCCTCACTCCCTCCCACCAGCACAGCCCCGAGACTGCTGACGGGGCAGAGAATATGGAGTCAGGCACAGCTGCAGGGGCTATTGCTGCCTGGAGTGCTGTTTCTATTGACCTCAACGCAGGCACACCTGGGGAGATCTTGCCGGCAGGGTCAGGCTGCACAGGTCAGCTAATCCTCAGCCCTCAGGGAATCACATTGCAGAAAATGGACCTCGCTAAGACAGAATATTAGCCAAGGAAAAAAAGGGCACAATGCCATTTGCAGCCCCGTAGATGAGTCTACAGGTAATCACGTGACTTGTAGTAAGTCAGAAAGTGAAAGACACATATCGTAGGATATCACTTATAGGTGTTACCTAAAAACGGATACCAGGGCAGATATTTCCACGGAGAAGGGCAATCACAGATTCATTAAACAAACTTATGGTTCACCAATGGAAAGGTGTGAGGATTGGATTCATTACGATATTGGGGTTAAGAGACATATACAAACACAGGTGAAATATATAATCACCAAAGACCTACGGAATGCCAAGAGAAGACTACTCAACATTCTGTCATAACGTACATGGGAAAAGGGTCCCAGGAAGAACAGACATATGTATATGTGTAACAGAACCACATCTTGCACACCTACAACAAGCAAACGTTGTAATCAAACTTGCTGTAATAAAAAATTAAAAATTAAATTAAAAACACGAACAAGAAGTAGTGAGACAAACTTGAGGGGCTTTCTCCTGGCACATTCCATTCTAAATTCCAATCTAGAACAGGCTTCCATTGAGGCTCTGTTGCCCTGGTAACCAGATTTGCTAAGGGAGAACTGCTGCCACCTTGTGGCCATTTCGCACAACAGCAGCTTTAATCCCAGCGCTAATGGTCAGTGGATATTCCAAATCATTGCAGGCCTGTAAATGACACCTGCTCTGAAAACAAATCCTGGGGTCATATATCGACCAAAAAGTTCAAAAGACGTCCATATTTCAAAACGACAGTTTCAAGAGGCATATTTCACGCACATTAGTGTTCTGCTTCTTTTGCTTTCTTTCTTTTTTGGTTAAAAAAAAACGGGAATGGAAAAAGGCAGCCCTCAGAATGGGCGAAAACGTTCGCAAGTGAATCAATGGACAAGGGTTTAATCTCCAATATATATAAACAGCTCACGCAGCTTAATATTAATAAAACAAACAACCCAATACAAAAATGGGCAGAAGATCTAAATAGACGTTTCTTCCAAGAAGTCACAGAGACGGCCAAGACGCACATGAAAAGCTGCTCAACACCACTAATTATTAGAGAAATGCAAATCAAAACGACAATGAGGTATCACCTCACACCTGTTAGAATCGGCATCATCAGAAAATCTACAAACAACAAATTCTGGGGAGGGTGTGGACAAAAGGAACCCTCTTCCACTATTGGTGGGAAGGTAAATTTATACAGTCACTATGGAGAAGAGTATGGAGTTTCCTTAAAGAAACTAGAAATAGAATTACCATAGGATCCAGCAATCCCACTTCTGGGCATATACCCAGAGACAACCATAAATCAAAAACACACATTCACCACAATGTTCATTGCAGCACTATTTACAATAGCCAGGTAATGGAAGCAACCTAAATGCCCACAGACAGATGAATGGATAAAGATGTGGTACATACATAAAATGGGATATGACTCAGCCATGAAAAGGAATGAAACTGGGTTATTTGTAGAGAAGTCGGTGGATCTAGAGACTGTCATACAGAATGAAGTAAGTCAGAAAGAGCAAAACAAATATTCTGTATTAATGCATGTATGTGGAACCTAGATATATGGTACAGATGAACAGGTTTGCAGGGCAGAAATAGAGAAACAGAGGTAGGGAACAAATGTATGGACACCAAGTGGGGGAAGCCATGGGGTGTTGGTGGTCAGATGAGTTGGGAGATAGGTATTGACCTGTATATATGTATATGAATAAAATAGATAACTAATAATAACCTGCTGTATAGAAAAATAAATATAATTAAACTGCAAAATTTTTAGAAATGAAATTTAAAAATAAAACAGAAAAAAGTTCTTCCCTTCACACAGATGTATTTCTATGAATGAATTATTTCCATGCTTATATCAATAAATACATAAAAGATGAATAAATTCTAACTTGAACCAAAAAAGAAAAAAAAAACCTGAACCCAGCAGTTATACAGAGGAAAACCCTATCAGGGCACTTGCTCCAGCGGTAAACAATTCTGACATTGGTCAGAGGTGGGGAATCATCTCCCATACAGCCAGCAGCCCGGACCCCCCACTCAAGGAGCGTCCTCATTGCAAAGCTGGGGGACCGTGCCGAGGCCTCTGTGAGTAAACGTGAGCTGAGCCCCAGGCCAGCTGCTGCTGAACTGTTCCCACCCTTCCCAGGTAAAACACCTGAATATGTACAAGGGCTTGAAAGCCTAGAGGAAGGGCCGTGGAGCCACACCAGCGACAGCACGCAGGCCAACTTGGTGCCTGCAGGCCAGCCAGGATGGTCCTGGCCCCGGGCGCTCTTCTGGAAGTTTTCCATTTCCCTGCCTGAGATACCACTCCTGTCCCGGCCCCCACTCCTTTTTTTCCTCCCTCACCTCAGCCCGGAGAGAAATTCCAGTGGAAATTATGGGTGACACATCCTCTTCCTTACAGGTGGCAACCTGGCCACTCCTGCAGAAATTCCAGCAGAGCCCCACTCACACCGGGCCACCAACAAAGCCGTGGACCCTCACTCCCTCCCACCAGCACAGCCCCGAGACTGCTGACGGGGCAGAGAATATGGAGTCAGGCACAGCTGCAGGGGCTATTGCTGCCTGGAGTGCTGTTTCTATTGACCTCAACGCAGGCACACCTGGGGAGGTCTTGCCGGCAGGGTCAGGCTGCACAGGTCAGCTAATCCTCAGCCCTCAGGGAATCACATTGCAGAAAATGGACCTCGCTAAGACAGAATATTAGCCAAGGAAAAAAAGGGCACAATGCCATTTGCAGCCCCGTAGATGAGTCTACAGGTAATCACGTGACTTGTAGTAAGTCAGAAAGTGAAAGACACATATCGTAGGATATCACTTATAGGTGTTACCTAAAAACGGATACCAGGGCAGATATTTCCACGAAGGGCAATCACAGATTCATTAAACAAACTTATGGTTCACCAATGGAAAGGTGTGAGGATTGGATTCATTACGATATTGGGGTTAAGAGACATATACAAACACAGGTGAAATATATAATCACCAAAGACCTACGGAATGCCAAGAGAAGACTACTCAACATTCTGTCATAACGTACATGGGAAAAGGGTCCCAGGAAGAACAGACATATGTATATGTGTAACAGAACCACATCTTGCACACCTACAACAAGCAAACGTTGTAATCAAACTTGCTGTAATAAAAAATTAAAAATTAAATTAAAAACACGAACAAGAAGTAGTGAGACAAACTTGAGGGGCTTTCTCCTGGCACATTCCATTCTAAATTCCAATCTAGAACAGGCTTCCATTGAGGCTCTGTTGCCCTGGTAACCAGATTTGCTAAGGGAGAACTGCTGCCACCTTGTGGCCATTTCGCACAACAGCAGCTTTAATCCCAGCGCTAATGGTCAGTGGATATTCCAAATCATTGCAGGCCTGTAAATGACACCTGCTCTGAAAACAAATCCTGGGGTCATATATCGACCAAAAAGTTCAAAAGACGTCCATATTTCAAAACGACAGTTTCAAGAGGCATATTTCACGCACATTAGTGTTCTGCTTCTTTTGCTTTCTTTCTTTTTTGGTTAAAAAAAAACGGGAATGGAAAAAGGCAGCCCTCAGAATGGGCGAAAACGTTCGCAAATGAATCAATGGACAAGGGTTTAATCTCCAATATATATAAACAGCTCACGCAGCTTAATATTAATAAAACAAACAACCCAATACAAAAATGGGCAGAAGATCTAAATAGACGTTTCTTCCAAGAAGTCACAGAGACGGCCAAGACGCACATGAAAAGCTGCTCAACACCACTAATTATTAGAGAAATGCAAATCAAAACGACAATGAGGTATCACCTCACACCTGTTAGAATCGGCATCATCAGAAAATCTACAAACAACAAATTCTGGGGAGGGTGTGGACAAAAGGAACCCTCTTCCACTATTGGTGGGAAGGTAAATTGATACAGTCACTATGGAGAAGAGTATGGAGTTTCCTTAAAGAAACTAGAAATAGAATTACCATAGGATCCAGCAATCCCACTTCTGGGCATATACCCAGAGACAACCATAAATCAAAAACACACATTCACCACAATGTTCATTGCAGCACTATTTACAATAGCCAGGTAATGGAAGCAACCTAAATGCCCACAGACAGATGAATGGATAAAGATGTGGTACATACATAAAATGGGATATGACTCAGCCATGAAAAGGAATGAAACTGGGTTATTTGTAGAGAAGTCGGTGGATCTAGAGACTGTCATACAGAATGAAGTAAGTCAGAAAGAGCAAAACAAATATTCTGTATTAATGCATGTATGTGGAACCTAGATATATGGTACAGATGAACAGGTTTGCAGGGCAGAAATAGAGAAACAGAGGTAGGGAACAAATGTATGGACACCAAGTGGGGGAAGCCATGGGGTGTTGGTGGTCAGATGAGTTGGGAGATAGGTATTGACCTGTATATATGTATATGAATAAAATAGATAACTAATAATAACCTGCTGTATAGAAAAATAAATATAATTAAACTGCAAAATTTTTAGAAATGAAATTTAAAAATAAAACAGAAAAAAGTTCTTCCCTTCACACAGATGTATTTCTATGAATGAATTATTTCCATGCTTATATCAATAAATACATAAAAGATGAATAAATTCTAACTTGAACCAAAAAAGAAAAAAAAAACCTGAACCCAGCAGTTATACAGAGGAAAACCCTATCAGGGCACTTGCTCCAGCGGTAAACAATTCTGACATTGGTCAGAGGTGGGGAATCATCTCCCATACAGCCAGCAGCCCGGACCCCCCACTCAAGGAGCGTCCTCATTGCAAAGCTGGGGGACCGTGCCGAGGCCTCTGTGAGTAAACGTGAGCTGAGCCCCAGGCCAGCTGCTGCTGAACTGTTCCCACCCTTCCCAGGTAAAACACCTGAATATGTACAAGGGCTTGAAAGCCTAGAGGAAGGGCCGTGGAGCCACACCAGCGACAGCACGCAGGCCAACTTGGTGCCTGCAGGCCAGCCAGGATGGTCCTGGCCCCGGGCGCTCTTCTGGAAGCTTTCCATTTCCCTGCCTGAGATACCACTCCTGTCCCGGCCCCCACTCCTTTTTTTCCTCCCTCACCTCAGCCCGGAGAGAAATTCCAGTGGAAATTATGGGTGACACATCCTCTTCTTTACAGGTGGCAACCTGGCCACTCCTGCAGAAAGTCCAGCAGAGCCCCACTCACACCGGGCCACCAACAAAGCCGTGGACCCTCACTCCCTCCCACCAGCACAGCCCCGAGACTGCTGACGGGGCAGAGAATATGGAGTCAGGCACAGCTGCAGGGGCTATTGCTGCCTGGAGTGCTGTTTCTATTGACCTCAACGCAGGCACACCTGGGGAGGGCTTGCCGGCAGGGTCAGGCTGCCCAGGTCAGCTAATCCTCAGCCCTCAGGGAATCACATTGCAGAAAATGGACCTCGCTAAGACAGAATATTAGCCAAGGAAAAAAAGGGCACAATGCCATTTGCAGCCCCGTAGATGAGTCTACAGGTAATCACGTGACTTGTAGTAAGTCAGAAAGTGAAAGACACATATCGCAGGATATCACTTATAGGTGTTACCTAAAAACGGATACCAGGGCAGATATTTCCACGGAGAAGGGCAATCACAGATTCATTAAACAAACTTATGGTTCACCAATGGAAAGGTGTGAGGATTGGATTCATTACGATATTGGGGTTAAGAGACATATACAAACACAGGTGAAATATATAATCACCAAAGACCTACGGAATGCCAAGAGAAGACTACTCAACATTCTGTCATAACGTACATGGGAAAAGGGTCCCAGGAAAAACAGACATATGTATATGTGTAAAAGAACCACATCTTGCACACCTACAACAAGCCAAACGTTGTAATCAAACTTGCTGTAATAAAAAATTAAAAATTAAATTAAAAACACGAACAAGAAGTAGTGAGACAAACTTGAGGGGCTTTCTCCTGGCACATTCCATTCTAAATTCCAATCTAGAACACGGCTTCCATTGAGGCTCTGTTGCCCTGGTAACCAGATTTGCTAAGGGAGAACTGCTGCCACCTTGTGGCCGTTTCACACAACATCAGCTTTAATCCCAGCGCTAATGGTCAGTGGATATTCCAAATCATTGCTGGCCTGTAAATGACACCTGCCCTGAAAACAAATCCTGGGGTCATATATCGACCAAAAAGTTCAAAAGACGTCCATATTTCAAAACGACAGTTTCAAGAGGCATATTTCACGCACATTAGTGTTCTGCTTCTTTTGCTTTCTTTCTTTTTTGGTTAAAAAAAACGGGAATGGAAAAAGGCAACCCTCAGAATGGGCCAAAATGTTCGCAAACGAATCAATGGACAATGGTTTAATCTCCAACATATATAAACAGCTCACGCAGCTTAATATTAATAAAACAAACAACCCAATACAAAAATGGGCAGAAGATCTAAATAGACGTTTCTTCAAAGAAGTCACAGAGACGGCCAAGACGCACATGAAAAGCTGCTCAACACCACTAATTATTAGAGAAATGCAAATCACAACGACAATGAGGTATCACCTCACACCTGTTAGAATCGGCATCATCAGAAAATCTACAAACAACAAATTCTGGGGAGGGTATGGACAAAAGGAACCCTCTTCCACTATTAGTGGGAAGGTAAATTGATACAGTCGCTATGGAGTACAGTATGGAGTTTCCTTAAAGAAACTAGAAATAGAATTACCATAGGATCCAGCAATCCCACTTCTGGGCATATACCCAGAGACAACCATAAATCAAAAACACACATTCACCACAATGTTCATTGCAGCACTATTTACAATAGCCAGGTAATGGAAGCAACCTAAATGCCCACAGACAGATGAATGGATAAAGATGTGGTACATATATAAAATGGAATATGACTCAGCCATGAAAAGGAATGAAACTGGGTTATTTGTAGAGAAGTCGGTGGATCTAGAGACTGTCATACAGAATGAAGTAAGTCAGAAAGAGCAAAACAAATATTCTGTATTAATGCATGTATGTGGAACCTAGATATATGGTACAGATGAACACGTTTGCAGGGCAGAAATAGAGAAACAGAGGTAGAGAACAAACGTATGGACACCAAGTGGGGGAAGCCATGGGGTGTTGGTGGTCAGATGAGTTGGGAGATAGGTATTGACCTGTATATATGTATATGAATAAAATAGATAACTAATAATAACCTGCTGTATAGAAAAATAAATATAATTAAACTTCAAAATTTTTAGAAATGACATTTAAAAATAAAACAGGAAAAAGTTCTTCCCTTCACACAGATATATTTCTATGAATGTATTATTTCCATGCTTATATCAATAAATACATAAAAGATTAATAAATTCTAACTTGAACCAAAAAAGAAAAAAAAACCTGAACCCAGCAGTTATACAGAGGAAAACCCTATCAGGGCACTTGCTCCAGCGGTAAACAATTCTGAAATTGGTCAGAGGTTGGGAATCATCTCCCATACAGCCAGCAGCCCGGCCCCCCCACGCAAGGAGCGTCCTTATTGCAAAGCTGGGGGACCGTGCCGAGGCCTCTGTGAGTAAACGTGAGCTGAGCCCCAGGCCAGCTGCTGCTGAACTGTTCCCACCCTTCCCAGGTAAAACACCTGAATATGTACAAGGGCTTGAACGCCTAGAGGAAGGGTTGTGGAGCCACACCAGCGACAGCACGCAGGCCAACTTGGTGCCTGCAGGCCAGCCAGGATGGTCCTGGCCCCAGGCGCTCTTCTGGAAGCTTTCCATTTCCCTGCCTGAGATACCCCTCCTGTCCCGGCCCCCACTCCTTTTTTTCCTTCCTCACCTCAGCCCGGAGAGAAATTCCAGCGGAAGTTATGGGTGACACATCCTCTTCTATACAGGTGGCAGCCTGGCAACTCCTGCAGAAAGTCCAGCAGATCCCCACTCACACCGGGCCACCAAAAAAGCCGTGGACCCTCACACACTCCCACCAGCACAGCCCCGAGACTGCTGACGGGGCAGAGAATATGGAGTCAGGCACAGCTGCAGGGGCTATTGCTGCCTGGAGTGCTGTTTCTATTGAACTCAACCCAGGCACACCTGGGGAGGGCTTGCCGGCAGGGTCAGGCTGCCCAGGTCAGCTAATCCTCAGCCCTCAGGGAATCACATTGCAGAAAATGGACCTCGCTAAGACAGAATATTAGCCAAGGAAAAAAAGAGCACAATGCCATTTGCAGCCCCGTAGATGAGTCTACAGGTAATCACGTGACTTGTAGTAAGTCAGAAAGTGAAAGACACATATCGTAGGATATCACTTATAGGTGTTACCTAAAAACGGATACCAGGGCAGATATTTCCACGGAGAAGGGCAATCACAGATTCATTAAACAAACTTATGGTTCACCAATGGAAAGGTGTGAGGATTGGATTCATTACGATATTGGGGTTAAGAGACATATACAAACACAGGTGAAATATATAATCACCAAAGACCTACGGAATGCCAAGAGAAGACTACTCAACATTCTGTCATAACGTACATGGGAAAAGGGTCCCAGGAAGAACAGACATATGTATATGTGTAAAAGAACCACATCTTGCACACCTAAAACAAGCAAACGTTGTAATCAAACTTGCTGTAATAAAAAATTAAAAATTAAATTAAAAACACGAACAAGAAGTAGTGAGACAAACTTGAGGGGCTTTCTCCTGGCACATTCCATTCTAAATTCCAATCTAGAACAGGCTTCCATTGAGGCTCTGTTGCCTTGGTAACCAGATTTGCTAAGGGAGAACTGCTGCCACCTTGTGGCCATTTCGCACAACAGCAGCTTTAATCCCAGTGCTACTGGTCAGTGGATATTCCAAATCATTGCAGGCCTGTAAATGACACCTGCCCTGAAAACAAATCCTGGGGTCATATATCGACCAAAAAGTTCAAAAGACGTCCATATTTCAAAACGACAGTTTCAAGAGGCATATTTCACGCACATTAGTGTTCTGCTTCTTTTGCTTTCTTTCTTTTTTGGTTAAAAAAAAACGGGAATGGAAAAAGGCAACCCTCAGAATGGGCGAAAACGTTCGCAAACGAATCAATGGACAAGGGTTTAATCTCCAATATATATAAACAGCTCACGCAGCTTAATATTAATAAAACAAACAACCCAATACAAAAATGGGCAGAAGATCTAAATAGACGTTTCTTCAAAGAAATCACAGAGACGGCCAAGACGCACATGAAAAGCTGCTCAACACCACTAATTATTAGAGAAATGCAAATCAAAATGACAATGAGGTATCACCTCACACCTGTTAGAATCGGCATCATCAGAAAATCTACAAACAACAAATTCTGGGGAGGGTGTGGACAAAAGGAACCCTCTTCCACTATTGGTGGGAAGGTAAATTGATACAGTCACTATGGAGAACAGTATGGAATTTCCTTAAAGAAACTAGAAATAGAATTACCATAGGATCCAGCAATCCCACTTCTGGGCATATACACAGAGACAACCATAAATCAAAAACACACATTCACCACAATGTTCATTGCAGCACTATTTACAATAGCCAGGTAATGGAAGCAACCTAAATGCCCACAGATAGATGAATGGATAAAGATGTGGTACATACATAAAATGGGATATGACTCAGCCATGAAAAGGAATGAAACTGGGTTATTTGTAGAGAAGTCGGTGGATCTAGAGACTGTCATACAGAATGAAGTAAGTCAGAAAGAGCAAAACAAATATTCTGTATTAATGCATGTATGTGGAACCTAGATATATGGTACAGATGAACAGGTTTGCAGGGCAGAAATAGAGAAACAGAGGTAGAGAACAAACGTATGGACACCAAGTGGGGGAAGCCATGGAGTGATGGTGGTCAGATGAGTTGGGAGATAGGTATTGACCTGTATATATGTATATGAATAAAATAGATAACTAATAATAACCTGCTGTATAGAAAAATAAATATAATTAAACTGCAAAATTTTTAGAAATGAAATTTAAAAATAAAACAGAAAAAAGTTCTTCCCTTCACACAGATGTATTTCTATGAATGAATTATTTCCATGCTTATATCAATAAATACATAAAAGATGAATAAATTCTAACTTGAACCAAAAAAGAAAAAAAAAAATCTGAACCCAGCAGTTATACAGAGGAAAACCCTATCAGGGCACTTGTTCCAGCGGTAAACAATTCTGACATTGGTCAGAGGTGGGGAATAATCTCCCATACAGCCAGCAGCCCGGCCCCCCCCACGCAAGGAGCATCCTCATTGCAAAGCTGGGGGACCGTGCCGAGGCCTCTGTGAGTAAACGTGAGCTGAGCCCCAGGCCAGCTGCTGCTGAACTGTTCCCACCCTTCCCAGGTAAAACACCTGAATATGTACAAGGGCTTGAAAGCCTAGAGGAAGGGCCGTGGAGCCACACCAGCGACAGCACGCAGGCCAACTTGGTGCCTGCAGGCCAGCCAGGATGGTCCTGGCCCCGGCCGCTCTTCTAGAAGCTTTCCATTTCCCTGCCTGAGATACCCCTCCTGTCCCGGCCCCCACTCCTTTTTTTCCTTCCTCACCTCAGCCCGGAGAGAAATTCCAGCGGAAGTTATGGGTGACACATCCTCTTCTTTACAGGTGGCAGCCTGGCAACTCCTGCAGAAAGTCCAGCAGAGCCCCACTCACACCGGGCCACCAACAAAGCCGTGGACCCTCACACCCTCCCACCAGCACAGCCCCGAGACTGCTGACGGGGCAGAGAATATGGAGTCAGGCACAGCTGCAGGGGCTATTGCTGCCTGGAGTGCTGTTTCTATCGACATCAACCCACGCACACCTGGGGAGGGCTTGCCGGCAGGGTCAGGCTGCCCAGGTCAGCTAATCCTCAGCCCTCAGGGAATCACATTGCAGAAAATGGACCTCGCTAAGACAGAATATTAGCCAAGGAAAAAAAGGGCACAATGCCATTTGCAGCCCCGTAGATGAGTCTACAGGTAATCACGTGACTTGTAGTAAGTCAGAAAGTGAAAGACACATATCGTAGGATATCACTTATAGGTGTTACCTAAAAACGGATACCAGGGCAGATATTTCCACGGAGAAGGGCAATCACAGATTCATTAAACAAACTTATGGTTCACCAATGGAAAGGTGTGAGGATTGGATTCATTACGATATTGGGGTTAAGAGACATATACAAACACAGGTGAAATATATAATCACCAAAGACCTACGGAATGCCAAGAGAAGACTACTCAACATTCTGTCATAACGTACATGGGAAAAGGGTCCCAGGAAGAACAGACATATGTATATGTGTAAAAGAACCACATCTTGCACACCTACAACAAGCAAACGTTGTAATCAAACTTGCTGTAATAAAAAATTAAAAATTAAATTAAAAACACGAACAAGAAGTAGTGAGACAAACTTGAGGGGCTTTCTCCTGGCACATTCCATTCTAAATTCCAATCTAGAACAGGCTTCCATTGAGGCTCTGTTGCCTTGGTAACCAGATTGGCTAAGGGAGAACTGCTGCCACCTTGTGGCCGTTTCACACAACAGCAGCTTTAATCCCAGCGCTAATGGTCAGTGGATATTCCAAATCATTGCAGGCCTGTAAATGACACCTGCCCTGAAAACAAATCCTGGGGTCATATATCGACCAAAAAGTTCAAAAGACGTCCATATTTCAAAACGACAGTTTCAAGAGGCATATTTCACGCACATTAGTGTTCTGCTTCTTTTGCTTTCTTTCTTTTTTGGTTAAAAAAAAACTGGAATGGAAAAAGGCAACCCTCAGAATGGGCGAAAACGTTCGCAAACGAAAAAAATGGACAAGGGTTTAATCTCCAATATATATAAACAGCTCACGCAGCTTAATATTAATAAAACAAACAACCCAATACAAAAATGGGCAGAAGATCTAAATAGACGTTTCTTCAAAGAAGTCACAGAGACGGCCAAGACGCATATGAAAAGCTGCTCAACACCACTAATTATTAGAGAAATGCAAATCAAAATGACAATGAGGTATCACCTCACACCTGTTAGAATCGGCAGCATCAGAAAATCTACAAACAACAAATTCTGGGGAGGTTGTGGACAAAAGGAACCCTCTTCCACTATTGGTGGGAAGGTAAATTGATACAGTCACTATGGAGAACAGTATGGAGTTTCCTTAAAGAAACTAGAAATAGAATTACCATAGGATCCAGCAATCCCTCTTCTGGGCATATACCCAGAGACAACCATAAATCAAAAACACACATTCACCACAATGTTCATTGCAGCACTATTTACAATAGCCAGGTAATGGAAGCAACCTAAATGCCCACAGACAGATGAATGGATAAAGATGTGGTACATACATAAAATGGGATATGACTCAGCCATGAAAAGGAATGAAACTGGGTTATTTGTAGAGAAGTCGGTGGATCTAGAGACTGTCATACAGAATGAAGTAAGTCAGAAAGAGCAAAACAAATATTCTGTATTAATGCATGTATGTGGAACCTAGATATATGGTACAGATGAACAGGTTTGCAGGGCAGAAATAGAGAAACAGAGGTAGAGAACAAACGTATGGACACCAAGTGGGGGAAGCCATGGGGTGTTGGTGGTCAGATGAGTTGGGAGATAGGTATTGACCTGTATATATGTATATGAATAAAATAGATAACTAATAATAACCTGCTGTATAGAAAAATAAATATAATTAAACTGCAAAATTTTTAGAAATGAAATTTAAAAATAAAACAGAAAAAAGTTCTTCCCTTCACACAGATGTATTTCTATGAATGAATTATTTCCATGCTTATATCAATAAATACATAAAAGATGAATAACTTCTAACTTGAACCAAAAAAGAAAAAAAAAATCCTGTACCCAGCAGTTATACAGAGGAAAACCCTATCAGGGCACTTGTTCCAGCGGTAAACAATTCTGAGATTGGTCAGAGGTGGGGAATCATCTCCCATACAGCCAGCAGCCCGGCCCCCCCACGCAAGGAGCGTCATGATTGCAAAGCTGGGGGACAGTGCCAAGGCCTCTGTGAGTAAACGTGAGCTGAGCCCCAGGCCAGCTGCTGCTGAACTGTTCCCACCCTTCCCAGGTAAAACACCTGAATATGTACAAGGGCTTGAAAGCCTAGAGGAAGGGCCGTGGAGCCACACCAGCGACAGCACTCAGGCCAACTTGGTGCCTGCAGGCCAGCCAGGATGGTCCTGGCCCCGGGCGCTCTTCTGGAAGCTTTCCATTTCCCTGCCTGAGATACCACTCCTGTCCCGGCCCCCACTCCTTTTTTTCCTCCCTCACCTCAGCCCGGAGAGAAATTCCAGAAGAAGTTATGGGTGACACATCCTCTTCTTTACAGGTGGCAGCCTGGCAACTCCTGCAGAAAGTCCAGCAGAGCCCCACTCACACCGGGCCACCAACAAAGCCGTGGACCCTCACACCCTCCCACCAGCACAGCCCCGAGACTGCTGACGGGGCAGAGAATATGGAGTCAGGCACAGCTGCAGGGGCTATTGCTGCCTGGAGTGCTGTTTCTATCGACCTCAACCCACGCACACCTGGGGAGGGCTTGCCGGCAGGATCAGGCTGCCCAGGTCAGCTAATCCTCAGCCCTCAGGGAATCACATTGCAGAAAATGGACCTCGCTAAGACAGAATATTAGCCAAGGAAAAAAAGGGCACAATGCCATTTGCAGCCCCGTAGATGAGTCTACAGGTAAGCACGTGACTTGTAGTAAGTCAGAAAGTGAAAGACACATATCGTAGGATATCACTTATAGGTGTTACCTAAAAACGGATACCAGGGCAGATATTTCCACGGTGAAGGGCAATCACAGATTCATTAAACAAACTTATGGCTCACCAATGGAAAGGTGTGAGGATTGGATTCATTATGATATTGGGGTTAAGAGACATATACAAACACAGGTTAAATATATAATCACCAAAGACCTACGGAATGCCAAGAGAAGACTACTCAACATTCTGTCATAACGTACATGGAAAAGGGTCCCAGGAAGAACAGACATATGTATATGTGTAAAAGAACCACATCTTGCACACCTACAACAAGCAAACGTTGTAATCAAACTTGCTGTAATAAAAAATTAAAAATTAAATTAAAAACACGAACAAGAAGTAGTGAGACAAACTTGAGGGGCTTTCTCCTGGCACATTCCATTCTAAATTCCAATCTAGAACAGGCTTCCATTGAGGCTCTGTTGCCCTGGTAACCAGATTTGCTAAGGGAGAACTGCTGCCACCTTGTGGCCGTTTCACACAACAGCAGCTTTAATCCCAGCGCTAATGGTCAGTGGATATTCCAAATCATTGCAGGCCTGTAAATGACACCTGCCCTGAAAACAAATCCTGGGGTCATATATCGACCAAAAAGTTCAAAAGACGTCCATATTTCAAAACGACAGTTTCAAGAGGCATATTTCACGCACATTAGTGTTCTGCTTCTTTTGCTTTCTTTCTTTTTTGGTTAAAAAAAACGGGAATGGAAAAAGGCAGCCCTCAGAATGGGCGAAAACGTTCGCAAATGAATCAATGGACAAGGGTTTAATCTCCAATATATATAAACAGCTCACGCAGCTTAATATTAATAAAACAAACAACCCAATACAAAAATGGGCAGAAGATCTAAATAGACGTTTCTTCCAAGAAGTCACAGAGACGGCCAAGACGCACATGAAAAGCTGCTCAACACCACTAATTATTAGAGAAATGCAAATCAAAACGACAATGAGGTATCACCTCACACCTGTTAGAATCGGCAGCATCAGAAAATCTACAAACAACAAATTCTGGGGAGGTTGTGGACAAAAGGAACCCTCTTCCACTATTGGTGGGAAGGTAAATTGATACAGTCACTATGGAGAACAGTATGGAGTTTCCTTAAAGAAACTAGAAATAGAATTACCATAGGATCCAGCAATCCCTCTTCTGGGCATATACCCAGAGACAACCATAAATCAAAAACACACATTCACCACAATGTTCATTGCAGCACTATTTACAATAGCCAGGTAATGGAAGCAACCTAAATGCCCACAGACAGATGAATGGATAAAGATGTGGTACATACATAAAATGGGATATGACTCAGCCATGAAAAGGAATGAAACTGGGTTATTTGTAGAGAAGTCGGTGGATCTAGAGACTGTCATACAGAATGAAGTAAGTCAGAAAGAGCAAAACAAATATTCTGTATTAATGCATGTATGTGGAACCTAGATATATGGTACAGATGAACAGGTTTGCAGGGCAGAAATAGAGAAACAGAGGTAGAGAACAAACGTATGGACACCAAGTGGGGGAAGCCATGGGGTGTTGGTGGTCAGATGAGTTGGGAGATAGGTATTGACCTGTATATATGTATATGAATAAAATAGATAACTAATAATAACCTGCTGTATAGAAAAATAAATATAATTAAACTGCAAAATTTTTAGAAATGAAATTTAAAAATAAAACAGAAAAAAGTTCTTCCCTTCACACAGATGTATTTCTATGAATGAATTATTTCCATGCTTATATCAATAAATACATAAAAGATGAATAACTTCTAACTTGAACCAAAAAAGAAAAAAAAAATCCTGTACCCAGCAGTTATACAGAGGAAAACCCTATCAGGGCACTTGTTCCAGCGGTAAACAATTCTGAGATTGGTCAGAGGTGGGGAATCATCTCCCATACAGCCAGCAGCCCGGCCCCCCCACGCAAGGAGCGTCATGATTGCAAAGCTGGGGGACAGTGCCAAGGCCTCTGTGAGTAAACGTGAGCTGAGCCCCAGGCCAGCTGCTGCTGAACTGTTCCCACCCTTCCCAGGTAAAACACCTGAATATGTACAAGGGCTTGAAAGCCTAGAGGAAGGGCCGTGGAGCCACACCAGCGACAGCACTCAGGCCAACTTGGTGCCTGCAGGCCAGCCAGGATGGTCCTGGCCCCGGGCGCTCTTCTGGAAGCTTTCCATTTCCCTGCCTGAGATACCACTCCTGTCCCGGCCCCCACTCCTTTTTTTCCTCCCTCACCTCAGCCCGGAGAGAAATTCCAGAAGAAGTTATGGGTGACACATCCTCTTCTTTACAGGTGGCAGCCTGGCAACTCCTGCAGAAAGTCCAGCAGAGCCCCACTCACACCGGGCCACCAACAAAGCCGTGGACCCTCACACCCTCCCACCAGCACAGCCCCGAGACTGCTGACGGGGCAGAGAATATGGAGTCAGGCACAGCTGCAGGGGCTATTGCTGCCTGGAGTGCTGTTTCTATCGACCTCAACCCAGGCACACCTGGGGAGGGCTTGCCGGCAGGATCAGGCTGCCCAGGTCAGCTAATCCTCAGCCCTCAGGGAATCACATTGCAGAAAATGGACCTCGCTAAGACAGAATATTAGCCAAGGAAAAAAAGGGCACAATGCCATTTGCAGCCCCGTAGATGAGTCTACAGGTAAGCACGTGACTTGTAGTAAGTCAGAAAGTGAAAGACACATATCGTAGGATATCACTTATAGGTGTTACCTAAAAACGGATACCAGGGCAGATATTTCCACGGTGAAGGGCAATCACAGATTCATTAAACAAACTTATGGCTCACCAATGGAAAGGTGTGAGGATTGGATTCATTATGATATTGGGGTTAAGAGACATATACAAACACAGGTTAAATATATAATCACCAAAGACCTACGGAATGCCAAGAGAAGACTACTCAACATTCTGTCATAACGTACATGGAAAAGGGTCCCAGGAAGAACAGACATATGTATATGTGTAACAGAACCACATCTTGCACACCTACAACAAGCAAACGTTGTAATCAAACTTGCTGTAATAAAAAATTAAAAATTAAATTAAAAACACGAACAAGAAGTAGTGAGACAAACTTGAGGGGCTTTCTCCTGGCACATTCCATTCTAAATTCCAATCTAGAACAGGCTTCCATTGAGGCTCTGTTGCCCTGTTAACCAGATTTGCTAAGGGAGAACTGCTGCCACCTTGTGGCCGTTTCACACAACAGCAGCTTTAATCCCAGCGCTAATGGTCAGTGGATATTCCAAATCATTGCAGGCCTGTAAATGACACCTGCCCTGAAAACAAATCCTGGGGTCATATATCGACCAAAAAGTTCAAAAGACGTCCATATTTCAAAACGACAGTTTCAAGAGGCATATTTCACGCACATTAGTGTTCTGCTTCTTTTGCTTTCTTTCTTTTTTGGTTAAAAAAAACGGGAATGGAAAAAGGCAGCCCTCAGAATGGGCGAAAACGTTCGCAAATGAATCAATGGACAAGGGTTTAATCTCCAATATATATAAACAGCTCACGCAGCTTAATATTAATAAAACAAACAACCCAATACAAAAATGGGCAGAAGATCTAAATAGACGTTTCTTCCAAGAAGTCACAGAGACGGCCAAGACGCACATGAAAAGCTGCTCAACACCACTAATTATTAGAGAAATGCAAATCAAAACGACAATGAGGTATCACCTCACACCTGTTAGAATCGGCATCATCAGAAAATCTACAAACAACAAATTCTGGGGAGGGTGTGGACAAAAGGAACCCTCTTCCACTATTGGTGGGAAGGTAAATTGATACAGTCACTATGGAGAAGAGTATGGAGTTTCCTTAAAGAAACTAGAAATAGAATTACCATAGGATCCAGCAATCCCACTTCTGGGCATATACCCAGAGACAACCATAAATCAAAAACACACATTCACCACAATGTTCATTGCAGCACTATTTACAATAGCCAGGTAATGGAAGCAACCTAAATGCCCACAGACAGATGAATGGATAAAGATGTGGTACATACATAAAATGGGATATGACTCAGCCATGAAAAGGAATGAAACTGGGTTATTTGTAGAGAAGTCGGTGGATCTAGAGACTGTCATACAGAATGAAGTAAGTCAGAAAGAGCAAAACAAATATTCTGTATTAATGCATGTATGTGGAACCTAGATATATGGTACAGATGAACAGGTTTGCAGGGCAGAAATAGAGAAACAGAGGTAGAGAACAAATGTATGGACACCAAGTGGGGGAAGCCATGGGGTGTTGGTGGTCAGATGAGTTGGGAGATAGGTATTGACCTGTATATATGTATATGAATAAAATAGATAACTAATAATAACCTGCTGTATAGAAAAATAAATATAATTAAACTGCAAAATTTTTAGAAATGAAATTTAAAAATAAAACAGAAAAAAGTTCTTCCCTTCACACAGATGTATTTCTATGAATGAATTATTTCCATGCTTATATCAATAAATACATAAAAGATGAATAAATTCTAACTTGAACCAAAAAAGAAAAAAAAAACCTGAACCCAGCAGTTATACAGAGGAAAACCCTATCAGGGCACTTGCTCCAGCGTTAAACAATTCTGACATTGGTCAGAGGTGGGGAATCATCTCCCATACAGCCAGCAGCCCGGACCCCCCACGCAAGGAGCGTCCTCATTGCAAAGCTGGGGGACCGTGCCGAGGCCTCTGTGAGTAAACGTGAGCTGAGCCCCAGGCCAGCTGCTGCTGAACTGTTCCCACCCTTCCCAGGTAAAACACCTGAATATGTACAAGGGCTTGAAAGCCTAGAGGAAGGGCCGTGGAGCCACACCAGCGACAGCACGCAGGCCAACTTGGTGCCTGCAGGCCAGCCAGGATGGTCCTGGCCCCGGGCGCTCTTCTGGAAGTTTTCCATTTCCCTGCCTGAGATACCACTCCTGTCCCGGCCCCCACTCCTTTTTTTCCTCCCTCACCTCAGCCCGGAGAGAAATTCCAGTGGAAATTATGGGTGACACATCCTCTTCTTTACAGGTGGCAACCTGGCAACTCCTGCAGAAATTCCAGCAGAGCCCCACTCACACCGGGCCACCAACAAAGCCGTGGACCCTCACTCCCTCCCACCAGCACAGCCCCGAGACTGCTGACGGGGCAGAGAATATGGAGTCAGGCACAGCTGCAGGGGCTATTGCTGCCTGCAGTGCTGTTTCTATTGACCTCAACCCAGACACACCTGGGGAGGGCTTGCCGGCAGGGTCAGGCTGCCCAGGTCAGCTAATCCTCAGCCCTCAGGGAATCACATTGCAGAAAATGGACCTCGCTAAGACAGAATATTAGCCAAGGAAAACACGGGCACAATGCCATTTGCAGCCCCGTAGATGAGTCTATAGGTAAGCACGTGACTTGTAGTAAGTCAGAAAGTGAAAGATACATATCGTAGGATATCACTTATAGGTGTTACCTAAAAACGGATACCAGGGCAGATATTTCCACGGAGAAGGGCAATCACAGATTCATTAAACAAACTTATGGCTCACCAATGGAAAGGTGTGAGGATTGGATTCATTATGATATTGGGGTTAAGAGACATATACAAACACAGGTGAAATATATAATCACCAAAGACCTACGGAATGCCAAGAGAAGACTACTCAACATTCTGTCATAACGTACATGGAAAAGGGTCCCAGGAAGAACAGACATATGTATATGTGTAAAAGAACCACATCTTGCACACCTACAACAAGCCAAACGTTGTAATCAAACTTGCTGTAATAAAAAATTAAAAATTAAATTAAAAACACGAACAAGAAGTAGTGAGACAAACTTGAGGGGCTTTCTCCTGGCACATTCCATTCTAAATTCCAATCTAGAACACCACTTCCATTGAGGCTCTGTTGCCCTGGTAACCAGATTTGTTAATGGAGAACTGCTGCCACCTTGTGGCCGTTTCACACAATAGCAGCTTTAATTCCAGCGCTAATGGTCAGTGGATATTCCAAATCATTGCAGGCCTGTAAATGACACCTGCCCTGAAAACAAATCTTGGGGTCATATATCGACCAAAAAGGTCAAAAGACGTCCATATTTCAAAACGACAGTTTCAAGAGGCATATTTCACGCACATTAGTGTTCTGCTTCTTTTGCTTTCTTTCTTTTTTGGTTAAAAAAAAACGGGAATGGAAAAAGGCAACCCTCAGAATGGGCGAAAACGTTCGCAAACGAATCAATGGACAAGGGTTTAATCTCCAATATATATAAACAGCTCACGCAGCTTAATATTAATAAAACAAACAACCCAATACAAAAATGGGCAGAAGATCTAAATAGACGTTTCTTCAAAGAAGTCACAGAGACGGCCAAGACGCACATGAAAAGATGCTCAACACCACTAATTATTAGAGAAATGCAAATCAAAACGACAATGAGGTATCACCTCACACCTGTTAGAATCGGCATCATCAGAAAATCTACAAACAACAAATTCTGGGGAGGGTGTGGACAAAAGGAACCCTCTTCCACTATTGGTGGGAATGTAAATTGATACAGTCACTATGGAGAACAGTATGGAGTTTCCTTAAAGAAACTAGAAATAGAATTACCATAGGATCCAGCAATCCCACTTCTGGGCATATACCCAGAGACAACCATAAATCAAAAACACACATTCACCACAATGTTCATTGCAGCACTATTTACAATAGCCAGGTAATGGAAGCAACCTAAATGCCCACAGACAGATGAATGGATAAAGATGTGGTACATACATAAAATGGGATATGACTCAGCCATGAAAAGGAATGAAACTGGGTTATTTGTAGAGAAGTCGGTGGATCTAGAGACTGTCATACAGAATGAAGTAAGTCAGAAAGAGCCAAACAAATATTCTGTATTAATGCATGTATGTGAAACCTAGATATATGGTACAGATGAACAGGTTTGCAGGGCAGAAATAGAGAAACAGAGGTAGAGAACAAACGTATGGACACCAAGTGGGGGAAGCCATGGAGTGATGGTGGTCAGATGAGTTGGGAGATAGGTATTGACCTGTATATATGTATATGAATAAAATAGATAACTAATAATAACCTGCTGTATAGAAAAATAAATATAATTAAACTGCAAAATTTTTAGAAATGAAATTTAAAAATAAAACAGAAAAAAGTTCTTCCCTTCACACAGATGTATTTCTATGAATGAATTATTTCCATGCTTATATCAATAAATACATAAAAGATGAATAAATTCTAACTTGAACCAAAAAAGAAAAAAAAAAATCTGAACCCAGCAGTTATACAGAGGAAAACCCTATCAGGGCACTTGTTCCAGCGGTAAACAATTCTGACATTGGTCAGAGGTGGGGAATCATCTCCCATACAGCCAGCAGCCCGGCCCCCCCACGCAAGGAGCGTCATGATTGCAAAGCTGGGGGACAGTGCCAAGGCCTCTGTGAGTAAACGTGAGCTGAGCCCCAGGCCAGCTGCTGCTGAACTGTTCCCACCCTTCCCAGGTAAAACACCTGAATATGTACAAGGGCTTGAAAGCCTAGAGGAAGGGCCGTGGAGCCACACCAGCGACAGCACTCAGGACAACTTGGTGCCTGCAGGCCAGCCAGGATGGTCCTGGCCCCGGGCGCTCTTCTGGAAGCTTTCCATTTCCCTGCCTGAGATACCACTCCTGTCCCGGCCCCCACTCCTTTTTTTCCTCCCTCACCTCAGCCCGGAGAGAAATTCCAGAAGAAGTTATGGGTGACACATCCTCTTCTTTACAGGTGGCAGCCTGGCAACTCCTGCAGAAAGTCCAGCAGAGCCCCACTCACACCGGGCCACCAACAAAGCCGTGGACCCTCACACCCTCCCACCAGCACAGCCCCGAGACTGCTGACGGGGCAGAGAATATGGAGTCAGGCACAGCTGCAGGGGCTATTGCTGCCTGGAGTGCTGTTTCTATCGACCTCAACCCAGGCACACCTGGGGAGGGCTTGCCGGCAGGATCAGGCTGCCCAGGTCAGCTAATCCTCAGCCCTCAGGGAATCACATTGCAGAAAATGGACCTCGCTAAGACAGAATATTAGCCAAGGAAAAAAAGGGCACAATGCCATTTGCAGCCCCGTAGATGAGTCTACAGGTAAGCACGTGACTTGTAGTAAGTCAGAAAGTGAAAGACACATATCGTAGGATATCACTTATAGGTGTTACCTAAAAACGGATACCAGGGCAGATATTTCCACGGTGAAGGGCAATCACAGATTCATTAAACAAACTTATGGCTCACCAATGGAAAGGTGTGAGGATTGGATTCATTATGATATTGGGGTTAAGAGACATATACAAACACAGGTTAAATATATAATCACCAAAGACCTACGGAATGCCAAGAGAAGACTACTCAACATTCTGTCATAACGTACATGGAAAAGGGTCCCAGGAAGAACAGACATATGTATATGTGTAAAAGAACCACATCTTGCACACCTACAACAAGCAAACGTTGTAATCAAACTTGCTGTAATAAAAAATTAAAAATTAAATTAAAAACACGAACAAGAAGTAGTGAGACAAACTTGAGGGGCTTTCTCCTGGCACATTCCATTCTAAATTCCAATCTAGAACAGGCTTCCATTGAGGCTCTGTTGCCCTGGTAACCAGATTTGCTAAGGGAGAACTGCTGCCACCTTGTGGCCGTTTCACACAACAGCAGCTTTAATCCCAGCGCTAATGGTCAGTGGATATTCCAAATCATTGCAGGGCTGTAAATGACACCTGCCCTGAAAACAAATCCTGGGGTCATATATCGACCAAAAAGTTCAAAAGACGTCCATATTTCAAAACGACAGTTTCAAGAGGCATATTTCACGCACATTAGTGTTCTGCTTCTTTTGCTTTCTTTCTTTTTTGGTTAAAAAAAACGGGAATGGAAAAAGGCAGCCCTCAGAATGGGCGAAAACGTTCGCAAATGAATCAATGGACAAGGGTTTAATCTCCAATATATATAAACAGCTCACGCAGCTTAATATTAATAAAACAAACAACCCAATACAAAAATGGGCAGAAGATCTAAATAGACGTTTCTTCCAAGAAGTCACAGAGACGGCCAAGACGCACATGAAAAGCTGCTCAACACCACTAATTATTAGAGAAATGCAAATCAAAACGACAATGAGGTATCACCTCACACCTGTTAGAATCGGCATCATCAGAAAATCTACAAACAACAAATTCTGGGGAGGGTGTGGACAAAAGGAACCCTCTTCCACTATTGGTGGGAAGGTAAATTGATACAGTCACTATGGAGAAGAGTATGGAGTTTCCTTAAAGAAACTAGAAATAGAATTACCATAGGATCCAGCAATCCCACTTCTGGGCATATACCCAGAGACAACCATAAATCAAAAACACACATTCACCACAATGTTCATTGCAGCACTATTTACAATAGCCAGGTAATGGAAGCAACCTAAATGCCCACAGACAGATGAATGGATAAAGATGTGGTACATACATAAAATGGGATATGACTCAGCCATGAAAAGGAATGAAACTGGGTTATTTGTAGAGAAGTCGGTGGATCTAGAGACTGTCATACAGAATGAAGTAAGTCAGAAAGAGCAAAACAAATATTCTGTATTAATGCATGTATGTGGAACCTAGATATATGGTACAGATGAACAGGTTTGCAGGGCAGAAATAGAGAAACAGAGGTAGAGAACAAATGTATGGACACCAAGTGGGGGAAGCCATGGGGTGTTGGTGGTCAGATGAGTTGGGAGATAGGTATTGACCTGTATATATGTATATGAATAAAATAGATAACTAATAATAACCTGCTGTATAGAAAAATAAATATAATTAAACTGCAAAATTTTTAGAAATGAAATTTAAAAATAAAACAGAAAAAAGTTCTTCCCTTCACACAGATGTATTTCTATGAATGAATTATTTCCATGCTTATATCAATAAATACATAAAAGATGAATAAATTCTAACTTGAACCAAAAAAGAAAAAAAAAACCTGAACCCAGCAGTTATACAGAGGAAAACCCTATCAGGGCACTTGCTCCAGCGGTAAACAATTCTGACATTGGTCAGAGGTGGGGAATCATCTCCCATACAGCCAGCAGCCCGGACCCCCCACGCAAGGAGCGTCCTCATTGCAAAGCTGGGGGACCGTGCCGAGGCCTCTGTGAGTAAACGTGAGCTGAGCCCCAGGCCAGCTGCTGCTGAACTGTTCCCACCCTTCCCAGGTAAAACACCTGAATATGTACAAGGGCTTGAAAGCCTAGAGGAAGGGCCGTGGAGCCACACCAGCGACAGCACGCAGGCCAACTTGGTGCCTGCAGGCCAGCCAGGATGGTCCTGGCCCCGGGCGCTCTTCTGGAAGTTTTCCATTTCCCTGCCTGAGATACCACTCCTGTCCCGGCCCCCACTCCTTTTTTTCCTCCCTCACCTCAGCCCGGAGAGAAATTCCAGTGGAAATTATGGGTGACACATCCTCTTCTTTACAGGTGGCAACCTGGCAACTCCTGCAGAAATTCCAGCAGAGCCCCACTCACACCGGGCCACCAACAAAGCCGTGGACCCTCACTCCCTCCCACCAGCACAGCCCCGAGACTGCTGACGGGGCAGAGAATATGGAGTCAGGCACAGCTGCAGGGGCTATTGCTGCCTGCAGTGCTGTTTCTATTGACCTCAACCCAGACACACCTGGGGAGGGCTTGCCGGCAGGGTCAGGCTGCCCAGGTCAGCTAATCCTCAGCCCTCAGGGAATCACATTGCAGAAAATGGACCTCGCTAAGACAGAATATTAGCCAAGGAAAAAACGGGCACAATGCCATTTGCAGCCCCGTAGATGAGTCTATAGGTAAGCACGTGACTTGTAGTAAGTCAGAAAGTGAAAGATACATATCGTAGGATATCACTTATAGGTGTTACCTAAAAACGGATACCAGGGCAGATATTTCCACGGAGAAGGGCAATCACAGATTCATTAAACAAACTTATGGCTCACCAATGGAAAGGTGTGAGGATTGGATTCATTATGATATTGGGGTTAAGAGACATATACAAACACAGGTGAAATATATAATCACCAAAGACCTACGGAATGCCAAGAGAAGACTACTCAACATTCTGTCATAACGTACATGGAAAAGGGTCCCAGGAAGAACAGACATATGTATATGTGTAAAAGAACCACATCTTGCACACCTACAACAAGCCAAACGTTGTAATCAAACTTGCTGTAATAAAAAATTAAAAATTAAATTAAAAACACGAACAAGAAGTAGTGAGACAAACTTGAGGGGCTTTCTCCTGGCACATTCCATTCTAAATTCCAATCTAGAACACCACTTCCATTGAGGCTCTGTTGCCCTGGTAACCAGATTTGTTAATGGAGAACTGCTGCCACCTTGCGGCCGTTTCACACAATAGCAGCTTTAATTCCAGCGCTAATGGTCAGTGGATATTCCAAATCATTGCAGGCCTGTAAATGACACCTGCCCTGAAAACAAATCTTGGGGTCATATATCGACCAAAAAGGTCAAAAGACGTCCATATTTCAAAACGACAGTTTCAAGAGGCATATTTCACGCACATTAGTGTTCTGCTTCTTTTGCTTTCTTTCTTTTTTGGTTAAAAAAAAACGGGAATGGAAAAAGGCAACCCTCAGAATGGGCGAAAACGTTCGCAAACGAATCAATGGACAAGGGTTTAATCTCCAATATATATAAACAGCTCACGCAGCTTAATATTAATAAAACAAACAACCCAATACAAAATGGGCAGAAGATCTAAATAGACGTTTCTTCAAAGAAGTCACAGAGACGGCCAAGACGCACATGAAAAGCTGCTCAACACCACTAATTATTAGAGAAATGCAAATCAAAACGACAATGAGGTATCACCTCACACCTGTTAGAATCGGCATCATCAGAAAATCTACAAACAACAAATTCTGGGGAGGGTGTGGACAAAAGGAACCCTCTTCCACTATTGGTGGGAATGTAAATTGATACAGTCACTATGGAGAACAGTATGGAGTTTCCTTAAAGAAACTAGAAATAGAATTACCATAGGATCCAGCAATCCCACTTCTGGGCATATACCCAGAGACAACCATAAATCAAAAACACACATTCACCACAATGTTCATTGCAGCACTATTTACAATAGCCAGGTAATGGAAGCAACCTAAATGCCCACAGACAGATGAATGGATAAAGATGTGGTACATACATAAAATGGGATATGACTCAGCCATGAAAAGGAATGAAACTGGGTTATTTGTAGAGAAGTCGGTGGATCTAGAGACTGTCATACAGAATGAAGTAAGTCAGAAAGAGCCAAACAAATATTCTGTATTAATGCATGTATGTGAAACCTAGATATATGGTACAGATGAACAGGTTTGCAGGGCAGAAATAGAGAAACAGAGGTAGAGAACAAACGTATGGACACCAAGTTGGGGAAGCCATGGGGTGTTGGCGGTCAGATGAGTTGGGAGATAGGTATTGACCTGTATATATGTATATGAATAAAATAGATAACTAATAATAACCTGCTGTATAGAAAAATAAATATAAATAAACTGCAAAATTTTTAGAAATGAAATTTAAAAATAAAACAGAAAAAAGTTCTTCCCTTCACACAGATGTATTTCTATGAATGAATTATTTCCATGCTTATATCAATAAATACATAAAAGATGAATAAATTCTAACTTGAACCAAAAAAGAAAAAAAAACCTGAACCCAGCAGTTATACAGAGGAAAACCCTATCAGGGCACTTGTTCCAGCGGTAAACAATTCTGAGATTGGTCAGAGGTGGGGAATCATCTCCCATACAGCCAGCAGCCCGGACCCCCCACGCAAGGAGCGTCCTCATTGCAAAGCTGGGGGACCGTGCCGAGGCCTCTGTGAGTAAACGTGAGCTGAGCCCCAGGCCAGCTGCTGCTGAACTGTTTCCACCCTTCCCAGGTAAAACACCTGAATATGTACAAGGGCTTGAAAGCCTAGAGGAAGGGCCGTGGAGCCACACCAGCCACAGCACGCAGGCCAACTTGGTGCCTGCAGGCCAGCCAGGATGGTCCTGTCCCCGGGCACTCTTCTGGAAGCTTTCCATTTCCCTGCCTGATATACCCCTCCTGTCCCGGCCATCATTCCTTTTTTGCCTTCCTCACCTCAGCCCGGAGAGAAATTCCAGAAGAAGTTATGGGTGACACATCCTCTTCTTTACAGGTGGCAGCCTGGCAACTCCTGCAGAAAGTCCAGCAGAGCCCCACTCACAACGGGCCACCAACAAAGCCGTGGACCCTCACACCCTCCCACCAGCACAGCCCCGAGACTGCTGACGGGGCAGAGAATATGGAATCAGGCACAGCTCCAGGGGCTATTGCTGCCTGGAGTGCTGTTTCTATCGACCTCAACTCACGCACACCTGGGGAGGGCTTGCCGGCAGGGTCAGGCTGCCCAGGTCAGCTAATCCTCAGCCCTCAGGGAATCACATTGCAGAAAATGGACCTCGCTAAGACAGAATATTAGCCAAGGAAAAAAAGGGCACAATGCCATTTGCAGCCCCGTAGATGAGTCTACAGGTAAGCACGTGACCTGTAGTAAGTCAGAAGGTGAAAGACACATATCGTAGGATATCACTTATAGGTGTTACCTAAAAACGGATACCAGGGCAGATATTTCCACGGAGAAGGGCAATCACAGATTCATTAAACAAACTTATGGTTCACCAATGGAAAGGTGTGAGGATTGGATTCATTACGATATTGGGGTTAAGAGACATATACAAACACAGGTGAAATATATAATCACCAAAGACCTACGGAATGCCAAGAGAAGACTACTCAACATTCTGTCATAATGTACATGGGAAAAGGGTCCCAGGAAGAACAGACATATGTATATGTGTAACAGAACCACATCTTGCACACCTACAACAAGCAAACGTTGTAATCAAACTTGCTGTAATAAAAAATTAAAAATTAAATTAAAAACACGAACAACAAGTAGTGAGACAAACTTGAGGGGCTTTCTCCTGGCACATTCCATTCTAAATTCCAATCTAGAACAGGCTTCCATTGAGGCTCTGTTGCCCTGGTAACCAGATTTGCTAAGGGAGAACTGCTGCCACCTTGTGGCCGTTTCACACAACAGCAGCTTTAATCCCAGCGCTAATGGTCAGTGGATATTCCAAATCATTGCAGGCCTGTAAATGACACCTGCCCTGAAAACAAATCCTGGGGTCATATATCGACCAAAAAGTTCAAAAGACGTCCATATTTCAAAACGACAGTTTCAAGAGGCATATTTCACGCACATTAGTGTTCTGCTTCTTTTGCTTTCTTTCTTTTTTGGTTAAAAAAAAAACGGGAATGGAAAAAGGCAACCCTCAGAATGGGCGAAAACGTTCGCAAACGAATCAATGGACAAGGGTTTAATCTCCAATATATATAAACAGCTCACGCAGCTTAATATTAATAAAACAAACAACCCAATACAAAAATGGGCAGAAGATCTAAATAGACGTTTCTTCAAAGAAGTCACAGAGATGGCCAAGACGCACATGAAAAGATGCTCAACACCACTAATTATTAGAGAAATGCAAATCAAAACGACAATGAGGTATCACCTCACACCTGTTAGAATCGGCATCATCAGAAAATCTACAAACAACAAATTCTGGGGAGGGTGTGGACAAAAGGAACCCTCTTCCACTATTGGTGGGAAGGTAAATTGATACAGTCACTATGGAGAAGAGTATGGAGTTTCCTTAAAGAAACTAGAAATAGAATTACCATAGGATCCAGCAATCCCACTTCTGGGCATATACCCAGAGACAACCATAAATCAAAAACACACATTCACCACAATGTTCATTGCAGCACTATTTACAATAGCCAGGTAATGGAAGCAACCTAAATGCCCACAGACAGATGAATGGATAAAGATGTGGTACATACATAAAATGGGATATGACTCAGCCATGAAAAGGAATGAAACTGGGTTATTTGTAGAGAAGTCGGTGGATCTAGAGACTGTCATACAGAATGAAGTAAGTCAGAAAGAGCAAAACAAATATTCTGTATTAATGCATGTATGTGGAACCTAGATATATGGTACAGATGAACAGGTTTGCAGGGCAGAAATAGAGAAACAGAGGTAGGGAACAAATGTATGGACACCAAGTGGGGGAAGCCATGGGGTGTTGGTGGTCAGATGAGTTGGGAGATAGGTATTGACCTGTATATATGTATATGAATAAAATAGATAACTAATAATAACCTGCTGTATAGAAAAATAAATATAATTAAACTGCAAAATTTTTAGAAATGAAATTTAAAAATAAAACAGAAAAAAGTTCTTCCCTTCACACAGATGTATTTCTATGAATGAATTATTTCCATGCTTATATCAATAAATACATAAAAGATGAATAAATTCTAACTTGAACCAAAAAAGAAAAAAAAAACCTGAACCCAGCAGTTATACAGAGGAAAACCCTATCAGGGCACTTGCTCCAGCGGTAAACAATTCTGACATTGGTCAGAGGTGGGGAATCATCTCCCATACAGCCAGCAGCCCGGACCCCCCACTCAAGGAGCGTCCTCATTGCAAAGCTGGGGGACCGTGCCGAGGCCTCTGTGAGTAAACGTGAGCTGAGCCCCAGGCCAGCTGCTGCTGAACTGTTCCCACCCTTCCCAGGTAAAACACCTGAATATGTACAAGGGCTTGAAAGCCTAGAGGAAGGGCCGTGGAGCCACACCAGCGACAGCACGCAGGCCAACTTGGTGCCTGCAGGCCAGCCAGGATGGTCCTGGCCCCGGGCGCTCTTCTGGAAGTTTTCCATTTCCCTGCCTGAGATACCACTCCTGTCCCGGCCCCCACTCCTTTTTTTCCTCCCTCACCTCAGCCCGGAGAGAAATTCCAGTGGAAATTATGGGTGACACATCCTCTTCTTTACAGGTGGCAACCTGGCCACTCCTGCAGAAATTCCAGCAGAGCCCCACTCACACCGGGCCACCAACAAAGCCGTGGACCCTCACTCCCTCCCACCAGCACAGCCCCGAGACTGCTGACGGGGCAGAGAATATGGAGTCAGGCACAGCTGCAGGGGCTATTGCTGCCTGGAGTGCTGTTTCTATTGACCTCAACGCAGGCACACCTGGGGAGGTCTTGCCGGCAGGGTCAGGCTGCCCAGGTCAGCTAATCCTCAGCCCTCAGGGAATCACATTGCAGAAAATGGACCTCGCTAAGACAGAATATTAGCCAAGGAAAAAAAGGGCACAATGCCATTTGCAGCCCCGTAGATGAGTCTACAGGTAATCACGTGACTTGTAGTAAGTCAGAAAGTGAAAGACACATATCGTAGGATATCACTTATAGGTGTTACCTAAAAACGGATACCAGGGCAGATATTTCCACGGAGAAGGGCAATCACAGATTCATTAAACAAACTTATGGTTCACCAATGGAAAGGTGTGAGGATTGGATTCATTACGATATTGGGGTTAAGAGACATATACAAACACAGGTGAAATATATAATCACCAAAGACCTACGGAATGCCAAGAGAAGACTACTCAACATTCTGTCATAACGTACATGGGAAAAGGGTCCCAGGAAGAACAGACATATGTATATGTGTAACAGAACCACATCTTGCACACCTACAACAAGCAAACGTTGTAATCAAACTTGCTGTAATAAAAAATTAAAAATTAAATTAAAAACACGAACAAGAAGTAGTGAGACAAACTTGAGGGGCTTTCTCCTGGCACATTCCATTCTAAATTCCAATCTAGAACAGGCTTCCATTGAGGCTCTGTTGCCCTGGTAACCAGATTTGCTAAGGGAGAACTGCTGCCACCTTGTGGCCATTTCGCACAACAGCAGCTTTAATCCCAGCGCTAATGGTCAGTGGATATTCCAAATCATTGCAGGCCTGTAAATGACACCTGCTCTGAAAACAAATCCTGGGGTCATATATCGACCAAAAAGTTCAAAAGACGTCCATATTTCAAAACGACAGTTTCAAGAGGCATATTTCACGCACATTAGTGTTCTGCTTCTTTTGCTTTCTTTCTTTTTTGGTTAAAAAAAAACGGGAATGGAAAAAGGCAGCCCTCAGAATGGGCGAAAACGTTCGCAAATGAATCAATGGACAAGGGTTTAATCTCCAATATATATAAACAGCTCACGCAGCTTAATATTAATAAAACAAACAACCCAATACAAAAATGGGCAGAAGATCTAAATAGACGTTTCTTCCAAGAAGTCACAGAGACGGCCAAGACGCACATGAAAAGCTGCTCAACACCACTAATTATTAGAGAAATGCAAATCAAAACGACAATGAGGTATCACCTCACACCTGTTAGAATCGGCATCATCAGAAAATCTACAAACAACAAATTCTGGGGAGGGTGTGGACAAAAGGAACCCTCTTCCACTATTGGTGGGAAGGTAAATTGATACAGTCACTATGGAGAACAGTATGGAGTTTCCTTAAAGAAACTAGAAATAGAATTACCATAGGATCCAGCAATCCCACTTCTGGGCATATACCCAGAGACAACCATAAATCAAAAACACACATTCACCACAATGTTCATTGCAGCACTATTTACAATAGCCAGGTAATGGAAGCAACCTAAATGCCCACAGACAGATGAATGGATAAAGATGTGGTACATACATAAAATGGGATATGACTCAGCCATGAAAAGGAATGAAACTGGGTTATTTGTAGAGAAGTCGGTGGATCTAGAGACTGTCATACAGAATGAAGTAAGTCAGAAAGAGCAAAACAAATATTCTGTATTAATGCATGTATGTGGAACCTAGATATATGGTACAGATGAACAGGTTTGCAGGGCAGAAATAGAGAAACAGAGGTAGGGAACAAATGTATGGACACCAAGTGGGGGAAGCCATGGGGTGTTGGTGGTCAGATGAGTTGGGAGATAGGTATTGACCTGTATATATGTATATGAATAAAATAGATAACTAATAATAACCTGCTGTATAGAAAAATAAATATAATTAAACTGCAAAATTTTTAGAAATGAAATTTAAAAATAAAACAGAAAAAAGTTCTTCCCTTCACACAGATGTATTTCTATGAATGAATTATTTCCATGCTTATATCAATAAATACATAAAAGATGAATAAATTCTAACTTGAACCAAAAAAGAAAAAAAAAACCTGAACCCAGCAGTTATACAGAGGAAAACCCTATCAGGGCACTTGCTCCAGCGGTAAACAATTCTGACATTGGTCAGAGGTGGGGAATCATCTCCCATACAGCCAGCAGCCCGGACCCCCCACTCAAGGAGCGTCCTCATTGCAAAGCTGGGGGACCGTGCCGAGGCCTCTGTGAGTAAACGTGAGCTGAGCCCCAGGCCAGCTGCTGCTGAACTGTTCCCACCCTTCCCAGGTAAAACACCTGAATATGTACAAGGGCTTGAAAGCCTAGAGGAAGGGCCGTGGAGCCACACCAGCGACAGCACGCAGGCCAACTTGGTGCCTGCAGGCCAGCCAGGATGGTCCTGGCCCCGGGCGCTCTTCTGGAAGTTTTCCATTTCCCTGCCTGAGATACCACTCCTGTCCCGGCCCCCACTCCTTTTTTTCCTCCCTCACCTCAGCCCGGAGAGAAATTCCAGTGGAAATTATGGGTGACACATCCTCTTCTTTACAGGTGGCAACCTGGCCACTCCTGCAGAAATTCCAGCAGAGCCCCACTCACACCGGGCCACCAACAAAGCCGTGGACGCTCACTCCCTCCCACCAGCACAGCCCCGAGACTGCTGACGGGGCAGAGAATATGGAGTCAGGCACAGCTGCAGGGGCTATTGCTGCCTGGAGTGCTGTTTCTATTGACCTCAACGCAGGCACACCTGGGGAGGTCTTGCCGGCAGGGTCAGGCTGCCCAGGTCAGCTAATCCTCAGCCCTCAGGGAATCACATTGCAGAAAATGGACCTCGCTAAGACAGAATATTAGCCAAGGAAAAAAAGGGCACAATGCCATTTGCAGCCCCGTAGATGAGTCTACAGGTAATCACGTGACTTGTAGTAAGTCAGAAAGTGAAAGACACATATCGTAGGATATCACTTATAGGTGTTACCTAAAAACGGATACCAGGGCAGATATTTCCACGGAGAAGGGCAATCACAGATTCATTAAACAAACTTATGGTTCACCAATGGAAAGGTGTGAGGATTGGATTCATTACGATATTGGGGTTAAGAGACATATACAAACACAGGTGAAATATATAATCACCAAAGACCTACGGAATGCCAAGAGAAGACTACTCAACATTCTGTCATAACGTACATGGGAAAAGGGTCCCAGGAAGAACAGACATATGTATATGTGTAACAGAACCACATCTTGCACACCTACAACAAGCAAACGTTGTAATCAAACTTGCTGTAATAAAAAATTAAAAATTAAATTAAAAACACGAACAAGAAGTAGTGAGACAAACTTGAGGGGCTTTCTCCTGGCACATTCCATTCTAAATTCCAATCTAGAACAGGCTTCCATTGAGGCTCTGTTGCCCTGGTAACCAGATTTGCTAAGGGAGAACTGCTGCCACCTTGTGGCCATTTCGCACAACAGCAGCTTTAATCCCAGCGCTAATGGTCAGTGGATATTCCAAATCATTGCAGGCCTGTAAATGACACCTGCTCTGAAAACAAATCCTGGGGTCATATATCGACCAAAAAGTTCAAAAGACGTCCATATTTCAAAACGACAGTTTCAAGAGGCATATTTCACGCACATTAGTGTTCTGCTTCTTTTGCTTTCTTTCTTTTTTGGTTAAAAAAAAAACGGGAATGGAAAAAGGCAACCCTCAGAATGGGCGAAAACGTTCGCAAACGAATCAATGGACAAGGGTTTAATCTCCAATATATATAAACAGCTCACGCAGCTTAATATTAATAAAACAAACAACCCAATACAAAAATGGGCAGAAGATCTAAATAGACGTTTCTTCCAAGAAGTCACAGAGACGGCCAAGACGCACATGAAAAGCTGCTCAACACCACTAATTATTAGAGAAATGCAAATCAAAACGACAATGAGGTATCACCTCACACCTGTTAGAATCGGCATCATCAGAAAATCTACAAACAACAAATTCTGGGGAGGGTGTGGACAAAAGGAACCCTCTTCCACTATTGGTGGGAAGGTAAATTGATACAGTCACTATGGAGAAGAGTATGGAGTTTCCTTAAAGAAACTAGAAATAGAATTACCATAGGATCCAGCAATCCCACTTCTGGGCATATACCCAGAGACAACCATAAATCAAAAACACACATTCACCACAATGTTCATTGCAGCACTATTTACAATAGCCAGGTAATGGAAGCAACCTAAATGCCCACAGACAGATGAATGGATAAAGATGTGGTACATACATAAAATGGGATATGACTCAGCCATGAAAAGGAATGAAACTGGGTTATTTGTAGAGAAGTCGGTGGATCTAGAGACTCTCATACAGAATGAAGTAAGTCAGAAAGAGCAAAACAAATATTCTGTATTAATGCATGTATGTGGAACCTAGATATATGGTACAGATGAACAGGTTTGCAGGGCAGAAATAGAGAAACAGAGGTAGAGAACAAACGTATGGACACCAAGTGGGGGAAGCCATGGGGTGTTGGTGGTCAGATGAGTTGGGAGATAGGTATTGACCTGTATATATGTATATGAATAAAATAGATATCTAGGGCCTCCCTGGTGGCGCAGTGGGTGGGAGTCCACCTGCCGATGCAGGGGACACGGTTTCGTGCCCCGGTCCCGGAGGATCCCACGTGCCGCGGAGCGCCTGGGCCCGCGAGCCATGGCCGCGGGGCCTGTGTGTCCGGAGCCTGTGCTCCGCAACGGGAGAGGCCGCGGCAGTGAGAGGCCCGCGTACAGCAAAAAAAAAAAAAAAAAAAAAAAAAAAAAAAAAAAAAAAAAGATAACTAATAATAACCTGCTGTATAGAAAAATAAATATGATTAAACTGCAAAATTTTTAGAAATGAAATTTAAAAATAAAACAGAAAAAAAGTTCTTCCCTTCACACAGATGTATTTCTATGAATGAATTATTTCCATGCTTATATCAATAAATACATAAAATATGAATAACTTCTAACATGAACCAAAAAAGAAAAAAAAAATCCTGTACCCAGCAGTTATACAGAGGAAAACCCTATCAGGGCACTTGTTCCAGCGGTAAACAATTCTGAGATTGGTCAGAGGTGGGGAATCATCTCCCATACAGCCAGCAGCCCGGCCCCCCCACGCAAGGAGCGTCCTGATTGCAAAGCTGGGGGACAGTGCCGAAACCTCTGTGAGTAAATGTGAGCTGAGCCCCAGGCCAGCTGCTGCTGAACTGTTCCCACCCTTCCCAGGTAAAACACCTGAATATGTACAAGGGCTTGAAAGCCTAGAGGAAGGGCCGTGGAGCCACACCAGCGACAGCACGCAGGCCAACTTGGTGCCTGCAGGCCAGCCAGGATGGTCCTGGCCCCGGGCGCTCTTCTGGAAGCTTTCCATTTCCCTGCCTGAGATACCACTCCTGTCCGGGCCCCCACTCCTTTTTTTCCTCCCTTACCTCAGCCCGGAGAGAAATTCCAGTGGAAATTATGGGTGACACATCCTCTTGTTTACAGGTGGCAGCCTGACAACTCCTTCAGAAATTCCAGCAGAGCCCCACTCACACCGGGCCACCAACAAAGCCATGGACCCTCACACCCTCCCACCAGCACAGCCCCGAGACTGCTGACGGGGCAGAGAATATGGAGTCAGGCACAGCTGCAGGGGCTATTGCTGCCTGGAGTGCTGTTTCTATTGAACTCAACCCAGGCACACCTAGGGAGGGCTTGCCGGCAGGGTCAGGCTGCCCAGGTCAGCTAATCCTCAGCCCTCAGGGAATCACATTGCAGAAAATGGACCTCGCTAAGACAGAATATTAGCCAAGGAAAAAAAGAGCACAATGCCATTTGCAGCCCCGTAGATGAGTCTACAGGTAATCACGTGACTTGTAGTAAGTCAGAAAGTGAAAGACACATATCGTAGGATATCACTTATAGGTGTTACCTAAAAACGGATACCAGGGCAGATATTTCCACGGAGAAGGGCAATCACAGATTCATTAAACAAACTTATGGTTCACCAATGGAAAGGTGTGAGGATTGGATTCATTACGATATTGGGGTTAAGAGACATATACAAACACAGGTGAAATATATAATCACCAAAGACCTACGGAATGCCAAGAGAAGACTACTCAACATTCTGTCATAACGTACATGGGAAAAGGGTCCCAGGAAGAACAGACATATGTATATGTGTAACAGAACCACATCTTGCACACCTACAACAAGCAAACGTTGTAATCAAACTTGCTGTAATAAAAAATTAAAAATTAAATTAAAAACACGAACAAGAAGTAGTGAGACAAACTTGAGGGGCTTTCTCCTGGCACATTCCATTCTAAATTCCAATCTAGAACAGGCTTCCATTGAGGCTCTGTTGCCCTGGTAAACAGATTTGCTAAGGGAGAACTGCTGCCACCTTGTGGCCATTTCGCACAACAGCAGCTTTAATCCCAGCGCTACTGGTCAGTGGATATGCCAAATCATTGCAGGCCTGTAAATGACACCTGCCCTGAAAACAAATCCTGGGGTCATATATCGACCAAAAAGTTCAAAAGACGTCCATATTTCAAAACGACAGTTTCAAGAGGCATATTTCACGCACATTAGTGTTCTGCTTCTTTTGCTTTCTTTCTTTTTTGGTTAGAAAAAACGGGAATGGAAAAAGGCAACCCTCAGAATGGGCCAAAACGTTCGCAAACGAATCAATGGACAAGGGTTTAATCTCCAATATATATAAACAGCTCACGCAGCTTAATATTAATAAAACAAACAACCCAATACAAAAATGGGCAGAAGATCTAAATAGACGTTTCTTCAAAGAAGTCACAGAGACGGCCAAGACGCACATGAAAAGATGCTCAACACCACTAATTATTAGAGAAATGCAAATCAAAATGACAATGAGGTATCACCTCACACCTGTTAGAATCGGCAGCATCAGAAAATCTACAAACAACAAATTCTGGGGAGGGTGTGGACAAAAGGAACCCTCTTCCACTATTAGTGGGAAGGTAAATTGATACAGTCACTATGGAGAACAGTATGGAGTTTCCTTAAAGAAACTAGGAATAGAATTACCATAGGATCCAGCAATCCCACTTCTGGGCATATACACAGAGACAACCATAAATCAAAAACACACATTCACCACAATGTTCATTGCAGCACTATTTACAATAGCCAGGTAATGGAAGCAACCTAAATGCCCACAGACAGATGAATGGATAAAGATGTGGTACATACATAAAATGGGATATGACTCAGCCATGAAAAGGAATGAAACTGGGTTATTTGTAGAGAAGTCGGTGGATCTAGAGACTGTCATACAGAATGAAGTAAGTCAGAAAGAGCAAAACAAATATTCTGTATTAATGCATGTATGTGGAACCTAGATATATGGTACAGATGAACAGGTTTGCAGGGCAGAAATAGAGAAACAGAGGTAGAGAACAAACGTATGGACACCAAGTGGTGGAAGCCATGGGGTTATGGTGGTCAGATGAGTTGGGAGATAGGCATTGACCTGTATATATGTATATGAATAAAATAGATAACTAATAATAACCTGCTGTATAGAAAAATAAATATAATTAAACTTCTAAATTTTTAGAAATGAAATTTAAAAATAAAACAGAAAAAAAGTTCTTCCCTTCACACAGATGTATTTCTATGAATGAATTATTTCCATGCTTATATCAATAAATACATAAAAGATGAATAACTTCTAACTTGAACCAAAAAAGAAAAACAAAAAACCTGAACCCAGCAGTTATACAGAGGAAAACCCTATCAGGGCACTTGCTCCAGCGGTAAACAATTTTGACATTGGTCAGAGGTGGGGAATCATCTCCCATACAGCCAGCAGCCCGGCCCCCCCACGCAAGGAGCATCCTCATTGCAAAGCTGGGGGACCATGCCGAGGCCTCTGTGAGTAAACGTGAGCTGAGCCCCAGGCCAGCTGCTGCTGAACTGTTCCCACCCTTCCCAGGTAAAACATCTGAATATGTACAAGTGCTTGAAAGCCTAGAGAAAGGGCCGTGGAGCCACACCAGCGACAGCACGCAGGCCAACTTGGTGCCTGCAGGCCAGCCAGGATGGTCCTGGCCCCGGGCGCTCTTCTGGAAGTTTTCCATTTCCCTGCCTGAGATACCACTCCTGTCCCGGCCCCCACTCCTTTTTTTCCTCCCCCACCTCAGCCAGGAGAGAAATTCCAGTGGAAGTTATGGGTGACACATCCTCTTCTTTACAGGTGGCAACCTGGCAACTCCTGCAGAAATTCCAGCAGAGCCTCACTCACACCGGGCCACCAACAAAGCCGTGGACCCTCACAACATCCCACCAGCACAGCCCCGAGACTCCTGACGGGGCAGAGAATATGGAGTCAGGCACAGCTGCAGGGGCTATTGCTGCCTGGAGTGCTGTTTCTATTGAACTCAACCCACGCACACCTGGGGAGGGCTTGCCGGCAGGGTCAGGCGGCCCAGGTCAGCTAATCCTCAGCCCTCAGGGAATCACATTGCAGAAAATGGACCTCGCTAAGACAGAATATTAGCCAAGGAAAAAAAGAGCAGAATGCCATTTGCAGCCCCGTAGATGAGTCTACAGGTAATCACGTGACTTGTAGTAAGTCAGAAAGTGAAAGACACATATCGTAGGATATCACTTATAGGTGTTACCTAAAAACGGATACCAGGGCAGATATTTCCACGGAGAAGGGCAATCACAGGTTCATTAAACAAACTTATGGTTCACCAATGGAAAGGTGTGAGGATTGGATTCATTACGATATTGGGGTTAAGAGACATATACAAACACAGGTGAAATATATAATCACCAAAGACCTACGGAATGCCAAGAGAAGACTACTCAACATTCTGTCATAACGTACATGGGAAAAGGGTCCCAGGAAGAACAGACATATGTATATGTGTAAAAGAACCACATCTTGCACACCTACAACAAGCAAACGTTGTAATCAAACTTGCTGTAATAAAAAATTAAAAATTAAATTAAAAACACGAACAAGAAGTAGTGAGACAAACTTGAGGGGCTTTCTCCTGGCACATTCCATTCTAAATTCCAATCTAGAACAGGCTTCCATTGAGGCTCTGTTGCCCTGGTAACCAGATTTGCTAAGGGAGAACTGCTGCCACCTTGTGGCCATTTCGCACAACAGCAGCTTTAATCCCAGCGCTACTGGTCAGTGGATATTCCAAATCATTGCAGGCCTGTAAATGACACCTGCCCTGAAAACAAATCCTGGGGTCATATATCGACCAAAAAGTTCAAAAGACGTCCATATTTCAAAACGACAGTTTCAAGAGGCATATTTCACGCACATTAGTGTTCTGCTTCTTTTGCTTTCTTTCTTTTTTGGTTAAAAAAAACGGGAATGGAAAAAGGCAACCCTCAGAATGGGCCAAAACGTTCGCAAACGAATCAATGGACAAGGGTTTAATCTCCAATATATATAAACAGCTCACGCAGCTTAATATTAATAAAACAAACAACCCAATACAAAAATGGGCAGAAGATCTAAATAGACGTTTCTTCAAAGAAGTCACAGAGACGGCCAAGACGCACATGAAAAGCTGCTCAACACCACTAATTATTAGAGAAATGCAAATCAAAACGACAATGAGGTATCACCTCACACCTGTTAGAATCGGCAGCATCAGAAAATCTACAAACAACAAATTCTGGGGAGGGTGTGGACAAAAGGAACCCTCTTCCACTATTGGTGGGAAGGTAAATTGATACAGTCACTATGGAGAACAGTATGGAGTTTCCTTAAAGAAACTAGAAATAGAATTACCATAGGATCCAGCAATCCCACTTCTGGGCATATACACAGAGACAACCATAAATCAAAAACACACATTCACCACAATGTTCATTGCAGCACTATTTACAATATCCAGGTAATGGAAGCAACCTAAATGCCCACAGACAGATGAATGGATAAAGATGTGGTACATATATAAAATAGGATATGACTCAGCCATGAAAAGGAATGAAACTGGGTTATTTGTAGAGAAGTCGGTGGATCTAGAGATTGTCATACAGAATGAAGTAAGTCAGAAAGAGCAAAACAAATATTCTGTATTAATGCATGTATGTGGAACCTAGATATATGGTACAGATGAACAGGTTTGCAGGGCAGAAATAGAGAAACAGAGGTAGAGAACAAACGTATGGACACCAAGCGGGGGAAGCCATGGGGTGTTGGTGGTCAGATGAGTTGGGAGATAGGTATTGACCTGTATATATGTATATGAATAAAATAGATAACTAATAATAACCTGCTGTATAGAAAAATAAATATAATTAAACTTCAAAGTTTTTAGAAATGATATTTAAAAATAAAACAGAAAATAGTTCTTCCCTTCACACAGATGTATTTCTATGAATGAATTATTTCCATGCTTATATCAGTAAATACATAAAAGATGAATGAATTCTAACTTGAACCAAAAAAGAAAAAATAAATCCTGAACCCAGCAGTTATACAGAGGAAAACCTTATCAGGGCACTTGCTCCAGCGGTAAACAATACTGAAATTGGTCAGAGGTGGGAAATCATCTCCCATACAGCCAGCAGCCCGGCCCCACCACGCAAGGAGCGTCCTCATTGCAAAGCTGGGGGACCGTGCCGAGGCCTCTGTGAGTAAACGTGAGCTGAGCCCAAGGCCAGCTGCTGCTAAACTGTTCCCACCCTTCCCAGGTAAAACACCTGAATATGTACAAGGGCTTGAACGCCTAGAGGAAGGGTCGTGGAGACACACCAGCGACAGCACGCAGGCCAACTTGGTGCCTGCAGGCCAGCCAGGTTGATCCTGGACCCAGGTGCTCTTCTGGAAGCTTTCCATTTCTCTGCCTGAGACACCCCTCCTGTCCCGGCCCCCACTCCTTTTTTTCCTCCCTCACCTCAGCCCGGAGAGAAATTCCAGCGGAAGTTATGGGTGACACATCCTCTTCTTTACAGGTGGCAGCCTGGCAACTCCTGCAGAAAGTCCAGCAGAGCCCCACTCACACCGGGCCACCAAAAAAGCCGTGGACCCTCACACCCTCCCACCAGCACAGCCCCGAGACTGCTGACGGGGCAGAGAATATGGAGTCAGGCACAGCTGCAGGGGCTATTGCTGCCTGGAGTGCTGTTTCTATTGATCTCAACCCAGGCACACCTGGGGAGGGCTTGCCGGCAGGATCAGGCTGCCCTGGTCAGCTAATCCTCAGCCCTCAGGGAATCACATTGCAGAAAATGGACCTCGCTAAGACAGAATATTAGCCAAGGAAAAAAAGGGCACAATGCCATTTGCAGCCCCGTAGATGAGTCTACAGGTAATCATGTGACTTGTAGTAAGTCAGAAAGTGAAAGACACATATCGTAGGATATCACTTATAGGTGTTACCTAAAAACGGATACCAGGGAAGATATTTCCACGGAGAAGGGCAATCACAGATTCATTAAACAAACTTATGGTTCACCAATGGAAAGATGTGAGGATTGGATTCATTACGATATTGGGGTTAAGAGACATATACAAACACAGGTGAAATATATAATCACCAAAGACCTACGGAATGCCAAGGGAAGACTACTCAACATTCTGTAATAACGTACATGGGAAAAGGGTCCCAGGAAGAACAGACATATGTATATGTGTAAAAGAACCACATCTTGCACACCTACAACAAGCCAAACGTTGTAATCAAACTTGCTGTAATAAAAAATTAAAAATTAAATTAAAAACACGAACAAGAAGTAGTGAGACAAACTTGAGGGGCTTTCTCCTGGCACATTCCATTCTAAATTCCAATCTAGAACACGGCTTCCATTGAGGCTCTGTTGCCCTGGTAACCAGATTTGCTAAGGGAGAACTGCTGCCACCTTGTGGCCGTTTCACACAACATCAGCTTTAATCCCAGCGCTAATGGTCAGTGGATATTCCAAATCATTGCTGGCCTGTAAATGACACCTGCCCTGAAAACAAATCCTGGGGTCATATATCGACCAAAAAGTTCAAAAGACGTCCATATTTCAAAACGACAGTTTCAAGAGGCATATTTCACGCACATTAGTGTTCTGCTTCTTTTGCTTTCTTTATTTTTTGGTTAAAAAAAATGGGAATGGAAAAAGGCAACCCTCAGAATGGGCCAAAACGTTCGCAAACGAATCAATGGACAATGGTTTAATCTCCAACATATATAAACAGCTGACGCAGCTTAATATTAATAAAACAAACAACCCAATACAAAAATGGGCAGAAGATCTAAATAGACGTTTCTTCAAAGAAGTCACAGAGACGGCCAAGACGCACATGAAAAGCTGCTCAACACCACTAATTATTAGAGAAATGCAAATCACAACGACAATGAGGTATCACCTCACACCTGTTAGAATCGGCATCATCAGAAAATCTACAAACAACAAATTCTGGGGAGGGTATGGACAAAAGGAACCCTCTTCCACTATTAGTGGGAAGGTAAATTGATACAGTCACTATGGAGAACAGTATGGAGTTTCCTTAAAGAAAGTAGAAATAGAATTACCATAGGATCCAGCAATCCCACTTCTGGGCATATACCCAGAGAAAACCATAAATCAAAAACACACATTCACCACAATGTTCATTGCAGCACTATTTACAATAGCCAGGTAATGGAAGCCACCTAATTGCCCACAGACAGACGAATGGATAAAGATGTGGTACATATATAAAATGGAATATGACTCAGCCATGAAAAGGAATGAAACTGGGTTATTTGTAGAGAAGTCGGTGGATCTAGAGACTGTCATACAGAATGAAGTAAGTCAGAAAGAGCAAAACAAATATTCTGTATTAATACATGTATGTGGAACCTAGATATATGGTACAGATGAACAGGTTTGCAGGGCAGAAATAGAGAAACAGAGGTAGAGAACAAACGTATGGACACCAAGTGGGGGAAGCCATGGGGTGTTGGTGGTCAGATGAGTTGGGAGATAGGTATTGACCTGTATATATGTATATGAATAAAATAGATAACTAATAATAACCTGCTGTATAGAAAAATAAATATAATTATACCTCAAAATTTTTAGAAATGACATTTCAAAATAAAACAGAAAAAAGTTCTTCCCTTCACACAGATGTATTTCTATGAATGAATTATTTCCATGCTTATATCAGTAAATACATAAAAGATGAATGAATTCTAACTTGAACCAAAAAAGAAAAAAAAATCCTCAACCCATAAGTTATACAGAGGAAAACCCTATCAGGGCACTTGCTCCAGCGGTAAACAATTCTGAAATTGGTCAGAGGTGGGGAATCATCTCACATACAGCCAGCAGCCCGGCCCCCCCACGCAAGGAGCGTCCTCATTGCAAAGCTGGGGGACCGTGCCGAGGCCTCTGTGAGTAAACGTGAGCTGAGCCCAAGGCCAGCTGCTGCTGAACTGTTCCCACCCTTCCCAGGTAAAACACCTGAATATGTACAAGGGCTTGAACGCCTAGAGGAAGGGTCGTGGAGACACACCAGCGACAGCACGCAGGCCAACTTGGTGCCTCCAGGCCAGCCAGGATGGTCCTGGCCCCAGGCGCTCTTCTGGAAGCTTTCCATTTCCCTGCCTGAGATACCCCTCCTGTCCCGGCCCCCACTCCTTTTTTTCCTTCCTCACCTCAGCCCGGAGAGAAATTCCAGCGGAAGTTATGGGTGACACATCCTCTTCTTTACAGGTGGCAGCCTGGCAACTCCTGCAGAAAGTCCAGCAGATCCCCACTCACACCGGGCCACCAAAAAAGCCGTGGACCCTCACACCCTCCCACCAGCACAGCCCCGAGACTGCTGACGGGGCAGAGAATATGGAGTCAGGCACAGCTGCAGGGGCTATTGCTGCCTGGAGTGCTGTTTCTATTGACCTCAACCCAGGCACACCTGGGGAGGGCTTGCCGGCAGGATCAGGCTGCCCTGGTCAGCTAATCCTCAGCCCTCAGGGAATCACATTGCAGAAAATGGACCTCGCTAAGACAGAATATTAGCCAAGGAAAAAAAGGACACAATGCCATTTGCAGTTCCGTAGATGAGTCTACAGGTAATCATGTGACTTGTAGTAAGTCAGAAAGTGAAAGACACATATCGTAGGATATCACTTATAGGTGTTACCTAAAAACGGATACCAGGGAAGATATTTCCACGGAGAAGGGCAATCACAGATTCATTAAACAAACTTATGGTTCACCAATGGAAAGGTGTGAGGATTGGATTCATTACAATATTGGGGTTAAGAGACATATACAAACACAGGTGAAATATATAATCACCAAAGACCTACGGAATGCCAAGAGAAGACTACTCAACATTCTGTCATAACGTACATGGGAAAAGGGTCCCAGGAAGAACAGACATATGTATATGTGTAAAAGAACCACATCTTGCACACCTACAACAAGCCAAACGTTGTAATCAAACTTGCTGTAATAAAAAATTAAAAATTAAATTAAAAACACGAACAAGAAGTAGTGAGACAAACTTGAGGGGCTTTCTCCTGGCACATTCCATTCTAAATTCCAATCTAGAACATGGCTTCCATTGAGGCTCTGTTGCCCTGGTAACCAGATTTGCTAAGGGAGAACTGCTGCCACCTTGTGGCCGTTTCACACAACAGCAGCTTTAATCCCAGCGCTAATGGTCAGTGGATATTCCAAATCATTGCTGGCCTGTAAATGACACCTGCCCTGAAAACAAATCCTGGGGTCATATATCGACCAAAAAGTTCAAAAGACGTCCATATTTCAAAACGACAGTTTCAAGAGGCATATTTCACGCACATTAGTGTTCTGCTTCTTTTGCTTTCTTTCTTTTTTGGTTAAAAAATACGGGAATGGAAAAAGGCAACCCTCAGAATGGGCCAAAATGTTCGCAAACGAATCAATGGACAATGGTTTAATCTCCAACATATATAAACAGCTCACGCAGCTTAATATTAATAAAACAAACAACCCAATACAAAAATGGGCAGAAGATCTAAATAGACGTTTCTTCAAAGAAGTCACAGAGACGGCCAAGACGCACATGAAAAGCTGCTCAACACCACTAATTATTAGAGAAATGCAAATCACAACGACAATGAGGTATCACCTCACACCTGTTAGAATCGGCATCATCAGAAAATCTACAAACAACAAATTCTGGGGAGGGTATGGACAAAAGGAACCCTCTTCCACTATTAGTGGGAAGGTAAATTGATACAGTCACTATGGAGAACAGTATGGAGTTTCCTTAAAGAAACTAGAAATAGAATTACCATAGGATCCAGCAATCCCACTTCTGGGCATATACCCAGAGAAAACCATAAATCAAAAACACACATTCACCACAATGTTCATTGCAGCACTATTTACAATAGCCAGGTAATGGAAGCAACCTAAATGCCCACAGACAGACGAATGGATAAAGATGTGGTACATACATAAAATGGGATATGACTCAGCCATGAAAAGGAATGAAACTGGGTTATTTGTAGAGAAGTCGGTGGATCTAGAGACTGTCATACAGAATGAAGTAAGTCAGAAAGAGCAAAACAAATATTCTGTATTAATGCATGTATGTGGAACCTAGATATATGGTACAGATGAACAGGTTTGCAGGGCAGAAATAGAGAAACAGAGGTAGAGAACAAACGTATGGACACCAAGTGGGGGAAGCCATGGGGTGTTGGTGGTCAGATGAGTTGGGAGATAGGTATTGACCTGTATATATGTATATGAATAAAATAGATAACTAATAACAACCTGCTGTATAGAAAAATAAATATAATTAAACTTCAAAATTTTTAGAAATGACATTTAAAAATAAAACAGGAAAAAGTTCTTCCCTTCACACAGATATATTTCTATGAATGTATTATTTCCATGCTTATATCAATAAATACATAAAAGATGAATAAATTCTAACTTGAACAAAAAAGAAAAAAAAAACCTGAACCCAGCAGTTATACAGAGGAAAACCCTATCAGGGCACTTGCTCCAGCGGTAAACAATTCTGAAATTGGTCAGAGGTTGGGAATCATCTCCCATACAGCCAGCAGCCCGGCCCCCCCACGCAAGGAGCGTCCTTATTGCAAAGCTGGGGGACCGTGCCGAGGCCTCTGTGAGTAAACGTGAGCTGAGCCCCAGGCCAGCTGCTGCTGAACTGTTCCCACCCTTCCCAGGTAAAACACCTGAATATGTACAAGGGCTTGAACGCCTAGAGGAAGGGTTGTGGAGCCACACCAGCGACAGCACGCAGGCCAACTTGGTGCCTGCAGGCCAGCCAGGATGGTCCTGGTCCCAGGCGCTCTTCTGGAAGCTTTCCATTTCCCTGCCTGAGATACCCCTCCTGTCCCGGCCCCCACTCCTTTTTTTCCTTCCTCACCTCAGCCCGGAGAGAAATTCCAGCGGAAGTTATGGGTGACACATCCTCTTCTTTACAGGTGGCAGCCTGGCAAATCCTGCAGAAAGTCCAGCAGATCCCCACTCACACCGGGCCACCAAAAAAGCCGTGGACCCTCACACCCTCCCACCAGCACAGCCCCGAGACTGCTGACGGGGCAGAGAATATGGAGTCAGGCACAGCTGCAGGGGCTATTGCTGCCTGGTGTGCTGTTTCTATTGACCTCAACCCAGGCACACCTGGGGATGGCTTGCCGGCAGGGTCAGGCTGCCCAGGTCAGCTAATCCTCAGCCCTCAGGGAATCACATTGCAGAAAATGGACCTCGCTAAGACAGAATATTAGCCAAGGAAAAAATGAGCACAATGCCATTTGCAGCCCCGTAGATGAGTCTACAGGTAATCACGTGACTTGTAGTAAGTCAGAAAGTGAAAGACACATATCGTAGGATATCACTTATAGGTGTTACCTAAAAACGGATACCAGGGCAGATATTTCCACGGAGAAGGGCAATCACAGATTCATTAAACAAACTTATGGTTCACCAATGGAAAGGTGTGAGGATTGGATTCATTACGATATTGGGGTTAAGAGACATATACAAACACAGGTGAAATATATAATCACCAAAGACCTACGGAATGCCAAGAGAAGACTACTCAACATTCTGTCATAACGTACATGGGAAAAGGGTCCCAGGAAGAACAGACATATGTATATGTGTAAAAGAACCACATCTTGCACACCTACAACAAGCAAACGTTGTAATCAAACTTGCTGTAATAAAAAATTAAAAATTAAATTAAAAACACGAACAAGAAGTAGTGAGACAAACTTGAGGGGCTTTCTCCTGGCACATTCCATTCTAAATTCCAATCTAGAACAGGCTTCCATTGAGGCTCTGTTGCCCTGGTAACCAGATTTGCTAAGGGAGAACTGCTGCCACCTTGTGGCCATTTCGCACAACAGCAGCTTTAATCCCAGTGCTACTGGTCAGTGGATATTCCAAATCATTGCAGGCCTGTAAATGACACCTGCCCTGAAAACAAATCCTGGGGTCATATATCGACCAAAAAGTTCAAAAGACGTCCATATTTCAAAACGACAGATTCAAGAGGCATATTTCACGCACATTAGTGTTCTGCTTCTTTTGCTTTCTTTCTTTTTTGGTTAAAAAAAAACGGGAATGGAAAAAGGCAACCCTCAGAATGGGCGAAAACGTTCGCAAACGAATCAATGGACAAGGGTTTAATCTCCAATATATATAAACAGCTCACGCAGCTTAATATTAATAAAACAAACAACCCAATACAAAAATGGGCAGAAGATCTAAATAGACGTTTCTTCAAAGAAGTCACAGAGACGGCCAAGACGCACATGAAAAGCTGCTCAACACCACTAATTATTAGAGAAATGCAAATCAAAATGACAATGAGGTATCACCTCACACCTGTTAGAATCGGCATCATCAGAAAATCTACAAACAACAAATTCTGGGGAGGGTGTGGACAAAAGGAACCCTCTTCCACTATTGGTGGGAAGGTAAATTGATACAGTCACTATGGAGAACAGTATGGAGTTTCCTTAAAGAAACTAGAAATAGAATTACCATAGGATCCAGCAATCCCACTTCTGGGCATATACACAGAGACAACCATAAATCAAAAACACACATTCACCACAATGTTCATTGCAGCACTATTTACAATAGCCAGGTAATGGAAGCAACCTAAATGCCCACAGACAGATGAATGGATAAAGATGTGGTACATACATAAAATGGGATATGACTCAGCCATGAAAAGGAATGAAACTGGGTTATTTGTAGAGAAGTCGGTGGATCTAGAGACTGTCATACAGAATGAAGTAAGTCAGAAAGAGCAAAACAAATATTCTGTATTAATGCATGTATGTGGAACCTAGATATATGGTACAGATGAACAGGTTTGCAGGGCAGAAATAGAGAAACAGAGGTAGAGAACAAACGTATGGACACCAAGTGGGGGAAGCCATGGGGTGATGGTGGTCAGATGAGTTGGGAGATAGGTATTGACCTGTATATATGTATATGAATAAAATAGATAACTAATAATAACCTGCTGTATAGAAAAATAAATATAATTAAACTGCAAAATTTTTAGAAATGAAATTTAAAAATAAAACAGAGAAAAGTTCTTCCCTTCACACAGATGTATTTCTATGAATGAATTATTTCCATGCTTATATCAATAAATACATAAAAGATGAATAAATTCTAACTTGAAACAAAAAAGAAAAAAAAAAACCTGAACCCAGCAGTTATTCAGAGGAAAACCCTATCAGGGCACTTGTTCCAGCGGTAAACAATTCTGACATTGGTCAGAGGTGGGGAATCATCTCCCATACAGCCAGCAGCCCGCCCACCCCACGCAAGGAGCATCCTCATTGCAAAGCTGGGGGACCGTGCCGAGGCCTCTGTGAGTAAACGTGAGCTGAGCCCCAGGCCAGCTGCTGCTGAACTGTTCCCACCCTTCCCAGGTAAAACACGTGAATATGTACAAGGGCTTGAAAGCCTAGAGGAAGGGCCGTGGAGCCACACCAGCGACAGCACGCAGGCCAACTTGGTGCCTGCAGGCCAGCCAGGATGGTCCTGGCCCCGGCACTCTTCTAGAAGCTTTCCATTTCCCTGCCTGATATACACCTCCTGTCCCGGCCATCATTCCTTTTCTTCCTTCCTCACCTCAGCCCAGAGAGAAATTCCAGTGGAATTTATGGGTGACACATCCTCTTCTTTACAGGTGGCAGCCTGGCAACTCCTGCAGAAAGTCCAGCAGAGCCCCACTCACACCGGGCCCCCAACAAAGCCGTGGACCCTCACACCCTCCCACCAGCACAGCCCCGAGACTGCTGACGGGGCAGAGAATATGGAGTCAGGCACAGCTGCAGGGGCTATTGCTGCCTGGAGTGCTGTTTCTATCGACCTCAACCCACGCACACCTGGGGAGGGCTTGCCGGCAGGGTCAGGCTGCCCAGGTCAGCTAATCCTCAGCCCTCAGGGAATCACATTGCAGAAAATGGACCTCGCTAAGACAGAATATTAGCCAAGGAAAAAAAGGGCACAATGCCATTTGCAGCCCCGTAGATGAGTCTACAGGTAATCACGTTACTTGTAGTAAGTCAGAAAGTGAAAGACACATATCGTAGGATATCACTTATAGGTGTTACCTAAAAACGGATACCAGGGAAGATATTTCCACGGAGAAGGGCAATCACAGATTCATTAAACAAACTTATGGTTCACCAATGGAAAGGTGTGAGGATTGGATTCATTACGATATTGGGGTTAAGAGACATATACAAACACAGGTGAAATATATAATCACCAAAGACCTACGGAATGCCAAGAGAAGACTACTCAACATTCTGTCATAATGTACATGGGAAAAGGGTCCCAGGAAGAACAGACATATGTATATGTGTAAGAGAACCACATCTTGCACACCTACAACAAGCAAACGTTGTAATCAAACTTGCTGTAATAAAAAATTAAAAATTAAATTAAAAACACGAACAAGAAGTAGTGAGACAAACTTGAGGGGCTTTCTCCTGGCACATTCCATTCTAAATTCCAATCTAGAACAGGCTTCCATTGAGGCTCTGTCGCCCTAGTAACCAGATTTGCTACGGGAGAACTGCTGCCACCTTGTGGCCGTTTCACACAACAGCAGCTTTAATCCCAGCGCTAATGGTCAGTGGATATTCCAAATCATTGCAGGCCTGTAAATGACACCTGCCCTTAAAACAAATCCTGGGGTCATATATCGACCAAAAAGTTCAAAAGACGTCCATATTTCAAAACGACAGTTTCAAGAGGCATATTTCACGCACATTAGTGTTCTGCTTCTTTTGCTTTCTTTCTTTTTTGGTTAAAAAAAAACTGGAATGGAAAAAGGCAACCCTCAGAATGGGCGAAAACGTTCGCAAACGAAAAAATGGACAAGGGTTTAATCTCCAATATATATAAACAGCTCACGCAGCTTAATATTAATAAAACAAACAACCCAATACAAAAATGGGCAGAAGATCTAAATAGACGTTTCTTCAAAGAAGTCACAGAGACGACCAAGACGCATATGAAAAGCTGCTCAACACCACTAATTATTAGAGAAATGCAAATCAAAATGACAATGAGGTATCACCTCACACCTGTTAGAATCGGCAGCATCAGAAAATCTACAAACAACAAATTCTGGGGAGGTTGTGGACAAAAGGAACCCTCTTCCACTATTGGTGGGAAGGTAAATTGATACAGTCACTATGGAGAACAGTATGGAGTTTCCTTAAAGAAACTAGAAATAGAATTACCATAGGATCCAGCAATCCCTCTTCTGGGCATATACCCAGAGACAACCATAAATCAAAAACACACATTCACCACAATGTTCATTGCAGCACTATTTACAATAGCCAGGTAATGGAAGCAACCTAAATGCCCACAGACAGATGAATGGATAAAGATGTGGTACATACATAAAATGGGATATGACTCAGCCATGAAAAGGAATGAAACTGGGTTATTTGTAGAGAAGTCGGTGGATCTAGAGACTGTCATACAGAATGAAGTAAGTCAGAAAGAGCAAAACAAATATTCTGTATTAATGCATGTATGTGGAACCTAGATATATGGTACAGATGAACAGGTTTGCAGGGCAGAAATAGAGAAACAGAGGTAGAGAACAAACGTATGGACACCAAGTGGGGGAAGCCATGGGGTGTTGGTGGTCAGATGAGTTGGGAGATAGGTATTGACCTGTATATATGTATATGAATAAAATAGATAACTAATAATAACCTGCTGTATAGAAAAATAAATATAATTAAACTTCAAAATTTTTAGAAATGAAATTTAAAAATAAAACAGAAAAAAAGTTCTTCCCTTCACACAGATGTATTTCTATGAATGAATTATTTCCATGCTTATATCAATAAATACATAAAAGATGAATAACTTCTAACTTGAACCAAAAAAGAAAAAACAAATCCTGTACCCAGCAGTTATACAGAGGAAAACCCTATCAGGGCACTTGTTCCAGCGGTAAACAATTCTGAGATTGGTCAGAGGTGGGGAATCATCTCCCATACAGCCAGCAGCCCGGCCCCCCCACGCAAGGAGCGTCATGATTGCAAAGCTTGGGGACAGTGCCAAGGCCTCTGTGAGTAAACGTGAGCTGAGCCCCAGGCCAGCTGCTGCTGAACTGTTCCCACCCTTCCCAGGTAAAACACCTGAATATGTACAAGGGCTTTAAAGCCTAGAGGAAGGGCCGTGGAGCCACACCAGCGACAGCACGCAGGCCAACTTGGTGCCTGCAGGCCAGCCAGGATGGTCCTGGCCCCGGGCGCTCTTCTGGAAGCTTTCCATTTCCCTGCCTGAGATACCACTCCTGTCCCGGCCCCCACTCCTTTTTTTCCTCCCTCACCTCAGCCCGGAGAGAAATTCCAGTGGAAGTTATGGGTGACACATCCTCTTCTTTACAGGTGGCAACCTGGCAACTCCTTCAGAAATTCCAGCAGAGCCCCACTCACACCGGGCCACCAACAAAGCCATGGACCCTCACACCCTCCCACCAGCACAGCCCCGAGACTGCTGACGGGGCAGAGAATATGGAGTCAGGCACAGCTGCAGGGGCTATTGCTGCCTGGAGTGCTGTTTCTATTGAACTCAACCCAGGCACACCTAGGGAGGGCTTGCCGGCAGGGTCAGGCTGCCCAGGTCAGCTAATCCTCAGCCCTCAGGGAATCACATTGCAGAAAATGGACCTCGCTAAGACAGAATATTAGCCAAGGAAAAAAAGAGCACAATGCCATTTGCAGCCCCGTAGATGAGTCTACAGGTAATCACGTGACTTGTAGTAAGTCAGAAAGTGAAAGACACATATCGTAGGATATCACTTATAGGTGTTACCTAAAAACGGATACCAGGGCAGATATTTCCACGGAGAAGGGCAATCACAGATTCATTAAACAAACTTATGGTTCACCAATGGAAAGGTGTGAGGATTGGATTCATTACGATATTGGGGTTAAGAGACATATACAAACACAGGTGAAATATATAATCACCAAAGACCTACGGAATGCCAAGAGAAGACTACTCAACATTCTGTCATAACGTACATGGGAAAAGGGTCCCAGGAAGAACAGACATATGTATATGTGTAAAAGAACCACATCTTGCACACCTACAACAAGCAAACGTTGTAATCAAACTTGCTGTAATAAAAAATTAAAAATTAAATTAAAAACACGAACAAGAAGTAGTGAGACAAACTTGAGGGGCTTTCTCCTGGCACATTCCATTCTAAATTCCAATCTAGAACAGGCTTCCATTGAGGCTCTGTTGCCCTGGTAACCAGATTTGCTAAGGGAGAACTGCTGCCACCTTGTGGCCATTTCGCACAACAGCAGCTTTAATCCCAGCGCTACTGGTCAGTGGATATTCCAAATCATTGCAGGCCTGTAAATGACACCTGCCCTGAAAACAATTCCTGGGGTCATATATCGACCAAAAAGTTCAAAAGACGTCCATATTTCAAAACGACAGTTTCAAGAGGCATATTTCACGCACATTAGTGTTCTGCTTCTTTTGCTTTCTTTCTTTTTTGGTTAAAAAAAAACGGGAATGGAAAAAGGCAACCCTCAGAATGGGCGAAAACGTTCGCAAACGAATCAATGGACAAGGGTTTAATCTCCAATATATATAAACAGCTCACGCAGCTTAATATTAATAAAACAAACAACCCAATACAAAAATGGGCAGAAGATCTAAATAGACGTTTCTTCAAAGAAGTCACAGAGACGGCCAAGACGCACATGAAAAGCTGCTCAACACCACTAATTATTAGAGAAATGCAAATCAAAACGACAATGAGGTATCACCTCACACCTGTTAGAATAGGCATCATCAGAAAATCTACAAACAACAAATTCTGGGGAGGGTGTGGACAAAAGGAACCCTCTTCCACTATTGGTGGGAAGGTAAATTGATACAGTCACTATGGAGAACAGTATGGAGTTTCCTTAAAGAAACTAGAAATAGAATTACCATAGGATCGAGCAATCCCACTTCTGGGCATATACACAGAGACAACCATAAATCAAAAACACACATTCACCACAATGTTCATTGCAGCACTATTTACAACAGCCAGGTAATGGAAGCAACCTAAATGCCCACAGACAGACGAATGGAAAAAGATGTGGTACATATATAAAATGGAATATGATTCAGCCATGAAAAGGAATGAAACTGGGTTATTTGTAGAGAAGTCGGTGGATCTAGAGACTGTCATACAGAATGAAGTAAGTCAGAAAGAGCAAAACAAATATTCTGTATTAATGCATGTATGTGGAACCTAGATATATGGTACAGATGAACAGGTTTGCAGGGCAGAAATAGAGAAACAGAGGTAGAGAACAAACGTATGGACACCAAGTGGGGGAAGCCATGGGGTGTTGGTGGTCAGATGAGTTGGGAGATAGGTATTGACCTGTATATATGTATATGAATAAAATAGATAACTAATAATAACCTGCTGTATAGAAAAATAAATATAAATAAACTGCAAAATTTTTAGAAATGAAATTTAAAAATAAAACAGAAAAAAAGTTCTTCCCTTCACACAGATGTATTTCTATGAATGAATTATTTCCATGCTTATATCAATAAATACATAAAAGATGAATAACTTCTAACTTGAACCAAAAAAGAAAAAACAAATCCTGTACCCAGCAGTTATACAGAGGAAAACCCTATCAGGGCACTTGTTCCAGCGGTAAACAATTCTGAGATTGGTCAGAGGTGGGGAATCATCTCCCATACAGCCAGCAGCCCGGCCCCCCCACGCAAGGAGCGTCATGATTGCAAAGCTGGGGGACAGTGCCAAGGCCTCTGTGAGTAAACGTGAGCTGAGCCCCAGGCCAGCTGCTGCTGAACTGTTCCCACCCTTCCCAGGTAAAACACCTGAATATGTACAAGGGCTTGAAAGCCTAGAGGAAGGGCCGTGGAGCCACACCAGCGACAGCACGCAGGCCAACTTGGTGCCTGCAGGCCAGCCAGGATGGTCCTGGCCCCGGGCGCTCTTCTGGAAGTTTTCCATTTCCCTGCCTGAGATACCACTCCTGTCCCGGCCCCCACTCCTTTTTTTCCTCCCTCACCTCAGCCCGGAGAGAAATTCCAGTGGAAGTTATGGGTGACACATCCTCTTCTTTACAGGTGGCAGCCTGGCAACTCCTGCAGAAAGTCCAGCAGAGCCCCACTCACACCGGGCCACCAACAAAGCCGTGGACCCTCACACCCTCCCACCAGCACAGCCCCGAGACTGCTGACGGGGCAGAGAATATGGAGTCAGGCACAGCTGCAGGGGCTATTGCTGCCTGGAGTGCTGTTTCTATCGACCTCAACCCACGCACACCTGGGGAGGGCTTGCCGGCAGGGTCAGGCTGCCCAGGTCAGCTAATCCTCAGCCCTCAGGGAATCACATTGCAGAAAATGGACCTCGCTAAGACAGAATATTAGCCAAGGAAAAAAAGAGCACAATGCCATTTGCAGCCCCGTAGATGAGTCTACAGGTAATCACGTGACTTGTAGTAAGTCAGAAAGTGAAAGACACATATCGTAGGATATCACTTATAGGTGTTACCTAAAAACGGATACCAGGGCAGATATTTCCACGGAGAAGGGCAATCACAGATTCATTAAACAAACTTATGGTTCACCAATGGAAAGGTGTGAGGATTGGATTCATTACGATATTGGGGTTAAGAGACATATACAAACACAGGTGAAATATATAATCACCAAAGACCTACGGAATGCCAAGAGAAGACTACTCAACATTCTGTCATAACGTACATGGGAAAAGGGTCCCAGGAAGAACAGACATATGTATATGTGTAAAAGAACCACATCTTGCACACCTACAACAAGCAAACGTTGTAATCAAACTTGCTGTAATAAAAAATTAAAAATTAAATTAAAAACACGAACAAGAAGTAGTGAGACAAACTTGAGGGGCTTTCTCCTGGCACATTCCATTCTAAATTCCAATCTAGAACAGGCTTCCATTGAGGCTCTGTTGCCCTGGTAACCAGATTTGCTAAGGGAGAACTGCTGCCACCTTGTGGCCATTTCGCACAACAGCAGCTTTAATCCCAGCGCTACTGGTCAGTGGATATTCCAAATCATTGCAGGCCTGTAAATGACACCTGCCCTGAAAACAATTCCTGGGGTCATATATCGACCAAAAAGTTCAAAAGACGTCCATATTTCAAAACGACAGTTTCAAGAGGCATATTTCACGCACATTAGTGTTCTGCTTCTTTTGCTTTCTTTCTTTTTTGGTTAAAAAAAAACGGGAATGGAAAAAGGCAACCCTCAGAATGGGCGAAAACGTTCGCAAACGAATCAATGGACAAGGGTTTAATCTCCAATATATATAAACAGCTCACGCAGCTTAATATTAATAAAACAAACAACCCAATACAAAAATGGGCAGAAGATCTAAATAGACGTTTCTTCAAAGAAGTCACAGAGACGACCAAGACGCACATGAAAAGCTGCTCAACACCACTAATTATTAGAGAAATGCAAATCAAAACGACAATGAGGTATCACCTCACACCTGTTAGAATCGGCAGCATCAGAAAATCTACAAACAACAAATTCTGGGGAGGTTGTGGACAAAAGGAACCCTCTTCCACTATTGGTGGGAAGGTAAATTGATACAGTCACTATGGAGAACAGTATGGAGTTTCCTTAAAGAAACTAGAAATAGAATTACCATAGGATCCAGCAATCCCTCTTCTGGGCATATACACAGAGACAACCATAAATCAAAAACACACATTCACCACAATGTTCATTGCAGCACTATTTACAATAGCCAGGTAATGGAAGCAACCTAAATGCCCACAGACAGACGAATGGATAAAGATGTGGTACATACATAAAATGGGATATGACTCAGCCATGAAAAGGAATGAAACTGGGTTATTTGTAGAGAAGTCGGTGGATCTAGAGACTGTCATACAGAATGAAGTAAGTCAGAAAGAGCAAAACAAATATTCTGTATTAATGCATGTATGTGGAACCTAGATATATGGTACAGATGAACAGGTTTGCAGGGCAGAAATAGAGAAACAGAGGTAGAGAACAAACGTATGGACACCAAGTGGGGGAAGCCATGGGGTGTTGGTGGTCAGATGAGTTGGGAGATAGGTATTGACCTGTATATATGTATATGAATAAAATAGATAACTAATAATAACCTGCTGTATAGAAAAATAAATATAATTAAACTTCAAAATTTTTAGAAATGAAATTTAAAAATAAAACAGAAAAAAAGTTCTTCCCTTCACACAGATGTATTTCTATGAATGAATTATTTCCATGCTTATATCAATAAATACATAAAAGATGAATAACTTCTAACTTGAACCAAAAAAGAAAAAACAAATCCTGTACCCAGCAGTTATACAGAGGAAAACCCTATCAGGGCACTTGTTCCAGCGGTAAACAATTCTGAGATTGGTCAGAGGTGGGGAATCATCTCCCATACAGCCAGCAGCCCGGCCCCCCCACGCAAGGAGCGTCATGATTGCAAAGCTGGGGGACAGTGCCAAGGCCTCTGTGAGTAAACGTGAGCTGAGCCCCAGGCCAGCTGCTGCTGAACTGTTCCCACCCTTCCCAGGTAAAACACCTGAATATGTACAAGGGCTTGAAAGCCTAGAGGAAGGGCCGTGGAGCCACACCAGCGACAGCACGCAGGCCAACTTAGTGCCTGCAGGCCAGCCAGGATGGTCCTGGCCCCGGGCGCTCTTCTGGAAGCTTTCCATTTCCCTGCCTGAGATACCACTCCTGTCCCGACCCCCACTCCTTTTTTTCCTCCCTCACCTCAGCCCGGAGAGAAATTCCAGTGGAAGTTATGGGTGACACATCCTCTTCTTTACAGGTGGCAACCTGGCAACTCCTTCAGAAATTCCAGCAGAGCCCCACTCACACCGGGCCACCAACAAAGCCATGGACCCTCACACCCTCCCACCAGCACAGCCCCGAGACTGCTGACGGGGCAGAGAATATGGAGTCAGGCACAGCTGCAGGGGCTATTGCTGCCTGGAGTGCTGTTTCTATCGACCTCAACCCACGCACACCTGGGGAGGGCTTGCCGGCAGGGTCAGGCTGCCCAGGTCAGCTAATCCTCAGCCCTCAGGGAATCACATTGCAGAAAATGGACCTCGCTAAGACAGAATATTAGCCAAGGAAAAAAAGAGCACAATGCCATTTGCAGCCCCGTAGATGAGTCTACAGGTAATCACGTGACTTGTAGTAAGTCAGAAAGTGAAAGACACATATCGTAGGATATCACTTATAGGTGTTACCTAAAAACGGATACCAGGGCAGATATTTCCACGGAGAAGGGCAATCACAGATTCATTAAACAAACTTATGGTTCACCAATGGAAAGGTGTGAGGATTGGATTCATTACGATATTGGGGTTAAGAGACATATACAAACACAGGTGAAATATATAATCACCAAAGACCTACGGAATGCCAAGAGAAGACTACTCAACATTCTGTCATAACGTACATGGGAAAAGGGTCCCAGGAAGAACAGACATATGTATATGTGTAAAAGAACCACATCTTGCACACCTACAACAAGCAAACGTTGTAATCAAACTTGCTGTAATAAAAAATTAAAAATTAAATTAAAAACACGAACAAGAAGTAGTGAGACAAACTTGAGGGGCTTTCTCCTGGCACATTCCATTCTAAATTCCAATCTAGAACAGGCTTCCATTGAGGCTCTGTTGCCCTGGTAACCAGATTTGCTAAGGGAGAACTGCTGCCACCTTGTGGCCATTTCGCACAACAGCAGCTTTAATCCCAGCGCTACTGGTCAGTGGATATTCCAAATCATTGCAGGCCTGTAAATGACACCTGCCCTGAAAACAATTCCTGGGGTCATATATCGACCAAAAAGTTCAAAAGACGTCCATATTTCAAAACGACAGTTTCAAGAGGCATATTTCACGCACATTAGTGTTCTGCTTCTTTTGCTTTCTTTCTTTTTTGGTTAAAAAAAAACGGGAATGGAAAAAGGCAACCCTCAGAATGGGCGAAAACGTTCGCAAACGAATCAATGGACAAGGGTTTAATCTCCAATATATATAAACAGCTCACGCAGCTTAATATTAATAAAACAAACAACCCAATACAAAAATGGGCAGAAGATCTAAATAGACGTTTCTTCAAAGAAGTCACAGAGACGACCAAGACGCATATGAAAAGCTGCTCAACACCACTAATTATTAGAGAAATGCAAATCAAAATGACAATGAGGTATCACCTCACACCTGTTAGAATCGGCAGCATCAGAAAATCTACAAACAACAAATTCTGGGGAGGTTGTGGACAAAAGGAACCCTCTTCCACTATTGGTGGGAAGGTAAATTGATACAGTCACTATGGAGAACAGTATGGAGTTTCCTTAAAGAAACTAGAAATAGAATTACCATAGGATCCAGCAATCCCTCTTCTGGGCATATACACAGAGACAACCATAAATCAAAAACACACATTCACCACAATGTTCATTGCAGCACTATTTACAATAGCCAGGTAATGGAAGCAACCTAAATGCCCACAGACAGATGAATGGATAAAGATGTGGTACATACATAAAATGGGATATGACTCAGCCATGAAAAGGAATGAAACTGGGTTATTTGTAGAGAAGTCGGTGGATCTAGAGACTGTCATACAGAATGAAGTAAGTCAGAAAGAGCAAAACAAATATTCTGTATTAATGCATGTATGTGGAACCTAGATATATGGTACAGATGAACAGGTTTGCAGGGCAGAAATAGAGAAACAGAGGTAGAGAACAAACGTATGGACACCAAGTGGGGGAAGCCATGGGGTGTTGGTGGTCAGATGAGTTGGGAGATAGGTATTGACCTGTATATATGTATATGAATAAAATAGATAACTAATAATAACCTGCTGTATAGAAAAATAAATATAATTAAACTTCAAAATTTTTAGAAATGAAATTTAAAAATAAAACAGAAAAAAAGTTCTTCCCTTCACACAGATGTATTTCTATGAATGAATTATTTCCATGCTTATATCAATAAATACATAAAAGATGAATAACTTCTAACTTGAACCAAAAAAGAAAAAACAAATCCTGTACCCAGCAGTTATACAGAGGAAAACCCTATCAGGGCACTTGTTCCAGCGGTAAACAATTCTGAGATTGGTCAGAGGTGGGGAATCATCTCCCATACAGCCAGCAGCCCGGCCCCCCCACGCAAGGAGCGTCATGATTGCAAAGCTGGGGGACAGTGCCAAGGCCTCTGTGAGTAAACGTGAGCTGAGCCCCAGGCCAGCTGCTGCTGAACTGTTCCCACCCTTCCCAGGTAAAACACCTGAATATGTACAAGGGCTTGAAAGCCTAGAGGAAGGGCCGTGGAGCCACACCAGCGACAGCACGCAGGCCAACTTAGTGCCTGCAGGCCAGCCAGGATGGTCCTGGCCCCGGGCGCTCTTCTGGAAGCTTTCCATTTCCCTGCCTGAGATACCACTCCTGTCCCGGCCCCCACTCCTTTTTTTCCTCCCTCACCTCAGCCCGGAGAGAAATTCCAGTGGAAGTTATGGGTGACACATCCTCTTCTTTACAGGTGGCAACCTGGCAACTCCTTCAGAAATTCCAGCAGAGCCCCACTCACACCGGGCCACCAACAAAGCCATGGACCCTCACACCCTCCCACCAGCACAGCCCCGAGACTGCTGACGGGGCAGAGAATATGGAGTCAGGCACAGCTGCAGGGGCTATTGCTGCCTGGAGTGCTGTTTCTATTGAACTCAACCCAGGCACACCTAGGGAGGGCTTGCCGGCAGGGTCAGGCTGCCCAGGTCAGCTAATCCTCAGCCCTCAGGGAATCACATTGCAGAAAATGGACCTCGCTAAGACAGAATATTAGCCAAGGAAAAAAAGAGCACAATGCCATTTGCAGCCCCGTAGATGAGTCTACAGGTAATCACGTGACTTGTAGTAAGTCAGAAAGTGAAAGACACATATCGTAGGATATCACTTATAGGTGTTACCTAAAAACGGATACCAGGGCAGATATTTCCACGGAGAAGGGCAATCACAGATTCATTAAACAAACTTATGGTTCACCAATGGAAAGGTGTGAGGATTGGATTCATTACGATATTGGGGTTAAGAGACATATACAAACACAGGTGAAATATATAATCACCAAAGACCTACGGAATGCCAAGAGAAGACTACTCAACATTCTGTCATAACGTACATGGGAAAAGGGTCCCAGGAAGAACAGACATATGTATATGTGTAAAAGAACCACATCTTGCACACCTACAACAAGCAAACGTTGTAATCAAACTTGCTGTAATAAAAAATTAAAAATTAAATTAAAAACACGAACAAGAAGTAGTGAGACAAACTTGAGGGGCTTTCTCCTGGCACATTCCATTCTAAATTCCAATCTAGAACAGGCTTCCATTGAGGCTCTGTTGCCCTGGTAACCAGATTTGCTAAGGGAGAACTGCTGCCACCTTGTGGCCATTTCGCACAACAGCAGCTTTAATCCCAGCGCTACTGGTCAGTGGATATTCCAAATCATTGCAGGCCTGTAAATGACACCTGCCCTGAAAACAATTCCTGGGGTCATATATCGACCAAAAAGTTCAAAAGACGTCCATATTTCAAAACGACAGTTTCAAGAGGCATATTTCACGCACATTAGTGTTCTGCTTCTTTTGCTTTCTTTCTTTTTTGGTTAAAAAAAAACGGGAATGGAAAAAGGCAACCCTCAGAATGGGCGAAAACGTTCGCAAACGAATCAATGGACAAGGGTTTAATCTCCAATATATATAAACAGCTCACGCAGCTTAATATTAATAAAACAAACAACCCAATACAAAAATGGGCAGAAGATCTAAATAGACGTTTCTTCAAAGAAGTCACAGAGACGGCCAAGACGCACATGAAAAGCTGCTCAACACCACTAATTATTAGAGAAATGCAAATCAAAACGACAATGAGGTATCACCTCACACCTGTTAGAATAGGCATCATCAGAAAATCTACAAACAACAAATTCTGGGGAGGGTGTGGACAAAAGGAACCCTCTTCCACTATTGGTGGGAAGGTAAATTGATACAGTCACTATGGAGAACAGTATGGAGTTTCCTTAAAGAAACTAGAAATAGAATTACCATAGGATCGAGCAATCCCACTTCTGGGCATATACACAGAGACAACCATAAATCAAAAACACACATTCACCACAATGTTCATTGCAGCACTATTTACAACAGCCAGGTAATGGAAGCAACCTAAATGCCCACAGACAGACGAATGGAAAAAGATGTGGTACATATATAAAATGGAATATGATTCAGCCATGAAAAGGAATGAAACTGGGTTATTTGTAGAGAAGTCGGTGGATCTAGAGACTGTCATACAGAATGAAGTAAGTCAGAAAGAGCAAAACAAATATTCTGTATTAATGCATGTATGTGGAACCTAGATATATGGTACAGATGAACAGGTTTGCAGGGCAGAAATAGAGAAACAGAGGTAGAGAACAAACGTATGGACACCAAGTGGGGGAAGCCATGGGGTGTTGGTGGTCAGATGAGTTGGGAGATAGGTATTGACCTGTATATATGTATATGAATAAAATAGATAACTAATAATAACCTGCTGTATAGAAAAATAAATATAATTAAACTTCAAAATTTTTAGAAATGAAATTTAAAAATAAAACAGAAAAAAAGTTCTTCCCTTCACACAGATGTATTTCTATGAATGAATTATTTCCATGCTTATATCAATAAACACATAAAAGATGAATAACTTCTAACTTGAACCAAAAAAGAAAAAACAAATCCTGTACCCAGCAGTTATACAGAGGAAAACCCTATCAGGGCACTTGTTCCAGCGGTAAACAATTCTGAGATTGGTCAGAGGTGGGGAATCATCTCCCATACAGCCAGCAGCCCGGCCCCCCCACGCAAGGAGCGTCATGATTGCAAAGCTGGGGGACAGTGCCAAGGCCTCTGTGAGTAAACGTGAGCTGAGCCCCAGGCCAGCTGCTGCTGAACTGTTCCCACCCTTCCCAGGTAAAACACCTGAATATGTACAAGGGCTTGAAAGCCTAGAGGAAGGGCCGTGGAGCCACACCAGCGACAGCACGCAGGCCAACTTGGTGCCTGCAGGCCAGCCAGGATGGTCCTGGCCCCGGGCGCTCTTCTGGAAGCTTTCCATTTCCCTGCCTGAGATACCACTCCTGTCCCGGCCCCCACTCCTTTTTTTCCTCCCTCACCTCAGCCCGGAGAGAAATTCCAGTGGAAGTTATGGGTGACACATCCTCTTCTTTACAGGTGGCAACCTGGCAACTCCTTCAGAAATTCCAGCAGAGCCCCACTCACACCGGGCCACCAACAAAGCCATGGACCCTCACACCCTCCCACCAGCACAGCCCCGAGACTGCTGACGGGGCAGAGAATATGGAGTCAGGCACAGCTGCAGGGGCTATTGCTGCCTGGAGTGCTGTTTCTATTGAACTCAACCCAGGCACACCTAGGGAGGGCTTGCCAGCAGGGTCAGGCTGCCCAGGTCAGCTAATCCTCAGCCCTCAGGGAATCACATTGCAGAAAATGGACCTCGCTAAGACAGAATATTAGCCAAGGAAAAAAAGAGCACAATGCCATTTGCAGCCCCGTAGATGAGTCTACAGGTAATCACGTGACTTGTAGTAAGTCAGAAAGTGAAAGACACATATCGTAGGATATCACTTATAGGTGTTACCTAAAAACGGATACCAGGGCAGATATTTCCACGGAGAAGGGCAATCACAGATTCATTAAACAAACTTATGGTTCACCAATGGAAAGGTGTGAGGATTGGATTCATTACGATATTGGGGTTAAGAGACATATACAAACACAGGTGAAATATATAATCACCAAAGACCTACGGAATGCCAAGAGAAGACTACTCAACATTCTGTCATAACGTACATGGGAAAAGGGTCCCAGGAAGAACAGACATATGTATATGTGTAAAAGAACCACATCTTGCACACCTACAACAAGCAAACGTTGTAATCAAACTTGCTGTAATAAAAAATTAAAAATTAAATTAAAAACACGAACAAGAAGTAGTGAGACAAACTTGAGGGGCTTTCTCCTGGCACATTCCATTCTAAATTCCAATCTAGAACAGGCTTCCATTGAGGCTCTGTTGCCCTGGTAACCAGATTTGCTAAGGGAGAACTGCTGCCACCTTGTGGCCATTTCGCACAACAGCAGCTTTAATCCCAGCGCTACTGGTCAGTGGATATTCCAAATCATTGCAGGCCTGTAAATGACACCTGCCCTGAAAACAATTCCTGGGGTCATATATCGACCAAAAAGTTCAAAAGACGTCCATATTTCAAAACGACAGTTTCAAGAGGCATATTTCACGCACATTAGTGTTCTGCTTCTTTTGCTTTCTTTCTTTTTTGGTTAAAAAAAAACGGGAATGGAAAAAGGCAACCCTCAGAATGGGCGAAAACGTTCGCAAACGAATCAATGGACAAGGGTTTAATCTCCAATATATATAAACAGCTCACGCAGCTTAATATTAATAAAACAAACAACCCAATACAAAAATGGGCAGAAGATCTAAATAGACGTTTCTTCAAAGAAGTCACAGAGACGGCCAAGACGCACATGAAAAGCTGCTCAACACCACTAATTATTAGAGAAATGCAAATCAAAACGACAATGAGGTATCACCTCACACCTGTTAGAATCGGCATCATCAGAAAATCTACAAACAACAAATTCTGGGGAGGGTGTGGACAAAAGGAACCCTCTTCCACTATTGGTGGGAAGGTAAATTGATACAGTCACTATGGAGAACAGTATGGAGTTTCCTTAAAGAAACTAGAAATAGAATTACCATAGGATCCAGCAATCCCACTTCTGGGCATATACACAGAGACAACCATAAATCAAAAACACACATTCACCACAATGTTCATTGCAGCACTATTTACAACAGCCAGGTAATGGAAGCAACCTAAATGCCCACAGACAGACGAATGGAAAAAGATGTGGTACATATATAAAATGGAATATGATTCAGCCATGAAAAGGAATGAAACTGGGTTATTTGTAGAGAAGTCGGTGGATCTAGAGACTGTCATACAGAATGAAGTAAGTCAGAAAGAGCAAAACAAATATTCTGTATTAATGCATGTATGTGGAACCTAGATATATGGTACAGATGAACAGGTTTGCAGGGCAGAAATAGAGAAACAGAGGTAGAGAACAAACGTATGGACACCAAGTGGGGGAAGCCATGGGGTGTTGGTGGTCAGATGAGTTGGGAGATAGGTATTGACCTGTATATATGTATATGAATAAAATAGATAACTAATAATAACCTGCTGTATAGAAAAATAAATATAAATAAACTGCAAAATTTTTAGAAATGAAATTTAAAAATAAAACAGAAAAAAGTTCCCTTCACACAGATGTATTTCTATGAATGAATTATTTCCATGCTTATATCAATAAATACATAAAAGATGAATAACTTCTAACTTGAACCAAAAAAGAAAAAACAAATCCTGTACCCAGCAGTTATACAGAGGAAAACCCTATCAGGGCACTTGTTCCAGCGGTAAACAATTCTGAGATTGGTCAGAGGTGGGGAATCATCTCCCATACAGCCAGCAGCCCGGCCCCCCCACGCAAGGAGCGTCATGATTGCAAAGCTGGGGGACAGTGCCAAGGCCTCTGTGAGTAAACGTGAGCTGAGCCCCAGGCCAGCTGCTGCTGAACTGTTCCCACCCTTCCCAGGTAAAACACCTGAATATGTACAAGGGCTTGAAAGCCTAGAGGAAGGGCCGTGGAGCCACACCAGCGACAGCACGCAGGCCAACTTGGTGCCTGCAGGCCAGCCAGGATGGTCCTGGCCCCGGGCGCTCTTCTGGAAGTTTTCCATTTCCCTGCCTGAGATACCACTCCTGTCCCGGCCCCCACTCCTTTTTTTCCTCCCTCACCTCAGCCCGGAGAGAAATTCCAGTGGAAGTTATGGGTGACACATCCTCTTCTTTACAGGTGGCAACCTGGCAACTCCTTCAGAAATTCCAGCAGAGCCCCACTCACACCGGGCCACCAACAAAGCCATGGACCCTCACACCCTCCCACCAGCACAGCCCCGAGACTGCTGACGGGGCAGAGAATATGGAGTCAGGCACAGCTGCAGGGCCTATTGCTGCCTGGAGTGCTGTTTCTATTGAACTCAACCCAGGCACACCTAGGGAGGGCTTGCCGGCAGGGTCAGGCTTCCCAGGTCAGCTAATCCTCAGCCCTCAGGGAATCACATTGCAGAAAATGGACCTCGCTAAGACAGAATATTAGCCAAGGAAAAAAAGAGCACAATGCCATTTGCAGCCCCGTAGATGAGTCTACAGGTAATCACGTGACTTGTAGTAAGTCAGAAAGTGAAAGACACATATCGTAGGATATCACTTATAGGTGTTACCTAAAAACGGATACCATGGCAGATATTTCCACGGAGAAGGGCAATCACAGATTCATTAAACAAACTTATGGTTCACCAATGGAAAGGTGTGAGGATTGGATTCATTACGATATTGGGGTTAAGAGACATATACAAACACAGGTGAAATATATAATCACCAAAGACCTACGGAATGCCAAGAGAAGACTACTCAACATTCTGTCATAACGTACATGGGAAAAGGGTCCCAGGAAGAACAGACATATGTATATGTGTAAAAGAACCACATCTTGCACACCTACAACAAGCAAACGTTGTAATCAAACTTGCTGTAATAAAAAATTAAAAATTAAATTAAAAACACGAACAAGAAGTAGTGAGACAAACTTGAGGGGCTTTCTCCTGGCACATTCCATTCTAAATTCCAATCTAGAACAGGCTTCCATTGAGGCTCTGTTTCCCTGGTAACCAGATTTGCTAAGGGAGAACTGCTGCCACCTTGTGGCCATTTCGCACAACAGCAGCTTTAATCCCAGCGCTACTGGTCAGTGGATATTCCAAATCATTGCAGGCCTGTAAATGACACCTGCCCTGAAAACAATTCCTGGGGTCATATATCGACCAAAAAGTTCAAAAGACGTCCATATTTCAAAACGACAGTTTCAAGAGGCATATTTCACGCACATTAGTGTTCTGCTTCTTTTGCTTTCTTTCTTTTTTGGTTAAAAAAAAACGGGAATGGAAAAAGGCAACCCTCAGAATGGGCGAAAACGTTCGCAAACGAATCAATGGACAAGGGTTTAATCTCCAATATATATAAACAGCTCACGCAGCTTAATATTAATAAAACAAACAACCCAATACAAAAATGGGCAGAAGATCTAAATAGACGTTTCTTCAAAGAAGTCACAGAGACGGCCAAGACGCACATGAAAAGCTGCTCAACACCACTAATTATTAGAGAAATGCAAATCAAAACGACAATGAGGTATCACCTCACACCTGTTAGAATCGGCATCATCAGAAAATCTACAAACAACAAATTCTGGGGAGGGTGTGGACAAAAGGAACCCTCTTCCACTATTGGTGGGAAGGTAAATTGATACAGTCACTATGGAGAACAGTATGGAGTTTCCTTAAAGAAACTAGAAATAGAATTACCATAGGATCGAGCAATCCCACTTCTGGGCATATACACAGAGACAACCATAAATCAAAAACACACATTCACCACAATGTTCATTGCAGCACTATTTACAACAGCCAGGTAATGGAAGCAACCTAAATGCCCACAGACAGACGAATGGAAAAAGATGTGGTACATATATAAAATGGAATATGATTCAGCCATGAAAAGGAATGAAACTGGGTTATTTGTAGAGAAGTCGGTGGATCTAGAGACTGTCATACAGAATGAAGTAAGTCAGAAAGAGCAAAACAAATATTCTGTATTAATGCATGTATGTGGAACCTAGATATATGGTACAGATGAACAGGTTTGCAGGGCAGAAATAGAGAAACAGAGGTAGAGAACAAACGTATGGACACCAAGTGGGGGAAGCCATGGGGTGTTGGTGGTCAGATGAGTTGGGAGATAGGTATTGACCTGTATATATGTATATGAATAAAATAGATAACTAATAATAACCTGCTGTATAGAAAAATAAATATAATTAAACTTCAAAATTTTTAGAAATGAAATTTAAAAATAAAACAGAAAAAAAGTTCTTCCCTTCACACAGATGTATTTCTATGAATGAATTATTTCCATGCTTATATCAATAAATACATAAAAGATGAATAACTTCTAACTTGAACCAAAAAAGAAAAAACAAATCCTGTACCCAGCAGTTATACAGAGGAAAACCCTATCAGGGCACTTGTTCCAGCGGTAAACAATTCTGAGATTGGTCAGAGGTGGGGAATCATCTCCCATACAGCCAGCAGCCCGGCCCCCCCACGCAAGGAGCGTCATGATTGCAAAGCTGGGGGACAGTGCCAAGGCCTCTGTGAGTAAACGTGAGCTGAGCCCCAGGCCAGCTGCTGCTGAACTGTTCCCACCCTTCCCAGGTAAAACACCTGAATATGTACAAGGGCTTGAAAGCCTAGAGGAAGGGCCGTGGAGCCACACCAGCGACAGCACGCAGGCCAACTTGGTGCCTGCAGGCCAGCCAGGATGGTCCTGGCCCCGGGCGCTCTTCTGGAAGCTTTCCATTTCCCTGCCTGAGATACCACTCCTGTCCCGGCCCCCACTCCTTTTTTTCCTCCCTCACCTCAGCCCGGAGAGAAATTCCAGTGGAAGTTATGGGTGACACATCCTCTTCTTTACAGGTGGCAACCTGGCAACTCCTTCAGAAATTCCAGCAGAGCCCCACTCACACCGGGCCACCAACAAAGCCATGGACCCTCACACCCTCCCACCAGCACAGCCCCGAGACTGCTGACGGGGCAGAGAATATGGAGTCAGGCACAGCTGCAGGGGCTATTGCTGCCTGGAGTGCTGTTTCTATTGAACTCAACCCAGGCACACCTAGGGAGGGCTTGCCGGCAGGGTCAGGCTGCCCAGGTCAGCTAATCCTCAGCCCTCAGGGAATCACATTGCAGAAAATGGACCTCGCTAAGACAGAATATTAGCCAAGGAAAAAAAGAGCACAATGCCATTTGCAGCCCCGTAGATGAGTCTACAGGTAATCACGTGACTTGTAGTAAGTCAGAAAGTGAAAGACACATATCGTAGGATATCACTTATAGGTGTTACCTAAAAACGGATACCAGGGCAGATATTTCCACGGAGAAGGGCAATCACAGATTCATTAAACAAACTTATGGTTCACCAATGGAAAGGTGTGAGGATTGGATTCATTACGATATTGGGGTTAAGAGACATATACAAACACAGGTGAAATATATAATCACCAAAGACCTACGGAATGCCAAGAGAAGACTACTCAACATTCTGTCATAACGTACATGGGAAAAGGGTCCCAGGAAGAACAGACATATGTATATGTGTAAAAGAACCACATCTTGCACACCTACAACAAGCAAACGTTGTAATCAAACTTGCTGTAATAAAAAATAAAAAATTAAATTAAAAACACGAACAAGAAGTAGTGAGACAAACTTGAGGGGCTTTCTCCTGGCACATTCCATTCTAAATTCCAATCTAGAACAGGCTTCCATTGAGGCTCTGTTGCCCTGGTAACCAGATTTGCTAAGGGAGAACTGCTGCCACCTTGTGGCCATTTCGCACAACAGCAGCTTTAATCCCAGCGCTACTGGTCAGTGGATATTCCAAATCATTGCAGGCCTGTAAATGACACCTGCCCTGAAAACAATTCCTGGGGTCATATATCGACCAAAAAGTTCAAAAGACGTCCATATTTCAAAACGACAGTTTCAAGAGGCATATTTCACGCACATTAGTGTTCTGCTTCTTTTGCTTTCTTTCTTTTTTGGTTAAAAAAAAACGGGAATGGAAAAAGGCAACCCTCAGAATGGGCGAAAACGTTCGCAAACGAATCAATGGACAAGGGTTTAATCTCCAATATATATAAACAGCTCACGCAGCTTAATATTAATAAAACAAACAACCCAATACAAAAATGGGCAGAAGATCTAAATAGACGTTTCTTCAAAGAAGTCACAGAGACGGCCAAGACGCACATGAAAAGCTGCTCAACACCACTAATTATTAGAGAAATGCAAATCAAAACGACAATGAGGTATCACCTCACACCTGTTAGAATCGGCATCATCAGAAAATCTACAAACAACAAATTCTGGGGAGGGTGTGGACAAAAGGAACCCTCTTCCACTATTGGTGGGAAGGTAAATTGATACAGTCACTATGGAGAACAGTATGGAGTTTCCTTAAAGAAACTAGAAATAGAATTACCATAGGATCCAGCAATCCCACTTCTGGGCATATACACAGAGACAACCATAAATCAAAAACACACATTCACCACAATGTTCATTGCAGCACTATTTACAACAGCCAGGTAATGGAAGCAACCTAAATGCCCACAGACAGACGAATGGAAAAAGATGTGGTACATATATAAAATGGAATATGATTCAGCCATGAAAAGGAATGAAACTGGGTTATTTGTAGAGAAGTCGGTGGATCTAGAGACTGTCATACAGAATGAAGTAAGTCAGAAAGAGCAAAACAAATATTCTGTATTAATGCATGTATGTGGAACCTAGATATATGGTACAGATGAACAGGTTTGCAGGGCAGAAATAGAGAAACAGAGGTAGAGAACAAATGTATGGACACCAAGTGGGGGAAGCCATGGGGTGTTGGTGGTCAGATGAGTTGGGAGATAGGTATTGACCTGTATATATGTATATGAATAAAATAGATAACTAATAATAACCTGCTGTATAGAAAAATAAATATAAATAAACTGCAAAATTTTTAGAAATGAAATTTAAAAATAAAACAGAGAAAAGTTCTTCCCTTCACACAGATGTATTTCTATGAATGAATTATTTCCATGCTTATATCAATAAATACATAAAAGATGAATAACTTCTAACTTGAACCAAAAAAGAAAAAACAAATCCTGTACCCAGCAGTTATACAGAGGAAAACCCTATCAGGGCACTTGTTCCAGCGGTAAACAATTCTGAGATTGGTCAGAGGTGGGGAATCATCTCCCATACAGCCAGCAGCCCGGCCCCCCCACGCAAGGAGCGTCATGATTGCAAAGCTGGGGGACAGTGCCAAGGCCTCTGTGAGTAAACGTGAGCTGAGCCCCAGGCCAGCTGCTGCTGAACTGTTCCCACCATTCCCGGGTAAAACACCTGAATATGTACAAGGGCTTGAAAGCCTAGAGGAAGGGCCGTGGAGCCACACCAGCGACAGCACGCAGGCCAACTTGGTGCCTGCAGGCCAGCCAGGATGGTCCTGGCCCCGGGCGCTCTTCTGGAAGCTTTCCATTTCCCTGCCTGAGATACCACTCCTGTCCCGGCCCCCACTCCTTTTTTTCCTCCCTCACCTCAGCCCGGAGAGAAATTCCAGTGGAAGTTATGGGTGACACATCCTCTTCTTTACAGGTGGCAACCTGGCAACTCCTTCAGAAATTCCAGCAGAGCCCCACTCACACCGGGCCACCAACAAAGCCATGGACCCTCACACCCTCCCACCAGCACAGCCCCGAGACTGCTGACAGGGCAGAGAATATGGAGTCAGGCACAGCTGCAGGGGCTATTGCTGCCTGGAGTGCTGTTTCTATTGAACTCAACCCAGGCACACCTAGGGAGGGCTTGCCGGCAGGGTCAGGCTGCCCAGGTCAGCTAATCCTCAGCCCTCAGGGAATCACATTGCAGAAAATGGACCTCGCTAAGACAGAATATTAGCCAAGGAAAAAAAGAGCACAATGCCATTTGCAGCCCCGTAGATGAGTCTACAGGTAATCACGTGACTTGTAGTAAGTCAGAAAGTGAAAGACACATATCGTAGGATATCACTTATAGGTGTTACCTAAAAACGGATACCAGGGCAGATATTTCCACGGAGAAGGGCAATCACAGATTCATTAAACAAACTTATGGTTCACCAATGGAAAGGTGTGAGGATTGGATTCATTACGATATTGGGGTTAAGAAACATATACAAACACAGGTGAAATATATAATCACCAAAGACCTACGGAATGCCAAGAGAAGACTACTCAACATTCTGTCATAACGTACATGGGAAAAGGGTCCCAGGAAGAACAGACATATGTATATGTGTAAAAGAACCACATCTTGCACACCTACAACAAGCAAACGTTGTAATCAAACTTGCTGTAATAAAAAATTAAAAATTAAATTAAAAACACGAACAAGAAGTAGTGAGACAAACTTGAGGGGCTTTCTCCTGGCACATTCCATTCTAAATTCCAATCTAGAACAGGCTTCCATTGAGGCTCTGTTGCCCTGGTAACCAGATTTGCTAAGGGAGAACTGCTGCCACCTTGTGGCCATTTCGCACAACAGCAGCTTTAATCTCAGCGCTAATGGTCAGTGGATATTCCAAATCATTGCAGGCCTGTAAATGACACCTGCCCTGAAAACAATTCCTGGGCTCATATATCGACCAAAAAGTTCAAAAGACGTCCATATTTCAAAACGACAGTTTCAAGAGGCATATTTCACGCACATTAGTGTTCTGCTTCTTTTGCTTTCTTCCTTTTTTGGTTAAAAAAAAACGGGAATGGAAAAAGGCAACCCTCAGAATGGGCGAAAACGTTCGCAAACGAATCAATGGACAAGGGTTTAATCTCCAATATATATAAACAGCTCACGCAGCTTAATATTAATAAAACAAACAACCCAATTCAAAAATGGGCAGAAGATCTAAATAGACGTTTCTTCAAAGAAGTCACAGAGACGGCCAAGACGCACATGAAAAGCTGCTCAACACCACTAATTATTAGAGAAATGCAAATCAAAACGACAATGAGGTATCACCTCACACCTGTTAGAATCGGCATCATCAGAAAATCTACAAACAACAAATTCTGGGGAGGGTGTGGACAAAAGGAACCCTCTTCCACTATTGGTGGGAAGGTAAATTGATACAGTCACTATGGAGAACAGTATGGAGTTTCCTTAAAGAAACTAGAAATAGAATTACCATAGGATCCAGCAATCCCACTTCTGGGCATATACACAGAGACAACCATAAATCAAAAACACACATTCACCACAATGTTCATTGCAGCACTATTTACAACAGCCAGGTAATGGAAGCAACCTAAATGCCCACAGACAGACGAATGGAAAAAGATGTGGTACATATATAAAATGGAATATGATTCAGCCATGAAAAGGAATGAAACTGGGTTATTTGTAGAGAAGTCGGTGGATCTATAGACTGTCATACAGAATGAAGTAAGTCAGAAAGAGCAAAACAAATATTCTGTATTAATGCATGTATGTGGAACCTAGATATATGGTACAGATGAACAGGTTTGCAGGGCAGAAATAGAGAAACAGAGGTAGAGAACAAACGTATGGACACCAAGTGGGGGAAGCCATGGGGTGTTGGTGGTCAGATGAGTTGGGAGATAGGTATTGACCTGTATATATGTATATGAATAAAATAGATAACTAATAATAACCTGCTGTATAGAAAAATAAATATAATTAAACTTCAAAATTTTTAGAAATGAAATTTAAAAATAAAACAGAAGAAAGTTCTTCCCTTCACACAGATGTATTTCTATGAATGAATTATTTCCATGCTTATATCAATAAATACATAAAAGATGAATAACTTCTAACTTGAACCAAAAAAGAAAAAACAAATCCTGTACCCAGCAGTTATACAGAGGAAAACCCTATCAGGGCACTTGTTCCAGCGGTAAACAATTCTTAGATTGGTCAGAGGTGGGGAATCATCTCCCATACAGCCAGCAGCCCGGCCCCCCCACGCAAGGAGCGTCATGATTGCAAAGCTGGGGGACAGTGCCAAGGCCTCTGTGAGTAAACGTGAGCTGAGCCCCAGGCCAGCTGCTGCTGAACTGTTCCCACCCTTCCCAGGTAAAACACCTGAATATGTACAAGGGCTTGAAAGCCTAGAGGAAGGGCCGTGGAGCCACACCAGCGACAGCACGCAGGCCAACTTGGTGCCTGCAGGCCAGCCAGGATGGTCCTGGCCCCGGGCGCTCTTCTGGAAGCTTTCCATTTCCCTGCCTGAGATACCACTCCTGTCCCGGCCCCCACTCCTTTTTTTCCTCCCTCACCTCAGCCCGGAGAGAAATTCCAGTGGAAGTTATGGGTGACACATCCTCTTCTTTACAGGTGGCAAACTAGCAACTCCTTCAGAAATTCCAGCAGAGCCCCACTCACACCGGGCCACCAACAAAGCCATGGACCCTCACACCCTCCCACAAGCACAGCCCCGAGACTGCTGACGGGGCAGAGAATATGGAGTCAGGCACAGCTGCAGGGGCTATTGCTGCCTGGAGTGCTGTTTCTATTGAACTCAACCCAGGCACACCTAGGGAGGGCTTGCCGGCAGGGTCAGGCTGCCCAGGTCAGCTAATCCTCAGCCCTCAGGGAATCACATTGCAGAAAATGGACCTCGCTAAGACAGAATATTAGCCAAGGAAAAAAAGAGCACAATGCCATTTGCAGCCCCGTAGATGAGTCTACAGGTAATCACGTGACTTGTAGTAAGTCAGAAAGTGAAAGACACATATCGTAGGATATCACTTATAGGTGTTACCTAAAAACGGATACCAGGGCAGATATTTCCACGGAGAAGGGCAATCACAGATTCATTAAACAAACTTATGGTTCACCAATGGAAAGGTGTGAGGATTGGATTCATTACGATATTGGGGTTAAGAGACATATACAAACACAGGTGAAATATATAATCACCAAAGACCTACGGAATGCCAAGAGAAGACTACTCAACATTCTGTCATAACGTACATGGGAAAAGGGTCCCAGGAAGAACAGACATATGTATATGTGTAACAGAACCACATCTTGCACACCTACAACAAGCAAACGTTGTAATCAAACTTGCTGTAATAAAAAATTAAAAATTAAATTAAAAACACGAACAAGAAGTAGTGAGACAAACTTGAGGGGCTTTCTCCTGGCACATTCCATTCTAAATTCCAATCTAGAACAGGCTTCCATTGAGGCTCTGTTTCCCTGGTAACCAGATTTGCTAAGGGAGAACTGCTGCCACCTTGTGGCCATTTCGCACAACAGCAGCTTTAATCCCAGCGCTACTGGTCAGTGGATATGCCAAATCATTGCAGGCCTGTAAATGACACCTGCCCTGAAAACAAATCCTGGGGTCATATATCGACCAAAAAGTTCAAAAGACGTCCATATTTCAAAACGACAGTTTCAAGAGGCATATTTCACGCACATTAGTGTTCTGCTTCTTTTGCTTTCTTTCTTTTTTGGTTAAAAAAAAACGGGAATGGAAAAAGGCAACCCTCAGAATGGGCGAAAACGTTCGCAAACGAATCAATGGACAAGGGTTTAATCTCCAATATATATAAACAGCTCACGCAGCTTAATATTAATAAAACAAACAACCCAATACAAAAATGGGCAGAAGATCTAAATAGACGTTTCTTCAAAGAAGTCACAGAGACGGCCAAGACGCACATGAAAAGCTGCTCAACACCACTAATTATTAGAGAAATGCAAATCAAAACGACAATGAGGTATCACCTCACACCAGTTAGAATCGGCATCATCAGAAAATCTACAAACAACAAATTCTGGGGAGGGTGTGGACAAAAGGAACCCTCTTCCACTATTGGTGGGAAGGTAAATTGATACAGTCACTATGGAGAACAGTATGGAGTTTCCTTAAAGAAACTAGAAATAGAATTACCATAGGATCCAGCAATCCCACTTCTGGGCATATACACAGAGACAACCATAAATCAAAAACACACATTCACCACAATGTTCATTGCAGCACTATTTACAACAGCCAGGTAATGGAAGCAACCTAAATGCCCACAGACAGACGAATGGAAAAAGATGTGGTACATATATAAAATGGAATATGATTCAGCCATGAAAAGGAATGAAACTGGGTTATTTGTAGAGAAGTCGGTGGATCTAGAGACTGTCATACAGAATGAAGTAAGTCAGAAAGAGCAAAACAAATATTCTGTATTAATGCATGTATGTGGAACCTAGATATATGGTACAGATGAACAGGTTTGCAGGGCAGAAATAGAGAAACAGAGGTAGAGAACAAACGTATGGACACCAAGTGGGGGAAGCCATGGGGTGTTGGTGGTCAGATGAGTTGGGAGATAGGTATTGACCTGTATATATGTATATGAATAAAATAGATAACTAATAATAACCTGCTGTATAGAAAAATAAATATAAATAAACTGCAAAATTTTTAGAAATGAAATTTAAAAATAAAACAGAAAAAAGTTCTTCCCTTCACACAGATGTATTTCTATGAATGAATTATTTCCATGCTTATATCAATAAATACATAAAAGATGAATAAATTCTAACTTGAACCAAAAAAGAAAAAAAAACCTGAACCCAGCAGTTATACAGAGGAAAACCCTATCAGGGCACTTGCTCCAGCGGTAAACAATTCTGAGATTGGTCAGAGGTGGGGAATCATCTCCCATACAGCCAGCAGCCCGGACCCCCCACGCAAGGAGCGTCCTCATTGCAAAGCTGGGGGACCGTGCCGAGGCCTCTGTGAGTAAACGTGAGATGAGCCCCAGGCCAGCTGCTGCTGAACTGTTCCCACCCTTCCCATGTAAAACACCTGAATATGTACAAGGGCTTGAAAGCCTAGAGGAAGGGCCGTGGAGCCACACCAGCGACAGCACGCAGGCCAACTTGGTGCCTGCAGGCCAGCCAGGATGGTCCTGGCCCCGGGCACTCTTCTGGAAGATTTCCATTTCCCTGCCTGATATACCCCTCCTGTCCCAGCCCCCATTCCTTTTTTTCCTTCCTCACCTCAGCCCGGAGAGAAATTCCAGAAGAAGTTATGGGTGACACATCCTCTTCTTTACAGTTGGCAGCCTGCAACTCCTGCAGAAAGTGCAGCAGAGCCCCCCTCACACCGGGCCACCAACAAAGCCGTGGACCCTCACACCCTCCCACCAGCACAGCCCCGAGACTGCTGACGGGGCAGAGAATATGGAGTCAGGCACAGCTGCAGGGGCTATTGCTGCCTGGAGTGCTGTTTCTATCGACCTCAACCCAGGCACACCTGGGGAGGGCTTGCCGGCAGGATCAGGCTGCCCAGGTCAGCTAATCCTCAGCCCTCAGGGAATCACATTGCAGAAAATGGACCTCGCTAAGACAGAATATTAGCCAAGGAAAAAAAGGGCACAATGCCATTTGCAGCCCCGTAGATGAGTCTACAGGTAAGCACGTGACTTGTAGTAAGTCAGAAAGTGAAAGACACATATCGTAGGATATCACTTATAGGTGTTACCTAAAAACGGATACCAGGGCAGATATTTCCACGGAGAAGGGCAATCACAGATTCATTAAACAAACTTATGGTTCACCAATGGAAAGGTGTGAGGATTGGATTCATTATGATATTGGGGTTAAGAGACATATACAAACACAGGTGAAATATATAATCACCAAAGACCTACGGAATGCCAAGAGAAGACTACTCAACATTCTGTCATAACGTACATGGAAAAGGGTCCCAGGAAGAACAGACATATGTATATGTGTAAAAGAACCACATCTTGCACACCTACAACAAGCCAAACGTTGTAATCAAACTTGCTGTAATAAAAAATTAAAAATTAAATTAAAAACACGAACAAGAAGTAGTGAGACAAACTTGAGGGGCTTTCTCCTGGCACATTCCATTCTAAATTCCAATCTAGAACACGACTTCCATTGAGGCTCTGTTGCCCTGGTAACCAGATTTGCTAATGGAGAACTGCTGCCACCTTGTGGCCGTTTCACACAACAGCAGATTTAATTCCAGCGCTAATGGTCAGTGGATATTCCAAATCATTGCAGGCCTGTAAATGACACCTGCCCTGAAAACAAATCCTGGGGTCATATATCGACCAAAAAGTTCAAAAGACGTCCATATTTCAAAACGACAGTTTCAAGAGGCATATTTCACGCACATTAGTGTTCTGCTTCTTTTGCTTTCTTTCTTTTTTGGTTAAAAAAAACGGGAATGGAAAAAGGCAACCCTCAGAATGGGCGAAAACGTTCGCAAACGAATCAATGGACAAGGGTTTAATCTCCAATATATATAAACAGCTCACGCAGCTTAATATTAATAAAACAAACAACCCAATACAAAAATGGGCAGAAGATCTAAATAGACGTTTCTTCAAAGAAGTCACAGAGACGGCCAAGACGCACATGAAAAGCTGCTCAACACCACTAATTATTAGAGAAATGCAAATCAAAACGACAATGAGGTATCACCTCACACCTGTTAGAATCGGCATCATCAGAAAATCTACAAACAACAAATTCTGGGGAGGGTGTGGACAAAAGGAACCCTCTTCCACTATTGGTGGGAAGGTAAATTGATACAGTCACTATGGAGAACAGTATGGAGTTTCCTTAAAGAAACTAGAAATAGAATTACCATAGGATCCAGCAATCCCACTTCTGGGCATATACACAGAGACAACCATAAATCAAAAACACACATTCACCACAATGTTCATTGCAGCACTATTTACAACAGCCAGGTAATGGAAGCAACCTAAATGCCCACAGACAGACGAATGGAAAAAGATGTGGTACATATATAAAATGGAATATGATTCAGCCATGAAAAGGAATGAAACTGGGTTATTTGTAGAGAAGTCGGTGGATCTAGAGACTGTCATACAGAATGAAGTAAGTCAGAAAGAGCAAAACAAATATTCTGTATTAATGCATGTATGTGGAACCTAGATATATGGTACAGATGAACAGGTTTGCAGGGCAGAAATAGAGAAACAGAGGTAGAGAACAAACGTATGGACACCAAGTGGGGGAAGCCATGGGGTGTTGGTGGTCAGATGAGTTGGGAGATAGGTATTGACCTGTATATATGTATATGAATAAAATAGATAACTAATAATAACCTGCTGTATAGAAAAATAAATATAAATAAACTGCAAAATTTTTAGAAATGAAATTTAAAAATAAAACAGAAAAAAGTTCTTCCCTTCACACAGATGTATTTCTATGAATGAATTATTTCCATGCTTATATCAATAAATACATAAAAGATGAATAAATTCTAACTTGAACCAAAAAAGAAAAAAAAAACCTGAACCCAGCAGTTATACAGAGGAAAACCCTATCAGGGCACTTGCTCCAGCGGTAAACAATTCTGAGATTGGTCAGAGGTGGGGAATCATCTCCCATACAGCCAGCAGCCCGGACCCCCCACGCAAGGAGCGTCCTCATTGCAAAGCTGGGGGACCGTGCCGAGGCCTCTGTGAGTAAACGTGAGCTGAGCCCCAGGCCAGCTGCTGCTGAACTGTTCCCACCCTTCCCAGGTAAAACACCTGAATATGTACAAGGGCTTGAAAGCCTAGAGGAAGGGCCGTGGAGCCACACCAGCGACAGCATGCAGGCCAACTTGGTGCCTGCAGGCCAGCCAGGATGGTCCTGGCCCCGGGCACTCTTCTGGAAGATTTCCATTTCCCTGCCTGATATACCCCTCCTGTCCCAGCCCCCATTCCTTTTTTTCCTTCCTCACCTCAGCCCGGAGAGAAATTCCAGAAGAAGTTATGGGTGACACATCCTCTTCTTTACAGTTGGCAGCCTGGCAACTCCTGCAGAAATTGCAGCAGAGCCCAACTCACACCGGGCCACCAACAAAGCCGTGGACCCTCACACCCTCCCACCAGCACAGCCCCGAGACTGCTGACGGGGCAGAGAATATGGAGTCAGGCACAGCTGCAGGGGCTATTGCTGCCTGGAGTGCTGTTTCTATCGACCTCAACCCAGGCACACCTGGGGAGGGCTTGCCAGCAGGATCAGGCTGCCCAGGTCAGCTAATCCTCAGCCCTCAGGGAATCACATTGCAGAAAATGGACCTCGCTAAGACAGAATATTAGCCAAAGAAAAAAAGGGCACAATGCCATTTGCAGCCCCGTAGATGAGTCTACAGGTAAGCACGTGACTTGTAGTAAGTCAGAAAGTGAAAGACACATATCGTAGGATATCACTTATAGGTGTTACCTAAAAACGGATACCAGGGCAGATATTTCCACGGTGAAGGGCAATCACAGATTCATTAAACAAACTTATGGCTCACCAATGGAAAGGTGTGAGGATTGGATTCATTATGATATTGGGGTTAAGAGACATATACAAACACAGGTGAAATATATAATCACCAAAGACCTACGGAATGCCAAGAGAAGACTACTCAACATTCTGTCATAACGTACATGGAAAAGGGTCCCAGGAAGAACAGACATATGTATATGTGTAAAAGAACCACATCTTGCACACCTACAACAAGCCAAACGTTGTAATCAAACTTGCTGTAATAAAAAATTAAAAATTAAATTAAAAACACGAACAAGAAGTAGTGAGACAAACTTGAGGGGCTTTCTCCTGGCACATTCCATTCTAAATTCCAATCTAGAACACGACTTCCATTGAGGCTCTGTTGCCCTGGTAACCAGATTTGCTAATGGAGAACTGCTGCCACCTTGTGGCCGTTTCACACAACAGCAGCTTTAATTCCAGCGCTAATGGTCAGTGGATATTCCAAATCATTGCAGGCCTGTAAATGACACCTGCCCTGAAAACAAATCCTGGGGTCATATATCGACCAAAAAGTTCAAAAGACGTCCATATTTCAAAACGACAGTTTCAAGAGGCATATTTCACGCACATTAGTGTTCTGCTTCTTTTGCTTTCTTTCTTTTTTGGTTAAAAAAAACGGGAATGGAAAAAGGCAACCCTCAGAATGGGCGAAAACGTTCGCAAACGAATCAATGGACAAGGGTTTAATCTCCAATATATATAAACAGCTCACGCAGCTTAATATTAATAAAACAAACAACCCAATACAAAAATGGGCAGAAGATCTAAATAGACGTTTCTTCAAAGAAGTCACAGAGACGGCCAAGACGCACATGAAAAGCTGCTCAACACCACTAATTATTAGAGAAATGCAAATCAAAACGACAATGAGGTATCACCTCACACCTGTTAGAATCGGCATCATCAGAAAATCTACAAACAACAAATTCTGGGGAGGGTGTGGACAAAAGGAACCCTCTTCCACTATTGGTGGGAAGGTAAATTGATACAGTCACTATGGAGAACAGTATGGAGTTTCCTTAAAGAAACTAGAAATAGAATTACCATAGGATCCAGCAATCCCACTTCTGGGCATATACACAGAGACAACCATAAATCAAAAACACACATTCACCACAATGTTCATTGCAGCACTATTTACAACAGCCAGGTAATGGAAGCAACCTAAATGCCCACAGACAGACGAATGGAAAAAGATGTGGTACATATATAAAATGGAATATGATTCAGCCATGAAAAGGAATGAAACTGGGTTATTTGTAGAGAAGTCGGTGGATCTAGAGACTGTCATACAGAATGAAGTAAGTCAGAAAGAGCAAAACAAATATTCTGTATTAATGCATGTATGTGGAACCTAGATATATGGTACAGATGAACAGGTTTGCAGGGCAGAAATAGAGAAACAGAGGTAGAGAACAAACGTATGGACACCAAGTGGGGGAAGCCATGGGGTGTTGGTGGTCAGATGAGTTGGGAGATAGGTATTGACCTGTATATATGTATATGAATAAAATAGATAACTAATAATAACCTGCTGTATAGAAAAATAAATATAAATAAACTGCAAAATTTTTAGAAATGAAATTTAAAAATAAAACAGAAAAAAGTTCTTCCCTTCACACAGATGTATTTCTATGAATGAATTATTTCCATGCTTATATCAATAAATACATAAAAGATGAATAAATTCTAACTTGAACCAAAAAAGAAAAAAAAACCTGAACCCAGCAGTTATACAGAGGAAAACCCTATCAGGGCACTTGCTCCAGCGGTAAACAATTCTGAGATTGGTCAGAGGTGGGGAATCATCTCCCATACAGCCAGCAGCCCGGACCCCCCACGCAAGGAGCGTCCTCATTGCAAAGCTGGGGGACCGTGCCGAGGCCTCTGTGAGTAAACGTGAGCTGAGCCCCAGGCCAGCTGCTGCTGAACTGTTCCCACCCTTCCCAGGTAAAACACCTGAATATGTACAAGGGCTTGAAAGCCTAGAGGAAGGGCCGTGGAGCCACACCAGCGACAGCACGCAGGCCAACTTGGTGCCTGCAGGCCAGCCAGGATGGTCCTGGCCCCGGGCACTCTTCTGGAAGCTTTCCATTTCCCTGCCTGATATACCCCTCCTGTCTCAGCCCCCATTCCTTTTTTTCCTTCCTCACCTCAGCCCGGAGAGAAATTCCAGAAGAAGTTATGGGTGACACATCCTCTTCTTTACAGGTGGCAGCCTGGCAACTCCTGCAGAAAGTCCAGCAGAGCCCAACTCACACCGGGCAACCAACAAAGCCGTGGACCCTCACACCCTCCCACCAGCACAGCCCCGAGACTGCTGACGGGGCAGAGAATATGGAGTCAGGCACAGCTGCAGGGGCTATTGCTGCCTGGAGTGCTGTTTTTATCGACCTCAACCCAGGCACACCTGGGGAGGGCTTGCCGGCAGGATCAGGCTGCCCAGGTCAGCTAATCCTCAGCCCTCAGGGAATCACATTGCAGAAAATGGACCTCGCTAAGACAGAATATTAGCCAAGGAAAAAAAGGGCACAATGCCATTTGCAGCCCCGTAGATGAGTCTACAGGTAAGCACGTGACTTGTAGTAAGTCAGAAAGTGAAAGACACATATCGTAGGATATCACTTATAGGTGTTACCTAAAAACGGATACCAGGGCAGATATTTCCACGGTGAAGGGCAATCACAGATTCATTAAACAAACTTATGGCTCACCAATGGAAAGGTGTGAGGATTGGATTCATTATGATATTGGGGTTAAGAGACATATACAAACACAGGTGAAATATATAATCACCACAGACCTACGGAATGCCAAGAGAAGACTACTCAACATTCTGTCATAACGTACATGGAAAAGGGTCCCAGGAAGAACAGACATATGTATATGTGTAAAAGAACCACATCTTGCACACCTACAACAAGCCAAACGTTGTAATCAAACTTGCTGTAATAAAAAATTAAAAATTAAATTAAAAACACGAACAAGAAGTAGTGAGACAAACTTGAGGGGCTTTCTCCTGGCACATTCCATTCTAAATTCCAATCTAGAACACGACTTTCATTGAGGCTCTGTTGCCCTGGTAACCAGATTTGCTAATGGAGAACTGCTGCCACCTTGTGGCCGTTTCACACAACAGCAGCTTTAATTCCAGCGCTAATGGTCAGTGGATATTCCAAATCATTGCAGGCCTGTAAATGACACCTGCCCTGAAAACAAATCCTGGGGTCATATATCGACCAAAAAGTTCAAAAGACGTCCATATTTCAAAACGACAGTTTCAAGAGGCATATTTCACGCACATTAGTGTTCTGCTTCTTTTGCTTTCTTTCTTTTTTGGTTAAAAAAAAACGGGAATGGAAAAAGGCAACCCTCAGAATGGGCGAAAACGTTCGCAAACGAATCAATGGACAAGGGTTTAATCTCCAATATATATAAACAGCTCACGCAGCTTAATATTAATAAAACAAACAACCCAATACAAAAATGGGCAGAAGATCTAAATAGACGTTTCTTCAAAGAAGTCACAGAGACGGCCAAGACGCACATGAAAAGCTGCTCAACACCACTAATTATTAGAGAAATGCAAATCAAACCGACAATGAGGTATCACCTCACACCTGTTAGAATCGGCATCATCAGAAAATCTACAAACAACAAATTCTGGGGAGGGTGTGGACAAAAGGAACCCTCTTCCACTATTGGTGGGAAGGTAAATTGATACAGTCACTATGGAGAACAGTATGGAGTTTCCTTAAAGAAACTAGAAATAGAATTACCATAGGATCCAGCAATCCCACTTCTGGGCATATACCCAGAGACAACCATAAATCAAAAACACACATTCACCACAATGTTCATTGCAGCACTATTTACAATAGGCAGGTAATGGAAGCAACCTAAATGCCCACAGACAGACGAATGGATAAAGATGTGGTACATACATAAAAAGGGATATGACTCAGCCATGAAAAGGAATGAAACTGGGTTATTTGTAGAGAAGTCGGTGGATCTAGAGACTGTCATACAGAATGAAGTAAGTCAGAAAGAGCAAAACAAATATTCTGTATTAATGCATGTATGTGGAACCTAGATATATGGTACAGATGAACAGGTTTGCAGGGCAGAAATAGAGAAACAGAGGTAGAGAACAAACGTATGGACACCAAGTGGGGGAAGCCATGGGGTGTTGGTGGTCAGATGAGTTGGGAGATAGGTATTGACCTGTATATATGTATATGAATAAAATAGATAACAAATAATAACCTGCTGTATAGAAAAATAAATATAATTAAACTTCAAAATTTTTAGAAATGAAATTTAAAAATAAAACAGAAAAAAGTTCTTCCCTTCACACAGATGTATTTCTATGAATGAATTATTTCCATGCTTATATCAGTAAATACATAAAAGATGAATGAATTCTAACTTGAACCAAAAAAGAAAAAAAAATCCTGAACCCAGCAGTTATACAGAGGAAAACCCTATCAGGGCACTTGCTCCAGCGGTAAACAATTCTGAAATTGGTCAGAGGTGGGAAATCATCTCCCATACAGCCAGCAGCCCGCCCCCACCACGCAAGGAGCATCCTCATTGCAAACCTGGGGGACTGTGCCGAGGACTCTGTGAGTAAACGTGAGCTGAGCCCAAGGCAAGCTGCTGCTGAACTGTTCCCACACTTCCCAGGTAAAACACCTGAATATGTACAAGGGTTTGAACGCCTAGAGGAAGGGTCGTGGAGACACACCAGCGACAGCACGCAGGCCAACTTGGTGCCTGCAGGCCAGCCAGGTTGATCCTGGCCCCAGGTGCTCTTCTGGAAGCTTTCAATTTGTCTGCCTGAGACACCCCTCCTGTCCCGGCCCCCACTCCTTTTTTTCCTCCCTCACCTCAGCCCGGAGAGAAATTCCAGCGGAAGTTATGGGTGACACATCCTCTTCTTTACAGGTGGCAGCCTGGCAACTCCTGCAGAAAGTCCAGCAGAGCCCCACTCACACCGGGCCACCAATAAAGCCGTGGACCCTCACACCCTCCCACCAGCACAGCCCCGAGACTGCTGACGGGGCAGAGAATATGGAGTCAGGCACAGCTGCAGGGGCTATTGCTGCCTGGAGTCCTGTTTCTATTGATCTCAACCCAGGCACACCTGGGGAGGGCTTGCCGGCAGGATCAGGCTGCCCTGGTCAGCTAATCCTCAGCCCTCAGGGAATCACATCGCAGAAAATGGACCTCGCTAAGACAGTATATTAGCCAAGGAAAAAAAAGAGCACAATGCCATTTGCAGCCCCGTAGATGAGTCTACAGGTAATCATGTGACTTGTAGTAAGTCAGAAAGTGAAAGACACATATCGTAGGATATCACTTATAGGTGTTACCTAAAAACGGATACCAGGGAAGATATTTCCACGGAGAAGGGCAATCACAGATTCATTAAACAAACTTATGGTTCACCAATGGAAAGGTGTGAGGATTGGATTCATTACGATATTGGGGTTAAGAGACATATACAAACACAGGTGAAATATATAATCACCAAAGACCTACGGAATGCCAAGAGAAGACTACTCAACATTCTGTCATAACGTACATGGGAAAAGGGTCCCAGGAAGAACAGACATATGTATATGTGTAAAAGAACCACATCTTGCACACCTACAACAAGCCAAACGTTGTAATCAAACTTGCTGTAATAAAAAATTAAAAATTAAATTAAAAACACGAACAAGAAGTAGTGAGACAAACTTGAGGGGCTTTCTCCTGGCACATTCCATTCTAAATTCCAATCTAGAACAGGCTTCCATTGAGGCTCTGTTGCCCTGGTAACCAGATTTGCTAAGGGAGAACTGCTGCCACCTTGTGGCCGTTTCACACAACATCAGCTTTAATCCCAGCGCTAATGGTCAGTGGATATTCCAAATCATTGCTGGCCTGTAAATGACACCTGCCCTGAAAACAAATCCTGGGGTCATATATCGACCAAAAAGTTCAAAAGACGTCCATATTTCAAAATGACAGTTTCAAGAGGCATATTTCACGCACATTAGTGTTCTGCTTCTTTTGCTTTCTTTCTTTTTTTGTTTAAAAAAAACGGGAATGGAAAAAGGCAACCCTCAGAATGGGCCAAAATGTTCGCAAACGAATCAATGGACAATGGTTTAATCTCCAACATATATAAACAGCTCACGCAGCTTAATATTAATAAAACAAACAACCCAATACAAAAATGGACAGAAGATCTAAATAGACGTTTCTTCAAAGAAGTCACAGAGACGGCCAAGACGCACATGAAAAGCTGCTCAACACCACTAATTATTAGAGAAATGCAAATCACAACGACAATGAGGTATCACCTCACACCTGTTAGAATCGGCATCATCAGAAAATCTACAAACAACAAATTCTGGGGAGGGTATGGACAAAAGGAACCCTCTTCCACTATTAGTGGGAAGGTAAATTGATACAGTCACTATGGAGAACAGTATGGAGTTTCCTTAAAGAAACTAGAAATAGAATTACCATAGGATCCAGCAATCCCACTTCTGGGCATATACCCAGAGGAAACCATAAATCAAAAACACACATTCACCACAATGTTCATTGCAGCACTATTTACAATAGCCAGGTAATGGAAGCAACCTAAATGCCCACAGACAGACGAATGAATAAAGATGTGGTACATATATAAAATGGAATATGACTCAGCCATGAAAAGGAATGAAACTGGGTTATTTGTAGAGAAGTCGGTGGATCTAGAGACTGTCATACAGAATGAAGTAAGTCAGAAAGAGCAAAACAAATATTCTGTATTAATGCATGTATGTGGAACCTAGATATATGGTACAGATGAACAGGTTTGCAGGGCAGAAATAGAGAAACAGAGGTAGAGAACAAACGTATGGACACCAAGTGGGGGAAGCCATGGGGTGTTGGTGGTCAGATGAGTTGGGAGATAGGTATTGACCTGTATATATGTATATGAATAAAATAGATAACTAATAATAACCTGCTGTATAGAAAAATAAATATAATTATACTTCAAAAATTTTAGAAATGACATTTAAAAATAAAACAGGAAAAAGTTCTTCCCTTCACACAGATATATTTCTATGAATGTATTATTTCCATGCTTATATCAATAAATACATAAAAGATGAATAAATTCTAACTTGAACCAAAAAAGAAAAAAAAAAAACCTGAACCCAGCAGTTATACAGAGGAAAACCTTATCAGGGCACTTGCTCCAGCGGTAAACAATTCTGAAATTGGTCAGAGGTGGGGAATCATCTCCCATACAGCCAGCAGCCTGGCCCCCCCACGCAAGGAGCGTCCTCATTGCAAAGCTGGGGGACCGTGCCGAGGCCTCTGTGAGTAAACGTGAGCTGAGCCCAAGGCCAGCTGCTGCTGAACTGTTCCCACCCTTCCCAGGTAAAACACCTGAATATGTACAAGGGCTTGAACGCCTAGAGGAAGGGTCGTGGAGACACACCAGCGACAGCACGCAGGCCAACTTGGTGCCTGCAGGCCAGCCAGGATGGTCCTGGCCCCAGGCGCTCTTCTGGAAGCTTTCCATTTCCCTGCCTGAGATACCCCTCCTGTCCCGGCCCCCACTCCTTTTTTTCCTTCCTCACCTCAGCCCGGAGAGAAATTCCAGCGGAAGTTATGGGTGACACATCCTCTTCTTTACAGGTGGCAGCCTGGCAACACCTGCAGAAAGTCCAGCAGATCCCCACTCACACCGGGCCACCAAAAAAGCCGTGGACCCTCACACCCTCCCACCAGCACAGCCCCGAGACTGCTGACGGGGCAGAGAATATGGAGTCAGGCACAGCTGCAGGGGCTATTGCTGCCTGGAGTGCTGTTTCTATTGACCTCAACCCAGGCACACCTGGGGAGGGCTTGCCGGCAGGATCAGGCTGCCCAGGTCAGCTAATCCTCAGCCCTCAGGGAATCACATTGCAGAAAATGGACCTCGCTAAGACAGAATATTAGCCAAGGAAAAAAAGGACACAATGCCATTTGCAGCCCCGTAGATGAGTCTACAGGTAATCATGTGACTTGTAGTAAGTCAGAAAGTGAAAGACACATATCGTAGGATATCACTTATAGGTGTTACCTAAAAACGGATACCAGGGAAGATATTTCCACGGAGAAGGGCAATCACAGATTCATTAAACAAACTTATGGTTCACCAATGGAAAGGTGTGAGGATTGGATTCATTACGATATTGGGGTTAAGAGACATATACAAACACAGGTGAAATATATAATCACCAAAGACCTACGGAATGCCAAGAGAAGACTACTCAACATTCTGTCATAACGTACATGGGAAAAGGGTCCCAGGAAGAACAGACATATGTACATGTGTAAAAGAACCACATCTTGCACACCTACAACAAGCCAAACGTTGTAATCAAACTTGCTGTAATAAAAAATTAAAAATTAAATTAAAAACACAAACAAGAAGTAGTGAGACAAACTTGAGGGGCTTTCTCCTGGCACATTCCATTCTAAATTCCAATCTAGAACACGGCTTCCATTGAGGCTCTGTTGCCCTGGTAACCAGATTTGCTAAGGGAGAACTGCTGCCACCTTGTGGCCGTTTCACACAACATCAGCTTTAATCCCAGCGCTAATGGTCAGTGGATATTCCAAATCATTGCTGGCCTGTAAATGACACCTGCCCTGAAAACAAATCCTGGGGTCATATATCGACCAAAAAGTTCAAAAGACGTCCATATTTCAAAACGACAGTTTCAAGAGGCATATTTCACGCACATTAGTGTTCTGCTTCTTTTGCTTTCTTTCTTTTTTGGTTAAAAAAAACGGGAATGGAAAAAGGCAACCCTCAGAATGGGACAAAATGTTCGCAAACGAATCAATGGACAATGGTTTAATCTCCAACATATATAAACAGCTCACGCAGCTTAATATTAATAAAACAAACAACCCAATACAAAAATGGGCAGAAGATCTAAATAGACGTTTCTTCAAAGAAGTCACAGAGACGGCCAAGACGCACATGAAAAGCTGCTCAACCCCACTAATTATTAGAGAAATGCAAATCACAACGACAATGAGGTATCACCTCACACCTGTTAGAATCGGCATCATCAGAAAATCTACAAACAACAAATTCTGGGGAGGGTATGGACAAAAGGAACCCTCTTCCACTATTAGTTGGAAGGTAAATTGATACAGTCACTATGGAGAACAGTATGGAGTTTCCTTAAAGAAACTAGAAATAGAATTACCATAGGATCCAGCAATCCCACTTCTGGGCATATACCCAGAGGAAACCATAAATCAAAAACACACATTCACCACAATGTTCATTGCAGCACTATTTACAATAGCCAGGTAATGGAAGCAACCTAAATGCCCACAGACAGACGAATGGATAAAGATGTGGTACATATATAAAATGGAATATGACTCAGCCATGAAAAGGAATGAAACTGGGTTATTTGTAGAGAAGTCGGTGGATCTAGAGACTGTCATACAGAATGAAGTAAGTCAGAAAGAGCAAAACAAATATTCTGTATTAATGCATGTATGTGGAACCTAGATATATGGTACAGATGAACAGGTTTGCAGGGCAGAAATAGAGAAACAGAGGTAGAGAACAAACGTATGGACACCAAGTGGGGGAAGCCATGGGGTGTTGGTGGTCAGATGAGTTGGGAGATAGGTATTGACCTGTATATATGTATATGAATAAAATAGATAACTAATAATAACCTGCTGTATAGAAAAATAAATATAATTGTACTTCAAAAATTTTAGAAATGACATTTAAAAATAAAACAGGAAAAAGTTCTTCCCTTCACACAGATATATTTCTATGAATGTATTATTTCCATGCTTATATCAATAAATACATAAAAGATGAATAAATTCTAACTTGAACCAAAAAAGAAAAAAAAAAACCTGAACCCAGCAGTTATACAGAGGAAAACCCTATCAGGGCACTTGCTCCAGCGGTAAACAATTCTGAAATTGGTCAGAGGTGGGGAATCATCTCCCATACAGCCAGCAGCCTGGCCCCCCCACGCAAGGAGCGTCCTCATTGCAAAGCTGGGGGACCGTGCCGAGGCCTCTGTGAGTAAACGTGAGCTGAGCCCAAGGCCAGCTGCTGCTGAACTGTTCCCACCCTTCCCAGGTAAAACACCTGAATATGTACAAGGGCTTGAACGCCTAGAGGAAGGGTCGTGGAGACACACCAGCGACAGCACGCAGGCCAACTTGGTGCCTGCAGGCCAGCCAGGATGGTCCTGGCCCCAGGCGCTCTTCTGGAAGCTTTCCATTTCCCTGCCTGAGATACCCCTCCTGTCCCGGCCCCCACTCCTTTTTTTCCTTCCTCACCTCAGCCCGGAGAGAAATTCCAGCGGAAGTTATGGGTGACACATCCTCTTCTTTACAGGTGGCAGCCTGGCAACACCTGCAGAAAGTCCAGCAGATCCCCACTCACACCGGGCCACCAAAAAAGCCGTGGACCCTCACACCCTCCCACCAGCACAGCCCCGAGACTGCTGACGGGGCAGAGAATATGGAGTCAGGCACAGCTGCAGGGGCTATTGCTGCCTGGAGTGCTGTTTCTATTGACTTCAACCCAGGCACACCTGGGGAGGGCTTGCCGGCAGGATCAGGCTGCCCAGGTCAGCTAATCCTCAGCCCTCAGGGAATCACATTGCAGAAAATGGACCTCGCTAAGACAGAATATTAGCCAAGGAAAAAAAGGACACAATGCCATTTGCAGCCCCGTAGATGAGTCTACAGGTAATCATGTGACTTGTAGTAAGTCAGAAAGTGAAAGACACATATCGTAGGATATCACTTATAGGTGTTACCTAAAAACGGATACCAGGGAAGATATTTCCACGGAGAAGGGCAATCACAGATTCATTAAACAAACTTATGGTTCACCAATGGAAAGGTGTGAGGATTGGATTCATTACGATATTGGGGTTAAGAGACATATACAAACACAGGTGAAATATATAATCACCAAAGACCTACGGAATGCCAAGAGAAGACTACTCAACATTCTGTCATAACGTACATGGGAAAAGGGTCCCAGGAAGAACAGACATATGTATATGTGTAAAAGAACCACATCTTGCACACCTACAACAAGCCAAACGTTGTAATCAAACTTGCTGTAATAAAAAATTAAAAATTAAATTAAAAACACAAACAAGAAGTAGTGAGACAAACTTGAGGGGCTTTCTCCTGGCACATTCCATTCTAAATTCCAATCTAGAACACGGCTTCCATTGAGGCTCTGTTGCCCTGGTAACCAGATTTGCTAAGGGAGAACTGCTGCCACCTTGTGGCCGTTTCACACAACATCAGCTTTAATCCCAGCGCTAATGGTCAGTGGATATTCCAAATCATTGCTGGCCTGTAAATGACACCTGCCCTGAAAACAAATCCTGGGGTCATATATCGACCAAAAAGTTCAAAAGACGTCCATATTTCAAAACGACAGTTTCAAGAGGCATATTTCACGCACATTAGTGTTCTGCTTCTTTTGCTTTCTTTCTTTTTTGGTTAAAAAAAACGGGAATGGAAAAAGGCAACCCTCAGAATGGGCCAAAATGTTCGCAAACGAATCAATGGACAATGGTTTAATCTCCAACATATATAAACAGCTCACGCAGCTTAATATTAATAAAACAAACAACCCAATACAAAAATGGGCAGAAGATCTAAATGGACGTTTCTTCAAAGAAGTCACAGAGACGGCCAAGACGCACATGAAAAGCTGCTCAACACCACTAATTATTAGAGAAATGCAAATCACAACGACAATGAGGTATCACCTCACACCTGTTAGAATCGGCATCATCAGAAAATCTACAAACAACAAATTCTGGGGAGGGTATGGACAAAAGGAACCCTCTTCCACTATTAGTGGGAAGGTAAATTGATACAGTCACTATGGAGAACAGTATGGAGTTTCCTTAAAGAAACTAGAAATAGAATTACCATAGGATCCAGCAATCCCACTTCTGGGCATATACCCAGAGGAAACCATAAATCAAAAACACACATTCACCACAATGTTCATTGCAGCACTATTTACAATAGCCAGGTAATGGAAGCAACCTAAATGCCCACAGACAGACGAATGGATAAAGATGTGGTACATATATAAAATGGAATATGACTCAGCCATGAAAAGGAATGAAACTGGGTTATTTGTAGAGAAGTCGGTGGATCTAGAGGCTGTCATACAGAATGAAGTAAGTCAGAAAGAGCAAAACAAATATTCTGTATTAATGCATGTATGTGGAACCTAGATATATGGTACAGATGAACAGGTTTGCAGGGCAGAAATAGAGAAACAGAGGTAGAGAACAAACGTATGGACACCAAGTGGGGGAAGCCATGGGGTGTTGGTGGTCAGATGAGTTGGGAGATAGGTATTGACCTGTATATATGTATATGAATAAAATAGATAACTAATAATAACCTGCTGTATAGAAAAATTAATATAATTATACCTCAAAATTTTTAGAAATGACATTTAAAAATAAAACAGAAAAAAGTTCTTCCCTTCACACAGATGTATTTCTATGAATGAATTATTTCCATGCTTATATCAGTAAATACATAAAAGATGAATGAATTCTAACTTGAACCAAAAAAGAAAAAAAAAATCCTCAACCCATCAGTTATACAGAGGAAAACCCTATCAGGGCACTTGCTCCAGCGGTAAACAATTCTGAAATTGGTCAGAGGTGGGGAATCATCTCCCATACAGCCAGCAGCCTGGCCCCCCCACGCAAGGAGCGTCCTCATTGCAAAGCTGGGGGACCGTGCCGAGGCCTCTGTGAGTAAACGTGAGCTGAGCCCAAGGCCAGCTGCTGCTGAACTGTTCCCACCCTTCCCAGGTAAAACACCTGAATATGTACAAGGGCTTGAACGCCTAGAGGAAGGGTCGTGGAGACACACCAGCGACAGCACGCAGGCCAACTTGGTGCCTGCAGGCCAGCCAGGATGGTCCTGGCCCCAGGCGCTCTTCTGGAAGCTTTCCATTTCCCTGCCTGAGATACCCCTCCTGTCCCGGCCCCCACTCCTTTTTTTCCTTCCTCACCTCAGCCCGGAGAGAAATTCCAGCGGAAGTTATGGGTGACACATCCTCTTCTTTACAGGTGGCAGCTTGGCAACACCTGCAGAAAGTCCAGCAGATCCCCACTCACACCGGGCCACCAAAAAAGCCGTGGACCCTCACACCCTCCCACCAGCACAGCCCCGAGACTGCTGACGGGGCAGAGAATATGGAGTCAGGCACAGCTGCAGGGACTATTGCTGCCTGGAGTGCTGTTTCTATTGACCTCAACCCAGGCACACCTGGGGAGGGCTTGCCGGCAGGATCAGGCTGCCCAGGTCAGCTAATCCTCAGCCCTCAGGGAATCACATTGCAGAAAATGGACCTCGCTAAGACAGAATATTAGCCAAGGGAAAAAAGGACACAATGCCATTTGCAGCCCCGTAGATGAGTCTACAGGTAATCATGTGACTTGTAGTAAGTCAGAAAGTGAAAGACACATATCGTAGGATATCACTTATAGGTGTTACCTAAAAACGGATACCAGGGAAGATATTTCCACGGAGAAGGGCAATCACAGATTCATTAAACAAACTTATGGTTCACCAATGGAAAGGTGTGAGGATTGGATTCATTACGATATTGGGGTTAAGAGACATATACAAACACAGGTGAAATATATAATCACCAAAGACCTACGGAATGCCAAGAGAAGACTACTCAACATTCTGTCATAACGTACATGGGAAAAGGGTCCCAGGAAGAACAGACATATGTATATGTGTAAAAGAACCACATCTTGCACACCTACAACAAGCCAAACGTTGTAATCAAACTTGCTGTAATAAAAAATTAAAAATTAAATTAAAAACACAAACAAGAAGTAGTGAGACAAACTTGAGGGGCTTTCTCCTGGCACATTCCATTCTAAATTCCAATCTAGAACACGGCTTCCATTGAGGCTCTGTTGCCCTGGTAACCAGATTTGCTAAGGGAGAACTGCTGCCACCTTGTGGCCGTTTCACACAACATCAGCTTTAATCCCAGCGCTAATGGTCAGTGGATATTCCAAATCATTGCTGGCCTGTAAATGACACCTGCCCTGAAAACAAATCCTGGGGTCATATATCGACCAAAAAGTTCAAAAGACGTCCATATTTCAAAACGACAGTTTCAAGAGGCATATTTCACGCACATTAGTGTTCTGCTTCTTTTGCTTTCTTTCTTTTTTGGTTAAAAAAAACGGGAATGGAAAAAGGCAACCCTCAGAATGGGCCAAAATGTTCGCAAACGAATCAATGGACAATGGTTTAATCTCCAACATATATAAACAGCTCACGCAGCTTAATATTAATAAAACAAACAACCCAATACAAAAATGGGCAGAAGATCTAAATAGACGTTTCTTCAAAGAAGTCACAGAGACGGCCAAGACGCACATGAAAAGCTGCTCAACCCCACTAATTATTAGAGAAATGCAAATCACAACGACAATGAGGTATCACCTCACACCTGTTAGAATCGGCATCATCAGAAAATCTACAAACAACAAATTCTGGGGAGGGTATGGACAAAAGGAACCCTCTTCCACTATTAGTTGGAAGGTAAATTGATACAGTCACTATGGAGAACAGTATGGAGTTTCCTTAAAGAAACTAGAAATAGAATTACCATAGGATCCAGCAATCCCACTTCTGGGCATATACCCAGAGGAAACCATAAATCAAAAACACACATTCACCACAATGTTCATTGCAGCACTATTTACAATAGCCAGGTAATGGAAGCAACCTAAATGCCCACAGACAGACGAATGGATAAATATGTGGTACATATATAAAATGGAATATGACTCAGCCATGAAAAGGAATGAAACTGGGTTATTTGTAGAGAAGTCGGTGGATCTAGAGACTGTCATACAGAATGAAGTAAGTCAGAAAGAGCAAAACAAATATTCTGTATTAATGCATGTATGTGGAACCTAGATATATGGTACAGATGAACAGGTTTGCAGGGCAGAAATAGAGAAACAGAGGTAGAGAACAAACGTATGGACACCAAGTGGGGGAACCCATGGGGTGTTGGTGGTCAGATGAGTTGGGAGATAGGTATTGACCTGTATATATGTATATGAATAAAATAGATAACTAATAATAACCTGCTGTATAGAAAAATTAATATAATTATACCTCAAAATTTTTAGAAATGACATTTAAAAATAAAACAGAAAAAAGTTCTTCCCTTCACACAGATGTATTTCTATGAATGAATTATTTCCATGCTTATATCAGTAAATACATAAAAGATGAATGAATTCTAACTTGAACCAAAAAAGAAAAAAAAAATCCTCAACCCATCAGTTATACAGAGGAAAACCCTATCAGGGCACTTGCTCCAGCGGTAAACAATTCTAAAATTGGTCAGAGGTGGGGAATCATCTCCCATACAGCCAGCAGCCCGGCCCCCCCACGCAAGGAGCGTCCTCATTGCAAAGCTGGGGGACCGTGCCGAGGCCTCTGTGAGTAAACGTGAGCTGAGCCCAAGGCCAGCTGCTGCTGAACTGTTCCCACCCTTCCCAGGTAAAACACCTGAATATGTACAAGGGCTTGAACGCCTAGAGGAAGGGTCGTGGAGACACACCAGCGACAGCACGCAGGCCAACTTGGTGCCTGCAGGCCAGCCAGGATGGTCCTGGCCCCAGGCGCACTTCTGGAAGCTTTCCATTTCCCTGCCTGAGATACCCCTCCTGTCCCGGCCCCCACTCCTTTTTTTTCCTTCCTCACCTCAGCCCGGAGAGAAATTCCAGCGGAAGTTATGGGTGACACATCCTCTTCTTTACAGGTGGCAGCCTGGCAACTCCTGCAGAAAGTCCAGCAGATCCCCACTCACACCGGGCCACCAAAAAAGCCGTGGACCCTCACACCCTCCCACCAGCACAGCCCCGAGACTGCTGACGGGGCAGAGAATATGGAGTCAGGCACAGCTGCAGGGGCTATTGCTGCCTGGAGTGCTGTTTCTATTGACCTCAACCCAGGCACACCTGGGGAGGGCTTGCCGGCAGGATCAGGCTGCCCAGGTCAGCTAATCCTCAGCCCTCAGGGAATCACATTGCAGAAAATGGAACTCGCTAAGACAGAATATTAGCCAAGGAAAAAAAGGACACAATGCCATTTGCAGCCCCGTAGATGAGTCTACAGGTAATTATGTGACTTGTAGTAAGTCAGAAAGTGAAAGACACATATCGTAGGATATCACTTATAGGTGTTACCTAAAAACGGATACCAGGGAAGATATTTCCATGGAGAAGGGCAATCACAGATTCATTAAACAAACTTATGGTTCACCAATGGAAAGGTGTGAGGATTGGATTCATTACGATATTGGGGTTAAGAGACATATACAAACACAGGTGAAATATATAATCACCAAAGACCTACGGAATGCCAAGAGAAGACTACTCAACATTCTGTCATAACGTACATGGGAAAAGGGTCCCAGGAAGAACAGACATATGTATATGTGTAAAAGAACCACATCTTGCACACCTACAACAAGCCAAACGTTGTAATCAAACTTGCTGTAATAAAAAATTAAAAATTAAATTAAAAACACGAACAAGAAGTAGTGAGACAAACTTGAGGGGCTTTCTCCTGGCACATTCCATTCTAAATTCCAATCTAGAACACGGCTTCCATTGAGGCTCTGTTGCCCTGGTAACCAGATTTGCTAAGGGAGAACTGCTGCCACCTTGTGGCCGTTTCACACAACATCAGCTTTAATCCCAGCGCTAATGGTCAGTGGATATTCCAAATCATTGCTGGCCTGTAAATGACACCTGCCCTGAAAACAAATCCTGGGGTCATATATCGACCAAAAAGTTCAAAAGACGTCCATATTTCAAAACGACAGTTTCAAGAGGCATATTTCACGCACATTAGTGTTCTGCTTCTTTTGCTTTCTTTCTTTTTTGGTTAAAAAAAACGGGAATGGAAAAAGGCAACCCTCAGAATGGGCCAAAATGTTCGCAAACGAATCAATGGACAATGGTTTAATCTCCAACATATATAAACAGCTCACGCAGCTTAATATTAATAAAACAAACAACCCAATACAAAAATGGGCAGAAGATCTAAATAGACGTTTCTTCAAAGCAGTCACAGAGACGGCCAAGACGCACATGAAAAGCTGCTCAACACCACTAATTATTAGAGAAATGCAAATCACAACGACAATGAGGTATCACCTCACACCTGTTAGAATCGGCATCATCAGAAAATCTACAAACAACAAATTCTGGGGAGGGTATGGACAAAAGGAACCCTCTTCCACTATTAGTGGGAAGGTAAATTGATACAGTCACTATGGAGAACAGTATGGAGTTTCCTTAAAGAAACTAGAAATAGAATTACCATAGGATCCAGCAATCCCACTTCTGGGCATATACCCAGAGGAAACCATAAATCAAAAACACACATTCACCACAATGTTCATTGCAGCACTATTTACCATAGCCAGGTAATGGAAGCAACCTAAATGCCCACAGACAGACGAATGGATAAAGATGTGGTACATATATAAAATGGAATATGACTCAGCCATGAAAAGGAATGAAACTGGGTTATTTGTAGAGAAGTCGGTGGATCTAGAGACTGTCATACAGAATGAAGTAAGTCAGAAAGAGCAAAATAAATATTCTGTATTAATGCATGTATGTGGAACCTAGATATATGGTACAGATGAACAGGTTTGCAGGGCAGAAATAGAGAAACAGAGGTAGAGAACAAACGTATGGACACCAAGTGGGGGAAGCCATGGGGTGTTGGTGGTCAGATGAGTTGGGAGATAGGTATTGACCTGTATATATGTATATGAATAAAATAGATAACTAATAATAACCTGCTGTATAGAAAAATAAATATAATTAAACCTCAAAATTTTTAGAAATGACATTTAAAAATAAAACAGAAAAAAGTTCTTCCCTTCACACAGATGTATTTCTATGAATGAATTATTTCCATGCTTATATCAGTAAATACATAAAAGATGAATGAATTCTAACTTGAACCAAAAAAGAAAAAAAAATCCTCAACCCATCAGTTATACAGAGGAAAACCCTATCAGGGCACTTGCTCCAGCGGTAAACAATTCTGAAATTGGTCAGAGGTGGGGAATCATCTCCCATACAGCCAGCAGCCCGGCCCCCCCACGCAAGGAGCGTCCTCATTGCAAAGCTGGGGGACCGTGCCGAGGCCTCTGTGAGTAAACGTGAGCTGAGCCCAAGGCCAGCTGCTGCTGAACTGTTCCCACCCTTCCCAGGTAAAACACCTGAATATGTACAAGGGCTTGAACGCCTAGAGGAAGGGTCGTGGAGACACACCAGCGACAGCACGCAGGCCAACTTGGTGCCTGCAGGCCAGCCAGGATGGTCCTGGCCCCAGGCGCTCTTCTGGAAGCTTTCCATTTCCCTGCCTGAGATACCCCTCCTGTCCCGGCCCCCACTCCTTTTTTTTCCTTCCTCACCTCAGCCCGGAGAGAAATTCCAGCGGAAGTTATGGGTGACACATCCTCTTCTTTACAGGTGGCAGCCTGGCAACTCCTGCAGAAAGTCCAGCAGATCCCCACTCACACCGGGCCACCAAAAAAGCCGTGGACCCTCACACCCTCCCACCAGCACAGCCCCGAGACTGCTGACGGGGCAGAGAATATGGAGTCAGGCACAGCTGCAGGGGCTATTGCTGCCTGGAGTGCTGTTTCTATTGACCTCAACCCAGGCACACCTGGGGAGGGCTTGCCGGCAGGATCAGGCTGCCCAGGTCAGCTAATCCTCAGCCCTCAGGGAATCACATTGCAGAAAATGGAACTCGCTAAGACAGAATATTAGCCAAGGAAAAAAAGGACACAATGCCATTTGCAGCCCCGTAGATGAGTCTACAGGTAATCATGTGACTTGTAGTAAGTCAGAAAGTGAAAGACACATATCGTAGGATATCACTTATAGGTGTTACCTAAAAACGGATACCAGGGAAGATATTTCCATGGAGAAGGGCAATCACAGATTCATTAAACAAACTTATGGTTCACCAATGGAAAGGTGTGAGGATTGGATTCATTACGATATTGGGGTTAAGAGACATATACAAACACAGGTGAAATATATAATCACCAAAGACCTACGGAATGCCAAGAGAAGACTACTCAACATTCTGTCATAACGTACATGGGAAAAGGGTCCCAGGAAGAACAGACATATGTATATGTGTAAAAGAACCACATCTTGCACACCTACAACAAGCCAAACGTTGTAATCAAACTTGCTGTAATAAAAAATTAAAAATTAAATTAAAAACACGAACAAGAAGTAGTGAGACAAACATGAGGGGCTTTCTCCTGGCACATTCCATTCTAAATTCCAATCTAGAACACGGCTTCCATTGAGGCTCTGTTGCCCTGGTAACCAGATTTGCTAAGGGAGAACTGCTGCCACCTTGTGGCCGTTTCACACAACATCAGCTTTAATCCCAGCGCTAATGGTCAGTGGATATTCCAAATCATTGCTGGCCTGTAAATGACACCTGCCCTGAAAACAAATCCTGGGGTCATATATCGACCAAAAAGTTCAAAAGACGTCCATATTTCAAAACGACAGTTTCAAGAGGCATATTTCACGCACATTAGTGTTCTGCTTCTTTTGCTTTCTTTCTTTTTTGGTTAAAAAAACGGGAATGGAAAAAGGCAACCCTCAGAATGGGCCAAAATGTTCGCAAACGAATCAATGGACAATGGTTTAATCTCCAACATATATAAACAGCTCACGCAGCTTAATATTAATAAAACAAACAACCCAATACAAAAATGGGCAGAAGATCTAAATAGACGTTTCTTCAAAGAAGTCACAGAGACGGCCAAGACGCACATGAAAAGCTGCTCAACCCCACTAATTATTAGAGAAATGCAAATCACAACGACAATGAGGTATCACCTCACACCTGTTAGAATCGGCATCATCAGAAAATCTACAAACAACAAATTCTGGGGAGGGTATGGACAAAAGGAACCCTCTTCCACTATTAGTGGGAAGGTAAATTGATACAGTCACTATGGAGAACAGTATGGAGTTTCCTTAAAGAAACTAGAAATAGAATTACCATAGGATCCAGCAATCCCACTTCTGGGCATATACCCAGAGGAAACCATAAATCAAAAACACACATTCACCACAATGTTCATTGCAGCACTATTTACAATAGCCAGGTAATGGAAGCAACCTAAATGCCCACAGACAGACGAATGGATAAAGATGTGGTACATATATAAAATGGAATATGACTCATCCATGAAAAGGAATGAAACTGGGTTATTTGTAGAGAAGTCGGTGGATCTAGAGGCTGTCATACAGAATGAAGTAAGTCAGAAAGAGCAAAACAAATATTCTGTATTAATGCATGTATGTGGAACCTAGATATATGGTACAGATGAACAGGTTTGCAGGGCAGAAATAGAGAAACAGAGGTAGAGAACAAACGTATGGACACCAAGTGGGGGAAGCCATGGGGTGTTGGTGGTCAGATGAGTTGGGAGATAGGTATTGACCTGTATATATGTATATGAATAAAACAGATAACTAATAATAACCTGCTGTATAGAAAAATTAATATAATTATACCTCAAAATTTTTAGAAATGACATTTAAAAATAAAACAGAAAAAAGTTCTTCCCTTCACACAGATGTATTTCTATGAATGAATTATTTCCATGCTTATATCAGTAAATACATAAAAGATGAATGAATTCTAACTTGAACCAAAAAAGAAAAAAAAAATCCTCAACCCATCAGTTATACAGAGGAAAACCCTATCAGGGCACTTGCTCCAGCGGTAAACAATTCTGAAATTGGTCAGAGGTGGGGAATCATCTCCCATACAGCCAGCAGCCCGGCCCCCCCACGCAAGGAGCGTCCTCATTGCAAAGCTGGGGGACCATGCCGAGGCCTCTGTGAGTAAACGTGAGCTGAGCCCAAGGCCAGCTGCTGCTGAACTGTTCCCACCCTTCCCAGGTAAAACACCTGAATATGTACAAGGGCTTGAACGCCTAGAGGAAGGGTCGTGGAGACACACCAGCGACAGCACGCAGGCCAACTTGGTGCCTGCAGGCCAGCCAGGATGGTCCTGGCCCCAGGCGCTCTTCTGGAAGCTTTCCATTTCCCTGCCTGAGATACCCCTCCTGTCCCGGCCCCCACTCCTTTTTTTTCCTTCCTCACCTCAGCCCGGAGAGAAATTCCAGCGGAAGTTATGGGTGACACATCCTCTTCTTTACAGGTGGCAGCCTGGCAACTCCTGCAGAAAGTCCAGCAGATCCCCACTCACACCGGGCCACCAAAAAAGCCGTGGACCCTCACACCCTCCCACCAGCACAGCCCCGAGACTGCTGACGGGGCAGAGAATATGGAGTCAGGCACAGCTGCAGGGGCTATTGCTGCCTGGAGTGCTGTTTCTATTGACCTCAACCCAGGCACACCTGGGGAGGGCTTGCCGGCAGGATCAGGCTGCCCAGGTCAGCTAATCCTCAGCCCTCAGGGAATCACATTGCAGAAAATGGAACTCGCTAAGACAGAATATTAGCCAAGGAAAAAAAGGACACAATGCCATTTGCAGCCCCGTAGATGAGTCTACAGGTAATCATGTGACTTGTAGTAAGTCAGAAAGTGAAAGACACATATCGTAGGATATCACTTATAGGTGTTACCTAAAAACGGATACCAGGGAAGATATTTCCATGGAGAAGGGCAATCACAGATTCATTAAACAAACTTATGGTTCACCAATGGAAAGGTGTGAGGATTGGATTCATTACGATATTGGGGTTAAGAGACATATACAAACACAGGTGAAATATATAATCACCAAAGACCTACGGAATGCCAAGAGAAGACTACTCAACATTCTGTCATAACGTACATGGGAAAAGGGTCCCAGGAAGAACAGACATATGTATATGTGTAAAAGAACCACATCTTGCACACCTACAACAAGCCAAACGTTGTAATCAAACTTGCTGTAATAAAAAATTAAAAATTAAATTAAAAACACGAACAAGAAGTAGTGAGACAAACATGAGGGGCTTTCTCCTGGCACATTCCATTCTAAATTCCAATCTAGAACACGGCTTCCATTGAGGCTCTGTTGCCCTGGTAACCAGATTTGCTAAGGGAGAACTGCTGCCACCTTGTGGCCGTTTCACACAACATCAGCTTTAATCCCAGCGCTAATGGTCAGTGGATATTCCAAATCATTGCTGGCCTGTAAATGACACCTGCCCTGAAAACAAATCCTGGGGTCATATATCGACCAAAAAGTTCAAAAGACGTCCATATTTCAAAACGACAGTTTCAAGAGGCATATTTCACGCACATTAGTGTTCTGCTTCTTTTGCTTTCTTTCTTTTTTGGTTAAAAAAAACGGGAATGGAAAAAGGCAACCCTCAGAATGGGCCAAAATGTTCGCAAACGAATCAATGGACAATGGTTTAATCTCCAACATATATAAACAGCTCACGCAGCTTAATATTAATAAAACAAACAACCCAATACAAAAATGGGCAGAAGATCTAAATAGACGTTTCTTCAAAGAAGTCACAGAGACGGCCAAGACGCACATGAAAAGCTGCTCAACCCCACTAATTATTAGAGAAATGCAAATCACAACGACAATGAGGTATCACCTCACACCTGTTAGAATCGGCATCATCAGAAAATCTACAAACAACAAATTCTGGGGAGGGTATGGACAAAAGGAACCCTCTTCCACTATTAGTGGGAAGGTAAATTGATACAGTCACTATGGAGAACAGTATGGAGTTTCCTTAAAGAAACTAGAAATAGAATTACCATAGGATCCAGCAATCCCACTTCTGGGCATATACCCAGAGGAAACCATAAATCAAAAACACACATTCACCACAATGTTCATTGCAGCACTATTTACAATAGCCAGGTAATGGAAGCAACCTAAATGCCCACAGACAGACGAATGGATAAAGATGTGGTACATATATAAAATGGAATATGACTCATCCATGAAAAGGAATGAAACTGGGTTATTTGTAGAGAAGTCGGTGGATCTAGAGGCTGTCATACAGAATGAAGTAAGTCAGAAAGAGCAAAACAAATATTCTGTATTAATGCATGTATGTGGAACCTAGATATATGGTACAGATGAACAGGTTTGCAGGGCAGAAATAGAGAAACAGAGGTAGAGAACAAACGTATGGACACCAAGTGGGGGAAGCCATGGGGTGTTGGTGGTCAGATGAGTTGGGAGATAGGTATTGACCTGTATATATGTATATGAATAAAACAGATAACTAATAATAACCTGCTGTATAGAAAAATTAATATAATTATACCTCAAAATTTTTAGAAATGACATTTAAAAATAAAACAGAAAAAAGTTCTTCCCTTCACACAGATGTATTTCTATGAATGAATTATTTCCATGCTTATATCAGTAAATACATAAAAGATGAATGAATTCTAACTTGAACCAAAAAAGAAAAAAAAAATCCTCAACCCATCAGTTATACAGAGGAAAACCCTATCAGGGCACTTGCTCCAGCGGTAAACAATTCTGAAATTGGTCAGAGGTGGGGAATCATCTCCCATACAGCCAGCAGCCCGGCCCCCCCACGCAAGGAGCGTCCTCATTGCAAAGCTGGGGGACCATGCCGAGGCCTCTGTGAGTAAACGTGAGCTGAGCCCAAGGCCAGCTGCTGCTGAACTGTTCCCACCCTTCCCAGGTAAAACACCTGAATATGTACAAGGGCTTGAACGCCTAGAGGAAGGGTCGTGGAGACACACCAGCGACAGCACGCAGGCCAACTTGGTGCCTGCAGGCCAGCCAGGATGGTCCTGGCCCCAGGCGCTCTTCTGGAAGCTTTCCATTTCCCTGCCTGAGATACCCCTCCTGTCCCGGCCCCCACTCCTTTTTTTTCCTTCCTCACCTCAGCCCGGAGAGAAATTCCAGCGGAAGTTATGGGTGACACATCCTCTTCTTTACAGGTGGCAGCCTGGCAACTCCTGCAGAAAGTCCAGCAGATCCCCACTCACACCGGGCCACCAAAAAAGCCGTGGACCCTCACACCCTCCCACCAGCACAGCCCCGAGACTGCTGACGGGGCAGAGAATATGGAGTCAGGCACAGCTGCAGGGGCTATTGCTGCCTGGAGTGCTGTTTCTATTGACCTCAACCCAGGCACACCTGGGGAGGGCTTGCCGGCAGGATCAGGCTGCCCAGGTCAGCTAATCCTCAGCCCTCAGGGAATCACATTGCAGAAAATGGACCTCGCTAAGACAGAATATTAGCCAAGGAAAAAAAGGACACAATGCCATTTGCAGCCCCGTAGATGAGTCTACAGGTAATCATGTGACTTGTAGTAAGTCAGAAAGTGAAAGACACATATCGTAGGATATCACTTATAGGTGTTACCTAAAAACGGATACCAGGGAAGATATTTCCACGGAGAAGGGCAATCACAGATTCATTAAACAAACTTATGGTTCACCAATGGAAAGGTGTGAGGATTGGATTCATTACGATATTGGGGTTAAGAGACATATACAAACACAGGTGAAATATATAATCACCAAAGACCTACGGAATGCCAAGAGAAGACTACTCAACATTCTGTCATAACGTACATGGGAAAAGGGTCCCAGGAAGAACAGACATATGTATATGTGTAAAAGAACCATATCTTGCACACCTACAACAAGCCAAACGTTGTAATCAAACTTGCTGTAATAAAAAATTAAAAATTAAATTAAAAACACAAACAAGAAGTAGTGAGACAAACTTGAGGGGCTTTCTCCTGGCACATTCCATTCTAAATTCCAATCTAGAACACAGCTTCCATTGAGGCTCTGTTGCCCTGGTAACCAGATTTGCTAAGGGAGAACTGCTGCCACCTTGTGGCCGTTTCACACAACATCAGCTTTAATCCCAGCGCTAATGGTCAGTGGATATTCCAAATCATTGCTGGCCTGTAAATGACACCTGCCCTGAAAACAAATCCTGGGGTCATATATCGACCAAAAAGTTCAAAAGACGTCCATATTTCAAAACGACAGTTTCAAGAGGCATATTTCACGCACATTAGTGTTCTGCTTCTTTTGCTTTCTTTCTTTTTTGGTTAAAAAAAACGGGAATGGAAAAAGGCAACCCTCAGAATGGGCCAAAATGTTCGCAAACGAATCAATGGACAATGGTTTAATCTCCAACATATATAAACAGCTCACGCAGCTTAATATTAATAAAACAAACAACCCAATACAAAAATGGGCAGAAGATCTAAATAGACGTTTCTTCAAAGAAGTCACAGAGACGGCCAAGACGCACATGAAAAGCTGCTCAACACCACTAATTATTAGAGAAATGCAAATCACAACGACAATGAGGTATCACCTCACACCTGTTAGAACCGGCATCATCAGAAAATCTACAAACAACAAATTCTGGGGAGGGTATGGACAAAAGGAACCCTCTTCCACTATTAGTGGGAAGGTAAATTGATACAGTCACTATGGAGAACAGTATGGAGTTTCCTTAAAGAAACTAGAAATAGAATTACCATAGGATCCAGCAATCCCACTTCTGGGCATATACCCAGAGGAAACCATAAATCAAAAACACACATTCACCACAATGTTCATTGCAGCACTATTTAAAATAGCCAGGTAATGGAAGCAACCTAAATGCCCACAGACAGACGAATGGATAAAGATGTGGTACATATATAAAATGGAATATGACTCAGCCATGAAAAGGAATGAAACTGGGTTATTTGTAGAGAAGTCGGTGGATCTAGAGACTGTCATACAGAATGAAGTAAGTCAGAAAGAGCAAAACAAATATTCTGTATTAATGCATGTATGTGGAACCTAGATATATGGTACAGATGAACAGGTTTGCAGGGCAGAAATAGAGAAACAGAGGTAGAGAACAAACGTATGGACACCAAGTGGGGGAAGCCATGGGGTGTTGGTGGTCAGATGAGTTGGGAGATAGGTATTGACCTGTATATATGTATATGAATAAAATAGATAACTAATAATAACCTGCTGTATAGAAAAATAAATATAATTAAACCTCAAAATTTTTAGAAATGACATTTAAAAATAAAACAGAAAAAAGTTCTTCCCTTCACACAGATATATTTCTATGAATGTATTATTTCCAAGCTTATATCAATAAATACATAAAAGATGAATAAATTCTAACTTGAACCAAAAAAGAAAAAAAAAACCTGAACCCAGCTGTTATACAGAGGAAAACCCTATCAGGGCACTTGCTCCAGCGGTAAACAATTCTGAAATTGGTCAGAGGTGGGGAATCATCTCCCATACAGCCAGCAGCCCGGCCCCCCCACGCAAGGAGCGTCCTTATTGCAAAGCTGGGGGACCGTGCCGAGGCCTCTGTGAGTAAACGTGAGCTGAGCCCAAGGCCAGCTGCTGCTGAACTGTTCCCACCCTTCCAAGGTAAAACACCTGAATATGTACAAGGGCTTGAACGCCTAGAGGAAGGGTTGTGGAGCCACACCAGCGACAGCACGCAGGCCAACTTGGTGCCTGCAGGCCAGCCAGGATGGTCCTGGCCCCAGGCGCTCTTCTTGAAGCTTTCCATTTCCCTGCCTGAGATACCCCTCCTGTCCCGGCCCCCACTCCTTTTTTTTCCTTCCTCACCTCAGCCCGGAGAGAAATTCCAGCGGAAGTTATGGGTGACACATCCTCTTCTTTACAGGTGGCAGCCTGGCAACTCCTGCAGAAAGTCCAGCAGATCCCCACTCACACCGGGCCACCAAAAAAGCCGTGGACCCTCACACCCTCCCACCAGCACAGCCCCGAGACTGCTGACGGGGCAGAGAATATGGAGTCAGGCACAGCTGCAGGGGCTATTGCTGCCTGGAGTGCTGTTTCTATTGACCTCAACCCAGGCACACCTGGGGAGGGCTTGCCGGCAGGGTCAGGCTGCCCAGGTCAGCTAATCCTCAGCCCTCAGGGAATCACATTGCAGAAAATGGACCTCGCTAAGACAGAATATTAGCCAAGGAAAAAAAGGACACAATGCCATTTGCAGCCCCGTAGAGGAGTCTACAGGTAATCATGTGACTTGTAGTAAGTCAGAAAGTGAAAGACACATATCGTAGGATATCACTTATAGGTGTTACCTAAAAACGGATACCAGGGAAGATATTTCCACGGAGAAGGGCAATCACAGATTCATTAAACAAACTTATGGTTCACCAATGGAAAGGTGTGAGGATTGGATTCATTACGATATTGGGGTTAAGAGACATATACAAACACAGGTGAAATATATAATCACCAAAGACCTACGGAATGCCAAGAGAAGACTACTCAACATTCTGTCATAACGTACATGGGAAAAGGGTCCCAGGAAGAACAGACATATGTATATGTGTAAAAGAACCACATCTTGCACACCTACAACAAGCCAAACGTTGTAATCAAACTTGCTGTAATAAAAAATTAAAAATTAAATTAAAAACACGAACAAGAAGTAGTGAGACAAACTTGAGGGGCTTTCTCCTGGCACATTCCATTCTAAATTCCAATCTAGAACACGGCTTCCATTGAGGCTCTGTTGCCCTGGTAACCAGATTTGCTAAGGGAGAACTGCTGCCACCTTGTGGCCGTTTCACACAACATCAGCTTTAATCCCAGCGCTAATGGTCAGTGGATATTCCAAATCATTGCTGGCCTGTAAATGACACCTGCCCTGAAAACAAATCCTGGGGTCATATATCGACCAAAAAGTTCAAAAGACGTCCATATTTCAAAACGACAGTTTCAAGAGGCATATTTCACGCACATTAGTGTTCTGCTTCTTTTGCTTTCTTTCTTTTTTGGTTAAAAAAAACGGGAATGGAAAAAGGCAACCCTCAGAATGGGCCAAAATGTTCGCAAACGAATCAATGGACAATGGTTTAATCTCCAACATATATAAACAGCTCACGCAGCTTAATATTAATAAAACAAACAACCCAATACAAAAATGGGCAGAAGATCTAAATAGACGTTTCTTCAAAGAAGTCACAGAGACGGCCAAGACGCACATGAAAAGCTGCTCAACCCCACTAATTATTAGAGAAATGCAAATCACAATGACAATGAGGTATCACCTCACACCTGTTAGAATCGGCATCATCAGAAAATCTACAAACAACAAATTCTGGGGAGGGTATGGACAAAAGGAACCCTCTTCCACTATTAGTGGGAAGGTAAATTGATACAGTCACTATGGAGAACAGTATGGAGTTTCCTTAAAGAAACTAGAAATAGAATTACCATAGGATCCAGCAATCCCACTTCTGGGCATATACCCAGAGGAAACCATAAATCAAAAACACACATTCACCACAATGTTCATTGCAGCACTATTTACAATAGCCAGGTAATGGAAGCAACCTAAATGCCCACAGACAGACGAATGGATAAAGATGTGGTACATATATAAAATGGAATATGACTCAGCCATGAAAAGGAATGAAACTGGGTTATTTGTAGAGAAGTCGGTGGATCTAGAGGCTGTCATACAGAATGAAGTAAGTCAGAAAGAGCAAAACAAATATTCTGTATTAATGCATGTATGTGGAACCTAGATATATGGTACAGATGAACAGGTTTGCAGGGCAGAAATAGAGAAACAGAGGTAGAGAACAAACGTATGGACACCAAGTGGGGGAAGCCATGGGGTGTTGGTGGTCAGATGAGTTGGGAGATAGGTATTGACCTGTATATATGTATATGAATAAAATAGATAACTAATAATAACCTGCTGTATAGAAAAATTAATATAATTATACCTCAAAATTTTTAGAAATGACATTTAAAAATAAAACAGAAAAAAGTTCTTCCCTTCACACAGATGTATTTCTATGAATGAATTATTTCCATGCTTATATCAGTAAATACATAAAAGATGAATGAATTCTAACTTGAACCAAAAAAGAAAAAAAAAATCCTCAACCCATCAGTTATACAGAGGAAAACCCTATCAGGGCACTTGCTCCAGCGGTAAACAATTCTGAAATTGGTCAGAGGTGGGGAATCATCTCCCATACAGCCAGCAGCCCGGCCCCCCCACGCAAGGAGCGTCCTCATTGCAAAGCTGGGGGACCGTGCCGAGGCCTCTGTGAGTAAACGTGAGCTGAGCCCCAGGCCAGCTGCTGCTGAACTGTTCCCACCCTTCCCAGGTAAAACACCTGAATATGTACAAGGGCTTGAACGCCTAGAGGAAGGGTCGTGGAGACACACCAGCGACAGCACGCAGGCCAACTTGGTGCCTGCAGGCCAGCCAGGATGGTCCTGGCCCCAGGCGCTCTTCTGGAAGCTTTCCATTTCCCTGCCTGAGATACCCCTCCTGTCCCGGCCCCCACTCCTTTTTTTTCCTTCCTCACCTCAGCCCGGAGAGAAATTCCAGCGGAAGTTATGGGTGACACATCCTCTTCTTTACAGGTGGCAGCCTGGCAACTCCTGCAGAAAGTCCAGCAGATCCCCACTCACACCGGGCCACCAAAAAAGCCGTGGACCCTCACACCCTCCCACCAGCACAGCCCCGAGACTGCTGACGGGGCAGAGAATATGGAGTCAGGCACAGCTGCAGGGGCTATTGCTGCCTGGAGTGCTGTTTCTATTGACCTCAACCCAGGCACACCTGGGGAGGGCTTGCCGGCAGGATCAGGCTGCCCAGGTCAGCTAATCCTCAGCCCTCAGGGAATCACATTGCAGAAAATGGACCTCGCTAAGACAGAATATTAGCCAAGGAAAAAAAGGACACAATGCCATTTGCAGCCCCGTAGAGGAGTCTACAGGTAATCATGTGACTTGTAGTAAGTCAGAAAGTGAAAGACACATATCGTAGGATATCACTTATAGGTGTTACCTAAAAACGGATACCAGGGAAGATATTTCCACGGAGAAGGGCAATCACAGATTCATTAAACAAACTTATGGTTCACCAATGGAAAGGTGTGAGGATTGGATTCATTACGATATTGGGGTTAAGAGACATATACAAACACAGGTGAAATATATAATCACCAAAGACCTACGGAATGCCAAGAGAAGACTACTCAACATTCTGTCATAACGTACATGGGAAAAGGGTCCCAGGAAGAACAGACATATGTATATGTGTAAAAGAACCACATCTTGCACACCTACAACAAGCCAAACGTTGTAATCAAACTTGCTGTAATAAAAAATTAAAAATTAAATTAAAAACACGAACAAGAAGTAGTGAGACAAACTTGAGGGGCTTTCTCCTGGCACATTCCATTCTAAATTCCAATCTAGAACACGGCTTCCATTGAGGCTCTGTTGCCCTGGTAACCAGATTTGCTAAGGGAGAACTGCTGCCACCTTGTGGCCGTTTCACACAACATCAGCTTTAATCCCAGCGCTAATGGTCAGTGGATATTCCAAATCATTGCTGGCCTGTAAATGACACCTGCCCTGAAAACAAATCCTGGGGTCATATATCGACCAAAAAGTTCAAAAGACGTCCATATTTCAAAACGACAGTTTCAAGAGGCATATTTCACGCACATTAGTGTTCTGCTTCTTTTGCTTTCTTTCTTTTTTGGTTAAAAAAAATGGGAATGGAAAAAGGCAACCCTCAGAATGGGCCAAAACGTTCGCAAACGAATCAATGGACAATGGTTTAATCTCCAACATATATAAACAGCTCACGCAGCTTAATATTAATAAAACAAACAACCCAATACAAAAATGGGCAGAAGATCTAAATAGACGTTTCTTCAAAGAAGTCACAGAGACGGCCAAGACGCACATGAAAAGCTGCTCAACACCACTAATTATTAGAGAAATGCAAATCACAACGACAATGAGGTATCACCTCACACCTGTTAGAATCGGCATCATCAGAAAATCTACAAACAACAAATTCTGGGGAGGGTATGGACAAAAGGAACCCTCTTCCACTATTAGTGGGAAGGTAAATTGATACAGTCACTATGGAGAACAGTATGGAGTTTCCTTAAAGAAACTAAAAATAGAATTACCATAGGATCCAGCAATCCCACTTCTGGGCATATACCCAGAGAAAACCATAAATCAAAAACACACATTCACCACAATGTTCATTGCAGCACTATTTACAATAGCCAGGTAATGGAAGCAACCTAAATGCCCACAGACAGACGAATGGATAAAGATGTGGTACATATATAAAATGGAATATGACTCAGCCATGAAAAGGAATGAAACTGGGTTATTTGTAGAGAAGTCGGTGGATCTAGAGACTGTCATACAGAATGAAGTAAGTCAGAAAGAGCAAAACAAATATTCTGTATTAATGCATGTATGTGGAACCTAGATATATGGTACAGATGAACAGGTTTGCAGGGCAGAAATAGAGAAACAGAGGTAGAGAACAAACGTATGGACACCAAGTGGGGGAAGCCATGGGGTGTTGGTGGTCAGATGAGTTGGGAGATAGGTATTGACCTGTATATATGTATATGAATAAAATAGATAACTAATAATAACCTGCTGTATACAAAAATAAATATAATTATACTTCAAAATTTTTAGAAATGACATTTAAAAATAAAACAGGAAAAAGTTCTTCCCTTCACACAGATATATTTCTATGAATGTATTATTTCCATGCTTATATCAATAAATACATAAAAGATGAATAAATTCTAACTTGAACCAAAAAAGAAAAAAAAAAACCTGAACCCAGCAGTTATACAGAGGAAAACCCTATCAGGGCACTTGCTCCAGCGGTAAACAATTCTGAAATTGGTCAGAGGTGGGGAATCATCTCCCATACAGCCAGCAGCCCGGCCCCCCCATGCAAGGAGCGTCCTTATTGCAAAGCTGGGGGACCGTGCCGAGGCCTCTGTGAGTAAACGTGAGCTGAGCCCAAGGCCAGCTGCTGCTGAACTGTTCCCACCCTTCCCAGGTAAAACACCTGAATATGTACAAGGGCTTGAACGCCTAGAGGAAGGGTTGTGGAGCCACACCAGCGACAGCACGCAGGCCAACTTGGTGCCTGCAGGCCAGCCAGGATGGTCCTGGCCCCAGGCGCTCTTCTGGAAGCTTTCCATTTCCCTGCCTGAGATACCCCTCCTGTCCCGGCCCCCACTCCTTTTTTTCCTTCCTCACCTCAGCCCGGAGAGAAATTCCAGCGGAAGTTATGGGTGACACATCCTCTTCTTTACAGGTGGCAGCCTGGCAACTCCTGCAGAAAGTCCAGCAGATCCCCACTCACACCGGGCCACCAAAAAAGCCATGGACCCTCACACCCTCCCACCAGCACAGCCCCGAGACTGCTGACGGGGCAGAGAATATGGAGTCAGGCACAGCTGCAGGGGCTATTGCTGCCTGGAGTGCTGTTTCTATTGACCTCAACCCAGGCACACCTGGGGAGGGCTTGCCGGCAGGGTCAGGCTGCCCAGGTCAGCTAATCCTCAGCCCTCAGGGAATCACATTGCAGAAAATGGACCTCGCTAAGACAGAATATTAGCCAAGGAAAAAAAGGACACAATGCCATTTGCAGCCCCGTAGAGGAGTCTACAGGTAATCATGTGACTTGTAGTAAGTCAGAAAGTGAAAGACACATATCGTAGGATATCACTTATAGGTGTTACCTAAAAACGGATACCAGGGAAGATATTTCCACGGAGAAGGGCAATCACAGATTCATTAAACAAACTTATGGTTCACCAATGGAAAGGTGTGAGGATTGGATTCATTACGATATTGGGGTTAAGAGACATATACAAACACAGGTGAAATATATAATCACCAAAGACCTACGGAATGCCAAGAGAAGACTACTCAACATTCTGTCATAACGTACATGGGAAAAGGGTCCCAGGAAGAACAGACATATGTATATGTGTAAAAGAACCACATCTTGCACACCTACAACAAGCCAAACGTTGTAATCAAACTTGCTGTAATAAAAAATTAAAAATTAAATTAAAAACACGAACAAGAAGTAGTGAGACAAACTTGAGGGGCTTTCTCCTGGCACATTCCATTCTAAATTCCAATCTAGAACACGGCTTCCATTGAGGCTCTGTTGCCCTGGTAACCAGATTTGCTAAGGGAGAACTGCTGCCACCTTGTGGCCGTTTCACACAACATCAGCTTTAATCCCAGCGCTAATGGTCAGTGGATATTCCAAATCATTGCTGGCCTGTAAATGACACCTGCCCTGAAAACAAATCCTGGGGTCATATATCGACCAAAAAGTTCAAAAGACGTCCATATTTCAAAACGACAGTTTCAAGAGGCATATTTCACGCACATTAGTGTTCTGCTTCTTTTGCTTTCTTTCTTTTTTGGTTAAAAAAAATGGGAATGGAAAAAGGCAACCCTCAGAATGGGCCAAAACGTTCGCAAACGAATCAATGGACAATGGTTTAATCTCCAACATATATAAACAGCTCACGCAGCTTAATATTAATAAAACAAACAACCCAATACAAAAATGGGCAGAAGATCTAAATAGACGTTTCTTCAAAGAAGTCACAGAGACGGCCAAGACGCACATGAAAAGCTGCTCAACACCACTAATTATTAGAGAAAAGCAAATCACAACGACAATGAGGTATCACCTCACACCTGTTAGAATCGGCATCATCAGAAAATCTACAAACAACAAATTCTGGGGAGGGTATGGACAAAAGGAACCCTCTTCCACTATTAGTGGGAAGGTAAATTGATACAGTCACTATGGAGAACAGTATGGAGTTTCCTTAAAGAAACTAGAAATAGAATTACCATAGGATCCAGCAATCCCACTTCTGGGCATATACCCAGAGGAAACCATAAATCAAAAACACACATTCACCACAATGTTCATTGCAGCACTATTTACAATAGCCAGGTAATGGAAGCAACCTAAATGCCCACAGACAGACGAATGGATAAAGATGTGGTACATATATAAAATGGAATATGACTCAGCCGTGAAAAGGAATGAAACTGGGTTATTTGTAGAGAAGTCGGTGGATCTAGAGACTGTCATACAGAATGAAGTAAGTCAGAAAGAGCAAAACAAATATTCTGTATTAATGCATGTATGTGTAACCTAGATATATGGTACAGATGAACAGGTTTGCAGGGCAGAAATAGAGAAACAGAGGTAGAGAACAAACGTATGGACACCAAGTGGGGGAAGCCATGGGGTGTTGGTGGTCAGATGAGTTGGGAGATAGGTATTGACCTGTATATATGTATATGAATAAAATAGATAACTAATAATAACCTGCTGTATAGAAAAATAAATATAATTAAACCTCAAAATTTTTAGAAATGACATTTAAAAATAAAACAGAAAAAAGTTCTTCCCTTCACACAGATGTATTTCTATGAATGAATTATTTCCATGCTTATATCAGTAAATACATAAAAGATGAATGAATTCTAACTTGAACCAAAAAAGAAAAAAAAATCCTCAACCCATCAGTTATACAGAGGAAAACCCTATCAGGGCACTTGCTCCAGCGGTAAACAATTCTGAAATTGGTCAGAGGTGGGGAATCATCTCCCATACAGCCAGCAGCCCGGCCCCCCCACGCAAGGAGCGTCCTCATTGCAAAGCTGGGGGACCGTGCCGAGGCCTCTGTGAGTAAACGTGAGCTGAGCCCAAGGCCAGCTGCTGCTGAACTGTTCCCACCCTTCCCAGGTAAAACACCTGAATATGTACAAGGGCTTGAACGCCTAGAGGAAGGGTCGTGGAGCCACACCAGCGACAGCACGCAGGCCAACTTGGTGCCTGCAGGCCAGCCAGGATGGTCCTGGCCCCAGGCGCTCTTCTGGAAGCTTTCCATTTCCCTGCCTGAGATACCCCTCCTGTCCCGGCCACCACTCCTTTTTTTCCTTCCTCACCTCAGCCCGGAGAGAAATTCCAGCGGAAGTTATGGGTGACACATCCTCTTCTTTACAGGTGGCAGCCTGGCAACTCCTGCAGAAAGTCCAGCAGATCCCCACTCACACCGGGCCACCAAAAAAGCCGTGGACCCTCACACCCTCCCACCAGCACAGCCCCGAGACTGCTGACGGGGCAGAGAATATGGAGTCAGGCACAGCTGCAGGGGCTATTGCTGCCTGGAGTGCTGTTTCTATTGACCTCAACCCAGGCACACCTGGGGAGGGCTTGCCGGCAGGATCAGGCTGCCAAGGTCAGCTAATCCTCAGCCCTCAGGGAATCACATTGCAGAAAATGGACCTCGCTAAGACACAATATTAGCCAAGGAAAAAAAGGACACAATGCCATTTGCAGCCCCGTAGAGGAGTCTACAGGTAATCATGTGACTTGTAGTAAGTCAGAAAGTGAAAGACACATATCGTAAGATATCACTTATAGGTGTTACCTAAAAACGGATACCAGGGAAGATATTTCCACGGAGAAGGGCAATCACAGATTCATTAAACAAACTTATGGTTCACCAATGGAAAGGTGTGAGGATTGGATTCATTACGATATTGGGGTTAAGAGACATATACAAACACAGGTGAAATATATAATCACCAAAGACCTACGGAATGCCAAGAGAAGACTACTCAACATTCTGTCATAACGTACATGGGAAAAGGGTCCCAGGAAGAACAGACATATGTATATGTGTAAAAGAACCACATCTTGCACACCTACAACAAGCCAAACGTTGTAATCAAACTTGCTGTAATAAAAAATTAAAAATTAAATTAAAAACACGAACAAGAAGTAGTGAGACAAACTTGAGGGGCTTTCTCCTGGCACATTCCATTCTAAATTCCAATCTAGAACACGGCTTCCATTGAGGCTCTGTTGCCCTGGTAACCAGATTTGCTAAGGGAGAACTGCTGCCACCTTGTGGCCGTTTCACACAACATCAGCTTTAATCCCAGCGCTAATGGTCAGTGGATATTCCAAATCATTGCTGGCCTGTAAATGACACCTGCCCTGAAAACAAATCCTGGGGTCATATATCGACCAAAAAGTTCAAAAGACGTCCATATTTCAAAACGACAGTTTCAAGAGGCATATTTCACGCACATTAGTGTTCTGCTTCTTTTGCTTTCTTTCTTTTTTGGTTAAAAAAAATGGGAATGGAAAAAGGCAACCCTCAGAATGGGCCAAAACGTTCGCAAACGAATCAATGGACAATGGTTTAATCTCCAACATATATAAACAGCTCACGCAGCTTAATATTAATAAAACAAACAACCCAATACAAAAATGGGCAGAAGATCTAAATAGACGTTTCTTCAAAGAAGTCACAGAGACGGCCAAGACGCACATGAAAAGCTGCTCAACACCACTAATTATTAGAGAAATGCAAATCACAACGACAATGAGGTATCACCTCACACCTGTTAGAATCGGCATCATCAGAAAATCTACAAACAACAAATTCTGGGGAGGGTATGGACAAAAGGAACCCTCTTCCACTATTAGTGGGAAGGTAAATTGATACAGTCACTATGGAGAACAGTATGGAGTTTCCTTAAAGAAACTAGAAATAGAATTACCATAGGATCCAGCAATCCCACTTCTGGGCATATACCCAGAGAAAACCATAAATCAAAAACACACATTCACCACAATGTTCATTGCAGCACTATTTACAATAGCCAGGTAAAGGAAGCAACCTAAATGCCCACAGACAGACGAATGGATAAAGATGTGGTACATATATAAAATGGAATATGACTCAGCCATGAAAAGGAATGAAACTGGGTTATTTGTAGAGAAGTCGGTGGATCTAGAGACTGTCATACAGAATGAAGTAAGTCAGAAAGAGCAAAACAAATATTCTGTATTAATGCATGTATGTGGAACCTAGATATATGGTACAGATGAACAGGTTTGCAGGGCAGAAATAGAGAAACAGAGGTAGAGAACAAACGTATGGACACCAAGTGGGGGAACCCATGGGGTGTTGGTGGTCAGATGAGTTGGGAGATAGGTATTGACCTGTATATATGTATATGAATAAAATAGATAACTAATAATAACCTGCTGTATAGAAAAATAAATATAATTAAACTTCAAAATTTTTAGAAATGAAATTTAAAAATAAAACAGAAAAAAGTTCTTCCCTTCACACAGATGTATTTCTATGAATGAATTATTTCCATGCTTATATCAGTAAATACATAAAAGATGAATGAATTCTAACTTGAACCAAAAAAGAAAAAAAAATCCTGAACCCAGCAGTTATACAGAGGAAAACCCTATCAGGGCACTTGCTCCAGCGGTAAACAATTCTGAAATTGGTCAGAGGTGGGGAATCATCTCCCATACAGCCAGCAGCCCGGCCCCCCCACGCAAGGAGCGTCCTCATTGCAAAGCTGGGGGACCGTGCCGAGGCCTCTGTGAGTAAACGTGAGCTGAGCCCAAGGCCAGCTGCTGCTGAACTGTTCCCACCCTTCCCAGGTAAAACACCTGAATATGTACAAGGGCTTGAACGCCTAGAGGAAGGGTCGTGGAGCCACACCAGCGACAGCACGCAGGCCAACTTGGTGCCTGCAGGCCAGCCAGGATGGTCCTGGCCCCAGGCGCTCTTCTAGAAGCTTTCCATTTCCCTGCCTGAGATACCCCTCCTGTCCCGGCCCCCACTCCTTTTTTTCCTTCCTCACCTCAGCCCGGAGAGAAATTCCAGCGGAAGTTATGGGTGACACATCCTCTTCTTTACAGGTGGCAGCCTGGCAACTCCTGCAGAAAGTCCAGCAGATCCCCACTCACACCGGGCCACCAAAAAAGCCGTGGACCCTCACACCCTCCCACCAGCACAGCCCCGAGACTGCTGACGGGGCAGAGAATATGGAGTCAGGCACAGCTGCAGGGGCTATTGCTGCCTGGAGTGCTGTTTCTATTGACCTCAACCCAGGCACACCTGGGGAGGGCTTGCCGGCAGGGTCAGGCTGCCCAGGTCAGCTAATCCTCAGCCCTCAGGGAATCACATTGCAGAAAATGGACCTCGCTAAGACAGAATATTAGCCAAGGAAAAAAAGGGCACAATGCCATTTGCAGCCCCGTAGAGGAGTCTACAGGTAATCATGTGACTTGTAGTAAGTCAGAAAGTGAAAGACACATATCGTAGGATATCACTTATAGGTGTTACCTAAAAACGGATACCAGGGAAGATATTTCCACGGAGAAGGGCAATCACAGATTCATTAAACAAACTTATGGTTCACCAATGGAAAGGTGTGAGGATTGGATTCATTATGATATTGGGGTTAAGAGACATATACAAACACAGGTGAAATATAAAATCACCAAAGACCTACGGAATGCCAAGAGAAGACTACTCAACATTCTGTCATAACGTACATGGGAAAAGGGTCCCAGGAAGAACAGACAAATGTATATGTGTAAAAGAACCACATCTTGCACACCTACAACAAGCCAAACGTTGTAATCAAACTTGCTGTAATAAAAAATTAAAAATTAAATTAAAAACACGAACAAGAAGTAGTGAGACAAACTTGAGGGGCTTTCTCCTGGCACATTCCATTCTAAATTCCAATCTAGAACACGGCTTCCATTGAGGCTCTGTTGCCCTGGTAACCAGATTTGCTAAGGGAGAACTGCTGCCACCTTGTGGCCGTTTCACACAACATCAGCTTTAATCCCAGCGCTAATGGTCAGTGGATATTCCAAATCATTGCTGGCCTGTAAATGACACCTGCCCTGAAAACAAATCCTGGGGTCATATATCGACCAAAAAGTTCAAAAGACGTCCATATTTCAAAACGACAGTTTCAAGAGGCATATTTCACGCACATTAGTGTTCTGCTTCTTTTGCTTTCTTTCTTTTTTGGTTAAAAAAAATGGGAATGGAAAAAGGCAACCCTCAGAATGGGCCAAAACGTTCGCAAACGAATCAATGGACAATGGTTTAATCTCCAACATATATAAACAGCTCACGCAGCTTAATATTAATAAAACAAACAACCCAATACAAAAATGGGCAGAAGATCTAAATAGACGTTTCTTCAAAGAAGTCACAGAGACGGCCAAGACGCACATGAAAAGCTGCTCAACACCACTAATTATTAGAGAAATGCAAATCACAACGACAATGAGGTATCACCTCACACCTGTTAGAATCGGCATCATCAGAAAATCTACAAACAACAAATTCTGGGGAGGGTATGGACAAAAGGAACCCTCTTCCACTATTAGTGGGAAGGTAAATTGATACAGTCACTATGGAGAACAGTATGGAGTTTCCTTAAAGAAACTAGAAATAGAATTACCATAGGATCCAGCAATCCCACTTCTGGGCATATACCCAGAGAAAACCATAAATCAAAAACACACATTCACCACAATGTTCATTGCAGCACTATTTACAATAGCCAGGTAATGGAAGCAACCTAAATGCCCACAGACAGACGAATGGATAAAGATGTGGTACATATATAAAATGGAATATGACTCAGCCATGAAAAGGAATGAAACTGGGTTATTTGTAGAGAAGTCGGTGGATCTAGAGACTGTCATACAGAATGAAGTAAGTCAGAAAGAGCAAAACAAATATTCTGTATTAATGCATGTATGTGGAACCTAGATATATGGTACAGATGAACAGGTTTGCAGGGCAGAAATAGAGAAACAGAGGTAGAGAACAAACGTATGGACACCAAGTGGGGGAAGCCATGGGGTGTTGGTGGTCAGATGAGTTGGGAGATAGGTATTGACCTGTATATATGTATATGAATAAAATAGATAACTAATAATAACCTGCTGTATACAAAAATAAATATAATTATACTTCAAAATTTTTAGAAATGACATTTAAAAATAAAACAGGAAAAAGTTCTTCCCTTCACACAGATATATTTCTATGAATGTATTATTTCCATGCTTATATCAATAAATACATAAAAGATGAATAAATTCTAACTTGAACCAAAAAAGAAAAAAAAAAAACCTGAACCCAGCAGTTATACAGAGGAAAACCCTATCAGGGCACTTGCTCCAGCGGTAAACAATTCTGAAATTGGTCAGAGGTGGGGAATCATCTCCCATACAGCCAGCAGCCCGGCCCCCCCACGCAAGGAGCGTCCTTATTGCAAAGCTGGGGGACCGTGCCGAGGCCTCTGTGAGTAAACGTGAGCTGAGCCCAAGGCCAGCTGCTGCTGAACTGTTCCCACCCTTCCCAGGTAAAACACCTGAATATGTACAAGGGCTTGAACGCCTAGAGGAAGGGTTGTGGAGCCACACCAGCGACAGCACGCAGGCCAACTTGGTGCCTGCAGGCCAGCCAGGATGGTCCTGGCCCCAGGCGCTCTTCTGGAAGCTTTCCATTTCCCTGCCTGAGATACCCCTCCTGTCCCGGCCCCCACTCCTTTTTTTCCTTCCTCACCTCAGCCCGGAGAGAAATTCCAGCGGAAGTTATGGGTGACACATCCTCTTCTTTACAGGTGGCAGCCTGGCAACTCCTGCAGAAAGTCCAGCAGATCCCCACTCACACCGGGCCACCAAAAAAGCCGTGGACCCTCACACCCTCCCACCAGCACAGCCCCGAGACTGCTGACGGGGCAGAGAATATGGAGTCAGGCACAGCTGCAGGGGCTATTGCTGCCTGGAGTGCTGTTTCTATTGACCTCAACCCAGGCACACCTGGGGAGGGCTTGCCGGCAGGGTCAGGCTGCCCAGGTCAGCTAATCCTCAGCCCTCAGGGAATCACATTGCAGAAAATGGACCTCGCTAAGACAGAATATTAGCCAAGGAAAAAAAGGACACAATGCCATTTGCAGCCCCGTAGAGGAGTCTACAGGTAATCATGTGACTTGTAGTAAGTCAGAAAGTGAAAGACACATATCGTAGGATATCACTAATAGGTGTTACCTAAAAACGGATACCAGGGAAGATATTTCCACGGAGAAGGGCAATCACAGATTCATTAAACAAACTTATGGTTCACCAATGGAAAGGTGTGAGGATTGGATTCATTACGATATTGGGGTTAAGAGACATATACAAACACAGGTGAAATATATAATCACCAAAGACCTACGGAATGCCAAGAGAAGACTACTCAACATTCTGTCATAACGTACATGGGAAAAGGGTCCCAGGAAGAACAGACATATGTATATGTGTAAAAGAACCACATCTTGCACACCTACAACAAGCCAAACGTTGTAATCAAACTTGCTGTAATAAAAAATTAAAAATTAAATTAAAAACACGAACAAGAAGTAGTGAGACAAACTTGAGGGGCTTTCTCCTGGCACATTCCATTCTAAATTCCAATCTAGAACACGGCTTCCATTGAGGCTCTGTTGCCCTGGTAACCAGATTTGCTAAGGGAGAACTGCTGCCACCTTGTGGCCGTTTCACACAACATCAGCTTTAATCCCAGCGCTAATGGTCAGTGGATATTCCAAATCATTGCTGGCCTGTAAATGACACCTGCCCTGAAAACAAATCCTGGGGTCATATATCGACCAAAAAGTTCAAAAGACGTCCATATTTCAAAACGACAGTTTCAAGAGGCATATTTCACGCACATTAGTGTTCTGCTTCTTTTGCTTTCTTTCTTTTTTGGTTAAAAAAAATGGGAATGGAAAAAGGCAACCCTCAGAATGGGCCAAAACGTTCGCAAACGAATCAATGGACAATGGTTTAATCTCCAACATATATAAACAGCTCACGCAGCTTAATATTAATAAAACAAACAACCCAATACAAAAATGGGCAGAAGATCTAAATAGACGTTTCTTCAAAGAAGTCACAGAGACGGCCAAGACGCACATGAAAAGCTGCTCAACACCACTAATTATTAGAGAAATGCAAATCACAACGACAATGAGGTATCACCTCACACCTGTTAGAATCGGCATCATCAGAAAATCTACAAACAACAAATTCTGGGGAGGGTATGGACAAAAGGAACCCTCTTCCACTATTAGTGGGAAGGTAAATTGATACAGTCACTATGGAGAACAGTATGGAGTTTCCTTAAAGAAACTAGAAATAGAATTACCATAGGATCCAGCAATCCCACTTCTGGGCATATACCCAGAGGAAACCATAAATCAAAAACACACATTCACCACAATGTTCATTGCAGCACTATTTACAATAGCCAGGTAATGGAAGCAACCTAAATGCCCACAGACAGACGAATGGATAAAGATGTGGTACATATATAAAATGGAATATGACTCAGCCGTGAAAAGGAATGAAACTGGGTTATTTGTAGAGAAGTCGGTGGATCTAGAGACTGTCATACAGAATGAAGTAAGTCAGAAAGAGCAAAACAAATATTCTGTATTAATGCATGTATGTGGAACCTAGATATATGGTACAGATGAACAGGTTTGCAGGGCAGAAATAGAGAAACAGAGGTAGAGAACAAACGTATGGACACCAAGTGGGGGAAGCCATGGGGTGTTGGTGGTCAGATGAGTTGGGAGATAGGTATTGACCTGTATATATGTATATGAATAAAATAGATAACTAATAATAACCTGCTGTATAGAAAAATAAATATAATTAAACCTCAAAATTTTTAGAAATGACATTTAAAAATAAAACAGAAAAAAGTTCTTCCCTTCACACAGATGTATTTCTATGAATGAATTATTTCCATGCTTATATCAGTAAATACATAAAAGATGAATGAATTCTAACTTGAACCAAAAAAGAAAAAAAAATCCTCAACCCATCAGTTATACAGAGGAAAACCCTATCAGGGCACTTGCTCCAGCGGTAAACAATTCTGAAATTGGTCAGAGGTGGGGAATCATCTCCCATACAGCCAGCAGCCCGGCCCCCCCACGCAAGGAGCGTCCTCATTGCAAAGCTGGGGGACCGTGCCGAGGCCTCTGTGAGTAAACGTGAGCTGAGCCCAAGGCCAGCTGCTGCTGAACTGTTCCCACCCTTCCCAGGTAAAACACCTGAATATGTACAAGGGCTTGAACGCCTAGAGGAAGGGTCGTGGAGCCACACCAGCGACAGCACGCAGGCCAACTTGGTGCCTGCAGGCCAGCCAGGATGGTCCTGGACCCAGGCGCTCTTCTGGAAGCTTTCCATTTCCCTGCCTGAGATACCCCTCCTGTCCCGGCCACCACTCCTTTTTTTCCTTCCTCACCTCAGCCCGGAGAGAAATTCCAGCGGAAGTTATGGGTGACACATCCTCTTCTTTACAGGTGGCAGCCTGGCAACTCCTGCAGAAAGTCCAGCAGATCCCCACTCACACCGGGCCACCAAAAAAGCCGTGGACCCTCACACCCTCCCACCAGCACAGCCCCGAGACTGCTGACGGGGCAGAGAATATGGAGTCAGGCACAGCTGCAGGGGCTATTGCTGCCTGGAGTGCTGTTTCTATTGACCTCAACCCAGGCACACCTGGGGAGGGCTTGCCGGCAGGATCAGGCTGCCAAGGTCAGCTAATCCTCAGCCCTCAGGGAATCACATTGCAGAAAATGGACCTCGCTAAGACAGAATATTAGCCAAGGAAAAAAAGGACACAATGCCATTTGCAGCCCCGTAGAGGAGTCTACAGGTAATCATGTGACTTGTAGTAAGTCAGAAAGTGAAAGACACATATCGTAAGATATCACTTATAGGTGTTACCTAAAAACGGATACCAGGGAAGATATTTCCACGGAGAAGGGCAATCACAGATTCATTAAACAAACTTATGGTTCACCAATGGAAAGGTGTGAGGATTGGATTCATTACGATATTGGGGTTAAGAGACATATACAAACACAGGTGAAATATATAATCACCAAAGACCTACGGAATGCCAAGAGAAGACTACTCAACATTCTGTCATAACGTACATGGGAAAAGGGTCCCAGGAAGAACAGACATATGTATATGTGTAAAAGAACCACATCTTGCACACCTACAACAAGCCAAACGTTGTAATCAAACTTGCTGTAATAAAAAATTAAAAATTAAATTAAAAACACGAACAAGAAGTAGTGAGACAAACTTGAGGGGCTTTCTCCTGGCACATTCCATTCTAAATTCCAATCTAGAACACGGCTTCCATTGAGGCCCTGTTGCCCTGGTAACCAGATTTGCTAAGGGAGAACTGCTGCCACCTTGTGGCCGTTTCACACAACATCAGCTTTAATCCCAGCGCTAATGGTCAGTGGATATTCCAAATCATTGCTGGCCTGTAAATGACACCTGCCCTGAAAACAAATCCTGGGGTCATATATCGACCAAAAAGTTCAAAAGACGTCCATATTTCAAAACGACAGTTTCAAGAGGCATATTTCACGCACATTAGTGTTCTGCTTCTTTTGCTTTCTTTCTTTTTTGGTTAAAAAAAATGGGAATGGAAAAAGGCAACCCTCAGAATGGGCCAAAACGTTCGCAAACGAATCAATGGACAATGGTTTAATCTCCAACATATATAAACAGCTCACGCAGCTTAATATTAATAAAACAAACAACCCAATACAAAAATGGGCAGAAGATCTAAATAGACGTTTCTTCAAAGAAGTCACAGAGACGGCCAAGACGCACATGAAAAGCTGCTCAACACCACTAATTATTAGAGAAATGCAAATCACAACGACAATGAGGTATCACCTCACACCTGTTAGAATCGGCATCATCAGAAAATCTACAAACAACAAATTCTGGGGAGGGTATGGACAAAAGGAACCCTCTTCCACTATTAGTGGGAAGGTAAATTGATACAGTCACTATGGAGAACAGTATGGAGTTTCCTTAAAGAAACTAGAAATAGAATTACCATAGGATCCAGCAATCCCACTTCTGGGCATATACCCAGAGGAAACCATAAATCAAAAACACACATTCACCACAATGTTCATTGCAGCACTATTTACAATAGCCAGGTAATGGAAGCAACCTAAATGCCCACAGACAGACGAATGGATAAAGATGTGGTACATATATAAAATGGAATATGACTCAGCCGTGAAAAGGAATGAAACTGGGTTATTTGTAGAGAAGTCGGTGGATCTAGAGACTGTCATACAGAATGAAGTAAGTCAGAAAGAGCAAAACAAATATTCTGTATTAATGCATGTATGTGGAACCTAGATATATGGTACAGATGAACAGGTTTGCAGGGCAGAAATAGAGAAACAGAGGTAGAGAACAAACGTATGGACACCAAGTGGGGGAAGCCATGGGGTGTTGGTGGTCAGATGAGTTGGGAGATAGGTATTGACCTGTATATATGTATATGAATAAAATAGATAACTAATAATAACCTGCTGTATAGAAAAATAAATATAATTAAACCTCAAAATTTTTAGAAATGACATTTAAAAATAAAACAGAAAAAAGTTCTTCCCTTCACACAGATGTATTTCTATGAATGAATTATTTCCATGCTTATATCAGTAAATACATAAAAGATGAATGAATTCTAACTTGAACCAAAAAAGAAAAAAAAAATCCTGAACCCAGCAGTTATACAGAGGAAAACCCTATCAGGGCACTTGCTCCAGCGGTAAACAATTCTGAAATTGGTCAGAGGTGGGGAATCATCTCCCATACAGCCAGCAGCCCGGCCCCCCCACGCAAGGAGCGTCCTCATTGCAAAGCTGGGGGACCGTGCCGAGGCCTCTGTGAGTAAACGTGAGCTGAGCCCAAGGCCAGCTGCTGCTGAACTGTTCCCACCCTTCCCAGGTAAAACACCTGAATATGTACAAGGGCTTGAACGCCTAGAGGAAGGGTCGTGGAGCCACACCAGCGACAGCACGCAGGCCAACTTGGTGCCTGCAGGCCAGCCAGGATGGTCCTGGCCCCAGGCGCTCTTCTGGAAGCTTTCCATTTCCCTGCCTGAGATACCCCTCCTGTCCCGGCCCCCACTCCTTTTTTTCCTTCCTCACCTCAGCCCGGAGAGAAATTCCAGCGGAAGTTATGGGTGACACATCCTCTTCTTTACAGGTGGCAGCCTGGCAACTCCTGCAGAAAGTCCAGCAGATCCCCACTCACACCGGGCCACCAAAAAAGCCGTGGACCCTCACACCCTCCCACCAGCACAGCCCCGAGACTGCTGACGGGGCAGAGAATATGGAGTCAGGCACAGCTGCAGGGGCTATTGCTGCCTGGAGTGCTGTTTCTATTGACCTCAACCCAGGCACACCTGGGGAGGGCTTGCCGGCAGGATCAGGCTGCCCAGGTCAGCTAATCCTCAGCCCTCAGGGAATCACATTGCAGAAAATGGACCTCGCTAAGACAGAATATTAGCCAAGGAAAAAAAGGGCACAATGCCATTTGCAGCCCCGTAGAGGAGTCTACAGGTAATCATGTGACTTGTAGTAAGTCAGAAAGTGAAAGACACATATCGTAGGATATCACTTATAGGTGTTACCTAAAAACGGATACCAGGGAAGATATTTCCACGGAGAAGGGCAATCACAGATTCATTAAACAAACTTATGGTTCACCAATGGAAAGGTGTGAGGATTGGATTCATTACGATATTGGGGTTAAGAGACATATACAAACACAGGTGAAATATAAAATCACCAAAGACCTACGGAATGCCAAGAGAAGACTACTCAACATTCTGTCATAACGTACATGGGAAAAGGGTCCCAGGAAGAACAGACATATGTATATGTGTAAAAGAACCACATCTTGCACACCTACAACAAGCCAAACGTTGTAATCAAACTTGCTGTAATAAAAAATTAAAAATTAAATTAAAAACACGAACAAGAAGTAGTGAGACAAACTTGAGGGGCTTTCTCCTGGCACATTCCATTCTAAATTCCAATCTAGAACACGGCTTCCATTGAGGCTCTGTTGCCCTGGTAACCAGATTTGCTAAGGGAGAACTGCTGCCACCTTGTGGCCGTTTCACACAACATCAGCTTTAATCCCAGCGCTAATGGTCAGTGGATATTCCAAATCATTGCTGGCCTGTAAATGACACCTGCCCTGAAAACAAATCCTGGGGTCATATATCGACCAAAAAGTTCAAAAGACGTCCATATTTCAAAACGACAGTTTCAAGAGGCATATTTCACGCACATTAGTGTTCTGCTTCTTTTGCTTTCTTTCTTTTTTGGTTAAAAAAAATGGGAATGGAAAAAGGCAACCCTCAGAATGGGCCAAAACGTTCGCAAACGAATCAATGGACAATGGTTTAATCTCCAACATATATAAACAGCTCACGCAGCTTAATATTAATAAAACAAACAACCCAATACAAAAATGGGCAGAAGATCTAAATAGACGTTTCTTCAAAGAAGTCACAGAGACGGCCAAGACGCACATGAAAAGCTGCTCAACACCACTAATTATTAGAGAAATGCAAATCACAACGACAATGAGGTATCACCTCACACCTGTTAGAATCGGCATCATCAGAAAATCTACAAACAACAAATTCTGGGGAGGGTATGGACAAAAGGAACCCTCTTCCACTATTAGTGGGAAGGTAAATTGATACAGTCACTATGGAGAACAGTATGGAGTTTCCTTAAAGAAACTAGAAATAGAATTACCATAGGATCCAGCAATCCCACTTCTGGGCATATACCCAGAGGAAACCATAAATCAAAAACACACATTCACCACAATGTTCATTGCAGCACTATTTACAATAGCCAGGTAATGGAAGCAACCTAAATGCCCACAGACAGACGAATGGATAAAGATGTGGTACATATATAAAATGGAATATGACTCAGCCATGAAAAGGAATGAAACTGGGTTATTTGTAGAGAAGTCGGTGGATCTAGAGACTGTCATACAGAATGAAGTAAGTCAGAAAGAGCAAAACAAATATTCTGTATTAATGCATGTATGTGGAACCTAGATATATGGTACAGATGAACAGGTTTGCAGGGCAGAAATAGAGAAACAGAGGTAGAGAACAAACGTATGGACACCAAGTGGGGGAAGCCATGGGGTGTTGGTGGTCAGATGAGTTGGGAGATAGGTATTGACCTGTATATATGTATATGAATAAAATAGATAACTAATAATAACCTGCTGTATAGAAAAATAAATATAATTATACTTCAAAATTTTTAGAAATGACATTTAAAAATAAAACAGGAAAAAGTTCTTCCCTTCACACAGATATATTTCTATGAATGTATTATTTCCATGCTTATATCAATAAATACATAAAAGATGAATAAATTCTAACTTGAACCAAAAAAGAAAAAAAAAAACCTGAACCCAGCAGTTATACAGAGGAAAACCCTATCAGGGCACTTGTTCCAGCGGTAAACAATTCTGAAATTGGTCAGAGGTGGGGAATCATCTCCCATACAGCCAGCAGCCCGGCCCCCCCACGCAAGGAGCGTCCTTATTGCAAAGCTGGGGGACCGTGCCGAGGCCTCTGTGAGTAAACGTGAGCTGAGCCCAAGGCCAGCTGCTGCTGAACTGTTCCCACCCTTCCCAGGTAAAACACCTGAATATGTACAAGGGCTTGAACGCCTAGAGGAAGGGTTGTGGAGCCACACCAGCGACAGCACGCAGGCCAACTTGGTGCCTGCAGGCCAGCCAGGATGGTCCTGGCGCCAGGCGCTCTTCTGGAAGCTTTCCATTTCCCTGCCTGAGATACCCCTCCTGTCCCGGCCCCCACTCCTTTTTTTCCTTCCTCACCTCAGCCTGGAGAGAAATTCCAGCGGAAGTTATGGGTGACACATCCTCTTCTTTACAGGTGGCAGCCTGGCAACTCCTGCAGAAAGTCCAGCAGATCCCCACTCACACCGGGCCACCAAAAAAGCCGTGGACCCTCACACCCTCCCACCAGCACAGCCCCGAGACTGCTGACGGGGCAGAGAATATGGAGTCAGGCACAGCTGCAGGGGCTATTGCTGCCTGGAGTGCTGTTTCTATTGACCTCAACCCAGGCACACCTGGGGAGGGCTTGCCGGCAGGGTCAAGCTGCCCAGGTCAGCTAATCCTCAGCCCTCAGGGAATCACATTGCAGAAAATGGACCTCGCTAAGACAGAATATTAGCCAAGGAAAAAAAGGACACAATGCCATTTGCAGCCCCGTAGAGGAGTCTACAGGTAATCATGTGACTTGTAGTAAGTCAGAAAGTGAAAGACACATATCGTAGGATATCACTTATAGGTGTTACCTAAAAACGGATACCAGGGAAGATATTTCCACGGAGAAGGGCAATCACAGATTCATTAAACAAACTTATGGTTCACCAATGGAAAGGTGTGAGGATTGGATTCATTACGATATTGGGGTTAAGAGACATATACAAACACAGGTGAAATATATAATCACCAAAGACCTACGGAATGCCAAGAGAAGACTACTCAACATTCTGTCATAACGTACATGGGAAAAGGGTCCCAGGAAGAACAGACATATGTATATGTGTAAAAGAACCACATCTTGCACACCTACAACAAGCCAAACGTTGTAATCAAACTTGCTGTAATAAAAAATTAAAAATTAAATTAAAAACACGAACAAGAAGTAGTGAGACAAACTTGAGGGGCTTTCTCCTGGCACATTCCATTCTAAATTCCAATCTAGAACACGGCTTCCATTGAGGCTCTGTTGCCCTGGTAACCAGATTTGCTAAGGGAGAACTGCTGCCACCTTGTGGCCGTTTCACACAACATCAGCTTTAATCCCAGCGCTAATGGTCAGTGGATATTCCAAATCATTGCTGGCCTGTAAATGACACCTGCCCTGAAAACAAATCCTGGGGTCATATATCGACCAAAAAGTTCAAAAGACGTCCATATTTCAAAACGACAGTTTCAAGAGGCATATTTCACGCACATTAGTGTTCTGCTTCTTTTGCTTTCTTTCTTTTTTGGTTAAAAAAAATGGGAATGGAAAAAGGCAACCCTCAGAATGGGCCAAAACGTTCGCAAACGAATCAATGGACAATGGTTTAATCTCCAACATATATAAACAGCTCACGCAGCTTAATATTAATAAAACAAACAACCCAATACAAAAATGGGCAGAAGATCTAAATAGACGTTTCTTCAAAGAAGTCACAGAGACGGCCAAGACGCACATGAAAAGCTGCTCAACACCACTAATTATTAGAGAAATGCAAATCACAACGACAATGAGGTATCACCTCACACCTGTTAGAATCGGCATCATCAGAAAATCTACAAACAACAAATTCTGGGGAGGGTATGGACAAAAGGAACCCTCTTCCACTATTAGTGGGAAGGTAAATTGATACAGTCACTATGGAGAACAGTATGGAGTTTCCTTAAAGAAACTAGAAATAGAATTACCATAGGATCCAGCAATCCCACTTCTGGGCATATACCCAGAGGAAACCATAAATCAAAAACACACATTCACCACAATGTTCATTACAGCACTATTTACAATAGCCAGGTAATGGAAGCAACCTAAATGCCCACAGACAGACGAATGGATAAAGATGTGGTACATATATAAAATGGAATATGACTCAGCCGTGAAAAGGAATGAAACTGGGTTATTTGTAGAGAAGTCGGTGGATCTAGAGACTGTCATACAGAATGAAGTAAGTCAGAAAGAGCAAAACAAATATTCTGTATTAATGCATGTATGTGGAACCTAGATATATGGTACAGATGAACAGGTTTGCAGGGCAGAAATAGAGAAACAGAGGTAGAGAACAAACGTATGGACACCAAGTGGGGGAAGCCATGGGGTTTTGGTGGTCAGATGAGTTGGGAGATAGGTATTGACCTGTATATATGTATATGAATAAAATAGATAACTAATAATAACCTGCTGTATAGAAAAATAAATATAATTAAACCTCAAAATTTTTAGAAATGACATTTAAAAATAAAACAGAAAAAAGTTCTTCCCTTCACACAGATGTATTTCTATGAATGAATTATTTCCATGCTTATATCAGTAAATACATAAAAGATGAATGAATTCTAACTTGAACCAAAAAAGAAAAAAAAATCCTCAACCCATCAGTTATACAGAGGAAAACCCTATCAGGGCACTTGCTCCAGCGGTAAACAATTCTGAAATTGGTCAGAGGTGGGGAATCATCTCCCATACAGCCAGCAGCCCGGCCCCCCCACGCAAGGAGCGTCCTCATTGCAAAGCTGGGGGACCGTGCCGAGGCCTCTGTGAGTAAACGTGAGCTGAGCCCAAGGCCAGCTGCTGCTGAACTGTTCCCACCCTTCCCAGGTAAAACACCTGAATATGTACAAGGGCTTGAACGCCTAGAGGAAGGGTCGTGGAGCCACACCAGCGACAGCACGCAGGCCAACTTGGTGCCTGCAGGCCAGCCAGGATGGTCCTGGCCCCAGGCGCTCTTCTTGAAGCTTTCCATTTCCCTGCCTGAGATACCCCTCCTGTCCCGGCCCCCACTCCTTTTTTTCCTTCCTCACCTCAGCCCGGAGAGAAATTCCAGCGGAAGTTATGGGTGACACATCCTCTTCTTTACAGGTGGCAGCCTGGCAACTCCTGCAGAAAGTCCCGCAGATCCCCACTCACACCGGGCCACCAAAAAAGCCGTGGACCCTCACACCCTCCCACCAGCACAGCCCCGAGACTGCTGACGGGGCAGAGAATATGGAGTCAGGCACAGCTGCAGGGGCTATTGCTGCCTGGAGTGCTGTTTCTATTGACCTCAACCCAGGCACACCTGGGGAGGGCTTGCCGGCAGGATCAGGCTGCCAAGGTCAGCTAATCCTCAGCCCTCAGGGAATCACATTGCAGAAAATGGACCTCGCTAAGACACAATATTAGCCAAGGAAAAAAAGGACACAATGCCATTTGCAGCCCCGTAGAGGAGTCTACAGGTAATCATGTGACTTGTAGTAAGTCAGAAAGTGAAAGACACATATCGTAGGATATCACTTATAGGTGTTACCTAAAAACGGATACCAGGGCAGATATTTCCACGGAGAAGGGCAATCACAGATTCATTAAACAAACTTATGGTTCACCAATGGAAAGGTGTGAGGATTGGATTCATTACGATATTGGGGTTAAGAGACATATACAAACACAGGTGAAATATATAATCACCAAAGACCTACGGAATGCCAAGAGAAGACTACTCAACATTCTGTCATAACGTACATGGGAAAAGGGTCCCAGGAAGAACAGACATATGTATATGTGTAAAAGAACCACATCTTGCACACCTACAACAAGCCAAACGTTGTAATCAAACTTGCTGTAATAAAAAATTAAAAATTAAATTAAAAACACGAACAAGAAGTAGTGAGACAAACTTGAGGGGCTTTCTCCTGGCACATTCCATTCTAAATTCCAATCTAGAACACGGCTTCCATTGAGGCTCTGTTGCCCTGGTAACCAGATTTGCTAAGGGAGAACTGCTGCCACCTTGTGGCCGTTTCACACAACATCAGCTTTAATCCCAGCGCTAATGGTCAGTGGATATTCCAAATCATTGCTGGCCTGTAAATGACACCTGCCCTGAAAACAAATCCTGGGGTCATATATCGACCAAAAAGTTCAAAAGACGTCCATATTTCAAAACGACAGTTTCAAGAGGCATATTTCACGCACATTAGTGTTCTGCTTCTTTTGCTTTCTTTCTTTTTTGGTTAAAAAAAATGGGAATGGAAAAAGGCAACCCTCAGAATGGGCCAAAACGTTCGCAAACGAATCAATGGACAATGGTTTAATCTCCAACATATATAAACAGCTCACGCAGCTTAATATTAATAAAACAAACAACCCAATACAAAAATGGGCAGAAGATCTAAATAGACGTTTCTTCAAAGAAGTCACAGAGACGGCCAAGACGCACATGAAAAGCTGCTCAACACCACTAATTATTAGAGAAATGCAAATCACAACGACAATGAGGTATCACCTCACACCTGTTAGAATCGGCATCATCAGAAAATCTACAAACAACAAATTCTGGGGAGGGTATGGACAAAAGGAACCCTCTTCCACTATTAGTGGGAAGGTAAATTGATACAGTCACTATGGAGAACAGTATGGAGTTTCCTTAAAGAAACTAGAAATAGAATTACCATAGGATCCAGCAATCCCACTTCTGGGCATATACCCAGAGGAAACCATAAATCAAAAACACACATTCACCACAATGTTCATTGCAGCACTATTTACAATAGCCAGGTAATGGAAGCAACCTAAATGCCCACAGACAGACGAATGGATAAAGATGTGGTACATATATAAAATGGAATATGACTCAGCCATGAAAAGGAATGAAACTGGGTTATTTGTAGAGAAGTCGGTGGATCTAGAGACTGTCATACAGAATGAAGTAAGTCAGAAAGAGCAAAACAAATATTCTGTATTAATGCATGTATGTGGAACCTAGATATATGGTACAGATGAACAGGTTTGCAGGGCAGAAATAGAGAAACAGAGGTAGAGAACAAACGAATGGACACCAAGTGGGGGAAGCCATGGGGTGTTGGTGGTCAGATGAGTTGGGAGATAGGTATTGACCTGTATATATGTATATGAATAAAATAGATAACTAATAATAACCTGCTGTATAGAAAAATAAATATAATTATACTTCAAAATTTTTAGAAATGACATTTAAAAATAAAACAGGAAAAAGTTCTTCCCTTCACACAGATATATTACTATGAATGTATTATTTCCATGCTTATATCAATAAATACATAAAAGATGAATAAATTCTAACTTGAACCAAAAAAGAAAAGAAAAACCTGAACCCAGCAGTTATACAGAGGAAAACCCTATCAGGGCACTTGCTCCAGCGGTAAACAATTCTGAAATTAGTCAGAGGTGGGGAATCATCTCCCATACAGCCAGCAGCCTGGCCCCCCCACGCAAGGAGCGTCCTCATTGCAAAGCTGGGGGACCGTGCCGAGGCCTCTGTGAGTAAACGTGAGCTGAGCCCAAGGCCAGCTGCTGCTGAACTGTTCCCACCCTTCCCAGGTAAAACACCTGAATATGTACAAGGGCTTGAACGCCTAGAGGAAGGGTCGTGGAGCCACACCAGCGACAGCACGCAGGTCAACTTGGTGCCTGCAGGCCAGCCAGGATGGTCCTGGCCCCAGGCACTCTTCTGGAAGCTTTCCATTTCCCTGCCTGAGATACCCCTCCTGTCCCAGCCCCCACTCCTTTTTTTCCTTCCTCACCTCAGCCCGGAGAGAAATTCCAGCGGAAGTTATGGGTGACACATCCTCTTCTTTACAGGTGGCAGCCTGGCAACTCCTGCAGAAAGTCCAGCAGATCCCCACTCACACCGGGCCACCAAAAAAGCCGTGGACCCTCACACCCTCCCACCAGCACAGCCCCGAGACTGCTGACGGGGCAGAGAATATGGAGTCAGGCACAGCTGCAGGGGCTATTGCTGCCTGGAGTGCTGTTTCTATTGACCTCAACCCAGGCACACCTGGGGAGGGCTTGCCGGCAGGGTCAGGCTGCCCAGGTCAGCTAATCCTCAGCCCTCAGGGAATCACATTGCAGAAAATGGACCTCGCTAAGACAGAATATTAGCCAAGGAAAAAAAGGGCACAATGCCATTTGCAGCCCCGTAGAGGAGTCTACAGGTAATCATGTGACTTGTAGTAAGTCAGAAAGTGAAAGACACATATCGTAGGATATCACTTATAGGTGTTACCTAAAAACGGATACCAGGGAAGATATTTCCACGGAGAAGGGCAATCACAGATTCATTAAACAAACTTATGGTTCACCAATGGAAAGGTGTGAGGATTGGATTCATTATGATATTGGGGTTAAGAGACATATACAAACACAGGTGAAATATAAAATCACCAAAGACCTACGTAATGCCAAGAGAAGACTACTCAACATTCTGTCATAACGTACATGGGAAAAGGGTCCCAGGAAGAACAGACATATGTATATGTGTAAAAGAACCACATCTTGCACACCTACAACAAGCCAAACGTTGTAATCAAACTTGCTGTAATAAAAAATTAAAAATTAAATTAAAAACACGAACAAGAAGTAGTGAGACAAACTTGAGGGGCTTTCTCCTGGCACATTCCATTCTAAATTCCAATCTAGAACACGGCTTCCATTGAGGCTCTGTTGCCCTGGTAACCAGATTTGCTAAGGGAGAACTGCTGCCACCTTGTGGCCGTTTCACACAACATCAGCTTTAATCCCAGCGCTAATGGTCAGTGGATATTCCAAATCATTGCTGGCCTGTAAATGACACCTGCCCTGAAAACAAATCCTGGGGTCATATATCGACCAAAAAGTTCAAAAGACGTCCATATTTCAAAACGACAGTTTCAAGAGGCATATTTCACGCACATTAGTGTTCTGCTTCTTTTGCTTTCTTTCTTTTTTGGTTAAAAAAAATGGGAATGGAAAAAGGCAACCCTCAGAATGGGCCAAAACGTTCGCAAACGAATCAATGGACAATGGTTTAATCTCCAACATATATAAACAGCTCACGCAGCTTAATATTAATAAAACAAACAACCCAATACAAAAATGGGCAGAAGATCTAAATAGACGTTTCTTCAAAGAAGTCACAGAGACGGCCAAGACGCACATGAAAAGCTGCTCAACACCACTAATTATTAGAGAAATGCAAATCACAACGACAATGAGGTATCACCTCACACCTGTTAGAATCGGCATCATCAGAAAATCTACAAACAACAAATTCTGGGGAGGGTATGGACAAAAGGAACCCTCTTCCACTATTAGTGGGAAGGTAAATTGATACAGTCACTATGGAGAACAGTATGGAGTTTCCTTAAAGAAACTAGAAATAGAATTACCATAGGATCCAGCAATCCCACTTCTGGGCATATACCCAGAGAAAACCATAAATCAAAAACACACATTCACCACAATGTTCATTGCAGCACTATTTACAATAGCCAGGTAATGGAAGCAACCTAAATGCCCACAGACAGACGAATGGATAAAGATGTGGTACATATATAAAATGGAATATGACTCAGCCATGAAAAGGAATGAAACTGGGTTATTTGTAGAGAAGTCGGTGGATCTAGAGACTGTCATACAGAATGAAGTAAGTCAGAAAGAGCAAAACAAATATTCTGTATTAATGCATGTATGTGGAACCTAGATATATGGTACAGATGAACAGGTTTGCAGGGCAGAAATAGAGAAACAGAGGTAGAGAACAAACGTATGGACACCAAGTGGGGGAAGCCATGGGGTGTTGGTGGTCAGATGAGTTGGGAGATAGGTATTGACCTGTATATATGTATATGAATAAAATAGATAACTAATAATAACCTGCTGTATAGAAAAATAAATATAATTATACTTCAAAATTTTTAGAAATGACATTTAAAAATAAAACAGGAAAAAGTTCTTCCCTTCACACAGATATATTTCTATGAATGTATTATTTCCATGCTTATATCAATAAATACATAAAAGATGAATAAATTCTAACTTGAACCAAAAAAGAAAAAAAAAAACCTGAACCCAGCAGTTATACAGAGGAAAACCCTATCAGGGCACTTGTTCCAGCGGTAAACAATTCTGAAATTGGTCAGAGGTGGGGAATCATCTCCCATACAGCCAGCAGCCCGGCCCCCCCACGCAAGGAGCGTCCTTATTGCAAAGCTGGGGGACCGTGCCGAGGCCTCTGTGAGTAAACGTGAGCTGAGCCCAAGGCCAGCTGCTGCTGAACTGTTCCCACCCTTCCCAGGTAAAACACCTGAATATGTACAAGGGCTTGAACGCCTAGAGGAAGGGTTGTGGAGCCACACCAGCGACAGCACGCAGGCCAACTTGGTGCCTGCAGGCCAGCCAGGATGGTCCTGGCGCCAGGCGCTCTTCTGGAAGCTTTCCATTTCCCTGCCTGAGATACCCCTCCTGTCCCGGCCCCCACTCCTTTTTTTCCTTCCTCACCTCAGCCTGGAGAGAAATTCCAGCGGAAGTTATGGGTGACACATCCTCTTCTTTACAGGTGGCAGCCTGGCAACTCCTGCAGAAAGTCCAGCAGATCCCCACTCACACCGGGCCACCAAAAAAGCCGTGGACCCTCACACCCTCCCACCAGCACAGCCCCGAGACTGCTGACGGGGCAGAGAATATGGAGTCAGGCACAGCTGCAGGGGCTATTGCTGCCTGGAGTGCTGTTTCTATTGACCTCAACCCAGGCACACCTGGGGAGGGCTTGCCGGCAGGGTCAGGCTGCCCAGGTCAGCTAATCCTCAGCCCTCAGGGAATCACATTGCAGAAAATGGACCTCGCTAAGACAGAATATTAGCCAAGGAAAAAAAGGACACAATGCCATTTGCAGCCCCGTAGAGGAGTCTACAGGTAATCATGTGACTTGTAGTAAGTCAGAAAGTGAAAGACACATATCGTAGGATATCACTTATAGGTGTTACCTAAAAACGGATACCAGGGAAGATATTTCCACGGAGAAGGGCAATCACAGATTCATTAAACAAACTTATGGTTCACCAATGGAAAGGTGTGAGGATTGGATTCATTACGATATTGGGGTTAAGAGACATATACAAACACAGGTGAAATATATAATCACCAAAGACCTACGGAATGCCAAGAGAAGACTACTCAACATTCTGTCATAACGTACATGGGAAAAGGGTCCCAGGAAGAACAGACATATGTATATGTGTAAAAGAACCACATCTTGCACACCTACAACAAGCCAAACGTTGTAATCAAACTTGCTGTAATAAAAAATTAAAAATTAAATTAAAAACACGAACAAGAAGTAGTGAGACAAACTTGAGGGGCTTTCTCCTGGCACATTCCATTCTAAATTCCAATCTAGAACACGGCTTCCATTGAGGCTCTGTTGCCCTGGTAACCAGATTTGCTAAGGGAGAACTGCTGCCACCTTGTGGCCGTTTCACACAACATCAGCTTTAATCCCAGCGCTAATGGTCAGTGGATATTCCAAATCATTGCTGGCCTGTAAATGACACCTGCCCTGAAAACAAATCCTGGGGTCATATATCGACCAAAAAGTTCAAAAGACGTCCATATTTCAAAACGACAGTTTCAAGAGGCATATTTCACGCACATTAGTGTTCTGCTTCTTTTGCTTTCTTTCTTTTTTGGTTAAAAAAAATGGGAATGGAAAAAGGCAACCCTCAGAATGGGCCAAAACGTTCGCAAACGAATCAATGGACAATGGTTTAATCTCCAACATATATAAACAGCTCACGCAGCTTAATATTAATAAAACAAACAACCCAATACAAAAATGGGCAGAAGATCTAAATAGACGTTTCTTCAAAGAAGTCACAGAGACGGCCAAGACGCACATGAAAAGCTGCTCAACACCACTAATTATTAGAGAAATGCAAATCACAACGACAATGAGGTATCACCTCACACCTGTTAGAATCGGCATCATCAGAAAATCTACAAACAACAAATTCTGGGGAGGGTATGGACAAAAGGAACCCTCTTCCACTATTAGTGGGAAGGTAAATTGATACAGTCACTATGGAGAACAGTATGGAGTTTCCTTAAAGAAACTAGAAATAGAATTACCATAGGATCCAGCAATCCCACTTCTGGGCATATACCCAGAGGAAACCATAAATCAAAAACACACATTCACCACAATGTTCATTACAGCACTATTTACAATAGCCAGGTAATGGAAGCAACCTAAATGCCCACAGACAGACGAATGGATAAAGATGTGGTACATATATAAAATGGAATATGACTCAGCCGTGAAAAGGAATGAAACTGGGTTATTTGTAGAGAAGTCGGTGGATCTAGAGACTGTCATACAGAATGAAGTAAGTCAGAAAGAGCAAAACAAATATTCTGTATTAATGCATGTATGTGGAACCTAGATATATGGTACAGATGAACAGGTTTGCAGGGCAGAAATAGAGAAACAGAGGTAGAGAACAAACGTATGGACACCAAGTGGGGGAAGCCATGGGGTTTTGGTGGTCAGATGAGTTGGGAGATAGGTATTGACCTGTATATATGTATATGAATAAAATAGATAACTAATAATAACCTGCTGTATAGAAAAATAAATATAATTAAACCTCAAAATTTTTAGAAATGACATTTAAAAATAAAACAGAAAAAAGTTCTTCCCTTCACACAGATGTATTTCTATGAATGAATTATTTCCATGCTTATATCAGTAAATACATAAAAGATGAATGAATTCTAACTTGAACCAAAAAAGAAAAAAAAATCCTCAACCCATCAGTTATACAGAGGAAAACCCTATCAGGGCACTTGCTCCAGCGGTAAACAATTCTGAAATTGGTCAGAGGTGGGGAATCATCTCCCATACAGCCAGCAGCCCGGCCCCCCCACGCAAGGAGCGTCCTCATTGCAAAGCTGGGGGACCGTGCCGAGGCCTCTGTGAGTAAACGTGAGCTGAGCCCAAGGCCAGCTGCTGCTGAACTGTTCCCACCCTTCCCAGGTAAAACACCTGAATATGTACAAGGGCTTGAACGCCTAGAGGAAGGGTCGTGGAGCCACACCAGCGACAGCACGCAGGCCAACTTGGTGCCTGCAGGCCAGCCAGGATGGTCCTGGCCCCAGGCGCTCTTCTTGAAGCTTTCCATTTCCCTGCCTGAGATACCCCTCCTGTCCCGGCCCCCACTCCTTTTTTTCCTTCCTCACCTCAGCCCGGAGAGAAATTCCAGCGGAAGTTATGGGTGACACATCCTCTTCTTTACAGGTGGCAGCCTGGCAACTCCTGCAGAAAGTCCAGCAGATCCCCACTCACACCGGGCCACCAAAAAAGCCGTGGACCCTCACACCCTCCCACCAGCACAGCCCCGAGACTGCTGACGGGGCAGAGAATATGGAGTCAGGCACAGCTGCAGGGGCTATTGCTGCCTGGAGTGCTGTTTCTATTGACCTCAACCCAGGCACACCTGGGGAGGGCTTGCCGGCAGGATCAGGCTGCCCAGGTCAGCTAATCCTCAGCCCTCAGGGAATCACATTGCAGAAAATGGACCTCGCTAAGACAGAATATTAGCCAAGTAAAAAAGGACACAATGCCATTTGCAGCCCCGTAGAGGAGTCTACAGGTAATCATGTGACTTGTAGTAAGTCAGAAAGTGAAAGACACATATCGTAGGATATCACTTATAGGTGTTACCTAAAAACGGATACCAGGGCAGATATTTCCACGAAGAAGGGCAATCACAGATTCATTAAACAAACTTATGGTTCACCAATGGAAAGGTGTGAGGATTGGATTCATTACGATATTGGGGTTAAGAGACATATACAAACACAGGTGAAATATATAATCACCAAAGACCTACGGAATGCCAAGAGAAGACTACTCAACATTCTGTCATAACGTACATGGGAAAAGGGTCCCAGGAAGAACAGACATATGTATATGTGTAAAAGAACCACATCTTGCACACCTACAACAAGCCAAACGTTGTAATCAAACTTGCTGTAATAAAAAATTAAAAATTAAATTAAAAACACGAACAAGAAGTAGTGAGACAAACTTGAGGGGCTCTCTCCTGGCACATTCCATTCTAAATTCCAATCTAGAACACGGCTTCCATTGAGGCTCTGTTGCCCTGGTAACCAGATTTGCTAAGGGAGAACTGCTGCCACCTTGTGGCCGTTTCACACAACATCAGCTTTAATCCCAGCGCTAATGGTCAGTGGATATTCCAAATCATTGCTGGCCTGTAAATGACACCTGCCCTGAAAACAAATCCTGGGGTCATATATCGACCAAAAAGTTCAAAAGACGTCCATATTTCAAAACGACAGTTTCAAGAGGCATATTTCACGCACATTAGTGTTCTGCTTCTTTTGCTTTCTTTCTTTTTTGGTTAAAAAAAATGGGAATGGAAAAAGGCAACCCTCAGAATGGGCCAAAACGTTCGCAAACGAATCAATGGACAATGGTTTAATCTCCAACATATATAAACAGCTCACGCAGCTTAATATTAATAAAACAAACAACCCAATACAAAAATGGGCAGAAGATCTAAATAGACGTTTCTTCAAAGAAGTCACAGAGACGGCCAAGACGCACATGAAAAGCTGCTCAACACCACTAATTATTAGAGAAATGCAAATCACAATGACAATGAGGTATCACCTCACACCTGTTAGAATCGGCATCATCAGAAAATCTACAAACAACAAATTCTGGGGAGGGTATGGACAAAAGGAACCCTCTTCCACTATTAGTGGGAAGGTAAATTGATACAGTCACTATGGAGAACAATATGGAGTTTCCTTAAAGAAACTAGAAATAGAATTACCATAGGATCCAGCAATCCCACTTCTGGGCATATACCCAGAGGAAACCATAAATCAAAAACACACATTCACCACAATGTTCATTACAGCACTATTTACAATAGCCAGGTAATGGAAGCAACCTAAATGCCCACAGACAGACGAATGGATAAAGATGTGGTACATATATAAAATGGAATATGACTCAGCCATGAAAAGGAATGAAACTGGGTTATTTGTAGAGAAGTCGGTGGATCTAGAGACTGTCATACAGAATGAAGTAAGTCAGAAAGAGCAAAACAAATATTCTGTATTAATGCATGTATGTGGAACCTAGATATATGGTACAGATGAACAGGTTTGCAGGGCAGAAATAGAGAAACAGAGGTAGAGAACAAACGTATGGACACCAAGTGGGGGAAGCCATGGGGTTTTGGTGGTCAGATGAGTTGGGAGATAGGTATTGACCTGTATATATGTATATGAATAAAATAGATAACTAATAATAACCTGCTGTATAGAAAAATAAATATAATTAAACCTCAAAATTTTTAGAAATGACATTTAAAAATAAAACAGAAAAAAGTTCTTCCCTTCACACAGATGTATTTCTATGAATGAATTATTTCCATGCTTATATCAGTAAATACATAAAAGATGAATGAATTCTAACTTGAACCAAAAAAGAAAAAAAAATCCTCAACCCATCAGTTATACAGAGGAAAACCCTATCAGGGCACTTGCTCCAGCGGTAAACAATTCTGAAATTGGTCAGAGGTGGGGAATCATCTCCCATACAGCCAGCAGCCCGGCCCCCCCACGCAAGGAGCGTCCTCATTGCAAAGCTGGGGGACCGTGCCGAGGCCTCTGTGAGTAAACGTGAGCTGAGCCCAAGGCCAGCTGCTGCTGAACTGTTCCCACCCTTCCCAGGTAAAACACCTGAATATGTACAAGGGCTTGAACGCCTAGAGGAAGGGTCGTGGAGCCACACCAGCGACAGCACGCAGGCCAACTTGGTGCCTGCAGGCCAGCCAGGATGGTCCTGGCCCCAGGCGCTCTTCTTGAAGCTTTCCATTTCCCTGCCTGAGATACCCCTCCTGTCCCGGCCCCCACTCCTTTTTTTCCTTCCTCACCTCAGCCCGGAGAGAAATTCCAGCGGAAGTTATGGGTGACACATCCTCTTCTTTACAGGTGGCAGCCTGGCAACTCCTGCAGAAAGTCCCGCAGATCCCCACTCACACCGGGCCACCAAAAAAGCCGTGGACCCTCACACCCTCCCACCAGCACAGCCCCGAGACTGCTGACGGGGCAGAGAATATGGAGTCAGGCACAGCTGCAGGGGCTATTGCTGCCTGGAGTGCTGTTTCTATTGACCTCAACCCAGGCACACCTGGGGAGGGCTTGCCGGCAGGATCAGGCTGCCCAGGTCAGCTAATCCTCAGCCCTCAGGGAATCACATTGCAGAAAATGGACCTCACTAAGACAGAATATTAGCCAAGGAAAAAAAGGACACAATGCCATTTGCAGCCCCGTAGAGGAGTCTACAGGTAATCATGTGACTTGTAGTAAGTCAGAAAGTGAAAGACACATATCGTAGGATATCACTTATAGGTGTTACCTAAAAACGGATACCAGGGCAGATATTTCCACGAAGAAGGGCAATCACAGATTCATTAAACAAACTTATGGTTCACCAATGGAAAGGTGTGAGGATTGGATTCATTACGATATTGGGGTTAAGAGACATATACAAACACAGGTGAAATATATAATCACCAAAGACCTACGGAATGCCAAGAGAAGACTACTCAACATTCTGTCATAACGTACATGGGAAAAGGGTCCCAGGAAGAACAGACATATGTATATGTGTAAAAGAACCACATCTTGCACACCTACAACAAGCCAAACGTTGTAATCAAACTTGCTGTAATAAAAAATTAAAAATTAAATTAAAAACACGAACAAGAAGTAGTGAGACAAACTTGAGGGGCTTTCTCCTGGCACATTCCATTCTAAATTCCAATCTAGAACACGGCTTCCATTGAGGCTCTGTTGCCCTGGTAACCAGATTTGCTAAGGGAGAACTGCTGCCACCTTGTGGCCGTTTCACACAACATCAGCTTTAATCCCAGCGCTAATGGTCAGTGGATATTCCAAATCATTGCTGGCCTGTAAATGACACCTGCCCTGAAAACAAATCCTGGGGTCATATATCGACCAAAAAGTTCAAAAGACGTCCATATTTCAAAACGACAGTTTCAAGAGGCATATTTCACGCACATTAGTGTTCTGCTTCTTTTGCTTTCTTTCTTTTTTGGTTAAAAAAAATGGGAATGGAAAAAGGCAACCCTCAGAATGGGCCAAAACGTTCGCAAACGAATCAATGGACAATGGTTTAATCTCCAACATATATAAACAGCTCACGCAGCTTAATATTAATAAAACAAACAACCCAATACAAAAATGGGCAGAAGATCTAAATAGACGTTTCTTCAAAGAAGTCACAGAGACGGCCAAGACGCACATGAAAAGCTGCTCAACACCACTAATTATTAGAGAAATGCAAATCACAACGACAATGAGGTATCACCTCACACCTGTTAGAATCGGCATCATCAGAAAATCTACAAACAACAAATTCTGGGGAGGGTATGGACAAAAGGAACCCTCTTCCACTATTAGTGGGAAGGTAAATTGATACAGTCACTATGGAGAACAGTATGGAGTTTCCTTAAAGAAACTAGAAATAGAATTACCATAGGATCCAGCAATCCCACTTCTGGGCATATACCCAGAGGAAACCATAAATCAAAAACACACATTCACCACAATGTTCATTGCAGCACTATTTACAATAGCCAGGTAATGGAAGCAACCTAAATGCCCACAGACAGACGAATGGATAAAGATGTGGTACATATATAAAATGGAATATGACTCAGCCGTGAAAAGGAATGAAACTGGGTTATTTGTAGAGAAGTCGGTGGATCTAGAGACTGTCATACAGAATGAAGTAAGTCAGAAAGAGCAAAACAAATATTCTGTATTAATGCATGTATGTGGAACCTAGATATATGGTACAGATGAACAGGTTTGCAGGGCAGAAATAGAGAAACAGAGGTAGAGAACAAACGAATGGACACCAAGTGGGGGAAGCCATGGGGTGTTGGTGGTCAGATGAGTTGGGAGATAGGTATTGACCTGTATATATGTATATGAATAAAATAGATAACTAATAATAACCTGCTGTATAGAAAAATAAATATAATTATACTTCAAAATTTTTAGAAATGACATTTAAAAATAAAACAGGAAAAAGTTCTTCCCTTCACACAGATATATTTCTATGAATGTATTATTTCCATGCTTATATCAATAAATACATAAAAGATGAATAAATTCTAACTTGAACCAAAAAAGAAAAGAAAAACCTGAACCCAGCAGTTATACAGAGGAAAACCCTATCAGGGCACTTGCTCCAGCGGTAAACAATTCTGAAATTAGTCAGAGGTGGGGAATCATCTCCCATACAGCCAGCAGCCTGGCCCCCCCACGCAAGGAGCGTCCTCATTGCAAAGCTGGGGGACCGTGCCGAGGCCTCTGTGAGTAAACGTGAGCTGAGCCCAAGGCCAGCTGCTGCTGAACTGTTCCCACCCTTCCCAGGTAAAACACCTGAATATGTACAAGGGCTTGAACGCCTAGAGGAAGGGTCGTGGAGCCACACCAGCGACAGCACGCAGGTCAACTTGGTGCCTGCAGGCCAGCCAGGATGGTCCTGGCCCCAGGCACTCTTCTGGAAGCTTTCCATTTCCCTGCCTGAGATACCCCTCCTGTCCCGGCCCCCACTCCTTTTTTTCCTTCCTCACCTCAGCCCGGAGAGAAATTCCAGCGGAAGTTATGGGTGACACATCCTCTTCTTTACAGGTGGCAGCCTGGCAACTCCTGCAGAAAGTCCAGCAGATCCCCACTCACACCGGGCCACCAAAAAAGCCTTGGACCCTCACACCCTCCCACCAGCACAGCCCCGAGACTGCTGACGGGGCAGAGAATATGGAGTCAGGCACAGCTGCAGGGGCTATTGCTGCCTGGAGTGCTGTTTCTATTGACCTCAACCCAGGCACACCTGGGGAGGGCTTGCCGGCAGGATCAGGCTGCCCAGGTCAGCTAATCCTCAGCCCTCAGGGAATCACATTGCAGAAAATGGACCTCACTAAGACAGAATATTAGCCAAGGAAAAAAAGGACACAATGCCATTTGCAGCCCCGTAGAGGAGTCTACAGGTAATCATGTGACTTGTAGTAAGTCAGAAAGTGAAAGACACATATCGTAGGATATCACTTATAGGTGTTACCTAAAAACGGATACCAGGGAAGATATTTCCAAGGAGAAGGGCAATCACAGATTCATTAAACAAACTTATGGTTCACCAATGGAAAGGTGTGAGGATTGGATTCATTACGATATTGGGGTTAAGAGACATATACAAACACAGGTGAAATATATAATCACCAAAGACCTACGGAATGCCAAGAGAAGACTACTCAACATTCTGTCATAACGTACATGGGAAAAGGGTCCCAGGAAGAACAGACATATGTATATGTGTAAAAGAACCACATCTTGCACACCTACAACAAGCCAAACGTTGTAATCAAACTTGCTGTAATAAAAAATTAAAAATTAAATTAAAAACACGAACAAGAAGTAGTGAGACAAACTTGAGGGGCTTTCTCCTGGCACATTCCATTCTAAATTCCAATCTAGAACACGGCTTCCATTGAGGCTCTGTTGCCCTGGTAACCAGATTTGCTAAGGGAGAACTGCTGCCACCTTGTGGCCGTTTCACACAACATCAGCTTTAATCCCAGCGCTAATGGTCAGTGGATATTCCAAATCATTGCTGGCCTGTAAATGACACCTGCCCTGAAAACAAATCCTGGGGTCATATATCGACCAAAAAGTTCAAAAGACGTCCATATTTCAAAACGACAGTTTCAAGAGGCATATTTCACGCACATTAGTGTTCTGCTTCTTTTGCTTTCTTTCTTTTTTGGTTAAAAAAAAACGGGAATGGAAAAAGGCAACCCTCAGAACGGGCCAAAATGTTCACAAACGAATCAATGGACAATGGTTTAATCTCCAACATATATAAACAGCTCACGCAGCTTAATATTAATAAAACAAACAACCCAATACAAAAATGGGCAGAAGATCTAAATAGACGTTTCTTCAAAGAAGTCACAGAGACGGCCAAGACGCACATGAAAAGCTGCTCAACACCACTAATTATTAGAGAAATGCAAATCACAACGACAATGAGGTATCACCTCACACCTGTTAGAATCGGCATCATCAGAAAATCTACAAACAACAAATTCTGGGGAGGGTATGGACAAAAGGAACCCTCTTCCACTATTAGTGGGAAGGTAAATTGATACAGTCACTATGGAGAACAGTATGGAGTTTCCTTAAAGAAACTAGAAATAGAATTACCATAGGATCCAGCAATCCCACTTCTGGGCATATCCACAGAGACAACCATAAATCAAAAACACACATTCACCACAATGTTCATTGCAGCACTATTTACAGTAGCCAGGTAATGGAAGCAACCTAAATGCCCACAGACAGACGAATGGATAAAGATGTGGTACATATATAAAATGGAATATGACTCAGCCATGAAAAGGAATGAAACTGGGTTATTTGTAGAGAAGTCGGTGGATCTAGAGACTGTCATACAGAATGAAGTAAGTCAGAAAGAGCAAAACAAATATTCTGTATTAATGCATGTATGTGGAACCTAGATATATGGTACAGATGAACAGGTTTGCAGGGCAGAAATAGAGAAACAGAGGTAGAGAACAAACGTATGGACACCAAGTGGGGGAACCCATGGGGTGTTGGTGGTCAGATGAGTTGGGAGATAGGTATTGACCTGTATATATGTATATGAATAAAATAGATAACTAATAATAACCTGCTGTATAGAAAAATAAATATAATTAAACTTCAAAATTTTTAGAAATGAAATTTAAAAATAAAACAGAAAAAAGTTCTTCCCTTCACACACACGTATTTCTATGAATGAATTATTTCCATGCTTATATCAGTAAATACATAAAAGATGAATGAATTCTAACTTGAACCAAAAAAGAAAAAAAAATCCTGAACCCAGCAGTTATACAGAGGAAAACCCTATCAGGGCACTTGCTCCAGCGGTAAACAATTCTGAAATTGGTCAGAGGTGGGGAATCATCTCCCATACAGCCAGCAGCCCGGCCCCCCCACGCAAGGAGCGTCCTCATTGCAAAGCTGGGGGACCGTGCCGAGGCCTCTGTGAGTAAACGTGAGCTGAGCCCAAGGCCAGCTGCTGCTGAACTGTTCCCACCCTTCCCAGGTAAAACACCTGAATATGTACAAGGGCTTGAACGCCTAGAGGAAGGGTCGTGGAGCCACACCAGCGACAGCACGCAGGCCAACTTGGTGCCTGCAGGCCAGCCAGGATGGTCCTGGCCCCAGGCGCTCTTCTAGAAGCTTTCCATTTCCCTGCCTGAGATACCCCTCCTGTCCCGGCCCCCACTCCTTTTTTTCCTTCCTCACCTCAGCCCGGAGAGAAATTCCAGCGGAAGTTATGGGTGACACATCCTCTTCTTTACAGGTGGCAGCCTGGCAACTCCTGCAGAAAGTCCAGCAGATCCCCACTCACACCGGGCCACCAAAAAAGCCGTGGACCCTCACACCCTCCCACCAGCACAGCCCCGAGACTGCTGACGGGGCAGAGAATATGGAGTCAGGCACAGCTGCAGGGGCTATTGCTGCCTGGAGTGCTGTTTCTATTGACCTCAACCCAGGCACACCTGGGGAGGGCTTGCCGGCAGGGTCAGGCTGCCCAGGTCAGCTAATCCTCAGCCCTCAGGGAATCACATTGCAGAAAATGGACCTCGCTAAGACAGAATATTAGCCAAGGAAAAAAAGGGCACAATGCCATTTGCAGCCCCGTAGAGGAGTCTACAGGTAATCATGTGACTTGTAGTAAGTCAGAAAGTGAAAGACACATATCGTAGGATATCACTTATAGGTGTTACCTAAAAACGGATACCAGGGAAGATATTTCCACGGAGAAGGGCAATCACAGATTCATTAAACAAACTTATGGTTCACCAATGGAAAGGTGTGAGGATTGGATTCATTATGATATTGGGGTTAAGAGACATATACAAACACAGGTGAAATATAAAATCACCAAAGACCTACGTAATGCCAAGAGAAGACTACTCAACATTCTGTCATAACGTACATGGGAAAAGGGTCCCAGGAAGAACAGACATATGTATATGTGTAAAAGAACCACATCTTGCACACCTACAACAAGCCAAACGTTGTAATCAAACTTGCTGTAATAAAAAATTAAAAATTAAATTAAAAACACGAACAAGAAGTAGTGAGACAAACTTGAGGGGCTTTCTCCTGGCACATTCCATTCTAAATTCCAATCTAGAACACGGCTTCCATTGAGGCTCTGTTGCCCTGGTAACCAGATTTGCTAAGGGAGAACTGCTGCCACCTTGTGGCCGTTTCACACAACATCAGCTTTAATCCCAGCGCTAATGGTCAGTGGATATTCCAAATCATTGCTGGCCTGTAAATGACACCTGCCCTGAAAACAAATCCTGGGGTCATATATCGACCAAAAAGTTCAAAAGACGTCCATATTTCAAAACGACAGTTTCAAGAGGCATATTTCACGCACATTAGTGTTCTGCTTCTTTTGCTTTCTTTCTTTTTTGGTTAAAAAAAATGGGAATGGAAAAAGGCAACCCTCAGAATGGGCCAAAACGTTCGCAAACGAATCAATGGACAATGGTTTAATCTCCAACATATATAAACAGCTCACGCAGCTTAATATTAATAAAACAAACAACCCAATACAAAAATGGGCAGAAGATCTAAATAGACGTTTCTTCAAAGAAGTCACAGAGACGGCCAAGACGCACATGAAAAGCTGCTCAACACCACTAATTATTAGAGAAATGCAAATCACAACGACAATGAGGTATCACCTCACACCTGTTAGAATCGGCATCATCAGAAAATCTACAAACAACAAATTCTGGGGAGGGTATGGACAAAAGGAACCCTCTTCCACTATTAGTGGGAAGGTAAATTGATACAGTCACTATGGAGAACAGTATGGAGTTTCCTTAAAGAAACTAGAAATAGAATTACCATAGGATCCAGCAATCCCACTTCTGGGCATATACCCAGAGGAAACCATAAATCAAAAACACACATTCACCACAATGTTCATTACAGCACTATTTACAATAGCCAGGTAATGGAAGCAACCTAAATGCCCACAGACAGACGAATGGATAAAGATGTGGTACATATATAAAATGGAATATGACTCAGCCATGAAAAGGAATGAAACTGGGTTATTTGTAGAGAAGTCGGTGGATCTAGAGACTGTCATACAGAATGAAGTAAGTCAGAAAGAGCAAAACAAATATTCTGTATTAATGCATGTATGTGGAACCTAGATATATGGTACAGATGAACAGGTTTGCAGGGCAGAAATAGAGAAACAGAGGTAGAGAACAAACGAATGGACACCAAGTGGGGGAAGCCATGGGGTGTTGGTGGTCAGATGAGTTGGGAGATAGGTATTGACCTGTATATATGTATATGAATAAAATAGATAACTAATAATAACCTGCTGTATAGAAAAATAAATATAATTATACTTCAAAATTTTTAGAAATGACATTTAAAAATAAAACAGGAAAAAGTTCTTCCCTTCACACAGATATATTTCTATGAATGTATTATTTCCATGCTTATATCAATAAATACATAAAAGATGAATAAATTCTAACTTGAACCAAAAAAGAAAAGAAAAACCTGAACCCAGCAGTTATACAGAGGAAAACCCTATCAGGGCACTTGCTCCAGCGGTAAACAATTCTGAAATTAGTCAGAGGTGGGGAATCATCTCCCATACAGCCAGCAGCCTGGCCCCCCCACGCAAGGAGCGTCCTCATTGCAAAGCTGGGGGACCGTGCCGAGGCCTCTGTGAGTAAACGTGAGCTGAGCCCAAGGCCAGCTGCTGCTGAACTGTTCCCACCCTTCCCAGGTAAAACACCTGAATATGTACAAGGGCTTGAACGCCTAGAGGAAGGGTCGTGGAGCCACACCAGCGACAGCACGCAGGTCAACTTGGTGCCTGCAGGCCAGCCAGGATGGTCCTGGCCCCAGGCACTCTTCTGGAAGCTTTCCATTTCCCTGCCTGAGATACCCCTCCTGTCCCGGCCCCCACTCCTTTTTTTCCTTCCTCACCTCAGCCCGGAGAGAAATTCCAGCGGAAGTTATGGGTGACACATCCTCTTCTTTACAGGTGGCAGCCTGGCAACTCCTGCAGAAAGTCCAGCAGATCCCCACTCACACCGGGCCACCAAAAAAGCCTTGGACCCTCACACCCTCCCACCAGCACAGCCCCGAGACTGCTGACGGGGCAGAGAATATGGAGTCAGGCACAGCTGCAGGGGCTATTGCTGCCTGGAGTGCTGTTTCTATTGACCTCAACCCAGGCACACCTGGGGAGGGCTTGCCGGCAGGATCAGGCTGCCCAGGTCAGCTAATCCTCAGCCCTCAGGGAATCACATTGCAGAAAATGGACCTCACTAAGACAGAATATTAGCCAAGGAAAAAAAGGACACAATGCCATTTGCAGCCCCGTAGAGGAGTCTACAGGTAATCATGTGACTTGTAGTAAGTCAGAAAGTGAAAGACACATATCGTAGGATATCACTTATAGGTGTTACCTAAAAACGGATACCAGGGAAGATATTTCCAAGGAGAAGGGCAATCACAGATTCATTAAACAAACTTATGGTTCACCAATGGAAAGGTGTGAGGATTGGATTCATTACGATATTGGGGTTAAGAGACATATACAAACACAGGTGAAATATATAATCACCAAAGACCTACGGAATGCCAAGAGAAGACTACTCAACATTCTGTCATAACGTACATGGGAAAAGGGTCCCAGGAAGAACAGACATATGTATATGTGTAAAAGAACCACATCTTGCACACCTACAACAAGCCAAACGTTGTAATCAAACTTGCTGTAATAAAAAATTAAAAATTAAATTAAAAACACGAACAAGAAGTAGTGAGACAAACTTGAGGGGCTTTCTCCTGGCACATTCCATTCTAAATTCCAATCTAGAACACGGCTTCCATTGAGGCTCTGTTGCCCTGGTAACCAGATTTGCTAAGGGAGAACTGCTGCCACCTTGTGGCCGTTTCACACAACATCAGCTTTAATCCCAGCGCTAATGGTCAGTGGATATTCCAAATCATTGCTGGCCTGTAAATGACACCTGCCCTGAAAACAAATCCTGGGGTCATATATCGACCAAAAAGTTCAAAAGACGTCCATATTTCAAAACGACAGTTTCAAGAGGCATATTTCACGCACATTAGTGTTCTGCTTCTTTTGCTTTCTTTCTTTTTTGGTTAAAAAAAAACGGGAATGGAAAAAGGCAACCCTCAGAACGGGCCAAAATGTTCACAAACGAATCAATGGACAATGGTTTAATCTCCAACATATATAAACAGCTCACGCAGCTTAATATTAATAAAACAAACAACCCAATACAAAAATGGGCAGAAGATCTAAATAGACGTTTCTTCAAAGAAGTCACAGAGACGGCCAAGACGCACATGAAAAGCTGCTCAACACCACTAATTATTAGAGAAATGCAAATCAAAACGACAATGAGGTATCACCTCACACCTGTTAGAATCGGCATCATCAGAAAATCTACAAACAACAAATTCTGGGGAGGGTGTGGACAAAAGGAACCCTCTTCCACTATTGGTGGGAAGGTAAATTGATACAGTCACTATGGAGAACAGTATGGAGTTTCCTTAAAGAAACTAGAAATAGAATTACCATAGGATCCAGCAATCCCACTTCTGGGCATATACACAGAGACAACCATAAATCAAAAACACACATTCACCACAATGTTCATTGCAGCACTATTTACAATAGCCAGGTAATGGAAGCAACCTAAATGCCCACAGACAGATGAATGGATAAAGATGTGGTACATACATAAAATGGGATATGACTCAGCCATGAAAAGGAATGAAACTGGGTTATTTGTAGAGAAGTCGGTGGATCTAGAGACTGTCATACAGAATGAAGTAAGTCAGAAAGAGCAAAACAAATATTCTGTATTAATGCATGTATGTGGAACCTAGATATATGGTACAGATGAACAGGTTTGCAGGGCAGAAATAGAGAAACAGAGGTAGAGAACAAACGTATGGACACCAAGTGGGGGAAGCCATGGGGTGATGGTGGTCAGATGAGTTGGGAGGTAGGTATTGACCTGTATATATGTATATGAATAAAATAGATAACTAATAATAACCTGCTGTTTGGAAAAATAAATATAATTAAACTTCAAAATTTTTAGAAATGAAATTTAAAAATAAAACAGAAAAAAGTTCTTCCCTTCACACAGATGTATTTCTATGAATGAATTATTTCCATGCTTATATCAATAAATACATAAAAGATGAATAAATTCTAACTTGAACCAAAAAAGAAAAAAAAAACCTGAACCCAGCAGTTATACAGAGGAAAACCCTATCAGGGCACTTGCTCCAGCGGTAAACAATTCTGACATTGGTCAGAGGTGGGGAATCATCTCCCATACAGCCAGCAGCCCGGCCCCCCCACGCAAGGAGCCTCCTCATTGCAAAGCTGGGGGACCGTGCCGAGGCCTCTGTGAGTAAACGTGAGCTGAGCCCCAGGCCAGCTGCTGCTGAACTGTTCCCACCCTTCCCAGGTAAAACACCTGAATATGTACAAGGGCTTGAAAGCCTAGAGGAAGGGCCGTGGAGCCACACCAGCGACAGCATGCAGGCCAACTTGGTGCCTGCAGGCCAGCCAGGATGGTCCTGGCCCCGGGCACTCTTCTAGAAGCTTTCCATTTCCCTGCCTGATATACCCCTCCTGTCCCGGCCATCATTCCTTTTTTTCCTTCCTCACCTCAGCCCGGAGAGAAATTCCAGTGGAAGTTATGGGTGACACATCCTCTTCTTTACAGGTGGCAGCCTGGCAACTCCTGCAGAAAGTCCAGCAGAGCCCCACTCACACTGGGCCACCAACAAAGCCGTGGACCCTCACACCCTCCCACCAGCACAGCCCGGAGACTGCTGACGGGGCAGAGAATATGGAATCAGGCACAGCTGCAGGGGCTATTGCTGCCTGGAGTGCTGTTTCTATCGACCTCAACCCACGCACACCTGGGGAGGGCTTGCCGGCAGGGTCAGGCTGCCCAGGTCAGCTAATCCTCAGCCCTCAGGGAATCACATTGCAGAAAATGGACCTCGCTAAGACAGAATATTAGCCAAGGAAAAAAAGGGCACAATGCCATTTGCAGCCCCGTAGATGAGTCTACAGGTAAGCACGGGACTTGTAGTAAGTCAGAAAGTGAAAGACACATATCGTAGGATATCACTTATAGGTGTTACCTAAAAACGGATACCAGGGCAGATATTTCCACGGAGAAGGGCAATCACAGATTCATTAAACAAACTTATGGTTCACCAATGGAAAGGTGTGAGGATTGGATTCATTACGATATTGGGGTTAAGAGACATATACAAACACAGGTGAAATATATAATCACCAAAGACCTACGGAATGCCAAGAGAAGACTACTCAACATTCTGTCATAACGTACATGGGAAAAGGGTCCCAGGAAGAACAGACATATGTATATGTGTAAAAGAACCACATCTTGCACACCTACAACAAGCAAACGTTGTAATCAAACTTGCTGTAATAAAAAATTAAAAATTAAATTAAAAACACGAACAAGAAGTAGTGAGACAAACTTGAGGGGCTTTCTCCTGGCACATTCCATTCTAAATTCCAATCTAGAACAGGCTTCCATTGAGGCTCTGTTGCCCTGGTAACCAGATTTGCTAAGGGAGAACTGCTGCCACCTTGTGGCCATTTCGCACAACAGCAGCTTTAATCCCAGCGCTACTGGTCAGTGGATATTCCAAATCATTGCAGGCCTGTAAATGACACCTGCCCTGAAAACAAATCCTGGGGTCATATATCGACCAAAAAGTTCAAAAGACGTCCATATTTCAAAACGACAGTTTCAAGAGGCATATTTCACGCACATTAGTGTTCTGCTTCTTTTGCTTTCTTTCTTTTTTGGTTAAAAAAAACGGGAATGGAAAAAGGCAACCCTCAGAATGGGCGAAAACGTTCGCAAACGAATCAATGGGCAAGGGTTTAATCTCCAATATATATAAACAGCTCACGCAGCTTAATATTAATAAAACAAACAACCCAATACAAAAATGGGCAGAAGATCTAAATAGACGTTTCTTCAAAGAAGTCACAGAGACGGCCAAGACGCACATGAAAAGCTGCTCAACACCACTAATTATTAGAGAAATGCAAATCAAAACGACAATGAGGTATCACCTCACACCTGTTAGAATCGGCATCATCAGAAAATCTACAAACAACAAATTCTGGGGAGGGTGTGGACAAAAGGAACCCTCTTCCACTATTGGTGGGAAGGTAAATTGATACAGTCACTATGGAGAACAGTATGGAGTTTCCTTAAAGAAACTAGAAATAGAATTACCATAGGATCCAGCAATCCCACTTCTGGGCATATACACAGAGACAACCATAAATCAAAAACACACATTCACCACAATGTTCATTGCAGCACTATTTACAATAGCCAGGTAATGGAAGCAACCTAAATGCCCACAGACAGATGAATGGATAAAGATGTGGTACATACATAAAATGGGATATGACTCAGCCATGAAAAGGAATGAAACTGGGTTATTTGTAGAGAAGTCGGTGGATCTAGAGACTGTCATACAGAATGAAGTAAGTCAGAAAGAGCAAAACAAATATTCTGTATTAATGCATGTATGTGGAACCTAGATATATGGTACAGATGAACAGGTTTGCAGGGCAGAAATAGAGAAACAGAGGTAGAGAACAAACGTATGGACACCAAGTGGGGGAAGCCATGGGGTGATGGTGGTCAGATGAGTTGGGAGATAGGTATTGACCTGTATATATGTATATGAATAAAATAGATAACTAATAATAACCTGCTGTTTGGAAAAATAAATATAATTAAACTTCAAAATTTTTAGAAATGAAATTTAAAAATAAAACAGAAAAAAGTTCTTCCCTTCACACAGATGTATTTCTATGAATGAATTATTTCCATGCTTATATCAATAAATACATAAAAGATGAATAAATTCTAACTTGAACCAAAAAAGAAAAAAAAAACCTGAACCCAGCAGTTATACAGAGGAAAACCCTATCAGGGCACTTGCTCCAGCGGTAAACAATTCTGACATTGGTCAGAGGTGGGGAATCATCTCCCATACAGCCAGCAGCCAGGCCCCCCCACGCAAGGAGCCTCCTCATTGCAAAGCTGGGGGACCGTGCCGAGGCCTCTGTGAGTAAACGTGAGCTGAGCCCCAGGCCAGCTGCTGCTGAACTGTTCCCACCCTTCCCAGGTAAAACACCTGAATATGTACAAGGGCTTGAAAGCCTAGAGGAAGGGCCGTGGAGCCACACCAGCGACAGCATGCAGGCCAACTTGGTGCCTGCAGGCCAGCCAGGATGGTCCTGGCCCCGGGCACTCTTCTAGAAGCTTTCCATTTCCCTGCCTGATATACCCCTCCTGTCCCGGCCATCATTCCTTTTTTTCCTTCCTCACCTCAGCCCGGAGAGAAATTCCAGTGGAAGTTATGGGTGACACATCCTCTTCTTTACAGGTGGCAGCCTGGCAACTCCTGCAGAAAGTCCAGCAGAGCCCCACTCACACCGGGCCACCAACAAAGCCGTGGACCCTCACACCCTCCCACCAGCACAGCCCCGAGACTGCTGACGGGGCAGAGAATATGGAATCAGGCACAGCTGCAGGGGCTATTGCTGCCTGGAGTGCTGTTTCTATCGACCTCAACCCACGCACACCTGGGGAGGGCTTGCCGGCAGGGTCAGGCTGCCCAGGTCAGCTAATCCTCAGCCCTCAGGGAATCACATTGCAGAAAATGGACCTCGCTAAGACAGAATATTAGCCAAGGAAAAAAAGGGCACAATGCCATTTGCAGCCCTGTAGATGAGTCTACAGGTCAGCACGTGACTTGTAGTAAGTCAGAAAGTGAAAGACACATATCGTAGGATATCACTTATAGGTGTTACCTAAAAACGGATACCAGGGCCGATATTTCCACGGAGAAGGGCAATCACAGATTCATTAAACAAACTTATGGTTCACCAATGGAAAGGTGTGAGGATTGGATTCATTACGATATTGGGGTTAAGAGACATATACAAACACAGGTGAAATATATAATCACCAAAGACCTACGGAATGCCAAGAGAAGACTACTCAACATTCTGTCATAATGTACATGGGAAAAGGGTCCCAGGAAGAACAGACATATGTATATGTGTAACAGAACCACATCTTGCACACCTACAACAAGCAAACGTTGTAATCAAACTTGCTGTAATAAAAAATTAAAAATTAAATTAAAAACACGAACAAGAAGTAGTGAGACAAACATGAGGGGCTTTCTCCTGGCACATTCCATTCTAAATTCCAATCTAGAACAGGCTTCCATTGAGGCTCTGTTGCCCTGGTAACCAGATTTGCTAAGGGAGAACTGCTGCCACCTTGTGGCCATTTCGCACAACAGCAGCTTTAATCCCAGCGCTACTGGTCAGTGGATATTCCAAATCATTGCAGGCCTGTAAATGACACCTGCCCTGAAAACAAATCCTGGGGTCATATATCGACCAAAAAGTTCAAAAGACGTCCATATTTCAAAACGACAGTTTCAAGAGGCATATTTCACGCACATTAGTGTTCTGCTTCTTTTGCTTTCTTTCTTTTTTGGTTAAAAAAAAACGGGAATGGAAAAAGGCAACCCTCAGAATGGGCGAAAACGTTCGCAAACGAATCAATGGACAAGGGTTTAATCTCCAATATATATAAACAGCTCACGCAGCTTAATATTAATAAAACAAACAACCCAATACAAAAATGGGCAGAAGATCTAAATAGACGTTTCTTCAAAGAAGTCACAGAGACGGCCAAGACGCACATGAAAAGCTGCTCAACACCACTAATTATTAGAGAAATGCAAATCAAAACGACAATGAGGTATCACCTCACACCTGTTAGAATCGGCATCATCAGAAAATCTACAAACAACAAATTCTGGGGAGGGTGTGGACAAAAGGAACCCTCTTCCACTATTGGTGGGAAGGTAAATTGATACAGTCACTATGGAGAAGAGTATGGAGTTTCCTTAAAGAAACTAGAAATAGAATTACCATAGGATCCAGCAATCCCACTTCTGGGCATATACACAGAGACAACCATAAATCAAAAACACACATTCACCACAATGTTCATTGCAGCACTATTTACAATAGCCAGGTAATGGAAGCAACCTAAATGCCCACAGACAGATGAATGGATAAAGATGTGGTACATACATAAAATGGGATATGACTCAGCCATGAAAAGGAATGAAACTGGGTTATTTGTAGAGAAGTCGGTGGATCTAGAGACTGTCATACAGAATGAAGTAAGTCAGAAAGAGCAAAACAAATATTCTGTATTAATGCATGTATGTGGAACCTAGATATATGGTACAGATGAACAGGTTTGCAGGGCAGAAATAGAGAAACAGAGGTAGAGAACAAACGTATGGACACAAAGTGGGGGAAGCCATGGGGTGATGGTGGTCAGATGAGTTGGGAGATAGGTATTGACCTGTATATATGTATATGAATAAAATAGATAACTAATAATAACCTGCTGTTTGGAAAAATAAATATAATTAAACTTCAAAATTTTTAGAAATGAAATTTAAAAATAAAACAGAAAAAAGTTCTTCCCTTCACACAGATGTATTTCTATGAATGAATTATTTCCATGCTTATATCAATAAATACATAAAAGTAGAATAAATTCTAACTTGAACCAAAAAAGAAAAAAAAAACCTGAACCCAGCAGTTATACAGAGGAAAACCCTATCAGGGCACTTGCTCCAGCGGTAAACAATTCTGACATTGGTCAGAGGTGGGGAATCATCTCCCATACAGCCAGCAGCCCGGCCCCCCCACGCAAGGAGCCTCCTCATTGCAAAGTTGGGGGACCGTGCCGAGGCCTCTGTGAGTAAACGTGAGCTGAGCCCCAGGCCAGCTGCTGCTGAACTGTTCCCACCCTTCCCAGGTAAAACACCTGAATATGTACAAGGGCTTGAAAGCCTAGAGGAAGGGCCGTGGAGCCACACCAGCGACAGCATGCAGGCCAACTTGGTGCCTGCAGGCCAGCCAGGATGGTCCTGGCCCCGGGCACTCTTCTAGAAGCTTTCCATTTCCCTGCCTGATATACCCCTACTGTCCCGGCCATCATTCCTTTTTTTCCTTCCTCACCTCAGCCCGGAGAGAAATTCCAGTGGAAGTTATGGATGACACATCCTCTTCTTTACAGGTGGCAGCCTGGCAACTCCTGCAGAAAGTCCAGCAGAGCCCCACTCACACCGGGCCACCAACAAAGCCGTGGACCCTCACACCCTCCCACCAGCACAGCCCCGAGACTGCTGACGGGGCAGAGAATATGGAGTCAGGCACAGCTGCAGGGGCTATTGCTGCCTGGAGTGCTGTTTCTATCGACCTCAACCCACGCACACCTGGGGAGGGCTTGCCGGCAGGGTCAGGCTGCCCAGGTCAGCTAATCCTCAGCCCTCAGGGAATCACATTGCAGAAAATGGACCTCGCTAAGACAGAATATTAGCCAAGGAAAAAAAGGGCACAATGCCATTTGCAGCCCCGTAGATGAGTCTACAGGTAAGCACGGGACTTGTAGTAAGTCAGAAAGTGAAAGACACATATCGTAGGATATCACTTATAGGTGTTACCTAAAAACAGATACCAGGGCAGATATTTCCACGGAGAAGGGCAATCACAGATTCATTAAACAAACTTATGGTTCACCAATGGAAAGGTGTGAGGATTGGATTCATTACGATATTGGGGTTAAGAGACATATACAAACACAGGTGAAATATATAATCACCAAAGACCTACGGAATGCCAAGAGAAGACTACTCAACATTCTGTCATAACGTACATGGGAAAAGGGTCCCAGGAAGAACAGACATATGTATATGTGTAAAAGAACCACATCTTGCACACCTACAACAAGCAAACGTTGTAATCAAACTTGCTGTAATAAAAAATTAAAAATTAAATTAAAAACACGAACAAGAAGTAGTGAGACAAACTTGAGGGGCTTTCTCCTGGCACATTCCATTCTAAATTCCAATCTAGAACAGGCTTCCATTGAGGCTCTGTTGCCCTGGTAACCAGATTTGCTAAGGGAGAACTGCTGCCACCTTGTGGCCATTTCGCACAACAGCAGCTTTAATCCCAGCGCTACTGGTCAGTGGATATTCCAAATCATTGCAGGCCTGTAAATGACACCTGCCCTGAAAACAAATCCTGGGGTCATATATCGACCAAAAAGTTCAAAAGACGTCCATATTTCAAAACGACAGTTTCAAGAGGCATATTTCACGCACATTAGTGTTCTGCTTCTTTTGCTTTCTTTCTTTTTTGGTTAAAAAAAACGGGAATGGAAAAAGGCAACCCTCAGAATGGGCGAAAACGTTCGCAAACGAATCAATGGGCAAGGGTTTAATCTCCAATATATATAAACAGCTCACGCAGCTTAATATTAATAAAACAAACAACCCAATACAAAAATGGGCAGAAGATCTAAATAGACGTTTCTTCAAAGAAGTCACAGAGACGGCCAAGACGCACATGAAAAGATGCTCAACACCACTAATTATTAGAGAAATGCAAATCAAAACGACAATGAGGTATCACCTCACACCTGTTAGAATCGGCATCATCAGAAAATCTACAAACAACAAATTCTGGGGAGGGTGTGGACAAAAGGAACCCTCTTCCACTATTGGTGGGAAGGTAAATTGATACAGTCACTATGGAGAACAGTATGGAGTTTCCTTAAAGAAACTAGAAATAGAATTACCATAGGATCCAGCAATCCCACTTCTGGGCATATAGCCAGAGAAAACCATAAATCAAAAACACACATTCACCACAATGTTCATTGCAGCACTATTTACAATAGCCAGGTAATGGAAGCAACCTAAATGCCCACAGACAGATGAATGGATAAAGATGTGGTACATACATAAAATGGGATATGACTCAGCCATGAAAAGGAATGAAACTGGGTTATTTGTAGAGAAGTCGGTGGATCTAGAGACTGTCATACAGAATGAAGTAAGTCAGAAAGAGCAAAACAAATATTCTGTATTAATGCATGTATGTGGAACCTAGATATATGGTACAGATGAACAGGTTTGCAGGGCAGAAATAGAGAAACAGAGGTAGAGAACAAACGTATGGACACCAAGTGGGGGAAGCCATGGGGTGATGGTGGTCAGATGAGTTGGGAGATAGGTATTGACCTGTATATATGTATATGAATAAAATAGATAACTAATAATAACCTGCTGTATCGAAAAATAAATATAATTAAACTGCAAAATTTTTAGAAATGAAATTTAAAAATAAAACAGAAAAAAGTTCTTCCCTTCACACAGATGTATTTCTATGAATGAATTATTTCCATGCTTATATCAATAAATACATAAAAGATGAATAAATTCTAACTTGAACCAAAAAAGAAAAAAAAAACCTGAACCCAGCAGTTATACAGAGGAATACCCTATCAGGGCACTTGCTCCAGCGGTAAACAATTCTGACATTGGTCAGAGGTGGGGAATCATCTCCCATACAGCCAGCAGCCCGGCCCCCCCACGCAAGGAGCATCCTCATTGCAAAGCTAGGGGACCGTGCCGAGGCCTCTGTGAGTAAACGTGAGCTGAGCCCCAGGCCAGCTGCTGCTGAACTGTTCCCACCCTTCCCAGGTAAAACACCTGAATATGTACAAGGGCTTGAAAGCCTAGAGGAAGGGCCGTGGAGCCACACCAGTGACAGCACGCAGGCCAACTTGGTGCCTGCAGGCCATCCAGGATGGTCCTGGCCCCGGGCGCTCTTCTGGAAGCTTTCCATTTCCCTGCCTGAGATACCACTCCTGTCCCGGCCCCCACTCCTTTTTTTCCTCCCTCACCTCAGCCCGGAGAGAAATTCCAGTGGAAGTTATGGGTGACACATCCTCTTCTTTACAGGTGGCAGCCTGGCAACTCCTGCAGAAAGTCCAGCAGAGCCCCACTCACACCGGGCCACCAACAAAGCCGTGGACCCTCACACCCTCCCACCAGCACAGCCCCGAGACTGCTGACGGGGCAGAGAATATGGAATCAGGCACAGCTGCAGGGGCTATTGCTGCCTGGAGTGCTGTTTCTATCGACCTCAACCCACGCACACCTGGGGAGGGCTTGCCGGCAGGGTCAGGCTGCCCAGGTCAGCTAATCCTCAGCCCTCAGGGAATCACATTGCAGAAAATGGACCTCGCTAAGACAGAATATTAGCCAAGGAGAAAAAGAGCACAATGCCATTTGCAGCCCCGTAGATGAGTCTACAGGTAATCACGTGACTTGTAGTAAGTCAGAAAGTGAAAGACACATATCGTAGGATATCACTTATAGGTGTTACCTAAAAACGGATACCAGGGCAGATATTTCCACGGAGAAGGGCAATCACAGATTCATTAAACAAACTTATGGTTCACCAATGGAAAGGTGTGAGGATTGGATTCATTACGATATTGGGGTTAAGAGACATATACAAACACAGGTGAAATATATAATCACCAAAGGCCTACGGAATGCCAAGAGAAGACTACTCAACATTCTGTCATAACGTACATGGGAAAAGGGTCCCAGGAAGAACAGACATATGTATATGTGTAAAAGAACCACATCTTGCACACCTACAACAAGCAAACGTTGTAATCAAACTTGCTGTAATAAAAAATTAAAAATTAAATTAAAAACACGAACAAGAAGTAGTGAGACAAACTTGAGGGGCTTTCTCCTGGCACATTCCATTCTAAATTCCAATCTAGAACAGGCTTCCATTGAGGCTCTGTTGCCCTGGTAACCAGATTTGCTAAGGGAGAACTGCTGCCACCTTGTGGCCATTTCGCACAACAGCAGCTTTAATCCCAGCGCTAATGGTCAGTGGATATTCCAAATCATTGCAGGCCTGTAAATGACACCTGCCCTGAAAACAAATCCTGGGGTCATATATCGACCAAAAAGTTCAAAAGACGTCCATATTTCAAAACGACAGTTTCAAGAGGCATATTTCACGCACATTAGTGTTCTGCTTCTTTTGCTTTCTTTCTTTTTTGGTTAAAAAAAAACGGGAATGGAAAAAGGCAACCCTCAGAATGGGCGAAAACGTTCGCAAACGAATCAATGGACAAGGGTTTAATCTCCAATATATATAAACAGCTCACGCAGCTTAATATTAATAAAACAAACAACCCAATACAAAAATGGGCAGAAGATCTAAATAGACGTTTCTTCAAAGAAGTCACAGAGACGGCCAAGACGCACATGAAAAGCTGCTCAACACCACTAATTATTAGAGAAATGCAAATCAAAACGACAATGAGGTATCACCTCACACCTGTTAGAATCGGCATCATCAGAAAATCTACAAACAACAAATTATGGGGAGGGTGTGGACAAAAGGAACCCTCTTCCACTATTGGTGGGAAGGTAAATTGATACAGTCACTATGGAGAACAGTATGGAGTTTCCTTAAAGAAACTAGAAATAGAATTACCATAGGATCCAGCAATCCCACTTCTGGGCATATAGCCAGAGACAACCATAAATCAAAAACACACATTCACCACAATGTTCATTGCAGCACTATTTACAATAGCCAGGTAATGGAAGCAACCTAAATGCCCACAGACAGATGAATGGATAAAGATGTGGTACATACATAAAATGGGATATGACTCAGCCATGAAAAGGAATGAAACTGGGTTATTTGTAGAGAAGTCGGTGGATCTAGAGACTGTCATACAGAATGAAGTAAGTCAGAAAGAGCAAAACAAATATTCTGTATTAATGCATGTATGTGGAACCTAGATATATGGTACAGATGAACAGGTTTGCAGGGCAGAAATAGAGAAACAGAGGTAGAGAACAAACGTATGGACACCAAGTGGGGGAACCCATGGGGTGTTGGTGGTCAGATGAGTTGGGAGATAGGTATTGACCTGTATATATGTATATGAATAAAATAGATAACTAATAATAACCTGCTGTATAGAAAAATAAATATAATTAAACTTCAAAATTTTTAGAAATGAAATTTAAAAATAAAACAGAAAAAAGTTCTTCCCTTCACACACACGTATTTCTATGAATGAATTATTTCCATGCTTATATCAGTAAATACATAAAAGATGAATGAATTCTAACTTGAACCAAAAAAGAAAAAAAAATCCTGAACCCAGCAGTTATACAGAGGAAAACCCTATCAGGGCACTTGCTCCAGCGGTAAACAATTCTGAAATTGGTCAGAGGTGGGGAATCATCTCCCATACAGCCAGCAGCCCGGCCCCCCCATGCAAGGAGCGTCCTCATTGCAAAGCTGGGTGACCGTGCCGAGGCCTCTGTGAGTAAACGTGAGCTGAGCCCAAGGCCAGCTGCTGCTGAACTGTTCCCACCCTTCCCAGGTAAAACACCTGAATATGTACAAGGGCTTGAACGCCTAGAGGAAGGGTCGTGGAGCCACACCAGCGACAGCACGCAGGCCAACTTGGTGCCTGCAGGCCAGCCAGGATGGTCCTGGCCCCAGGCGCTCTTCTAGAAGCTTTCCATTTCCCTGCCTGAGATACCCCTCCTGTCCCGGCCCCCACTCCTTTTTTTCCTTCCTCACCTCAGCCCGGAGAGAAATTCCAGCGGAAGTTATGGGTGACACATCCTCTTCTTTACAGGTGGCAGCCTGGCAACTCCTGCAGAAAGTCCAGCAGATCCCCACTCACACCGGGCCACCAAAAAAGCCGTGGACCCTCACACCCTCCCACCAGCACAGCCCCGAGACTGCTGACGGGGCAGAGAATATGGAGTCAGGCACAGCTGCAGGGGCTATTGCTGCCTGGAGTGCTGTTTCTATTGACCTCAACCCAGGCACACCTGGGGAGGGCTTGCCGGCAGGGTCAGGCTGCCCAAGTCAGCTAATCCTCAGCCCTCAGGGAATCACATTGCAGAAAATGGACCTCGCTAAGACAGAATATTAGCCAAGGAAAAAAAGGGCACAATGCCATTTGCAGCCCCGTAGAGGAGTCTACAGGTAATCATGTGACTTGTAGTAAGTCAGAAAGTGAAAGACACATATCGTAGGATATCACTTATAGGTGTTACCTAAAAACAGATACCAGGGAAGATATTTCCACGGAGAAGGGCAATCACAGATTCATTAAACAAACTTATGGTTCACCAATGGAAAGGTGTGAGGATTGGATTCATTATGATATTGGGGTTAAGAGACATATACAAACACAGGTGAAATATAAAATCACCAAAGACCTACGTAATGCCAAGAGAAGACTACTCAACATTCTGTCATAACGTACATGGGAAAAGGGTCCCAGGAAGAACAGACATATGTATATGTGTAAAAGAACCACATCTTGCACACCTACAACAAGCCAAACGTTGTAATCAAACTTGCTGTAATAAAAAATTAAAAATTAAATTAAAAACACGAACAAGAAGTAGTGAGACAAACTTGAGGGGCTTTCTCCTGGCACATTCCATTCTAAATTCCAATCTAGAACACGGCTTCCATTGAGGCTCTGTTGCCCTGGTAACCAGATTTGCTAAGGGAGAACTGCTGCCACCTTGTGGCCGTTTCACACAACATCAGCTTTAATCCCAGCGCTAATGGTCAGTGGATATTCCAAATCATTGCTGGCCTGTAAATGACACCTGCCCTGAAAACAAATCCTGGGGTCATATATCGACCAAAAAGTTCAAAAGACGTCCATATTTCAAAACGACAGTTTCAAGAGGCATATTTCACGCACATTAGTGTTCTGCTTCTTTTGCTTTCTTTCTTTTTTGGTTAAAAAAAATGGGAATGGAAAAAGGCAACCCTCAGAATGGGCCAAAACGTTCGCAAACGAATCAATGGACAATGGTTTAATCTCCAACATATATAAACAGCTCACGCAGCTTAATATTAATAAAACAAACAACCCAATACAAAAATGGGCAGAAGATCTAAATAGACGTTTCTTCAAAGAAGTCACAGAGACGGCCAAGACGCACATGAAAAGCTGCTCAACACCACTAATTATTAGAGAAATGCAAATCACAACGACAATGAGGTATCACCTCACACCTGTTAGAATCGGCATCATCAGAAAATCTACAAACAACAAATTCTGGGGAGGGTATGGACAAAAGGAACCCTCTTCCACTATTAGTGGGAAGGTAAATTGATACAGTCACTATGGAGAACAGTATGGAGTTTCCTTAAAGAAACTAGAAATAGAATTACCATAGGATCCAGCAATCCCACTTCTGGGCATATACCCAGAGAAAACCATAAATCAAAAACACACATTCACCACAATGTTCATTGCAGCACTATTTACAATAGCCAGGTAATGGAAGCAACCTAAATGCCCACAGACAGACGAATGGATAAAGATGTGGTACATATATAAAATGGAATATGACTCAGCCATGAAAAGGAATGAAACTGGGTTATTTGTAGAGAAGTCGGTGGATCTAGAGACTGTCATACAGAATGAAGTAAGTCAGAAAGAGCAAAACAAATATTCTGTATTAATGCATGTATGTGGAACCTAGATATATGGTACAGATGAACAGGTTTGCAGGGCAGAAATAGAGAAACAGAGGTAGAGAACAAACGTATGGACACCAAGTGGGGGAAACCATGGGGTGTTGGTGGTCAGATGAGTTGGGAGATAGGTATTGACCTGTATATATGTATATGAATAAAATAGATAACTAATAATAACCTGCTGTATAGAAAAATAAATATAATTATACTTCAAAATTTTTAGAAATGACATTTAAAAATAAAACAGGAAAAAGTTCTTCCCTTCACACAGATATATTTCTATGAATGTATTATTTCCATGCTTATATCAATAAATACATAAAAGATGAATAAATTCTAACTTGAACCAAAAAAGAAAAGAAAAACCTGAACCCAGCAGTTATACAGAGGAAAACCCTATCAGGGCACTTGCTCCAGCGGTAAACAATTCTGAAATTAGTCAGAGGTGGGGAATCATCTCCCATACAGCCAGCAGCCTGGCCCCCCCACGCAAGGAGCGTCCTCATTGCAAAGCTGGGGGACCGTGCCGAGGCCTCTGTGAGTAAACGTGAGCTGAGCCCAAGGCCAGCTGCTGCTGAACTGTTCCCACCCTTCCCAGGTAAAACACCTGAATATGTACAAGGGCTTGAACGCCTAGAGGAAGGGTCGTGGAGCCACACCAGCGACAGCACGCAGGTCAACTTGGTGCCTGCAGGCCAGCCAGGATGGTCCTGGCCCCAGGCACTCTTCTGGAAGCTTTCCATTTCCCTGCCTGAGATACCCCTCCTGTCCCGGCCCCCACTCCTTTTTTTCCTTCCTCACCTCAGCCCGGAGAGAAATTCCAGCGGAAGTTATGGGTGACACATCCTCTTCTTTACAGGTGGCAGCCTGGCAACTCCTGCAGAAAGTCCAGCAGATCCCCACTCACACCGGGCCACCAAAAAAGCCTTGGACCCTCACACCCTCCCACCAGCACAGCCCCGAGACTGCTGACGGGGCAGAGAATATGGAGTCAGGCACAGCTGCAGGGGCTATTGCTGCCTGGAGTGCTGTTTCTATTGACCTCAACCCAGGCACACCTGGGGAGGGCTTGCCGGCAGGATCAGGCTGCCCAGGTCAGCTAATCCTCAGCCCTCAGGGAATCACATTGCAGAAAATGGACCTCACTAAGACAGAATATTAGCCAAGGAAAAAAAGGACACAATGCCATTTGCAGCCCCGTAGAGGAGTCTACAGGTAATCATGTGACTTGTAGTAAGTCAGAAAGTGAAAGACACATATCGTAGGATATCACTTATAGGTGTTACCTAAAAACGGATACCAGGGAAGATATTTCCAAGGAGAAGGGCAATCACAGATTCATTAAACAAACTTATGGTTCACCAATGGAAAGGTGTGAGGATTGGATTCATTACGATATTGGGGTTAAGAGACATATACAAACACAGGTGAAATATATAATCACCAAAGACCTACGGAATGCCAAGAGAAGACTACTCAACATTCTGTCATAACGTACATGGGAAAAGGGTCCCAGGAAGAACAGACATATGTATATGTGTAAAAGAACCACATCTTGCACACCTAAAACAAGCCAAACGTTGTAATCAAACTTGCTGTAATAAAAAATTAAAAATTAAATTAAAAACACGAACAAGAAGTAGTGAGACAAACTTGAGGGGCTTTCTCCTGGCACATTCCATTCTAAATTCCAATCTAGAACACGGCTTCCATTGAGGCTCTGTTGCCCTGGTAACCAGATTTGCTAAGGGAGAACTGCTGCCACCTTGTGGCCGTTTCACACAACATCAGCTTTAATCCCAGCGCTAATGGTCAGTGGATATTCCAAATCATTGCTGGCCTGTAAATGACACCTGCCCTGAAAACAAATCCTGGGGTCATATATCGACCAAAAAGTTCAAAAGACGTCCATATTTCAAAACGACAGTTTCAAGAGGCATATTTCACGCACATTAGTGTTCTGCTTCTTTTGCTTTCTTTCTTTTTTGGTTAAAAAAAAACGGGAATGGAAAAAGGCAACCCTCAGAACGGGCCAAAATGTTCACAAACGAATCAATGGACAATGGTTTAATCTCCAACATATATAAACAGCTCACGCAGCTTAATATTAATAAAACAAACAACCCAATACAAAAATGGGCAGAAGATCTAAATAGACGTTTCTTCAAAGAAGTCACAGAGACGGCCAAGACGCACATGAAAAGCTGCTCAACACCACTAATTATTAGAGAAATGCAAATCAAAACGACAATGAGGTATCACCTCACACCTGTTAGAATCGGCATCATCAGAAAATCTACAAACAACAAATTCTGGGGAGGGTGTGGACAAAAGGAACCCTCTTCCACTATTGGTGGGAAGGTAAATTGATACAGTCACTATGGAGAACAGTATGGAGTTTCCTTAAAGAAACTAGAAATAGAATTACCATAGGATCCAGCAATCCCACTTCTGGGCATATACACAGAGACAACCATAAATCAAAAACACACATTCACCACAATGTTCATTGCAGCACTATTTACAATAGCCAGGTAATGGAAGCAACCTAAATGCCCACAGACAGATGAATGGATAAAGATGTGGTACATACATAAAATGGGATATGACTCAGCCATGAAAAGGAATGAAACTGGGTTATTTGTAGAGAAGTCGGTGGATCTAGAGACTGTCATACAGAATGAAGTAAGTCAGAAAGAGCAAAACAAATATTCTGTATTAATGCATGTATGTGGAACCTAGATATATGGTACAGATGAACAGGTTTGCAGGGCAGAAATAGAGAAACAGAGGTAGAGAACAAACGTATGGACACCAAGTGGGGGAAGCCATGGGGTGATGGTGGTCAGATGAGTTGGGAGGTAGGTATTGACCTGTATATATGTATATGAATAAAATAGATAACTAATAATAACCTGCTGTTTGGAAAAATAAATATAATTAAACTTCAAAATTTTTAGAAATGAAATTTAAAAATAAAACAGAAAAAAGTTCTTCCCTTCACACAGATGTATTTCTATGAATGAATTATTTCCATGCTTATATCAATAAATACATAAAAGATGAATAAATTCTAACTTGAACCAAAAAAGAAAAAAAAAACCTGAACCCAGCAGTTATACAGAGGAAAACCCTATCAGGGCACTTGCTCCAGCGGTAAACAATTCTGACATTGGTCAGAGGTGGGGAATCATCTCCCATACAGCCAGCAGCCCGGCCCCCCCACGCAAGGAGCCTCCTCATTGCAAAGCTGGGGGACCGTGCCGAGGCCTCTGTGAGTAAACGTGAGCTGAGCCCCAGGCCAGCTGCTGCTGAACTGTTCCCACCCTTCCCAGGTAAAACACCTGAATATGTACAAGGGCTTGAAAGCCTAGAGGAAGGGCCGTGGAGCCACACCAGCGACAGCATGCAGGCCAACTTGGTGCCTGCAGGCCAGCCAGGATGGTCCTGGCCCCGGGCACTCTTCTAGAAGCTTTCCATTTCCCTGCCTGATATACCCCTCCTGTCCCGGCCATCATTCCTTTTTTTCCTTCCTCACCTCAGCCCGGAGAGAAATTCCAGTGGAAGTTATGGGTGACACATCCTCTTCTTTACAGGTGGCAGCCTGGCAACTCCTGCAGAAAGTCCAGCAGAGCCCCACTCACACTGGGCCACCAACAAAGCCGTGGACCCTCACACCCTCCCACCAGCACAGCCCGGAGACTGCTGACGGGGCAGAGAATATGGAATCAGGCACAGCTGCAGGGGCTATTGCTGCCTGGAGTGCTGTTTCTATCGACCTCAACCCACGCACACCTGGGGAGGGCTTGCCGGCAGGGTCAGGCTGCCCAGGTCAGCTAATCCTCAGCCCTCAGGGAATCACATTGCAGAAAATGGACCTCGCTAAGACAGAATATTAGCCAAGGAAAAAAAGGGCACAATGCCATTTGCAGCCCCGTAGATGAGTCTACAGGTAAGCACGGGACTTGTAGTAAGTCAGAAAGTGAAAGACACATATCGTAGGATATCACTTATAGGTGTTACCTAAAAACGGATACCAGGGCAGATATTTCCACGGAGAAGGGCAATCACAGATTCATTAAACAAACTTATGGTTCACCAATGGAAAGGTGTGAGGATTGGATTCATTACGATATTGGGGTTAAGAGACATATACAAACACAGGTGAAATATATAATCACCAAAGACCTACGGAATGCCAAGAGAAGACTACTCAACATTCTGTCATAACGTACATGGGAAAAGGGTCCCAGGAAGAACAGACATATGTATATGTGTAAAAGAACCACATCTTGCACACCTACAACAAGCAAACGTTGTAATCAAACTTGCTGTAATAAAAAATTAAAAATTAAATTAAAAACACGAACAAGAAGTAGTGAGACAAACTTGAGGGGCTTTCTCCTGGCACATTCCATTCTAAATTCCAATCTAGAACAGGCTTCCATTGAGGCTCTGTTGACCTGGTAACCAGATTTGCTAAGGGAGAACTGCTGCCACCTTGTGGCCATTTCGCACAACAGCAGCTTTAATCCCAGCGCTACTGGTCAGTGGATATTCCAAATCATTGCAGGCCTGTAAATGACACCTGCCCTGAAAACAAATCCTGGGGTCATATATCGACCAAAAAGTTCAAAAGACGTCCATATTTCAAAACGACAGTTTCAAGAGGCATATTTCACGCACATTAGTGTTCTGCTTCTTTTGCTTTCTTTCTTTTTTGGTTAAAAAAAACGGGAATGGAAAAAGGCAACCCTCAGAATGGGCGAAAACGTTCGCAAACGAATCAATGGGCAAGGGTTTAATCTCCAATATATATAAACAGCTCACGCAGCTTAATATTAATAAAACAAACAACCCAATACAAAAATGGGCAGAAGATCTAAATAGACGTTTCTTCAAAGAAGTCACAGAGACGGCCAAGACGCACATGAAAAGCTGCTCAACACCACTAATTATTAGAGAAATGCAAATCAAAACGACAATGAGGTATCACCTCACACCTGTTAGAATCGGCATCATCAGAAAATCTACAAACAACAAATTCTGGGGAGGGTGTGGACAAAAGGAACCCTCTTCCACTATTGGTGGGAAGGTAAATTGATACAGTCACTATGGAGAACAGTATGGAGTTTCCTTAAAGAAACTAGAAATAGAATTACCATAGGATCCAGCAATCCCACTTCTGGGCATATACACAGAGACAACCATAAATCAAAAACACACATTCACCACAATGTTCATTGCAGCACTATTTACAATAGCCAGGTAATGGAAGCAACCTAAATGCCCACAGACAGATGAATGGATAAAGATGTGGTACATACATAAAATGGGATATGACTCAGCCATGAAAAGGAATGAAACTGGGTTATTTGTAGAGAAGTCGGTGGATCTAGAGACTGTCATACAGAATGAAGTAAGTCAGAAAGAGCAAAACAAATATTCTGTATTAATGCATGTATGTGGAACCTAGATATATGGTACAGATGAACAGGTTTGCAGGGCAGAAATAGAGAAACAGAGGTAGAGAACAAACGTATGGACACCAAGTGGGGGAAGCCATGGGGTGATGGTGGTCAGATGAGTTGGGAGATAGGTATTGACCTGTATATATGTATATGAATAAAATAGATAACTAATAATAACCTGCTGTATCGAAAAATAAATATAATTAAACTGCAAAATTTTTAGAAATGAAATTTAAAAATAAAACAGAAAAAAGTTCTTCCCTTCACACAGATGTATTTCTATGAATGAATTATTTCCATGCTTATATCAATAAATACATAAAAGATGAATAAATTCTAACTTGAACCAAAAAAGAAAAAAAAAACCTGAACCCAGCAGTTATACAGAGGAATACCCTATCAGGGCACTTGCTCCAGCGGTAAACAATTCTGACATTGGTCAGAGGTGGGGAATCATCTCCCATACAGCCAGCAGCCCGGCCCCCCCACGCAAGGAGCATCCTCATTGCAAAGCTAGGGGACCGTGCCGAGGCCTCTGTGAGTAAACGTGAGCTGAGCCCCAGGCCAGCTGCTGCTGAACTGTTCCCACCCTTCCCAGGTAAAACACCTGAATATGTACAAGGGCTTGAAAGCCTAGAGGAAGGGCCGTGGAGCCACACCAGTGACAGCACGCAGGCCAACTTGGTGCCTGCAGGCCATCCAGGATGGTCCTGGCCCCGGGCGCTCTTCTGGAAGCTTTCCATTTCCCTGCCTGAGATACCCCTCCTGTCCCGGCCCCCACTCCTTTTTTTCCTCCCTCACCTCAGCCCGGAGAGAAATTCCAGTGGAAGTTATGGGTGACACATCCTCTTCTTTACAGGTGGCAGCCTGGCAACTCCTGCAGAAAGTCCAGCAGAGCCCCACTCACACCGGGCCACCAACAAAGCCGTGGACCCTCACACCCTCCCACCAGCACAGCCCCGAGACTGCTGACGGGGCAGAGAATATGGAATCAGGCACAGCTGCAGGGGCTATTGCTGCCTGGAGTGCTGTTTCTATCGACCTCAACCCACGCACACCTGGGGAGGGCTTGCCGGCAGGGTCAGGCTGCCCAGGTCAGCTAATCCTCAGCCCTCAGGGAATCACATTGCAGAAAATGGACCTCGCTAAGACAGAATATTAGCCAAGGAAAAAAAGGGCACAATGCCATTTGCAGCCCTGTAGATGAGTCTACAGGTCAGCACGTGACTTGTAGTAAGTCAGAAAGTGAAAGACACATATCGTAGGATATCACTTATAGGTGTTACCTAAAAACGGATACCAGGGCCGATATTTCCACGGAGAAGGGCAATCACAGATTCATTAAACAAACTTATGGTTCACCAATGGAAAGGTGTGAGGATTGGATTCATTACGATATTGGGGTTAAGAGACATATACAAACACAGGTGAAATATATAATCACCAAAGACCTACGGAATGCCAAGAGAAGACTACTCAACATTCTGTCATAATGTACATGGGAAAAGGGTCCCAGGAAGAACAGACATATGTATATGTGTAACAGAACCACATCTTGCACACCTACAACAAGCAAACGTTGTAATCAAACTTGCTGTAATAAAAAATTAAAAATTAAATTAAAAACACGAACAAGAAGTAGTGAGACAAACATGAGGGGCTTTCTCCTGGCACATTCCATTCTAAATTCCAATCTAGAACAGGCTTCCATTGAGGCTCTGTTGCCCTGGTAACCAGATTTGCTAAGGGAGAACTGCTGCCACCTTGTGGCCATTTCGCACAACAGCAGCTTTAATCCCAGCGCTACTGGTCAGTGGATATTCCAAATCATTGCAGGCCTGTAAATGACACCTGCCCTGAAAACAAATCCTGGGGTCATATATCGACCAAAAAGTTCAAAAGACGTCCATATTTCAAAACGACAGTTTCAAGAGGCATATTTCACGCACATTAGTGTTCTGCTTCTTTTGCTTTCTTTCTTTTTTGGTTAAAAAAAAACGGGAATGGAAAAAGGCAACCCTCAGAATGGGCGAAAACGTTCGCAAACGAATCAATGGACAAGGGTTTAATCTCCAATATATATAAACAGCTCACGCAGCTTAATATTAATAAAACAAACAACCCAATACAAAAATGGGCAGAAGATCTAAATAGACGTTTCTTCAAAGAAGTCACAGAGACGGCCAAGACGCACATGAAAAGCTGCTCAACACCACTAATTATTAGAGAAATGCAAATCAAAACGACAATGAGGTATCACCTCACACCTGTTAGAATCGGCATCATCAGAAAATCTACAAACAACAAATTCTGGGGAGGGTGTGGACAAAAGGAACCCTCTTCCACTATTGGTGGGAAGGTAAATTGATACAGTCACTATGGAGAACAGTATGGAGTTTCCTTAAAGAAACTAGAAATAGAATTACCATAGGATCCAGCAATCCCACTTCTGGGCATATACACAGAGACAACCATAAATCAAAAACACACATTCACCACAATGTTCATTGCAGCACTATTTACAATAGCCAGGTAATGGAAGCAACCTAAATGCCCACAGACAGATGAATGGATAAAGATGTGGTACATACATAAAATGGGATATGACTCAGCCATGAAAAGGAATGAAACTGGGTTATTTGTAGAGAAGTCGGTGGATCTAGAGACTGTCATACAGAATGAAGTAAGTCAGAAAGAGCAAAACAAATATTCTGTATTAATGCATGTATGTGGAACCTAGATATATGGTACAGATGAACAGGTTTGCAGGGCAGAAATAGAGAAACAGAGGTAGAGAACAAACGTATGGACACCAAGTGGGGGAAGCCATGGGGTGATGGTGGTCAGATGAGTTGGGAGGTAGGTATTGACCTGTATATATGTATATGAATAAAATAGATAACTAATAATAACCTGCTGTTTGGAAAAATAAATATAATTAAACTTCAAAATTTTTAGAAATGAAATTTAAAAATAAAACAGAAAAAAGTTCTTCCCTTCACACAGATGTATTTCTATGAATGAATTATTTCCATGCTTATATCAATAAATACATAAAAGATGAATAAATTCTAACTTGAACCAAAAAAGAAAAAAAAAACCTGAACCCAGCAGTTATACAGAGGAAAACCCTATCAGGGCACTTGCTCCAGCGGTAAACAATTCTGACATTGGTCAGAGGTGGGGAATCATCTCCCATACAGCCAGCAGCCCGGCCCCCCCACGCAAGGAGCCTCCTCATTGCAAAGCTGGGGGACCATGCCGAGGCCTCTGTGAGTAAACGTGAGCTGAGCCCCAGGCCAGCTGCTGCTGAACTGTTCCCACCCTTCCCAGGTAAAACACCTGAATATGTACAAGGGCTTGAAAGCCTAGAGGAAGGGCCGTGGAGCCACACCAGCGACAGCATGCAGGCCAACTTGGTGCCTGCAGGCCAGCCAGGATGGTCCTGGCCCCGGGCACTCTTCTAGAAGCTTTCCATTTCCCTGCCTGATATACCCCTCCTGTCCCGGCCATCATTCCTTTTTTTCCTTCCTCACCTCAGCCCGGAGAGAAATTCCAGTGGAAGTTATGGGTGACACATCCTCTTCTTTACAGGTGGCAGCCTGGCAACTCCTGCAGAAAGTCCAGCAGAGCCCCACTCACACCGGGCCACCAACAAAGCCGTGGACCCTCACACCCTCCCACCAGCACAGCCCCGAGACTGCTGACGGGGCAGAGAATATGGAATCAGGCACAGCTGCAGGGGCTATTGCTGCCTGGAGTGCTGTTTCTATCGACCTCAACCCACGCACACCTGGGGAGGGCTTGCCGGCAGGGTCAGGCTGCCCAGGTCAGCTAATCCTCAGCCCTCAGGGAATCACATTGCAGAAAATGGACCTCGCTAAGACAGAATATTAGCCAAGGAAAAAAAGGGCACAATGCCATTTGCAGCCCTGTAGATGAGTCTACAGGTAAGCACGTGACTTGTAGTAAGTCAGAAAGTGAAAGACACATATCGTAGGATATCACTTATAGGTGTTACCTAAAAAAGGATACCAGGGCCGATATTTCCACGGAGAAGGGCAATCACAGATTCATTAAACAAACTTGTGGTTCACCAATGGAAAGGTGTGAGGATTGGATTCATTACGATATTGGGGTTAAGAGACATATACAAACACAGGTGAAATATATAATCACCAAAGACCTACGGAATGCCAAGAGAAGACTACTCAACATTCTGTCATAATGTACATGGGAAAAGGGTCCCAGGAAGAACAGACATATGTATATGTGTAACAGAACCACATCTTGCACACCTACAACAAGCAAACGTTGTAATCAAACTTGCTGTAATAAAAAATTAAAAATTAAATTAAAAACACGAACAAGAAGTAGTGAGACAAACATGAGGGGCTTTCTCCTGGCACATTCCATTCTAAATTCCAATCTAGAACAGGCTTCCATTGAGGCTCTGTTGCCCTGGTAACCAGATTTGCTAAGGGAGAACTGCTGCCACCTTGTGGCCATTTCGCACAACAGCAGCTTTAATCCCAGCGCTACTGGTCAGTGGATATTCCAAATCATTGCAGGCCTGTAAATGACACCTGCCCTGAAAACAAATCCTGGGGTCATATATCGACCAAAAAGTTCAAAAGACGTCCATATTTCAAAACGACAGTTTCAAGAGGCATATTTCACGCACATTAGTGTTCTGCTTCTTTTGCTTTCTTTCTTTTTTGGTTAAAAAAAAACGGGAATGGAAAAAGGCAACCCTCAGAATGGGCGAAAACGTTCGCAAACGAATCAATGGACAAGGGTTTAATCTCCAATATATATAAACAGCTCACGCAGCTTAATATTAATAAAACAAACAACCCAATACAAAAATGGGCAGAAGATCTAAATAGACGTTTCTTCAAAGAAGTCACAGAGACGGCCAAGACGCACATGAAAAGCTGCTCAACACCACTAATTATTAGAGAAATGCAAATCAAAACGACAATGAGGTATCACCTCACACCTGTTAGAATCGGCATCATCAGAAAATCTACAAACAACAAATTCTGGGGAGGGTGTGGACAAAAGGAACCCTCTTCCACTATTGGTGGGAAGGTAAATTGATACAGTCACTATGGAGAAGAGTATGGAGTTTCCTTAAAGAAACTAGAAATAGAATTACCATAGGATCCAGCAATCCCACTTCTGGGCATATACACAGAGACAACCATAAATCAAAAACACACATTCACCACAATGTTCATTGCAGCACTATTTACAATAGCCAGGTAATGGAAGCAACCTAAATGCCCACAGACAGATGAATGGATAAAGATGTGGTACATACATAAAATGGGATATGACTCAGCCATGAAAAGGAATGAAACTGGGTTATTTGTAGAGAAGTCGGTGGATCTAGAGACTGTCATACAGAATGAAGTAAGTCAGAAAGAGCAAAACAAATATTCTGTATTAATGCATGTATGTGGAACCTAGATATATGGTACAGATGAACAGGTTTGCAGGGCAGAAATAGAGAAACAGAGGTAGAGAACAAACGTATGGACACAAAGTGGGGGAAGCCATGGGGTGATGGTGGTCAGATGAGTTGGGAGATAGGTATTGACCTGTATATATGTATATGAATAAAATAGATAACTAATAATAACCTGCTGTTTGGAAAAATAAATATAATTAAACTTCAAAATTTTTAGAAATGAAATTTAAAAATAAAACAGAAAAAATTTCTTCCCTTCACACAGATGTATTTCTATGAATGAATTATTTCCATGCTTATATCAATAAATACATAAAAGTAGAATAAATTCTAACTTGAACCAAAAAAGAAAAAAAAAACCTGAACCCAGCAGTTATACAGAGGAAAACCCTATCAGGGCACTTGCTCCAGCGGTAAACAATTCTGACATTGGTCAGAGGTGGGGAATCATCTCCCATACAGCCAGCAGCCCGGCCCCCCCACGCAAGGAGCCTCCTCATTGCAAAGCTGGGGGACCGTGCCGAGGCCTCTGTGAGTAAACGTGAGCTGAGCCCCAGGCCAGCTGCTGCTGAACTGTTCCCACCCTTCCCAGGTAAAACACCTGAATATGTACAAGGGCTTGAAAGCCTAGAGGAAGGGCCGTGGAGCCACACCAGCGACAGCATGCAGTCCAACTTGGTGCCTGCAGGCCAGCCAGGATGGTCCTGGCCCCGGGCACTCTTCTAGAAGCTTTCCATTTCCCTGCCTGATATACCCCTCCTGTCCCGGCCATCATTCCTTTTTTTCCTTCCTCACCTCAGCCCGGAGAGAAATTCCAGTGGAAGTTATGGATGACACATCCTCTTCTTTACAGGTGGCAGCCTGGCAACTCCTGCAGAAAGTCCAGCAGAGCCCCACTCACACCGGGCCACCAACAAAGCCGTGGACCCTCACACCCTCCCACCAGCACAGCCCCGAGACTGCTGACGGGGCAGAGAATATGGAGTCAGGCACAGCTGCAGGGGCTATTGCTGCCTGGAGTGCTGTTTCTATTGAACTCAACCCAGGCACACCTGGGGAGGGCTTGCCGGCAGGGTCAGGCTGCCCAGGTCAGCTAATCCTCAGCCCTCAGGGAATCACATTGCAGAAAATGGACCTCGCTAAGACAGAATATTAGCCAAGGAAAAAAAGGGCACAATGCCATTTGCAGCCCCGTAGATGAGTCTACAGGTAAGCACGGGACTTGTAGTAAGTCAGAAAGTGAAAGACACATATCGTAGGATATCACTTATAGGTGTTACCTAAAAACGGATACCAGGGCAGATATTTCCACGGAGAAGGGCAATCACAGATTCATTAAACAAACTTATGGTTCACCAATGGAAAGGTGTGAGGATTGGATTCATTACGATATTGGGGTTAAGAGACATATACAAACACAGGTGAAATATATAATCACCAAAGACCTACGGAATGCCAAGAGAAGACTACTCAACATTCTGTCATAACGTACATGGGAAAAGGGTCCCAGGAAGAACAGACATATGTATATGTGTAAAAGAACCACATCTTGCACACCTACAACAAGCAAACGTTGTAATCAAACTTGCTGTAATAAAAAATTAAAAATTAAATTAAAAACACGAACAAGAAGTAGTGAGACAAACTTGAGGGGCTTTCTCCTGGCACATTCCATTCTAAATTCCAATCTAGAACAGGCTTCCATTGAGGCTCTGTTGCCCTGGTAACCAGATTTGCTAAGGGAGAACTGCTGCCACCTTGTGGCCATTTCGCACAACAGCAGCTTTAATCCCAGCGCTACTGGTCAGTGGATATTCCAAATCATTGCAGGCCTGTAAATGACACCTGCCCTGAAAACAAATCCTGGGGTCATATATCGACCAAAAAGTTCAAAAGACGTCCATATTTCAAAACGACAGTTTCAAGAGGCATATTTCACGCACATTAGTGTTCTGCTTCTTTTGCTTTCTTTCTTTTTTGGTTAAAAAAAAACGGGAATGGAAAAAGGCAACCCTCAGAATGGGCGAAAACGTTCGCAAACGAATCAATGGACAAGGGTTTAATCTCCAATATATATAAACAGCTCACGCAGCTTAATATTAATAAAACAAACAACCCAATACAAAAATGGGCAGAAGATCTAAATAGACGTTTCTTCAAAGAAGTCACAGAGACGGCCAAGACGCACATGAAAAGCTGCTCAACACCACTAATTATTAGAGAAATGCAAATCAAAACGACAATGAGGTATCACCTCACACCTGTTAGAATCGGCATCATCAGAAAATCTACAAACAACAAATTCTGGGGAGGGTGTGGACAAAAGGAACCCTCTTCCACTATTAGTGGGAAGGTAAATTGATACAGTCACTATGGAGAACAGTATGGAGTTTCCTTAAAGAAACTAGAAATAGAATTACCATAGGATCCAGCAATCCCACTTCTGGGCATATACACAGAGACAACCATAAATCAAAAACACACATTCACCACAATGTTCATTGCAGCACTATTTACAATAGCCAGGTAATGGAAGCAACCTAAATGCCCACAGACAGATGAATGGATAAAGATGTGGTACATACATAAAATGGGATATGACTCAGCCATGAAAAGGAATGAAACTGGGTTATTTGTAGAGAAGTCGGTGGATCTAGAGACTGTCATACAGAATGAAGTAAGTCAGAAAGAGCAAAACAAATATTCTGTATTAATGCATGTATGTGGAACCTAGATATATGGTACAGATGAACAGGTTTGCAGGGCAGAAATAGAGAAACAGAGGTAGAGAACAAACGTATGGACACCAAGTGGGGGAAGCCATGGGGTGATGGTGGTCAGATGAGTTGGGAGATAGGTATTGACCTGTATATATGTATATGAATAAAATAGATAACTAATAATAACCTGCTGTATCGAAAAATAAATATAATTAAACTGCAAAATTTTTAGAAATGAAATTTAAAAATAAAACAGAAAAAAGTTCTTCCCTTCACACAGATGTATTTCTATGAATGAATTATTTCCATGCTTATATCAATAAATACATAAAAGATGAATAAATTCTAACTTGAACCAAAAAAGAAAAAAAAAACCTGAACCCAGCAGTTATACAGAGGAAAACCCTATCAGGGCACTTGCTCCAGCGGTAAACAATTCTGACATTGGTCAGAGGTGGGGAATCATCTCCCATACAGCCAGCAGCCCGGCCCCCCCACGCAAGGAGCCTCCTCATTGCAAAGTTGGGGGACCGTGCCGAGGCCTCTGTGAGTAAACGTGAGCTGAGCCCCAGGCCAGCTGCTGCTGAACTGTTCCCACCCTTCCCAGGTAAAACACCTGAATATGTACAAGGGCTTGAAAGCCTAGAGGAAGGGCCGTGGAGCCACACCAGCGACAGCATGCAGGCCAACTTGGTGCCTGCAGGCCAGCCAGGATGGTCCTGGCCCCGGGCACTCTTCTAGAAGCTTTCCATTTCCCTGCCTGATATACCCCTACTGTCCCGGCCATCATTCCTTTTTTTCCTTCCTCACCTCAGCCCGGAGAGAAATTCCAGTGGAAGTTATGGATGACACATCCTCTTCTTTACAGGTGGCAGCCTGGCAACTCCTGCAGAAAGTCCAGCAGAGCCCCACTCACACCGGGCCACCAACAAAGCCGTGGACCCTCACACCCTCCCACCAGCACAGCCCCGAGACTGCTGACGGGGCAGAGAATATGGAGTCAGGCACAGCTGCAGGGGCTATTGCTGCCTGGAGTGCTGTTTCTATCGACCTCAACCCACGCACACCTGGGGAGGGCTTGCCGGCAGGGTCAGGCTGCCCAGGTCAGCTAATCCTCAGCCCTCAGGGAATCACATTGCAGAAAATGGACCTCGCTAAGACAGAATATTAGCCAAGGAAAAAAAGGGCACAATGCCATTTGCAGCCCCGTAGATGAGTCTACAGGTAAGCACGGGACTTGTAGTAAGTCAGAAAGTGAAAGACACATATCGTAGGATATCACTTATAGGTGTTACCTAAAAACGGATACCAGGGCAGATATTTCCACGGAGAAGGGCAATCACAGATTCATTAAACAAACTTATGGTTCACCAATGGAAAGGTGTGAGGATTGGATTCATTACGATATTGGGGTTAAGAGACATATACAAACACAGGTGAAATATATAATCACCAAAGACCTACGGAATGCCAAGAGAAGACTACTCAACATTCTGTCATAACGTACATGGGAAAAGGGTCCCAGGAAGAACAGACATATGTATATGTGTAAAAGAACCACATCTTGCACACCTACAACAAGCAAACGTTGTAATCAAACTTGCTGTAATAAAAAATTAAAAATTAAATTAAAAACACGAACAAGAAGTAGTGAGACAAACTTGAGGGGCTTTCTCCTGGCACATTCCATTCTAAATTCCAATCTAGAACAGGCTTCCATTGAGGCTCTGTTGCCCTGGTAACCAGATTTGCTAAGGGAGAACTGCTGCCACCTTGTGGCCATTTCGCACAACAGCAGCTTTAATCCCAGCGCTACTGGTCAGTGGATATTCCAAATCATTGCAGGCCTGTAAATGACACCTGCCCTGAAAACAAATCCTGGGGTCATATATCGACCAAAAAGTTCAAAAGACGTCCATATTTCAAAACGACAGTTTCAAGAGGCATATTTCACGCACATTAGTGTTCTGCTTCTTTTGCTTTCTTTCTTTTTTGGTTAAAAAAAACGGGAATGGAAAAAGGCAACCCTCAGAATGGGCGAAAACGTTCGCAAACGAATCAATGGGCAAGGGTTTAATCTCCAATATATATAAACAGCTCACGCAGCTTAATATTAATAAAACAAACAACCCAATACAAAAATGGGCAGAAGATCTAAATAGACGTTTCTTCAAAGAAGTCACAGAGACGGCCAAGACGCACATGAAAAGATGCTCAACACCACTAATTATTAGAGAAATGCAAATCAAAACGACAATGAGGTATCACCTCACACCTGTTAGAATCGGCATCATCAGAAAATCTACAAACAACAAATTCTGGGGAGGGTGTGGACAAAAGGAACCCTCTTCCACTATTGGTGGGAAGGTAAATTGATACAGTCACTATGGAGAACAGTATGGAGTTTCCTTAAAGAAACTAGAAATAGAATTACCATAGGATCCAGCAATCCCACTTCTGGGCATATAGCCAGAGAAAACCATAAATCAAAAACACACATTCACCACAATGTTCATTGCAGCACTATTTACAATAGCCAGGTAATGGAAGCAACCTAAATGCCCACAGACAGATGAATGGATAAAGATGTGGTACATACATAAAATGGGATATGACTCAGCCATGAAAAGGAATGAAACTGGGTTATTTGTAGAGAAGTCGGTGGATCTAGAGACTGTCATACAGAATGAAGTAAGTCAGAAAGAGGAAAACAAATATTCTGTATTAATGCATGTATGTGGAACCTAGATATATGGTACAGATGAACAGGTTTGCAGGGCAGAAATAGAGAAACAGAGGTAGAGAACAAACGTATGGACACCAAGTGGGGGAAGCCATGGGGTGATGGTGGTCAGATGAGTTGGGAGATAGGTATTGACCTGTATATATGTATATGAATAAAATAGATAACTAATAATAACCTGCTGTATCGAAAAATAAATATAATTAAACTGCAAAATTTTTAGAAATGAAATTTAAAAATAAAACAGAAAAAAGTTCTTCCCTTCACACAGATGTATTTCTATGAATGAATTATTTCCATGCTTATATCAATAAATACATAAAAGATGAATAAATTCTAACTTGAACCAAAAAAGAAAAAAAAAACCTGAACCCAGCAGTTATACAGAGGAATACCCTATCAGGGCACTTGCTCCAGCGGTAAACAATTCTGACATTGGTCAGAGGTGGGGAATCATCTCCCATACAGCCAGCAGCCCGGCCCCCCCACGCAAGGAGCATCCTCATTGCAAAGCTAGGGGACCGTGCCGAGGCCTCTGTGAGTAAACGTGAGCTGAGCCCCAGGCCAGCTGCTGCTGAACTGTTCCCACCCTTCCCAGGTAAAACACCTGAATATGTACAAGGGCTTGAAAGCCTAGAGGAAGGGCCGTGGAGCCACACCAGTGACAGCACGCAGGCCAACTTGGTGCCTGCAGGCCATCCAGGATGGTCCTGGACCCGGGCGCTCTTCTGGAAGCTTTCCATTTCCCTGCCTGAGATACCACTCCTGTCCCGGCCCCCACTCCTTTTTTTCCTCCCTCACCTCAGCCCAGAGAGAAATTCCAGTGGAAGTTATGGGTGACACATCCTCTTCTTTACAGGTGGCAGCCTGGCAACTCCTGCAGAAAGTCCAGCAGAGCCCCACTCACACCGGGCCACCAACAAAGCCGTGGACCCTCACACCCTCCCACCAGCACAGCCCCGAGACTGCTGACGGGGCAGAGAATATGGAATCAGGCACAGCTGCAGGGGCTATTGCTGCCTGGAGTGCTGTTTCTATCGACCTCAACCCACGCACACCTGGGGAGGGCTTGCCGGCAGGGTCAGGCTGCCCAGGTCAGCTAATCCTCAGCCCTCAGGGAATCACATTGCAGAAAATGGACCTCGCTAAGACAGAATATTAGCCAAGGAGAAAAAGAGCACAATGCCATTTGCAGCCCCGTAGATGAGTCTACAGGTAATCACGTGACTTGTAGTAAGTCAGAAAGTGAAAGACACATATCGTAGGATATCACTTATAGGTGTTACCTAAAAACGGATACCAGGGCAGATATTTCCACGGAGAAGGGCAATCACAGATTCATTAAACAAACTTATGGTTCACCAATGGAAAGGTGTGAGGATTGGATTCATTACGATATTGGGGTTAAGAGACATATACAAACACAGGTGAAATATATAATCACCAAAGGCCTACGGAATGCCAAGAGAAGACTACTCAACATTCTGTCATAACGTACATGGGAAAAGGGTCCCAGGAAGAACAGACATATGTATATGTGTAAAAGAACCACATCTTGCACACCTACAACAAGCAAACGTTGTAATCAAACTTGCTGTAATAAAAAATTAAAAATTAAATTAAAAACACGAACAAGAAGTAGTGAGACAAACTTGAGGGGCTTTCTCCTGGCACATTCCATTCTAAATTCCAATCTAGAACAGGCTTCCATTGAGGCTCTGTTGCCCTGGTAACCAGATTTGCTAAGGGAGAACTGCTGCCACCTTGTGGCCGTTTCACACAACATCAGCTTTAATCCCAGCGCTAATGGTCAGTGGATATTCCAAATCATTGCTGGCCTGTAAATGACACCTGCCCTGAAAACAAATCCTGGGGTCATATATCGACCAAAAAGTTCAAAAGACGTCCATATTTCAAAACGACAGTTTCAAGAGGCATATTTCACGCACATTAGTGTTCTGCTTCTTTTGCTTTCTTTCTTTTTTGGTTAAAAAAAATGGGAATGGAAAAAGGCAACCCTCAGAATGGGCCAAAACGTTCGCAAACGAATCAATGGACAATGGTTTAATCTCCAACATATATAAACAGCTCACGCAGCTTAATATTAATAAAACAAACAACCCAATACAAAAATGGGCAGAAGATCTAAATAGACGTTTCTTCAAAGAAGTCACAGAGACGGCCAAGACGCACATGAAAAGCTGCTCAACACCACTAATTATTAGAGAAATGCAAATCACAACGACAATGAGGTATCACCTCACACCTGTTAGAATCGGCATCATCAGAAAATCTACAAACAACAAATTCTGGGGAGGGTATGGACAAAAGGAACCCTCTTCCACTATTAGTGGGAAGGTAAATTGATACAGTCACTATGGAGAACAGTATGGAGTTTCCTTAAAGAAACTAGAAATAGAATTACCATAGGATCCAGCAATCCCACTTCTGGGCATATACCCAGAGAAAACCATAAATCAAAAACACACATTCACCACAATGTTCATTGCAGCACTATTTACAATAGCCAGGTAATGGAAGCAACCTAAATGCCCACAGACAGACGAATGGATAAAGATGTGGTACATATATAAAATGGAATATGACTCAGCCATGAAAAGGAATGAAACTGGGTTATTTGTAGAGAAGTCGGTGGATCTAGAGACTGTCATACAGAATGAAGTAAGTCAGAAAGAGCAAAACAAATATTCTGTATTAATGCATGTATGTGGAACCTAGATATATGGTACAGATGAACAGGTTTGCAGGGCAGAAATAGAGAAACAGAGGTAGAGAACAAACGTATGGACACCAAGTGGGGGAAGCCATGGGGTGTTGGTGGTCAGATGAGTTGGGAGATAGGTATTGACCTGTATATATGTATATGAATAAAATAGATAACTAATAATAACCTGCTGTATAGAAAAATAAATATAATTATACTTCAAAATTTTTAGAAATGACATTTAAAAATAAAACAGGAAAAAGTTCTTCCCTTCACACAGATATATTTCTATGAATGTATTATTTCCATGCTTATATCAATAAATACATAAAAGATGAATAAATTCTAACTTGAACCAAAAAAGAAAAGAAAAACCTGAACCCAGCAGTTATACAGAGGAAAACCCTATCAGGGCACTTGCTCCAGCGGTAAACAATTCTGAAATTAGTCAGAGGTGGGGAATCATCTCCCATACAGCCAGCAGCCTGGCCCCCCCACGCAAGGAGCGTCCTCATTGCAAAGCTGGGGGACCGTGCCGAGGCCTCTGTGAGTAAACGTGAGCTGAGCCCAAGGCCAGCTGCTGCTGAACTGTTCCCACCCTTCCCAGGTAAAACACCTGAATATGTACAAGGGCTTGAACGCCTAGAGGAAGGGTCGTGGAGCCACACCAGCGACAGCACGCAGGTCAACTTGGTGCCTGCAGGCCAGCCAGGATGGTCCTGGCCCCAGGCACTCTTCTGGAAGCTTTCCATTTCCCTGCCTGAGATACCCCTCCTGTCCCGGCCCCCACTCCTTTTTTTCCTTCCTCACCTCAGCCCGGAGAGAAATTCCAGCGGAAGTTATGGGTGACACATCCTCTTCTTTACAGGTGGCAGCCTGGCAACTCCTGCAGAAAGTCCAGCAGATCCCCACTCACACCGGGCCACCAAAAAAGCCGTGGACCCTCACACCCTCCCACCAGCACAGCCCCGAGACTGCTGACGGGGCAGAGAATATGGAGTCAGGCACAGCTGCAGGGGCTATTGCTGCCTGGAGTGCTGTTTCTATTGACCTCAACCCAGGCACACCTGGGGAGGGCTTGCCGGCAGGATCAGGCTGCCCAGGTCAGCTAATCCTCAGCCCTCAGGGAATCACATTGCAGAAAATGGACCTCACTAAGACAGAATATTAGCCAAGGAAAAAAAGGACACAATGCCATTTGCAGCCCCGTAGAGGAGTCTACAGGTAATCATGTGACTTGTAGTAAGTCAGAAAGTGAAAGACACATATCGTAGGATATTACTTATAGGTGTTACCTAAAAACGGATACCAGGGAAGATATTTCCAAGGAGAAGGGCAATCACAGATTCATTAAACAAACTTATGGTTCACCAATGGAAAGGTGTGAGGATTGGATTCATTACGATATTGGGGTTAAGAGACATATACAAACACAGGTGAAATATATAATCACCAAAGACCTACGGAATGCCAAGAGAAGACTACTCAACATTCTGTCATAACGTACATGGGAAAAGGGTCCCAGGAAGAACAGACATATGTATATGTGTAAAAGAACCACATCTTGCACACCTACAACAAGCCTAACGTTGTAATCAAACTTGCTGTAATAAAAAATTAAAAATTAAATTAAAAACACGAACAAGAAGTAGTGAGACAAACTTGAGGGGCTTTCTCCTGGCACATTCCATTCTAAATTCCAATCTAGAACACGGCTTCCATTGAGGCTCTGTTGCCCTGGTAACCAGATTTGCTAAGGGATAACTGCTGCCACCTTGTGGCCGTTTCACACAACATCAGCTTTAATCCCAGCGCTAATGGTCAGTGGATATTCCAAATCATTGCTGGCCTGTAAATGACACCTGCCCTGAAAACAAATCCTGGGGTCATATATCGACCAAAAAGTTCAAAAGACGTCCATATTTCAAAACGACAGTTTCAAGAGGCATATTTCACGCACATTAGTGTTCTGCTTCTTTTGCTTTCTTTCTTTTTTGGTTAAAAAAAAACGGGAATGGAAAAAGGCAACCCTCAGAACGGGCCAAAATGTTCACAAACGAATCAATGGACAATGGTTTAATCTCCAACATATATAAACAGCTCACGCAGCTTAATATTAATAAAACAAACAACCCAATACAAAAATGGGCAGAAGATCTAAATAGACGTTTCTTCAAAGAAGTCACAGAGACGGCCAAGACGCACATGAAAAGCTGCTCAACACCACTAATTATTAGAGAAATGCAAATCACAACGACAATGAGGTATCACCTCACACCTGTTAGAATCGGCATCATCAGAAAATCTACAAACAACAAATTCTGGGGAGGGTATGGACAAAAGGAACCCTCTTCCACTATTAGTGGGAAGGTAAATTGATACAGTCACTATGGAGAACAGTATGGAGTTTCCTTAAAGAAACTAGAAATAGAATTACCATAGGATCCAGCAATCCCACTTCTGGGCATATACCCAGAGGAAACCATAAATCAAAAACACACATTCACCACAATGTTCATTGCAGCACTATTTACAGTAGCCAGGTAATGGAAGCAACCTAAATGCCCACAGACAGACGAATGGATAAAGATGTGGTACATATATAAAATGGAATATGACTCAGCCATGAAAAGGAATGAAACTGGGTTATTTGTAGAGAAGTCGGTGGATCTAGAGACTGTCATACAGAATGAAGTAAGTCAGAAAGAGCAAAACAAATATTCTGTATTAATGCATGTATGTGGAACCTAGATATATGGTACAGATGAACAGGTTTGCAGGGCAGAAATAGAGAAACAGAGGTAGAGAACAAACGTATGGACACCAAGTGGGGGAAGCCATGGGGTGTTGGTGGTCAGATGAGTTGGGAGATAGGTATTGACCTGTATATATGTATATGAATAAAATAGATAACTAATAATAACCTTCTGTATAGAAAAATAAATATAATTAAACTTCAAAATTTTTAGAAATGAAATTTAAAAATAAAACAGAAAAAAGTTCTTCCCTTCACACACACGTATTTCTATGAATGAATTATTTCCATGCTTATATCAGTAAATACATAAAAGATGAATGAATTCTAACTTGAACCAAAAAAGAAAAAAAAATCCTGAACCCAGCAGTTATACAGAGGAAAACCCTATCAGGGCACTTGCTCCAGCGGTAAACAATTCTGAAATTGGTCAGAGGTGGGGAATCATCTCCCATACAGCCAGCAGCCCGGCCCCCCCACGCAAGGAGCGTCCTCATTGCAAAGCTGGGGGACCGTGCCGAGGCCTCTGTGAGTAAACGTGAGCTGAGCCCAAGGCCAGCTGCTGCTGAACTGTTCCCACCCTTCCCAGGTAAAACACCTGAATATGTACAAGGGCTTGAACGCCTAGAGGAAGGGTCGTGGAGCCACACCAGCGACAGCACGCAGGCCAACTTGGTGCCTGCAGGCCAGCCAGGATGGTCCTGGCCCCAGGCGCTCTTCTAGAAGCTTTCCATTTCCCTGCCTGAGATACCCCTCCTGTCCCGGCCCCCACTCCTTTTTTTCCTTCCTCACCTCAGCCCGGAGAGAAATTCCAGCGGAAGTTATGGGTGACACATCCTCTTCTTTACAGGTGGCAGCCTGGCAACTCCTGCAGAAAGTCCAGCAGATCCCCACTCACACCGGGCCACCAAAAAATCCGTGGACCCACACACCCTCCCACCAGCACAGCCCCGAGACTGCTGACGGGGCAGAGAATATGGAGTCAGGCACAGCTGCAGGGGCTATTGCTGCCTGGAGTGCTGTTTCTATTGACCTCATCCCAGGCACACCTGGGGAGGGCTTGCCGGCAGGGTCAGGCTGCCCAGGTCAGCTAATCCTCAGCCCTCAGGGAATCACATTGCAGAAAATGGACCTCGCTAAGACAGAATATTAGCCAAGGAAAAAAAGGGCACAATGCCATTTGCAGCCCCGTAGAGGAGTCTACAGGTAATCATGTGACTTGTAGTAAGTCAGAAAGTGAAAGACACATATCGTAGGATATCACTTATAGGTGTTACCTAAAAACGGATACCAGGGAAGATATTTCCACGGAGAAGGGCAATCACAGATTCATTAAACAAACTTATGGTTCACCAATGGAAAGGTGTGAGGATTGGATTCATTATGATATTGGGGTTAAGAGACATATACAAACACAGGTGAAATATAAAATCACCAAAGACCTACGTAATGCCAAGAGAAGACTACTCAACATTCTGTCATAACGTACATGGGAAAAGGGTCCCAGGAAGAACAGACATATGTATATGTGTAAAAGAACCACATCTTGCACACCTACAACAAGCCAAACGTTGTAATCAAACTTGCTGTAATAAAAAATTAAAAATTAAATTAAAAACACGAACAAGAAGTAGTGAGACAAACTTGAGGGGCTTTCTCCTGGCACATTCCATTCTAAATTCCAATCTAGAACACGGCTTCCATTGAGGCTCTGTTGCCCTGGTAACCAGATTTGCTAAGGGAGAACTGCTGCCACCTTGTGGCCGTTTCACACAACATCAGCTTTAATCCCAGCGCTAATGGTCAGTGGATATTCCAAATCATTGCTGGCCTGTAAATGACACCTGCCCTGAAAACAAATCCTGGGGTCATATATCGACCAAAAAGTTCAAAAGACGTCCATATTTCAAAACGACAGTTTCAAGAGGCATATTTCACGCACATTAGTGTTCTGCTTCTTTTGCTTTCTTTCTTTTTTGGTTAAAAAAAATGGGAATGGAAAAAGGCAACCCTCAGAATGGGCCAAAACGTTCGCAAACGAATCAATGGACAATGGTTTAATCTCCAACATATATAAACAGCTCACGCAGCTTAATATTAATAAAACAAACAACCCAATACAAAAATGGGCAGAAGATCTAAATAGACGTTTCTTCAAAGAAGTCACAGAGACGGCCAAGACGCACATGAAAAGCTGCTCAACACCACTAATTATTAGAGAAATGCAAATCACAACGACAATGAGGTATCACCTCACACCTGTTAGAATCGGCATCATCAGAAAATCTACAAACAACAAATTCTGGGGAGGGTATGGACAAAAGGAACCCTCTTCCACTATTAGTGGGAAGGTAAATTGATACAGTCACTATGGAGAACAGTATGGAGTTTCCTTAAAGAAACTAGAAATAGAATTACCATAGGATCCAGCAATCCCACTTCTGGGCATATACCCAGAGAAAACCATAAATCAAAAACACACATTCACCACAATGTTCATTGCAGCACTATTTACAATAGCCAGGTAATGGAAGCAACCTAAATGCCCACAGACAGACGAATGGATAAAGATGTGGTACATATATAAAATGGAATATGACTCAGCCATGAAAAGGAATGAAACTGGGTTATTTGTAGAGAAGTCGGTGGATCTAGAGACTGTCATACAGAATGAAGTAAGTCAGAAAGAGCAAAACAAATATTCTGTATTAATGCATGTATGTGGAACCTAGATATATGGTACAGATGAACAGGTTTGCAGGGCAGAAATAGAGAAACAGAGGTAGAGAACAAACGTATGGACACCAAGTGGGGGAAGCCATGGGGTGTTGGTGGTCAGATGAGTTGGGAGATAGGTATTGACCTGTATATATGTATATGAATAAAATAGATAACTAATAATAACCTTCTGTATAGAAAAATAAATATAATTAAACTTCAAAATTTTTAGAAATGAAATTTAAAAATAAAACAGAAAAAAGTTCTTCCCTTCACACACACGTATTTCTATGAATGAATTATTTCCATGCTTATATCAGTAAATACATAAAAGATGAATGAATTCTAACTTGAACCAAAAAAGAAAAAAAAATCCTGAACCCAGCAGTTATACAGAGGAAAACCCTATCAGGGCACTTGCTCCAGCGGTAAACAATTCTGAAATTGGTCAGAGGTGGGGAATCATCTCCCATACAGCCAGCAGCCCGGCCCCCCCATGCAAGGAGCGTCCTCATTGCAAAGCTGGGGGACCGTGCCGAGGCCTCTGTGAGTAAACGTGAGCTGAGCCCAAGGCCAGCTGCTGCTGAACTGTTCCCACCCTTCCCAGGTAAAACACCTGAATATGTACAAGGGCTTGAACGCCTAGAGGAAGGGTCGTGGAGCCACACCAGTGACAGCACGCAGGCCAACTTGGTGCCTGCAGGCCAGCCAGGATGGTCCTGGCCCCAGGCGCTCTTCTAGAAGCTTTCCATTTCCCTGCCTGAGATACCCCTCCTGTCCCGGCCCCCACTCCTTTTTTTCCTTCCTCACCTCAGCCCGGAGAGAAATTCCAGCGGAAGTTATGGGTGACACATCCTCTTCTTTACAGGTGGCAGCCTGGCAACTCCTGCAGAAAGTCCAGCAGATCCCCACTCACACCGGGCCACCAAAAAAGCCGTGGACCCTCACACCCTCCCACCAGCACAGCCCCGAGACTGCTGACGGGGCAGAGAATATGGAGTCAGGCACAGCTGCAGGGGCTATTGCTGCCTGGAGTGCTGTTTCTATTGACCTCAACCCAGGCACACCTGGGGAGGGCTTGCCGGCAGGGTCAGGCTGCCCAGGTCAGCTAATCCTCAGCCCTCAGGGAATCACATTGCAGAAAATGGACCTCGCTAAGACAGAATATTAGCCAAGGAAAAAAAGGGCACAATGCCATTTGCAGCCCCGTAGAGGAGTCTACAGGTAATCATGTGACTTGTAGTAAGTCAGAAAGTGAAAGACACATATCGTAGGATATCACTTATAGGTGTTACCTAAAAACGGATACCAGGGAAGATATTTCCACGGAGAAGGGCAATCACAGATTCATTAAACAAACTTATGGTTCACCAATGGAAAGGTGTGAGGATTGGATTCATTATGATATTGGGGTTAAGAGACATATACAAACACAGGTGAAATATAAAATCACCAAAGACCTACGTAATGCCAAGAGAAGACTACTCAACATTCTGTCATAACGTACATGGGAAAAGGGTCCCAGGAAGAACAGACATATGTATATGTGTAAAAGAACCACATCTTGCACACCTACAACAAGCCAAACGTTGTAATCAAACTTGCTGTAATAAAAAATTAAAAATTAAATTAAAAACACGAACAAGAAGTAGTGAGACAAACTTGAGGGGCTTTCTCCTGGCACATTCCATTCTAAATTCCAATCTAGAACACGGCTTCCATTGAGGCTCTGTTGCCCTGGTAACCAGATTTGCTAAGGGAGAACTGCTGCCACCTTGTGGCCGTTTCACACAACATCAGCTTTAATCCCAGCGCTAATGGTCAGTGGATATTCCAAATCATTGCTGGCCTGTAAATGACACCTGCCCTGAAAACAAATCCTGGGGTCATATATCGACCAAAAAGTTCAAAAGACGTCCATATTTCAAAACGACAGTTTCAAGAGGCATATTTCACGCACATTAGTGTTCTGCTTCTTTTGCTTTCTTTCTTTTTTGGTTAAAAAAAATGGGAATGGAAAAAGGCAACCCTCAGAATGGGCCAAAACGTTCGCAAACGAATCAATGGACAATGGTTTAATCTCCAACATATATAAACAGCTCACGCAGCTTAATATTAATAAAACAAACAACCCAATACAAAAATGGGCAGAAGATCTAAATAGATGTTTCTTCAAAGAAGTCACAGAGACGGCCAAGACGCACATGAAAAGCTGCTCAACACCACTAATTATTAGAGAAATGCAAATCACAACGACAATGAGGTATCACCTCACACCTGTTAGAATCGGCATCATCAGAAAATCTACAAACAACAAATTCTGGGGAGGGTATGGACAAAAGGAACCCTCTTCCACTATTAGTGGGAAGGTAAATTGATACAGTCACTATGGAGAACAGTATGGAGTTTCCTTAAAGAAACTAGAAATAGAATTACCATAGGATCCAGCAATCCCACTTCTGGGCATATACCCAGAGAAAACCATAAATCAAAAACACACATTCACCACAATGTTCATTGCAGCACTATTTACAATAGCCAGGTAATGGAAGCAACCTAAATGCCCACAGACAGACGAATGGATAAAGATGTGGTACATATATAAAATGGAATATGACTCAGCCATGAAAAGGAATGAAACTGGGTTATTTGTAGAGAAGTCGGTGGATCTAGAGACTGTCATACAGAATGAAGTAAGTCAGAAAGAGCAAAACAAATATTCTGTATTAATGCATGTATGTGGAACCTAGATATATGGTACAGATGAACAGGTTTGCAGGGCAGAAATAGAGAAACAGAGGTAGAGAACAAACGTATGGACACCAAGTGGGGGAAGCCATGGGGTGTTGGTGGTCAGATGAGTTGGGAGATAGGTATTGACCTGTATATATGTATATGAATAAAATAGATAACTAATAATAACCTGCTGTATACAAAAATAAATATAATTATACTTCAAAATTTTTAGAAATGACATTTAAAAATAAAACAGGAAAAAGTTCTTCCCTTCACACAGATATATTTCTATGAATGTATTATTTCCATGCTTATATCAATAAATACATAAAAGATGAATAAATTCTAACTTGAACCAAAAAAGAAAAAAAAAAACCTGAACCCAGCAGTTATACAGAGGAAAACCCTATCAGGGCACTTGCTCCAGCGGTAAACAATTCTGAAATTGGTCAGAGGTGGGGAATCATCTCCCATACAGCCAGCAGCCCGGCCCCCCCACGCAAGGAGCGTCCTTATTGCAAAGCTGGGGGACCGTGCCGAGGCCTCTGTGAGTAAACGTGAGCTGAGCCCAAGGCCAGCTGCTGCTGAACTGTTCCCACCCTTCCCAGGTAAAACACCTGAATATGTACAAGGGCTTGAACGCCTAGAGGAAGGGTTGTGGAGCCACACCAGCGACAGCACGCAGGCCAACTTGGTGCCTGCAGGCCAGCCAGGATGGTCCTGGCCCCAGGCGCTCTTCTGGAAGCTTTCCATTTCCCTGCCTGAGATACCCCTCCTGTCCCGGCCCCCACTCCTTTTTTTCCTTCCTCACCTCAGCCCGGAGAGAAATTCCAGCGGAAGTTATGGGTGACACATCCTCTTCTTTACAGGTGGCAGCCTGGCAACTCCTGCAGAAAGTCCAGCAGATCCCCACTCACACCGGGCCACCAAAAAAGCCGTGGACCCTCACACCCTCCCACCAGCACAGCCCCGAGACTGCTGACGGGGCAGAGAATATGGAGTCAGGCACAGCTGCAGGGGCTATTGCTGCCTGGAGTGCTGTTTCTATTGACCTCAACCCAGGCACACCTGGGGAGGGCTTGCCGGCAGGGTCAGGCTGCCCAGGTCAGCTAATCCTCAGCCCTCAGGGAATCACATTGCAGAAAATGGACCTCGCTAAGACAGAATATTAGCCAAGGAAAAAAAGGACACAATGCCATTTGCAGCCCCGTAGAGGAGTCTACAGGTAATCATGTGACTTGTAGTAAGTCAGAAAGTGAAAGACACATATCGTAGGATATCACTTATAGGTGTTACCTAAAAACGGATACCAGGGAAGATATTTCCACGGAGAAGGGCAATCACAGATTCATTAAACAAACTTATGGTTCACCAATGGAAAGGTGTGAGGATTGGATTCATTACGATATTGGGGTTAAGAGACATATACAAACACAGGTGAAATATATAATCACCAAAGACCTACGGAATGCCAAGAGAAGACTACTCAACATTCTGTCATAACGTACATGGGAAAAGGGTCCCAGGAAGAACAGACATATGTATATGTGTAAAAGAACCACATCTTGCACACCTACAACAAGCCAAACGTTGTAATCAAACTTGCTGTAATAAAAAATTAAAAATTAAATTAAAAACACGAACAAGAAGTAGTGAGACAAACTTGAGGGGCTTTCTCCTGGCACATTCCATTCTAAATTCCAATCTAGAACACGGCTTCCATTGAGGCTCTGTTGCCCTGGTAACCAGATTTGCTAAGGGAGAACTGCTGCCACCTTGTGGCCGTTTCACACAACATCAGCTTTAATCCCAGCGCTAATGGTCAGTGGATATTCCAAATCATTGCTGGCCTGTAAATGACACCTGCCCTGAAAACAAATCCTGGGGTCATATATCGACCAAAAAGTTCAAAAGACGTCCATATTTCAAAACGACAGTTTCAAGAGGCATATTTCACGCACATTAGTGTTCTGCTTCTTTTGCTTTCTTTCTTTTTTGGTTAAAAAAAATGGGAATGGAAAAAGGCAACCCTCAGAATGGGCCAAAACGTTCGCAAACGAATCAATGGACAATGGTTTAATCTCCAACATATATAAACAGCTCACGCAGCTTAATATTAATAAAACAAACAACCCAATACAAAAATGGGCAGAAGATCTAAATAGACGTTTCTTCAAAGAAGTCACAGAGACGGCCAAGACGCACATGAAAAGCTGCTCAACACCACTAATTATTAGAGAAATGCAAATCACAACGACAATGAGGTATCACCTCACACCTGTTAGAATCGGCATCATCAGAAAATCTACAAACAACAAATTCTGGGGAGGGTATGGACAAAAGGAACCCTCTTCCACTATTAGTGGGAAGGTAAATTGATACAGTCACTATGGAGAACAGTATGGAGTTTCCTTAAAGAAACTAGAAATAGAATTACCATAGGATCCAGCAATCCCACTTCTGGGCATATACCCAGAGGAAACCATAAATCAAAAACACACATTCACCACAATGTTCATTGCAGCACTATTTACAATAGCCAGGTAATGGAAGCAACCTAAATGCCCACAGACAGACGAATGGATAAAGATGTGGTACATATATTAAATGGAATATGACTCAGCCGTGAAAAGGAATGAAACTGGGTTATTTGTAGAGAAGTCGGTGGATCTAGAGACTGTCATACAGAATGAAGTAAGTCAGAAAGAGCAAAACAAATATTCTGTATTAAAGCATGTATGTGGAACCTAGATATATGGTACAGATGAACAGGTTTGCAGGGCAGAAATAGAGAAACAGAGGTAGAGAACAAACGTATGGACACCAAGTGGGGGAAGCCATGGGGTGTTGGTGGTCAGATGAGTTGGGAGATAGGTATTGACCTGTATATATGTATATGAATAAAATAGATAACTAATAATAACCTGCTGTATAGAAAAATAAATATAATTAAACCTCAAAATTTTTAGAAATGACATTTAAAAATAAAACAGAAAAAAGTTCTTCCCTTCACACAGATGTATTTCTATGAATGAATTATTTCCATGCTTATATCAGTAAATACATAAAAGATGAATGAATTCTAACTTGAACCAAAAAAGAAAAAAAAATCCTCAACCCATCAGTTATACAGAGGAAAACCCTATCAGGGCACTTGCTCCAGCGGTAAACAATTCTGAAATTGGTCAGAGGTGGGGAATCATCTCCCATACAGCCAGCAGCCCGGCCCCCCCACGCAAGGAGCGTCCTCATTGCAAAGCTGGGGGACCGTGCCGAGGCCTCTGTGAGTAAACGTGAGCTGAGCCCAAGGCCAGCTGCTGCTGAACTGTTCCCACCCTTCCCAGGTAAAACACCTGAATATGTACAAAGGCTTGAACGCCTAGAGGAAGGGTCGTGGAGCCACACCAGCGACAGCACGCAGGCCAACTTGGTGCCTGCAGGCCAGCCAGGATGGTCCTGGCCCCAGGCGCTCTTCTGGAAGATTTCCATTTCCCTGCCTGAGATACCCCTCCTGTCCCGGCCCCCACTCCTTTTTTTCCTTCCTCACCTCAGCCCGGAGAGAAATTCCAGCGGAAGTTATGGGTGACACATCCTCTTCTTTACAGGTGGCAGCCTGGCAACTCCTGCAGAAAGTCCAGCAGATCCCCACTCACACCGGGCCACCAAAAAAGCCGTGGACCCTCACACCCACCAGCACAGCCCCGAGACTGCTGACGGGGCAGAGAATATGGAGTCAGGCACAGCTGCAGGGGCTATTGCTGCCTGGAGTGCTGTTTCTATTGACCTCAACACAGGCACACCTGGGGAGGGCTTGCCGGCAGGATCAGGCTGCCCAGGTCAGCTAATCCTCAGCCCTCAGGGAATCACATTGCAGAAAATGGACCTCGCTAAGACAGAATATTAGCCAAGGAAAAAAAGGACACAATGCCATTTGCAGCCCCGTAGAGGAGTCTACAGGTAATCATGTGACTTGTAGTAAGTCAGAAAGTGAAAGACACATATCGTAAGATATCACTTATAGGTGTTACCTAAAAACGGATACCAGGGAAGATATTTCCACGGAGAAGGGCAATCACAGATTCATTAAACAAACTTATGGTTCACCAATGGAAAGGTGTGAGGATTGGATTCATTACGATATTGGGGTTAAGAGACATATACAAACACAGGTGAAATATATAATCACCAAAGACCTACGGAATGCCAAGAGAAGACTACTCAACATTCTGTCATAACGTACATGGGAAAAGGGTCCCAGGAAGAACAGACATATGTATATGTGTAAAAGAACCACATCTTGCACACCTACAACAAGCCAAACGTTGTAATCAAACTTGCTGTAATAAAAAATTAAAAATTAAATTAAAAACACGAACAAGAAGTAGTGAGACAAACTTGAGGGGCTTTCTCCTGGCACATTCCATTCTAAATTCCAATCTAGAACACGGCTTCCATTGAGGCTCTGTTGCCCTGGTAACCAGATTTGCTAAGGGAGAACTGCTGCCACCTTGTGGCCGTTTCACACAACATCAGCTTTAATCCCAGCGCTAATGGTCAGTGGATATTCCAAATCATTGCTGGCCTGTAAATGACACCTGCCCTGAAAACAAATCCTGGGGTCATATATCGACCAAAAAGTTCAAAAGACGTCCATATTTCAAAACGACAGTTTCAAGAGGCATATTTCACGCACATTAGTGTTCTGCTTCTTTTGCTTTCTTTCTTTTTTGGTTAAAAAAAATGGGAATGGAAAAAGGCAACCCTCAGAATGGGCCAAAACGTTCGCAAACGAATCAATGGACAATGGTTTAATCTCCAACATATATAAACAGCTCACGCAGCTTAATATTAATAAAACAAACAACCCAATACAAAAATGGGCAGAAGATCTAAATAGACGTTTCTTCAAAGAAGTCACAGAGACGGCCAAGACGCACATGAAAAGCTGCTCAACACCACTAATTATTAGAGAAATGCAAATCACAACGACAATGAGGTATCACCTCACACCTGTTAGAATCGGCATCATCAGAAAATCTACAAACAACAAATTCTGGGGAGGGTATGGACAAAAGGAACCCTCTTCCACTATTAGTGGGAAGGTAAATTGATACAGTCACTATGGAGAACAGTATGGAGTTTCCTTAAAGAAACTAGAAATAGAATTACCATAGGATCCAGCAATCCCACTTCTGGGCATATACCCAGAGAAAACCATAAATCAAAAACACACATTCACCACAATGTTCATTGCAGCACTATTTACAATAGCCAGGTAATGGAAGCAACCTAAATGCCCACAGACAGACGAATGGATAAAGATGAGGTACATATATAAAATGGAATATGACTCAGCCATGAAAAGGAATGAAACTGGGTTATTTGTAGAGAAGTCGGTGGATCTAGAGACTGTCATACAGAATGAAGTAAGTCAGAAAGAGCAAAACAAATATTCTGTATTAATGCATGTATGTGGAACCTAGATATATGGTACAGATGAACAGGTTTGCAGGGCAGAAATAGAGAAACAGAGGTAGAGAACAAACGTATGGACACCAAGTGGGGGAAGCCATGGGGTGTTGGTGGTCAGATGAGTTGGGAGATAGGTATTGACCTGTATATATGTATATGAATAAAATAGATAACTAATAATAACCTTCTGTATAGAAAAATAAATATAATTAAACTTCAAAATTTTTAGAAATGAAATTTAAAAATAAAACAGAAAAAAGTTCTTCCCTTCACACAGATGTATTTCTATTAATGAATTATTTCCATGCTTATATCAGTAAATACATAAAAGATGAATGAATTCTAACTTGAACCAAAAAAGAAAAAAAAAATCCTGAACCCAGCAGTTATACAGAGGAAAACCCTATCAGGGCACTTGCTCCAGCGGTAAACAATTCTGAAATTGGTCAGAGGTGGGGAATCATCTCCCATACAGCCAGCAGCCCGGCCCCCCCACGCAAGGAGCGTCCTTATTGCAAAGCTGGGGGACCGTGCCGAGGCCTCTGTGAGTAAACGTGAGCTGAGCCCAAGTCCAGCTGCTGCTGAACTGTTCCCACCCTTCCCAGGTAAAACACCTGAATATGTACAAGGGCTTGAACGCCTAGAGGAAGGGTTGTGGAGCCACACCAGCGACAGCACGCAGGCCAACTTGGTGCCTGCAGGCCAGCCAGGATGGTCCTGGCCCCAGGCGCTCTTCTGGAAGCTTTCCATTTCCCTGCCTGAGATACCCCTCCTGTCCCGGCCCCCACTCCTTTTTTTCCTTCCTCACCTCAGCCCGGAGAGAAATTCCAGCGGAAGTTATGGGTGACACATCCTCTTCTTTACAGGTGGCAGCCTGGCAACTCCTGCAGAAAGTCCAGCAGATCCCCACTCACACCGGGCCACCAAAAAAGCCGTGGACCCTCACACCCTCCCACCAGCACAGCCCCGAGACTGCTGACGGGGCAGAGAATATGGAGTCAGGCACAGCTGCAGGGGCTATTGCTGCCTGGAGTGCTGTTTCTATTGACCTCAACCCAGGCACACCTGGGGAGGGCTTGCCGGCAGGATCAGGCTGCCCAGGTCAGCTAATCCTCAGCCCTCAGGGAATCACATTGCAGAAAATGGACCTCGCTAAGACAGAATATTAGCCAAGGAAAAAAAGGACACAATGCCATTTGCAGCCCCGTAGAGGAGTCTACAGGTAATCATGTGACTTGTAGTAAGTCAGAAAGTGAAAGACACATATCGTAAGATATCACTTATAGGTGTTACCTAAAAACGGATACCAGGGAAGATATTTCCACGGAGAAGGGCAATCACAGATTCATTAAACAAACTTATGGTTCACCAATGGAAAGGTGTGAGGATTGGATTCATTACGATATTGGGGTTAAGAGACATATACAAACACAGGTGAAATATATAATCACCAAAGACCTACGGAATGCCAAGAGAAGACTACTCAACATTCTGTCATAACGTACATGGGAAAAGGGTCCCAGGAAGAACAGACATATGTATATGTGTAAAAGAACCACATCTTGCACACCTACAACAAGCCAAACGTTGTAATCAAACTTGCTGTAATAAAAAATTAAAAATTAAATTAAAAACACGAACAAGAAGTAGTGAGACAAACTTGAGGGGCTTTCTCCTGGCACATTCCATTCTAAATTCCAATCTAGAACACGGCTTCCATTGAGGCTCTGTTGCCCTGGTAACCAGATTTGCTAAGGGAGAACTGCTGCCACCTTGTGGCCGTTTCACACAACATCAGCTTTAATCCCAGCGCTAATGGTCAGTGGATATTCCAAATCATTGCTGGCCTGTAAATGACACCTGCCCTGAAAACAAATCCTGGGGTCATATATCGACCAAAAAGTTCAAAAGACGTCCATATTTCAAAACGACAGTTTCAAGAGGCATATTTCACGCACATTAGTGTTCTGCTTCTTTTGCTTTCTTTCTTTTTTGGTTAAAAAAAATGGGAATGGAAAAAGGCAACCCTCAGAATGGGCCAAAACGTTCGCAAACGAATCAATGGACAATGGTTTAATCTCCAACATATATAAACAGCTCACGCAGCTTAATATTAATAAAACAAACAACCCAATACAAAAATGGGCAGAAGATCTAAATAGACGTTTCTTCAAAGAAGTCACAGAGACGGCCAAGACGCACATGAAAAGCTGCTCAACACCACTAATTATTAGAGAAATGCAAATCACAACGACAATGAGGTATCACCTCACACCTGTTAGAATCGGCATCATCAGAAAATCTACAAACAACAAATTCTGGGGAGGGTATGGACAAAAGGAACCCTCTTCCACTATTAGTGGGAAGGTAAATTGATACAGTCACTATGGAGAACAGTATGGAGTTTCCTTAAAGAAACTAGAAATAGAATTACCATAGGATCCAGCAATCCCACTTCTGGGCATATACCCAGAGAAAACCATAAATCAAAAACACACATTCACCACAATGTTCATTGCAGCACTATTTACAATAGCCAGGTAATGGAAGCAACCTAAATGCCCACAGACAGACGAATGGATAAAGATGAGGTACATATATAAAATGGAATATGACTCAGCCATGAAAAGGAATGAAACTGGGTTATTTGTAGAGAAGTCGGTGGATCTAGAGACTGTCATACAGAATGAAGTAAGTCAGAAAGAGCAAAACAAATATTCTGTATTAATGCATGTATGTGGAACCTAGATATATGGTACAGATGAACAGGTTTGCAGGGCAGAAATAGAGAAACAGAGGTAGAGAACAAACGTATGGACACCAAGTGGGGGAAGCCATGGGGTGTTGGTGGTCAGATGAGTTGGGAGATAGGTATTGACCTGTATATATGTATATGAATAAAATAGATAACTAATAATAACCTTCTGTATAGAAAAATAAATATAATTAAACTTCAAAATTTTTAGAAATGAAATTTAAAAATAAAACAGAAAAAAGTTCTTCCCTTCACACAGATGTATTTCTATTAATGAATTATTTCCATGCTTATATCAGTAAATACATAAAAGATGAATGAATTCTAACTTGAACCAAAAAAGAAAAAAAAAATCCTGAACCCAGCAGTTATACAGAGGAAAACCCTATCAGGGCACTTGCTCCAGCGGTAAACAATTCTGAAATTGGTCAGAGGTGGGGAATCATCTCCCATACAGCCAGCAGCCCGGCCCCCCCACGCAAGGAGCGTCCTTATTGCAAAGCTGGGGGACCGTGCCGAGGCCTCTGTGAGTAAACGTGAGCTGAGCCCAAGTCCAGCTGCTGCTGAACTGTTCCCACCCTTCCCAGGTAAAACACCTGAATATGTACAAGGGCTTGAACGCCTAGAGGAAGGGTTGTGGAGCCACACCAGCGACAGCACGCAGGCCAACTTGGTGCCTGCAGGCCAGCCAGGATGGTCCTGGCCCCAGGCGCTCTTCTGGAAGCTTTCCATTTCCCTGCCTGAGATACCCCTCCTGTCCCGGCCCCCACTCCTTTTTTTCCTTCCTCACCTCAGCCCGGAGAGAAATTCCAGCGGAAGTTATGGGTGACACATCCTCTTCTTTACAGGTGGCAGCCTGGCAACTCCTGCAGAAAGTCCAGCAGATCCCCACTCACACCGGGCCACCAAAAAAGCCGTGGACCCTCACACCCTCCCACCAGCACAGCCCCGAGACTGCTGACGGGGCAGAGAATATGGAGTCAGGCACAGCTGCAGGGGCTATTGCTGCCTGGAGTGCTGTTTCTATTGACCTCAACCCAGGCACACCTGGGGAGGGCTTGCCGGCAGGATCAGGCTGCCCAGGTCAGCTAATCCTCAGCCCTCAGGGAATCACATTGCAGAAAATGGACCTCGCTAAGACAGAATATTAGCCAAGGAAAAAAAGGACACAATGCCATTTGCAGCCCCGTAGAGGAGTCTACAGGTAATCATGTGACTTGTAGTAAGTCAGAAAGTGAAAGACACATATCGTAAGATATCACTTATAGGTGTTACCTAAAAACGGATACCAGGGAAGATATTTCCACGGAGAAGGGCAATCACAGATTCATTAAACAAACTTATGGTTCACCAATGGAAAGGTGTGAGGATTGGATTCATTACGATATTGGGGTTAAGAGACATATACAAACACAGGTGAAATATATAATCACCAAAGACCTACGGAATGCCAAGAGAAGACTACTCAACATTCTGTCATAACGTACATGGGAAAAGGGTCCCAGGAAGAACAGACATATGTATATGTGTAAAAGAACCACATCTTGCACACCTACAACAAGCCAAACGTTGTAATCAAACTTGCTGTAATAAAAAATTAAAAATTAAATTAAAAACACGAACAAGAAGTAGTGAGACAAACTTGAGGGGCTTTCTCCTGGCACATTCCATTCTAAATTCCAATCTAGAACACGGCTTCCATTGAGGCTCTGTTGCCCTGGTAACCAGATTTGCTAAGGGAGAACTGCTGCCACCTTGTGGCCGTTTCACACAACATCAGCTTTAATCCCAGCGCTAATGGTCAGTGGATATTCCAAATCATTGCTGGCCTGTAAATGACACCTGCCCTGAAAACAAATCCTGGGGTCATATATCGACCAAAAAGTTCAAAAGACGTCCATATTTCAAAACGACAGTTTCAAGAGGCATATTTCACGCACATTAGTGTTCTGCTTCTTTTGCTTTCTTTCTTTTTTGGTTAAAAAAAATGGGAATGGAAAAAGGCAACCCTCAGAATGGGCCAAAACGTTCGCAAACGAATCAATGGACAATGGTTTAATCTCCAACATATATAAACAGCTCACGCAGCTTAATATTAATAAAACAAACAACCCAATACAAAAATGGGCAGAAGATCTAAATAGACGTTTCTTCAAAGAAGTCACAGAGACGGCCAAGACGCACATGAAAAGCTGCTCAACACCACTAATTATTAGAGAAATGCAAATCACAACGACAATGAGGTATCACCTCACACCTGTTAGAATCGGCATCATCAGAAAATCTACAAACAACAAATTCTGGGGAGGGTATGGACAAAAGGAACCCTCTTCCACTATTAGTGGGAAGGTAAATTGATACAGTCACTATGGAGAACAGTATGGAGTTTCCTTAAAGAAACTAGAAATAGAATTACCATAGGATCCAGCAATCCCACTTCTGGGCATATACCCAGAGGAAACCATAAATCAAAAACACACATTCACCACAATGTTCATTGCAGCACTATTTACAATAGCCAGGTAATGGAAGCAACCTAAATGCCCACAGACAGACGAATGGATAAAGATGTGGTACATATATTAAATGGAATATGACTCAGCCGTGAAAAGGAATGAAACTGGGTTATTTGTAGAGAAGTCGGTGGATCTAGAGACTGTCATACAGAATGAAGTAAGTCAGAAAGAGCAAAACAAATATTCTGTATTAAAGCATGTATGTGGAACCTAGATATATGGTACAGATGAACAGGTTTGCAGGGCAGAAATAGAGAAACAGAGGTAGAGAACAAACGTATGGACACCAAGTGGGGGAAGCCATGGGGTGTTGGTGGTCAGATGAGTTGGGAGATAGGTATTGACCTGTATATATGTATATGAATAAAATAGATAACTAATAATAACCTGCTGTATAGAAAAATAAATATAATTAAACCTCAAAATTTTTAGAAATGACATTTAAAAATAAAACAGAAAAAAGTTCTTCCCTTCACACAGATGTATTTCTATGAATGAATTATTTCCATGCTTATATCAGTAAATACATAAAAGATGAATGAATTCTAACTTGAACCAAAAAAGAAAAAAAAATCCTCAACCCATCAGTTATACAGAGGAAAACCCTATCAGGGCACTTGCTCCAGCGGTAAACAATTCTGAAATTGGTCAGAGGTGGGGAATCATCTCCCATACAGCCAGCAGCCCGGCCCCCCCACGCAAGGAGCGTCCTCATTGCAAAGCTGGGGGACCGTGCCGAGGCCTCTGTGAGTAAACGTGAGCTGAGCCCAAGGCCAGCTGCTGCTGAACTGTTCCCACCCTTCCCAGGTAAAACACCTGAATATGTACAAAGGCTTGAACGCCTAGAGGAAGGGTCGTGGAGCCACACCAGCGACAGCACGCAGGCCAACTTGGTGCCTGCAGGCCAGCCAGGATGGTCCTGGCCCCAGGCGCTCTTCTGGAAGATTTCCATTTCCCTGCCTGAGATACCCCTCCTGTCCCGGCCCCCACTCCTTTTTTTCCTTCCTCACCTCAGCCCGGAGAGAAATTCCAGCGGAAGTTATGGGTGACACATCCTCTTCTTTACAGGTGGCAGCCTGGCAACTCCTGCAGAAAGTCCAGCAGATCCCCACTCACACCGGGCCACCAAAAAAGCCGTGGACCCTCACACCCACCAGCACAGCCCCGAGACTGCTGACGGGGCAGAGAATATGGAGTCAGGCACAGCTGCAGGGGCTATTGCTGCCTGGAGTGCTGTTTCTATTGACCTCAACACAGGCACACCTGGGGAGGGCTTGCCGGCAGGATCAGGCTGCCCAGGTCAGCTAATCCTCAGCCCTCAGGGAATCACATTGCAGAAAATGGACCTCGCTAAGACAGAATATTAGCCAAGGAAAAAAAGGACACAATGCCATTTGCAGCCCCGTAGAGGAGTCTACAGGTAATCATGTGACTTGTAGTAAGTCAGAAAGTGAAAGACACATATCGTAAGATATCACTTATAGGTGTTACCTAAAAACGGATACCAGGGAAGATATTTCCACGGAGAAGGGCAATCACAGATTCATTAAACAAACTTATGGTTCACCAATGGAAAGGTGTGAGGATTGGATTCATTACGATATTGGGGTTAAGAGACATATACAAACACAGGTGAAATATATAATCACCAAAGACCTACGGAATGCCAAGAGAAGACTACTCAACATTCTGTCATAACGTACATGGGAAAAGGGTCCCAGGAAGAACAGACATATGTATATGTGTAAAAGAACCACATCTTGCACACCTACAACAAGCCAAACGTTGTAATCAAACTTGCTGTAATAAAAAATTAAAAATTAAATTAAAAACACGAACAAGAAGTAGTGAGACAAACTTGAGGGGCTTTCTCCTGGCACATTCCATTCTAAATTCCAATCTAGAACACGGCTTCCATTGAGGCTCTGTTGCCCTGGTAACCAGATTTGCTAAGGGAGAACTGCTGCCACCTTGTGGCCGTTTCACACAACATCAGCTTTAATCCCAGCGCTAATGGTCAGTGGATATTCCAAATCATTGCTGGCCTGTAAATGACACCTGCCCTGAAAACAAATCCTGGGGTCATATATCGACCAAAAAGTTCAAAAGACGTCCATATTTCAAAACGACAGTTTCAAGAGGCATATTTCACGCACATTAGTGTTCTGCTTCTTTTGCTTTCTTTCTTTTTTGGTTAAAAAAAATGGGAATGGAAAAAGGCAACCCTCAGAATGGGCCAAAACGTTCGCAAACGAATCAATGGACAATGGTTTAATCTCCAACATATATAAACAGCTCACGCAGCTTAATATTAATAAAACAAACAACCCAATACAAAAATGGGCAGAAGATCTAAATAGACGTTTCTTCAAAGAAGTCACAGAGACGGCCAAGACGCACATGAAAAGCTGCTCAACACCACTAATTATTAGAGAAATGCAAATCACAACGACAATGAGGTATCACCTCACACCTGTTAGAATCGGCATCATCAGAAAATCTACAAACAACAAATTCTGGGGAGGGTATGGACAAAAGGAACCCTCTTCCACTATTAGTGGGAAGGTAAATTGATACAGTCACTATGGAGAACAGTATGGAGTTTCCTTAAAGAAACTAGAAATAGAATTACCATAGGATCCAGCAATCCCACTTCTGGGCATATACCCAGAGAAAACCATAAATCAAAAACACACATTCACCACAATGTTCATTGCAGCACTATTTACAATAGCCAGGTAATGGAAGCAACCTAAATGCCCACAGACAGACGAATGGATAAAGATGTGGTACATATATAAAATGGAATATGACTCAGCCATGAAAAGGAATGAAACTGGGTTATTTGTAGAGAAGTCGGTGGATCTAGAGACTGTCATACAGAATGAAGTAAGTCAGAAAGAGCAAAACAAATATTCTGTATTAATGCATGTATGTGGAACCTAGATATATGGTACAGATGAACAGGTTTGCAGGGCAGAAATAGAGAAACAGAGGTAGAGAACAAACGTATGGACACCAAGTGGGGGAAGCCATGGGGTGTTGGTGGTCAGATGAGTTGGGAGATAGGTATTGACCTGTATATATGTATATGAATAAAATAGATAACTAATAATAACCTGCTGTATACAAAAATAAATATAATTATACTTCAAAATTTTTAGAAATGACATTTAAAAATAAAACAGGAAAAAGTTCTTCCCTTCACACAGATATATTTCTATGAATGTATTATTTCCATGCTTATATCAATAAATACATAAAAGATGAATAAATTCTAACTTGAACCAAAAAAGAAAAAAAAAAACCTGAACCCAGCAGTTATACAGAGGAAAACCCTATCAGGGCACTTGCTCCAGCGGTAAACAATTCTGAAATTGGTCAGAGGTGGGGAATCATCTCCCATACAGCCAGCAGCCCGGCCCCCCAACGCAAGGAGCGTCCTTATTGCAAAGCTGGGGGACCGTGCCGAGGCCTCTGTGAGTAAACGTGAGCTGAGCCCAAGTCCAGCTGCTGCTGAACTGTTCCCACCCTTCCCAGGTAAAACACCTGAATATGTACAAGGGCTTGAACGCCTAGAGGAAGGGTTGTGGAGCCACACCAGCGACAGCACGCAGGCCAACTTGGTGCCTGCAGGCCAGCCAGGATGGTCCTGGCCCCAGGCGCTCTTCTGGAAGCTTTCCATTTCCCTGCCTGAGATACCCCTCCTGTCCCGGCCCCCACTCCTTTTTTTCCTTCCTCACCTCAGCCCGGAGAGAAATTCCAGCGGAAGTTATGGGTGACACATCCTCTTCTTTACAGGTGGCAGCCTGGCAACTCCTGCAGAAAGTCCAGCAGATCCCCACTCACACCGGGCCACCAAAAAAGCCGTGGACCCTCACACCCTCCCACCAGCACAGCCCCGAGACTGCTGACGGGGCAGAGAATATGGAGTCAGGCACAGCTGCAGGGGCTATTGCTGCCTGGAGTGCTGTTTCTATTGACCTCAACCCAGGCACACCTGGGGAGGGCTTGCCGGCAGGATCAGGCTGCCCAGGTCAGCTAATCCTCAGCCCTCAGGGAATCACATTGCAGAAAATGGACCTCGCTAAGACAGAATATTAGCCAAGGAAAAAAAGGACACAATGCCATTTGCAGCCCCGTAGAGGAGTCTACAGGTAATCATGTGACTTGTAGTAAGTCAGAAAGTGAAAGACACATATCGTAAGATATCACTTATAGGTGTTACCTAAAAACGGATACCAGGGAAGATATTTCCACGGAGAAGGGCAATCACAGATTCATTAAACAAACTTATGGTTCACCAATGGAAAGGTGTGAGGATTGGATTCATTACGATATTGGGGTTAAGAGACATATACAAACACAGGTGAAATATATAATCACCAAAGACCTACGGAATGCCAAGAGAAGACTACTCAACATTCTGTCATAACGTACATGGGAAAAGGGTCCCAGGAAGAACAGACATATGTATATGTGTAAAAGAACCACATCTTGCACACCTACAACAAGCCAAACGTTGTAATCAAACTTGCTGTAATAAAAAATTAAAAATTAAATTAAAAACACGAACAAGAAGTAGTGAGACAAACTTGAGGGGCTTTCTCCTGGCACATTCCATTCTAAATTCCAATCTAGAACACGGCTTCCATTGAGGCTCTGTTGCCCTGGTAACCAGATTTGCTAAGGGAGAACTGCTGCCACCTTGTGGCCGTTTCACACAACATCAGCTTTAATCCCAGCGCTAATGGTCAGTGGATATTCCAAATCATTGCTAGCCTGTAAATGACACCTGCCCTGAAAACAAATCCTGGGGTCATATATCGACCAAAAAGTTCAAAAGACGTCCATATTTCAAAACGACAGTTTCAAGAGGCATATTTCACGCACATTAGTGTTCTGCTTCTTTTGCTTTCTTTCTTTTTTGGTTAAGAAAAATGGGAATGGAAAAAGGCAACCCTCAGAATGGGCCAAAACGTTCGCAAACGAATCAATGGACAATGGTTTAATCTCCAACATATATAAACAGCTCACGCAGCTTAATATTAATAAAACAAACAACCCAATACAAAAATGGGCAGAAGATCTAAATAGACGTTTCTTCAAAGAAGTCACAGAGACGGCCAAGACGCACATGAAAAGCTGCTCAACACCACTAATTATTAGAGAAATGCAAATCACAACGACAATGAGGTATCACCTCACACCTGTTAGAATTGGCATCATCAGAAAATCTACAAACAACAAATTCTGGGGAGGGTATGGACAAAAGGAACCCTCTTCCACTATTAGTGGGAAGGTAAATTGATACAGTCACTATGGAGAACAGTATGGAGTTTCCTTAAAGAAACTAGAAATAGAATTACCATAGGATCCAGCAATCCCACTTCTGGGCATATACCCAGAGGAAACCATAAATCAAAAACACACATTCACCACAATGTTCATTACAGCACTATTTACAATAGCCAGGTAATGGAAGCAACCTAAATGCCCACAGACAGACGAATGGATAAAGATGTGGTACATATATAAAATGGAATATGACTCAGCCGTGAAAAGGAATGAAACTGGGTTATTTGTAGAGAAGTCGGTGGATCTAGAGACTGTCATACAGAATGAAGTAAGTCAGAAAGAGCAAAACAAATATTCTGTATTAATGCATGTATGTGGAACCTAGATATATGGTACAGATGAACAGGTTTGCAGGGCAGAAATAGAGAAACAGAGGTAGAGAACAAACGTATGGACACCAAGTGGGGGAAGCCATGGGGTGTTGGTGGTCAGATGAGTTGGGAGATAGGTATTGACCTGTATATATGTATATGAATAAAATAGATAACTAATAATAACCTGCTGTATAGAAAAATAAATATAATTAAACCTCAAAATTTTTAGAAATGACATTTAAAAATAAAACAGAAAAAAGTTCTTCCCTTCACACAGATGTATTTCTATGAATGAATTATTTCCATGCTTATATCAGTAAATACATAAAAGATGAATGAATTCTAACTTGAACCAAAAAAGAAAAAAAAATCCTCAACCCATCAGTTATACAGAGGAAAACCCTATCAGGGCACTTGCTCCAGCGGTAAACAATTCTGAAATTGGTCAGAGGTGGGGAATCATCTCCCATACAGCCAGCAGCCCGGCCCCCCCACGCAAGGAGCGTCCTCATTGCAAAGCTGGGGGACCGTGCCGAGGCCTCTGTGAGTAAACGTGAGCTGAGCCCAAGGCCAGCTGCTGCTGAACTGTTCCCACCCTTCCCAGGTAAAACACCTGAATATGTACAAGGGCTTGAACGCCTAGAGGAAGGGTCGTGGAGCCACACCAGCGACAGCACGCAGGCCAACTTGGTGCCTGCAGGCCAGCCAGGATGGTCCTGGCCCCAGGCACTCTTCTGGAAGCTTTCCATTTCCCTGCCTGAGATACCCCTCCTGTCCCGGCCCCCACTCCTTTTTTTCCTTCCTCACCTCAGCCCGGAGAGAAATTCCAGCGGAAGTTATGGGTGACACATCCTCTTCTTTACAGGTGGCAGCCTGGCAACTCCTGCAGAAAGTCCAGCAGATCCCCACTCACACCGGGCCACCAAAAAAGCCGTGGACCCTCACACCCACCAGCACAGCCCCGAGACTGCTGACGGGGCAGAGAATATGGAGTCAGGCACAGCTGCAGGGGCTATTGCTGCCTGGAGTGCTGTTTCTATTGACCTCAACCCAGGCACACCTGGGGAGGGCTTGCCGGCAGGATCAGGCTGCCCAGGTCAGCTAATCCTCAGCCCTCAGGGAATCACATTGCAGAAAATGGACCTCGCTAAGACAGAATATTAGCCAAGGAAAAAAAGGACACAATGCCATTTGCAGCCCCGTAGAGGAGTCTACAGGTAATCATGTGACTTGTAGTAAGTCAGAAAGTGAAAGACACATATCGTAAGATATCACTTATAGGTGTTACCTAAAAACGGATACCAGGGAAGATATTTCCACGGAGAAGGGCAATCACAGATTCATTAAACAAACTTATGGTTCACCAATGGAAAGGTGTGAGGATTGGATTCATTACGATATTGGGGTTAAGAGACATATACAAACACAGGTGAAATATATAATCACCAAAGACCTACGGAATGCCAAGAGAAGACTACTCAACATTCTGTCATAACGTACATGGGAAAAGGGTCCCAGGAAGAACAGACATATGTATATGTGTAAAAGAACCACATCTTGCACACCTACAACAAGCCAAACGTTGTAATCAAACTTGCTGTAATAAAAAATTAAAAATTAAATTAAAAACACAAACAAGAAGTAGTGAGACAAACTTGAGGGGCTTTCTCCTGGCACATTCCATTCTAAATTCCAATCTAGAACACGGCTTCCATTGAGGCTCTGTTGCCCTGGTAACCAGATTTGCTAAGGGAGAACTGCTGCCACCTTGTGGCCGTTTCACACAACATCAGCTTTAATCCCAGCGCTAATGGTCAGTGGATATTCCAAATCATTGCTGGCCTGTAAATGACACCTGCCCTGAAAACAAATCCTGGGGTCATATATCGACCAAAAAGTTCAAAAGACGTCCATATTTCAAAACGACAGTTTCAAGAGGCATATTTCACGCACATTAGTGTTCTGCTTCTTTTGCTTTCTTTCTTTTTTGGTTAAAAAAAAACGGGAATGGAAAAAGGCAACCCTCAGAACGGGCCAAAATGTTCACAAACGAATCAATGGACAATGGTTTAATCTCCAACATATATAAACAGCTCACGCAGCTTAATATTAATAAAACAAACAACCCAATACAAAAATGGGCAGAAGATCTAAATAGACGTTTCTTCAAAGAAGTCACAGAGACGGCCAAGACGCACATGAAAAGCTGCTCAACACCACTAATTATTAGAGAAATGCAAATCACAACGACAATGAGGTATCACCTCACACCTGTTAGAATCGGCATCATCAGAAAATCTACAAACAACAAATTCTGGGGAGGGTATGGACAAAAGGAACCCTCTTCCACTATTAGTGGGAAGGTAAATTGATACAGTCACTATGGAGAACAGTATGGAGTTTCCTTAAAGAAACTAGAAATAGAATTACCATAGGATCCAGCAATCCCACTTCTGGGCATATACCCAGAGAAAACCATAAATCAAAAACACACATTCACCACAATGTTCATTGCAGCACTATTTACAATAGCCAGGTAATGGAAGCAACCTAAATGCCCACAGACAGACGAATGGATAAAGATGTGGTACATATATAAAATGGAATATGACTCAGCCATGAAAAGGAATGAAACTGGGTTATTTGTAGAGAAGTCGGTGGATCTAGAGACTGTCATACAGAATGAAGTAAGTCAGAAAGAGCAAAACAAATATTCTGTATTAATGCATGTATGTGGAACCTAGATATATGGTACAGATGAACAGGTTTGCAGGGCAGAAATAGAGAAACAGAGGTAGAGAACAAACGAATGGACACCAACTGGGGGAAGCCATGGGGTGTTGGTGGTCAGATGAGTTGGGAGATAGGTATTGACCTGTATATATGTATATGAATAAAATAGATAACTAATAATAACCTGCTGTATAGAAAAATAAATATAATTATACTTCAAAATTTTTAGAAATGACATTTAAAAATAAAACAGGAAAAAGTTCTTCCCTTCACACAGATATATTTCTATGAATGTATTATTTCCATGCTTATATCAATAAATACATAAAAGATGAATAAATTCTAACTTGAACCAAAAAAGAAAAGAAAAACCTGAACCCAGCAGTTATACAGAGGAAAACCCTATCAGGGCACTTGCTCCAGCGGTAAATAATTCTGAAATTGGTCAGAGGTGGGGAATCATCTCCCATACAGCCAGCAGCCCGGCCCCCCCACGCAAGGAGCGTCCTCATTGCAAAGCTGGGGGACCGTGCCGAGGCCTCTGTGAGTAAACGTGAGCTGAGCCCAAGGCCAGCTGCTGCTGAACTGTTCCCACCCTTCCCAGGTAAAACACCTGAATATGTACAAGGGCTTGAACGCCTAGAGGAAGGGTCGTGGAGCCACACCAGCGACAGCACGCAGGCCAACTTGGTGCCTGCAGGCCAGCCAGGATGGTCCTGGCCCCAGGCGCTCTTCTTGAAGCTTTCCATTTCCCTGCCTGAGATACCCCTCCTGTCCCGGCCCCCACTCCTTTTTTTCCTTCCTCACCTCAGCCCGGAGAGAAATTCCAGCGGAAGTTATGGGTGACACATCCTCTTCTTTACATGTGGCAGCCTGGCAACTCCTGCAGAAAGTCCAGCAGATCCCCACTCACACCGGGCCACCAAAAAAGCCGTGGACCCTCACACCCTCCCACCAGCACAGCCCCGAGACTGCTGACGGGGCAGAGAATATGGAGTCAGGCACAGCTGCAGGGGCTATTGCTGCCTGGAGTGCTGTTTCTATTGACCTCAACCCAGGCACACCTGGGGAGGGCTTGCCGGCAGGGTCAGGCTGCCCAGGTCAGCTAATCCTCAGCCCTCAGGGAATCACATTGCAGAAAATGGACCTCGCTAAGACAGAATATTAGCCAAGGAAAAAAAGGACACAATGCCATTTGCAGCCCCGTAGAGGAGTCTACAGGTAATCATGTGACTTGTAGTAAGTCAGAAAGTGAAAGACACATATCGTAGGATATCACTTATAGGTGTTACCTAAAAACGGATACCAGGGAAGATATTTCCACGGAGAAGGGCAATCACAGATTCATTAAACAAACTTATGGTTCACCAATGGAAAGGTGTGAGGATTGGATTCATTACGATATTGGGGTTAAGAGACATATACAAACACAGGTGAAATATATAATCACCAAAGACCTACGGAATGCCAAGAGAAGACTACTCAACATTCTGTCATAACGTACATGGGAAAAGGGTCCCAGGAAGAACAGACATATGTATATGTGTAAAAGAACCACATCTTGCACACCTACAACAAGCCAAACGTTGTAATCAAACTTGCTGTAATAAAAAATTAAAAATTAAATTAAAAACACGAACAAGAAGTAGTGAGACAAACTTGAGGGGCTTTCTCCTGGCACATTCCATTCTAAATTCCAATCTAGAACACGGCTTCCATTGAGGCTCTGTTGCCCTGGTAACCAGATTTGCTAAGGGAGAACTGCTGCCACCTTGTGGCCGTTTCACACAACATCAGCTTTAATCACAGCGCTAATGGTCAGTGGATATTCCAAATCATTGCTGGCCTGTAAATGACACCTGCCCTGAAAACAAATCCTGGGGTCATATATCGACCAAAAAGTTCAAAAGACGTCCATATTTCAAAACGACAGTTTCAAGAGGCATATTTCACGCACATTAGTGTTCTGCTTCTTTTGCTTTCTTTCTTTTTTGGTTAAAAAAAATGGGAATGGAAAAAGGCAACCCTCAGAATGGGCCAAAACGTTCGCAAACGAATCAATGGACAATGGTTTAATCTCCAACATATATAAACAGCTCACGCAGCTTAATATTAATAAAACAAACAACCCAATACAAAAATGGGCAGAAGATCTAAATAGACGTTTCTTCAAAGAAGTCACAGAGACGGCCAAGACGCACATGAAAAGCTGCTCAACACCACTAATTATTAGAGAAATGCAAATCACAACGACAATGAGGTATCACCTCACACCTGTTAGAATCGGCATCATCAGAAAATCTACAAACAACAAATTCTGGGGAGGGTATGGACAAAAGGAACCCTCTTCCACTATTAGTGGGAAGGTAAATTGATACAGTCACTATGGAGAACAGTATGGAGTTTCCTTAAAGAAACTAGAAATAGAATTACCATAGGATCCAGCAATCCCACTTCTGGGCATATACCCAGAGAAAACCATAAATCAAAAACACACATTCACCACAATGTTCATTGCAGCACTATTTACAATAGCCAGGTAATGGAAGCAACCTAAATGCCCACAGACAGACGAATGGATAAAGATGAGGTACATATATAAAATGGAATATGACTCAGCCATGAAAAGGAATGAAACTGGGTTATTTGTAGAGAAGTCGGTGGATCTAGAGACTGTCATACAGAATGAAGTAAGTCAGAAAGAGCAAAACAAATATTCTGTATTAATGCATGTATGTGGAACCTAGATATATGGTACAGATGAACAGGTTTGCAGGGCAGAAATAGAGAAACAGAGGTAGAGAACAAACGTATGGACACCAAGTGGGGGAAGCCATGGGGTGTTGGTGGTCAGATGAGTTGGGAGATAGGTATTGACCTGTATATATGTATATGAATAAAATAGATAACTAATAATAACCTTCTGTATAGAAAAATAAATATAATTAAACTTCAAAATTTTTAGAAATGAAATTTAAAAATAAAACAGAAAAAAGTTCTTCCCTTCACACAGATGTATTTCTATTAATGAATTATTTCCATGCTTATATCAGTAAATACATAAAAGATGAATGAATTCTAACTTGAACCAAAAAAGAAAAAAAAAATCCTGAACCCAGCAGTTATACAGAGGAAAACCCTATCAGGGCACTTGCTCCAGCGGTAAACAATTCTGAAATTGGTCAGAGGTGGGGAATCATCTCCCATACAGCCAGCAGCCCGGCCCCCCCACGCAAGGAGCGTCCTTATTGCAAAGCTGGGGGACCGTGCCGAGGCCTCTGTGAGTAAACGTGAGCTGAGCCCAAGTCCAGCTGCTGCTGAACTGTTCCCACCCTTCCCAGGTAAAACACCTGAATATGTACAAGGGCTTGAACGCCTAGAGGAAGGGTTGTGGAGCCACACCAGCGACAGCACGCAGGCCAACTTGGTGCCTGCAGGCCAGCCAGGATGGTCCTGGCCCCAGGCGCTCTTCTGGAAGCTTTCCATTTCCCTGCCTGAGATACCCCTCCTGTCCCGGCCCCCACTCCTTTTTTTCCTTCCTCACCTCAGCCCGGAGAGAAATTCCAGCGGAAGTTATGGGTGACACATCCTCTTCTTTACAGGTGGCAGCCTGGCAACTCCTGCAGAAAGTCCAGCAGATCCCCACTCACACCGGGCCACCAAAAAAGCCGTGGACCCTCACACCCTCCCACCAGCACAGCCCCGAGACTGCTGACGGGGCAGAGAATATGGAGTCAGGCACAGCTGCAGGGGCTATTGCTGCCTGGAGTGCTGTTTCTATTGACCTCAACCCAGGCACACCTGGGGAGGGCTTGCCGGCAGGATCAGGCTGCCCAGGTCAGCTAATCCTCAGCCCTCAGGGAATCACATTGCAGAAAATGGACCTCGCTAAGACAGAATATTAGCCAAGGAAAAAAAGGACACAATGCCATTTGCAGCCCCGTAGAGGAGTCTACAGGTAATCATGTGACTTGTAGTAAGTCAGAAAGTGAAAGACACATATCGTAAGATATCACTTATAGGTGTTACCTAAAAACGGATACCAGGGAAGATATTTCCACGGAGAAGGGCAATCACAGATTCATTAAACAAACTTATGGTTCACCAATGGAAAGGTGTGAGGATTGGATTCATTACGATATTGGGGTTAAGAGACATATACAAACACAGGTGAAATATATAATCACCAAAGACCTACGGAATGCCAAGAGAAGACTACTCAACATTCTGTCATAACGTACATGGGAAAAGGGTCCCAGGAAGAACAGACATATGTATATGTGTAAAAGAACCACATCTTGCACACCTACAACAAGCCAAACGTTGTAATCAAACTTGCTGTAATAAAAAATTAAAAATTAAATTAAAAACACGAACAAGAAGTAGTGAGACAAACTTGAGGGGCTTTCTCCTGGCACATTCCATTCTAAATTCCAATCTAGAACACGGCTTCCATTGAGGCTCTGTTGCCCTGGTAACCAGATTTGCTAAGGGAGAACTGCTGCCACCTTGTGGCCGTTTCACACAACATCAGCTTTAATCCCAGCGCTAATGGTCAGTGGATATTCCAAATCATTGCTGGCCTGTAAATGACACCTGCCCTGAAAACAAATCCTGGGGTCATATATCGACCAAAAAGTTCAAAAGACGTCCATATTTCAAAACGACAGTTTCAAGAGGCATATTTCACGCACATTAGTGTTCTGCTTCTTTTGCTTTCTTTCTTTTTTGGTTAAAAAAAATGGGAATGGAAAAAGGCAACCCTCAGAATGGGCCAAAACGTTCGCAAACGAATCAATGGACAATGGTTTAATCTCCAACATATATAAACAGCTCACGCAGCTTAATATTAATAAAACAAACAACCCAATACAAAAATGGGCAGAAGATCTAAATAGACGTTTCTTCAAAGAAGTCACAGAGACGGCCAAGACGCACATGAAAAGCTGCTCAACACCACTAATTATTAGAGAAATGCAAATCACAACGACAATGAGGTATCACCTCACACCTGTTAGAATCGGCATCATCAGAAAATCTACAAACAACAAATTCTGGGGAGGGTATGGACAAAAGGAACCCTCTTCCACTATTAGTGGGAAGGTAAATTGATACAGTCACTATGGAGAACAGTATGGAGTTTCCTTAAAGAAACTAGAAATAGAATTACCATAGGATCCAGCAATCCCACTTCTGGGCATATACCCAGAGAAAACCATAAATCAAAAACACACATTCACCACAATGTTCATTGCAGCACTATTTACAATAGCCAGGTAATGGAAGCAACCTAAATGCCCACAGACAGACGAATGGATAAAGATGAGGTACATATATAAAATGGAATATGACTCAGCCATGAAAAGGAATGAAACTGGGTTATTTGTAGAGAAGTCGGTGGATCTAGAGACTGTCATACAGAATGAAGTAAGTCAGAAAGAGCAAAACAAATATTCTGTATTAATGCATGTATGTGGAACCTAGATATATGGTACAGATGAACAGGTTTGCAGGGCAGAAATAGAGAAACAGAGGTAGAGAACAAACGTATGGACACCAAGTGGGGGAAGCCATGGGGTGTTGGTGGTCAGATGAGTTGGGAGATAGGTATTGACCTGTATATATGTATATGAATAAAATAGATAACTAATAATAACCTTCTGTATAGAAAAATAAATATAATTAAACTTCAAAATTTTTAGAAATGAAATTTAAAAATAAAACAGAAAAAAGTTCTTCCCTTCACACAGATGTATTTCTATTAATGAATTATTTCCATGCTTATATCAGTAAATACATAAAAGATGAATGAATTCTAACTTGAACCAAAAAAGAAAAAAAAAATCCTGAACCCAGCAGTTATACAGAGGAAAACCCTATCAGGGCACTTGCTCCAGCGGTAAACAATTCTGAAATTGGTCAGAGGTGGGGAATCATCTCCCATACAGCCAGCAGCCCGGCCCCCCCACGCAAGGAGCGTCCTTATTGCAAAGCTGGGGGACCGTGCCGAGGCCTCTGTGAGTAAACGTGAGCTGAGCCCAAGTCCAGCTGCTGCTGAACTGTTCCCACCCTTCCCAGGTAAAACACCTGAATATGTACAAGGGCTTGAACGCCTAGAGGAAGGGTTGTGGAGCCACACCAGCGACAGCACGCAGGCCAACTTGGTGCCTGCAGGCCAGCCAGGATGGTCCTGGCCCCAGGCGCTCTTCTGGAAGCTTTCCATTTCCCTGCCTGAGATACCCCTCCTGTCCCGGCCCCCACTCCTTTTTTTCCTTCCTCACCTCAGCCCGGAGAGAAATTCCAGCGGAAGTTATGGGTGACACATCCTCTTCTTTACAGGTGGCAGCCTGGCAACTCCTGCAGAAAGTCCAGCAGATCCCCACTCACACCGGGCCACCAAAAAAGCCGTGGACCCTCACACCCTCCCACCAGCACAGCCCCGAGACTGCTGACGGGGCAGAGAATATGGAGTCAGGCACAGCTGCAGGGGCTATTGCTGCCTGGAGTGCTGTTTCTATTGACCTCAACCCAGGCACACCTGGGGAGGGCTTGCCGGCAGGATCAGGCTGCCCAGGTCAGCTAATCCTCAGCCCTCAGGGAATCACATTGCAGAAAATGGACCTCGCTAAGACAGAATATTAGCCAAGGAAAAAAAGGACACAATGCCATTTGCAGCCCCGTAGAGGAGTCTACAGGTAATCATGTGACTTGTAGTAAGTCAGAAAGTGAAAGACACATATCGTAAGATATCACTTATAGGTGTTACCTAAAAACGGATACCAGGGAAGATATTTCCACGGAGAAGGGCAATCACAGATTCATTAAACAAACTTATGGTTCACCAATGGAAAGGTGTGAGGATTGGATTCATTACGATATTGGGGTTAAGAGACATATACAAACACAGGTGAAATATATAATCACCAAAGACCTACGGAATGCCAAGAGAAGACTACTCAACATTCTGTCATAACGTACATGGGAAAAGGGTCCCAGGAAGAACAGACATATGTATATGTGTAAAAGAACCACATCTTGCACACCTACAACAAGCCAAACGTTGTAATCAAACTTGCTGTAATAAAAAATTAAAAATTAAATTAAAAACACGAACAAGAAGTAGTGAGACAAACTTGAGGGGCTTTCTCCTGGCACATTCCATTCTAAATTCCAATCTAGAACACGGCTTCCATTGAGGCTCTGTTGCCCTGGTAACCAGATTTGCTAAGGGAGAACTGCTGCCACCTTGTGGCCGTTTCACACAACATCAGCTTTAATCCCAGCGCTAATGGTCAGTGGATATTCCAAATCATTGCTGGCCTGTAAATGACACCTGCCCTGAAAACAAATCCTGGGGTCATATATCGACCAAAAAGTTCAAAAGACGTCCATATTTCAAAACGACAGTTTCAAGAGGCATATTTCACGCACATTAGTGTTCTGCTTCTTTTGCTTTCTTTCTTTTTTGGTTAAAAAAAATGGGAATGGAAAAAGGCAACCCTCAGAATGGGCCAAAACGTTCGCAAACGAATCAATGGACAATGGTTTAATCTCCAACATATATAAACAGCTCACGCAGCTTAATATTAATAAAACAAACAACCCAATACAAAAATGGGCAGAAGATCTAAATAGACGTTTCTTCAAAGAAGTCACAGAGACGGCCAAGACGCACATGAAAAGCTGCTCAACACCACTAATTATTAGAGAAATGCAAATCACAACGACAATGAGGTATCACCTCACACCTGTTAGAATCGGCATCATCAGAAAATCTACAAACAACAAATTCTGGGGAGGGTATGGACAAAAGGAACCCTCTTCCACTATTAGTGGGAAGGTAAATTGATACAGTCACTATGGAGAACAGTATGGAGTTTCCTTAAAGAAACTAGAAATAGAATTACCATAGGATCCAGCAATCCCACTTCTGGGCATATACCCAGAGGAAACCATAAATCAAAAACACACATTCACCACAATGTTCATTGCAGCACTATTTACAATAGCCAGGTAATGGAAGCAACCTAAATGCCCACAGACAGACGAATGGATAAAGATGTGGTACATATATAAAATGGAATATGACTCAGCCATGAAAAGGAATGAAACTGGGTTATTTGTAGAGAAGTCGGTGGATCTAGAGACTGTCATACAGAATGAAGTAAGTCAGAAAGAGCAAAACAAATATTCTGTATTAATGCATGTATGTGGAACCTAGATATATGGTACAGATGAACAGGTTTGCAGGGCAGAAATAGAGAAACAGAGGTAGAGAACAAACGTATGGACACCAAGTGGGGGAAGCCATGGGGTGTTGGTGGTCAGATGAGTTGGGAGATAGGTATTGACCTGTATATATGTATATGAATAAAATAGATAACTAATAATAACCTGCTGTATACAAAAATAAATATAATTATACTTCAAAATTTTTAGAAATGACATTTAAAAATAAAACAGGAAAAAGTTCTTCCCTTCACACAGATATATTTCTATGAATGTATTATTTCCATGCTTATATCAATAAATACATAAAAGATGAATAAATTCTAACTTGAACCAAAAAAGAAAAAAAAAAACCTGAACCCAGCAGTTATACAGAGGAAAACCCTATCAGGGCACTTGCTCCAGCGGTAAACAATTCTGAAATTGGTCAGAGGTGGGGAATCATCTCCCATACAGCCAGCAGCCCGGCCCCCCCACGCAAGGAGCGTCCTTATTGCAAAGCTGGGGGACCGTGCCGAGGCCTCTGTGAGTAAACGTGAGCTGAGCCCAAGTCCAGCTGCTGCTGAACTGTTCCCACCCTTCCCAGGTAAAACACCTGAATATGTACAAGGGCTTGAACGCCTAGAGGAAGGGTTGTGGAGCCACACCAGCGACAGCACGCAGGCCAACTTGGTGCCTGCAGGCCAGCCAGGATGGTCCTGGCCCCAGGCGCTCTTCTGGAAGCTTTCCATTTCCCTGCCTGAGATACCCCTCCTGTCCCGGCCCCCACTCCTTTTTTTCCTTCCTCACCTCAGCCCGGAGAGAAATTCCAGCGGAAGTTATGGGTGACACATCCTCTTCTTTACAGGTGGCAGCCTGGCAACTCCTGCAGAAAGTCCAGCAGATCCCCACTCACACCGGGCCACCAAAAAAGCCGTGGACCCTCACACCCTCCCACCAGCACAGCCCCGAGACTGCTGACGGGGCAGAGAATATGGAGTCAGGCACAGCTGCAGGGGCTATTGCTGCCTGGAGTGCTGTTTCTATTGACCTCAACCCAGGCACACCTGGGGAGGGCTTGCCGGCAGGATCAGGCTGCCCAGGTCAGCTAATCCTCAGCCCTCAGGGAATCACATTGCAGAAAATGGACCTCGCTAAGACAGAATATTAGCCAAGGAAAAAAAGGACACAATGCCATTTGCAGCCCCGTAGAGGAGTCTACAGGTAATCATGTGACTTGTAGTAAGTCAGAAAGTGAAAGACACATATCGTAAGATATCACTTATAGGTGTTACCTAAAAACGGATACCAGGGAAGATATTTCCACGGAGAAGGGCAATCACAGATTCATTAAACAAACTTATGGTTCACCAATGGAAAGGTGTGAGGATTGGATTCATTACGATATTGGGGTTAAGAGACATATACAAACACAGGTGAAATATATAATCACCAAAGACCTACGGAATGCCAAGAGAAGACTACTCAACATTCTGTCATAACGTACATGGGAAAAGGGTCCCAGGAAGAACAGACATATGTATATGTGTAAAAGAACCACATCTTGCACACCTACAACAAGCCAAACGTTGTAATCAAACTTGCTGTAATAAAAAATTAAAAATTAAATTAAAAACACAAACAAGAAGTAGTGAGACAAACTTGAGGGGCTTTCTCCTGGCACATTCCATTCTAAATTCCAATCTAGAACAGGGCTTCCATTGAGGCTCTGTTGCCCTGGTAACCAGATTTGCTAAGGGAGAACTGCTGCCACCTTGTGGCCGTTTCACACAACATCAGCTTTAATCCCAGCGCTAATGGTCAGTGGATATTCCAAATCATTGCTGGCCTGTAAATGACACCTGCCCTGAAAACAAATCCTGGGGTCATATATCGACCAAAAAGTTCAAAAGACGTCCATATTTCAAAACGACAGTTTCAAGAGGCATATTTCACGCACATTAGTGTTCTGCTTCTTTTGCTTTCTTTCTTTTTTGGTTAAAAAAAATGGGAATGGAAAAAGGCAACCCTCAGAATGGGCCAAAACGTTCGCAAACGAATCAATGGACAATGGTTTAATCTCCAACATATATAAACAGCTCACGCAGCTTAATATTAATAAAACAAACAACCCAATACAAAAATGGGCAGAAGATCTAAATAGACGTTTCTTCAAAGAAGTCACAGAGACGGCCAAGACGCACATGAAAAGCTGCTCAACACCACTAATTATTAGAGAAATGCAAATCACAACGACAATGAGGTATCACCTCACACCTGTTAGAATCGGCATCATCAGAAAATCTACAAACAACAAATTCTGGGGAGGGTATGGACAAAAGGAACCCTCTTCCACTATTAGTGGGAAGGTAAATTGATACAGTCACTATGGAGAACAGTATGGAGTTTCCTTAAAGAAACTAGAAATAGAATTACCATAGGATCCAGCAATCCCACTTCTGGGCATATACCCAGAGAAAACCATAAATCAAAAACACACATTCACCACAATGTTCATTGCAGCACTATTTACAATAGCCAGGTAATGGAAGCAACCTAAATGCCCACAGACAGACGAATGGATAAAGATGTGGTACATATATAAAATGGAATATGACTCAGCCATGAAAAGGAATGAAACTGGGTTATTTGTAGAGAAGTCGGTGGATCTAGAGACTGTCATACAGAATGAAGTAAGTCAGAAAGAGCAAAACAAATATTCTGTATTAATGCATGTATGTGGAACCTAGATATATGGTACAGATGAACAGGTTTGCAGGGCAGAAATAGAGAAACAGAGGTAGAGAACAAACGTATGGACACCAAGTGGGGGAAGCCATGGGGTGTTGGTGGTCAGATGAGTTGGGAGATAGGTATTGACCTGTATATATGTATATGAATAAAATAGATAACTAATAATAACCTGCTGTATACAAAAATAAATATAATTATACTTCAAAATTTTTAGAAATGACATTTAAAAATAAAACAGGAAAAAGTTCTTCCCTTCACACAGGTATATTTCTATGAATGTATTATTTCCATGCTTATATCAATAAATACATAAAAGATGAATAAATTCTAACTTGAACCAAAAAAGAAAAAAAAAAACCTGAACCCAGCAGTTATACAGAGGAAAACCCTATCAGGGCACTTGCTCCAGCGGTAAACAATTCTGAAATTGGTCAGAGGTGGGGAATCATCTCCCATACAGCCAGCAGCCCGGCCCCCCAACGCAAGGAGCGTCCTTATTGCAAAGCTGGGGGACCGTGCCGAGGCCTCTGTGAGTAAACGTGAGCTGAGCCCAAGTCCAGCTGCTGCTGAACTGTTCCCACCCTTCCCAGGTAAAACACCTGAATATGTACAAGGGCTTGAACGCCTAGAGGAAGGGTTGTGGAGCCACACCAGCGACAGCACGCAGGCCAACTTGGTGCCTGCAGGCCAGCCAGGATGGTCCTGGCCCCAGGCGCTCTTCTGGAAGCTTTCCATTTCCCTGCCTGAGATACCCCTCCTGTCCCGGCCCCCACTCCTTTTTTTCCTTCCTCACCTCAGCCCGGAGAGAAATTCCAGCGGAAGTTATGGGTGACACATCCTCTTCTTTACAGGTGGCAGCCTGGCAACTCCTGCAGAAAGTCCAGCAGATCCCCACTCACACCGGGCCACCAAAAAAGCCGTGGACCCTCACACCCTCCCACCAGCACAGCCCCGAGACTGCTGACGGGGCAGAGAATATGGAGTCAGGCACAGCTGCAGGGGCTATTGCTGCCTGGAGTGCTGTTTCTATTGACCTCAACCCAGGCACACCTGGGGAGGGCTTGCCGGCAGGATCAGGCTGCCCAGGTCAGCTAATCCTCAGCCCTCAGGGAATCACATTGCAGAAAATGGACCTCGCTAAGACAGAATATTAGCCAAGGAAAAAAAGGACACAATGCCATTTGCAGCCCCGTAGAGGAGTCTACAGGTAATCATGTGACTTGTAGTAAGTCAGAAAGTGAAAGACACATATCGTAAGATATCACTTATAGGTGTTACCTAAAAACGGATACCAGGGAAGATATTTCCACGGAGAAGGGCAATCACAGATTCATTAAACAAACTTATGGTTCACCAATGGAAAGGTGTGAGGATTGGATTCATTACGATATTGGGGTTAAGAGACATATACAAACACAGGTGAAATATATAATCACCAAAGACCTACGGAATGCCAAGAGAAGACTACTCAACATTCTGTCATAACGTACATGGGAAAAGGGTCCCAGGAAGAACAGACATATGTATATGTGTAAAAGAACCACATCTTGCACACCTACAACAAGCCAAACGTTGTAATCAAACTTGCTGTAATAAAAAATTAAAAATTAAATTAAAAACACGAACAAGAAGTAGTGAGACAAACTTGAGGGGCTTTCTCCTGGCACATTCCATTCTAAATTCCAATCTAGAACACGGCTTCCATTGAGGCTCTGTTGCCCTGGTAACCAGATTTGCTAAGGGAGAACTGCTGCCACCTTGTGGCCGTTTCACACAACATCAGCTTTAATCCCAGCGCTAATGGTCAGTGGATATTCCAAATCATTGCTAGCCTGTAAATGACACCTGCCCTGAAAACAAATCCTGGGGTCATATATCGACCAAAAAGTTCAAAAGACGTCCATATTTCAAAACGACAGTTTCAAGAGGCATATTTCACGCACATTAGTGTTCTGCTTCTTTTGCTTTCTTTCTTTTTTGGTTAAAAAAAATGGGAATGGAAAAAGGCAACCCTCAGAATGGGCCAAAACGTTCGCAAACGAATCAATGGACAATGGTTTAATCTCCAACATATATAAACAGCTCACGCAGCTTAATATTAATAAAACAAACAACCCAATACAAAAATGGGCAGAAGATCTAAATAGACGTTTCTTCAAAGAAGTCACAGAGACGGCCAAGACGCACATGAAAAGCTGCTCAACACCACTAATTATTAGAGAAATGCAAATCACAACGACAATGAGGTATCACCTCACACCTGTTAGAATCGGCATCATCAGAAAATCTACAAACAACAAATTCTGGGGAGGGTATGGACAAAAGGAACCCTCTTCCACTATTAGTGGGAAGGTAAATTGATACAGTCACTATGGAGAACAGTATGGAGTTTCCTTAAAGAAACTAGAAATAGAATTACCATAGGATCCAGCAATCCCACTTCTGGGCATATACCCAGAGGAAACCATAAATCAAAAACACACATTCACCACAATGTTCATTACAGCACTATTTACAATAGCCAGGTAATGGAAGCAACCTAAATGCCCACAGACAGACGAATGGATAAAGATGTGGTACATATATAAAATGGAATATGACTCAGCCGTGAAAAGGAATGAAACTGGGTTATTTGTAGAGAAGTCGGTGGATCTAGAGACTGTCATACAGAATGAAGTAAGTCAGAAAGAGCAAAACAAATATTCTGTATTAATGCATGTATGTGGAACCTAGATATATGGTACAGATGAACAGGTTTGCAGGGCAGAAATAGAGAAACAGAGGTAGAGAACAAACGTATGGACACCAAGTGGGGGAAGCCATGGGGTGTTGGTGGTCAGATGAGTTGGGAGATAGGTATTGACCTGTATATATGTATATGAATAAAATAGATAACTAATAATAACCTGCTGTATAGAAAAATAAATATAATTAAACCTCAAAATTTTTAGAAATGACATTTAAAAATAAAACAGAAAAAAGTTCTTCCCTTCACACAGATGTATTTCTATGAATGAATTATTTCCATGCTTATATCAGTAAATACATAAAAGATGAATGAATTCTAACTTGAACCAAAAAAGAAAAAAAAATCCTCAACCCATCAGTTATACAGAGGAAAACCCTATCAGGGCACTTGCTCCAGCGGTAAACAATTCTGAAATTGGTCAGAGGTGGGGAATCATCTCCCATACAGCCAGCAGCCCGGCCCCCCCACGCAAGGAGCGTCCTCATTGCAAAGCTGGGGGACCGTGCCGAGGCCTCTGTGAGTAAACGTGAGCTGAGCCCAAGGCCAGCTGCTGCTGAACTGTTCCCACCCTTCCCAGGTAAAACACCTGAATATGTACAAGGGCTTGAACGCCTAGAGGAAGGGTCGTGGAGCCACACCAGCGACAGCACGCAGGCCAACTTGGTGCCTGCAGGCCAGCCAGGATGGTCCTGGCCCCAGGCACTCTTCTGGAAGCTTTCCATTTCCCTGCCTGAGATACCCCTCCTGTCCCGGCCCCCACTCCTTTTTTTCCTTCCTCACCTCAGCCCGGAGAGAAATTCCAGCGGAAGTTATGGGTGACACATCCTCTTCTTTACAGGTGGCAGCCTGGCAACTCCTGCAGAAAGTCCAGCAGATCCCCACTCACACCGGGCCACCAAAAAAGCCGTGGACCCTCACACCCACCAGCACAGCCCCGAGACTGCTGACGGGGCAGAGAATATGGAGTCAGGCACAGCTGCAGGGGCTATTGCTGCCTGGAGTGCTGTTTCTATTGACCTCAACCCAGGCACACCTGGGGAGGGCTTGCCGGCAGGATCAGGCTGCCCAGGTCAGCTAATCCTCAGCCCTCAGGGAATCACATTGCAGAAAATGGACCTCGCTAAGACAGAATATTAGCCAAGGAAAAAAAGGACACAATGCCATTTGCAGCCCCGTAGAGGAGTCTACAGGTAATCATGTGACTTGTAGTAAGTCAGAAAGTGAAAGACACATATCGTAGGATATCACTTATAGGTGTTACCTAAAAACGGATACCAGGGAAGATATTTCCACGGAGAAGGGCAATCACAGATTCATTAAACAAACTTATGGTTCACCAATGGAAAGGTGTGAGGATTGGATTCATTACGATATTGGGGTTAAGAGACATATACAAACACAGGTGAAATATATAATCACCAAAGACCTACGGAATGCCAAGAGAAGACTACTCAACATTCTGTCATAACGTACATGGGAAAAGGGTCCCAGGAAGAACAGACATATGTATATGTGTAAAAGAACCACATCTTGCACACCTACAACAAGCCAAACGTTGTAATCAAACTTGCTGTAATAAAAAATTAAAAATTAAATTAAAAACACAAACAAGAAGTAGTGAGACAAACTTGAGGGGCTTTCTCCTGGCACATTCCATTCTAAATTCCAATCTAGAACACGGCTTCCATTGAGGCTCTGTTGCCCTGGTAACCAGATTTGCTAAGGGAGAACTGCTGCCACCTTGTGGCCGTTTCACACAACATCAGCTTTAATCCCAGCGCTAATGGTCAGTGGATATTCCAAATCATTGCTGGCCTGTAAATGACACCTGCCCTGAAAACAAATCCTGGGGTCATATATCGACCAAAAAGTTCAAAAGACGTCCATATTTCAAAACGACAGTTTCAAGAGGCATATTTCACGCACATTAGTGTTCTGCTTCTTTTGCTTTCTTTCTTTTTTGGTTAAAAAAAAACGGGAATGGAAAAAGGCAACCCTCAGAACGGGCCAAAATGTTCACAAACGAATCAATGGACAATGGTTTAATCTCCAACATATATAAACAGCTCACGCAGCTTAATATTAATAAAACAAACAACCCAATACAAAAATGGGCAGAAGATCTAAATAGACGTTTCTTCAAAGAAGTCACAGAGACGGCCAAGACGCACATGAAAAGCTGCTCAACACCACTAATTATTAGAGAAATGCAAATCACAACGACAATGAGGTATCACCTCACACCTGTTAGAATCGGCATCATCAGAAAATCTACAAACAACAAATTCTGGGGAGGGTATGGACAAAAGGAACCCTCTTCCACTATTAGTGGGAAGGTAAATTGATACAGTCACTATGGAGAACAGTATGGAGTTTCCTTAAAGAAACTAGAAATAGAATTACCATAGGATCCAGCAATCCCACTTCTGGGCATATACCCAGAGAAAACCATAAATCAAAAACACACATTCACCACAATGTTCATTGCAGCACTATTTACAATAGCCAGGTAATGGAAGCAACCTAAATGCCCACAGACAGACGAATGGATAAAGATGTGGTACATATATAAAATGGAATATGACTCAGCCATGAAAAGGAATGAAACTGGGTTATTTGTAGAGAAGTCGGTGGATCTAGAGACTGTCATACAGAATGAAGTAAGTCAGAAAGAGCAAAACAAATATTCTGTATTAATGCATGTATGTGGAACCTAGATATATGGTACAGATGAACAGGTTTGCAGGGCAGAAATAGAGAAACAGAGGTAGAGAACAAACGAATGGACACCAACTGGGGGAAGCCATGGGGTGTTGGTGGTCAGATGAGTTGGGAGATAGGTATTGACCTGTATATATGTATATGAATAAAATAGATAACTAATAATAACCTGCTGTATAGAAAAATAAATATAATTAAACTGCAAAATTTTTAGAAATGACATTTAAAAATAAAACAGGAAAAAGTTCTTCCCTTCACACAGATATATTTCTATGAATGTATTATTTCCATGCTTATATCAATAAATACATAAAAGATGAATAAATTCTAACTTGAACCAAAAAAGAAAAGAAAAACCTGAACCCAGCAGTTATACAGAGGAAAACCCTATCAGGGCACTTGCTCCAGCGGTAAATAATTCTGAAATTGGTCAGAGGTGGGGAATCATCTCCCATACAGCCAGCAGCCCGGCCCCCCCACGCAAGGAGCGTCCTCATTGCAAAGCTGGGGGACCGTGCCGAGGCCTCTGTGAGTAAACGTGAGCTGAGCCCAAGGCCAGCTGCTGCTGAACTGTTCCCACCCTTCCCAGGTAAAACACCTGAATATGTACAAGGGCTTGAACGCCTAGAGGAAGGGTCGTGGAGCCACACCAGCGACAGCACGCAGGCCAACTTGGTGCCTGCAGGCCAGCCAGGATGGTCCTGGCCCCAGGCGCTCTTCTTGAAGCTTTCCATTTCCCTGCCTGAGATACCCCTCCTGTCCCGGCCCCCACTCCTTTTTTTCCTTCCTCACCTCAGCCCGGAGAGAAATTCCAGCGGAAGTTATGGGTGACACATCCTCTTCTTTACAGGTGGCAGCCTGGCAACTCCTGCAGAAAGTCCAGCAGATCCCCACTCACACCGGGCCACCAAAAAAGCCGTGGACCCTCACACCCTCCCACCAGCACAGCCCCGAGACTGCTGACGGGGCAGAGAATATGGAGTCAGGCACAGCTGCAGGGGCTATTGCTGCCTGGAGTGCTGTTTCTATTGACCTCAACCCAGGCACACCTGGGGAGGGCTTGCCGGCAGGGTCAGGCTGCCCAGGTCAGCTAATCCTCAGCCCTCAGGGAATCACATTGCAGAAAATGGACCTCGCTAAGACAGAATATTAGCCAAGGAAAAAAAGGACACAATGCCATTTGCAGCCCCGTAGAGGAGTCTACAGGTAATCATGTGACTTGTAGTAAGTCAGAAAGTGAAAGACACATATCGTAGGATATCACTTATAGGTGTTACCTAAAAACGGATACCAGGGAAGATATTTCCACGGAGAAGGGCAATCACAGATTCATTAAACAAACTTATGGTTCACCAATGGAAAGGTGTGAGGATTGGATTCATTACGATATTGGGGTTAAGAGACATATACAAACACAGGTGAAATATATAATCACCAAAGACCTACGGAATGCCAAGAGAAGACTACTCAACATTCTGTCATAACGTACATGGGAAAAGGGTCCCAGGAAGAACAGACATATGTATATGTGTAAAAGAACCACATCTTGCACACCTACAACAAGCCAAACGTTGTAATCAAACTTGCTGTAATAAAAAATTAAAAATTAAATTAAAAACACGAACAAGAAGTAGTGAGACAAACTTGAGGGGCTTTCTCCTGGCACATTCCATTCTAAATTCCAATCTAGAACACGGCTTCCATTGAGGCTCTGTTGCCCTGGTAACCAGATTTGCTAAGGGAGAACTGCTGCCACCTTGTGGCCGTTTCACACAACATCAGCTTTAATCCCAGCGCTAATGGTCAGTGGATATTCCAAATCATTGCTGGCCTGTAAATGACACCTGCCCTGAAAACAAATCCTGGGGTCATATATCGACCAAAAAGTTCAAAAGACGTCCATATTTCAAAACGACAGTTTCAAGAGGCATATTTCACGCACATTAGTGTTCTGCTTCTTTTGCTTTCTTTCTTTTTGGTTAAAAAAAATGGGAATGGAAAAAGGCAACCCTCAGAATGGGCCAAAACGTTCGCAAACGAATCAATGGACAATGGTTTAATCTCCAACATATATAAACAGCTCACGCAGCTTAATATTAATAAAACAAACAACCCAATACAAAAATGGGCAGAAGATCTAAATAGACGTTTCTTCAAAGAAGTCACAGAGACGGCCAAGACGCACATGAAAAGCTGCTCAACACCACTAATTATTAGAGAAATGCAAATCACAACGACAATGAGGTATCACCTCACACCTGTTAGAATCGGCATCATCAGAAAATCTACAAACAACAAATTCTGGGGAGGGTATGGACAAAAGGAACCCTCTTCCACTATTAGTGGGAAGGTAAATTGATACAGTCACTATGGAGAACAGTATGGAGTTTCCTTAAAGAAACTAGAAATAGAATTACCATAGGATCCAGCAATCCCACTTCTGGGCATATACCCAGAGGAAACCATAAATCAAAAACACACATTCACCACAATGTTCATTGCAGCACTATTTACAATAGCCAGGTAATGGAAGCAACCTAAATGCCCACAGACAGACGAATGGATAAAGATGTGGTACATATATAAAATGGAATATGACTCAGCCGTGAAAAGGAATGAAACTGGGTTATTTGTAGAGAAGTCGGTGGATCTAGAGACTGTCATACAGAATGAAGTAAGTCAGAAAGAGCAAAACAAATATTCTGTATTAATGCATGTATGTGGAACCTAGATATATGGTACAGATGAACAGGTTTGCAGGGCAGAAATAGAGAAACAGAGGTAGAGAACAAACGTATGGACACCAAGTGGGGGAAGCCATGGGGTGTTGGTGGTCAGATGAGTTGGGAGATAGGTATTGACCTGTATATATGTATATGAATAAAATAGATAACTAATAATAACCTGCTGTATAGAAAAATAAATATAATTAAACCTCAAAATTTTTAGAAATGACATTTAAAAATCAAACAGAAAAAAGTTCTTCCCTTCACACAGATGTATTTCTATGAATGAATTATTTCCATGCTTATATCAGTAAATACATAAAAGATGAATGAATTCTAACTTGAACCAAAAAAGAAAAAAAAATCCTCAACCCATCAGTTATACAGAGGAAAACCCTATCAGGGCACTTGCTCCAGCGGTAAACAATTCTGAAATTGGTCAGAGGTGGGGAATCATCTCCCATACAGCCAGCAGCCCGGCCCCCCCACGCAAGGAGCGTCCTCATTGCAAAGCTGGGGGACCGTGCCGAGGCCTCTGTGAGTAAACGTGAGCTGAGCCCAAGGCCAGCTGCTGCTGAACTGTTCCCACCCTTCCCAGGTAAAACACCTGAATATGTACAAGGGCTTGAACGCCTAGAGGAAGGGTCGTGGAGCCACACCAGCGACAGCACGCAGGCCAACTTGGTGCCTGCAGGCCAGCCAGGATGGTCCTGGCCCCAGGCGCTCTTCTGGAAGCTTTCCATTTCCCTGCCTGAGATACCCCTCCTGTCCCGGCCACCACTCCTTTTTTTCCTTCCTCACCTCAGCCCGGAGAGAAATTCCAGCGGAAGTTATGGGTGACACATCCTCTTCTTTACAGGTGGCAGCCTGGCAACTCCTGCAGAAAGTCCAGCAGATCCCCACTCACACCGGGCCACCAAAAAAGCCGTGGACCCTCACACCCACCAGCACAGCCCCGAGACTGCTGACGGGGCAGAGAATATGGAGTCAGGCACAGCTGCAGGGGCTATTGCTGCCTGGAGTGCTGTTTCTATTGACCTCAACCCAGGCACACCTGGGGAGGGCTTGCCGGCAGGATCAGGCTGCCCAGGTCAGCTAATCCTCAGCCCTCAGGGAATCACATTGCAGAAAATGGACCTCGCTAAGACAGAATATTAGCCAAGGAAAAAAAGGACACAATGCCATTTGCAGCCCCGTAGAGGAGTCTACAGGTAATCATGTGACTTGTAGTAAGTCAGAAAGTGAAAGACACATATCGTAAGATATCACTTATAGGTGTTACCTAAAAACGGATACCAGGGAAGATATTTCCACGGAGAAGGGCAATCACAGATTCATTAAACAAACTTATGGTTCACCAATGGAAAGGTGTGAGGATTGGATTCATTACGATATTGGGGTTAAGAGACATATACAAACACAGGTGAAATATATAATCACCAAAGACCTACGGAATGCCAAGAGAAGACTACTCAACATTCTGTCATAACGTACATGGGAAAAGGGTCCCAGGAAGAACAGACATATGTATATGTGTAAAAGAACCACATCTTGCACACCTACAACAAGCCAAACGTTGTAATCAAACTTGCTGTAATAAAAAATTAAAAATTAAATTAAAAACACGAACAAGAAGTAGTGAGACAAACTTGAGGGGCTTTCTCCTGGCACATTCCATTCTAAATTCCAATCTAGAACACGGCTTCCATTGAGGCTCTGTTGCCCTGGTAACCAGATTTGCTAAGGGAGAACTGCTGCCACCTTGTGGCCGTTTCACACAACATCAGCTTTAATCCCAGCGCTAATGGTCAGTGGATATTCCAAATCATTGCTGGCCTGTAAATGACACCTGCCCTGAAAACAAATCCTGGGGTCATATATCGACCAAAAAGTTCAAAAGACGTCCATATTTCAAAACGACAGTTTCAAGAGGCATATTTCACGCACATTAGTGTTCTGCTTCTTTTGCTTTCTTTCTTTTTTGGTTAAAAAAAATGGGAATGGAAAAAGGCAACCCTCAGAATGGGCCAAAACGTTCGCAAACGAATCAATGGACAATGGTTTAATCTCCAACATATATAAACAGCTCACGCAGCTTAATATTAATAAAACAAACAACCCAATACAAAAATGGGCAGAAGATCTAAATAGACGTTTCTTCAAAGAAGTCACAGAGACGGCCAAGACGCACATGAAAAGCTGCTCAACACCACTAATTATTAGAGAAATGCAAATCACAACGACAATGAGGTATCACCTCACACCTGTTAGAATCGGCATCATCAGAAAATCTACAAACAACAAATTCTGGGGAGGGTATGGACAAAAGGAACCCTCTTCCACTATTAGTGGGAAGGTAAATTGATACAGTCACTATGGAGAACAGTATGGAGTTTCCTTAAAGAAACTAGAAATAGAATTACCATAGGATCCAGCAATCCCACTTCTGGGCATATACCCAGAGAAAACCATAAATCAAAAACACACATTCACCACAATGTTCATTGCAGCACTATTTACAATAGCCAGGTAATGGAAGCAACCTAAATGCCCACAGACAGACGAATGGATAAAGATGTGGTACATATATAAAATGGAATATGACTCAGCCATGAAAAGGAATGAAACTGGGTTATTTGTAGAGAAGTCGGTGGATCTAGAGACTGTCATACAGAATGAAGTAAGTCAGAAAGAGCAAAACAAATATTCTGTATTAATGCATGTATGTGGAACCTAGATATATGGTACAGATGAACAGGTTTGCAGGGCAGAAATAGAGAAACAGAGGTAGAGAACAAACGTATGGACACCAAGTGGGGGAACCCATGGGGTGTTGGTGGTCAGATGAGTTGGGAGATAGGTATTGACCTGTATATATGTATATGAATAAAACAGATAACTAATAATAACCTGCTGTATAGAAAAATAAATATAATTATACTTCAAAATTTTTAGAAATGACATTTAAAAATAAAACAGGAAAAAGTTCTTCCCTTCACACAGATATATTTCTATGAATGTATTATTTCCATGCTTATATCAATAAATACATAAAAGATGAATAAATTCTAACTTGAACCAAAAAAGAAAAAAAAAAACCTGAACCCAGCAGTTATACAGAGGAAAACCCTATCAGGGCACTTCCTCCAGCGGTAAACAATTCTGAAATTGGTCAGAGGTGGGGAATCATCTCCCATACAGCCAGCAGCCCGGCCCCCCCACGCAAGGAGCGTCCTTATTGCAAAGCTGGGGGACCGTGCCGAGGCCTCTGTGAGTAAACGTGAGCTGAGCCCAAGGCCAGCTGCTGCTGAACTGTTCCCACCCTTCCCAGGTAAAACACCTGAATATGTACAAGGTCTTGAACGCCTAGAGGAAGGGTTGTGGAGTCACACCAGCGACAGCACGCAGGCCAACTTGGTGCCTGCAGGCCAGCCAGGATGGTCCTGGCGCCAGGCGCTCTTCTGGAAGCTTTCCATTTCCCTGCCTGAGATACCCCTCCTGTCCCGGCCCCCACTCCTTTTTTTCCTTCCTCACCTCAGCCTGGAGAGAAATTCCAGCGGAAGTTATGGGTGACACATCCTCTTCTTTACAGGTGGCAGCCTGGCAACTCCTGCAGAAAGTCCAGCAGATCCCCACTCACACCGGGCCACCAAAAAAGCCGTGGACCCTCACACCCTCCCACCAGCACAGCCCCGAGACTGCTGACGGGGCAGAGAATATGGAGTCAGGCACAGCTGCAGGGGCTATTGCTGCCTGGAGTGCTGTTTCTATTGACCTCAACCCAGGCACACCTGGGGAGGGCTTGCCGGCAGGGTCAGGCTGCCCAGGTCAGCTAATCCTCAGCCCTCAGGGAATCACATTGCAGAAAATGGACCTCGCTAAGACAGAATATTAGCCAAGGAAAAAAAGGACACAATGCCATTTGCAGCCCCGTAGAGGAGTCTACAGGTAATCATGTGACTTGTAGTAAGTCAGAAAGTGAAAGACACATATCGTAGGATATCACTTATAGGTGTTACCTAAAAACGGATACCAGGGAAGATATTTCCACGGAGAAGGGCAATCACAGATTCATTAAACAAACTTATGGTTCACCAATGGAAAGGTGTGAGGATTGGATTCATTACGATATTGGGGTTAAGAGACATATACAAACACAGGTGAAATATAAAATCACCAAAGACCTACGGAATGCCAAGAGAAGACTACTCAACATTCTGTCATAACGTACATGGGAAAAGGGTCCCAGGAAGAACAGACATATGTATATGTGTAAAAGAACCACATCTTGCACACCTACAACAAGCCAAACGTTGTAATCAAACTTGCTGTAATAAAAAATTAAAAATTAAATTAAAAACACGAACAAGAAGTAGTGAGACAAACTTGAGGGGCTTTCTCCTGGCACATTCCATTCTAAATTCCAATCTAGAACACGGCTTCCATTGAGGCTCTGTTGCCCTGGTAACCAGATTTGCTAAGGGAGAACTGCTGCCACCTTGTGGCCGTTTCACACAACATCAGCTTTAATCCCAGCGCTAATGGTCAGTGGATATTCCAAATCATTGCTGGCCTGTAAATGACACCTGCCCTGAAAACAAATCCTGGGGTCATATATCGACCAAAAAGTTCAAAAGACGTCCATATTTCAAAACGACAGTTTCAAGAGGCATATTTCACGCACATTAGTGTTCTGCTTCTTTTGCTTTCTTTCTTTTTTGGTTAAAAAAAATGGGAATGGAAAAAGGCAACCCTCAGAATGGGCCAAAACGTTCGCAAACGAATCAATGGACAATGGTTTAATCTCCAACATATATAAACAGCTCACGCAGCTTAATATTAATAAAACAAACAACCCAATACAAAAATGGGCAGAAGATCTAAATAGACGTTTCTTCAAAGAAGTCACAGAGACGGCCAAGACGCACATGAAAAGCTGCTCAACACCACTAATTATTAGAGAAATGCAAATCACAACGACAATGAGGTATCACCTCACACCTGTTAGAATCGGCATCATCAGAAAATCTACAAACAACAAATTCTGGGGAGGGTATGGACAAAAGGAACCCTCTTCCACTATTAGTGGGAAGGTAAATTGATACAGTCACTATGGAGAACAGTATGGAGTTTCCTTAAAGAAACTAGAAATAGAATTACCATAGGATCCAGCAATCCCACTTCTGGGCATATACCCAGAGAAAACCATAAATCAAAAACACACATTCACCACAATGTTCATTGCAGCACTATTTACAATAGCCAGGTAATGGAAGCAACCTAAATGCCCACAGACAGACGAATGGATAAAGATGTGGTACATATATAAAATGGAATATGACTCAGCCGTGAAAAGGAATGAAACTGGGTTATTTGTAGAGAAGTCGGTGGATCTAGAGACTGTCATACAGAATGAAGTAAGTCAGAAAGAGCAAAACAAATATTCTGTATTAATGCATGTATGTGGAACCTAGATATATGGTACAGATGAACAGGTTTGCAGGGCAGAAATAGAGAAACAGAGGTAGAGAACAAACGTATGGACACCAAGTGGGGGAAGCCATGGGGTTTTGGTGGTCAGATGAGTTGGGAGATAGGTATTGACCTGTATATATGTATATGAATAAAATAGATAACTAATAATAACCTGCTGTATAGAAAAATAAATATAATTAAACCTCAAAATTTTTAGAAATGACATTTAAAAATAAAACAGAAAAAAGTTCTTCCCTTCACACAGATGTATTTCTATGAATGAATTATTTCCATGCTTATATCAGTAAATACATAAAAGATAAATGAATTCTAACTTGAACCAAAAAAGAAAAAAAATCCTCAACCCATCAGTTATACAGAGGAAAACCCTATCAGGGCACTTGCTCCAGCGGTAAACAATTCTGAAATTGGTCAGAGGTGGGGAATCATCTCCCATACAGCCAGCAGCCCGGCCCCCCCACGCAAGGAGCGTCCTCATTGCAAAGCTGGGGGACCGTGCCGAGGCCTCTGTGAGTAAACGTGAGCTGAGCCCAAGGCCAGCTGCTGCTGAACTGTTCCCACCCTTCCCAGGTAAAACACCTGAATATGTACAAGGGCTTGAACGCCTAGAGGAAGGGTCGTGGAGCCACACCAGCGACAGCACGCAGGTCAACTTGGTGCCTGCAGGCCAGCCAGGATGGTCCTGGCCCCAGGCACTCTTCTGGAAGCTTTCCATTTCCCTGCCTGAGATACCCCTCCTGTCCCGGCCACCACTCCTTTTTTTCCTTCCTCACCTCAGCCCGGAGAGAAATTCCAGCGGAAGTTATGGGTGACACATCCTCTTCTTTACAGGTGGCAGCCTGGCAACTCCTGCAGAAAGTCCAGCAGATCCCCACTCACACCGGGCCACCAAAAAAGCCGTGGACCCTCACACCCACCAGCACAGCCCCGAGACTGCTGACGGGGCAGAGAATATGGAGTCAGGCACAGCTGCAGGGGCTATTGCTGCCTGGAGTGCTGTTTCTATTGACCTCAACCCAGGCACACCTGGGGAGGGCTTGCCGGCAGGGTCAGGCTGCCCAGGTCAGCTAATCCTCAGCCCTCAGGGAATCACATTGCAGAAAATGGACCTCGCTAAGACAGAATATTAGCCAAGGAAAAAAAGGACACAATGCCATTTGCAGCCCCGTAGAGGAGTCTACAGGTAATCATGTGACTTGTAGTAAGTCAGAAAGTGAAAGACACATATCGTAGGATATCACTTATAGGTGTTACCTAAAAACGGATACCAGGGAAGATATTTCCACGGAGAAGGGCAATCACAGATTCATTAAACAAACTTATGGTTCACCAATGGAAAGGTGTGAGGATTGGATTCATTACGATATTGGGGTTAAGAGACATATACAAACACAGGTGAAATATATAATCACCAAAGACCTACGGAATGCCAAGAGAAGACTACTCAACATTCTGTCATAACGTACATGGGAAAAGGGTCCCAGGAAGAACAGACATATGTATATGTGTAAAAGAACCACATCTTGCACACCTACAACAAGCCAAACGTTGTAATCAAACTTGCTGTAATAAAAAATTAAAAATTAAATTAAAAACACAAACAAGAAGTAGTGAGACAAACTTGAGGGGCTTTCTCCTGGCACATTCCATTCTAAATTCCAATCTAGAACACGGCTTCCATTGAGGCTCTGTTGCCCTGGTAACCAGATTTGCTAAGGGAGAACTGCTGCCACCTTGTGGCCGTTTCACACAACATCAGCTTTAATCCCAGCGCTAATGGTCAGTGGATATTCCAAATCATTGCTGGCCTGTAAATGACACCTGCCCTGAAAACAAATCCTGGGGTCATATATCGACCAAAAAGTTCAAAAGACGTCCATATTTCAAAACGACAGTTTCAAGAGGCATATTTCACGCACATTAGTGTTCTGCTTCTTTTGCTTTCTTTCTTTTTTGGTTAAAAAAAAACGGGAATGGAAAAAGGCAACCCTCAGAACGGGCCAAAATGTTCACAAACGAATCAATGGACAATGGTTTAATCTCCAACATATATAAACAGCTCACGCAGCTTAATATTAATAAAACAAACAACCCAATACAAAAATGGGCAGAAGATCTAAATAGACGTTTCTTCAAAGAAGTCACAGAGACGGCCAAGACGCACATGAAAAGCTGCTCAACACCACTAATTATTAGAGAAATGCAAATCACAACGACAATGAGGTATCACCTCACACCTGTTAGAATCGGCATCATCAGAAAATCTACAAACAACAAATTCTGGGGAGGGTATGGACAAAAGGAACCCTCTTCCACTATTAGTGGGAAGGTAAATTGATACAGTCACTATGGAGAACAGTATGGAGTTTCCTTAAAGAAACTAGAAATAGAATTACCATAGGATCCAGCAATCCCACTTCTGGGCATATACCCAGAGAAAACCATAAATCAAAAACACACATTCACCACAATGTTCATTGCAGCACTATTTACAATAGCCAGGTAATGGAAGCAACCTAAATGCCCACAGACAGACGAATGGATAAAGATGTGGTACATATATAAAATGGAATATGACTCAGCCATGAAAAGGAATGAAACTGGGTTATTTGTAGAGAAGTCGGTGGATCTAGAGACTGTCATACAGAATGAAGTAAGTCAGAAAGAGCAAAACAAATATTCTGTATTAATGCATGTATGTGGAACCTAGATATATGGTACAGATGAACAGGTTTGCAGGGCAGAAATAGAGAAACAGAGGTAGAGAACAAACGAATGGACACCAAGTGGGGGAAGCCATGGGGTGTTGGTGGTCAGATGAGTTGGGAGATAGGTATTGACCTGTATATATGTATATGAATAAAATAGATAACTAATAATAACCTGCTGTATAGAAAAATAAATATAATTAAACCTCAAAATTTTTATAAATGACATTTAAAAATAAAACAGAAAAAAGTTCTTCCCTTCACACAGATGTATTTCTATGAATGAATTATTTCCATGCTTATATCAGTAAATACATAAAAGATGAATGAATTCTAACTTGAACCAAAAAAGAAAAAAAAATCCTCAACCCATCAGTTATACAGAGGAAAACCCTATCAGGGCACTTGCTCCAGCGGTAAACAATTCTGAAATTGGTCAGAGGTGGGGAATCATCTCCCATACAGCCAGCAGCCCGGCCCCCCCACGCAAGGAGCGTCCTCATTGCAAAGCTGGGGGACCGTGCCGAGGCCTCTGTGAGTAAACGTGAGCTGAGCCCAAGGCCAGCTGCTGCTGAACTGTTCCCACCCTTCCCAGGTAAAACACCTGAATATGTACAAGGGCTTGAACGCCTAGAGGAAGGGTCGTGGAGCCACACCAGCGACAGCACGCAGGTCAACTTGGTGCCTGCAGGCCAGCCAGGATGGTCCTGGCCCCAGGCACTCTTCTGGAAGCTTTCCATTTCCCTGCCTGAGATACCCCTCCTGTCCCGGCCCCCACTCCTTTTTTTCCTTCCTCACCTCAGCCCGGAGAGAAATTCCAGCGGAAGTTATGGGTGACACATCCTCTTCTTTACAGGTGGCAGCCTGGCAACTCCTGCAGAAAGTCCAGCAGATCCCCACTCACACCGGGCCACCAAAAAAGCTGTGGACCCTCACACCCACCAGCACAGCCCCGAGACTGCTGACGGGGCAGAGAATATGGAGTCAGGCACAGCTGCAGGGGCTATTGCTGCCTGGAGTGCTGTTTCTATTGACCTCAACCCAGGCACACCTGGGGAGGGCTTGCCGGCAGGATCAGGCTGCCCAGGTCAGCTAATCCTCAGCCCTCAGGGAATCACATTGCAGAAAATGGACCTCGCTAAGACAGAATATTAGCCAAGGAAAAAAAGGACACAATGCCATTTGCAGCCCCGTAGAGGAGTCTACAGGTAATCATGTGACTTGTAGTAAGTCAGAAAGTGAAAGACACATATCGTAAGATATCACTTATAGGTGTTACCTAAAAACGGATACCAGGGAAGATATTTCCACGGAGAAGGGCAATCACAGATTCATTAAACAAACTTATGGTTCACCAATGGAAAGGTGTGAGGATTGGATTCATTACGATATTGGGGTTAAGAGACATATACAAACACAGGTGAAATATATAATCACCAAAGACCTACGGAATGCCAAGAGAAGACTACTCAACATTCTGTCATAACGTACATGGGAAAAGGGTCCCAGGAAGAACAGACATATGTATATGTGTAAAAGAACCACATCTTGCACACCTACAACAAGCCAAACGTTGTAATCAAACTTGCTGTAATAAAAAATTAAAAATTAAATTAAAAACACGAACAAGAAGTAGTGAGACAAACTTGAGGGGCTTTCTCCTGGCACATTCCATTCTAAATTCCAATCTAGAACACGGCTTCCATTGAGGCTCTGTTGCCCTGGTAACCAGATTTGCTAAGGGAGAACTGCTGCCACCTTGTGGCCGTTTCACACAACATCAGCTTTAATCCCAGCGCTAATGGTCAGTGGATATTCCAAATCATTGCTGGCCTGTAAATGACACCTGCCCTGAAAACAAATCCTGGGGTCATATATCGACCAAAAAGTTCAAAAGACGTCCATATTTCAAAACGACAGTTTCAAGAGGCATATTTCACGCACATTAGTGTTCTGCTTCTTTTGCTTTCTTTCTTTTTTGGTTAAAAAAAAACGGGAATGGAAAAAGGCAACCCTCAGAACGGGCCAAAATGTTCACAAACGAATCAATGGACAATGGTTTAATCTCCAACATATATAAACAGCTCACGCAGCTTAATATTAATAAAACAAACAACCCAATACAAAAATGGGCAGAAGATCTAAATAGACGTTTCTTCAAAGAAGTCACAGAGACGGCCAAGACGCACATGAAAAGCTGCTCAACACCACTAATTATTAGAGAAATGCAAATCACAACGACAATGAGGTATCACCTCACACCTGTTAGAATCGGCATCATCAGAAAATCTACAAACAACAAATTCTGGGGAGGGTATGGACAAAAGGAACCCTCTTCCACTATTAGTGGGAAGGTAAATTGATACAGTCACTATGGAGAACAGTATGGAGTTTCCTTAAAGAAACTAGAAATAGAATTACCATAGGATCCAGCAATCCCACTTCTGGGCATATACCCAGAGAAAACCATAAATCAAAAACACACATTCACCACAATGTTCATTGCAGCACTATTTACAATAGCCAGGTAATGGAAGCAACCTAAATGCCCACAGACAGACGAATGGATAAAGATGTGGTACATATATAAAATGGAATATGACTCAGCCATGAAAAGGAATGAAACTGGGTTATTTGTAGAGAAGTCGGTGGATCTAGAGACTGTCATACAGAATGAAGTAAGTCAGAAAGAGCAAAACAAATATTCTGTATTAATGCATGTATGTGGAACCTAGATATATGGTACAGATGAACAGGTTTGCAGGGCAGAAATAGAGAAACAGAGGTAGAGAACAAACGAATGGACACCAACTGGGGGAAGCCATGGGGTGTTGGTGGTCAGATGAGTTGGGAGATAGGTATTGACCTGTATATATGTATATGAATAAAATAGATAACTAATAATAACCTGCTGTATAGAAAAATAAATATAATTATACTTCAAAATTTTTAGAAATGACATTTAAAAATAAAACAGGAAAAAGTTCTTCCCTTCACACAGATATATTTCTATGAATGTATTATTTCCATGCTTATATCAATAAATACATAAAAGATGAATAAATTCTAACTTGAACCAAAAAAGAAAAGAAAAACCTGAACCCAGCAGTTATACAGAGGAAAACCCTATCAGGGCACTTGCTCCAGCGGTAAATAATTCTGAAATTGGTCAGAGGTGGGGAATCATCTCCCATACAGCCAGCAGCCCGGCCCCCCCACGCAAGGAGCGTCCTCATTGCAAAGCTGGGGGACCGTGCCGAGGCCTCTGTGAGTAAACGTGAGCTGAGCCCAAGGCCAGCTGCTGCTGAACTGTTCCCACCCTTCCCAGGTAAAACACCTGAATATGTACAAGGGCTTGAACGCCTAGAGGAAGGGTCGTGGAGCCACACCAGCGACAGCACGCAGGCCAACTTGGTGCCTGCAGGCCAGCCAGGATGGTCCTGGCCCCAGGCGCTCTTCTTGAAGCTTTCCATTTCCCTGCCTGAGATACCCCTCCTGTCCCGGCCCCCACTCCTTTTTTTCCTTCCTCACCTCAGCCCGGAGAGAAATTCCAGCGGAAGTTATGGGTGACACATCCTCTTCTTTACAGGTGGCAGCCTGGCAACTCCTGCAGAAAGTCCAGCAGATCCCCACTCACACCGGGCCACCAAAAAAGCCGTGGACCCTCACACCCTCCCACCAGCACAGCCCCGAGACTGCTGACGGGGCAGAGAATATGGAGTCAGGCACAGCTGCAGGGGCTATTGCTGCCTGGAGTGCTGTTTCTATTGACCTCAACCCAGGCACACCTGGGGAGGGCTTGCCGGCAGGGTCAGGCTGCCCAGGTCAGCTAATCCTCAGCCCTCAGGGAATCACATTGCAGAAAATGGACCTCGCTAAGACAGAATATTAGCCAAGGAAAAAAAGGACACAATGCCATTTGCAGCCCCGTAGAGGAGTCTACAGGTAATCATGTGACTTGTAGTAAGTCAGAAAGTGAAAGACACATATCGTAGGATATCACTTATAGGTGTTACCTAAAAACGGATACCAGGGAAGATATTTCCACGGAGAAGGGCAATCACAGATTCATTAAACAAACTTATGGTTCACCAATGGAAAGGTGTGAGGATTGGATTCATTACGATATTGGGGTTAAGAGACATATACAAACACAGGTGAAATATATAATCACCAAAGACCTACGGAATGCCAAGAGAAGACTACTCAACATTCTGTCATAACGTACATGGGAAAAGGGTCCCAGGAAGAACAGACATATGTATATGTGTAAAAGAACCACATCTTGCACACCTACAACAAGCCAAACGTTGTAATCAAACTTGCTGTAATAAAAAATTAAAAATTAAATTAAAAACACGAACAAGAAGTAGTGAGACAAACTTGAGGGGCTTTCTCCTGGCACATTCCATTCTAAATTCCAATCTAGAACACGGCTTCCATTGAGGCTCTGTTGCCCTGGTAACCAGATTTGCTAAGGGAGAACTGCTGCCACCTTGTGGCCGTTTCACACAACATCAGCTTTAATCCCAGCGCTAATGGTCAGTGGATATTCCAAATCATTGCTGGCCTGTAAATGACACCTGCCCTGAAAACAAATCCTGGGGTCATATATCGACCAAAAAGTTCAAAAGACGTCCATATTTCAAAACGACAGTTTCAAGAGGCATATTTCACGCACATTAGTGTTCTGCTTCTTTTGCTTTCTTTCTTTTTTGGTTAAAAAAAATGGGAATGGAAAAAGGCAACCCTCAGAATGGGCCAAAACGTTCGCAAACGAATCAATGGACAATGGTTTAATCTCCAACATATATAAACAGCTCACGCAGCTTAATATTAATAAAACAAACAACCCAATACAAAAATGGGCAGAAGATCTAAATAGACGTTTCTTCAAAGAAGTCACAGAGACGGCCAAGACGCACATGAAAAGCTGCTCAACACCACTAATTATTAGAGAAATGCAAATCACAACGACAATGAGGTATCACCTCACACCTGTTAGAATCGGCATCATCAGAAAATCTACAAACAACAAATTCTGGGGAGGGTATGGACAAAAGGAACCCTCTTCCACTATTAGTGGGAAGGTAAATTGATACAGTCACTATGGAGAACAGTATGGAGTTTCCTTAAAGAAACTAGAAATAGAATTACCATAGGATCCAGCAATCCCACTTCTGGGCATATACCCAGAGGAAACCATAAATCAAAAACACACATTCACCACAATGTTCATTGCAGCACTATTTACAATAGCCAGGTAATGGAAGCAACCTAAATGCCCACAGACAGACGAATGGATAAAGATGTGGTACATATATAAAATGGAATATGACTCAGCCGTGAAAAGGAATGAAACTGGGTTATTTGTAGAGAAGTCGGTGGATCTAGAGACTGTCATACAGAATGAAGTAAGTCAGAAAGAGCAAAACAAATATTCTGTATTAATGCATGTATGTGGAACCTAGATATATGGTACAGATGAACAGGTTTGCAGGGCAGAAATAGAGAAACAGAGGTAGAGAACAAACGTATGGACACCAAGTGGGGGAAGCCATGGGGTGTTGGTGGTCAGATGAGTTGGGAGATAGGTATTGACCTGTATATATGTATATGAATAAAATAGATAACTAATAATAACCTGCTGTATAGAAAAATAAATATAATTAAACCTCAAAATTTTTAGAAATGACATTTAAAAATAAAACAGAAAAAAGTTCTTCCCTTCACACAGATGTATTTCTATGAATGAATTATTTCCATGCTTATATCAGTAAATACATAAAAGATGAATGAATTCTAACTTGAACCAAAAAAGAAAAAAAAATCCTCAACCCATCAGTTATACAGAGGAAAACCCTATCAGGGCACTTGCTCCAGCGGTAAACAATTCTGAAATTGGTCAGAGGTGGGGAATCATCTCCCATACAGCCAGCAGCCCGGCCCCCCCACGCAAGGAGCGTCCTCATTGCAAAGCTGGGGGACCGTGCCGAGGCCTCTGTGAGTAAACGTGAGCTGAGCCCAAGGCCAGCTGCTGCTGAACTGTTCCCACCCTTCCCAGGTAAAACACCTGAATATGTACAAGGGCTTGAACGCCTAGAGGAAGGGTCGTGGAGCCACACCAGCGACAGCACGCAGGCCAACTTGGTGCCTGCAGGCCAGCCAGGATGGTCCTGGCCCCAGGCGCTCTTCTGGAAGCTTTCCATTTCCCTGCCTGAGATACCCCTCCTGTCCCGGCCACCACTCCTTTTTTTCCTTCCTCACCTCAGCCCGGAGAGAAATTCCAGCGGAAGTTATGGGTGACACATCCTCTTCTTTACAGGTGGCAGCCTGGCAACTCCTGCAGAAAGTCCAGCAGATCCCCACTCACACCGGGCCACCAAAAAAGCCGTGGACCCTCACACCCACCAGCACAGCCCCGAGACTGCTGACGGGGCAGAGAATATGGAGTCAGGCACAGCTGCAGGGGCTATTGCTGCCTGGAGTGCTGTTTCTATTGACCTCAACCCAGGCACACCTGGGGAGGGCTTGCCGGCAGGATCAGGCTGCCCAGGTCAGCTAATCCTCAGCCCTCAGGGAATCACATTGCAGAAAATGGACCTCGCTAAGACAGAATATTAGCCAAGGAAAAAAAGGACACAATGCCATTTGCAGCCCCGTAGAGGAGTCTACAGGTAATCATGTGACTTGTAGTAAGTCAGAAAGTGAAAGACACATATCGTAAGATATCACTTATAGGTGTTACCTAAAAACGGATACCAGGGAAGATATTTCCACGGAGAAGGGCAATCACAGATTCATTAAACAAACTTATGGTTCACCAATGGAAAGGTGTGAGGATTGGATTCATTACGATATTGGGGTTAAGAGACATATACAAACACAGGTGAAATATATAATCACCAAAGACCTACGGAATGCCAAGAGAAGACTACTCAACATTCTGTCATAACGTACATGGGAAAAGGGTCCCAGGAAGAACAGACATATGTATATGTGTAAAAGAACCACATCTTGCACACCTACAACAAGCCAAACGTTGTAATCAAACTTGCTGTAATAAAAAATTAAAAATTAAATTAAAAACACGAACAAGAAGTAGTGAGACAAACTTGAGGGGCTTTCTCCTGGCACATTCCATTCTAAATTCCAATCTAGAACACGGCTTCCATTGAGGCTCTGTTGCCCTGGTAACCAGATTTGCTAAGGGAGAACTGCTGCCACCTTGTGGCCGTTTCACACAACATCAGCTTTAATCCCAGCGCTAATGGTCAGTGGATATTCCAAATCATTGCTGGCCTGTAAATGACACCTGCCCTGAAAACAAATCCTGGGGTCATATATCGACCAAAAAGTTCAAAAGACGTCCATATTTCAAAACGACAGTTTCAAGAGGCATATTTCACGCACATTAGTGTTCTGCTTCTTTTGCTTTCTTTCTTTTTTGGTTAAAAAAAATGGGAATGGAAAAAGGCAACCCTCAGAATGGGCCAAAACGTTCGCAAACGAATCAATGGACAATGGTTTAATCTCCAACATATATAAACAGCTCACGCAGCTTAATATTAATAAAACAAACAACCCAATACAAAAATGGGCAGAAGATCTAAATAGACGTTTCTTCAAAGAAGTCACAGAGACGGCCAAGACGCACATGAAAAGCTGCTCAACACCACTAATTATTAGAGAAATGCAAATCACAACGACAATGAGGTATCACCTCACACCTGTTAGAATCGGCATCATCAGAAAATCTACAAACAACAAATTCTGGGGAGGGTATGGACAAAAGGAACCCTCTTCCACTATTAGTGGGAAGGTAAATTGATACAGTCACTATGGAGAACAGTATGGAGTTTCCTTAAAGAAACTAGAAATAGAATTACCATAGGATCCAGCAATCCCACTTCTGGGCATATACCCAGAGAAAACCATAAATCAAAAACACACATTCACCACAATGTTCATTGCAGCACTATTTACAATAGCCAGGTAATGGAAGCAACCTAAATGCCCACAGACAGACGAATGGATAAAGATGTGGTACATATATAAAATGGAATATGACTCAGCCATGAAAAGGAATGAAACTGGGTTATTTGTAGAGAAGTCGGTGGATCTAGAGACTGTCATACAGAATGAAGTAAGTCAGAAAGAGCAAAACAAATATTCTGTATTAATGCATGTATGTGGAACCTAGATATATGGTACAGATGAACAGGTTTGCAGGGCAGAAATAGAGAAACAGAGGTAGAGAACAAACGTATGGACACCAAGTGGGGGAACCCATGGGGTGTTGGTGGTCAGATGAGTTGGGAGATAGGTATTGACCTGTATATATGTATATGAATAAAACAGATAACAATAATAACCTGCTGTATAGAAAAATAAATATAATTATACTTCAAAATTTTTAGAAATGACATTTAAAAATAAAACAGGAAAAAGTTCTTCCCTTCACACAGATATATTTCTATGAATGTATTATTTCCATGCTTATATCAATAAATACATAAAAGATGAATAAATTCTAACTTGAACCAAAAAAGAAAAAAAAAAACCTGAACCCAGCAGTTATACAGAGGAAAACCCTATCAGGGCACTTGCTCCAGCGGTAAACAATTCTGAAATTGGTCAGAGGTGGGGAATCATCTCCCATACAGCCAGCAGCCCGGCCCCCCCACGCAAGGAGCGTCCTTATTGCAAAGCTGGGGGACCGTGCCGAGGCCTCTGTGAGTAAACGTGAGCTGAGCCCAAGGCCAGCTGCTGCTGAACTGTTCCCACCCTTCCCAGGTAAAACACCTGAATATGTACAAGGGCTTGAACGCCTAGAGGAAGGGTTGTGGAGTCACACCAGCGACAGCACGCAGGCCAACTTGGTGCCTGCAGGCCAGCCAGGATGGTCCTGGCGCCAGGCGCTCTTCTGGAAGCTTTCCATTTCCCTGCCTGAGATACCCCTCCTGTCCCGGCCCCCACTCCTTTTTTTCCTTCCTCACCTCAGCCTGGAGAGAAATTCCAGCGGAAGTTATGGGTGACACATCCTCTTCTTTACAGGTGGCAGCCTGGCAACTCCTGCAGAAAGTCCAGCAGATCCCCACTCACACCGGGCCACCAAAAAAGCCGTGGACCCTCACACCCTCCCACCAGCACAGCCCCGAGACTGCTGACGGGGCAGAGAATATGGAGTCAGGCACAGCTGCAGGGGCTATTGCTGCCTGGAGTGCTGTTTCTATTGACCTCAACCCAGGCACACCTGGGGAGGGCTTGCCGGCAGGGTCAGGCTGCCCAGGTCAGCTAATCCTCAGCCCTCAGGGAATCACATTGCAGAAAATGGACCTCGCTAAGACAGAATATTAGCCAAGGAAAAAAAGGACACAATGCCATTTGCAGCCCCGTAGAGGAGTCTACAGGTAATCATGTGACTTGTAGTAAGTCAGAAAGTGAAAGACACATATCGTAGGATATCACTTATAGGTGTTACCTAAAAACGGATACCAGGGAAGATATTTCCACGGAGAAGGGCAATCACAGATTCATTAAACAAACTTATGGTTCACCAATGGAAAGGTGTGAGGATTGGATTCATTACGATATTGGGGTTAAGAGACATATACAAACACAGGTGAAATATATAATCACCAAAGACCTACGGAATGCCAAGAGAAGACTACTCAACATTCTGTCATAACGTACATGGGAAAAGGGTCCCAGGAAGAACAGACATATGTATATGTGTAAAAGAACCACATCTTGCACACCTACAACAAGCCAAACTTTGTAATCAAACTTGCTGTAATAAAAAATTAAAAATTAAATTAAAAACACAAACAAGAAGTAGTGAGACAAACTTGAGGGGCTTTCTCCTGGCACATTCCATTCTAAATTCCAATCTAGAACACGGCTTCCATTGAGGCTCTGTTGCCCTGGTAACCAGATTTGCTAAGGGAGAACTGCTGCCACCTTGTGGCCGTTTCACACAACATCAGCTTTAATCCCAGCGCTAATGGTCAGTGGATATTCCAAATCATTGCTGGCCTGTAAATGACACCTGCCCTGAAAACAAATCCTGGGGTCATATATCGACCAAAAAGTTCAAAAGACGTCCATATTTCAAAACGACAGTTTCAAGAGGCATATTTCACGCACATTAGTGTTCTGCTTCTTTTGCTTTCTTTCTTTTTTGGTTAAAAAAAAACGGGAATGGAAAAAGGCAACCCTCAGAACGGGCCAAAATGTTCACAAACGAATCAATGGACAATGGTTTAATCTCCAACATATATAAACAGCTCACGCAGCTTAATATTAATAAAACAAACAACCCAATACAAAAATGGGCAGAAGATCTAAATAGACGTTTCTTCAAAGAAGTCACAGAGACGGCCAAGACGCACATGAAAAGCTGCTCAACACCACTAATTATTAGAGAAATGCAAATCACAACGACAATGAGGTATCACCTCACACCTGTTAGAATCGGCATCATCAGAAAATCTACAAACAACAAATTCTGGGGAGGGTATGGACAAAAGGAACCCTCTTCCACTATTAGTGGGAAGGTAAATTGATACAGTCACTATGGAGAACAGTATGGAGTTTCCTTAAAGAAACTAGAAATAGAATTACCATAGGATCCAGCAATCCCACTTCTGGGCATATACCCAGAGAAAACCATAAATCAAAAACACACATTCACCACAATGTTCATTGCAGCACTATTTACAATAGCCAGGTAATGGAAGCAACCTAAATGCCCACAGACAGACGAATGGATAAAGATGTGGTACATATATAAAATGGAATATGACTCAGCCATGAAAAGGAATGAAACTGGGTTATTTGTAGAGAAGTCGGTGGATCTAGAGACTGTCATACAGAATGAAGTAAGTCAGAAAGAGCAAAACAAATATTCTGTATTAATGCATGTATGTGGAACCTAGATATATGGTACAGATGAACAGGTTTGCAGGGCAGAAATAGAGAAACAGAGGTAGAGAACAAACGAATGGACACCAACTGGGGGAAGCCATGGGGTGTTGGTGGTCAGATGAGTTGGGAGATAGGTATTGACCTGTATATATGTATATGAATAAAATAGATAACTAATAATAACCTGCTGTATAGAAAAATAAATATAATTATACTTCAAAATTTTTAGAAATGACATTTAAAAATAAAACAGGAAAAAGTTCTTCCCTTCACACAGATATATTTCTATGAATGTATTATTTCCATGCTTATATCAATAAATACATAAAAGATGAATAAATTCTAACTTGAACCAAAAAAGAAAAGAAAAACCTGAACCCAGCAGTTATACAGAGGAAAACCCTATCAGGGCACTTGCTCCAGCGGTAAATAATTCTGAAATTGGTCAGAGGTGGGGAATCATCTCCCATACAGCCAGCAGCCCGGCCCCCCCACGCAAGGAGCGTCCTCATTGCAAAGCTGGGGGACCGTGCCGAGGCCTCTGTGAGTAAACGTGAGCTGAGCCCAAGGCCAGCTGCTGCTGAACTGTTCCCACCCTTCCCAGGTAAAACACCTGAATATGTACAAGGGCTTGAACGCCTAGAGGAAGGGTCGTGGAGCCACACCAGCGACAGCACGCAGGCCAACTTGGTGCCTGCAGGCCAGCCAGGATGGTCCTGGCCCCAGGCGCTCTTCTTGAAGCTTTCCATTTCCCTGCCTGAGATACCCCTCCTGTCCCGGCCCCCACTCCTTTTTTTCCTTCCTCACCTCAGCCCGGAGAGAAATTCCAGCGGAAGTTATGGGTGACACATCCTCTTCTTTACAGGTGGCAGCCTGGCAACTCCTGCAGAAAGTCCAGCAGATCCCCACTCACACCGGGCCACCAAAAAAGCCGTGGACCCTCACAACCTCCCACCAGCACAGCCCCGAGACTGCTGACGGGGCAGAGAATATGGAGTCAGGCACAGCTGCAGGGGCTATTGCTGCCTGGAGTGCTGTTTCTATTGACCTCAACCCAGGCACACCTGGGGAGGGCTTGCCGGCAGGGTCAGGCTGCCCAGGTCAGCTAATCCTCAGCCCTCAGGGAATCACATTGCAGAAAATGGACCTCGCTAAGACAGAATATTAGCCAAGGAAAAAAAGGACACAATGCCATTTGCAGCCCCGTAGAGGAGTCTACAGGTAATCATGTGACTTGTAGTAAGTCAGAAAGTGAAAGACACATATCGTAGGATATCACTTATAGGTGTTACCTAAAAACGGATACCAGGGAAGATATTTCCACGGAGAAGGGCAATCACAGATTCATTAAACAAACTTATGGTTCACCAATGGAAAGGTGTGAGGATTGGATTCATTACGATATTGGGGTTAAGAGACATATACAAACACAGGTGAAATATATAATCACCAAAGACCTACGGAATGCCAAGAGAAGACTACTCAACATTCTGTCATAACGTACATGGGAAAAGGGTCCCAGGAAGAACAGACATATGTATATGTGTAAAAGAACCACATCTTGCACACCTACAACAAGCCAAACGTTGTAATCAAACTTGCTGTAATAAAAAATTAAAAATTAAATTAAAAACACGAACAAGAAGTAGTGAGACAAACTTGAGGGGCTTTCTCCTGGCACATTCCATTCTAAATTCCAATCTAGAACACGGCTTCCATTGAGGCTCTGTTGCCCTGGTAACCAGATTTGCTAAGGGAGAACTGCTGCCACCTTGTGGCCGTTTCACACAACATCAGCTTTAATCCCAGCGCTAATGGTCAGTGGATATTCCAAATCATTGCTGGCCTGTAAATGACACCTGCCCTGAAAACAAATCCTGGGGTCATATATCGACCAAAAAGTTCAAAAGACGTCCATATTTCAAAACGACAGTTTCAAGAGGCATATTTCACGCACATTAGTGTTCTGCTTCTTTTGCTTTCTTTCTTTTTTGGTTAAAAAAAATGGGAATGGAAAAAGGCAACCCTCAGAATGGGCCAAAACGTTCGCAAACGAATCAATGGACAATGGTTTAATCTCCAACATATATAAACAGCTCACGCAGCTTAATATTAATAAAACAAACAACCCAATACAAAAATGGGCAGAAGATCTAAATAGACGTTTCTTCAAAGAAGTCACAGAGACGGCCAAGACGCACATGAAAAGCTGCTCAACACCACTAATTATTAGAGAAATGCAAATCACAACGACAATGAGGTATCACCTCACACCTGTTAGAATCGGCATCATCAGAAAATCTACAAACAACAAATTCTGGGGAGGGTATGGACAAAAGGAACCCTCTTCCACTATTAGTGGGAAGGTAAATTGATACAGTCACTATGGAGAACAGTATGGAGTTTCCTTAAAGAAACTAGAAATAGAATTACCATAGGATCCAGCAATCCCACTTCTGGGCATATACCCAGAGGAAACCATAAATCAAAAACACACATTCACCACAATGTTCATTGCAGCACTATTTACAATAGCCAGGTAATGGAAGCAACCTAAATGCCCACAGACAGACGAATGGATAAAGATGTGGTACATATATAAAATGGAATATGACTCAGCCGTGAAAAGGAATGAAACTGGGTTATTTGTAGAGAAGTCGGTGGATCTAGAGACTGTCATACAGAATGAAGTAAGTCAGAAAGAGCAAAACAAATATTCTGTATTAATGCATGTATGTGGAACCTAGATATATGGTACAGATGAACAGGTTTGCAGGGCAGAAATAGAGAAACAGAGGTAGAGAACAAACGTATGGACACCAAGTGGGGGAAGCCATGGGGTGTTGGTGGTCAGATGAGTTGGGAGATAGGTATTGACCTGTATATATGTATATGAATAAAATAGATAACTAATAATAACCTGCTGTATAGAAAAATAAATATAATTAAACCTCAAAATTTTTAGAAATGACATTTAAAAATAAAACAGAAAAAAGTTCTTCCCTTCACACAGATGTATTTCTATGAATGAATTATTTCCATGCTTATATCAGTAAATACATAAAAGATGAATGAATTCTAACTTGAACCAAAAAAGAAAAAAAAATCCTCAACCCATCAGTTATACAGAGGAAAACCCTATCAGGGCACTTGCTCCAGCGGTAAACAATTCTGAAATTGGTCAGAGGTGGGGAATCATCTCCCATACAGCCAGCAGCCCGGCCCCCCCACGCAAGGAGCGTCCTCATTGCAAAGCTGGGGGACCGTGCCGAGGCCTCTGTGAGTAAACGTGAGCTGAGCCCAAGGCCAGCTGCTGCTGAACTGTTCCCACCCTTCCCAGGTAAAACACCTGAATATGTACAAGGGCTTGAACGCCTAGAGGAAGGGTCGTGGAGCCACACCAGCGACAGCACGCAGGCCAACTTGGTGCCTGCAGGCCAGCCAGGATGGTCCTGGCCCCAGGCGCTCTTCTGGAAGCTTTCCATTTCCCTGCCTGAGATACCCCTCCTGTCCCGGCCACCACTCCTTTTTTTCCTTCCTCACCTCAGCCCGGAGAGAAATTCCAGCGGAAGTTATGGGTGACACATCCTCTTCTTTACAGGTGGCAGCCTGGCAACTCCTGCAGAAAGTCCAGCAGATCCCCACTCACAACGGGCCACCAAAAAAGCCGTGGACCCTCACACCCACCAGCACAGCCCCGAGACTGCTGACGGGGCAGAGAATATGGAGTCAGGCACAGCTGCAGGGGCTATTGCTGCCTGGAGTGCTGTTTCTATTGACCTCAACCCAGGCACACCTGGGGAGGGCTTGCCGGCAGGATCAGGCTGCCCAGGTCAGCTAATCCTCAGCCCTCAGGGAATCACATTGCAGAAAATGGACCTCGCTAAGACAGAATATTAGCCAAGGAAAAAAAGGGCACAATGCCATTTGCAGCCCCGTAGAGGAGTCTACAGGTAATCATGTGACTTGTAGTAAGTCAGAAAGTGAAAGACACATATCGTAAGATATCACTTATAGGTGTTACCTAAAAACGGATACCAGGGAAGATATTTCCACGGAGAAGGGCAATCACAGATTCATTAAACAAACTTATGGTTCACCAATGGAAAGGTGTGAGGATTGGATTCATTACGATATTGGGGTTAAGAGACATATACAAACACAGGTGAAATATATAATCACCAAAGACCTACGGAATGCCAAGAGAAGACTACTCAACATTCTGTCATAACGTACATGGGAAAAGGGTCCCAGGAAGAACAGACATATGTATATGTGTAAAAGAACCACATCTTGCACACCTACAACAAGCCAAACGTTGTAATCAAACTTGCTGTAATAAAAAATTAAAAATTAAATTAAAAACACGAACAAGAAGTAGTGAGACAAACTTGAGGGGCTTTCTCCTGGCACATTCCATTCTAAATTCCAATCTAGAACACGGCTTCCATTGAGGCTCTGTTGCCCTGGTAACCAGATTTGCTAAGGGAGAACTGCTGCCACCTTGTGGCCGTTTCACACAACATCAGCTTTAATCCCAGCGCTAATGGTCAGTGGATATTCCAAATCATTGCTGGCCTGTAAATGACACCTGCCCTGAAAACAAATCCTGGGGTCATATATCGACCAAAAAGTTCAAAAGACGTCCATATTTCAAAACGACAGTTTCAAGAGGCATATTTCACGCACATTAGTGTTCTGCTTCTTTTGCTTTCTTTCTTTTTTGGTTAAAAAAAATGGGAATGGAAAAAGGCAACCCTCAGAATGGGCCAAAACGTTCGCAAACGAATCAATGGACAATGGTTTAATCTCCAACATATATAAACAGCTCACGCAGCTTAATATTAATAAAACAAACAACCCAATACAAAAATGGGCAGAAGATCTAAATAGACGTTTCTTCAAAGAAGTCACAGAGACGGCCAAGACGCACATGAAAAGCTGCTCAACACCACTAATTATTAGAGAAATGCAAATCACAACGACAATGAGGTATCACCTCACACCTGTTAGAATCGGCATCATCAGAAAATCTACAAACAACAAATTCTGGGGAGGGTATGGACAAAAGGAACCCTCTTCCACTATTAGTGGGAAGGTAAATTGATACAGTCACTATGGAGAACAGTATGGAGTTTCCTTAAAGAAACTAGAAATAGAATTACCATAGGATCCAGCAATCCCACTTCTGGGCATATACCCAGAGAAAACCATAAATCAAAAACACACATTCACCACAATGTTCATTGCAGCACTATTTACAATAGCCAGGTAATGGAAGCAACCTAAATGCCCACAGACAGACGAATGGATAAAGATGTGGTACATATATAAAATGGAATATGACTCAGCCATGAAAAGGAATGAAACTGGGTTATTTGTAGAGAAGTCGGTGGATCTAGAGACTGTCATACAGAATGAAGTAAGTCAGAAAGAGCAAAACAAATATTCTGTATTAATGCATGTATGTGGAACCTAGATATATGGTACAGATGAACAGGTTTGCAGGGCAGAAATAGAGAAACAGAGGTAGAGAACAAACGTATGGACACCAAGTGGGGGAACCCATGGGGTGTTGGTGGTCAGATGAGTTGGGAGATAGGTATTGACCTGTATATATGTATATGAATAAAACAGATAACTAATAATAACCTGCTGTATAGAAAAATAAATATAATTATACTTCAAAATTTTTAGAAATGACATTTAAAAATAAAACAGGAAAAAGTTCTTCCCTTCACACAGATATATTTCTATGAATGTATTATTTCCATGCTTATATCAATAAATACATAAAAGATGAATAAATTCTAACTTGAACCAAAAAAGAAAAAAAAAAACCTGAACCCAGCAGTTATACAGAGGAAAACCCTATCAGGGCACTTCCTCCAGCGGTAAACAATTCTGAAATTGGTCAGAGGTGGGGAATCATCTCCCATACAGCCAGCAGCCCGGCCCCCCCACGCAAGGAGCGTCCTTATTGCAAAGCTGGGGGACCGTGCCGAGGCCTCTGTGAGTAAACGTGAGCTGAGCCCAAGGCCAGCTGCTGCTGAACTGTTCCCACCCTTCCCAGGTAAAACACCTGAATATGTACAAGGGCTTGAACGCCTAGAGGAAGGGTTGTGGAGTCACACCAGCGACAGCACGCAGGCCAACTTGGTGCCTGCAGGCCAGCCAGGATGGTCCTGGCGCCAGGCGCTCTTCTGGAAGCTTTCCATTTCCCTGCCTGAGATACCCCTCCTGTCCCGGCCCCCACTCCTTTTTTTCCTTCCTCACCTCAGCCTGGAGAGAAATTCCAGCGGAAGTTATGGGTGACACATCCTCTTCTTTACAGGTGGCAGCCTGGCAACTCCTGCAGAAAGTCCAGCAGATCCCCACTCACACCGGGCCACCAAAAAAGCCGTGGACCCTCACACCCTCCCACCAGCACAGCCCCGAGACTGCTGACGGGGCAGAGAATATGGAGTCAGGCACAGCTGCAGGGGCTATTGCTGCCTGGAGTGCTGTTTCTATTGACCTCAACCCAGGCACACCTGGGGAGGGCTTGCCGGCAGGGTCAGGCTGCCCAGGTCAGCTAATCCTCAGCCCTCAGGGAATCACATTGCAGAAAATGGACCTCGCTAAGACAGAATATTAGCCAAGGAAAAAAAGGACACAATGCCATTTGCAGCCCCGTAGAGGAGTCTACAGGTAATCATGTGACTTGTAGTAAGTCAGAAAGTGAAAGACACATATCGTAGGATATCACTTATAGGTGTTACCTAAAAACGGATACCAGGGAAGATATTTCCACGGAGAAGGGCAATCACAGATTCATTAAACAAACTTATGGTTCACCAATGGAAAGGTGTGAGGATTGGATTCATTACGATATTGGGGTTAAGAGACATATACAAACACAGGTGAAATATAAAATCACCAAAGACCTACGGAATGCCAAGAGAAGACTACTCAACATTCTGTCATAACGTACATGGGAAAAGGGTCCCAGGAAGAACAGACATATGTATATGTGTAAAAGAACCACATCTTGCACACCTACAACAAGCCAAACGTTGTAATCAAACTTGCTGTAATAAAAAATTAAAAATTAAATTAAAAACACGAACAAGAAGTAGTGAGACAAACTTGAGGGGCTTTCTCCTGGCACATTCCATTCTAAATTCCAATCTAGAACACGGCTTCCATTGAGGCTCTGTTGCCCTGGTAACCAGATTTGCTAAGGGAGAACTGCTGCCACCTTGTGGCCGTTTCACACAACATCAGCTTTAATCCCAGCGCTAATGGTCAGTGGATATTCCAAATCATTGCTGGCCTGTAAATGACACCTGCCCTGAAAACAAATCCTGGGGTCATATATCGACCAAAAAGTTCAAAAGACGTCCATATTTCAAAACGACAGTTTCAAGAGGCATATTTCACGCACATTAGTGTTCTGCTTCTTTTGCTTTCTTTCTTTTTTGGTTAAAAAAAATGGGAATGGAAAAAGGCAACCCTCAGAATGGGCCAAAACGTTCGCAAACGAATCAATGGACAATGGTTTAATCTCCAACATATATAAACAGCTCACGCAGCTTAATATTAATAAAACAAACAACCCAATACAAAAATGGGCAGAAGATCTAAATAGACGTTTCTTCAAAGAAGTCACAGAGACGGCCAAGACGCACATGAAAAGCTGCTCAACACCACTAATTATTAGAGAAATGCAAATCACAACGACAATGAGGTATCACCTCACACCTGTTAGAATCGGCATCATCAGAAAATCTACAAACAACAAATTCTGGGGAGGGTATGGACAAAAGGAACCCTCTTCCACTATTAGTGGGAAGGTAAATTGATACAGTCACTATGGAGAACAGTATGGAGTTTCCTTAAAGAAACTAGAAATAGAATTACCATAGGATCCAGCAATCCCACTTCTGGGCATATACCCAGAGAAAACCATAAATCAAAAACACACATTCACCACAATGTTCATTGCAGCACTATTTACAATAGCCAGGTAATGGAAGCAACCTAAATGCCCACAGACAGACGAATGGATAAAGATGTGGTACATATATAAAATGGAATATGACTCAGCCATGAAAAGGAATGAAACTGGGTTATTTGTAGAGAAGTCGGTGGATCTAGAGACTGTCATACAGAATGAAGTAAGTCAGAAAGAGCAAAACAAATATTCTGTATTAATGCATGTATGTGGAACCTAGATATATGGTACAGATGAACAGGTTTGCAGGGCAGAAATAGAGAAACAGAGGTAGAGAACAAACGTATGGACACCAAGTGGGGGAAGCCATGGGGTGTTGGTGGTCAGATGAGTTGGGAGATAGGTATTGACCTGTATATATGTATATGAATAAAATAGATAACTAATAATAACCTGCTGTATAGAAAAATAAATATAATTAAACTTCAAAATTTTTAGAAATGAAATTTAAAAATAAAACAGAAAAAAGTTCTTCCCTTCACACAGATGTATTTCTATGAATGAATTATTTCCATGCTTATATCAGTAAATACATAAAAGATGAATGAATTCTAACTTGAACCAAAAAAGAAAAAAAAAATCCTGAACCCAGCAGTTATACAGAGGAAAACCCTATCAGGGCACTTGCTCCAGCGGTAAACAATTCTGAAATTGGTCAGAGGTGGGGAATCATCTCCCATACAGCCAGCAGCCCGGACCCCCACGCAAGGAGCGTCCTCATTGCAAAGCTGGGGGACCGTGCCGAGGCCTCTGTGAGTAAACGTGAGCTGAGCCCAAGGCCAGCTGCTGCTGAACTGTTCCCACCCTTCCCAGGTAAAACACCTGAATATGTACAAGGGCTTGAACGCCTAGAGGAAGGGTCGTGGAGCCACACCAGCGACAGCACGCAGGCCAACTTGGTGCCTGCAGGCCAGGCAGGATGGTCCTGGCCCCAGGCGCTCTTCTAGAAGCTTTCCATTTCCCTGCCTGAGATACCCCTCCTGTCCCGGCCCCCACTCCTTTTTTTCCTTCCTCACCTCAGCCCGGAGAGAAATTCCAGCGGAAGTTATGGGTGACACATCCTCTTCTTTACAGGTGGCAGCCTGGCAACTCCTGCAGAAAGTCCAGCAGATCCCCACTCACACCGGGCCACCAAAAAAGCCGTGGACCCTCACACCCTCCCACCAGCACAGCCCCGAGACTGCTGACGGGGCAGAGAATATGGAGTCAGGCACAGCTGCAGGGGCTATTGCTGCCTGGAGTGCTGTTTCTATTGACCTCAACCCAGGCACACCTGGGGAGGGCTTGCCGGCAGGGTCAGGCTGCCCAGGTCAGCTAATCCTCAGCCCTCAGGGAATCACATTGCAGAAAATGGACCTCGCTAAGACAGAATATTAGCCAAGGAAAAAAAGGACACAATGCCATTTGCAGCCCCGTAGAGGAGTCTACAGGTAATCATGTGACTTGTAGTAAGTCAGAAAGTGAAAGACACATATCGTAGGATATCACTTATAGGTGTTACCTAAAAACGGATACCAGGGAAGATATTTCCACGGAGAAGGGCAATCACAGATTCATTAAACAAACTTATGGTTCACCAATGGAAAGGTGTGAGGATTGGATTCATTATGATATTGGGGTTAAGAGACATATACAAACACAGGTGAAATATAAAATCACCAAAGACCTACGGAATGCCAAGAGAAGACTACTCAACATTCTGTCATAACGTACATGGGAAAAGGGTCCCAGGAAGAACAGACATATGTATATGTGTAAAAGAACCACATCTTGCACACCTACAACAAGCCAAACGTTGTAATCAAACTTGCTGTAATAAAAAATTAAAAATTAAATTAAAAACACGAACAAGAAGTAGTGAGACAAACTTGAGGGGCTTTCTCCTGGCACATTCCATTCTAAATTCCAATCTAGAACACGGCTTCCATTGAGGCTCTGTTGCCCTGGTAACCAGATTTGCTAAGGGAGAACTGCTGCCACCTTGTGGCCATTTCACACAACATCAGCTTTAATCCCAGCGCTAATGGTCAGTGGATATTCCAAATCATTGCTGGCCTGTAAATGACACCTGCCCTGAAAACAAATCCTGGGGTCATATATCGACCAAAAAGTTCAAAAGACGTCCATATTTCAAAACGACAGTTTCAAGAGGCATATTTCACGCACATTAGTGTTCTGCTTCTTTTGCTTTCTTTCTTTTTTGGTTAAAAAAAATGGGAATGGAAAAAGGCAACCCTCAGAATGGGCCAAAACGTTCGCAAACGAATCAATGGACAATGGTTTAATCTCCAACATATATAAACAGCTCACGCAGCTTAATATTAATAAAACAAACAACCCAATACAAAAATGGGCAGAAGATCTAAATAGACGTTTCTTCAAAGAAGTCACAGAGACGGCCAAGACGCACATGAAAAGCTGCTCAACACCACTAATTATTAGAGAAATGCAAATCACAACGACAATGAGGTATCACCTCACACCTGTTAGAATCGGCATCATCAGAAAATCTACAAACAACAAATTCTGGGGAGGGTATGGACAAAAGGAACCCTCTTCCACTATTAGTGGGAAGGTAAATTGATACAGTCACTATGGAGAACAGTATGGAGTTTCCTTAAAGAAACTAGAAATAGAATTACCATAGGATCCAGCAATCCCACTTCTGGGCATATACCCAGAGAAAACCATAAATCAAAAACACACATTCACCACAATGTTCATTGCAGCACTATTTACAATAGCCAGGTAATGGAAGCAACCTAAATGCCCACAGACAGACGAATGGATAAAGATGTGGTACATATATAAAATGGAATATGACTCAGCCATGAAAAGGAATGAAACTGGGTTATTTGTAGAGAAGTCGGTGGATCTAGAGACTGTCATACAGAATGAAGTAAGTCAGAAAGAGCAAAACAAATATTCTGTATTAATGCATGTATGTGGAACCTAGATATATGGTACAGATGAACAGGTTTGCAGGGCAGAAATAGAGAAACAGAGGTAGAGAACAAACGTATGGACACCAAGTGGGGGAAGCCATGGGGTGTTGGTGGTCAGATGAGTTGGGAGATAGGTATTGACCTGTATATATGTATATGAATAAAATAGATAACTAATAATAACCTGCTGTATAGAAAAATAAATATAATTATACTTCAAAATTTTTAGAAATGACATTTAAAAATAAAACAGGAAAAAGTTCTTCCCTTCACACAGATATATTTCTATGAATGTATTATTTCCATGCTTATATCAATAAATACATAAAAGATGAATAAATTCTAACTTGAACCAAAAAAGAAAAAAAAAACCTGAACCCAGCAGTTATACAGAGGAAAACCCTATCAGGGCACTTGCTCCAGCGGTAAACAATTCTGAAATTGGTCAGAGGTGGGGAATCATCTCCCATACAGCCAGCAGCCCGGCCCCCCCACGCAAGGAGCGTCCTTATTGCAAAGCTGGGGGACCGTGCCGAGGCCTCTGTGAGTAAACGTGAGCTGAGCCCAAGGCCAGCTGCTGCTGAACTGTTCCCACCCTTCCCAGGTAAAACACCTGAATATGTACAAGGGCTTGAACGCCTAGAGGAAGGGTTGTGGAGCCACACCAGCGACAGCACGCAGGCCAACTTGGTGCCTGCAGGCCAGCCAGGATGGTCCTGGCCCCAGGCGCTCTTCTGGAAGCTTTCCATTTCCCTGCCTGAGATACCCCTCCTGTCCCGGCCCCCACTCCTTTTTTTCCTTCCTCACCTCAGCCCGGAGAGAAATTCCAGCGGAAGTTATGGGTGACACATCCTCTTCTTTACAGGTGGCAGCCTGGCAACTCCTGCAGAAAGTCCAGCAGATCCCCACTCACACCGGGCCACCAAAAAAGCCGTGGACCCTCACACCCACCAGCACAGCCCCGAGACTGCTGACGGGGCAGAGAATATGGAGTCAGGCACAGCTGCAGGGGCTATTGCTGCCTGGAGTGCTGTTTCTATTGACCTCAACCCAGGCACACCTGGGGAGGGCTTGCCGGCAGGATCAGGCTGCCCAGGTCAGCTAATCCTCAGCCCTCAGGGAATCACATTGCAGAAAATGGACCTCGCTAAGACAGAATATTAGCCAAGGAAAAAAAGGACACAATGCCATTTGCAGCCCCGTAGAGGAGTCTACAGGTAATCATGTGACTTGTAGTAAGTCAGAAAGTGAAAGACACATATCGTAAGATATCACTTATAGGTGTTACCTAAAAACGGATACCAGGGAAGATATTTCCACGGAGAAGGGCAATCACAGATTCATTAAACAAACTTATGGTTCACCAATGGAAAGGTGTGAGGATTGGATTCATTACGATATTGGGGTTAAGAGACATATACAAACACAGGTGAAATATATAATCACCAAAGACCTACGGAATGCCAAGAGAAGACTACTCAACATTCTGTCATAACGTACATGGGAAAAGGGTCCCAGGAAGAACAGACATATGTATATGTGTAAAAGAACCACATCTTGCACACCTACAACAAGCCAAACGTTGTAATCAAACTTGCTGTAATAAAAAATTAAAAATTAAATTAAAAACACGAACAAGAAGTAGTGAGACAAACTTGAGGGGCTTTCTCCTGGCACATTCCATTCTAAATTCCAATCTAGAACACGGCTTCCATTGAGGCTCTGTTGCCCTGGTAACCAGATTTGCTAAGGGAGAACTGCTGCCACCTTGTGGCCGTTTCACACAACATCAGCTTTAATCCCAGCGCTAATGGTCAGTGGATATTCCAAATCATTGCTGGCCTGTAAATGACACCTGCCCTGAAAACAAATCCTGGGGTCATATATCGACCAAAAAGTTCAAAAGACGTCCATATTTCAAAACGACAGTTTCAAGAGGCATATTTCACGCACATTAGTGTTCTGCTTCTTTTGCTTTCTTTCTTTTTTGGTTAAAAAAAAACGGGAATGGAAAAAGGCAACCCTCAGAATGGGCCAAAATGTTCACAAACGAATCAATGGACAATGGTTTAATCTCCAACATATATAAACAGCTCACGCAGCTTAATATTAATAAAACAAACAACCCAATACAAAAATGGGCAGAAGATCTAAATAGACGTTTCTTCAAAGAAGTCACAGAGACGGCCAAGACGCACATGAAAAGCTGCTCAACACCACTAATTATTAGAGAAATGCAAATCACAACGACAATGAGGTATCACCTCACACCTGTTAGAATCGGCATCATCAGAAAATCTACAAACAACAAATTCTGGGGAGGGTATGGACAAAAGGAACCCTCTTCCACTATTAGTGGGAAGGTAAATTGATACAGTCACTATGGAGAACAGTATGGAGTTTCCTTAAAGAAACTAGAAATAGAATTACCATAGGATCCAGCAATCCCACTTCTGGGCATATACCCAGAGAAAACCATAAATCAAAAACACACATTCACCACAATGTTCATTGCAGCACTATTTACAATAGCCAGGTAATGGAAGCAACCTAAATGCCCACAGACAGACGAATGGATAAAGATGTGGTACATATATAAAATGGAATATGACTCAGCCATGAAAAGGAATGAAACTGGGTTATTTGTAGAGAAGTCGGTGGATCTAGAGACTGTCATACAGAATGAAGTAAGTCAGAAAGAGCAAAACAAATATTCTGTATTAATGCATGTATGTGGAACCTAGATATATGGTACAGATGAACAGGTTTGCAGGGCAGAAATAGAGAAACAGAGGTAGAGAACAAACGTATGGACACCAAGTGGGGGAAGCCATGGGGTGTTGGTGGTCAGATGAGTTGGGAGATAGGTATTGACCTGTATATATGTATATGAATAAAATAGATAACTAATAATAACCTTCTGTATAGAAAAATAAATATAATTAAACTTCAAAATTTTTAGAAATGAAATTTAAAAATAAAACAGAAAAAAGTTCTTCCCTTCACACACACGTATTTCTATGAATGAATTATTTCCATGCTTATATCAGTAAATACATAAAAGATGAATGAATTCTAACTTGAACCAAAAAAGAAAAAAAAATCCTGAACCCAGCAGTTATACAGAGGAAAACCCTATCAGGGCACTTGCTCCAGCGGTAAACAATTCTGAAATTGGTCAGAGGTGGGGAATCATCTCCCATACAGCCAGCAGCCCGGCCCCCCCACGCAAGGAGCGTCCTCATTGCAAAGCTGGGGGACCGTGCCGAGGCCTCTGTGAGTAAACGTGAGCTGAGCCCAAGGCCAGCTGCTGCTGAACTGTTCCCACCCTTCCCAGGTAAAACACCTGAATATGTACAAGGGCTTGAACGCCTAGAGGAAGGGTCGTGGAGCCACACCAGCGACAGCACGCAGGCCAACTTGGTGCCTGCAGGCCAGGCAGGATGGTCCTGGCCCCAGGCGCTCTTCTAGAAGCTTTCCATTTCCCTGCCTGAGATACCCCTCCTGTCCCGGCCCCCACTCCTTTTTTTCCTTCCTCACCTCAGCCCGGAGAGAAATTCCAGCGGAAGTTATGGGTGACACATCCTCTTCTTTACAGGTGGCAGCCTGGCAACTCCTGCAGAAAGTCCAGCAGATCCCCACTCACACCGGGCCACCAAAAAAGCCGTGGACCCTCACACCCTCCCACCAGCACAGCCCCGAGACTGCTGACGGGGCAGAGAATATGGAGTCAGGCACAGCTGCAGGGGCTATTGCTGCCTGGAGTGCTGTTTCTATTGACCTCAACCCAGGCACACCTGGGGAGGGCTTGCCGGCAGGGTCAGGCTGCCCAGGTCAGCTAATCCTCAGCCCTCAGGGAATCACATTGCAGAAAATGGACCTCGCTAAGACAGAATATTAGCCAAGGAAAAAAAGGACACAATGCCATTTGCAGCCCCGTAGAGGAGTCTACAGGTAATCATGTGACTTGTAGTAAGTCAGAAAGTGAAAGACACATATCGTAGGATATCACTTATAGGTGTTACCTAAAAACGGATACCAGGGAAGATATTTCCACGGAGAAGGGCAATCACAGATTCATTAAACAAACTTATGGTTCACCAATGGAAAGGTGTGAGGATTGGATTCATTATGATATTGGGGTTAAGAGACATATACAAACACAGGTGAAATATAAAATCACCAAAGACCTACGGAATGCCAAGAGAAGACTACTCAACATTCTGTCATAACGTACATGGGAAAAGGGTCCCAGGAAGAACAGACATATGTATATGTGTAAAAGAACCACATCTTGCACACCTACAACAAGCCAAACGTTGTAATCAAACTTGCTGTAATAAAAAATTAAAAATTAAATTAAAAACACGAACAAGAAGTAGTGAGACAAACTTGAGGGGCTTTCTCCTGGCACATTCCATTCTAAATTCCAATCTAGAACACGGCTTCCATTGAGGCTCTGTTGCCCTGGTAACCAGATTTGCTAAGGGAGAACTGCTGCCACCTTGTGGCCATTTCACACAACATCAGCTTTAATCCCAGCGCTAATGGTCAGTGGATATTCCAAATCATTGCTGGCCTGTAAATGACACCTGCCCTGAAAACAAATCCTGGGGTCATATATCGACCAAAAAGTTCAAAAGACGTCCATATTTCAAAACGACAGTTTCAAGAGGCATATTTCACGCACATTAGTGTTCTGCTTCTTTTGCTTTCTTTCTTTTTTGGTTAAAAAAAATGGGAATGGAAAAAGGCAACCCTCAGAATGGGCCAAAACGTTCGCAAACGAATCAATGGACAATGGTTTAATCTCCAACATATATAAACAGCTCACGCAGCTTAATATTAATAAAACAAACAACCCAATACAAAAATGGGCAGAAGATCTAAATAGACGTTTCTTCAAAGAAGTCACAGAGACGGCCAAGACGCACATGAAAAGCTGCTCAACACCACTAATTATTAGAGAAATGCAAATCACAACGACAATGAGGTATCACCTCACACCTGTTAGAATCGGCATCATCAGAAAATCTACAAACAACAAATTCTGGGGAGGGTATGGACAAAAGGAACCCTCTTCCACTATTAGTGGGAAGGTAAATTGATACAGTCACTATGGAGAACAGTATGGAGTTTCCTTAAAGAAACTAGAAATAGAATTACCATAGGATCCAGCAATCCCACTTCTGGGCATATACCCAGAGAAAACCATAAATCAAAAACACACATTCACCACAATGTTCATTGCAGCACTATTTACAATAGCCAGGTAATGGAAGCAACCTAAATGCCCACAGACAGACGAATGGATAAAGATGTGGTACATATATAAAATGGAATATGACTCAGCCATGAAAAGGAATGAAACTGGGTTATTTGTAGAGAAGTCGGTGGATCTAGAGACTGTCATACAGAATGAAGTAAGTCAGAAAGAGCAAAACAAATATTCTGTATTAATGCATGTATGTGGAACCTAGATATATGGTACAGATGAACAGGTTTGCAGGGCAGAAATAGAGAAACAGAGGTAGAGAACAAACGTATGGACACCAAGTGGGGGAAGCCATGGGGTGTTGGTGGTCAGATGAGTTGGGAGATAGGTATTGACCTGTATATATGTATATGAATAAAATAGATAACTAATAATAACCTGCTGTATAGAAAAATAAATATAATTATACTTCAAAATTTTTAGAAATGACATTTAAAAATAAAACAGGAAAAAGTTCTTCCCTTCACACAGATATATTTCTATGAATGTATTATTTCCATGCTTATATCAATAAATACATAAAAGATGAATAAATTCTAACTTGAACCAAAAAAGAAAAAAAAAACCTGAACCCAGCAGTTATACAGAGGAAAACCCTATCAGGGCACTTGCTCCAGCGGTAAACAATTCTGAAATTGGTCAGAGGTGGGGAATCATCTCCCATACAGCCAGCAGCCCGGCCCCCCCACGCAAGGAGCGTCCTTATTGCAAAGCTGGGGGACCGTGCCGAGGCCTCTGTGAGTAAACGTGAGCTGAGCCCAAGGCCAGCTGCTGCTGAACTGTTCCCACCCTTCCCAGGTAAAACACCTGAATATGTACAAGGGCTTGAACGCCTAGAGGAAGGGTTGTGGAGCCACACCAGCGACAGCACGCAGGCCAACTTGGTGCCTGCAGGCCAGCCAGGATGGTCCTGGCCCCAGGCGCTCTTCTGGAAGCTTTCCATTTCCCTGCCTGAGATACCCCTCCTGTCCCGGCCCCCACTCCTTTTTTTCCTTCCTCACCTCAGCCCGGAGAGAAATTCCAGCGGAAGTTATGGGTGACACATCCTCTTCTTTACAGGTGGCAGCCTGGCAACTCCTGCAGAAAGTCCAGCAGATCCCCACTCACACCGGGCCACCAAAAAAGCCGTGGACCCTCACACCCACCAGCACAGCCCCGAGACTGCTGACGGGGCAGAGAATATGGAGTCAGGCACAGCTGCAGGGGCTATTGCTGCCTGGAGTGCTGTTTCTATTGACCTCAACCCAGGCACACCTGGGGAGGGCTTGCCGGCAGGATCAGGCTGCCCAGGTCAGCTAATCCTCAGCCCTCAGGGAATCACATTGCAGAAAATGGACCTCGCTAAGACAGAATATTAGCCAAGGAAAAAAAGGACACAATGCCATTTGCAGCCCCGTAGAGGAGTCTACAGGTAATCATGTGACTTGTAGTAAGTCAGAAAGTGAAAGACACATATCGTAAGATATCACTTATAGGTGTTACCTAAAAACGGATACCAGGGAAGATATTTCCACGGAGAAGGGCAATCACAGATTCATTAAACAAACTTATGGTTCACCAATGGAAAGGTGTGAGGATTGGATTCATTACGATATTGGGGTTAAGAGACATATACAAACACAGGTGAAATATATAATCACCAAAGACCTACGGAATGCCAAGAGAAGACTACTCAACATTCTGTCATAACGTACATGGGAAAAGGGTCCCAGGAAGAACAGACATATGTATATGTGTAAAAGAACCACATCTTGCACACCTACAACAAGCCAAACGTTGTAATCAAACTTGCTGTAATAAAAAATTAAAAATTAAATTAAAAACACGAACAAGAAGTAGTGAGACAAACTTGAGGGGCTTTCTCCTGGCACATTCCATTCTAAATTCCAATCTAGAACACGGCTTCCATTGAGGCTCTGTTGCCCTGGTAACCAGATTTGCTAAGGGAGAACTGCTGCCACCTTGTGGCCGTTTCACACAACATCAGCTTTAATCCCAGCGCTAATGGTCAGTGGATATTCCAAATCATTGCTGGCCTGTAAATGACACCTGCCCTGAAAACAAATCCTGGGGTCATATATCGACCAAAAAGTTCAAAAGACGTCCATATTTCAAAACGACAGTTTCAAGAGGCATATTTCACGCACATTAGTGTTCTGCTTCTTTTGCTTTCTTTCTTTTTTGGTTAAAAAAAAACGGGAATGGAAAAAGGCAACCCTCAGAATGGGCCAAAATGTTCACAAACGAATCAATGGACAATGGTTTAATCTCCAACATATATAAACAGCTCACGCAGCTTAATATTAATAAAACAAACAACCCAATACAAAAATGGGCAGAAGATCTAAATAGACGTTTCTTCAAAGAAGTCACAGAGACGGCCAAGACGCACATGAAAAGCTGCTCAACACCACTAATTATTAGAGAAATGCAAATCACAACGACAATGAGGTATCACCTCACACCTGTTAGAATCGGCATCATCAGAAAATCTACAAACAACAAATTCTGGGGAGGGTATGGACAAAAGGAACCCTCTTCCACTATTAGTGGGAAGGTAAATTGATACAGTCACTATGGAGAACAGTATGGAGTTTCCTTAAAGAAACTAGAAATAGAATTACCATAGGATCCAGCAATCCCACTTCTGGGCATATACCCAGAGAAAACCATAAATCAAAAACACACATTCACCACAATGTTCATTGCAGCACTATTTACAATAGCCAGGTAATGGAAGCAACCTAAATGCCCACAGACAGACGAATGGATAAAGATGTGGTACATATATAAAATGGAATATGACTCAGCCATGAAAAGGAATGAAACTGGGTTATTTGTAGAGAAGTCGGTGGATCTAGAGACTGTCATACAGAATGAAGTAAGTCAGAAAGAGCAAAACAAATATTCTGTATTAATGCATGTATGTGGAACCTAGATATATGGTACAGATGAACAGGTTTGCAGGGCAGAAATAGAGAAACAGAGGTAGAGAACAAACGTATGGACACCAAGTGGGGGAAGCCATGGGGTGTTGGTGGTCAGATGAGTTGGGAGATAGGTATTGACCTGTATATATGTATATGAATAAAATAGATAACTAATAATAACCTTCTGTATAGAAAAATAAATATAATTAAACTTCAAAATTTTTAGAAATGAAATTTAAAAATAAAACAGAAAAAAGTTCTTCCCTTCACACACACGTATTTCTATGAATGAATTATTTCCATGCTTATATCAGTAAATACATAAAAGATGAATGAATTCTAACTTGAACCAAAAAAGAAAAAAAAATCCTGAACCCAGCAGTTATACAGAGGAAAACCCTATCAGGGCACTTGCTCCAGCGGTAAACAATTCTGAAATTGGTCAGAGGTGGGGAATCATCTCCCATACAGCCAGCAGCCCGGCCCCCCCATGCAAGGAGCGTCCTCATTGCAAAGCTGGGGGACCGTGCCGAGGCCTCTGTGAGTAAACGTGAGCTGAGCCCAAGGCCAGCTGCTGCTGAACTGTTCCCACCCTTCCCAGGTAAAACACCTGAATATGTACAAGGGCTTGAACGCCTAGAGGAAGGGTCGTGGAGCCACACCAGCGACAGCACGCAGGCCAACTTGGTGCCTGCAGGCCAGCCAGGATGGTCCTGGCCCCAGGCGCTCTTCTTGAAGCTTTCCATTTCCCTGCCTGAGATACCCCTCCTGTCCCGGCCCCCACTCCTTTTTTTCCTTCCTCACCTCAGCCCGGAGAGAAATTCCAGCGGAAGTTATGGGTGACACATCCTCTTCTTTACAGGTGGCAGCCTGGCAACTCCTGCAGAAAGTCCCGCAGATCCCCACTCACACCGGGCCACCAAAAAAGCCGTGGACCCTCACACCCTCCCACCAGCACAGCCCCGAGACTGCTGACGGGGCAGAGAATATGGAGTCAGGCACAGCTGCAGGGGCTATTGCTGCCTGGAGTGCTGTTTCTATTGACCTCAACCCAGGCACACCTGGGGAGGGCTTGCCGGCAGGGTCAGGCTGCCCAGGTCAGCTAATCCTCAGCCCTCAGGGAATCACATTGCAGAAAATGGACCTCGCTAAGACAGAATATTAGCCAAGGAAAAAAAGGACACAATGCCATTTGCAGCCCCGTAGAGGAGTCTACAGGTAATCATGTGACTTGTAGTAAGTCAGAAAGTGAAAGACACATATCGTAGGATATCACTTATAGGTGTTACCTAAAAACGGATACCAGGGAAGATATTTCCACGGAGAAGGGCAATCACAGATTCATTAAACAAACTTATGGTTCACCAATGGAAAGGTGTGAGGATTGGATTCATTATGATATTGGGGTTAAGAGACATATACAAACACAGGTGAAATATAAAATCACCAAAGACCTACGGAATGCCAAGAGAAGACTACTCAACATTCTGTCATAACGTACATGGGAAAAGGGTCCCAGGAAGAACAGACATATGTATATGTGTAAAAGAACCACATCTTGCACACCTACAACAAGCCAAACGTTGTAATCAAACTTGCTGTAATAAAAAATTAAAAATTAAATTAAAAACACGAACAAGAAGTAGTGAGACAAACTTGAGGGGCTTTCTCCTGGCACATTCCATTCTAAATTCCAATCTAGAACACGGCTTCCATTGAGGCTCTGTTGCCCTGGTAACCAGATTTGCTAAGGGAGAACTGCTGCCACCTTGTGGCCATTTCACACAACATCAGCTTTAATCCCAGCGCTAATGGTCAGTGGATATTCCAAATCATTGCTGGCCTGTAAATGACACCTGCCCTGAAAACAAATCCTGGGGTCATATATCGACCAAAAAGTTCAAAAGACGTCCATATTTCAAAACGACAGTTTCAAGAGGCATATTTCACGCACATTAGTGTTCTGCTTCTTTTGCTTTCTTTCTTTTTTGGTTAAAAAAAATGGGAATGGAAAAAGGCAACCCTCAGAATGGGCCAAAACGTTCGCAAACGAATCAATGGACAATGGTTTAATCTCCAACATATATAAACATATATATAAATAGAGAAACAGAGGTAGAGAACAAACGTATGGACACCAAGTGGGGGAAGCCATGGGGTGTTGGTGGTCAGATGAGTTGGGAGATAGGTATTGACCTGTATATATGTATATGAATAAAATAGATAACTAATAATAACCTGCTGTATAGAAAAATAAATATAATTATACTTCAAAATTTTTAGAAATGACATTTAAAAATAAAACAGGAAAAAGTTCTTCCCTTCACACAGATATATTTCTATGAATGTATTATTTCCATGCTTATATCAATAAATACATAAAAGATGAATAAATTCTAACTTGAACCAAAAAAGAAAAAAAAAACCTGAACCCAGCAGTTATACAGAGGAAAACCCTATCAGGGCACTTGCTCCAGCGGTAAACAATTCTGAAATTGGTCAGAGGTGGGGAATCATCTCCCATACAGCCAGCAGCCCGGCCCCCCCACGCAAGGAGCGTCCTTATTGCAAAGCTGGGGGACCGTGCCGAGGCCTCTGTGAGTAAACGTGAGCTGAGCCCAAGGCCAGCTGCTGCTGAACTGTTCCCACCCTTCCCAGGTAAAACACCTGAATATGTACAAGGGCTTGAACGCCTAGAGGAAGGGTTGTGGAGCCACACCAGCGACAGCACGCAGGCCAACTTGGTGCCTGCAGGCCAGCCAGGATGGTCCTGGCCCCAGGCGCTCTTCTGGAAGCTTTCCATTTCCCTGCCTGAGATACCCCTCCTGTCCCGGCCCCCACTCCTTTTTTTCCTTCCTCACCTCAGCCCGGAGAGAAATTCCAGCGGAAGTTATGGGTGACACATCCTCTTCTTTACAGGTGGCAGCCTGGCAACTCCTGCAGAAAGTCCAGCAGATCCCCACTCACACCGGGCCACCAAAAAAGCCGTGGACCCTCACACCCACCAGCACAGCCCCGAGACTGCTGACGGGGCAGAGAATATGGAGTCAGGCACAGCTGCAGGGGCTATTGCTGCCTGGAGTGCTGTTTCTATTGACCTCAACCCAGGCACACCTGGGGAGGGCTTGCCGGCAGGATCAGGCTGCCCAGGTCAGCTAATCCTCAGCCCTCAGGGAATCACATTGCAGAAAATGGACCTCGCTAAGACAGAATATTAGCCAAGGAAAAAAAGGACACAATGCCATTTGCAGCCCCGTAGAGGAGTCTACAGGTAATCATGTGACTTGTAGTAAGTCAGAAAGTGAAAGACATATCGTAAGATATCACTTATAGGTGTTACCTAAAAACGGATACCAGGGAAGATATTTCCACGGAGAAGGGCAATCACAGATTCATTAAACAAACTTATGGTTCACCAATGGAAAGGTGTGAGGATTGGATTCATTACGATATTGGGGTTAAGAGACATATACAAACACAGGTGAAATATATAATCACCAAAGACCTACGGAATGCCAAGAGAAGACTACTCAACATTCTGTCATAACGTACATGGGAAAAGGGTCCCAGGAAGAACAGACATATGTATATGTGTAAAAGAACCACATCTTGCACACCTACAACAAGCCAAACGTTGTAATCAAACTTGCTGTAATAAAAAATTAAAAATTAAATTAAAAACACGAACAAGAAGTAGTGAGACAAACTTGAGGGGCTTTCTCCTGGCACATTCCATTCTAAATTCCAATCTAGAACACGGCTTCCATTGAGGCTCTGTTGCCCTGGTAACCAGATTTGCTAAGGGAGAACTGCTGCCACCTTGTGGCCGTTTCACACAACATCAGCTTTAATCCCAGCGCTAATGGTCAGTGGATATTCCAAATCATTGCTGGCCTGTAAATGACACCTGCCCTGAAAACAAATCCTGGGGTCATATATCGACCAAAAAGTTCAAAAGACGTCCATATTTCAAAACGACAGTTTCAAGAGGCATATTTCACGCACATTAGTGTTCTGCTTCTTTTGCTTTCTTTCTTTTTTGGTTAAAAAAAAACGGGAATGGAAAAAGGCAACCCTCAGAATGGGCCAAAACGTTCGCAAACGAATCAATGGACAATGGTTTAATCTCCAACATATATAAACAGCTCACGCAGCTTAATATTAATAAAACAAACAACCCAATACAAAAATGGGCAGAAGATCTAAATAGACGTTTCTTCAAAGAAGTCACAGAGACGGCCAAGACGCACATAAAAGCTGCTCAACACCACTAATTATTAGAGAAATGCAAATCACAACGACAATGAGGTATCACCTCACACCTGTTAGAATCGGCATCATCAGAAAATCTACAAACAACAAATTCTGGGGAGGGTATGGACAAAAGGAACCCTCTTCCACTATTAGTGGGAAGGTAAATTGATACAGTCACTATGGAGAACAGTATGGAGTTTCCTTAAAGAAACTAGAAATAGAATTACCATAGGATCCAGCAATCCCACTTCTGGGCATATACCCAGAGAAAACCATAAATCAAAAACACACATTCACCACAATGTTCATTGCAGCACTATTTACAATAGCCAGGTAATGGAAGCAACCTAAATGCCCACAGACAGACGAATGGATAAAGATGTGGTACATATATAAAATGGAATATGACTCAGCCATGAAAAGGAATGAAACTGGGTTATTTGTAGAGAAGTCGGTGGATCTAGAGACTGTCATACAGAATGAAGTAAGTCAGAAAGAGCAAAACAAATATTCTGTATTAATGCATGTATGTGGAACCTAGATATATGGTACAGATGAACAGGTTTGCAGGGCAGAAATAGAGAAACAGAGGTAGAGAACAAACGTATGGACACCAAGTGGGGGAAGCCATGGGGTGTTGGTGGTCAGATGAGTTGGGAGATAGGTATTGACCTGTATATATGTATATGAATAAAATAGATAACTAATAATAACCTTCTGTATAGAAAAATAAATATAATTAAACTTCAAAATTTTTAGAAATGAAATTTAAAAATAAAACAGAAAAAAGTTCTTCCCTTCACACAGATGTATTTCTATGAATGAATTATTTCCATGCTTATATCAGTAAATACATAAAAGATGAATGAATTCTAACTTGAACCAAAAAAGAAAAAAAAATCCTGAACCCAGCAGTTATACAGAGGAAAACCCTATCAGGGCACTTGCTCCAGTGGTAAACAATTCTGAAATTGGTCAGAGGTGGGGAATCATCTCCCATACAGCCAGCAGCCCGGCCCCCCCACGCAAGGAGCGTCCTCATTGCAAAGCTGGGGGACCGTGCCGAGGCCTCTGTGAGTAAACGTGAGCTGAGCCCAAGGCCAGCTGCTGCTGAACTGTTCCCACCCTTCCCAGGTAAAACACCTGAATATGTACAAGGGCTTGAACGCCTAGAGGAAGGGTCGTGGAGCCACACCAGCGACAGCACGCAGGCCAACTTGGTGCCTGCAGGCCAGGCAGGATGGTCCTGGCCCCAGGCGCTCTTCTAGAAGCTTTCCATTTCCCTGCCTGAGATACCCCTCCTGTCCCGGCCCCCACTCCTTTTTTTCCTTCCTCACCTCAGCCCGGAGAGAAATTCCAGCGGAAGTTATGGGTGACACATCCTCTTCTTTACAGGTGGCAGCCTGGCAACTCCTGCAGAAAGTCCAGCAGATCCCCACTCACACCGGGCCACCAAAAAAGCCGTGGACCCTCACACCCTCCCACCAGCACAGCCCCGAGACTGCTGACGGGGCAGAGAATATGGAGTCAGGCACAGCTGCAGGGGCTATTGCTGCCTGGAGTGCTGTTTCTATTGACCTCAACCCAGGCACACCTGGGGAGGGCTTGCCGGCAGGGTCAGGCTGCCCAGGTCAGCTAATCCTCAGCCCTCAGGGAATCACATTGCAGAAAATGGACCTCGCTAAGACAGAATATTAGCCAAGGAAAAAAAGGGCACAATGCCATTTGCAGCCCCGTAGAGGAGTCTACAGGTAATCATGTGACTTGTAGTAAGTCAGAAAGTGAAAGACACATATCGTAGGATATCACTTATAGGTGTTACCTAAAAACGGATACCAGGGAAGATATTTCCACGGAGAAGGGCAATCACAGATTCATTAAACAAACTTATGGTTCACCAATGGAAAGGTGTGAGGATTGGATTCATTATGATATTGGGGTTAAGAGACATATACAAACACAGGTGAAATATAAAATCACCAAAGACCTACGGAATGCCAAGAGAAGACTACTCAACATTCTGTCATAACGTACATGGGAAAAGGGTCCCAGGAAGAACAGACATATGTATATGTGTAAAAGAACCACATCTTGCACACCTACAACAAGCCAAACGTTGTAATCAAACTTGCTGTAATAAAAAATTAAAAATTAAATTAAAAACACGAACAAGAAGTAGTGAGACAAACTTGAGGGGCTTTCTCCTGGCACATTCCATTCTAAATTCCAATCTAGAACAGGGCTTCCATTGAGGCTCTGTTGCCCTGGTAACCAGATTTGCTAAGGGAGAACTGCTGCCACCTTGTGGCCGTTTCACACAACATCAGCTTTAATCCCAGCGCTAATGGTCAGTGGATATTCCAAATCATTGCTGGCCTGTAAATGACACCTGCCCTGAAAACAAATCCTGGGGTCATATATCGACCAAAAAGTTCAAAAGACGTCCATATTTCAAAACGACAGTTTCAAGAGGCATATTTCACGCACATTAGTGTTCTGCTTCTTTTGCTTTCTTTCTTTTTTGGTTAAAAAAAATGGGAATGGAAAAAGGCAACCCTCAGAATGGGCCAAAACATTCGCAAACGAATCAATGGACAATGGTTTAATCTCCAACATATATAAACAGCTCACGCAGCTTAATATTAATAAAACAAACAACCCAATACAAAAATGGGCAGAAGATCTAAATAGACGTTTCTTCAAAGAAGTCACAGAGACGGCCAAGACGCACATGAAAAGCTGCTCAACACCACTAATTATTAGAGAAATGCAAATCACAACGACAATGAGGTATCACCTCACACCTGTTAGAATCGGCATCATCAGAAAATCTACAAACAACAAATTCTGGGGAGGGTATGGACAAAAGGAACCCTCTTCCACTATTAGTGGGAAGGTAAATTGATACAGTCACTATGGAGAACAGTATGGAGTTTCCTTAAAGAAACTAGAAATAGAATTACCATAGGATCCAGCAATCCCACTTCTGGGCATATACCCAGAGAAAACCATAAATCAAAAACACACATTCACCACAATGTTCATTGCAGCACTATTTACAATAGCCAGGTAATGGAAGCAACCTAAATGCCCACAGACAGACGAATGGATAAAGATGTGGTACATATATAAAATGGAATATGACTCAGCCATGAAAAGGAATGAAACTGGGTTATTTGTAGAGAAGTCGGTGGATCTAGAGACTGTCATACAGAATGAAGTAAGTCAGAAAGAGCAAAACAAATATTCTGTATTAATGCATGTATGTGGAACCTAGATATATGGTACAGATGAACAGGTTTGCAGGGCAGAAATAGAGAAACAGAGGTAGAGAACAAACGTATGGACACCAAGTGGGGGAAGCCATGGGGTGTTGGTGGTCAGATGAGTTGGGAGATAGGTATTGACCTGTATATATGTATATGAATAAAATAGATAACTAATAATAACCTGCTGTATAGAAAAATAAATATAATTATACTTCAAAATTTTTAGAAATGACATTTAAAAATAAAACAGGAAAAAGTTCTTCCCTTCACACAGATATATTTCTATGAATGTATTATTTCCATGCTTATATCAATAAATACATAAAAGATGAATAAATTCTAACTTGAACCAAAAAAGAAAAAAAAAACCTGAACCCAGCAGTTATACAGAGGAAAACCCTATCAGGGCACTTGCTCCAGCGGTAAACAATTCTGAAATTGGTCAGAGGTGGGGAATCATCTCCCATACAGCCAGCAGCCCGGCCCCCCCACGCAAGGAGCGTCCTTATTGCAAAGCTGGGGGACCGTGCCGAGGCCTCTGTGAGTAAACGTGAGCTGAGCCCAAGGCCAGCTGCTGCTGAACTGTTCCCACCCTTCCCAGGTAAAACACCTGAATATGTACAAGGGCTTGAACGCCTAGAGGAAGGGTTGTGGAGCCACACCAGCGACAGCACGCAGGCCAACTTGGTGCCTGCAGGCCAGCCAGGATGGTCCTGGCCCCAGGCGCTCTTCTGGAAGCTTTCCATTTCCCTGCCTGAGATACCCCTCCTGTCCCGGCCCCCACTCCTTTTTTTCCTTCCTCACCTCAGCCCGGAGAGAAATTCCAGCGGAAGTTATGGGTGACACATCCTCTTCTTTACAGGTGGCAGCCTGGCAACTCCTGCAGAAAGTCCAGCAGATCCCCACTCACACCGGGCCACCAAAAAAGCCGTGGACCCTCACACCCACCAGCACAGCCCCGAGACTGCTGACGGGGCAGAGAATATGGAGTCAGGCACAGCTGCAGGGGCTATTGCTGCCTGGAGTGCTGTTTCTATTGACCTCAACCCAGGCACACCTGGGGAGGGCTTGCCGGCAGGATCAGGCTGCCCAGGTCAGCTAATCCTCAGCCCTCAGGGAATCACATTGCAGAAAATGGACCTCGCTAAGACAGAATATTAGCCAAGGAAAAAAAGGACACAATGCCATTTGCAGCCCCGTAGAGGAGTCTACAGGTAATCATGTGACTTGTAGTAAGTCAGAAAGTGAAAGACACATATCGTAAGATATCACTTATAGGTGTTACCTAAAAACGGATACCAGGGAAGATATTTCCACGGAGAAGGGCAATCACAGATTCATTAAACAAACTTATGGTTCACCAATGGAAAGGTGTGAGGATTGGATTCATTACGATATTGGGGTTAAGAGACATATACAAACACAGGTGAAATATAAAATCACCAAAGACCTACGGAATGCCAAGAGAAGACTACTCAACATTCTGTCATAACGTACATGGGAAAAGGGTCCCAGGAAGAACAGACATATGTATATGTGTAAAAGAACCACATCTTGCACACCTACAACAAGCCAAACGTTGTAATCAAACTTGCTGTAATAAAAAATTAAAAATTAAATTAAAAACACGAACAAGAAGTAGTGAGACAAACTTGAGGGGCTTTCTCCTGGCACATTCCATTCTAAATTCCAATCTAGAACACGGCTTCCATTGAGGCTCTGTTGCCCTGGTAACCAGATTTGCTAAGGGAGAACTGCTGCCACCTTGTGGCCGTTTCACACAACATCAGCTTTAATCCCAGCGCTAATGGTCAGTGGATATTCCAAATCATTGCTGGCCTGTAAATGACACCTGCCCTGAAAACAAATCCTGGGGTCATATATCGACCAAAAAGTTCAAAAGACGTCCATATTTCAAAACGACAGTTTCAAGAGGCATATTTCACGCACATTAGTGTTCTGCTTCTTTTGCTTTCTTTCTTTTTTGGTTAAAAAAAAACGGGAATGGAAAAAGGCAACCCTCAGAATGGGCCAAAACGTTCACAAACGAATCAATGGACAATGGTTTAATCTCCAACATATATAAACAGCTCACGCAGCTTAATATTAATAAAACAAACAACCCAATACAAAAATGGGCAGAAGATCTAAATAGACGTTTCTTCAAAGAAGTCACAGAGACGGCCAAGACGCACATGAAAAGCTGCTCAACACCACTAATTATTAGAGAAATGCAAATCACAACGACAATGAGGTATCACCTCACACCTGTTAGAATCGGCATCATCAGAAAATCTACAAACAACAAATTCTGGGGAGGGTATGGACAAAAGGAACCCTCTTCCACTATTAGTGGGAAGGTAAATTGATACAGTCACTATGGAGAACAGTATGGAGTTTCCTTAAAGAAACTAGAAATAGAATTACCATAGGATCCAGCAATCCCACTTCTGGGCATATACCCAGAGAAAACCATAAATCAAAAACACACATTCACCACAATGTTCATTGCAGCACTATTTACAATAGCCAGGTAATGGAAGCAACCTAAATGCCCACAGACAGACGAATGGATAAAGATGTGGTACATATATAAAATGGAATATGACTCAGCCATGAAAAGGAATGAAACTGGGTTATTTGTAGAGAAGTCGGTGGATCTAGAGACTGTCATACAGAATGAAGTAAGTCAGAAAGAGCAAAACAAATATTCTGTATTAATGCATGTATGTGGAACCTAGATATATGGTACAGATGAACAGGTTTGCAGGGCAGAAATAGAGAAACAGAGGTAGAGAACAAACGTATGGACACCAAGTGGGGGAAGCCATGGGGTGTTGGTGGTCAGATGAGTTGGGAGATAGGTATTGACCTGTATATATGTATATGAATAAAATAGATAACTAATAATAACCTGCTGTATAGAAAAATAAATATAATTAAACTTCAAAATTTTTAGAAATGAAATTTAAAAATAAAACAGAAAAAAGTTCTTCCCTTCACACAGATGTATTTCTATGAATGAATTATTTCCATGCTTATATCAGTAAATACATAAAAGATGAATGAATTCTAACTTGAACCAAAAAAGAAAAAAAAAATCCTGAACCCAGCAGTTATACAGAGGAAAACCCTATCAGGGCACTTGCTCCAGCGGTAAACAATTCTGAAATTGGTCAGAGGTGGGGAATCATCTCCCATACAGCCAGCAGCCCGGACCCCCACGCAAGGAGCGTCCTCATTGCAAAGCTGGGGGACCGTGCCGAGGCCTCTGTGAGTAAACGTGAGCTGAGCCCAAGGCCAGCTGCTGCTGAACTGTTCCCACCCTTCCCAGGTAAAACACCTGAATATGTACAAGGGCTTGAACGCCTAGAGGAAGGGTCGTGGAGCCACACCAGCGACAGCACGCAGGCCAACTTGGTGCCTGCAGGCCAGGCAGGATGGTCCTGGCCCCAGGCGCTCTTCTAGAAGCTTTCCATTTCCCTGCCTGAGATACCCCTCCTGTCCCGGCCCCCACTCCTTTTTTTCCTTCCTCACCTCAGCCCGGAGAGAAATTCCAGCGGAAGTTATGGGTGACACATCCTCTTCTTTACAGGTGGCAGCCTGGCAACTCCTGCAGAAAGTCCAGCAGATCCCCACTCACACCGGGCCACCAAAAAAGCCGTGGACCCTCACACCCTCCCACCAGCACAGCCCCGAGACTGCTGACGGGGCAGAGAATATGGAGTCAGGCACAGCTGCAGGGGCTATTGCTGCCTGGAGTGCTGTTTCTATTGACCTCAACCCAGGCACACCTGGGGAGGGCTTGCCGGCAGGGTCAGGCTGCCCAGGTCAGCTAATCCTCAGCCCTCAGGGAATCACATTGCAGAAAATGGACCTCGCTAAGACAGAATATTAGCCAAGGAAAAAAAGGACACAATGCCATTTGCAGCCCCGTAGAGGAGTCTACAGGTAATCATGTGACTTGTAGTAAGTCAGAAAGTGAAAGACACATATCGTAGGATATCACTTATAGGTGTTACCTAAAAACGGATACCAGGGAAGATATTTCCACGGAGAAGGGCAATCACAGATTCATTAAACAAACTTATGGTTCACCAATGGAAAGGTGTGAGGATTGGATTCATTATGATATTGGGGTTAAGAGACATATACAAACACAGGTGAAATATAAAATCACCAAAGACCTACGGAATGCCAAGAGAAGACTACTCAACATTCTGTCATAACGTACATGGGAAAAGGGTCCCAGGAAGAACAGACATATGTATATGTGTAAAAGAACCACATCTTGCACACCTACAACAAGCCAAACGTTGTAATCAAACTTGCTGTAATAAAAAATTAAAAATTAAATTAAAAACACGAACAAGAAGTAGTGAGACAAACTTGAGGGGCTTTCTCCTGGCACATTCCATTCTAAATTCCAATCTAGAACACGGCTTCCATTGAGGCTCTGTTGCCCTGGTAACCAGATTTGCTAAGGGAGAACTGCTGCCACCTTGTGGCCATTTCACACAACATCAGCTTTAATCCCAGCGCTAATGGTCAGTGGATATTCCAAATCATTGCTGGCCTGTAAATGACACCTGCCCTGAAAACAAATCCTGGGGTCATATATCGACCAAAAAGTTCAAAAGACGTCCATATTTCAAAACGACAGTTTCAAGAGGCATATTTCACGCACATTAGTGTTCTGCTTCTTTTGCTTTCTTTCTTTTTTGGTTAAAAAAAATGGGAATGGAAAAAGGCAACCCTCAGAATGGGCCAAAACGTTCGCAAACGAATCAATGGACAATGGTTTAATCTCCAACATATATAAACAGCTCACGCAGCTTAATATTAATAAAACAAACAACCCAATACAAAAATGGGCAGAAGATCTAAATAGACGTTTCTTCAAAGAAGTCACAGAGACGGCCAAGACGCACATGAAAAGCTGCTCAACACCACTAATTATTAGAGAAATGCAAATCACAACGACAATGAGGTATCACCTCACACCTGTTAGAATCGGCATCATCAGAAAATCTACAAACAACAAATTCTGGGGAGGGTATGGACAAAAGGAACCCTCTTCCACTATTAGTGGGAAGGTAAATTGATACAGTCACTATGGAGAACAGTATGGAGTTTCCTTAAAGAAACTAGAAATAGAATTACCATAGGATCCAGCAATCCCACTTCTGGGCATATACCCAGAGAAAACCATAAATCAAAAACACACATTCACCACAATGTTCATTGCAGCACTATTTACAATAGCCAGGTAATGGAAGCAACCTAAATGCCCACAGACAGACGAATGGATAAAGATGTGGTACATATATAAAATGGAATATGACTCAGCCATGAAAAGGAATGAAACTGGGTTATTTGTAGAGAAGTCGGTGGATCTAGAGACTGTCATACAGAATGAAGTAAGTCAGAAAGAGCAAAACAAATATTCTGTATTAATGCATGTATGTGGAACCTAGATATATGGTACAGATGAACAGGTTTGCAGGGCAGAAATAGAGAAACAGAGGTAGAGAACAAACGTATGGACACCAAGTGGGGGAAGCCATGGGGTGTTGGTGGTCAGATGAGTTGGGAGATAGGTATTGACCTGTATATATGTATATGAATAAAATAGATAACTAATAATAACCTGCTGTATAGAAAAATAAATATAATTATACTTCAAAATTTTTAGAAATGACATTTAAAAATAAAACAGGAAAAAGTTCTTCCCTTCACACAGATATATTTCTATGAATGTATTATTTCCATGCTTATATCAATAAATACATAAAAGATGAATAAATTCTAACTTGAACCAAAAAAGAAAAAAAAAACCTGAACCCAGCAGTTATACAGAGGAAAACCCTATCAGGGCACTTGCTCCAGCGGTAAACAATTCTGAAATTGGTCAGAGGTGGGGAATCATCTCCCATACAGCCAGCAGCCCGGCCCCCCCACGCAAGGAGCGTCCTTATTGCAAAGCTGGGGGACCGTGCCGAGGCCTCTGTGAGTAAACGTGAGCTGAGCCCAAGGCCAGCTGCTGCTGAACTGTTCCCACCCTTCCCAGGTAAAACACCTGAATATGTACAAGGGCTTGAACGCCTAGAGGAAGGGTTGTGGAGCCACACCAGCGACAGCACGCAGGCCAACTTGGTGCCTGCAGGCCAGCCAGGATGGTCCTGGCCCCAGGCGCTCTTCTGGAAGCTTTCCATTTCCCTGCCTGAGATACCCCTCCTGTCCCGGCCCCCACTCCTTTTTTTCCTTCCTCACCTCAGCCCGGAGAGAAATTCCAGCGGAAGTTATGGGTGACACATCCTCTTCTTTACAGGTGGCAGCCTGGCAACTCCTGCAGAAAGTCCAGCAGATCCCCACTCACACCGGGCCACCAAAAAAGCCGTGGACCCTCACACCCACCAGCACAGCCCCGAGACTGCTGACGGGGCAGAGAATATGGAGTCAGGCACAGCTGCAGGGGCTATTGCTGCCTGGAGTGCTGTTTCTATTGACCTCAACCCAGGCACACCTGGGGAGGGCTTGCCGGCAGGATCAGGCTGCCCAGGTCAGCTAATCCTCAGCCCTCAGGGAATCACATTGCAGAAAATGGACCTCGCTAAGACAGAATATTAGCCAAGGAAAAAAAGGACACAATGCCATTTGCAGCCCCGTAGAGGAGTCTACAGGTAATCATGTGACTTGTAGTAAGTCAGAAAGTGAAAGACACATATCGTAAGATATCACTTATAGGTGTTACCTAAAAACGGATACCAGGGAAGATATTTCCACGGAGAAGGGCAATCACAGATTCATTAAACAAACTTATGGTTCACCAATGGAAAGGTGTGAGGATTGGATTCATTACGATATTGGGGTTAAGAGACATATACAAACACAGGTGAAATATATAATCACCAAAGACCTACGGAATGCCAAGAGAAGACTACTCAACATTCTGTCATAACGTACATGGGAAAAGGGTCCCAGGAAGAACAGACATATGTATATGTGTAAAAGAACCACATCTTGCACACCTACAACAAGCCAAACGTTGTAATCAAACTTGCTGTAATAAAAAATTAAAAATTAAATTAAAAACACGAACAAGAAGTAGTGAGACAAACTTGAGGGGCTTTCTCCTGGCACATTCCATTCTAAATTCCAATCTAGAACACGGCTTCCATTGAGGCTCTGTTGCCCTGGTAACCAGATTTGCTAAGGGAGAACTGCTGCCACCTTGTGGCCGTTTCACACAACATCAGCTTTAATCCCAGCGCTAATGGTCAGTGGATATTCCAAATCATTGCTGGCCTGTAAATGACACCTGCCCTGAAAACAAATCCTGGGGTCATATATCGACCAAAAAGTTCAAAAGACGTCCATATTTCAAAACGACAGTTTCAAGAGGCATATTTCACGCACATTAGTGTTCTGCTTCTTTTGCTTTCTTTCTTTTTTGGTTAAAAAAAAACGGGAATGGAAAAAGGCAACCCTCAGAATGGGCCAAAATGTTCACAAACGAATCAATGGACAATGGTTTAATCTCCAACATATATAAACAGCTCACGCAGCTTAATATTAATAAAACAAACAACCCAATACAAAAATGGGCAGAAGATCTAAATAGACGTTTCTTCAAAGAAGTCACAGAGACGGCCAAGACGCACATGAAAAGCTGCTCAACACCACTAATTATTAGAGAAATGCAAATCACAACGACAATGAGGTATCACCTCACACCTGTTAGAATCGGCATCATCAGAAAATCTACAAACAACAAATTCTGGGGAGGGTATGGACAAAAGGAACCCTCTTCCACTATTAGTGGGAAGGTAAATTGATACAGTCACTATGGAGAACAGTATGGAGTTTCCTTAAAGAAACTAGAAATAGAATTACCATAGGATCCAGCAATCCCACTTCTGGGCATATACCCAGAGAAAACCATAAATCAAAAACACACATTCACCACAATGTTCATTGCAGCACTATTTACAATAGCCAGGTAATGGAAGCAACCTAAATGCCCACAGACAGACGAATGGATAAAGATGTGGTACATATATAAAATGGAATATGACTCAGCCATGAAAAGGAATGAAACTGGGTTATTTGTAGAGAAGTCGGTGGATCTAGAGACTGTCATACAGAATGAAGTAAGTCAGAAAGAGCAAAACAAATATTCTGTATTAATGCATGTATGTGGAACCTAGATATATGGTACAGATGAACAGGTTTGCAGGGCAGAAATAGAGAAACAGAGGTAGAGAACAAACGTATGGACACCAAGTGGGGGAAGCCATGGGGTGTTGGTGGTCAGATGAGTTGGGAGATAGGTATTGACCTGTATATATGTATATGAATAAAATAGATAACTAATAATAACCTTCTGTATAGAAAAATAAATATAATTAAACTTCAAAATTTTTAGAAATGAAATTTAAAAATAAAACAGAAAAAAGTTCTTCCCTTCACACACACGTATTTCTATGAATGAATTATTTCCATGCTTATATCAGTAAATACATAAAAGATGAATGAATTCTAACTTGAACCAAAAAAGAAAAAAAAATCCTGAACCCAGCAGTTATACAGAGGAAAACCCTATCAGGGCACTTGCTCCAGCGGTAAACAATTCTGAAATTGGTCAGAGGTGGGGAATCATCTCCCATACAGCCAGCAGCCCGGCCCCCCCACGCAAGGAGCGTCCTCATTGCAAAGCTGGGGGACCGTGCCGAGGCCTCTGTGAGTAAACGTGAGCTGAGCCCAAGGCCAGCTGCTGCTGAACTGTTCCCACCCTTCCCAGGTAAAACACCTGAATATGTACAAGGGCTTGAACGCCTAGAGGAAGGGTCGTGGAGCCACACCAGCGACAGCACGCAGGCCAACTTGGTGCCTGCAGGCCAGGCAGGATGGTCCTGGCCCCAGGCGCTCTTCTAGAAGCTTTCCATTTCCCTGCCTGAGATACCCCTCCTGTCCCGGCCCCCACTCCTTTTTTTCCTTCCTCACCTCAGCCCGGAGAGAAATTCCAGCGGAAGTTATGGGTGACACATCCTCTTCTTTACAGGTGGCAGCCTGGCAACTCCTGCAGAAAGTCCAGCAGATCCCCACTCACACCGGGCCACCAAAAAAGCCGTGGACCCTCACACCCTCCCACCAGCACAGCCCCGAGACTGCTGATGGGGCAGAGAATATGGAGTCAGGCACAGCTGCAGGGGCTATTGCTGCCTGGAGTGCTGTTTCTATTGACCTCAACCCAGGCACACCTGGGGAGGGCTTGCCGGCAGGGTCAGGCTGCCCAGGTCAGCTAATCCTCAGCCCTCAGGGAATCACATTGCAGAAAATGGACCTCGCTAAGACAGAATATTAGCCAAGGAAAAAAAGGACACAATGCCATTTGCAGCCCCGTAGAGGAGTCTACAGGTAATCATGTGACTTGTAGTAAGTCAGAAAGTGAAAGACACATATCGTAGGATATCACTTATAGGTGTTACCTAAAAACGGATACCAGGGAAGATATTTCCACGGAGAAGGGCAATCACAGATTCATTAAACAAACTTATGGTTCACCAATGGAAAGGTGTGAGGATTGGATTCATTATGATATTGGGGTTAAGAGACATATACAAACACAGGTGAAATATAAAATCACCAAAGACCTACGGAATGCCAAGAGAAGACTACTCAACATTCTGTCATAACGTACATGGGAAAAGGGTCCCAGGAAGAACAGACATATGTATATGTGTAAAAGAACCACATCTTGCACACCTACAACAAGCCAAACGTTGTAATCAAACTTGCTGTAATAAAAAATTAAAAATTAAATTAAAAACACGAACAAGAAGTAGTGAGACAAACTTGAGGGGCTTTCTCCTGGCACATTCCATTCTAAATTCCAATCTAGAACACGGCTTCCATTGAGGCTCTGTTGCCCTGGTAACCAGATTTGCTAAGGGAGAACTGCTGCCACCTTGTGGCCATTTCACACAACATCAGCTTTAATCCCAGCGCTAATGGTCAGTGGATATTCCAAATCATTGCTGGCCTGTAAATGACACCTGCCCTGAAAACAAATCCTGGGGTCATATATCGACCAAAAAGTTCAAAAGACGTCCATATTTCAAAACGACAGTTTCAAGAGGCATATTTCACGCACATTAGTGTTCTGCTTCTTTTGCTTTCTTTCTTTTTTGGTTAAAAAAAATGGGAATGGAAAAAGGCAACCCTCAGAATGGGCCAAAACGTTCGCAAACGAATCAATGGACAATGGTTTAATCTCCAACATATATAAACAGCTCACGCAGCTTAATATTAATAAAACAAACAACCCAATACAAAAATGGGCAGAAGATCTAAATAGACGTTTCTTCAAAGAAGTCACAGAGACGGCCAAGACGCACATGAAAAGCTGCTCAACACCACTAATTATTAGAGAAATGCAAATCACAACGACAATGAGGTATCACCTCACACCTGTTAGAATCGGCATCATCAGAAAATCTACAAACAACAAATTCTGGGGAGGGTATGGACAAAAGGAACCCTCTTCCACTATTAGTGGGAAGGTAAATTGATACAGTCACTATGGAGAACAGTATGGAGTTTCCTTAAAGAAACTAGAAATAGAATTACCATAGGATCCAGCAATCCCACTTCTGGGCATATACCCAGAGAAAACCATAAATCAAAAACACACATTCACCACAATGTTCATTGCAGCACTATTTACAATAGCCAGGTAATGGAAGCAACCTAAATGCCCACAGACAGACGAATGGATAAAGATGTGGTACATATATAAAATGGAATATGACTCAGCCATGAAAAGGAATGAAACTGGGTTATTTGTAGAGAAGTCGGTGGATCTAGAGACTGTCATACAGAATGAAGTAAGTCAGAAAGAGCAAAACAAATATTCTGTATTAATGCATGTATGTGGAACCTAGATATATGGTACAGATGAACAGGTTTGCAGGGCAGAAATAGAGAAACAGAGGTAGAGAACAAACGTATGGACACCAAGTGGGGGAAGCCATGGGGTGTTGGTGGTCAGATGAGTTGGGAGATAGGTATTGACCTGTATATATGTATATGAATAAAATAGATAACTAATAATAACCTGCTGTATAGAAAAATAAATATAATTATACTTCAAAATTTTTAGAAATGACATTTAAAAATAAAACAGGAAAAAGTTCTTCCCTTCACACAGATATATTTCTATGAATGTATTATTTCCATGCTTATATCAATAAATACATAAAAGATGAATAAATTCTAACTTGAACCAAAAAAGAAAAAAAAAACCTGAACCCAGCAGTTATACAGAGGAAAACCCTATCAGGGCACTTGCTCCAGCGGTAAACAATTCTGAAATTGGTCAGAGGTGGGGAATCATCTCCCATACAGCCAGCAGCCCGGCCCCCCCACGCAAGGAGCGTCCTTATTGCAAAGCTGGGGGACCGTGCCGAGGCCTCTGTGAGTAAACGTGAGCTGAGCCCAAGGCCAGCTGCTGCTGAACTGTTCCCACCCTTCCCAGGTAAAACACCTGAATATGTACAAGGGCTTGAACGCCTAGAGGAAGGGTTGTGGAGCCACACCAGCGACAGCACGCAGGCCAACTTGGTGCCTGCAGGCCAGCCAGGATGGTCCTGGCCCCAGGCGCTCTTCTGGAAGCTTTCCATTTCCCTGCCTGAGATACCCCTCCTGTCCCGGCCCCCACTCCTTTTTTTCCTTCCTCACCTCAGCCCGGAGAGAAATTCCAGCGGAAGTTATGGGTGACACATCCTCTTCTTTACAGGTGGCAGCCTGGCAACTCCTGCAGAAAGTCCAGCAGATCCCCACTCACACCGGGCCACCAAAAAAGCCGTGGACCCTCACACCCACCAGCACAGCCCCGAGACTGCTGACGGGGCAGAGAATATGGAGTCAGGCACAGCTGCAGGGGCTATTGCTGCCTGGAGTGCTGTTTCTATTGACCTCAACCCAGGCACACCTGGGGAGGGCTTGCCGGCAGGATCAGGCTGCCCAGGTCAGCTAATCCTCAGCCCTCAGGGAATCACATTGCAGAAAATGGACCTCGCTAAGACAGAATATTAGCCAAGGAAAAAAAGGACACAATGCCATTTGCAGCCCCGTAGAGGAGTCTACAGGTAATCATGTGACTTGTAGTAAGTCAGAAAGTGAAAGACACATATCGTAAGATATCACTTATAGGTGTTACCTAAAAACGGATACCAGGGAAGATATTTCCACGGAGAAGGGCAATCACAGATTCATTAAACAAACTTATGGTTCACCAATGGAAAGGTGTGAGGATTGGATTCATTACGATATTGGGGTTAAGAGACATATACAAACACAGGTGAAATATATAATCACCAAAGACCTACGGAATGCCAAGAGAAGACTACTCAACATTCTGTCATAACGTACATGGGAAAAGGGTCCCAGGAAGAACAGACATATGTATATGTGTAAAAGAACCACATCTTGCACACCTACAACAAGCCAAACGTTGTAATCAAACTTGCTGTAATAAAAAATTAAAAATTAAATTAAAAACACGAACAAGAAGTAGTGAGACAAACTTGAGGGGCTTTCTCCTGGCACATTCCATTCTAAATTCCAATCTAGAACACGGCTTCCATTGAGGCTCTGTTGCCCTGGTAACCAGATTTGCTAAGGGAGAACTGCTGCCACCTTGTGGCCGTTTCACACAACATCAGCTTTAATCCCAGCGCTAATGGTCAGTGGATATTCCAAATCATTGCTGGCCTGTAAATGACACCTGCCCTGAAAACAAATCCTGGGGTCATATATCGACCAAAAAGTTCAAAAGACGTCCATATTTCAAAACGACAGTTTCAAGAGGCATATTTCACGCACATTAGTGTTCTGCTTCTTTTGCTTTCTTTCTTTTTTGGTTAAAAAAAAACGGGAATGGAAAAAGGCAACCCTCAGAATGGGCCAAAATGTTCACAAACGAATCAATGGACAATGGTTTAATCTCCAACATATATAAACAGCTCACGCAGCTTAATATTAATAAAACAAACAACCCAATACAAAAATGGGCAGAAGATCTAAATAGACGTTTCTTCAAAGAAGTCACAGAGACGGCCAAGACGCACATGAAAAGCTGCTCAACACCACTAATTATTAGAGAAATGCAAATCACAACGACAATGAGGTATCACCTCACACCTGTTAGAATCGGCATCATCAGAAAATCTACAAACAACAAATTCTGGGGAGGGTATGGACAAAAGGAACCCTCTTCCACTATTAGTGGGAAGGTAAATTGATACAGTCACTATGGAGAACAGTATGGAGTTTCCTTAAAGAAACTAGAAATAGAATTACCATAGGATCCAGCAATCCCACTTCTGGGCATATACCCAGAGAAAACCATAAATCAAAAACACACATTCACCACAATGTTCATTGCAGCACTATTTACAATAGCCAGGTAATGGAAGCAACCTAAATGCCCACAGACAGACGAATGGATAAAGATGTGGTACATATATAAAATGGAATATGACTCAGCCATGAAAAGGAATGAAACTGGGTTATTTGTAGAGAAGTCGGTGGATCTAGAGACTGTCATACAGAATGAAGTAAGTCAGAAAGAGCAAAACAAATATTCTGTATTAATGCATGTATGTGGAACCTAGATATATGGTACAGATGAACAGGTTTGCAGGGCAGAAATAGAGAAACAGAGGTAGAGAACAAACGTATGGACACCAAGTGGGGGAAGCCATGGGGTGTTGGTGGTCAGATGAGTTGGGAGATAGGTATTGACCTGTATATATGTATATGAATAAAATAGATAACTAATAATAACCTTCTGTATAGAAAAATAAATATAATTAAACTTCAAAATTTTTAGAAATGAAATTTAAAAATAAAACAGAAAAAAGTTCTTCCCTTCACACACACGTATTTCTATGAATGAATTATTTCCATGCTTATATCAGTAAATACATAAAAGATGAATGAATTCTAACTTGAACCAAAAAAGAAAAAAAAATCCTGAACCCAGCAGTTATACAGAGGAAAACCCTATCAGGGCACTTGCTCCAGCGGTAAACAATTCTGAAATTGGTCAGAGGTGGGGAATCATCTCCCATACAGCCAGCAGCCCGGCCCCCCCATGCAAGGAGCGTCCTCATTGCAAAGCTGGGGGACCGTGCCGAGGCCTCTGTGAGTAAACGTGAGCTGAGCCCAAGGCCAGCTGCTGCTGAACTGTTCCCACCCTTCCCAGGTAAAACACCTGAATATGTACAAGGGCTTGAACGCCTAGAGGAAGGGTCGTGGAGCCACACCAGCGACAGCACGCAGGCCAACTTGGTGCCTGCAGGCCAGCCAGGATGGTCCTGGCCCCAGGCGCTCTTCTTGAAGCTTTCCATTTCCCTGCCTGAGATACCCCTCCTGTCCCGGCCCCCACTCCTTTTTTTCCTTCCTCACCTCAGCCCGGAGAGAAATTCCAGCGGAAGTTATGGGTGACACATCCTCTTCTTTACAGGTGGCAGCCTGGCAACTCCTGCAGAAAGTCCCGCAGATCCCCACTCACACCGGGCCACCAAAAAAGCCGTGGACCCTCACACCCTCCCACCAGCACAGCCCCGAGACTGCTGACGGGGCAGAGAATATGGAGTCAGGCACAGCTGCAGGGGCTATTGCTGCCTGGAGTGCTGTTTCTATTGACCTCAACCCAGGCACACCTGGGGAGGGCTTGCCGGCAGGGTCAGGCTGCCCAGGTCAGCTAATCCTCAGCCCTCAGGGAATCACATTGCAGAAAATGGACCTCGCTAAGACAGAATATTAGCCAAGGAAAAAAAGGACACAATGCCATTTGCAGCCCCGTAGAGGAGTCTACAGGTAATCATGTGACTTGTAGTAAGTCAGAAAGTGAAAGACACATATCGTAGGATATCACTTATAGGTGTTACCTAAAAACGGATACCAGGGAAGATATTTCCACGGAGAAGGGCAATCACAGATTCATTAAACAAACTTATGGTTCACCAATGGAAAGGTGTGAGGATTGGATTCATTATGATATTGGGGTTAAGAGACATATACAAACACAGGTGAAATATAAAATCACCAAAGACCTACGGAATGCCAAGAGAAGACTACTCAACATTCTGTCATAACGTACATGGGAAAAGGGTCCCAGGAAGAACAGACATATGTATATGTGTAAAAGAACCACATCTTGCACACCTACAACAAGCCAAACGTTGTAATCAAACTTGCTGTAATAAAAAATTAAAAATTAAATTAAAAACACGAACAAGAAGTAGTGAGACAAACTTGAGGGGCTTTCTCCTGGCACATTCCATTCTAAATTCCAATCTAGAACACGGCTTCCATTGAGGCTCTGTTGCCCTGGTAACCAGATTTGCTAAGGGAGAACTGCTGCCACCTTGTGGCCATTTCACACAACATCAGCTTTAATCCCAGCGCTAATGGTCAGTGGATATTCCAAATCATTGCTGGCCTGTAAATGACACCTGCCCTGAAAACAAATCCTGGGGTCATATATCGACCAAAAAGTTCAAAAGACGTCCATATTTCAAAACGACAGTTTCAAGAGGCATATTTCACGCACATTAGTGTTCTGCTTCTTTTGCTTTCTTTCTTTTTTGGTTAAAAAAAATGGGAATGGAAAAAGGCAACCCTCAGAATGGGCCAAAACGTTCGCAAACGAATCAATGGACAATGGTTTAATCTCCAACATATATAAACATATATATAAATAGAGAAACAGAGGTAGAGAACAAACGTATGGACACCAAGTGGGGGAAGCCATGGGGTGTTGGTGGTCAGATGAGTTGGGAGATAGGTATTGACCTGTATATATGTATATGAATAAAATAGATAACTAATAATAACCTGCTGTATAGAAAAATAAATATAATTATACTTCAAAATTTTTAGAAATGACATTTAAAAATAAAACAGGAAAAAGTTCTTCCCTTCACACAGATATATTTCTATGAATGTATTATTTCCATGCTTATATCAATAAATACATAAAAGATGAATAAATTCTAACTTGAACCAAAAAAGAAAAAAAAAACCTGAACCCAGCAGTTATACAGAGGAAAACCCTATCAGGGCACTTGCTCCAGCGGTAAACAATTCTGAAATTGGTCAGAGGTGGGGAATCATCTCCCATACAGCCAGCAGCCCGGCCCCCCCACGCAAGGAGCGTCCTTATTGCAAAGCTGGGGGACCGTGCCGAGGCCTCTGTGAGTAAACGTGAGCTGAGCCCAAGGCCAGCTGCTGCTGAACTGTTCCCACCCTTCCCAGGTAAAACACCTGAATATGTACAAGGGCTTGAACGCCTAGAGGAAGGGTTGTGGAGCCACACCAGCGACAGCACGCAGGCCAACTTGGTGCCTGCAGGCCAGCCAGGATGGTCCTGGCCCCAGGCGCTCTTCTGGAAGCTTTCCATTTCCCTGCCTGAGATACCCCTCCTGTCCCGGCCCCCACTCCTTTTTTTCCTTCCTCACCTCAGCCCGGAGAGAAATTCCAGCGGAAGTTATGGGTGACACATCCTCTTCTTTACAGGTGGCAGCCTGGCAACTCCTGCAGAAAGTCCAGCAGATCCCCACTCACACCGGGCCACCAAAAAAGCCGTGGACCCTCACACCCACCAGCACAGCCCCGAGACTGCTGACGGGGCAGAGAATATGGAGTCAGGCACAGCTGCAGGGGCTATTGCTGCCTGGAGTGCTGTTTCTATTGACCTCAACCCAGGCACACCTGGGGAGGGCTTGCCGGCAGGATCAGGCTGCCCAGGTCAGCTAATCCTCAGCCCTCAGGGAATCACATTGCAGAAAATGGACCTCGCTAAGACAGAATATTAGCCAAGGAAAAAAAGGACACAATGCCATTTGCAGCCCCGTAGAGGAGTCTACAGGTAATCATGTGACTTGTAGTAAGTCAGAAAGTGAAAGACATATCGTAAGATATCACTTATAGGTGTTACCTAAAAACGGATACCAGGGAAGATATTTCCACGGAGAAGGGCAATCACAGATTCATTAAACAAACTTATGGTTCACCAATGGAAAGGTGTGAGGATTGGATTCATTACGATATTGGGGTTAAGAGACATATACAAACACAGGTGAAATATATAATCACCAAAGACCTACGGAATGCCAAGAGAAGACTACTCAACATTCTGTCATAACGTACATGGGAAAAGGGTCCCAGGAAGAACAGACATATGTATATGTGTAAAAGAACCACATCTTGCACACCTACAACAAGCCAAACGTTGTAATCAAACTTGCTGTAATAAAAAATTAAAAATTAAATTAAAAACACGAACAAGAAGTAGTGAGACAAACTTGAGGGGCTTTCTCCTGGCACATTCCATTCTAAATTCCAATCTAGAACACGGCTTCCATTGAGGCTCTGTTGCCCTGGTAACCAGATTTGCTAAGGGAGAACTGCTGCCACCTTGTGGCCGTTTCACACAACATCAGCTTTAATCCCAGCGCTAATGGTCAGTGGATATTCCAAATCATTGCTGGCCTGTAAATGACACCTGCCCTGAAAACAAATCCTGGGGTCATATATCGACCAAAAAGTTCAAAAGACGTCCATATTTCAAAACGACAGTTTCAAGAGGCATATTTCACGCACATTAGTGTTCTGCTTCTTTTGCTTTCTTTCTTTTTTGGTTAAAAAAAAACGGGAATGGAAAAAGGCAACCCTCAGAATGGGCCAAAACGTTCGCAAACGAATCAATGGACAATGGTTTAATCTCCAACATATATAAACAGCTCACGCAGCTTAATATTAATAAAACAAACAACCCAATACAAAAATGGGCAGAAGATCTAAATAGACGTTTCTTCAAAGAAGTCACAGAGACGGCCAAGACGCACATAAAAGCTGCTCAACACCACTAATTATTAGAGAAATGCAAATCACAACGACAATGAGGTATCACCTCACACCTGTTAGAATCGGCATCATCAGAAAATCTACAAACAACAAATTCTGGGGAGGGTATGGACAAAAGGAACCCTCTTCCACTATTAGTGGGAAGGTAAATTGATACAGTCACTATGGAGAACAGTATGGAGTTTCCTTAAAGAAACTAGAAATAGAATTACCATAGGATCCAGCAATCCCACTTCTGGGCATATACCCAGAGAAAACCATAAATCAAAAACACACATTCACCACAATGTTCATTGCAGCACTATTTACAATAGCCAGGTAATGGAAGCAACCTAAATGCCCACAGACAGACGAATGGATAAAGATGTGGTACATATATAAAATGGAATATGACTCAGCCATGAAAAGGAATGAAACTGGGTTATTTGTAGAGAAGTCGGTGGATCTAGAGACTGTCATACAGAATGAAGTAAGTCAGAAAGAGCAAAACAAATATTCTGTATTAATGCATGTATGTGGAACCTAGATATATGGTACAGATGAACAGGTTTGCAGGGCAGAAATAGAGAAACAGAGGTAGAGAACAAACGTATGGACACCAAGTGGGGGAAGCCATGGGGTGTTGGTGGTCAGATGAGTTGGGAGATAGGTATTGACCTGTATATATGTATATGAATAAAATAGATAACTAATAATAACCTTCTGTATAGAAAAATAAATATAATTAAACTTCAAAATTTTTAGAAATGAAATTTAAAAATAAAACAGAAAAAAGTTCTTCCCTTCACACAGATGTATTTCTATGAATGAATTATTTCCATGCTTATATCAGTAAATACATAAAAGATGAATGAATTCTAACTTGAACCAAAAAAGAAAAAAAAATCCTGAACCCAGCAGTTATACAGAGGAAAACCCTATCAGGGCACTTGCTCCAGTGGTAAACAATTCTGAAATTGGTCAGAGGTGGGGAATCATCTCCCATACAGCCAGCAGCCCGGCCCCCCCACGCAAGGAGCGTCCTCATTGCAAAGCTGGGGGACCGTGCCGAGGCCTCTGTGAGTAAACGTGAGCTGAGCCCAAGGCCAGCTGCTGCTGAACTGTTCCCACCCTTCCCAGGTAAAACACCTGAATATGTACAAGGGCTTGAACGCCTAGAGGAAGGGTCGTGGAGCCACACCAGCGACAGCACGCAGGCCAACTTGGTGCCTGCAGGCCAGGCAGGATGGTCCTGGCCCCAGGCGCTCTTCTAGAAGCTTTCCATTTCCCTGCCTGAGATACCCCTCCTGTCCCGGCCCCCACTCCTTTTTTTCCTTCCTCACCTCAGCCCGGAGAGAAATTCCAGCGGAAGTTATGGGTGACACATCCTCTTCTTTACAGGTGGCAGCCTGGCAACTCCTGCAGAAAGTCCAGCAGATCCCCACTCACACCGGGCCACCAAAAAAGCCGTGGACCCTCACACCCTCCCACCAGCACAGCCCCGAGACTGCTGACGGGGCAGAGAATATGGAGTCAGGCACAGCTGCAGGGGCTATTGCTGCCTGGAGTGCTGTTTCTATTGACCTCAACCCAGGCACACCTGGGGAGGGCTTGCCGGCAGGGTCAGGCTGCCCAGGTCAGCTAATCCTCAGCCCTCAGGGAATCACATTGCAGAAAATGGACCTCGCTAAGACAGAATATTAGCCAAGGAAAAAAAGGGCACAATGCCATTTGCAGCCCCGTAGAGGAGTCTACAGGTAATCATGTGACTTGTAGTAAGTCAGAAAGTGAAAGACACATATCGTAGGATATCACTTATAGGTGTTACCTAAAAACGGATACCAGGGAAGATATTTCCACGGAGAAGGGCAATCACAGATTCATTAAACAAACTTATGGTTCACCAATGGAAAGGTGTGAGGATTGGATTCATTATGATATTGGGGTTAAGAGACATATACAAACACAGGTGAAATATAAAATCACCAAAGACCTACGGAATGCCAAGAGAAGACTACTCAACATTCTGTCATAACGTACATGGGAAAAGGGTCCCAGGAAGAACAGACATATGTATATGTGTAAAAGAACCACATCTTGCACACCTACAACAAGCCAAACGTTGTAATCAAACTTGCTGTAATAAAAAATTAAAAATTAAATTAAAAACACGAACAAGAAGTAGTGAGACAAACTTGAGGGGCTTTCTCCTGGCACATTCCATTCTAAATTCCAATCTAGAACAGGGCTTCCATTGAGGCTCTGTTGCCCTGGTAACCAGATTTGCTAAGGGAGAACTGCTGCCACCTTGTGGCCGTTTCACACAACATCAGCTTTAATCCCAGCGCTAATGGTCAGTGGATATTCCAAATCATTGCTGGCCTGTAAATGACACCTGCCCTGAAAACAAATCCTGGGGTCATATATCGACCAAAAAGTTCAAAAGACGTCCATATTTCAAAACGACAGTTTCAAGAGGCATATTTCACGCACATTAGTGTTCTGCTTCTTTTGCTTTCTTTCTTTTTTGGTTAAAAAAAATGGGAATGGAAAAAGGCAACCCTCAGAATGGGCCAAAACATTCGCAAACGAATCAATGGACAATGGTTTAATCTCCAACATATATAAACAGCTCACGCAGCTTAATATTAATAAAACAAACAACCCAATACAAAAATGGGCAGAAGATCTAAATAGACGTTTCTTCAAAGAAGTCACAGAGACGGCCAAGACGCACATGAAAAGCTGCTCAACACCACTAATTATTAGAGAAATGCAAATCACAACGACAATGAGGTATCACCTCACACCTGTTAGAATCGGCATCATCAGAAAATCTACAAACAACAAATTCTGGGGAGGGTATGGACAAAAGGAACCCTCTTCCACTATTAGTGGGAAGGTAAATTGATACAGTCACTATGGAGAACAGTATGGAGTTTCCTTAAAGAAACTAGAAATAGAATTACCATAGGATCCAGCAATCCCACTTCTGGGCATATACCCAGAGAAAACCATAAATCAAAAACACACATTCACCACAATGTTCATTGCAGCACTATTTACAGTAGCCAGGTAATGGAAGCAACCTAAATGCCCACAGACAGACGAATGGATAAAGATGTGGTACATATATTAAATGGAATATGACTCAGCCATGAAAAGGAATGAAACTGGGTTATTTGTAGAGAAGTCGGTGGATCTAGAGACTGTCATACAGAATGAAGTAAGTCAGAAAGAGCAAAACAAATATTCTGTATTAATGCATGTATGTGGAACCTAGATATATGGTACAGATGAACAGGTTTGCAGGGCAGAAATAGAGAAACAGAGGTAGAGAACAAACGTATGGACACCAAGTGGGGGAAGCCATGGGGTGTTGGTGGTCAGATGAGTTGGGAGATAGGTATTGACCTGTATATATGTATATGAATAAAATAGATAACTAATAATAACCTGCTGTATAGAAAAATAAATATAATTATACTTCAAAATTTTTAGAAATGACATTTAAAAATAAAACAGGAAAAAGTTCTTCCCTTCACACAGATATATTTCTATGAATGTATTATTTCCATGCTTATATCAATAAATACATAAAAGATGAATAAATTCTAACTTGAACCAAAAAAGAAAAAAAAAACCTGAACCCAGCAGTTATACAGAGGAAAACCCTATCAGGGCACTTGCTCCAGCGGTAAACAATTCTGAAATTGGTCAGAGGTGGGGAATCATCTCCCATACAGCCAGCAGCCCGGCCCCCCCACGCAAGGAGCGTCCTTATTGCAAAGCTGGGGGACCGTGCCGAGGCCTCTGTGAGTAAACGTGAGCTGAGCCCAAGGCCAGCTGCTGCTGAACTGTTCCCACCCTTCCCAGGTAAAACACCTGAATATGTACAAGGGCTTGAACGCCTAGAGGAAGGGTTGTGGAGCCACACCAGCGACAGCACGCAGGCCAACTTGGTGCCTGCAGGCCAGCCAGGATGGTCCTGGCCCCAGGCGCTCTTCTGGAAGCTTTCCATTTCCCTGCCTGAGATACCCCTCCTGTCCCGGCCCCCACTCCTTTTTTTCCTTCCTCACCTCAGCCCGGAGAGAAATTCCAGCGGAAGTTATGGGTGACACATCCTCTTCTTTACAGGTGGCAGCCTGGCAACTCCTGCAGAAAGTCCAGCAGATCCCCACTCACACCGGGCCACCAAAAAAGCCGTGGACCCTCACACCCACCAGCACAGCCCCGAGACTGCTGACGGGGCAGAGAATATGGAGTCAGGCACAGCTGCAGGGGCTATTGCTGCCTGGAGTGCTGTTTCTATTGACCTCAACCCAGGCACACCTGGGGAGGGCTTGCCGGCAGGATCAGGCTGCCCAGGTCAGCTAATCCTCAGCCCTCAGGGAATCACATTGCAGAAAATGGACCTCGCTAAGACAGAATATTAGCCAAGGAAAAAAAGGACACAATGCCATTTGCAGCCCCGTAGAGGAGTCTACAGGTAATCATGTGACTTGTAGTAAGTCAGAAAGTGAAAGACACATATCGTAAGATATCACTTATAGGTGTTACCTAAAAACGGATACCAGGGAAGATATTTCCACGGAGAAGGGCAATCACAGATTCATTAAACAAACTTATGGTTCACCAATGGAAAGGTGTGAGGATTGGATTCATTACGATATTGGGGTTAAGAGACATATACAAACACAGGTGAAATATAAAATCACCAAAGACCTACGGAATGCCAAGAGAAGACTACTCAACATTCTGTCATAACGTACATGGGAAAAGGGTCCCAGGAAGAACAGACATATGTATATGTGTAAAAGAACCACATCTTGCACACCTACAACAAGCCAAACGTTGTAATCAAACTTGCTGTAATAAAAAATTAAAAATTAAATTAAAAACACGAACAAGAAGTAGTGAGACAAACTTGAGGGGCTTTCTCCTGGCACATTCCATTCTAAATTCCAATCTAGAACACGGCTTCCATTGAGGCTCTGTTGCCCTGGTAACCAGATTTGCTAAGGGAGAACTGCTGCCACCTTGTGGCCGTTTCACACAACATCAGCTTTAATCCCAGCGCTAATGGTCAGTGGATATTCCAAATCATTGCTGGCCTGTAAATGACACCTGCCCTGAAAACAAATCCTGGGGTCATATATCGACCAAAAAGTTCAAAAGACGTCCATATTTCAAAACGACAGTTTCAAGAGGCATATTTCACGCACATTAGTGTTCTGCTTCTTTTGCTTTCTTTCTTTTTTGGTTAAAAAAAAACGGGAATGGAAAAAGGCAACCCTCAGAATGGGCCAAAACGTTCACAAACGAATCAATGGACAATGGTTTAATCTCCAACATATATAAACAGCTCACGCAGCTTAATATTAATAAAACAAACAACCCAATACAAAAATGGGCAGAAGATCTAAATAGACGTTTCTTCAAAGAAGTCACAGAGACGGCCAAGACGCACATGAAAAGCTGCTCAACACCACTAATTATTAGAGAAATGCAAATCACAACGACAATGAGGTATCACCTCACACCTGTTAGAATCGGCATCATCAGAAAATCTACAAACAACAAATTCTGGGGAGGGTATGGACAAAAGGAACCCTCTTCCACTATTAGTGGGAAGGTAAATTGATACAGTCACTATGGAGAACAGTATGGAGTTTCCTTAAAGAAACTAGAAATAGAATTACCATAGGATCCAGCAATCCCACTTCTGGGCATATACCCAGAGAAAACCATAAATCAAAAACACACATTCACCACAATGTTCATTGCAGCACTATTTACAATAGCCAGGTAATGGAAGCAACCTAAATGCCCACAGACAGACGAATGGATAAAGATGTGGTACATATATAAAATGGAATATGACTCAGCCATGAAAAGGAATGAAACTGGGTTATTTGTAGAGAAGTCGGTGGATCTAGAGACTGTCATACAGAATGAAGTAAGTCAGAAAGAGCAAAACAAATATTCTGTATTAATGCATGTATGTGGAACCTAGATATATGGTACAGATGAACAGGTTTGCAGGGCAGAAATAGAGAAACAGAGGTAGAGAACAAACGTATGGACACCAAGTGGGGGAAGCCATGGGGTGTTGGTGGTCAGATGAGTTGGGAGATAGGTATTGACCTGTATATATGTATATGAATAAAATAGATAACTAATAATAACCTTCTGTATAGAAAAATAAATATAATTAAACTTCAAAATTTTTAGAAATGAAATTTAAAAATAAAACAGAAAAAAGTTCTTCCCTTCACACACACGTATTTCTATGAATGAATTATTTCCATGCTTATATCAGTAAATACATAAAAGATGAATGAATTCTAACTTGAACCAAAAAAGAAAAAAAAATCCTGAACCCAGCAGTTATACAGAGGAAAACCCTATCAGGGCACTTGCTCCAGCGGTAAACAATTCTGAAATTGGTCAGAGGTGGGGAATCATCTCCCATACAGCCAGCAGCCCGGCCCCCCCACGCAAGGAGCGTCCTCATTGCAAAGCTGGGGGACCGTGCCGAGGCCTCTGTGAGTAAACGTGAGCTGAGCCCAAGGCCAGCTGCTGCTGAACTGTTCCCACCCTTCCCAGGTAAAACACCTGAATATGTACAAGGGCTTGAACGCCTAGAGGAAGGGTCGTGGAGCCACACCAGCGACAGCACGCAGGCCAACTTGGTGCCTGCAGGCCAGGCAGGATGGTCCTGGCCCCAGGCGCTCTTCTAGAAGCTTTCCATTTCCCTGCCTGAGATACCCCTCCTGTCCCGGCCCCCACTCCTTTTTTTCCTTCCTCACCTCAGCCCGGAGAGAAATTCCAGCGGAAGTTATGGGTGACACATCCTCTTCTTTACAGGTGGCAGCCTGGCAACTCCTGCAGAAAGTCCAGCAGATCCCCACTCACACCGGGCCACCAAAAAAGCCGTGGACCCTCACACCCTCCCACCAGCACAGCCCCGAGACTGCTGACGGGGCAGAGAATATGGAGTCAGGCACAGCTGCAGGGGCTATTGCTGCCTGGAGTGCTGTTTCTATTGACCTCAACCCAGGCACACCTGGGGAGGGCTTGCCGGCAGGGTCAGGCTGCCCAGGTCAGCTAATCCTCAGCCCTCAGGGAATCACATTGCAGAAAATGGACCTCGCTAAGACAGAATATTAGCCAAGGAAAAAAAGGACACAATGCCATTTGCAGCCCCGTAGAGGAGTCTACAGGTAATCATGTGACTTGTAGTAAGTCAGAAAGTGAAAGACACATATCGTAGGATATCACTTATAGGTGTTACCTAAAAACGGATACCAGGGAAGATATTTCCACGGAGAAGGGCAATCACAGATTCATTAAACAAACTTATGGTTCACCAATGGAAAGGTGTGAGGATTGGATTCATTATGATATTGGGGTTAAGAGACATATACAAACACAGGTGAAATATAAAATCACCAAAGACCTACGGAATGCCAAGAGAAGACTACTCAACATTCTGTCATAACGTACATGGGAAAAGGGTCCCAGGAAGAACAGACATATGTATATGTGTAAAAGAACCACATCTTGCACACCTACAACAAGCCAAACGTTGTAATCAAACTTGCTGTAATAAAAAATTAAAAATTAAATTAAAAACACGAACAAGAAGTAGTGAGACAAACTTGAGGGGCTTTCTCCTGGCACATTCCATTCTAAATTCCAATCTAGAACACGGCTTCCATTGAGGCTCTGTTGCCCTGGTAACCAGATTTGCTAAGGGAGAACTGCTGCCACCTTGTGGCCATTTCACACAACATCAGCTTTAATCCCAGCGCTAATGGTCAGTGGATATTCCAAATCATTGCTGGCCTGTAAATGACACCTGCCCTGAAAACAAATCCTGGGGTCATATATCGACCAAAAAGTTCAAAAGACGTCCATATTTCAAAACGACAGTTTCAAGAGGCATATTTCACGCACATTAGTGTTCTGCTTCTTTTGCTTTCTTTCTTTTTTGGTTAAAAAAAATGGGAATGGAAAAAGGCAACCCTCAGAATGGGCCAAAACGTTCGCAAACGAATCAATGGACAATGGTTTAATCTCCAACATATATAAACAGCTCACGCAGCTTAATATTAATAAAACAAACAACCCAATACAAAAATGGGCAGAAGATCTAAATAGACGTTTCTTCAAAGAAGTCACAGAGACGGCCAAGACGCACATGAAAAGCTGCTCAACACCACTAATTATTAGAGAAATGCAAATCACAACGACAATGAGGTATCACCTCACACCTGTTAGAATCGGCATCATCAGAAAATCTACAAACAACAAATTCTGGGGAGGGTATGGACAAAAGGAACCCTCTTCCACTATTAGTGGGAAGGTAAATTGATACAGTCACTATGGAGAACAGTATGGAGTTTCCTTAAAGAAACTAGAAATAGAATTACCATAGGATCCAGCAATCCCACTTCTGGGCATATACCCAGAGAAAACCATAAATCAAAAACACACATTCACCACAATGTTCATTGCAGCACTATTTACAATAGCCAGGTAATGGAAGCAACCTAAATGCCCACAGACAGACGAATGGATAAAGATGTGGTACATATATAAAATGGAATATGACTCAGCCATGAAAAGGAATGAAACTGGGTTATTTGTAGAGAAGTCGGTGGATCTAGAGACTGTCATACAGAATGAAGTAAGTCAGAAAGAGCAAAACAAATATTCTGTATTAATGCATGTATGTGGAACCTAGATATATGGTACAGATGAACAGGTTTGCAGGGCAGAAATAGAGAAACAGAGGTAGAGAACAAACGTATGGACACCAAGTGGGGGAAGCCATGGGGTGTTGGTGGTCAGATGAGTTGGGAGATAGGTATTGACCTGTATATATGTATATGAATAAAATAGATAACTAATAATAACCTGCTGTATAGAAAAATAAATATAATTATACTTCAAAATTTTTAGAAATGACATTTAAAAATAAAACAGGAAAAAGTTCTTCCCTTCACACAGATATATTTCTATGAATGTATTATTTCCATGCTTATATCAATAAATACATAAAAGATGAATAAATTCTAACTTGAACCAAAAAAGAAAAAAAAAAAACCTGAACCCAGCAGTTATACAGAGGAAAACCCTATCAGGGCACTTGCTCCAGCGGTAAACAATTCTGAAATTGGTCAGAGGTGGGGAATCATCTCCCATACAGCCAGCAGCCCGGCCCCCCCACGCAAGGAGCGTCCTTATTGCAAAGCTGGGGGACCGTGCCGAGGCCTCTGTGAGTAAACGTGAGCTGAGCCCAAGGCCAGCTGCTGCTGAACTGTTCCCACCCTTCCCAGGTAAAACACCTGAATATGTACAAGGGCTTGAACGCCTAGAGGAAGGGTCGTGGAGCCACACCAGCGACAGCACGCAGGCCAACTTGGTGCCTGCAGGCCAGGCAGGATGGTCCTGGCCCCAGGCGCTCTTCTAGAAGCTTTCCATTTCCCTGCCTGAGATACCCCTCCTGTCCCGGCCCCCACTCCTTTTTTTCCTTCCTCACCTCAGCCCGGAGAGAAATTCCAGCGGAAGTTATGGGTGACACATCCTCTTCTTTACAGGTGGCAGCCTGGCAACTCCTGCAGAAAGTCCAGCAGATCCCCACTCACACCGGGCCACCAAAAAAGCCGTGGACCCTCACACCCACCAGCACAGCCCCGAGACTGCTGACGGGGCAGAGAATATGGAGTCAGGCACAGCTGCAGGGGCTATTGCTGCCTGGAGTGCTGTTTCTATTGACCTCAACCCAGGCACACCTGGGGAGGGCTTGCCGGCAGGGTCAGGCTGCCCAGGTCAGCTAATCCTCAGCCCTCAGGGAATCACATTGCAGAAAATGGACCTCGCTAAGACAGAATATTAGCCAAGGAAAAAAAGGACACAATGCCATTTGCAGCCCCGTAGAGGAGTCTACAGGTAATCATGTGACTTGTAGTAAGTCAGAAAGTGAAAGACACATATCGTAAGATATCACTTATAGGTGTTACCTAAAAACGGATACCAGGGAAGATATTTCCACGGAGAAGGGCAATCACAGATTCATTAAACAAACTTATGGTTCACCAATGGAAAGGTGTGAGGATTGGATTCATTACGATATTGGGGTTAAGAGACATATACAAACACAGGTGAAATATATAATCACCAAAGACCTACGGAATGCCAAGAGAAGACTACTCAACATTCTGTCATAACGTACATGGGAAAAGGGTCCCAGGAAGAACAGACATATGTATATGTGTAAAAGAACCACATCTTGCACACCTACAACAAGCCAAACGTTGTAATCAAACTTGCTGTAATAAAAAATTAAAAATTAAATTAAAAACACGAACAAGAAGTAGTGAGACAAACTTGAGGGGCTTTCTCCTGGCACATTCCATTCTAAATTCCAATCTAGAACACGGCTTCCATTGAGGCTCTGTTGCCCTGGTAACCAGATTTGCTAAGGGAGAACTGCTGCCACCTTGTGGCCGTTTCACACAACATCAGCTTTAATCCCAGCGCTAATGGTCAGTGGATATTCCAAATCATTGCTGGCCTGTAAATGACACCTGCCCTGAAAACAAATCCTGGGGTCATATATCGACCAAAAAGTTCAAAAGACGTCCATATTTCAAAACGACAGTTTCAAGAGGCATATTTCACGCACATTAGTGTTCTGCTTCTTTTGCTTTCTTTCTTTTTTGGTTAAAAAAAAACGGGAATGGAAAAAGGCAACCCTCAGAATGGGCCAAAATGTTCACAAACGAATCAATGGACAATGGTTTAATCTCCAACATATATAAACAGCTCACGCAGCTTAATATTAATAAAACAAACAACCCAATACAAAAATGGGCAGAAGATCTAAATAGACGTTTCTTCAAAGAAGTCACAGAGACGGCCAAGACGCACATGAAAAGCTGCTCAACACCACTAATTATTAGAGAAATGCAAATCACAACGACAATGAGGTATCACCTCACACCTGTTAGAATCGGCATCATCAGAAAATCTACAAACAACAAATTCTGGGGAGGGTATGGACAAAAGGAACCCTCTTCCACTATTAGTGGGAAGGTAAATTGATACAGTCACTATGGAGAACAGTATGGAGTTTCCTTAAAGAAACTAGAAATAGAATTACCATAGGATCCAGCAATCCCACTTCTGGGCATATACCCAGAGAAAACCATAAATCAAAAACACACATTCACCACAATGTTCATTGCAGCACTATTTACAATAGCCAGGTAATGGAAGCAACCTAAATGCCCACAGACAGACGAATGGATAAAGATGTGGTACATATATAAAATGGAATATGACTCAGCCATGAAAAGGAATGAAACTGGGTTATTTGTAGAGAAGTCGGTGGATCTAGAGACTGTCATACAGAATGAAGTAAGTCAGAAAGAGCAAAACAAATATTCTGTATTAATGCATGTATGTGGAACCTAGATATATGGTACAGATGAACAGGTTTGCAGGGCAGAAATAGAGAAACAGAGGTAGAGAACAAACGTATGGACACCAAGTGGGGGAAGCCATGGGGTGTTGGTGGTCAGATGAGTTGGGAGATAGGTATTGACCTGTATATATGTATATGAATAAAATAGATAACTAATAATAACCTTCTGTATAGAAAAATAAATATAATTAAACTTCAAAATTTTTAGAAATGACATTTAAAAATAAAACAGGAAAAAGTTCTTCCCTTCACACACACGTATTTCTATGAATGAATTATTTCCATGCTTATATCAGTAAATACATAAAAGATGAATGAATTCTAACTTGAACCAAAAAAGAAAAAAAAATCCTGAACCCAGCAGTTATACAGAGGAAAACCCTATCAGGGCACTTGCTCCAGCGGTAAACAATTCTGAAATTGGTCAGAGGTGGGGAATCATCTCCCATACAGCCAGCAGCCCGGCCCCCCCACGCAAGGAGCGTCCTCATTGCAAAGCTGGGGGACCGTGCCGAGGCCTCTGTGAGTAAACGTGAGCTGAGCCCAAGGCCAGCTGCTGCTGAACTGTTCCCACCCTTCCCAGGTAAAACACCTGAATATGTACAAGGGCTTGAACGCCTAGAGGAAGGGTCGTGGAGCCACACCAGCGACAGCACGCAGGCCAACTTGGTGCCTGCAGGCCAGGCAGGATGGTCCTGGCCCCAGGCGCTCTTCTAGAAGCTTTCCATTTCCCTGCCTGAGATACCCCTCCTGTCCCGGCCCCCACTCCTTTTTTTCCTTCCTCACCTCAGCCCGGAGAGAAATTCCAGCGGAAGTTATGGGTGACACATCCTCTTCTTTACAGGTGGCAGCCTGGCAACTCCTGCAGAAAGTCCAGCAGATCCCCACTCACACCGGGCCACCAAAAAAGCCGTGGACCCTCACACCCTCCCACCAGCACAGCCCCGAGACTGCTGACGGGGCAGAGAATATGGAGTCAGGCACAGCTGCAGGGGCTATTGCTGCCTGGAGTGCTGTTTCTATTGACCTCAACCCAGGCACACCTGGGGAGGGCTTGCCGGCAGGGTCAGGCTGCCCAGGTCAGCTAATCCTCAGCCCTCAGGGAATCACATTGCAGAAAATGGACCTCGCTAAGACAGAATATTAGCCAAGGAAAAAAAGGACACAATGCCATTTGCAGCCCCGTAGAGGAGTCTACAGGTAATCATGTGACTTGTAGTAAGTCAGAAAGTGAAAGACACATATCGTAGGATATCACTTATAGGTGTTACCTAAAAACGGATACCAGGGAAGATATTTCCACGGAGAAGGGCAATCACAGATTCATTAAACAAACTTATGGTTCACCAATGGAAAGGTGTGAGGATTGGATTCATTATGATATTGGGGTTAAGAGACATATACAAACACAGGTGAAATATATAATCACCAAAGACCTACGGAATGCCAAGAGAAAACTACTCAACATTCTGTCATAACGTACATGGGAAAAGGGTCCCAGGAAGAACAGACATATGTATATGTGTAAAAGAACCACATCTTGCACACCTACAACAAGCCAAACGTTGTAATCAAACTTGCTGTAATAAAAAATTAAAAATTAAATTAAAAACACAAACAAGAAGTAGTGAGACAAACTTGAGGGGCTTTCTCCTGGCACATTCCATTCTAAATTCCAATCTAGAACACGGCTTCCATTGAGGCTCTGTTGCCCTGGTAACCAGATTTGCTAAGGGAGAACTGCTGCCACCTTGTGGCCGTTTCACACAACATCAGCTTTAATCCCAGCGCTAATGGTCAGTGGATATTCCAAATCATTGCTGGCCTGTAAATGACACCTGCCCTGAAAACAAATCCTGGGGTCATATATCGACCAAAAAGTTCAAAAGACGTCCATATTTCAAAACGACAGTTTCAAGAGGCATATTTCACGCACATTAGTGTTCTGCTTCTTTTGCTTTCTTTCTTTTTTGGTTAAAAAAAACGGGAATGGAAAAAGGCAACCCTCAGAATGGGCCAAAACGTTCACAAACGAATCAATGGACAATGGTTTAATCTCCAACATATATAAACAGCTCACGCAGCTTAATATTAATAAAACAAACAACCCAATACAAAAATGGGCAGAAGATCTAAATAGACGTTTCTTCAAAGAAGTCACAGAGACGGCCAAGACGCACATAAAAGCTGCTCAACACCACTAATTATTAGAGAAATGCAAATCACAACGACAATGAGGTATCACCTCACACCTGTTAGAATCGGCATCATCAGAAAATCTACAAACAACAAATTCTGGGGAGGGTATGGACAAAAGGAACCCTCTTCCACTATTAGTGGGAAGGTAAATTGATACAGTCACTATGGAGAACAGTATGGAGTTTCCTTAAAGAAACTAGAAATAGAATTACCATAGGATCCAGCAATCCCACTTCTGGGCATATACCCAGAGAAAACCATAAATCAAAAACACACATTCACCACAATGTTCATTGCAGCACTATTTACAATAGCCAGGTAATGGAAGCAACCTAAATGCCCACAGACAGACGAATGGATAAAGATGTGGTACATATATAAAATGGAATATGACTCAGCCATGAAAAGGAATGAAACTGGGTTATTTGTAGAGAAGTCGGTGGATCTAGAGACTGTCATACAGAATGAAGTAAGTCAGAAAGAGCAAAACAAATATTCTGTATTAATGCATGTATGTGGAACCTAGATATATGGTACAGATGAACAGGTTTGCAGGGCAGAAATAGAGAAACAGAGGTAGAGAACAAACGTATGGACACCAAGTGGGGGAAGCCATGGGGTGTTGGTGGTCAGATGAGTTGGGAGATAGGTATTGACCTGTATATATGTATATGAATAAAATAGATAACTAATAATAACCTTCTGTATAGAAAAATAAATATAATTAAACTTCAAAATTTTTAGAAATGAAATTTAAAAATAAAACAGAAAAAAGTTCTTCCCTTCACACAGATGTATTTCTATGAATGAATTATTTCCATGCTTATATCAGTAAATACATAAAAGATGAATGAATTCTAACTTGAACCAAAAAAGAAAAAAAATCCTGAACCCAGCAGTTATACAGAGGAAAACCCTATCAGGGCACTTGCTCCAGTGGTAAACAATTCTGAAATTGGTCAGAGGTGGGGAATCATCTCCCATACAGCCAGCAGCCCGGCCCCCCCACGCAAGGAGCGTCCTCATTGCAAAGCTGGGGGACCGTGCCGAGGCCTCTGTGAGTAAACGTGAGCTGAGCCCAAGGCCAGCTGCTGCTGAACTGTTCCCACCCTTCCCAGGTAAAACACCTGAATATGTACAAGGGCTTGAACGCCTAGAGGAAGGGTCGTGGAGCCACACCAGCGACAGCACGCAGGCCAACTTGGTGCCTGCAGGCCAGGCAGGATGGTCCTGGCCCCAGGCGCTCTTCTAGAAGCTTTCCATTTCCCTGCCTGAGATACCCCTCCTGTCCCGGCCCCCACTCCTTTTTTTCCTTCCTCACCTCAGCCCGGAGAGAAATTCCAGCGGAAGTTATGGGTGACACATCCTCTTCTTTACAGGTGGCAGCCTGGCAACTCCTGCAGAAAGTCCAGCAGATCCCCACTCACACCGGGCCACCAAAAAAGCCGTGGACCCTCACACCCTCCCACCAGCACAGCCCCGAGACTGCTGACGGGGCAGAGAATATGGAGTCAGGCACAGCTGCAGGGGCTATTGCTGCCTGGAGTGCTGTTTCTATTGACCTCAACCCAGGCACACCTGGGGAGGGCTTGCCGGCAGGGTCAGGCTGCCCAGGTCAGCTAATCCTCAGCCCTCAGGGAATCACATTGCAGAAAATGGACCTCGCTAAGACAGAATATTAGCCAAGGAAAAAAAGGACACAATGCCATTTGCAGCCCCGTAGAGGAGTCTACAGGTAATCATGTGACTTGTAGTAAGTCAGAAAGTGAAAGACACATATCGTAGGATATCACTTATAGGTGTTACCTAAAAACGGATACCAGGGAAGATATTTCCACGGAGAAGGGCAATCACAGATTCATTAAACAAACTTATGGTTCACCAATGGAAAGGTGTGAGGATTGGATTCATTACGATATTGGGGTTAAGAGACATATACAAACACAGGTGAAATATATAATCACCAAAGACCTACGGAATGCCAAGAGAAAACTACTCAACATTCTGTCATAACGTACATGGGAAAAGGGTCCCAGGAAGAACAGACATATGTATATGTGTAAAAGAACCACATCTTGCACACCTACAACAAGCCAAACGTTGTAATCAAACTTGCTGTAATAAAAAATTAAAAATTAAATTAAAAACACGAACAAGAAGTAGTGAGACAAACTTGAGGGGCTTTCTCCTGGCACATTCCATTCTAAATTCCAATCTAGAACACGGCTTCCATTGAGGCTCTGTTGCCCTGGTAACCAGATTTGCTAAGGGAGAACTGCTGCCACCTTGTGGCCGTTTCACACAACATCAGCTTTAATCCCAGCGCTAATGGTCAGTGGATATTCCAAATCATTGCTGGCCTGTAAATGACACCTGCCCTGAAAACAAATCCTGGGGTCATATATCGACCAAAAAGTTCAAAAGACGTCCATATTTCAAAACGACAGTTTCAAGAGGCATATTTCACGCACATTAGTGTTCTGCTTCTTTTGCTTTCTTTCTTTTTTGGTTAAAAAAAATGGGAATGGAAAAAGGCAACCCTCAGAATGGGCCAAAACGTTCACAAACGAATCAATGGACAATGGTTTAATCTCCAACATATATAAACAGCTCACGCAGCTTAATATTAATAAAACAAACAACCCAATACAAAAATGGGCAGAAGATCTAAATAGACGTTTCTTCAAAGAAGTCACAGAGACGGCCAAGACGCACATGAAAAGCTGCTCAACACCACTAATTATTAGAGAAATGCAAATCACAACGACAATGAGGTATCACCTCACACCTGTTAGAATCGGCATCATCAGAAAATCTACAAACAACAAATTCTGGGGAGGGTATGGACAAAAGGAACCCTCTTCCACTATTAGTGGGAAGGTAAATTGATACAGTCACTATGGAGAACAGTATGGAGTTTCCTTAAAGAAACTAGAAATAGAATTACCATAGGATCCAGCAATCCCACTTCTGGGCATATACCCAGAGAAAACCATAAATCAAAAACACACATTCACCACAATGTTCATTGCAGCACTATTTACAATAGCCAGGTAATGGAAGCAACCTAAATGCCCACAGACAGACGAATGGATAAAGATGTGGTACATATATAAAATGGAATATGACTCAGCCATGAAAAGGAATGAAACTGGGTTATTTGTAGAGAAGTCGGTGGATCTAGAGACTGTCATACAGAATGAAGTAAGTCAGAAAGAGCAAAACAAATATTCTGTATTAATGCATGTATGTGGAACCTAGATATATGGTACAGATGAACAGGTTTGCAGGGCAGAAATAGAGAAACAGAGGTAGAGAACAAACGTATGGACACCAAGTGGGGGAAGCCATGGGGTGTTGGTGGTCAGATGAGTTGGGAGATAGGTATTGACCTGTATATATGTATATGAATAAAATAGATAACTAATAATAACCTGCTGTATAGAAAAATAAATATAATTATACTTCAAAATTTTTAGAAATGACATTTAAAAATAAAACAGGAAAAAGTTCTTCCCTTCACACAGATGTATTTCTATGAATGAATTATTTCCATGCTTATATCAGTAAATACATAAAAGATGAATGAATTCTAACTTGAACCAAAAAAGAAAAAAAATCCTGAACCCAGCAGTTATACAGAGGAAAACCCTATCAGGGCACTTGCTCCAGCGGTAAACAATTCTGAAATTGGTCAGAGGTGGGGAATCATCTCCCATACAGCCAGCAGCCCGGCCCCCCCACGCAAGGAGCGTCCTCATTGCAAAGCTGGGGGACCGTGCCGAGGCCTCTGTGAGTAAACGTGAGCTGAGCCCAAGGCCAGCTGCTGCTGAACTGTTCCCACCCTTCCCAGGTAAAACACCTGAATATGTACAAGGGCTTGAACGCCTAGAGGAAGGGTCGTGGAGCCACACCAGCGACAGCACGCAGGCCAACTTGGTGCCTGCAGGCCAGGCAGGATGGTCCTGGCCCCAGGCGCTCTTCTAGAAGCTTTCCATTTCCCTGCCTGAGATACCCCTCCTGTCCCGGCCCCCACTCCTTTTTTTCCTTCCTCACCTCAGCCCGGAGAGAAATTCCAGCGGAAGTTATGGGTGACACATCCTCTTCTTTACAGGTGGCAGCCTGGCAACTCCTGCAGAAAGTCCAGCAGATCCCCACTCACACCGGGCCACCAAAAAAGCCGTGGACCCTCACACCCTCCCACCAGCACAGCCCCGAGACTGCTGACGGGGCAGAGAATATGGAGTCAGGCACAGCTGCAGGGGCTATTGCTGCCTGGAGTGCTGTTTCTATTGACCTCAACCCAGGCACACCTGGGGAGGGCTTGCCGGCAGGGTCAGGCTGCCCAGGTCAGCTAATCCTCAGCCCTCAGGGAATCACATTGCAGAAAATGGACCTCGCTAAGACAGAATATTAGCCAAGGAAAAAAAGGGCACAATGCCATTTGCAGCCCCGTAGAGGAGTCTACAGGTAATCATGTGACTTGTAGTAAGTCAGAAAGTGAAAGACACATATCGTAGGATATCACTTATAGGTGTTACCTAAAAACGGATACCAGGGAAGATATTTCCACGGAGAAGGGCAATCACAGATTCATTAAACAAACTTATGGTTCACCAATGGAAAGGTGTGAGGATTGGATTCATTATGATATTGGGGTTAAGAGACATATACAAACACAGGTGAAATATAAAATCACCAAAGACCTACGGAATGCCAAGAGAAGACTACTCAACATTCTGTCATAACGTACATGGGAAAAGGGTCCCAGGAAGAACAGACATATGTATATGTGTAAAAGAACCACATCTTGCACACCTACAACAAGCCAAACGTTGTAATCAAACTTGCTGTAATAAAAAATTAAAAATTAAATTAAAAACACGAACAAGAAGTAGTGAGACAAACTTGAGGGGCTTTCTCCTGGCACATTCCATTCTAAATTCCAATCTAGAACACGGCTTCCATTGAGGCTCTGTTGCCCTGGTAACCAGATTTGCTAAGGGAGAACTGCTGCCACCTTGTGGCCGTTTCACACAACATCAGCTTTAATCCCAGCGCTAATGGTCAGTGGATATTCCAAATCATTGCTGGCCTGTAAATGACACCTGCCCTGAAAACAAATCCTGGGGTCATATATCGACCAAAAAGTTCAAAAGACGTCCATATTTCAAAACGACAGTTTCAAGAGGCATATTTCACGCACATTAGTGTTCTGCTTCTTTTGCTTTCTTTCTTTTTTGGTTAAAAAAAATGGGAATGGAAAAAGGCAACCCTCAGAATGGGCCAAAACGTTCGCAAACGAATCAATGGACAATGGTTTAATCTCCAACATATATAAACAGCTCACGCAGCTTAATATTAATAAAACAAACAACCCAATACAAAAATGGGCAGAAGATCTAAATAGACGTTTCTTCAAAGAAGTCACAGAGACGGCCAAGACGCACATGAAAAGCTGCTCAACACCACTAATTATTAGAGAAATGCAAATCACAACGACAATGAGGTATCACCTCACACCTGTTAGAATCGGCATCATCAGAAAATCTACAAACAACAAATTCTGGGGAGGGTATGGACAAAAGGAACCCTCTTCCACTATTAGTGGGAAGGTAAATTGATACAGTCACTATGGAGAACAGTATGGAGTTTCCTTAAAGAAACTAGAAATAGAATTACCATAGGATCCAGCAATCCCACTTCTGGGCATATACCCAGAGAAAACCATAAATCAAAAACACACATTCACCACAATGTTCATTGCAGCACTATTTACAATAGCCAGGTAATGGAAGCAACCTAAATGCCCACAGACAGACGAATGGATAAAGATGTGGTACATATATTAAATGGAATATGACTCAGCCATGAAAAGGAATGAAACTGGGTTATTTGTAGAGAAGTCGGTGGATCTAGAGACTGTCATACAGAATGAAGTAAGTCAGAAAGAGCAAAACAAATATTCTGTATTAATGCATGTATGTGGAACCTAGATATATGGTACAGATGAACAGGTTGGCAGGGCAGAAATAGAGAAACAGAGGTAGAGAACAAACATATGGACACCAAGTGGGGGAAGCCATGGGGTGTTGGTGGTCAGATGAGTTGGGAGATAGGTATTGACCTGTATATATGTATATGAATAAAATAGATAACTAATAATAACCTGCTGTATACAAAAATAAATATAATTATACTTCAAAATTTTTAGAAATGACATTTAAAAATAAAACAGGAAAAAGTTCTTCCCTTCACACAGATATATTTCTATGAATGTATTATTTCCATGCTTATATCAATAAATACATAAAAGATGAATAAATTCTAACTTGAACCAAAAAAGAAAAAAAAAAACCTGAACCCAGCAGTTATACAGAGGAAAGCCCTATCAGGGCACTTGCTCCAGCGGTAAACAATTCTGAAATTGGTCAGAGGTGGGGAATCATCTCCCATACAGCCAGCAGCCCGGCCCCCCCACGCAAGGAGCGTCCTTATTGCAAAGCTGGGGGACCGTGCCGAGGCCTCTGTGAGTAAACGTGAGCTGAGCCCAAGGCCAGCTGCTGCTGAACTGTTCCCACCCTTCCCAGGTAAAACACCTGAATATGTACAAGGGCTTGAACGCCTAGAGGAAGGGTTGTGGAGCCACACCAGCGACAGCACGCAGGCCAACTTGGTGCCTGCAGGCCAGCCAGGATGGTCCTGGCCCCAGGCGCTCTTCTGGAAGCTTTCCATTTCCCTGCCTGAGATACCCCTCCTGTCCCGGCCCCCACTCCTTTTTTTCCTTCCTCACCTCAGCCCGGAGAGAAATTCCAGCGGAAGTTATGGGTGACACATCCTCTTCTTTACAGGTGGCAGCCTGGCAACTCCTGCAGAAAGTCCAGCAGATCCCCACTCACACCGGGCCACCAAAAAAGCCGTGGACCCTCACACCCTCCCACCAGCACAGCCCCGAGACTGCTGACGGGGCAGAGAATATGGAGTCAGGCACAGCTGCAGGGGCTATTGCTGCCTGGAGTGCTGTTTCTATTGACCTCAACCCAGGCACACCTGGGGAGGGCTTGCCGGCAGGGTCAGGCTGCCCAGGTCAGCTAATCCTCAGCCCTCAGGGAATCACATTGCAGAAAATGGACCTCGCTAAGACAGAATATTAGCCAAGGAAAAAAAGGACACAATGCCATTTGCAGCCCCGTAGAGGAGTCTACAGGTAATCATGTGACTTGTAGTAAGTCAGAAAGTGAAAGACACATATCGTAGGATATCACTTATAGGTGTTACCTAAAAACGGATACCAGGGAAGATATTTCCACGGAGAAGGGCAATCACAGATTCATTAAACAAACTTATGGTTCACCAATGGAAAGGTGTGAGGATTGGATTCATTACGATATTGGGGTTAAGAGACATATACAAACACAGGTGAAATATAAAATCACCAAAGACCTACGGAATGCCAAGAGAAGACTACTCAACATTCTGTCATAACGTACATGGGAAAAGGGTCCCAGGAAGAACAGACATATGTATATGTGTAAAAGAACCACATCTTGCACACCTACAACAAGCCAAACGTTGTAATCAAACTTGCTGTAATAAAAAATTAAAAATTAAATTAAAAACACGAACAAGAAGTAGTGAGACAAACTTGAGGGGCTTTCTCCTGGCACATTCCATTCTAAATTCCAATCTAGAACACGGCTTCCATTGAGGCTCTGTTGCCCTGGTAACCAGATTTGCTAAGGGAGAACTGCTGCCACCTTGTGGCCGTTTCACACAACATCAGCTTTAATCCCAGCGCTAATGGTCAGTGGATATTCCAAATCATTGCTGGCCTGTAAATGACACCTGCCCTGAAAACAAATCCTGGGATCATATATCGACCAAAAAGTTCAAAAGACGTCCATATTTCAAAACGACAGTTTCAAGAGGCATATTTCACGCACATTAGTGTTCTGCTTCTTTTGCTTTCTTTCTTTTTTGGTTAAAAAAAATGGGAATGGAAAAAGGCAACCCTCAGAATGGGCCAAAACGTTCGCAAACGAATCAATGGACAATGGTTTAATCTCCAACATATATAAACAGCTCACGCAGCTTAATATTAATAAAACAAACAACCCAATACAAAAATGGGCAGAAGATCTAAATAGACGTTTCTTCAAAGAAGTCACAGAGACGGCCAAGACGCACATGAAAAGCTGCTCAACACCACTAATTATTAGAGAAATGCAAATCACAACGACAATGAGGTATCACCTCACACCTGTTAGAATCGGCATCATCAGAAAATCTACAAACAACAAATTCTGGGGAGGGTATGGACAAAAGGAACCCTCTTCCACTATTAGTGGGAAGGTAAATTGATACAGTCACTATGGAGAACAGTATGGAGTTTCCTTAAAGAAACTAGAAATAGAATTACCATAGGATCCAGCAATCCCACTTCTGGGCATATACCCAGAGAAAACCATAAATCAAAAACACACATTCACCACAATGTTCATTGCAGCACTATTTACAATAGCCAGGTAATGGAAGCAACCTAAATGCCCACAGACAGACGAATGGATAAAGATGTGGTACATATATTAAATGGAATATGACTCAGCCGTGAAAAGGAATGAAACTGGGTTATTTGTAGAGAAGTCGGTGGATCTAGAGACTGTCATACAGAATGAAGTAAGTCAGAAAGAGCAAAACAAATATTCTGTATTAATGCATGTATGTGGAACCTAGATATATGGTACAGATGAACAGGTTTGCAGGGCAGAAATAGAGAAACAGAGGTAGAGAACAAACGTATGGACACCAAGTGGGGGAAGCCATGGGGTGTTGGTGGTCAGATGAGTTGGGAGATAGGTATTGACCTGTATATATGTATATGAATAAAATAGATAACTAATAATAACCTGCTGTATAGAAAAATAAATATAATTAAACCTCAAAATTTTTAGAAATGACATTTAAAAATAAAACAGAAAAAAGTTCTTCCCTTCACACAGATGTATTTCTATGAATGAATTATTTCCATGCTTATATCAGTAAATACATAAAAGATGAATGAATTCTAACTTGAACCAAAAAAGAAAAAAAAATCCTCAACCCATCAGTTATACAGAGGAAAACCCTATCAGGGCACTTGCTCCAGCGGTAAACAATTCTGAAATTGGTCAGAGGTGGGGAATCATCTCCCATACAGCCAGCAGCCCGGCCCCCCCACGCAAGGAGCATCCTCATTGCAAAGCTGGGGGACCGTGCCGAGGCCTCTGTGAGTAAACGTGAGCTGAGCCCAAGGCCAGCTGCTGCTGAACTGTTCCCACCCTTCCCAGGTAAAACACCTGAATATGTACAAAGGCTTGAACGCCTAGAGGAAGGGTCGTGGAGCCACACCAGCGACAGCACGCAGGCCAACTTGGTGCCTGCAGGCCAGCCAGGATGGTCCTGGCCCCAGGCGCTCTTCTGGAAGCTTTCCATTTCCCTGCCTGAGATACCCCTCCTGTCCCGGCCCCCACTCCTTTTTTTCCTTCCTCACCTCAGCCCGGAGAGAAATTCCAGCGGAAGTTATGGGTGACACATCCTCTTCTTTACAGGTGGCAGCCTGGCAACTCCTGCAGAAAGTCCAGCAGATCCCCACTCACACCGGGCCACCAAAAAAGCCATGGACCCTCACACCCACCAGCACAGCCCCGAGACTGCTGACGGGGCAGAGAATATGGAGTCAGGCACAGCTGCAGGGGCTATTGCTGCCTGGAGTGCTGTTTCTATTGACCTCAACCCAGGCACACCTGGGGAGGGCTTGCCGGCAGGATCAGGCTGCCCAGGTCAGCTAATCCTCAGCCCTCAGGGAATCACATTGCAGAAAATGGACCTCGCTAAGACAGAATATTAGCCAAGGAAAAAAAGGACACAATGCCATTTGCAGCCCCGTAGAGGAGTCTACAGTTAATCATGTGACTTGTAGTAAGTCAGAAAGTGAAAGACACATATCGTAAGATATCACTTATAGGTGTTACCTAAAAACGGATACCAGGGAAGATATTTCCACGGAGAAGGGCAATCACAGATTCATTAAACAAACTTATGGTTCACCAATGGAAAGGTGTGAGGATTGGATTCATTACGATATTGGGGTTAAGAGACATATACAAACACAGGTGAAATATATAATCACCAAAGACCTACGGAATGCCAAGAGAAGACTACTCAACATTCTGTCATAACATACATGGGAAAAGGGTCCCAGGAAGAACAGACATATGTATATGTGTAAAAGAACCACATCTTGCACACCTACAACAAGCCAAACGTTGTAATCAAACTTGCTGTAATAAAAAATTAAAAATTAAATTAAAAACACGAACAAGAAGTAGTGAGACAAACTTGAGGGGCTTTCTCCTGGCACATTCCATTCTAAATTCCAATCTAGAACACGGCTTCCATTGAGGCTCTGTTGCCCTGGTAACCAGATTTGCTAAGGGAGAACTGCTGCCACCTTGTGGCCGTTTCACACAACATCAGCTTTAATCCCAGCGCTAATGGTCAGTGGATATTCCAAATCATTGCTGGCCTGTAAATGACACCTGCCCTGAAAACAAATCCTGGGGTCATATATCGACCAAAAAGTTCAAAAGACGTCCATATTTCAAAACGACAGTTTCAAGAGGCATATTTCATGCACATTAGTGTTCTGCTTCTTTTGCTTTCTTTCTTTTTTGGTTAAAAAAAATGGGAATGGAAAAAGGCAACCCTCAGAATGGGCCAAAACGTTCGCAAACGAATCAATGGACAATGGTTTAATCTCCAACATATATAAACAGCTCACGCAGCTTAATATTAATAAAACAAACAACCCAATACAAAAATGGGCAGAAGATCTAAATAGACGTTTCTTCAAAGAAGTCACAGAGACGGCCAAGACGCACATGAAAAGCTGCTCAACACCACTAATTATTAGAGAAATGCAAATCACAACGACAATGAGGTATCACCTCACACCTGTTAGAATCGGCATCATCAGAAAATCTACAAACAACAAATTCTGGGGAGGGTATGGACAAAAGGAACCCTCTTCCACTATTAGTGGGAAGGTAAATTGATACAGTCACTATGGAGAACAGTATGGAGTTTCCTTAAAGAAACTAGAAATAGAATTACCATAGGATCCAGCAATCCCACTTCTGGGCATATACCCAGAGAAAACCATAAATCAAAAACACACATTCACCACAATGTTCATTGCAGCACTATTTACAATAGCCAGGTAATGGAAGCAACCTAAATGCCCACAGACAGACGAATGGATAAAGATGTGGTACATATATTAAATGGAATATGACTCAGCCGTGAAAAGGAATGAAACTGGGTTATTTGTAGAGAAGTCGGTGGATCTAGAGACTGTCATACAGAATGAAGTAAGTCAGAAAGAGCAAAACAAATATTCTGTATTAATGCATGTATGTGGAACCTAGATATATGGTACAGATGAACAGGTTTGCAGGGCAGAAATAGAGAAACAGAGGTAGAGAACAAACGTATGGACACCAAGTGGGGGAAGCCATGGGGTGTTGGTGGTCAGATGAGTTGGGAGATAGGTATTGACCTGTATATATGTATATGAATAAAATAGATAACTAATAATAACCTGCTGTATAGAAAAATAAATATAATTAAACCTCAAAATTTTTAGAAATGACATTTAAAAATAAAACAGAAAAAAGTTCTTCCCTTCACACAGATGTATTTCTATGAATGAATTATTTCCATGCTTATATCAGTAAATACATAAAAGATGAATGAATTCTAACTTGAACCAAAAAAGAAAAAAAAATCCTCAACCCATCAGTTATACAGAGGAAAACCCTATCAGGGCACTTGCTCCAGCGGTAAACAATTCTGAAATTGGTCAGAGGTGGGGAATCATCTCCCATACAGCCAGCAGCCCGGCCCCCCCACGCAAGGAGCGTCCTCATTGCAAAGCTGGGGGACCGTGCCGAGGCCTCTGTGAGTAAACGTGAGCTGAGCCCAAGGCCAGCTGCTGCTGAACTGTTCCCACCCTTCCAAGGTAAAACACCTGAATATGTACAAAGGCTTGAACGCCTAGAGGAAGGGTCGTGGAGCCACACCAGCGACAGCACGCAGGCCAACTTGGTGCCTGCAGGCCAGCCAGGATGGTCTTGGCCCCAGGCGCTCTTCTGGAAGCTTTCCATTTCCCTGCCTGAGATACCCCTCCTGTCCCGGCCCCCACTCCTTTTTTTCCTTCCTCACCTCAGCCCGGAGAGAAATTCCAGCGGAAGTTATGGGTGACACATCCTCTTCTTTACAGGTGGCAGCCTGGCAACTCCTGCAGAAAGTCCAGCAGATCCCCACTCACACCGGGCCACCAAAAAAGCCGTGGACCCTCACACCCACCAGCACAGCCCCGAGACTGCTGACGGGGCAGAGAATATGGAGTCAGGCACAGCTGCAGGGGCTATTGCTGCCTGGAGTGCTGTTTCTATTGACCTCAACCCAGGCACACCTGGGGAGGGCTTGCCGGCAGGATCAGGCTGCCCAGGTCAGCTAATCCTCAGCCCTCAGGGAATCACATTGCAGAAAATGGACCTCGCTAAGACAGAATATTAGCCAAGGAAAAAAAGGACACAATGCCATTTGCAGCCCCGTAGAGGAGTCTACAGGTAATCATGTGACTTGTAGTAAGTCAGAAAGTGAAAGACACATATCGTAAGATATCACTTATAGGTGTTACCTAAAAACGGATACCAGGGAAGATATTTCCACGGAGAAGGGCAATCACAGATTCATTAAACAAACTTATGGTTCACCAATGGAAAGGTGTGAGGATTGGATTCATTACGATATTGGGGTTAAGAGACATATACAAACACAGGTGAAATATATAATCACCAAAGACCTACGGAATGCCAAGAGAAGACTACTCAACATTCTGTCATAACGTACATGGGAAAAGGGTCCCAGGAAGAACAGACATATGTATATGTGTAAAAGAACCACATCTTGCACACCTACAACAAGCCAAACGTTGTAATCAAACTTGCTGTAATAAAAAATTAAAAATTAAATTAAAAACACGAACAAGAAGTAGTGAGACAAACTTGAGGGGCTTTCTCCTGGCACATTCCATTCTAAATTCCAATCTAGAACACGGCTTCCATTGAGGCTCTGTTGCCCTGGTAACCAGATTTGCTAAGGGAGAACTGCTGCCACCTTGTGGCCGTTTCACACAACATCAGCTTTAATCCCAGCGCTAATGGTCAGTGGATATTCCAAATCATTGCTGGCCTGTAAATGACACCTGCCCTGAAAACAAATCCTGGGGTCATATATCGACCAAAAAGTTCAAAAGACGTCCATATTTCAAAACGACAGTTTCAAGAGGCATATTTCACGCACATTAGTGTTCTGCTTCTTTTGCTTTCTTTCTTTTTTGGTTAAAAAAAATGGGAATGGAAAAAGGCAACCCTCAGAATGGGCCAAAACGTTCGCAAACGAATCAATGGACAATGGTTTAATCTCCAACATATATAAACAGCTCACGCAGCTTAATATTAATAAAACAAACAACCCAATACAAAAATGGGCAGAAGATCTAAATAGACGTTTCTTCAAAGAAGTCACAGAGACGGCCAAGACGCACATGAAAAGCTGCTCAACACCACTAATTATTAGAGAAATGCAAATCACAACGACAATGAGGTATCACCTCACACCTGTTAGAATCGGCATCATCAGAAAATCTACAAACAACAAATTCTGGGGAGGGTATGGACAAAAGGAACCCTCTTCCACTATTAGTGGGAAGGTAAATTGATACAGTCACTATGGAGAACAGTATGGAGTTTCCTTAAAGAAACTAGAAATAGAATTACCATAGGATCCAGCAATCCCACTTCTGGGCATATACCCAGAGAAAACCATAAATCAAAAACACACATTCACCACAATGTTCATTGCAGCACTATTTACAATAGCCAGGTAATGGAAGCAACCTAAATGCCCACAGACAGACGAATGGATAAAGATGTGGTACATATATAAAATGGAATATGACTCAGCCATGAAAAGGAATGAAACTGGGTTATTTGTAGAGAAGTCGGTGGATCTAGAGACTGTCATACAGAATGAAGTAAGTCAGAAAGAGCAAAACAAATATTCTGTATTAATGCATGTATGTGGAACCTAGATATATGGTACAGATGAACAGGTTTGCAGGGCAGAAATAGAGAAACAGAGGTAGAGAACAAACGTATGGACACCAAGTGGGGGAAGCCATGGGGTGTTGGTGGTCAGATGAGTTGGGAGATAGGTATTGACCTGTATATATGTATATGAATAAAATAGATAACTAATAATAACCTGCTGTATAGAAAAATAAATATAATTAAACTTCAAAATTTTTAGAAATGAAATTTAAAAATAAAACAGAAAAAAGTTCTTCCCTTCACACAGATGTATTTCTATGAATGAATTATTTCCATGCTTATATCAGTAAATACATAAAAGATGAATGAATTCTAACTTGAACCAAAAAAGAAAAAAAAAATCCTGAACCCAGCAGTTATACAGAGGAAAACCCTATCAGGGCACTTGCTCCAGCGGTAAACAATTCTGAAATTGGTCAGAGGTGGGGAATCATCTCCCATACAGCCAGCAGCCCGGCCCCCCCACGCAAGGAGCGTCCTCATTGCAAAGCTGGGGGACCGTGCCGAGGCCTCTGTGAGTAAACGTGAGCTGAGCCCAAGGCCAGCTGCTGCTGAACTGTTCCCACCCTTCCCAGGTAAAACACCTGAATATGTACAAGGGCTTGAACGCCTAGAGGAAGGGTCGTGGAGCCACACCAGCGACAGCACGCAGGCCAACTTGGTGCCTGCAGGCCAGGCAGGATGGTCCTGGCCCCAGGCGCTCTTCTAGAAGCTTTCCATTTCCCTGCCTGAGATACCCCTCCTGTCCCGGCCCCCACTCCTTTTTTTCCTTCCTCACCTCAGCCCGGAGAGAAATTCCAGCGGAAGTTATGGGTGACACATCCTCTTCTTTACAGGTGGCAGCCTGGCAACTCCTGCAGAAAGTCCAGCAGATCCCCACTCACACCGGGCCACCAAAAAAGCCGTGGACCCTCACACCCTCCCACCAGCACAGCCCCGAGACTGCTGACGGGGCAGAGAATATGGAGTCAGGCACAGCTGCAGGGGCTATTGCTGCCTGGAGTGCTGTTTCTATTGACCTCAACCCAGGCACACCTGGGGAGGGCTTGCCGGCAGGATCAGGCTGCCCAGGTCAGCTAATCCTCAGCCCTCAGGGAATCACATTGCAGAAAATGGACCTCGCTAAGACAGAATATTAGCCAAGGAAAAAAAGGACACAATGCCATTTGCAGCCCCGTAGAGGAGTCTACAGGTAATCATGTGACTTGTAGTAAGTCAGAAAGTGAAAGACACATATCGTAAGATATCACTTATAGGTGTTACCTAAAAACGGATACCAGGGAAGATATTTCCACGGAGAAGGGCAATCACAGATTCATTAAACAAACTTATGGTTCACCAATGGAAAGGTGTGAGGATTGGATTCATTACGATATTGGGGTTAAGAGACATATACAAACACAGGTGAAATATATAATCACCAAAGACCTACGGAATGCCAAGAGAAGACTACTCAACATTCTGTCATAACGTACATGGGAAAAGGGTCCCAGGAAGAACAGACATATGTATATGTGTAAAAGAACCACATCTTGCACACCTACAACAAGCCAAACGTTGTAATCAAACTTGCTGTAATAAAAAATTAAAAATTAAATTAAAAACACGAACAAGAAGTAGTGAGACAAACTTGAGGGGCTTTCTCCTGGCACATTCCATTCTAAATTCCAATCTAGAACACGGCTTCCATTGAGGCTCTGTTGCCCTGGTAACCAGATTTGCTAAGGGAGAACTGCTGCCACCTTGTGGCCGTTTCACACAACATCAGCTTTAATCCCAGCGCTAATGGTCAGTGGATATTCCAAATCATTGCTGGCCTGTAAATGACACCTGCCCTGAAAACAAATCCTGGGGTCATATATCGACCAAAAAGTTCAAAAGACGTCCATATTTCAAAACGACAGTTTCAAGAGGCATATTTCACGCACATTAGTGTTCTGCTTCTTTTGCTTTCTTTCTTTTTTGGTTAAAAAAAATGGGAATGGAAAAAGGCAACCCTCAGAATGGGCCAAAACGTTCGCAAACGAATCAATGGACAATGGTTTAATCTCCAACATATATAAACAGCTCACGCAGCTTAATATTAATAAAACAAACAACCCAATACAAAAATGGGCAGAAGATCTAAATAGACGTTTCTTCAAAGAAGTCACAGAGACGGCCAAGACGCACATGAAAAGCTGCTCAACACCACTAATTATTAGAGAAATGCAAATCACAACGACAATGAGGTATCACCTCACACCTGTTAGAATCGGCATCATCAGAAAATCTACAAACAACAAATTCTGGGGAGGGTATGGACAAAAGGAACCCTCTTCCACTATTAGTGGGAAGGTAAATTGATACAGTCACTATGGAGAACAGTATGGAGTTTCCTTAAAGAAACTAGAAATAGAATTACCATAGGATCCAGCAATCCCACTTCTGGGCATATACCCAGAGAAAACCATAAATCAAAAACACACATTCACCACAATGTTCATTGCAGCACTATTTACAATAGCCAGGTAATGGAAGCAACCTAAATGCCCACAGACAGACGAATGGATAAAGATGTGGTACATATATTAAATGGAATATGACTCAGCCGTGAAAAGGAATGAAACTGGGTTATTTGTAGAGAAGTCGGTGGATCTAGAGACTGTCATACAGAATGAAGTAAGTCAGAAAGAGCAAAACAAATATTCTGTATTAATGCATGTATGTGGAACCTAGATATATGGTACAGATGAACAGGTTTGCAGGGCAGAAATAGAGAAACAGAGGTAGAGAACAAACGTATGGACACCAAGTGGGGGAAGCCATGGGGTGTTGGTGGTCAGATGAGTTGGGAGATAGGTATTGACCTGTATATATGTATATGAATAAAATAGATAACTAATAATAACCTGCTGTATAGAAAAATAAATATAATTAAACCTCAAAATTTTTAGAAATGACATTTAAAAATAAAACAGAAAAAAGTTCTTCCCTTCACACAGATGTATTTCTATGAATGAATTATTTCCATGCTTATATCAGTAAATACATAAAAGATGAATGAATTCTAACTTGAACCAAAAAAGAAAAAAAAATCCTCAACCCATCAGTTATACAGAGGAAAACCCTATCAGGGCACTTGCTCCAGCGGTAAACAATTCTGAAATTGGTCAGAGGTGGGGAATCATCTCCCATACAGCCAGCAGCCCGGCCCCCCCACGCAAGGAGCGTCCTCATTGCAAAGCTGGGGGACCGTGCCGAGGCCTCTGTGAGTAAACGTGAGCTGAGCCCAAGGCCAGCTGCTGCTGAACTGTTCCCACCCTTCCAAGGTAAAACACCTGAATATGTACAAAGGCTTGAACGCCTAGAGGAAGGGTCGTGGAGCCACACCAGCGACAGCACGCAGGCCAACTTGGTGCCTGCAGGCCAGCCAGGATGGTCTTGGCCCCAGGCGCTCTTCTGGAAGCTTTCCATTTCCCTGCCTGAGATACCCCTCCTGTCCCGGCCCCCACTCCTTTTTTTCCTTCCTCACCTCAGCCCGGAGAGAAATTCCAGCGGAAGTTATGGGTGACACATCCTCTTCTTTACAGGTGGCAGCCTGGCAACTCCTGCAGAAAGTCCAGCAGATCCCCACTCACACCGGGCCACCAAAAAAGCCGTGGACCCTCACACCCACCAGCACAGCCCCGAGACTGCTGACGGGGCAGAGAATATGGAGTCAGGCACAGCTGCAGGGGCTATTGCTGCCTGGAGTGCTGTTTCTATTGACCTCAACCCAGGCACACCTGGGGAGGGCTTGCCGGCAGGATCAGGCTGCCCAGGTCAGCTAATCCTCAGCCCTCAGGGAATCACATTGCAGAAAATGGACCTCGCTAAGACAGAATATTAGCCAAGGAAAAAAAGGACACAATGCCATTTGCAGCCCCGTAGAGGAGTCTACAGGTAATCATGTGACTTGTAGTAAGTCAGAAAGTGAAAGACACATATCGTAAGATATCACTTATAGGTGTTACCTAAAAACGGATACCAGGGAAGATATTTCCACGGAGAAGGGCAATCACAGATTCATTAAACAAACTTATGGTTCACCAATGGAAAGGTGTGAGGATTGGATTCATTACGATATTGGGGTTAAGAGACATATACAAACACAGGTGAAATATATAATCACCAAAGACCTACGGAATGCCAAGAGAAGACTACTCAACATTCTGTCATAACGTACATGGGAAAAGGGTCCCAGGAAGAACAGACATATGTATATGTGTAAAAGAACCACATCTTGCACACCTACAACAAGCCAAACGTTGTAATCAAACTTGCTGTAATAAAAAATTAAAAATTAAATTAAAAACACGAACAAGAAGTAGTGAGACAAACTTGAGGGGCTTTCTCCTGGCACATTCCATTCTAAATTCCAATCTAGAACACGGCTTCCATTGAGGCTCTGTTGCCCTGGTAACCAGATTTGCTAAGGGAGAACTGCTGCCACCTTGTGGCCGTTTCACACAACATCAGCTTTAATCCCAGCGCTAATGGTCAGTGGATATTCCAAATCATTGCTGGCCTGTAAATGACACCTGCCCTGAAAACAAATCCTGGGGTCATATATCGACCAAAAAGTTCAAAAGACGTCCATATTTCAAAACGACAGTTTCAAGAGGCATATTTCACGCACATTAGTGTTCTGCTTCTTTTGCTTTCTTTCTTTTTTGGTTAAAAAAAATGGGAATGGAAAAAGGCAACCCTCAGAATGGGCCAAAACGTTCGCAAACGAATCAATGGACAATGGTTTAATCTCCAACATATATAAACAGCTCACGCAGCTTAATATTAATAAAACAAACAACCCAATACAAAAATGGGCAGAAGATCTAAATAGACGTTTCTTCAAAGAAGTCACAGAGACGGCCAAGACGCACATGAAAAGCTGCTCAACACCACTAATTATTAGAGAAATGCAAATCACAACGACAATGAGGTATCACCTCACACCTGTTAGAATCGGCATCATCAGAAAATCTACAAACAACAAATTCTGGGGAGGGTATGGACAAAAGGAACCCTCTTCCACTATTAGTGGGAAGGTAAATTGATACAGTCACTATGGAGAACAGTATGGAGTTTCCTTAAAGAAACTAGAAATAGAATTACCATAGGATCCAGCAATCCCACTTCTGGGCATATACCCAGAGAAAACCATAAATCAAAAACACACATTCACCACAATGTTCATTGCAGCACTATTTACAATAGCCAGGTAATGGAAGCAACCTAAATGCCCACAGACAGACGAATGGATAAAGATGTGGTACATATATAAAATGGAATATGACTCAGCCATGAAAAGGAATGAAACTGGGTTATTTGTAGAGAAGTCGGTGGATCTAGAGACTGTCATACAGAATGAAGTAAGTCAGAAAGAGCAAAACAAATATTCTGTATTAATGCATGTATGTGGAACCTAGATATATGGTACAGATGAACAGGTTTGCAGGGCAGAAATAGAGAAACAGAGGTAGAGAACAAACGTATGGACACCAAGTGGGGGAAGCCATGGGGTGTTGGTGGTCAGATGAGTTGGGAGATAGGTATTGACCTGTATATATGTATATGAATAAAATAGATAACTAATAATAACCTGCTGTATAGAAAAATAAATATAATTAAACTTCAAAATTTTTAGAAATGAAATTTAAAAATAAAACAGAAAAAAGTTCTTCCCTTCACACAGATGTATTTCTATGAATGAATTATTTCCATGCTTATATCAGTAAATACATAAAAGATGAATGAATTCTAACTTGAACCAAAAAAGAAAAAAAAAATCCTGAACCCAGCAGTTATACAGAGGAAAACCCTATCAGGGCACTTGCTCCAGCGGTAAACAATTCTGAAATTGGTCAGAGGTGGGGAATCATCTCCCATACAGCCAGCAGCCCGGCCCCCCCACGCAAGGAGCGTCCTCATTGCAAAGCTGGGGGACCGTGCCGAGGCCTCTGTGAGTAAACGTGAGCTGAGCCCAAGGCCAGCTGCTGCTGAACTGTTCCCACCCTTCCCAGGTAAAACACCTGAATATGTACAAGGGCTTGAACGCCTAGAGGAAGGGTCGTGGAGCCACACCAGCGACAGCACGCAGGCCAACTTGGTGCCTGCAGGCCAGGCAGGATGGTCCTGGCCCCAGGCGCTCTTCTAGAAGCTTTCCATTTCCCTGCCTGAGATACCCCTCCTGTCCCGGCCCCCACTCCTTTTTTTCCTTCCTCACCTCAGCCCGGAGAGAAATTCCAGCGGAAGTTATGGGTGACACATCCTCTTCTTTACAGGTGGCAGCCTGGCAACTCCTGCAGAAAGTCCAGCAGATCCCCACTCACACCGGGCCACCAAAAAAGCCGTGGACCCTCACACCCTCCCACCAGCACAGCCCCGAGACTGCTGACGGGGCAGAGAATATGGAGTCAGGCACAGCTGCAGGGGCTATTGCTGCCTGGAGTGCTGTTTCTATTGACCTCAACCCAGGCACACCTGGGGAGGGCTTGCCGGCAGGGTCAGGCTGCCCAGGTCAGCTAATCCTCAGCCCTCAGGGAATCACATTGCAGAAAATGGACCTCGCTAAGACAGAATATTAGCCAAGGAAAAAAAGGACACAATGCCATTTGCAGCCCCGTAGAGGAGTCTACAGGTAATCATGTGACTTGTAGTAAGTCAGAAAGTGAAAGACACATATCGTAGGATATCACTTATAGGTGTTACCTAAAAACGGATACCAGGGAAGATATTCCCACGGAGAAGGGCAATCACAGATTCATTAAACAAACTTATGGTTCACCAATGGAAAGGTGTGAGGATTGGATTCATTATGATATTGGGGTTAAGAGACATATACAAACACAGGTGAAATATATAATCACCAAAGACCTACGGAATGCCAAGAGAAGACTACTCAACATTCTGTCATAACGTACATGGGAAAAGGGTCCCAGGAAGAACAGACATATGTATATGTGTAAAAGAACCACATCTTGCACACCTACAACAAGCCAAACGTTGTAATCAAACTTGCTGTAATAAAAAATTAAAAATTAAATTAAAAACACGAACAAGAAGTAGTGAGACAAACTTGAGGGGCTTTCTCCTGGCACATTCCATTCTAAATTCCAATCTAGAACACGGCTTCCATTGAGGCTCTGTTGCCCTGGTAACCAGATTTGCTAAGGGAGAACTGCTGCCACCTTGTGGCCGTTTCACACAACATCAGCTTTAATCCCAGCGCTAATGGTCAGTGGATATTCCAAATCATTGCTGGCCTGTAAATGACACCTGCCCTGAAAACAAATCCTGGGGTCATATATCGACCAAAAAGTTCAAAAGACGTCCATATTTCAAAACGACAGTTTCAAGAGGCATATTTCACGCACATTAGTGTTCTGCTTCTTTTGCTTTCTTTCTTTTTTGGTTAAAAAAAATGGGAATGGAAAAAGGCAACCCTCAGAATGGGCCAAAACGTTCGCAAACGAATCAATGGACAATGGTTTAATCTCCAACATATATAAACAGCTCACGCAGCTTAATATTAATAAAACAAACAACCCAATACAAAAATGGGCAGAAGATCTAAATAGACGTTTCTTCAAAGAAGTCACAGAGACGGCCAAGACGCACATGAAAAGCTGCTCAACACCACTAATTATTAGAGAAATGCAAATCACAACGACAATGAGGTATCACCTCACACCTGTTAGAATCGGCATCATCAGAAAATCTACAAACAACAAATTCTGGGGAGGGTATGGACAAAAGGAACCCTCTTCCACTATTAGTGGGAAGGTAAATTGATACAGTCACTATGGAGAACAGTATGGAGTTTCCTTAAAGAAACTAGAAATAGAATTACCATAGGATCCAGCAATCCCACTTCTGGGCATATACCCAGAGGAAACCATAAATCAAAAACACACATTCACCACAATGTTCATTACAGCACTATTTACAATAGCCAGGTAATGGAAGCAACCTAAATGCCCACAGACAGACGAATGGATAAAGATGTGGTACATATATAAAATGGAATATGACTCAGCCGTGAAAAGGAATGAAACTGGGTTATTTGTAGAGAAGTCGGTGGATCTAGAGACTGTCATACAGAATGAAGTAAGTCAGAAAGAGCAAAACAAATATTCTGTATTAATGCATGTATGTGGAACCTAGATATATGGTACAGATGAACAGGTTTGCAGGGCAGAAATAGAGAAACAGAGGTAGAGAACAAACGTATGGACACCAAGTGGGGGAAGCCATGGGGTGTTGGTGGTCAGATGAGTTGGGAGATAGGTATTGACCTGTATATATGTATATGAATAAAATAGATAACTAATAATAACCTGCTGTATAGAAAAATAAATATAATTAAACCTCAAAATTTTTAGAAATGACATTTAAAAATCAAACAGAAAAAAGTTCTTCCCTTCACACAGATGTATTTCTATGAATGAATTATTTCCATGCTTATATCAGTAAATACATAAAAGATGAATGAATTCTAACTTGAACCAAAAAAGAAAAAAAAATCCTCAACCCATCAGTTATACAGAGGAAAACCCTATCAGGGCACTTGCTCCAGCGGTAAACAATTCTGAAATTGGTCAGAGGTGGGGAATCATCTCCCATACAGCCAGCAGCCCGGCCCCCCCACGCAAGGAGCGTCCTCATTGCAAAGCTGGGGGACCGTGCCGAGGCCTCTGTGAGTAAACGTGAGCTGAGCCCAAGGCCAGCTGCTGCTGAACTGTTCCCACCCTTCCCAGGTAAAACACCTGAATATGTACAAGGGCTTGAACGCCTAGAGGAAGGGTCGTGGAGCCACACCAGCGACAGCACGCAGGCCAACTTGGTGCCTGCAGGCCAGCCAGGATGGTCCTGGCCCCAGGCACTCTTCTGGAAGCTTTCCATTTCCCTGCCTGAGATACCCCTCCTGTCCCGGCCCCCACTCCTTTTTTTCCTTCCTCACCTCAGCCCGGAGAGAAATTCCAGCGGAAGTTATGGGTGACACATCCTCTTCTTTACAGGTGGCAGCCTGGCAACTCCTGCAGAAAGTCCAGCAGATCCCCACTCACACCGGGCCACCAAAAAAGCCGTGGACCCTCACACCCACCAGCACAGCCCCGAGACTGCTGACGGGGCAGAGAATATGGAGTCAGGCACAGCTGCAGGGGCTATTGCTGCCTGGAGTGCTGTTTCTATTGACCTCAACCCAGGCACACCTGGGGAGGGCTTGCCGGCAGGATCAGGCTGCCCAGGTCAGCTAATCCTCAGCCCTCAGGGAATCACATTGCAGAAAATGGACCTCGCTAAGACAGAATATTAGCCAAGGAAAAAAAGGACACAATGCCATTTGCAGCCCCGTAGAGGAGTCTACAGGTAATCATGTGACTTGTAGTAAGTCAGAAAGTGAAAGACACATATCGTAAGATATCACTTATAGGTGTTACCTAAAAACGGATACCAGGGAAGATATTTCCACGGAGAAGGGCAATCACAGATTCATTAAACAAACTTATGGTTCACCAATGGAAAGGTGTGAGGATTGGATTCATTACGATATTGGGGTTAAGAGACATATACAAACACAGGTGAAATATATAATCACCAAAGACCTACGGAATGCCAAGAGAAGACTACTCAACATTCTGTCATAACGTACATGGGAAAAGGGTCCCAGGAAGAACAGACATATGTATATGTGTAAAAGAACCACATCTTGCACACCTACAACAAGCCAAACGTTGTAATCAAACTTGCTGTAATAAAAAATTAAAAATTAAATTAAAAACACAAACAAGAAGTAGTGAGACAAACTTGAGGGGCTTTCTCCTGGCACATTCCATTCTAAATTCCAATCTAGAACACGGCTTCCATTGAGGCTCTGTTGCCCTGGTAACCAGATTTGCTAAGGGAGAACTGCTGCCACCTTGTGGCCGTTTCACACAACATCAGCTTTAATCCCAGCGCTAATGGTCAGTGGATATTCCAAATCATTGCTGGCCTGTAAATGACACCTGCCCTGAAAACAAATCCTGGGGTCATATATCGACCAAAAAGTTCAAAAGACGTCCATATTTCAAAACGACAGTTTCAAGAGGCATATTTCACGCACATTAGTGTTCTGCTTCTTTTGCTTTCTTTCTTTTTTGGTTAAAAAAAATGGGAATGGAAAAAGGCAACCCTCAGAATGGGCCAAAACGTTCGCAAACGAATCAATGGACAATGGTTTAATCTCCAACATATATAAACAGCTCACGCAGCTTAATATTAATAAAACAAACAACCCAATACAAAAATGGGCAGAAGATCTAAATAGACGTTTCTTCAAAGAAGTCACAGAGACGGCCAAGACGCTCATGAAAAGCTGCTCAACACCACTAATTATTAGAGAAATGCAAATCACAACGACAATGAGGTAACACCTCACACCTGTTAGAATCGGCATCATCAGAAAATCTACAAACAACAAATTCTGGGGAGGGTATGGACAAAAGGAACCCTCTTCCACTATTAGTGGGAAGGTAAATTGATACAGTCACTATGGAGAACAGTATGGAGTTTCCTTAAAGAAACTAGAAATAGAATTACCATAGGATCCAGCAATCCCACTTCTGGGCATATACCCAGAGAAAACCATAAATCAAAAACACACATTCACCACAATGTTCATTGCAGCACTATTTACAATAGCCAGGTAATGGAAGCAACCTAAATGCCCACAGACAGACGAATGGATAAAGATGTGGTACATATATAAAATGGAATATGACTCAGCCATGAAAAGGAATGAAACTGGGTTATTTGTAGAGAAGTCGGTGGATCTAGAGACTGTCATACAGAATGAAGTAAGTCAGAAAGAGCAAAACAAATATTCTGTATTAATGCATGTATGTGGAACCTAGATATATGGTACAGATGAACAGGTTTGCAGGGCAGAAATAGAGAAACAGAGGTAGAGAACAAACGTATGGACACCAAGTGGGGGAAGCCATGGGGTGTTGGTGGTCAGATGAGTTGGGAGATAGGTATTGACCTGTATATATGTATATGAATAAAATAGATAACTAATAATAACCTGCTGTATAGAAAAATAAATATAATTATACTTCAAAATTTTTAGAAATGACATTTAAAAATAAAACAGGAAAAAGTTCTTCCCTTCACACAGATATATTTCTATGAATGTATTATTTCCATGCTTATATCAATAAATACATAAAAGATGAATAAATTCTAACTTGAACCAAAAAAGAAAAAAAAAACCTGAACCCAGCAGTTATACAGAGGAAAACCCTATCAGGGCACTTGCTCCAGCGGTAAACAATTCTGAAATTGGTCAGAGGTGGGGAATCATCTCCCATACAGCCAGCAGCCCGGCCCCCCCACGCAAGGAGCGTCCTTATTGCAAAGCTGGGGGACCGTGCCGAGGCCTCTGTGAGTAAACGTGAGCTGAGCCCAAGGCCAGCTGCTGCTGAACTGTTCCCACCCTTCCCAGGTAAAACACCTGAATATGTACAAGGGCTTGAACGCCTAGAGGAAGGGTTGTGGAGCCACACCAGCGACAGCACGCAGGCCAACTTGGTGCCTGCAGGCCAGCCAGGATGGTCCTGGCCCCAGGCGCTCTTCTGGAAGCTTTCCATTTCCCTGCCTGAGATACCCCTCCTGTCCCGGCCCCCACTCCTTTTTTTCCTTCCTCACCTCAGCCCGGAGAGAAATTCCAGCGGAAGTTATGGGTGACACATCCTCTTCTTTACAGGTGGCAGCCTGGCAACTCCTGCAGAAAGTCCAGCAGATCCCCACTCACACCGGGCCACCAAAAAAGCCGTGGACCCTCACACCCTCCCACCAGCACAGCCCCGAGACTGCTGACGGGGCAGAGAATATGGAGTCAGGCACAGCTGCAGGGGCTATTGCTGCCTGGAGTGCTGTTTCTATTGACCTCAACCCAGGCACACCTGGGGAGGGCTTGCCGGCAGGATCAGGCTGCCCAGGTCAGCTAATCCTCAGCCCTCAGGGAATCACATTGCAGAAAATGGACCTCGCTAAGACAGAATATTAGCCAAGGAAAAAAAGGACACAATGCCATTTGCAGCCCCGTAGAGGAGTCTACAGGTAATCATGTGACTTGTAGTAAGTCAGAAAGTGAAAGACACATATCGTAAGATATCACTTATAGGTGTTACCTAAAAACGGATACCAGGGAAGATATTTCCACGGAGAAGGGCAATCACAGATTCATTAAACAAACTTATGGTTCACCAATGGAAAGGTGTGAGGATTGGATTCATTACGATATTGGGGTTAAGAGACATATACAAACACAGGTGAAATATATAATCACCAAAGACCTACGGAATGCCAAGAGAAGACTACTCAACATTCTGTCATAACGTACATGGGAAAAGGGTCCCAGGAAGAACAGACATATGTATATGTGTAAAAGAACCACATCTTGCACACCTACAACAAGCCAAACGTTGTAATCAAACTTGCTGTAATAAAAAATTAAAAATTAAATTAAAAACACGAACAAGAAGTAGTGAGACAAACTTGAGGGGCTTTCTCCTGGCACATTCCATTCTAAATTCCAATCTAGAACACGGCTTCCATTGAGGCTCTGTTGCCCTGGTAACCAGATTTGCTAAGGGAGAACTGCTGCCACCTTGTGGCCGTTTCACACAACATCAGCTTTAATCCCAGCGCTAATGGTCAGTGGATATTCCAAATCATTGCTGGCCTGTAAATGACACCTGCCCTGAAAACAAATCCTGGGGTCATATATCGACCAAAAAGTTCAAAAGACGTCCATATTTCAAAACGACAGTTTCAAGAGGCATATTTCACGCACATTAGTGTTCTGCTTCTTTTGCTTTCTTTCTTTTTTGGTTAAAAAAAATGGGAATGGAAAAAGGCAACCCTCAGAATGGGCCAAAACGTTCGCAAACGAATCAATGGACAATGGTTTAATCTCCAACATATATAAACAGCTCACGCAGCTTAATATTAATAAAACAAACAACCCAATACAAAAATGGGCAGAAGATCTAAATAGACGTTTCTTCAAAGAAGTCACAGAGACGGCCAAGACGCACATGAAAAGCTGCTCAACACCACTAATTATTAGAGAAATGCAAATCACAACGACAATGAGGTATCACCTCACACCTGTTAGAATCGGCATCATCAGAAAATCTACAAACAACAAATTCTGGGGAGGGTATGGACAAAAGGAACCCTCTTCCACTATTAGTGGGAAGGTAAATTGATACAGTCACTATGGAGAACAGTATGGAGTTTCCTTAAAGAAACTAGAAATAGAATTACCATAGGATCCAGCAATCCCACTTCTGGGCATATACCCAGAGAAAACCATAAATCAAAAACACACATTCACCACAATGTTCATTGCAGCACTATTTACAATAGCCAGGTAATGGAAGCAACCTAAATGCCCACAGACAGACGAATGGATAAAGATGTGGTACATATATAAAATGGAATATGACTCAGCCATGAAAAGGAATGAAACTGGGTTATTTGTAGAGAAGTCGGTGGATCTAGAGACTGTCATACAGAATGAAGTAAGTCAGAAAGAGCAAAACAAATATTCTGTATTAATGCATGTATGTGGAACCTAGATATATGGTACAGATGAACAGGTTTGCAGGGCAGAAATAGAGAAACAGAGGTAGAGAACAAACGTATGGACACCAAGTGGGGGAAGCCATGGGGTGTTGGTGGTCAGATGAGTTGGGAGATAGGTATTGACCTGTATATATGTATATGAATAAAATAGATAACTAATAATAACCTGCTGTATAGAAAAATAAATATAATTAAACTTCAAAATTTTTAGAAATGAAATTTAAAAATAAAACAGAAAAAAGTTCTTCCCTTCACACAGATGTATTTCTATGAATGAATTATTTCCATGCTTATATCAGTAAATACATAAAAGATGAATGAATTCTAACTTGAACCAAAAAAGAAAAAAAAAATCCTGAACCCAGCAGTTATACAGAGGAAAACCCTATCAGGGCACTTGCTCCAGCGGTAAACAATTCTGAAATTGGTCAGAGGTGGGGAATCATCTCCCATACAGCCAGCAGCCCGGCCCCCCCACGCAAGGAGCGTCCTCATTGCAAAGCTGGGGGACCGTGCCGAGGCCTCTGTGAGTAAACGTGAGCTGAGCCCAAGGCCAGCTGCTGCTGAACTGTTCCCACCCTTCCCAGGTAAAACACCTGAATATGTACAAGGGCTTGAACGCCTAGAGGAAGGGTCGTGGAGCCACACCAGCGACAGCACGCAGGCCAACTTGGTGCCTGCAGGCCAGGCAGGATGGTCCTGGCCCCAGGCGCTCTTCTAGAAGCTTTCCATTTCCCTGCCTGAGATACCCCTCCTGTCCCGGCCCCCACTCCTTTTTTTCCTTCCTCACCTCAGCCCGGAGAGAAATTCCAGCGGAAGTTATGGGTGACACATCCTCTTCTTTACAGGTGGCAGCCTGGCAACTCCTGCAGAAAGTCCAGCAGATCCCCACTCACACCGGGCCACCAAAAAAGCCGTGGACCCTCACACCCTCCCACCAGCACAGCCCCGAGACTGCTGACGGGGCAGAGAATATGGAGTCAGGCACAGCTGCAGGGGCTATTGCTGCCTGGAGTGCTGTTTCTATTGACCTCAACCCAGGCACACCTGGGGAGGGCTTGCCGGCAGGATCAGGCTGCCCAGGTCAGCTAATCCTCAGCCCTCAGGGAATCACATTGCAGAAAATGGACCTCGCTAAGACAGAATATTAGCCAAGGAAAAAAAGGACACAATGCCATTTGCAGCCCCGTAGAGGAGTCTACAGGTAATCATGTGACTTGTAGTAAGTCAGAAAGTGAAAGACACATATCGTAAGATATCACTTATAGGTGTTACCTAAAAACGGATACCAGGGAAGATATTTCCACGGAGAAGGGCAATCACAGATTCATTAAACAAACTTATGGTTCACCAATGGAAAGGTGTGAGGATTGGATTCATTACGATATTGGGGTTAAGAGACATATACAAACACAGGTGAAATATATAATCACCAAAGACCTACGGAATGCCAAGAGAAGACTACTCAACATTCTGTCATAACGTACATGGGAAAAGGGTCCCAGGAAGAACAGACATATGTATATGTGTAAAAGAACCACATCTTGCACACCTACAACAAGCCAAACGTTGTAATCAAACTTGCTGTAATAAAAAATTAAAAATTAAATTAAAAACACGAACAAGAAGTAGTGAGACAAACTTGAGGGGCTTTCTCCTGGCACATTCCATTCTAAATTCCAATCTAGAACACGGCTTCCATTGAGGCTCTGTTGCCCTGGTAACCAGATTTGCTAAGGGAGAACTGCTGCCACCTTGTGGCCGTTTCACACAACATCAGCTTTAATCCCAGCGCTAATGGTCAGTGGATATTCCAAATCATTGCTGGCCTGTAAATGACACCTGCCCTGAAAACAAATCCTGGGGTCATATATCGACCAAAAAGTTCAAAAGACGTCCATATTTCAAAACGACAGTTTCAAGAGGCATATTTCACGCACATTAGTGTTCTGCTTCTTTTGCTTTCTTTCTTTTTTGGTTAAAAAAAATGGGAATGGAAAAAGGCAACCCTCAGAATGGGCCAAAACGTTCGCAAACGAATCAATGGACAATGGTTTAATCTCCAACATATATAAACAGCTCACGCAGCTTAATATTAATAAAACAAACAACCCAATACAAAAATGGGCAGAAGATCTAAATAGACGTTTCTTCAAAGAAGTCACAGAGACGGCCAAGACGCACATGAAAAGCTGCTCAACACCACTAATTATTAGAGAAATGCAAATCACAACGACAATGAGGTATCACCTCACACCTGTTAGAATCGGCATCATCAGAAAATCTACAAACAACAAATTCTGGGGAGGGTATGGACAAAAGGAACCCTCTTCCACTATTAGTGGGAAGGTAAATTGATACAGTCACTATGGAGAACAGTATGGAGTTTCCTTAAAGAAACTAGAAATAGAATTACCATAGGATCCAGCAATCCCACTTCTGGGCATATACCCAGAGAAAACCATAAATCAAAAACACACATTCACCACAATGTTCATTGCAGCACTATTTACAATAGCCAGGTAATGGAAGCAACCTAAATGCCCACAGACAGACGAATGGATAAAGATGTGGTACATATATTAAATGGAATATGACTCAGCCGTGAAAAGGAATGAAACTGGGTTATTTGTAGAGAAGTCGGTGGATCTAGAGACTGTCATACAGAATGAAGTAAGTCAGAAAGAGCAAAACAAATATTCTGTATTAATGCATGTATGTGGAACCTAGATATATGGTACAGATGAACAGGTTTGCAGGGCAGAAATAGAGAAACAGAGGTAGAGAACAAACGTATGGACACCAAGTGGGGGAAGCCATGGGGTGTTGGTGGTCAGATGAGTTGGGAGATAGGTATTGACCTGTATATATGTATATGAATAAAATAGATAACTAATAATAACCTGCTGTATAGAAAAATAAATATAATTAAACCTCAAAATTTTTAGAAATGACATTTAAAAATAAAACAGAAAAAAGTTCTTCCCTTCACACAGATGTATTTCTATGAATGAATTATTTCCATGCTTATATCAGTAAATACATAAAAGATGAATGAATTCTAACTTGAACCAAAAAAGAAAAAAAAATCCTCAACCCATCAGTTATACAGAGGAAAACCCTATCAGGGCACTTGCTCCAGCGGTAAACAATTCTGAAATTGGTCAGAGGTGGGGAATCATCTCCCATACAGCCAGCAGCCCGGCCCCCCCACGCAAGGAGCGTCCTCATTGCAAAGCTGGGGGACCGTGCCGAGGCCTCTGTGAGTAAACGTGAGCTGAGCCCAAGGCCAGCTGCTGCTGAACTGTTCCCACCCTTCCAAGGTAAAACACCTGAATATGTACAAAGGCTTGAACGCCTAGAGGAAGGGTCGTGGAGCCACACCAGCGACAGCACGCAGGCCAACTTGGTGCCTGCAGGCCAGCCAGGATGGTCTTGGCCCCAGGCGCTCTTCTGGAAGCTTTCCATTTCCCTGCCTGAGATACCCCTCCTGTCCCGGCCCCCACTCCTTTTTTTCCTTCCTCACCTCAGCCCGGAGAGAAATTCCAGCGGAAGTTATGGGTGACACATCCTCTTCTTTACAGGTGGCAGCCTGGCAACTCCTGCAGAAAGTCCAGCAGATCCCCACTCACACCGGGCCACCAAAAAAGCCGTGGACCCTCACACCCACCAGCACAGCCCCGAGACTGCTGACGGGGCAGAGAATATGGAGTCAGGCACAGCTGCAGGGGCTATTGCTGCCTGGAGTGCTGTTTCTATTGACCTCAACCCAGGCACACCTGGGGAGGGCTTGCCGGCAGGATCAGGCTGCCCAGGTCAGCTAATCCTCAGCCCTCAGGGAATCACATTGCAGAAAATGGACCTCGCTAAGACAGAATATTAGCCAAGGAAAAAAAGGACACAATGCCATTTGCAGCCCCGTAGAGGAGTCTACAGGTAATCATGTGACTTGTAGTAAGTCAGAAAGTGAAAGACACATATCGTAAGATATCACTTATAGGTGTTACCTAAAAACGGATACCAGGGAAGATATTTCCACGGAGAAGGGCAATCACAGATTCATTAAACAAACTTATGGTTCACCAATGGAAAGGTGTGAGGATTGGATTCATTACGATATTGGGGTTAAGAGACATATACAAACACAGGTGAAATATATAATCACCAAAGACCTACGGAATGCCAAGAGAAGACTACTCAACATTCTGTCATAACGTACATGGGAAAAGGGTCCCAGGAAGAACAGACATATGTATATGTGTAAAAGAACCACATCTTGCACACCTACAACAAGCCAAACGTTGTAATCAAACTTGCTGTAATAAAAAATTAAAAATTAAATTAAAAACACGAACAAGAAGTAGTGAGACAAACTTGAGGGGCTTTCTCCTGGCACATTCCATTCTAAATTCCAATCTAGAACACGGCTTCCATTGAGGCTCTGTTGCCCTGGTAACCAGATTTGCTAAGGGAGAACTGCTGCCACCTTGTGGCCGTTTCACACAACATCAGCTTTAATCCCAGCGCTAATGGTCAGTGGATATTCCAAATCATTGCTGGCCTGTAAATGACACCTGCCCTGAAAACAAATCCTGGGGTCATATATCGACCAAAAAGTTCAAAAGACGTCCATATTTCAAAACGACAGTTTCAAGAGGCATATTTCACGCACATTAGTGTTCTGCTTCTTTTGCTTTCTTTCTTTTTTGGTTAAAAAAAATGGGAATGGAAAAAGGCAACCCTCAGAATGGGCCAAAACGTTCGCAAACGAATCAATGGACAATGGTTTAATCTCCAACATATATAAACAGCTCACGCAGCTTAATATTAATAAAACAAACAACCCAATACAAAAATGGGCAGAAGATCTAAATAGACGTTTCTTCAAAGAAGTCACAGAGACGGCCAAGACGCACATGAAAAGCTGCTCAACACCACTAATTATTAGAGAAATGCAAATCACAACGACAATGAGGTATCACCTCACACCTGTTAGAATCGGCATCATCAGAAAATCTACAAACAACAAATTCTGGGGAGGGTATGGACAAAAGGAACCCTCTTCCACTATTAGTGGGAAGGTAAATTGATACAGTCACTATGGAGAACAGTATGGAGTTTCCTTAAAGAAACTAGAAATAGAATTACCATAGGATCCAGCAATCCCACTTCTGGGCATATACCCAGAGAAAACCATAAATCAAAAACACACATTCACCACAATGTTCATTGCAGCACTATTTACAATAGCCAGGTAATGGAAGCAACCTAAATGCCCACAGACAGACGAATGGATAAAGATGTGGTACATATATAAAATGGAATATGACTCAGCCATGAAAAGGAATGAAACTGGGTTATTTGTAGAGAAGTCGGTGGATCTAGAGACTGTCATACAGAATGAAGTAAGTCAGAAAGAGCAAAACAAATATTCTGTATTAATGCATGTATGTGGAACCTAGATATATGGTACAGATGAACAGGTTTGCAGGGCAGAAATAGAGAAACAGAGGTAGAGAACAAACGTATGGACACCAAGTGGGGGAAGCCATGGGGTGTTGGTGGTCAGATGAGTTGGGAGATAGGTATTGACCTGTATATATGTATATGAATAAAATAGATAACTAATAATAACCTGCTGTATAGAAAAATAAATATAATTAAACTTCAAAATTTTTAGAAATGAAATTTAAAAATAAAACAGAAAAAAGTTCTTCCCTTCACACAGATGTATTTCTATGAATGAATTATTTCCATGCTTATATCAGTAAATACATAAAAGATGAATGAATTCTAACTTGAACCAAAAAAGAAAAAAAAAATCCTGAACCCAGCAGTTATACAGAGGAAAACCCTATCAGGGCACTTGCTCCAGCGGTAAACAATTCTGAAATTGGTCAGAGGTGGGGAATCATCTCCCATACAGCCAGCAGCCCGGCCCCCCCACGCAAGGAGCGTCCTCATTGCAAAGCTGGGGGACCGTGCCGAGGCCTCTGTGAGTAAACGTGAGCTGAGCCCAAGGCCAGCTGCTGCTGAACTGTTCCCACCCTTCCCAGGTAAAACACCTGAATATGTACAAGGGCTTGAACGCCTAGAGGAAGGGTCGTGGAGCCACACCAGCGACAGCACGCAGGCCAACTTGGTGCCTGCAGGCCAGGCAGGATGGTCCTGGCCCCAGGCGCTCTTCTAGAAGCTTTCCATTTCCCTGCCTGAGATACCCCTCCTGTCCCGGCCCCCACTCCTTTTTTTCCTTCCTCACCTCAGCCCGGAGAGAAATTCCAGCGGAAGTTATGGGTGACACATCCTCTTCTTTACAGGTGGCAGCCTGGCAACTCCTGCAGAAAGTCCAGCAGATCCCCACTCACACCGGGCCACCAAAAAAGCCGTGGACCCTCACACCCTCCCACCAGCACAGCCCCGAGACTGCTGACGGGGCAGAGAATATGGAGTCAGGCACAGCTGCAGGGGCTATTGCTGCCTGGAGTGCTGTTTCTATTGACCTCAACCCAGGCACACCTGGGGAGGGCTTGCCGGCAGGGTCAGGCTGCCCAGGTCAGCTAATCCTCAGCCCTCAGGGAATCACATTGCAGAAAATGGACCTCGCTAAGACAGAATATTAGCCAAGGAAAAAAAGGACACAATGCCATTTGCAGCCCCGTAGAGGAGTCTACAGGTAATCATGTGACTTGTAGTAAGTCAGAAAGTGAAAGACACATATCGTAGGATATCACTTATAGGTGTTACCTAAAAACGGATACCAGGGAAGATATTCCCACGGAGAAGGGCAATCACAGATTCATTAAACAAACTTATGGTTCACCAATGGAAAGGTGTGAGGATTGGATTCATTATGATATTGGGGTTAAGAGACATATACAAACACAGGTGAAATATATAATCACCAAAGACCTACGGAATGCCAAGAGAAGACTACTCAACATTCTGTCATAACGTACATGGGAAAAGGGTCCCAGGAAGAACAGACATATGTATATGTGTAAAAGAACCACATCTTGCACACCTACAACAAGCCAAACGTTGTAATCAAACTTGCTGTAATAAAAAATTAAAAATTAAATTAAAAACACGAACAAGAAGTAGTGAGACAAACTTGAGGGGCTTTCTCCTGGCACATTCCATTCTAAATTCCAATCTAGAACACGGCTTCCATTGAGGCTCTGTTGCCCTGGTAACCAGATTTGCTAAGGGAGAACTGCTGCCACCTTGTGGCCGTTTCACACAACATCAGCTTTAATCCCAGCGCTAATGGTCAGTGGATATTCCAAATCATTGCTGGCCTGTAAATGACACCTGCCCTGAAAACAAATCCTGGGGTCATATATCGACCAAAAAGTTCAAAAGACGTCCATATTTCAAAACGACAGTTTCAAGAGGCATATTTCACGCACATTAGTGTTCTGCTTCTTTTGCTTTCTTTCTTTTTTGGTTAAAAAAAATGGGAATGGAAAAAGGCAACCCTCAGAATGGGCCAAAACGTTCGCAAACGAATCAATGGACAATGGTTTAATCTCCAACATATATAAACAGCTCACGCAGCTTAATATTAATAAAACAAACAACCCAATACAAAAATGGGCAGAAGATCTAAATAGACGTTTCTTCAAAGAAGTCACAGAGACGGCCAAGACGCACATGAAAAGCTGCTCAACACCACTAATTATTAGAGAAATGCAAATCACAACGACAATGAGGTATCACCTCACACCTGTTAGAATCGGCATCATCAGAAAATCTACAAACAACAAATTCTGGGGAGGGTATGGACAAAAGGAACCCTCTTCCACTATTAGTGGGAAGGTAAATTGATACAGTCACTATGGAGAACAGTATGGAGTTTCCTTAAAGAAACTAGAAATAGAATTACCATAGGATCCAGCAATCCCACTTCTGGGCATATACCCAGAGGAAACCATAAATCAAAAACACACATTCACCACAATGTTCATTACAGCACTATTTACAATAGCCAGGTAATGGAAGCAACCTAAATGCCCACAGACAGACGAATGGATAAAGATGTGGTACATATATAAAATGGAATATGACTCAGCCGTGAAAAGGAATGAAACTGGGTTATTTGTAGAGAAGTCGGTGGATCTAGAGACTGTCATACAGAATGAAGTAAGTCAGAAAGAGCAAAACAAATATTCTGTATTAATGCATGTATGTGGAACCTAGATATATGGTACAGATGAACAGGTTTGCAGGGCAGAAATAGAGAAACAGAGGTAGAGAACAAACGTATGGACACCAAGTGGGGGAAGCCATGGGGTGTTGGTGGTCAGATGAGTTGGGAGATAGGTATTGACCTGTATATATGTATATGAATAAAATAGATAACTAATAATAACCTGCTGTATAGAAAAATAAATATAATTAAACCTCAAAATTTTTAGAAATGACATTTAAAAATCAAACAGAAAAAAGTTCTTCCCTTCACACAGATGTATTTCTATGAATGAATTATTTCCATGCTTATATCAGTAAATACATAAAAGATGAATGAATTCTAACTTGAACCAAAAAAGAAAAAAAAATCCTCAACCCATCAGTTATACAGAGGAAAACCCTATCAGGGCACTTGCTCCAGCGGTAAACAATTCTGAAATTGGTCAGAGGTGGGGAATCATCTCCCATACAGCCAGCAGCCCGGCCCCCCCACGCAAGGAGCGTCCTCATTGCAAAGCTGGGGGACCGTGCCGAGGCCTCTGTGAGTAAACGTGAGCTGAGCCCAAGGCCAGCTGCTGCTGAACTGTTCCCACCCTTCCCAGGTAAAACACCTGAATATGTACAAGGGCTTGAACGCCTAGAGGAAGGGTCGTGGAGCCACACCAGCGACAGCACGCAGGCCAACTTGGTGCCTGCAGGCCAGCCAGGATGGTCCTGGCCCCAGGCACTCTTCTGGAAGCTTTCCATTTCCCTGCCTGAGATACCCCTCCTGTCCCGGCCCCCACTCCTTTTTTTCCTTCCTCACCTCAGCCCGGAGAGAAATTCCAGCGGAAGTTATGGGTGACACATCCTCTTCTTTACAGGTGGCAGCCTGGCAACTCCTGCAGAAAGTCCAGCAGATCCCCACTCACACCGGGCCACCAAAAAAGCCGTGGACCCTCACACCCACCAGCACAGCCCCGAGACTGCTGACGGGGCAGAGAATATGGAGTCAGGCACAGCTGCAGGGGCTATTGCTGCCTGGAGTGCTGTTTCTATTGACCTCAACCCAGGCACACCTGGGGAGGGCTTGCCGGCAGGATCAGGCTGCCCAGGTCAGCTAATCCTCAGCCCTCAGGGAATCACATTGCAGAAAATGGACCTCGCTAAGACAGAATATTAGCCAAGGAAAAAAAGGACACAATGCCATTTGCAGCCCCGTAGAGGAGTCTACAGGTAATCATGTGACTTGTAGTAAGTCAGAAAGTGAAAGACACATATCGTAAGATATCACTTATAGGTGTTACCTAAAAACGGATACCAGGGAAGATATTTCCACGGAGAAGGGCAATCACAGATTCATTAAACAAACTTATGGTTCACCAATGGAAAGGTGTGAGGATTGGATTCATTACGATATTGGGGTTAAGAGACATATACAAACACAGGTGAAATATATAATCACCAAAGACCTACGGAATGCCAAGAGAAGACTACTCAACATTCTGTCATAACGTACATGGGAAAAGGGTCCCAGGAAGAACAGACATATGTATATGTGTAAAAGAACCACATCTTGCACACCTACAACAAGCCAAACGTTGTAATCAAACTTGCTGTAATAAAAAATTAAAAATTAAATTAAAAACACAAACAAGAAGTAGTGAGACAAACTTGAGGGGCTTTCTCCTGGCACATTCCATTCTAAATTCCAATCTAGAACACGGCTTCCATTGAGGCTCTGTTGCCCTGGTAACCAGATTTGCTAAGGGAGAACTGCTGCCACCTTGTGGCCGTTTCACACAACATCAGCTTTAATCCCAGCGCTAATGGTCAGTGGATATTCCAAATCATTGCTGGCCTGTAAATGACACCTGCCCTGAAAACAAATCCTGGGGTCATATATCGACCAAAAAGTTCAAAAGACGTCCATATTTCAAAACGACAGTTTCAAGAGGCATATTTCACGCACATTAGTGTTCTGCTTCTTTTGCTTTCTTTCTTTTTTGGTTAAAAAAAATGGGAATGGAAAAAGGCAACCCTCAGAATGGGCCAAAACGTTCGCAAACGAATCAATGGACAATGGTTTAATCTCCAACATATATAAACAGCTCACGCAGCTTAATATTAATAAAACAAACAACCCAATACAAAAATGGGCAGAAGATCTAAATAGACGTTTCTTCAAAGAAGTCACAGAGACGGCCAAGACGCTCATGAAAAGCTGCTCAACACCACTAATTATTAGAGAAATGCAAATCACAACGACAATGAGGTAACACCTCACACCTGTTAGAATCGGCATCATCAGAAAATCTACAAACAACAAATTCTGGGGAGGGTATGGACAAAAGGAACCCTCTTCCACTATTAGTGGGAAGGTAAATTGATACAGTCACTATGGAGAACAGTATGGAGTTTCCTTAAAGAAACTAGAAATAGAATTACCATAGGATCCAGCAATCCCACTTCTGGGCATATACCCAGAGAAAACCATAAATCAAAAACACACATTCACCACAATGTTCATTGCAGCACTATTTACAATAGCCAGGTAATGGAAGCAACCTAAATGCCCACAGACAGACGAATGGATAAAGATGTGGTACATATATAAAATGGAATATGACTCAGCCATGAAAAGGAATGAAACTGGGTTATTTGTAGAGAAGTCGGTGGATCTAGAGACTGTCATACAGAATGAAGTAAGTCAGAAAGAGCAAAACAAATATTCTGTATTAATGCATGTATGTGGAACCTAGATATATGGTACAGATGAACAGGTTTGCAGGGCAGAAATAGAGAAACAGAGGTAGAGAACAAACGTATGGACACCAAGTGGGGGAAGCCATGGGGTGTTGGTGGTCAGATGAGTTGGGAGATAGGTATTGACCTGTATATATGTATATGAATAAAATAGATAACTAATAATAACCTGCTGTATAGAAAAATAAATATAATTATACTTCAAAATTTTTAGAAATGACATTTAAAAATAAAACAGGAAAAAGTTCTTCCCTTCACACAGATATATTTCTATGAATGTATTATTTCCATGCTTATATCAATAAATACATAAAAGATGAATAAATTCTAACTTGAACCAAAAAAGAAAAAAAAAACCTGAACCCAGCAGTTATACAGAGGAAAACCCTATCAGGGCACTTGCTCCAGCGGTAAACAATTCTGAAATTGGTCAGAGGTGGGGAATCATCTCCCATACAGCCAGCAGCCCGGCCCCCCCACGCAAGGAGCGTCCTTATTGCAAAGCTGGGGGACCGTGCCGAGGCCTCTGTGAGTAAACGTGAGCTGAGCCCAAGGCCAGCTGCTGCTGAACTGTTCCCACCCTTCCCAGGTAAAACACCTGAATATGTACAAGGGCTTGAACGCCTAGAGGAAGGGTTGTGGAGCCACACCAGCGACAGCACGCAGGCCAACTTGGTGCCTGCAGGCCAGCCAGGATGGTCCTGGCCCCAGGCGCTCTTCTGGAAGCTTTCCATTTCCCTGCCTGAGATACCCCTCCTGTCCCGGCACCCACTCCTTTTTTTCCTTCCTCACCTCAGCCCGGAGAGAAATTCCAGCGGAAGTTATGGGTGACACATCCTCTTCTTTACAGGTGGCAGCCTGGCAACTCCTGCAGAAAGTCCAGCAGATCCCCACTCACACCGGGCCACCAAAAAAGCCGTGGACCCTCACACCCTCCCACCAGCACAGCCCCGAGACTGCTGACGGGGCAGAGAATATGGAGTCAGGCACAGCTGCAGGGGCTATTGCTGCCTGGAGTGCTGTTTCTATTGACCTCAACCCAGGCACACCTGGGGAGGGCTTGCCGGCAGGGTCAGGCTGCCCAGGTCAGCTAATCCTCAGCCCTCAGGGAATCACATTGCAGAAAATGGACCTCGCTAAGACAGAATATTAGCCAAGGAAAAAAAGGACACAATGCCATTTGCAGCCCCGTAGAGGAGTCTACAGGTAATCATGTGACTTGTAGTAAGTCAGAAAGTGAAAGACACATATCGTAGGATATCACTTATAGGTGTTACCTAAAAACGGATACCAGGGAAGATATTTCCACGGAGAAGGGCAATCACAGATTCATTAAACAAACTTATGGTTCACCAATGGAAAGGTGTGAGGATTGGATTCATTATGATATTGGGGTTAAGAGACATATACAAACACAGGTGAAATATAAAATCACCAAAGACCTACGGAATGCCAAGAGAAGACTACTCAACATTCTGTCATAACGTACATGGGAAAAGGGTCCCAGGAAGAACAGACATATGTATATGTGTAAAAGAACCACATCTTGCACACCTACAACAAGCCAAACGTTGTAATCAAACTTGCTGTAATAAAAAATTAAAAATTAAATTAAAAACACGAACAAGAAGTAGTGAGACAAACTTGAGGGGCTTTCTCCTGGCACATTCCATTCTAAATTCCAATCTAGAACACGGCTTCCATTGAGGCTCTGTTGCCCTGGTAACCAGATTTGCTAAGGGAGAACTGCTGCCACCTTGTGGCCGTTTCACACAACATCAGCTTTAATCCCAGCGCTAATGGTCAGTGGATATTCCAAATCATTGCTGGCCTGTAAATGACACCTGCCCTGAAAACAAATCCTGGGGTCATATATCGACCAAAAAGTTCAAAAGACGTCCATATTTCAAAACGACAGTTTCAAGAGGCATATTTCACGCACATTAGTGTTCTGCTTCTTTTGCTTTCTTTCTTTTTTGGTTAAAAAAAATGGGAATGGAAAAAGGCAACCCTCAGAATGGGCCAAAACGTTCGCAAACGAATCAATGGACAATGGTTTAATCTCCAACATATATAAACAGCTCACGCAGCTTAATATTAATAAAACAAACAACCCAATACAAAAATGGGCAGAAGATCTAAATAGACGTTTCTTCAAAGAAGTCACAGAGACGGCCAAGACGCACATGAAAAGCTGCTCAACACCACTAATTATTAGAGAAATGCAAATCACAACGACAATGAGGTATCACCTCACACCTGTTAGAATCGGCATCATCAGAAAATCTACAAACAACAAATTCTGGGGAGGGTATGGACAAAAGGAACCCTCTTCCACTATTAGTGGGAAGGTAAATTGATACAGTCACTATGGAGAACAGTATGGAGTTTCCTTAAAGAAACTAGAAATAGAATTACCATAGGATCCAGCAATCCCACTTCTGGGCATATACCCAGAGGAAACCATAAATCAAAAACACACATTCACCACAATGTTCATTACAGCACTATTTACAATAGCCAGGTAATGGAAGCAACCTAAATGCCCACAGACAGACGAATGGATAAAGATGTGGTACATATATAAAATGGAATATGACTCAGCCGTGAAAAGGAATGAAACTGGGTTATTTGTAGAGAAGTCGGTGGATCTAGAGACTGTCATACAGAATGAAGTAAGTCAGAAAGAGCAAAACAAATATTCTGTATTAATGCATGTATGTGGAACCTAGATATATGGTACAGATGAACAGGTTTGCAGGGCAGAAATAGAGAAACAGAGGTAGAGAACAAACGTATGGACACCAAGTGGGGGAAGCCATGGGGTGTTGGTGGTCAGATGAGTTGGGAGATAGGTATTGACCTGTATATATGTATATGAATAAAATAGATAACTAATAATAACCTGCTGTATAGAAAAATAAATATAATTAAACCTCAAAATTTTTAGAAATGACATTTAAAAATCAAACAGAAAAAAGTTCTTCCCTTCACACAGATGTATTTCTATGAATGAATTATTTCCATGCTTATATCAGTAAATACATAAAAGATGAATGAATTCTAACTTGAACCAAAAAAGAAAAAAAAATCCTCAACCCATCAGTTATACAGAGGAAAACCCTATCAGGGCACTTGCTCCAGCGGTAAACAATTCTGAAATTGGTCAGAGGTGGGGAATCATCTCCCATACAGCCAGCAGCCCGGCCCCCCCACGCAAGGAGCGTCCTCATTGCAAAGCTGGGGGACCGTGCCGAGGCCTCTGTGAGTAAACGTGAGCTGAGCCCAAGGCCAGCTGCTGCTGAACTGTTCCCACCCTTCCCAGGTAAAACACCTGAATATGTACAAGGGCTTGAACGCCTAGAGGAAGGGTCGTGGAGCCACACCAGCGACAGCACGCAGGCCAACTTGGTGCCTGCAGGCCAGCCAGGATGGTCCTGGCCCCAGGCACTCTTCTGGAAGCTTTCCATTTCCCTGCCTGAGATACCCCTCCTGTCCCGGCCCCCACTCCTTTTTTTCCTTCCTCACCTCAGCCCGGAGAGAAATTCCAGCGGAAGTTATGGGTGACACATCCTCTTCTTTACAGGTGGCAGCCTGGCAACTCCTGCAGAAAGTCCAGCAGATCCCCACTCACACCGGGCCACCAAAAAAGCCGTGGACCCTCACACCCACCAGCACAGCCCCGAGACTGCTGACGGGGCAGAGAATATGGAGTCAGGCACAGCTGCAGGGGCTATTGCTGCCTGGAGTGCTGTTTCTATTGACCTCAACCCAGGCACACCTGGGGAGGGCTTGCCGGCAGGATCAGGCTGCCCAGGTCAGCTAATCCTCAGCCCTCAGGGAATCACATTGCAGAAAATGGACCTCGCTAAGACAGAATATTAGCCAAGGAAAAAAAGGACACAATGCCATTTGCAGCCCCGTAGAGGAGTCTACAGGTAATCATGTGACTTGTAGTAAGTCAGAAAGTGAAAGACACATATCGTAAGATATCACTTATAGGTGTTACCTAAAAACGGATACCAGGGAAGATATTTCCACGGAGAAGGGCAATCACAGATTCATTAAACAAACTTATGGTTCACCAATGGAAAGGTGTGAGGATTGGATTCATTACGATATTGGGGTTAAGAGACATATACAAACACAGGTGAAATATATAATCACCAAAGACCTACGGAATGCCAAGAGAAGACTACTCAACATTCTGTCATAACGTACATGGGAAAAGGGTCCCAGGAAGAACAGACATATGTATATGTGTAAAAGAACCACATCTTGCACACCTACAACAAGCCAAACGTTGTAATCAAACTTGCTGTAATAAAAAATTAAAAATTAAATTAAAAACACAAACAAGAAGTAGTGAGACAAACTTGAGGGGCTTTCTCCTGGCACATTCCATTCTAAATTCCAATCTAGAACACGGCTTCCATTGAGGCTCTGTTGCCCTGGTAACCAGATTTGCTAAGGGAGAACTGCTGCCACCTTGTGGCCGTTTCACACAACATCAGCTTTAATCCCAGCGCTAATGGTCAGTGGATATTCCAAATCATTGCAGGCCTGTAAATGACACCTGCCCTGAAAACAAATCCTGGGGTCATATATCGACCAAAAAGTTCAAAAGACGTCCATATTTCAAAACGACAGTTTCAAGAGGCATATTTCACGCACATTAGTGTTCTGCTTCTTTTGCTTTCTTTCTTTTTTGGTTAAAAAAAAACGGGAATGGAAAAAGGCAACCCTCAGAACGGGCCAAAATGTTCACAAACGAATCAATGGACAATGGTTTAATCTCCAACATATATAAACAGCTCACGCAGCTTAATATTAATAAAACAAACAACCCAATACAAAAATGGGCAGAAGATCTAAATAGACGTTTCTTCAAAGAAGTCACAGAGACGGCCAAGACGCACATGAAAAGCTGCTCAACACCACTAATTATTAGAGAAATGCAAATCACAACGACAATGAGGTATCACCTCACACCTGTTAGAATCGGCATCATCAGAAAATCTACAAACAACAAATTCTGGGGAGGGTATGGACAAAAGGAACCCTCTTCCACTATTAGTGGGAAGGTAAATTGATACAGTCACTATGGAGAACAGTATGGAGTTTCCTTAAAGAAACTAGAAATAGAATTACCATAGGATCCAGCAATCCCACTTCTGGGCATATACCCAGAGAAAACCATAAATCAAAAACACACATTCACCACAATGTTCATTGCAGCACTATTTACAATAGCCAGGTAATGGAAGCAACCTAAATGCCCACAGACAGACGAATGGATAAAGATGTGGTACATATATAAAATGGAATATGACTCAGCCATGAAAAGGAATGAAACTGGGTTATTTGTAGAGAAGTCGGTGGATCTAGAGACTGTCATACAGAATGAAGTAAGTCAGAAAGAGCAAAACAAATATTCTGTATTAATGCATGTATGTGGAACCTAGATATATGGTACAGATGAACAGGTTTGCAGGGCAGAAATAGAGAAACAGAGGTAGAGAACAAACGAATGGACACCAAGTGGGGGAAGCCATGGGGTGTTGGTGGTCAGATGAGTTGGGAGATAGGTATTGACCTGTATATATGTATATGAATAAAATAGATAACTAATAATAACCTGCTGTATAGAAAAATAAATATAATTATACTTCAAAATTTTTAGAAATGACATTTAAAAATAAAACAGGAAAAAGTTCTTCCCTTCACACAGATATATTTCTATGAATGTATTATTTCCATGCTTATATCAATAAATACATAAAAGATGAATAAATTCTAACTTGAACCAAAAAAGAAAAGAAAAACCTGAACCCAGCAGTTATACAGAGGAAAACCCTATCAGGGCACTTGCTCCAGCGGTAAACAATTCTGAAATTGGTCAGAGGTGGGGAATCATCTCCCATACAGCCAGCAGCCCGGCCCCCCCACGCAAGGAGCGTCCTCATTGCAAAGCTGGGGGACCGTGCCGAGGCCTCTGTGAGTAAACGTGAGCTGAGCCCAAGGCCAGCTGCTGCTGAACTGTTCCCACCCTTCCCAGGTAAAACACCTGAATATGTACAAGGGCTTGAACGCCTAGAGGAAGGGTCGTGGAGCCACACCAGCGACAGCACGCAGGCCAACTTGGTGCCTGCAGGCCAGCCAGGATGGTCCTGGCCCCAGGCGCTCTTCTTGAAGCTTTCCATTTCCCTGCCTGAGATACCCCTCCTGTCCCGGCCCCCACTCCTTTTTTTCCTTCCTCACCTCAGCCCGGAGAGAAATTCCAGCGGAAGTTATGGGTGACACATCCTCTTCTTTACAGGTGGCAGCCTGGCAACTCCTGCAGAAAGTCCAGCAGATCCCCACTCACACCGGGCCACCAAAAAAGCCGTGGACCCTCACACCCTCCCACCAGCACAGCCCCGAGACTGCTGACGGGGCAGAGAATATGGAGTCAGGCACAGCTGCAGGGGCTATTGCTGCCTGGAGTGCTGTTTCTATTGACCTCAACCCAGGCACACCTGGGGAGGGCTTGCCGGCAGGATCAGGCTGCCCAGGTCAGCTAATCCTCAGCCCTCAGGGAATCACATTGCAGAAAATGGACCTCGCTAAGACAGAATATTAGCCAAGGAAAAAAAGGACACAATGCCATTTGCAGCCCCGTAGAGGAGTCTACAGGTAATCATGTGACTTGTAGTAAGTCAGAAAGTGAAAGACACATATCGTAGGATATCACTTATAGGTGTTACCTAAAAACGGATACCAGGGAAGATATTTCCACGGAGAAGGGCAATCACAGATTCATTAAACAAACTTATGGTTCACCAATGGAAAGGTGTGAGGATTGGATTCATTACGATATTGGGGTTAAGAGACATATACAAACACAGGTGAAATATATAATCACCAAAGACCTACGGAATGCCAAGAGAAGACTACTCAACATTCTGTCATAACGTACATGGGAAAAGGGTCCCAGGAAGAACAGACATATGTATATGTGTAAAAGAACCACATCTTGCACACCTACAACAAGCCAAACGTTGTAATCAAACTTGCTGTAATAAAAAATTAAAAATTAAATTAAAAACACGAACCAGAAGTAGTGAGACAAACTTGAGGGGCTTTCTCCTGGCACATTCCATTCTAAATTCCAATCTAGAACACGGCTTCCATTGAGGCTCTGTTGCCCTGGTAACCAGATTTGCTAAGGGAGAACTGCTGCCACCTTGTGGCCGTTTCACACAACATCAGCTTTAATCCCAGCGCTAATGGTCAGTGGATATTCCAAATCATTGCTGGCCTGTAAATGACACCTGCCCTGAAAATAAATCCTGAGGTCATATATCGACCAAAAAGTTCAAAAGACGTCCATATTTCAAAACGACAGTTTCAAGAGGCATATTTCACGCACATTAGTGTTCTGCTTCTTTTGCTTTCTTTCTTTTTTGGTTAAAAAAAATGGGAATGGAAAAAGGCAACCCTCAGAATGGGCCAAAACGTTCGCAAACGAATCAATGGACAATGGTTTAATCTCCAACATATATAAACAGCTGACGCAGCTTAATATTAATAAAACAAACAACCCAATACAAAAATGGGCAGAAGATCTAAATAGACGTTTCTTCAAAGAAGTCACAGAGACGGCCAAGACGCACATGAAAAGCTGCTCAACACCACTAATTATTAGAGAAATGCAAATCACAACGACAATGAGGTATCACCTCACACCTGTTAGAATCGGCATCATCAGAAAATCTACAAACAACAAATTCTGGGGAGGGTATGGACAAAAGGAACCCTCTTCCACTATTAGTGGGAAGGTAAATTGATACAGTCACTATGGAGAACAGTATGGAGTTTCCTTAAAGAAACTAGAAATAGAATTACCATAGGATCCAGCAATCCCACTTCTGGGCATATACCCAGAGAAAACCATAAATCAAAAACACACATTCACCACAATGTTCATTGCAGCACTATTTACAATAGCCAGGTAATGGAAGCAACCTAAATGCCCACAGACAGACGAATGGATAAAGATGTGGTACATATATAAAATGGAATATGACTCAGCCATGAAAAGGAATGAAACTGGGTTATTTGTAGAGAAGTCGGTGGATCTAGAGACTGTCATACAGAATGAAGTAAGTCAGAAAGAGCAAAACAAATATTCTGTATTAATGCATGTATGTGGAACCTAGATATATGGTACAGATGAACAGGTTTGCAGGGCAGAAATAGAGAAACAGAGGTAGAGAACAAACGTATGGACACCAAGTGGGGGAAGCCATGGGGTGTTGGTGGTCAGATGAGTTGGGAGATAGGTATTGACCTGTATATATGTATATGAATAAAATAGATAACTAATAATAACCTGCTGTATAGAAAAATAAATATAATTAAACTTCAAAATTTTTAGAAATGAAATTTAAAAATAAAACAGAAAAAAGTTCTTCCCTTCACACAGATGTATTTCTATGAATGAATTATTTCCATGCTTATATCAGTAAATACATAAAAGATGAATGAATTCTAACTTGAACCAAAAAAGAAAAAAAAAAATCCTGAACCCAGCAGTTATACAGAGGAAAACCCTATCAGGGCACTTGCTCCAGCGGTAAACAATTCTGAAATTGGTCAGAGGTGGGGAATCATCTCCCATACAGCCAGCAGCCCGGCCCCCCCACACAAGGAGCGTCCTCATTGCAAAGCTGGGGGACCGTGCCGAGGCCTCTGTGAGTAAACGTGAGCTGAGCCCAAGGCCAGCTGCTGCTGAACTGTTCCCAGCCTTCCCAGGTAAAACACCTGAATATGTACAAGGGCTTGAACGCCTAGAGGAAGGGTCGTGGAGCCACACCAGCGACAGCACGCAGGCCAACTTGGTGCCTGCAGGCCAGCCAGGATGGTCCTGGCCCAAGGCGCTCTTCTGGAAGCTTTCCATTTCCCTGCCTGAGATACCCCTCCTGTCCCGGCCCCCACTCCTTTTTTTCCTTCCTCACCTCAGCCCGGAGAGAAATTCCAGCGGAAGTTATGGGTGACACATCCTCTTCTTTACAGGTGGCAGCCTGGCAACTCCTGCAGAAAGTCCAGCAGATCCCCACTCACACCGGGCCACCAAAAAAGCCGTGGACCCTCACACCCTCCCACCAGCACAGCCCCGAGACTGCTGACGGGGCAGAGAATATGGAGTCAGGCACAGCTGCAGGGGCTATTGCTGCCTGGAGTGCTGTTTCTATTGACCTCAACCCAGGCACACCTGGGGAGGGCTTGCCGGCAGGGTCAGGCTGCCCAGGTCAGCTAATCCTCAGCCCTCAGGGAATCACATTGCAGAAAATGGACCTCGCTAAGACAGAATATTAGCCAAGGAAAAAAAGGGCACAATGCCATTTGCAGCCCCGTAGAGGAGTCTACAGGTAATCATGTGACTTGTAGTAAGTCAGAAAGTGAAAGACACATATCGTAGGATATCACTTATAGGTGTTACCTAAAAACGGATACCAGGGAAGATATTTCCACGGAGAAGGGCAATCACAGATTCATTAAACAAACTTATGGTTCACCAATGGAAAGGTGTGAGGATTGGATTCATTATGATATTGGGGTTAAGAGACATATACAAACACAGGTGAAATATAAAATCACCAAAGACCTACGGAATGCCAAGAGAAGACTACTCAACATTCTGTCATAACGTACATGGGAAAAGGGTCCCAGGAAGAACAGACATATGTATATGTGTAAAAGAACCACATCTTGCACACCTACAACAAGCCAAACGTTGTAATCAAACTTGCTGTAATAAAAAATTAAAAATTAAATTAAAAACACGAACAAGAAGTAGTGAGACAAACTTGAGGGGCTTTCTCCTGGCACATTCCATTCTAAATTCCAATCTAGAACACGGCTTCCATTGAGGCTCTGTTGCCCTGGTAACCAGATTTGCTAAGGGAGAACTGCTGCCACCTTGTGGCCGTTTCACACAACATCAGCTTTAATCCCAGCGCTAATGGTCAGTGGATATTCCAAATCATTGCTGGCCTGTAAATGACACCTGCCCTGAAAACAAATCCTGGGGTCATATATCGACCAAAAAGTTCAAAAGACGTCCATATTTCAAAACGACAGTTTCAAGAGGCATATTTCACGCACATTAGTGTTCTGCTTCTTTTGCTTTCTTTCTTTTTTGGTTAAAAAAAATGGGAATGGAAAAAGGCAACCCTCAGAATGGGCCAAAACGTTCGCAAACGAATCAATGGACAATGGTTTAATCTCCAACATATATAAACAGCTCACGCAGCTTAATATTAATAAAACAAACAACCCAATACAAAAATGGGCAGAAGATCTAAATAGACGTTTCTTCAAAGAAGTCACAGAGACGGCCAAGACGCACATGAAAAGCTGCTCAACACCACTAATTATTAGAGAAATGCAAATCACAACGACAATGAGGTATCACCTCACACCTGTTAGAATAGGCATCATCAGAAAATCTACAAACAACAAATTCTGGGGAGGGTATGGACAAAAGGAACCCTCTTCCACTATTAGTGGGAAGGTAAATTGATACAGTCACTATGGAGAACAGTATGGAGTTTCCTTAAAGAAACTAGAAATAGAATTACCATAGGATCCAGCAATCCCACTTCTGGGCATATACCCAGAGAAAACCATAAATCAAAAACACACATTCACCACAATGTTCATTGCAGCACTATTTACAATAGCCAGGTAATGGAAGCAACCTAAATGCCCACAGACAGACGAATGGATAAAGATGTGGTACATATATAAAATGGAATATGACTCAGCCATGAAAAGGAATGAAACTGGGTTATTTGTAGAGAAGTCGGTGGATCTAGAGACTGTCATACAGAATGAAGTAAGTCAGAAAGAGCAAAACAAATATTCTGTATTAATGCATGTATGTGGAACCTAGATATATGGTACAGATGAACAGGTTTGCAGGGCAGAAATAGAGAAACAGAGGTAGAGAACAAACGTATGGACACCAAGTGGGGGAAGCCATGGGGTGTTGGTGGTCAGATGAGTTGGGAGATAGGTATTGACCTGTATATATGTATATGAATAAAATAGATAACTAATAATAACCTGCTGTATAGAAAAATAAATATAATTAAACTTCAAAATTTTTAGAAATGAAATTTAAAAATAAAACAGAAAAAAGTTCTTCCCTTCACACAGATGTATTTCTATGAATGAATTATTTCCATGCTTATATCAGTAAATACATAAAAGATGAATGAATTCTAACTTGAACCAAAAAAGAAAAAAAAAATCCTGAACCCAGCAGTTATACAGAGGAAAACCCTATCAGGGCACTTGATCCAGCGGTAAACAATTCTGAAATTGGTCAGAGGTGGGGAATCATCTCCCATACAGCCAGCAGCCCGGCCCCCCCACGCAAGGAGCGTCCTCATTGCAAAGCTGGGGGACCGTGCCGAGGCCTCTGTGAGTAAACGTGAGCTGAGCCCAAGGCCAGCTGCTGCTGAACTGTTCCCACCCTTCCCAGGTAAAACACCTGAATATGTACAAGGGCTTGAACGCCTAGAGGAAGGGTCGTGGAGCCACACCAGCGACAGCACGCAGGCCAACTTGGTGCCTGCAGGCCAGCCAGGATGGTCCTGGCCCCAGGCGCTCTTCTGGAAGCTTTCCATTTCCCTGCCTGAGATACCCCTCCTGTCCCGGCCCCCACTCCTTTTTTTCCTTCCTCACCTCAGCCCGGAGAGAAATTCCAGCGGAAGTTATGGGTGACACATCCTCTTCTTTACAGGTGGCAGCCTGGCAACTCCTGCAGAAAGTCCAGCAGATCCCCACTCACACCGGGCCACCAAAAAAGCCGTGGACCCTCACACCCTCCCACCAGCACAGCCCCGAGACTGCTGACGGGGCAGAGAATATGGAGTCAGGCACAGCTGCAGGGGCTATTGCTGCCTGGAGTGCTGTTTCTATTGACCTCAACCCAGGCACACCTGGGGAGGGCTTGCCGGCAGGGTCAGGCTGCCCAGGTCAGCTAATCCTCAGCCCTCAGGGAATCACATTGCAGAAAATGGACCTCGCTAAGACAGAATATTAGCCAAGGAAAAAAAGGGCACAATGCCATTTGCAGCCCCGTAGAGGAGTCTACAGGTAATCATGTGACTTGTAGTAAGTCAGAAAGTGAAAGACACATATCGTAGGATATCACTTATAGGTGTTACCTAAAAACGGATACCAGGGAAGATATTTCCACGGAGAAGGGCAATCACAGATTCATTAAACAAACTTATGGTTCACCAATGGAAAGGTGTGAGGATTGGATTCATTATGATATTGGGGTTAAGAGACATATACAAACACAGGTGAAATATAAAATCACCAAAGACCTACGGAATGCCAAGAGAAGACTACTCAACATTCTGTCATAACGTACATGGGAAAAGGGTCCCAGGAAGAACAGACATATGTATATGTGTAAAAGAACCACATCTTGCACACCTACAACAAGCCAAACGTTGTAATCAAACTTGCTGTAATAAAAAATTAAAAATTAAATTAAAAACACGAACAAGAAGTAGTGAGACAAACTTGAGGGGCTTTCTCCTGGCACATTCCATTCTAAATTCCAATCTAGAACACGGCTTCCATTGAGGCTCTGTTGCCCTGGTAACCAGATTTGCTAAGGGAGAACTGCTGCCACCTTGTGGCCGTTTCACACAACATCAGCTTTAATCCCAGCGCTAATGGTCAGTGGATATTCCAAATCATTGCTGGCCTGTAAATGACACCTGCCCTGAAAACAAATCCTGGGGTCATATATCGACCAAAAAGTTCAAAAGACGTCCATATTTCAAAACGACAGTTTCAAGAGGCATATTTCACGCACATTAGTGTTCTGCTTCTTTTGCTTTCTTTCTTTTTTGGTTAAAAAAAATGGGAATGGAAAAAGGCAACCCTCAGAATGGGCCAAAACGTTCGCAAACGAATCAATGGACAATGGTTTAATCTCCAACATATATAAACAGCTCACGCAGCTTAATATTAATAAAACAAACAACCCAATACAAAAATGGGCAGAAGATCTAAATAGACGTTTCTTCAAAGAAGTCACAGAGACGGCCAAGACGCACATGAAAAGCTGCTCAACACCACTAATTATTAGAGAAATGCAAATCACAACGACAATGAGGTATCACCTCACACCTGTTAGAATCGGCATCATCAGAAAATCTACAAACAACAAATTCTGGGGAGGGTATGGACAAAAGGAACCCTCTTCCACTATTAGTGGGAAGGTAAATTGATACAGTCACTATGGAGAACAGTATGGAGTTTCCTTAAAGAAACTAGAAATAGAATTACCATAGGATCCAGCAATCCCACTTCTGGGCATATACCCAGAGAAAACCATAAATCAAAAACACACATTCACCACAATGTTCATTGCAGCACTATTTACAATAGCCAGGTAATGGAAGCAACCTAAATGCCCACAGACAGACGAATGGATAAAGATGTGGTACATATATAAAATGGAATATGACTCAGCCATGAAAAGGAATGAAACTGGGTTATTTGTAGAGAAGTCGGTGGATCTAGAGACTGTCATACAGAATGAAGTAAGTCAGAAAGAGCAAAACAAATATTCTGTATTAATGCATGTATGTGGAACCTAGATATATGGTACAGATGAACAGGTTTGCAGGGCAGAAATAGAGAAACAGAGGTAGAGAACAAACGTATGGACACCAAGTGGGGGAAGCCATGGGGTGTTGGTGGTCAGATGAGTTGGGAGATAGGTATTGACCTGTATATATGTATATGAATAAAATAGATAACTAATAATAACCTGCTGTATAGAAAAATAAATATAATTAAACTTCAAAATTTTTAGAAATGAAATTTAAAAATAAAACAGAAAAAAGTTCTTCCCTTCACACAGATGTATTTCTATGAATGAATTATTTCCATGCTTATATCAGTAAATACATAAAAGATGAATGAATTCTAACTTGAACCAAAAAAGAAAAAAAAAAATCCTGAACCCAGCAGTTATACAGAGGAAAACCCTATCAGGGCACTTGCTCCAGCGGTAAACAATTCTGAAATTGGTCAGAGGTGGGGAATCATCTCCCATACAGCCAGCAGCCCGGCCCCCCCACACAAGGAGCGTCCTCATTGCAAAGCTGGGGGACCGTGCCGAGGCCTCTGTGAGTAAACGTGAGCTGAGCCCAAGGCCAGCTGCTGCTGAACTGTTCCCAGCCTTCCCAGGTAAAACACCTGAATATGTACAAGGGCTTGAACGCCTAGAGGAAGGGTCGTGGAGCCACACCAGCGACAGCACGCAGGCCAACTTGGTGCCTGCAGGCCAGCCAGGATGGTCCTGGCCCAAGGCGCTCTTCTGGAAGCTTTCCATTTCCCTGCCTGAGATACCCCTCCTGTCCCGGCCCCCACTCCTTTTTTTCCTTCCTCACCTCAGCCCGGAGAGAAATTCCAGCGGAAGTTATGGGTGACACATCCTCTTCTTTACAGGTGGCAGCCTGGCAACTCCTGCAGAAAGTCCAGCAGATCCCCACTCACACCGGGCCACCAAAAAAGCCGTGGACCCTCACACCCTCCCACCAGCACAGCCCCGAGACTGCTGACGGGGCAGAGAATATGGAGTCAGGCACAGCTGCAGGGGCTATTGCTGCCTGGAGTGCTGTTTCTATTGACCTCAACCCAGGCACACCTGGGGAGGGCTTGCCGGCAGGGTCAGGCTGCCCAGGTCAGCTAATCCTCAGCCCTCAGGGAATCACATTGCAGAAAATGGACCTCGCTAAGACAGAATATTAGCCAAGGAAAAAAAGGGCACAATGCCATTTGCAGCCCCGTAGAGGAGTCTACAGGTAATCATGTGACTTGTAGTAAGTCAGAAAGTGAAAGACACATATCGTAGGATATCACTTATAGGTGTTACCTAAAAACGGATACCAGGGAAGATATTTCCACGGAGAAGGGCAATCACAGATTCATTAAACAAACTTATGGTTCACCAATGGAAAGGTGTGAGGATTGGATTCATTATGATATTGGGGTTAAGAGACATATACAAACACAGGTGAAATATAAAATCACCAAAGACCTACGGAATGCCAAGAGAAGACTACTCAACATTCTGTCATAACGTACATGGGAAAAGGGTCCCAGGAAGAACAGACATATGTATATGTGTAAAAGAACCACATCTTGCACACCTACAACAAGCCAAACGTTGTAATCAAACTTGCTGTAATAAAAAATTAAAAATTAAATTAAAAACACGAACAAGAAGTAGTGAGACAAACTTGAGGGGCTTTCTCCTGGCACATTCCATTCTAAATTCCAATCTAGAACACGGCTTCCATTGAGGCTCTGTTGCCCTGGTAACCAGATTTGCTAAGGGAGAACTGCTGCCACCTTGTGGCCGTTTCACACAACATCAGCTTTAATCCCAGCGCTAATGGTCAGTGGATATTCCAAATCATTGCTGGCCTGTAAATGACACCTGCCCTGAAAACAAATCCTGGGGTCATATATCGACCAAAAAGTTCAAAAGACGTCCATATTTCAAAACGACAGTTTCAAGAGGCATATTTCACGCACATTAGTGTTCTGCTTCTTTTGCTTTCTTTCTTTTTTGGTTAAAAAAAATGGGAATGGAAAAAGGCAACCCTCAGAATGGGCCAAAACGTTCGCAAACGAATCAATGGACAATGGTTTAATCTCCAACATATATAAACAGCTCACGCAGCTTAATATTAATAAAACAAACAACCCAATACAAAAATGGGCAGAAGATCTAAATAGACGTTTCTTCAAAGAAGTCACAGAGACGGCCAAGACGCACATGAAAAGCTGCTCAACACCACTAATTATTAGAGAAATGCAAATCACAACGACAATGAGGTATCACCTCACACCTGTTAGAATAGGCATCATCAGAAAATCTACAAACAACAAATTCTGGGGAGGGTATGGACAAAAGGAACCCTCTTCCACTATTAGTGGGAAGGTAAATTGATACAGTCACTATGGAGAACAGTATGGAGTTTCCTTAAAGAAACTAGAAATAGAATTACCATAGGATCCAGCAATCCCACTTCTGGGCATATACCCAGAGAAAACCATAAATCAAAAACACACATTCACCACAATGTTCATTGCAGCACTATTTACAATAGCCAGGTAATGGAAGCAACCTAAATGCCCACAGACAGACGAATGGATAAAGATGTGGTACATATATAAAATGGAATGTGACTCAGCCATGAAAAGGAATGAAACTGGGTTATTTGTAGAGAAGTCGGTGGATCTAGAGACTGTCATACAGAATGAAGTAAGTCAGAAAGAGCAAAACAAATATTCTGTATTAATGCATGTATGTGGAACCTAGATATATGGTACAGATGAACAGGTTTGCAGGGCAGAAATAGAGAAACAGAGGTAGAGAACAAACGTATGGACACCAAGTGGGGGAAGCCATGGGGTGTTGGTGGTCAGATGAGTTGGGAGATAGGTATTGACCTGTATATATGTATATGAATAAAATAGATAACTAATAATAACCTGCTGTATAGAAAAATAAATATAATTAAACTTCAAAATTTTTAGAAATGAAATTTAAAAATAAAACAGAAAAAAGTTCTTCCCTTCACACAGATGTATTTCTATGAATGAATTATTTCCATGCTTATATCAGTAAATACATAAAAGATGAATGAATTCTAACTTGAACCAAAAAAGAAAAAAAAAATCCTGAACCCAGCAGTTATACAGAGGAAAACCCTATCAGGGCACTTGATCCAGCGGTAAACAATTCTGAAATTGGTCAGAGGTGGGGAATCATCTCCCATACAGCCAGCAGCCCGGCCCCCCCACGCAAGGAGCGTCCTCATTGCAAAGCTGGGGGACCGTGCCGAGGCCTCTGTGAGTAAACGTGAGCTGAGCCCAAGGCCAGCTGCTGCTGAACTGTTCCCACCCTTCCCAGGTAAAACACCTGAATATGTACAAGGGCTTGAACGCCTAGAGGAAGGGTCGTGGAGCCACACCAGCGACAGCACGCAGGCCAACTTGGTGCCTGCAGGCCAGCCAGGATGGTCCTGGCCCCAGGCGCTCTTCTGGAAGCTTTCCATTTCCCTGCCTGAGATACCCCTCCTGTCCCGGCCCCCACTCCTTTTTTTCCTTCCTCACCTCAGCCCGGAGAGAAATTCCAGCGGAAGTTATGGGTGACACATCCTCTTCTTTACAGGTGGCAGCCTGGCAACTCCTGCAGAAAGTCCAGCAGATCCCCACTCACACCGGGCCACCAAAAAAGCCGTGGACCCTCACACCCTCCCACCAGCACAGCCCCGAGACTGCTGACGGGGCAGAGAATATGGAGTCAGGCACAGCTGCAGGGGCTATTGCTGCCTGGAGTGCTGTTTCTATTGACCTCAACCCAGGCACACCTGGGGAGGGCTTGCCGGCAGGGTCAGGCTGCCCAGGTCAGCTAATCCTCAGCCCTCAGGGAATCACATTGCAGAAAATGGACCTCGCTAAGACAGAATATTAGCCAAGGAAAAAAAGGGCACAATGCCATTTGCAGCCCCGTAGAGGAGTCTACAGGTAATCATGTGACTTGTAGTAAGTCAGAAAGTGAAAGACACATATCGTAGGATATCACTTATAGGTGTTACCTAAAAACGGATACCAGGGAAGATATTTCCACGGAGAAGGGCAATCACAGATTCATTAAACAAACTTATGGTTCACCAATGGAAAGGTGTGAGGATTGGATTCATTATGATATTGGGGTTAAGAGACATATACAAACACAGGTGAAATATAAAATCACCAAAGACCTACGGAATGCCAAGAGAAGACTACTCAACATTCTGTCATAACGTACATGGGAAAAGGGTCCCAGGAAGAACAGACATATGTATATGTGTAAAAGAACCACATCTTGCACACCTACAACAAGCCAAACGTTGTAATCAAACTTGCTGTAATAAAAAATTAAAAATTAAATTAAAAACACGAACAAGAAGTAGTGAGACAAACTTGAGGGGCTTTCTCCTGGCACATTCCATTCTAAATTCCAATCTAGAACACGGCTTCCATTGAGGCTCTGTTGCCCTGGTAACCAGATTTGCTAAGGGAGAACTGCTGCCACCTTGTGGCCGTTTCACACAACATCAGCTTTAATCCCAGCGCTAATGGTCAGTGGATATTCCAAATCATTGCTGGCCTGTAAATGACACCTGCCCTGAAAACAAATCCTGGGGTCATATATCGACCAAAAAGTTCAAAAGACGTCCATATTTCAAAACGACAGTTTCAAGAGGCATATTTCACGCACATTAGTGTTCTGCTTCTTTTGCTTTCTTTCTTTTTTGGTTAAAAAAAATGGGAATGGAAAAAGGCAACCCTCAGAATGGGCCAAAACGTTCGCAAACGAATCAATGGACAATGGTTTAATCTCCAACATATATAAACAGCTCACGCAGCTTAATATTAATAAAACAAACAACCCAATACAAAAATGGGCAGAAGATCTAAATAGACGTTTCTTCAAAGAAGTCACAGAGACGGCCAAGACGCACATGAAAAGCTGCTCAACACCACTAATTATTAGAGAAATGCAAATCACAACGACAATGAGGTATCACCTCACACCTGTTAGAATCGGCATCATCAGAAAATCTACAAACAACAAATTCTGGGGAGGGTATGGACAAAAGGAACCCTCTTCCACTATTAGTGGGAAGGTAAATTGATACAGTCACTATGGAGAACAGTATGGAGTTTCCTTAAAGAAACTAGAAATAGAATTACCATAGGATCCAGCAATCCCACTTCTGGGCATATACCCAGAGAAAACCATAAATCAAAAACACACATTCACCACAATGTTCATTGCAGCACTATTTACAATAGCCAGGTAATGGAAGCAACCTAAATGCCCACAGACAGACGAATGGATAAAGATGTGGTACATATATAAAATGGAATATGACTCAGCCATGAAAAGGAATGAAACTGGGTTATTTGTAGAGAAGTCGGTGGATCTAGAGACTGTCATACAGAATGAAGTAAGTCAGAAAGAGCAAAACAAATATTCTGTATTAATGCATGTATGTGGAACCTAGATATATGGTACAGATGAACAGGTTTGCAGGGCAGAAATAGAGAAACAGAGGTAGAGAACAAACGTATGGACACCAAGTGGGGGAAGCCATGGGGTGTTGGTGGTCAGATGAGTTGGGAGATAGGTATTGACCTGTATATATGTATATGAATAAAATAGATAACTAATAATAACCTGCTGTATAGAAAAATAAATATAATTAAACTTCAAAATTTTTAGAAATGAAATTTAAAAATAAAACAGAAAAAAGTTCTTCCCTTCACACAGATGTATTTCTATGAATGAATTATTTCCATGCTTATATCAGTAAATACATAAAAGATGAATGAATTCTAACTTGAACCAAAAAAGAAAAAAAAAATCCTGAACCCAGCAGTTATACAGAGGAAAACCCTATCAGGGCACTTGCTCCAGCGGTAAACAATTCTGAAATTGGTCAGAGGTGGGGAATCATCTCCCATACAGCCAGCAGCCCGGCCCCCCCACACAAGGAGCGTCCTCATTGCAAAGCTGGGGGACCGTGCCGAGGCCTCTGTGAGTAAACGTGAGCTGAGCCCAAGGCCAGCTGCTGCTGAACTGTTCCCACCCTTCCCAGGTAAAACACCTGAATATGTACAAGGGCTTGAACGCCTAGAGGAAGGGTCGTGGAGCCACACCAGCGACAGCACGCAGGCCAACTTGGTGCCTGCAGGCCAGCCAGGATGGTCCTGGCCCAAGGCGCTCTTCTAGAAGCTTTCCATTTCCCTGCCTGAGATACCCCTCCTGTCCCGGCCCCCACTCCTTTTTTTCCTTCCTCACCTCAGCCCGGAGAGAAATTCCAGCGGAAGTTATGGGTGACACATCCTCTTCTTTACAGGTGGCAGCCTGGCAACTCCTGCAGAAAGTCCAGCAGATCCCCACTCACACCGGGCCACCAAAAAAGCCGTGGACCCTCACACCCTCCCACCAGCACAGCCCCGAGACTGCTGACGGGGCAGAGAATATGGAGTCAGGCACAGCTGCAGGGGCTATTGCTGCCTGGAGTGCTGTTTCTATTGACCTCAACCCAGGCACACCTGGGGAGGGCTTGCCGGCAGGGTCAGGCTGCCCAGGTCAGCTAATCCTCAGCCCTCAGGGAATCACATTGCAGAAAATGGACCTCGCTAAGACAGAATATTAGCCAAGGAAAAAAAGGGCACAATGCCATTTGCAGCCCCGTAGAGGAGTCTACAGGTAATCATGTGACTTGTAGTAAGTCAGAAAGTGAAAGACACATATCGTAGGATATCACTTATAGGTGTTACCTAAAAACGGATACCAGGGAAGATATTTCCACGGAGAAGGGCAATCACAGATTCATTAAACAAACTTATGGTTCACCAATGGAAAGGTGTGAGGATTGGATTCATTATGATATTGGGGTTAAGAGACATATACAAACACAGGTGAAATATAAAATCACCAAAGACCTACGGAATGCCAAGAGAAGACTACTCAACATTCTGTCATAACGTACATGGGAAAAGGGTCCCAGGAAGAACAGACATATGTATATGTGTAAAAGAACCACATCTTGCACACCTACAACAAGCCAAACGTTGTAATCAAACTTGCTGTAATAAAAAATTAAAAATTAAATTAAAAACACGAACAAGAAGTAGTGAGACAAACTTGAGGGGCTTTCTCCTGGCACATTCCATTCTAAATTCCAATCTAGAACACGGCTTCCATTGAGGCTCTGTTGCCCTGGTAACCAGATTTGCTAAGGGAGAACTGCTGCCACCTTGTGGCCGTTTCACACAACATCAGCTTTAATCCCAGCGCTAATGGTCAGTGGATATTCCAAATCATTGCTGGCCTGTAAATGACACCTGCCCTGAAAACAAATCCTGGGGTCATATATCGACCAAAAAGTTCAAAAGACGTCCATATTTCAAAACGACAGTTTCAAGAGGCATATTTCACGCACATTAGTGTTCTGCTTCTTTTGCTTTCTTTCTTTTTTGGTTAAAAAAAATGGGAATGGAAAAAGGCAACCCTCAGAATGGGCCAAAACGTTCGCAAACGAATCAATGGACAATGGTTTAATCTCCAACATATATAAACAGCTCACGCAGCTTAATATTAATAAAACAAACAACCCAATACAAAAATGGGCAGAAGATCTAAATAGACGTTTCTTCAAAGAAGTCACAGAGACGGCCAAGACGCACATGAAAAGCTGCTCAACACCACTAATTATTAGAGAAATGCAAATCACAACGACAATGAGGTATCACCTCACACCTGTTAGAATAGGCATCATCAGAAAATCTACAAACAACAAATTCTGGGGAGGGTATGGACAAAAGGAACCCTCTTCCACTATTAGTGGGAAGGTAAATTGATACAGTCACTATGGAGAACAGTATGGAGTTTCCTTAAAGAAACTAGAAATAGAATTACCATAGGATCCAGCAATCCCACTTCTGGGCATATACCCAGAGAAAACCATAAATCAAAAACACACATTCACCACAATGTTCATTGCAGCACTATTTACAATAGCCAGGTAATGGAAGCAACCTAAATGCCCACAGACAGACGAATGGATAAAGATGTGGTACATATATAAAATGGAATATGACTCAGCCATGAAAAGGAATGAAACTGGGTTATCTGTAGAGAAGTCGGTGGATCTAGAGACTGTCATACAGAATGAAGTAAGTCAGAAAGAGCAAAACAAATATTCTGTATTAATGCATGTATGTGGAACCTAGATATATGGTACAGATGAACAGGTTTGCAGGGCAGAAATAGAGAAACAGAGGTAGAGAACAAACGTATGGACACCAAGTGGGGGAAGCCATGGGGTGTTGGTGGTCAGATGAGTTGGGAGATAGGTATTGACCTGTATATATGTATATGAATAAAATAGATAACTAATAATAACCTGCTGTATAGAAAAATAAATATAATTAAACTTCAAAATTTTTAGAAATGAAATTTAAAAATAAAACAGAAAAAAGTTCTTCCCTTCACACAGATGTATTTCTATGAATGAATTATTTCCATGCTTATATCAGTAAATACATAAAAGATGAATGAATTCTAACTTGAACCAAAAAAGAAAAAAAAAATCCTGAACCCAGCAGTTATACAGAGGAAAACCCTATCAGGGCACTTGATCCAGCGGTAAACAATTCTGAAATTGGTCAGAGGTGGGGAATCATCTCCCATACAGCCAGCAGCCCGGCCCCCCCACGCAAGGAGCGTCCTCATTGCAAAGCTGGGGGACCGTGCCGAGGCCTCTGTGAGTAAACGTGAGCTGAGCCCAAGGCCAGCTGCTGCTGAACTGTTCCCACCCTTCCCAGGTAAAACACCTGAATATGTACAAGGGCTTGAACGCCTAGAGGAAGGGTCGTGGAGCCACACCAGCGACAGCACGCAGGCCAACTTGGTGCCTGCAGGCCAGCCAGGATGGTCCTGGCCCCAGGCGCTCTTCTGGAAGCTTTCCATTTCCCTGCCTGAGATACCCCTCCTGTCCCGGCCCCCACTCCTTTTTTTCCTTCCTCACCTCAGCCCGGAGAGAAATTCCAGCGGAAGTTATGGGTGACACATCCTCTTCTTTACAGGTGGCAGCCTGGCAACTCCTGCAGAAAGTCCAGCAGATCCCCACTCACACCGGGCCACCAAAAAAGCCGTGGACCCTCACACCCTCCCACCAGCACAGCCCCGAGACTGCTGACGGGGCAGAGAATATGGAGTCAGGCACAGCTGCAGGGGCTATTGCTGCCTGGAGTGCTGTTTCTATTGACCTCAACCCAGGCACACCTGGGGAGGGCTTGCCGGCAGGGTCAGGCTGCCCAGGTCAGCTAATCCTCAGCCCTCAGGGAATCACATTGCAGAAAATGGACCTCGCTAAGACAGAATATTAGCCAAGGAAAAAAAGGGCACAATGCCATTTGCAGCCCCGTAGAGGAGTCTACAGGTAATCATGTGACTTGTAGTAAGTCAGAAAGTGAAAGACACATATCGTAGGATATCACTTATAGGTGTTACCTAAAAACGGATACCAGGGAAGATATTTCCACGGAGAAGGGCAATCACAGATTCATTAAACAAACTTATGGTTCACCAATGGAAAGGTGTGAGGATTGGATTCATTATGATATTGGGGTTAAGAGACATATACAAACACAGGTGAAATATAAAATCACCAAAGACCTACGGAATGCCAAGAGAAGACTACTCAACATTCTGTCATAACGTACATGGGAAAAGGGTCCCAGGAAGAACAGACATATGTATATGTGTAAAAGAACCACATCTTGCACACCTACAACAAGCCAAACGTTGTAATCAAACTTGCTGTAATAAAAAATTAAAAATTAAATTAAAAACACGAACAAGAAGTAGTGAGACAAACTTGAGGGGCTTTCTCCTGGCACATTCCATTCTAAATTCCAATCTAGAACACGGCTTCCATTGAGGCTCTGTTGCCCTGGTAACCAGATTTGCTAAGGGAGAACTGCTGCCACCTTGTGGCCGTTTCACACAACATCAGCTTTAATCCCAGCGCTAATGGTCAGTGGATATTCCAAATCATTGCTGGCCTGTAAATGACACCTGCCCTGAAAACAAATCCTGGGGTCATATATCGACCAAAAAGTTCAAAAGACGTCCATATTTCAAAACGACAGTTTCAAGAGGCATATTTCACGCACATTAGTGTTCTGCTTCTTTTGCTTTCTTTCTTTTTTGGTTAAAAAAAATGGGAATGGAAAAAGGCAACCCTCAGAATGGGCCAAAACGTTCGCAAACGAATCAATGGACAATGGTTTAATCTCCAACATATATAAACAGCTCACGCAGCTTAATATTAATAAAACAAACAACCCAATACAAAAATGGGCAGAAGATCTAAATAGACGTTTCTTCAAAGAAGTCACAGAGACGGCCAAGACGCACATGAAAAGCTGCTCAACACCACTAATTATTAGAGAAATGCAAATCACAACGACAATGAGGTATCACCTCACACCTGTTAGAATCGGCATCATCAGAAAATCTACAAACAACAAATTCTGGGGAGGGTATGGACAAAAGGAACCCTCTTCCACTATTAGTGGGAAGGTAAATTGATACAGTCACTATGGAGAACAGTATGGAGTTTCCTTAAAGAAACTAGAAATAGAATTACCATAGGATCCAGCAATCCCACTTCTGGGCATATACCCAGAGAAAACCATAAATCAAAAACACACATTCACCACAATGTTCATTGCAGCACTATTTACAATAGCCAGGTAATGGAAGCAACCTAAATGCCCACAGACAGACGAATGGATAAAGATGTGGTACATATATAAAATGGAATATGACTCAGCCATGAAAAGGAATGAAACTGGGTTATTTGTAGAGAAGTCGGTGGATCTAGAGACTGTCATACAGAATGAAGTAAGTCAGAAAGAGCAAAACAAATATTCTGTATTAATGCATGTATGTGGAACCTAGATATATGGTACAGATGAACAGGTTTGCAGGGCAGAAATAGAGAAACAGAGGTAGAGAACAAACGTATGGACACCAAGTGGGGGAAGCCATGGGGTGTTGGTGGTCAGATGAGTTGGGAGATAGGTATTGACCTGTATATATGTATATGAATAAAATAGATAACTAATAATAACCTGCTGTATAGAAAAATAAATATAATTAAACTTCAAAATTTTTAGAAATGACACTTAAACATAAAACAGAAAAAAGTTCTTCCCTTCACACAGATGTATTTCTATGAATGAATTATTTCCATGCTTATATCAGTAAATACATAAAAGATGAATGAATTCTAACTTGAAACAAAAAAGAAAAAAAAAATCCTGAACCCAGCAGTTATACAGAGGAAAACCCTATCAGGGCACTTGCTCCAGCGGTAAACAATTCTGAAATTGGTCAGAGGTGGGGAATCATCTCCCATACAGCCAGCAGCCCGGCCCCCCCACGCAAGGAGCGTCCTCATTGCAAAGCTGGGGGACCGTGCCGAGGCCTCTGTGAGTAAACGTGAGCTGAGCCCAAGGCCAGCTGCTGCTGAACTGTTCCCACCCTTCCCAGGTAAAACACCTGAATATGTACAAGGGCTTGAACGCCTAGAGGAATGGTCGTGGAGCCACACCAGCGACAGCACGCAGGCCAACTTGGTGCCTGCAGGCCAGCCAGGATGGTCCTGGCCCCAGGCGCTCTTCTGGAAGCTTTCCATTTCCTTGCCTGAGATACCCCTCCTGTCCCGGCCCCCACTCCTTTTTTTCCTTCCTCACCTCAGCCCGGAGAGAAATTCCAGCGGAAGTTATGGGTGACACATCCTCTTCTTTACAGGTGGCAGCCTGGCAACTCCTGCAGAAAGTCCAGCAGATCCCCACTCACACCGGGCCACCAAAAAAGCCTTGGACCCTCACACCCTCCCACCAGCACAGCCCCGAGACTGCTGACGGGGCAGAGAATATGGAGTCAGGCACAGCTGCAGGGGCTATTGCTGCCTGGAGTGCTGTTTCTATTGACCTCAACCCAGGCACACCTGGGGAGGGCTTGCCGGCAGGATCAGGCTGCCCAGGTCAGCTAATCCTCAGCCCTCAGGGAATCACATTGCAGAAAATGGACCTCGCTAAGACAGAATATTAGCCAAGGAAAAAAAGGGCACAATGCCATTTGCAGCCCCGTAGATGAGTCTACAGGTAATCATGTGACTTGTAGTAAGTCAGAAAGTGAAAGACACATATCGTAGGATATCACTTATAGGTGTTACCTAAAAACGGATACCAGGGCAGATATTTCCACGGAGAAGGGCAATCACAGATTCATTAAACAAACTTATGGTTCACCAATGGAAAGGTGTGAGGATTGGATTCATTACGATATTGGGGTTAAGAGACATATACAAACACAGGTGAAATATAAAATCACCAAAGACCTACGGAATGCCAAGAGAAGACTACTCAACATTCTGTCATAACGTACATGGGAAAAGGGTCCCAGGAAGAACAGACATATGTATATGTGTAAAAGAACCACATCTTGCACACCTACAACAAGCCAAACGTTGTAATCAAACTTGCTGTAATAAAAAATAAAAAATTAAATTAAAAACACGAACAAGAAGTAGTGAGACAAACTTGAGCGGCTTTCTCCTGGCACATTCCATTCTAAATTCCAATCTAGAACACGGCTTCCATTGAGGCTCTGTTGCCCTAGTAACCAGATTTGCTAATGGAGAACTGCTGCCACCTTGTGGCCGTTTCACACAACATCAGCTTTAATCCCAGCGCTAATGGTCAGTGGATATTCCAAATCATTGCTGGCCTGTAAATGACACCTGCCCTGAAAATAAATCCTGAGGTCATATATCGACCAAAAAGTTCAAAAGACGTCCATATTTCAAAACGACAGTTTCAAGAGGCATATTTCACGCACATTAGTGTTCTGCTTCTTTTGCTTTCTTTCTTTTTTGGTTAAAAAAAATGGGAATGGAAAAAGGCAACCCTCAGAATGGGCCAAAACGTTCGCAAACGAATCAATGGACAATGGTTTAATCTCCAACATATATAAACAGCTCACGCAGCTTAATATTAATAAAACAAACAACCCAATACAAAAATGGGCAGAAGATCTAAATAGACGTTTCTTCAAAGAAGTCACAGAGACGGCCAAGACACACATGAAAAGCTGCTCAACACCACTAATTATTAGAGAAATGCAAATCACAACGACAATGAGGTATCACCTCACACCTGTTAGAATCGGCATCATCAGAAAATCTACAAACAACAAATTCTGGGGAGGGTATGGACAAAAGGAACCCTCTTCCACTATTAGTGGGAAGGTAAATTGATACAGTCACTATGGAGAACAGTATGGAGTTTCCTTAAAGAAACTAGAAATAGAATTACCATAGGATCCAGCAATCCCACTTCTGGGCATATACCCAGAGAAAACCATAAATCAAAAACACACATTCACCACAATGTTCATTGCAGCACTATTTACAATAGCCAGGTAATGGCAGCAACCTAAATGCCCACAGACAGACGAATGGATAAAGATGTGGTACATATATAAAATGGAATATGACTCAGCCATGAAAAGGAATGAAACTGGGTTATTTGTAGAGAAGTCGGTGGATCTAGAGACTGTCATACAGAATGAAGTAAGTCAGAAAGAGCAAATCAAATATTCTGTATTAATGCATGTATGTGGAACCTAGATATATGGTACAGATGAACAGGTTTGCAGGGCAGAAATAGAGAAACAGAGGTAGAGAACAAACGTATGGACACCAAGTGGGGGAAGCCATGGGGTGTTGGTGGTCAGATGAGTTGGGAGATAGGTATTGACCTGTATATATGTATATGAATAAAATAGATAACTAATAATAACCTGCTGTATAGAAAAATAAATATAATTAAACTTCAAAATTTTTAGAAATGAAATTTAAAAATAAAACAGAAAAAAGTTCTTCCCTTCACACAGATGTATTTCTATGAATGAATTATTTCCATGCTTATATCAGTAAATACATAAAAGATGAATGAATTCTAACTTGAACCAAAAAAGAAAAAAAAAATCCTGAACCCAGCAGTTATACAGAGGAAAACCCTATCAGGGCACTTGCTCCAGCGGTAAACAATTCTGAAATTGGTCAGAGGTGGGAAATCATCTCCCATACAGCCAGCAGCCCGGCCCCCCCCACGCAAGGAGCGTCCTCATTGCAAAGCTGGGGGACCGTGCCGAGGCCTCTGTGAGTAAACGTGAGCTGAGCCCAAGGCCAGCTGCTGCTGAACTGTTCCCACCCTTCCCAGGTAAAACACCTGAATATGTACAAGGGCTTGAACGCCTAGAGGAAGGGTCGTGGAGCCACACCAGTGACAGCACGCAGGCCAACTTGGTGCCTGCAGGCCAGCCAGGATGGTCCTGGCCCCAGGCACTCTTCTGGAAGCTTTCCATTTCCCTGCCTGAGATACCCCTCCTGTCCCGGCCCCCACTCCTTTTATTCCTTCCTCACCTCAGCCCGGAGAGAAATTCCAGCGGAAGTTATGGGTGACACATCCTCTTCTTTACAGGTGGCAGCCTGGCAACTCCTGCAGAAAGTCCAGCAGATCCCCACTCACACCGGGCCACCAAAAAAGCCGTGGACCCTCACACCCTCCCACCAGCACAGCCCCGAGACTGCTGACGGGGCAGAGAATATGGAGTCAGGCACAGCTGCAGGGGCTATTGCTGCCTGGAGTGCTGTTTCTATTGACCTCAACCCAGGCACACCTGGGGAGGGCTTGCCGGCAGGGTCAGGCTGCCCAGGTCAGCTAATCCTCAGCCCTCAGGGAATCACATTGCAGAAAATGGACCTCGCTAAGACAGAATATTAGCCAAGGAAAAAAAGGGCACAATGCCATTTGCAGCCCCGTAGATGAGTCTACAGGTAATCATGTGACTTGTAGTAAGTCAGAAAGTGAAAGACACATATCGTAGGATATCACTTATAGGTGTTACCTAAAAACGGATACCATGGCAGATATTTCCACGGAGAAGGGCAATCACAGATTTATTAAACAACCTTATGGTTCACCAATGGAAAGGTGTGAGGATTGGATTCATTATGATATTGGGGTTAAGAGACATATACAAACACAGGTGAAATATAAAATCACCAAACACCTACGGAATGCCAAGAGAAGACTACTCAACATTCTGTCATAACGTACATGGGAAAAGGGTCCCAGGAAGAACAGACATATGTATATGTGTAAAAGAACCACATCTTGCACACCTACAACAAGCCAAACGTTGTAATCAAACTTGCTGTAATAAAAAATAAAAAATTAAATTAAAAACACGAACAAGAAGTAGTGAGACAAACTTGAGGGGCTTTCTCCTGGCACATTCCATTCTAAATTCCAATCTAGAACACGGCTTCCATTGAGGCTCTGTTGCCCTAGTAACCAGATTTGCTAATGGAGAACTGCTGCCACCTTGTGGCCGTTTCACACAACATCAGCTTTAATCCCAGCGCTAATGGTCAGTGGATATTCCAAATCATTGCAGGCCTGTAAATGACACCTGCCCTGAAAACAAATCCTGGGGTCATATATCGATCAAAAATTTCAAAAGACGTCCATATTTCAAAATGACAGTTTCAAGAGGCATATTTCACGCATTGAAAGGTGCTTTGTAGGGAATCAAAGAAAGTCGAGGGGAAAATATGTCAATATATACATTGCTATAGGTTGAACTAAGCCTTAAGACAGCAACAATGTAGAGGACCTGACACTTAGAAACTTACAAGTAAGCTGGAATCTTCAAAATTCAAGTCTTTATAAGTAAAAAGATTTATTAAAATGAATAACCAAGTGTTTTTATTGACATCAGAAGATCAAACCAATAAACCTTGAGAACATAGCTAAAAGATAAATAAAGATATGAGCAGAACTTAATACAACAGCAAACGTATAAAATTGAGGTGATTTAGTAAGTCCAAAGAATATTCTTTGAAAAGACTGAAAAGACACACTTTGATTAAGGAAAACAAAAACATAAGTAAAGAATATACAGAAAGAGTCAGGACAATGTTATAGCAGAGAATATATGAAATGCCAGTAAATTTGAACATTTCTGTAAAGGGGACCATTTCCTAGCTCCTAAAGTTTCCCAAAACTGACACAAGAGGAAATCATTTAAGGTCATCATGTCTGCCCTTGGCATTCTCGGAAAGCCCTGGCCTCCGAATGCAGCATCTGTAGTCCATGGTAACCTGCGGAGAGGGGGCAGGGCTGAGGGAGGTTGGAACACTGCCCTCACAGAGGGAGTGGGTGTGGCCATCTCTGCTGTGACTGAACAAAGGGCAAGGGAGCAGGGGGCCCAGTGCAGGGCCCTCAGGGCCCGGCAGGCCCAGTGGGGTGTCACAAGCATTTAGGCCCAGGCCAAAGGGCGCCTTCTTTGTCTGAACAGCTGCCCAAACTCTCACCTTTCCACTCAGGCCGCCCACTTACTTGAAATGTGTGTGGAACCTGTCCGCGCAGTACACCTCGCTGCACAGCTAACCATAGGTCTGGGCATCGTAGCTTCCTGCCAGGTGACCGAAGTTTGCAGGCAGATGGGTCCCTGGGACACACGCGGAGAAGCTCCTGCCCGGGCCACAGGCCGCCGACTGCCCCAGCCCCAGATCGGGGGCCGCAAAGCAGCCCTGTCTAAGTCCCTTGCCTCTAGAGGGAGTATTGGACCAATACTTCTAGAAAATGGGATCCTTGCGAGCAACTAATTTGAGGGACACAAATAAATCTTTGCTGACTTTCTGCTGAAACTTAGGAGCGTTCACACCTAAGCCTCTTACAAGGTCAGCTGTTTAGCTAAACATGAGCTCATGATCTAAATTTACACAATAATGAAGAGATCAGCTACAAGGGGAGACAATCAGCAAAAACAATCAATACCAGAATTAGATTCCCAAGGCCATCCATCAGATGTTGGAATAATCAGGTGCAAGGCAGGATATATACATAAAATTGGAACTGAAACAAGAAACAAGGATGTTTTCAAAGTCTGGTAGGATCTCTAAAACATTTTTAAAGTACATGTCATTGATAAAGCTAAATACTCAAAGGTTGTGTAATACAACAGATTAATCATTGAGAAGAGTGAAATGATGCTGTTTTGAAAACTATGGCAGGTCAGATTTTCTGCTTAATTATATAAGAAGATTTCTCTAAAACATACACATTATTTCAAAGACTTATTGGCTGTGAAATAAGTTAAGGGTATTTCAAATGGCTTGTCTGCATTGAAAGGTGCTTTGTAGGGAATCAAAGAAAGTCGAGGGGAAAATATGTCAATATATACATTGCTATAGGTTGAACTAAGCCTTAAGACAGCAACAATGTAGAGGACCTGACACTTAGAAACTTACAAGTAAGCTGGAATCTTCAAAAGTTCAAGTCTTTATAAGTAAAAAGATTTATTAAAATGAATAACCAAGTGTTTTTATTGACATCAGAAGATCAAACCAATAAACCCTGAGAACATAGCTAAAAGATAAATAAAGATATGAGCAGAACTTAATGCAACAGCAAACGTATAAAATTGAAGTGATTTAGTAAGTCCAAAGGATATTCTTTACAAAGATTGAAAAGACACACTTTGATTAAGGAAAACAAAAACATAAGTAAAGAATATACAGAAAGAGTCAGGACAATGTTATAGCAGAGAATATATGAAATGCCAGTAAATTTGAACATTTCTGTAAAGGGGACCATTTCCTAGCTCCAAAACTTTACCAAAACTGACACAAGAGGAAATCATTTAAGGTCATCATGTCTGCCCTTGGCATTCTTGGAAAGCCCTGGCCTCCGAATGCAGCATCTGTAGTCCATGGTAACCTGCGGAGAGGGGGCGGGGCTGAGGGAGGTTGGAACACTGCCCTCACAGAGGGAGTGGGTGTGGCCATCTCTGCTGTGACAGAACAAAGGGCAAGGGAGCAGGGGGCCGAGGGCAGGGCCTTCAGGGCCCCCCCCCCCCCCGGCAGGCCCAGTGGGGTGTCACAAGCATTTAGGCCCAGGCCAAAGGGCGCCTTCTTTGTCTGAACAGCTGCCCAAACTCTCACCTTTCCACTCAGGCCGCCCTCTTACTTGATGTGTGTGTGGAACCTGTCCGCACAGTACACCTTGCTGAACAGCTAACCATAGGTCTGGGCATCATAGCTTCCTGCCAGGTATCCGAAGTTCGCAGGCAGATGGGTCCCTGGGACACACGCGGAGAAGCTCCTGCCTGGGCCACAGGCCGCCGACTGCCCCAGCCCCAGATCGGGGGCCGCAAAGCAGCCCTGTCTAAGTCCCTTGCCTCTAGAGGGAGTATTGGACCAACACTTCTAGAAAATGGGGTCCTCGCAAGCAACTAATTGGAGGGACACAAATAAATCTTTGCCGACTTTCTGCTGAAACTTAGGAGCGTTCACACCTAAGCCTCTTACAAGGTCAGCTGTTTAGCTAAACATGAGCTCATGATCTAAATTTACACAATAATGAAGAGATCAGATACAAGGGGAGACAATCAGCAAAAACAATCAATACCAGAATTAGATTCCCAAGGCCTTCCATCAGATGTTGGAATAATCAGGTGCAAGGCAGGATAAATATATAAAACTGGAACTGAAACAAGAAACAAGGATGTTTTCAAAGTCTGGTAGGATCTCTAAAACATTTTTAAAGTACATGTCATTGATAAAGCTAAATATTCAAAGGTTGTGTAATACAACAGATTAATCATTGAGAAGAGTGAAATGATGCTGTTTTGAAAACTCTGGCAGGTCAGATTTCCTGCCTAATTATATAAGAAGATTTATCTAAAAAATACACATTATTTCAAAGACTTATTGGCTGTGAAATAAGTTAAGGGTATTTCAAAGGGCTTGTCTGCAAAGAAAGGTGAGATGTAGGGAATCACAGAAAGTCAAGGGGATAATATGTCAATATATACATTGCTATATGGTGAACTAAGTCTTAGGCCAGCAACAATGTAGAGGACCCGACCCTTCGAAACTTACAAGTAAGCTGGAATCTTCAAAAGTTCAAATCTTTATAAGTAAAAAGGTTTATTAAAATGAAAAACCAAGTGTTTTAATTGACATCAGAAGATCAAACCAATAAACCCTGAGAACATAGAAAAAAGATAAATAAAGATATGAGCAGAACTTCATACAACAGAAAACGTATAAAATTGATGCGATTTAGTAAGTCCAAAGAATATTCTTTGAAAAGATTGAAAAGACACACTTTGATTAAGGAAAACAAAAACATAAGTAAAGAATATACAGAAAGAGTCAGGACAATGTTATAGCAGAGAATATATGAAATGCCAGAAAATTTGAACATTTCTGTAAAGGGGACCATTTCCTAGCTCCTAAAGTTTACCAAAACTGACACAAGAGGAAATCATTTAAGGTCATCCTGTCTGCCCTTGGCATATTCGGAACGCCCTGGCCTCAGAATGCAGCATCTGTAGTCCATGGTAACCTGTGGAGAAGGGGCGGTGCTGAGGGAGGTTGGAACACTGCCCTCACTGAGAGAGTGGGTGTGGCCATCTCTGCTGTGACTGAACAAATGGCAGGGGAGCAGGGGGCACAGGGCAGGGCCCTCAGAGCCCAGCAGGCCCAGTGGGGTGTCACAAGCCTTTAGGCCCAGGCCAAAGGGCACCTTCTTTTTCTGCACAGCTGCGCAAACTCTCACCTTTCCACTCAGGCCGCACTCTTACTTGAAGTGTGTGTAGAACATGTCCATGCAGTAAACCTCGCTGCACAGCTAACCATAGGTCTGGGCATCATAACTTCCTGCCAGGTGACCGAAGTTAGCAGGCAGATGGGTCCCTTGGATACACGAGGAGAGGTTCCTGCCCGGGCCACAGGCCGCCCACTGCCCCTGCCCCTGCCCCAGATCGGGGGTTGCAAACAGCCCTGTCTGAGTCCCCTGCCTCTAGAGGGAGTATTGGACCAACACTTCTAGAAAACGGGGTCCTCGCGGGCCACTCATTGGAGGGTCACAAATAAATCTTTGCCGACTTTCTGCTGAAATTTAGGAGCGTTCACACCTAAGCCTCTTACAAGGTCAGCTGTTTAGCTAAACATGAGCTCATGATCTAAATTTACACAATAATGAAGAGATCAGATACAAGGGGAGACAATCAGCAAAAACAATCAATACCAGAATTAGATTCCCAAGGCTCTCCATCAGATGTTGGAATAATCTGGTGCAAGGCAGAAAATATATATAAAACTGGAACTGAAACAAGGAACAAAGATGTTTTCAAAGACTGGTAGAATCTCTAAAACATTTTTAAAGTACATGTCATTGATAAAGCTAAATACTCAAACGTTGTGGAATACAACAGATTAATCATTGAGAAGAGTGAAATGATGCTGTTTTGAAAACTCTGGCAGGTCAGATTTCCTGCCTAATCATATAAGAAGATTTATCTAAAAAATACACATTATTTCAAAGACTTATTGGCTGTGAAATAAGTTAAGGGTATTTCAAAGGGCTTGTCTGCAAAGAAAGGTGAGATGTAGGGAATCACAGAAAGTCGAGGGGATAATATGTCAATATATACATTGCTATATGGTGAACTAAGTCTTAGGCCAGCAACAATGTAGAGGACCTGACCCTTCGAAACTTACAAGTAAGCTGGAATCTTCAAAAGTTCAAATCTTTATAAGTAAAAAGGTTTATTAAAATGAAAAACCAAGTGTTTTAATTGACATCAGAAGATCAAACCAATAAACCCTGAGAACATAGAAAAAAGATAAATAAAGATATGAGCAGAACTTCATACAACAGAAAACGTATAAAATTGATGCGATTTAGTAAGTCCAAAGAATATTCTTTGAAAAGATTGAAAAGACACACTTTGATTAAGGAAAACAAAAACATAAGTAAAGAATATACAGAAAGAGTCAGGACAATGTTATAGCAGAGAATATATGAAATGCCAGAAAATTTGAACATTTCTGTAAAGGGGACCATTTCCTAGCTCCTAAAGTTTACCAAAACTGACACAAGAGGAAATCATTTAAGGTCATCCTGTCTGCCCTTGGCATATTCGGAACGCCCTGGCCTCAGAATGCAGCATCTGTAGTCCATGGTAACCTGTGGAGAAGGGGCGGTGCTGAGGGAGGTTGGAACACTGCCCTCACTGAGAGAGTGGGTGTGGCCATCTCTGCTGTGACTGAACAAATGGCAGGGGAGCAGGGGGCACAGGGCAGGGCCCTCAGAGCCCAGCAGGCCCAGTGGGGTGTCACAAGCCTTTAGGCCCAGGCCAAAGGGCACCTTCTTTTTCTGCACAGCTGCGCAAACTCTCACCTTTCCACTCAGGCCGCACTCTTACTTGAAGTGTGTGTAGAACATGTCCATGCAGTAAACCTCGCTGCACAGCTAACCATAGGTCTGGGCATCATAACTTCCTGCCAGGTGACCGAAGTTAGCAGGCAGATGGGTCCCTTGGATACACGAGGAGAGGTTCCTGCCCGGGCCACAGGCCGCCCACTGCCCCTGCCCCTGCCCCAGATCGGGGGTTGCAAACAGCCCTGTCTGAGTCCCCTGCCTCTAGAGGGAGTATTGGACCAACACTTCTAGAAAACGGGGTCCTCGCGGGCCACTCATTGGAGGGTCACAAATAAATCTTTGCCGACTTTCTGCTGAAATTTAGGAGCGTTCACACCTAAGCCTCTTACAAGGTCAGCTGTTTAGCTAAACATGAGCTCATGATCTAAATTTACACAATAATGAAGAGATCAGATACAAGGGGAGACAATCAGCAAAAACAATCAATACCAGAATTAGATTCCCAAGGCTCTCCATCAGATGTTGGAATAATCTGGTGCAAGGCAGAAAATATATATAAAACTGGAACTGAAACAAGGAACAAAGATGTTTTCAAAGACTGGTAGAATCTCTAAAACATTTTTAAAGTACATGTCATTGATAAAGCTAAATACTCAAACGTTGTGGAATACAACAGATTAATCATTGAGAAGAGTGAAATGATGCTGTTTTGAAAACTCTGGCAGGTCAGATTTCCTGCCTAATCATATAAGAAGATTTATCTAAAAAATACACATTATTTCAAAGACTTATTGGCTGTGAAATAAGTTAAGGGTATTTCAAAGGGCTTGTCTGCAAAGAAAGGTGAGATGTAGGGAATCACAGAAAGTCGAGGGGATAATATGTCAATATATACATTGCTATATGGTGAACTAAGTCTTAGGCCAGCAACAATGTAGAGGACCTGACCCTTCGAAACTTACAAGTAAGCTGGAATCTTCAAAAGTTCAAATCTTTATAAGCAAAAAGGTTTATTAAAATGAAAAACCAAGTGTTTTAATTGACATCAGAAGATCAAACCAATAAACCCTGAGAACATAGAAAAAAGATAAATAAAGATATGAGCAGAACTTCATACAACAGAAAACGTATAAAATTGATGCGATTTAGTAAGTCCAAAGAATATTCTTTGAAAAGATTTAAAAGACCCACTTTGATTAAGGAAAACAAAAACATAAGTAAAGAATATAGAGAAAGAGTCAGGACAATGTTATAGCAGAGAATATATGAAATGCCAGAAAATTTGAACATTTCTGTAAAGGGGACCATTTCCTAGCTCCTAAAGTTTACCAAAACTGACACAAGAGGAAATCATTTAAGGTCATCCTGTCTGCCCTTGGCATTTTCGGAACGCCCTGGCCTCAGAATGCAGCATCTGTAGTCCATGGTAACCTGTGGAGAAGGGGCGGTGCTGAGGGAGGTTGGAACACTGCCCTCACTGAGAGAGTGGGTGTGGCCATCTCTGCTGTGACTGAACAAATGGCAGGGGAGCAGGGGGCACAGGGCAGGGCCCTCAGATCACAGCAGGCCCAGTGGAGTGTCACAAGCCTTTAGGCCCAGGCCAAAGGGCACCTTCTTTGTCTGCACAGCTGCGCAAACTCTCACCTTTCCACTCAGGCCGCACTCTTACTTGAAGTTTGTGTAGAACATGTCCATGCAGTAAACCTCGCTGCACAGCTAACCATAGGTCTGGGCATCGTAACTTCCTGCCAGGTGACCGAAGTTCGCAGGCAGATTGGTCCCTTAGATACACGAGGAGAGGTTCCTGCCCGGGCCACAGGACGCCCACTGCCCCTGCCCCTGCCCCAGATCGGGGGTTGCAAACAGCCCTGTCTGAGTCCCCTGCCTCTAGAGGGAGTATTGGACCAACACTTCTAGAAAACGGGGTCCTCGCGGGCCACTCATTGGAGGGTCACAAATAAATCTTTGCCGACTTTCTGCTGAAATTTAGGAGCGTTCACACCTAAGCCTCTTACAAGGTCAGCTGTTTAGCTAAACATGAGCTCATGATCTAAATTTACACAATAATGAAGAGATCAGATACAAGGGGAGACAATCAGCAAAAACAATCAATACCAGAATTAGATTCCCAAGGCTCTCCATCAGATGTTGGAATAATCTGGTGCAAGGCAGAAAATATATATAAAACTGGAACTGAAACAAGGAACAAAGATGTTTTCAAAGACTGCTAGAATCTCTAAAACATTTTTAAAGTACATGTCATTGATAAAGCTAAATACTCAAACGTTGTGGAATACAACAGATTAATCATTGAGAAGAGTGAAATGATGCTGTTTTGAAAACTCTGGCAGGTCAGATTTCCTGCCTAATTATATAAGAAGATTTATCTAAAAAATACACATAATTTCAAAGACTTATTGGCTGTGAAATAAGTTAAGGGTATTTCAAAGGGCTTGTCTGCAAAGAAAGGTGAGATGTAGGGAATCACAGAAAGTCGAGGGGATAATATGTCAATATATACATTGCTATATGGTGAACTAAGTCTTAGGCCAGCAACAATGTAGAGGACCCGACCCTTCGAAACTTACAAGTAAGCTGGAATCTTCAAAAGTTCAAATCTTTATAAGCAAAAAGGTTTATTAAAATGAAAAACCAAGTGTTTTAATTGACATCAGAAGATCAAACCAATAAACCCTGAGAACATAGAAAAAAGATAAATAAAGATATGAGCAGAACTTCATACAACAGAAAACGTCTGAAATTGATGCGATTTAGTAAGTCCAAAGAATATTCTTTGAAAAGATTTAAAAGACACACTTTGATTAAGGAAAACAAAAACATAAATAAAGAATATACAGAAAGAGTCAGGACAATGTTATAGCAGAGAATATATGAAATGCCAGAAAATTTGAACATTTCTGTAAAGGGGACCATTTCCTAGCTCCTAAAGTTTACCAAAACTGACACAAGAGGAAATCATTTAAGGTCATCCTGTCTGCCCTTGGCATTTTTGGAACGCCCTGGCCTCAGAATGCAGCATCTGTAGTCCATGGTAACCTGTGGAGAAGGGGCGGTGCTGAGGGAGGTTGGAACACTGCCCTCACTGAGAGAGTGGGTGTGGCCATCTCTGCTGTGACTGAACAAAGGGCAGGGGAGCAGGGGGCCCAGGGCAGGGCCCTCAGAGACCGGCAGGCTCAGTGGGGTGTCACAAGCCTTTAGGCCCAGGCCAAATGGCGCCTTCTTTGTCTGCACAGCTGCGCAAACTCTCACCTTTCCACTCAGGCCGCACTCTTACTTGAAGTGTGTGTAGAACATGTCCACGCAGTAAACCTCGCTGCACAGCTAACCATAGGTCTGGGCATCGTAACTTCCTGCCAGGTGACCGAAGTTCGCAGGCAGATGGGTCCCTGGGACACACGCGGAGAGGCTCCTGCCCGGGCCACAGGCCGCCCACTGCCCTTGCCCCCGATCCTGGGCCGCAAATCAGCCCTGTCTGAGTCCCCTGCCCCTAGAGTGAGTATTGGACCAGCACTTCTAGAAAACGGGGTCCTCGCGGGGAACTCATTGGAGGGGCACAAATAAATCTTTGCCAACTTTCTGCTGAATCTTACGAGCATTCACACCTAAGCCTCTTACAAGGTCAGCTGTTTAGCTAAACATGATCTCATGATCTAAATTTACAGAATAATGAAGAAAGCAGCTACAAGGGGAGACAATCAGCAAAAACAGTCAATACCAGAATTAGATTCCCAAGGCCATCCATCAGATGTTGGAATAATCAGGTGCAAGGCAGGAAATATACCTAAAACTGGAACTGAAACAAGGAACAAGGATGTTTCAAAGACTGGTAGGATCTCTAAAACATTTTTAAAGTACATGTCATTGATAAAGCTAAATACTCAAAGATTGTGTAATACAACAGATTAATCATTGAGAAGAGTAAAATTATGCTGTTTTTTTTATTTTTTTTAAATTTTACAAATTTAATCAGTTATACATATACATATGTTCCCATATCCCCTTCCTTTTGCGTCTCCCTCCCACCCTCCCAATCCCACCCCTCCAGGCGGTCACAAAGAACCGAGCTGATCTCCCTGTGCTATGCGGCTGCTTCCCACTAGCTATCTACCTTACGTTTGGTAGTGTATATATGTCCATGCCGCTCTTTCACTTTGTCACAGCTTACCCTTCCCCCTCCCCATATCCTCAAGTCCATGTTCTAGTAGGTCTGTGTCTTTATTCCTGTCTTACCCCTATGTTCTTGATGACATTTTTTTTTCTTAACTTCCATATATATGTGTCAGCATACAGTATTTGTCTTTCTCTTTCTGACTTACTTCACTCTGTATGACAGACTCTAGGTCCATCCACCTCATTACAAATAGCTCAATTTCATTTCTTTTTATGGCTGAGTAATATTCCATTGTATATATGTGCCACATCTTCTTTATCCATTCATCCGATGATGGACACTTAGGTTGTTTCCATCTCCGGGCTATTGTAAATAGGGCTGCTATGAACATTTTGGTACATGACTCTTTTTGAATTATGGTTTTCTCAGGGTATATGCCCAGTAGTGGGATTGCTGGGTCATATGGTAGTTCTATTTGTAGTTTTTTAAGGAACCTCCATACAGTTCTCCATAGCAGCTGTACCAATTCACATTCCCACCAGCAGTGCAAGAGTGTTCCCTTTTTTCCACACCCTCTCCAGCATTTATTGTTTCTAGATTTTTTGATGATGGCCATTCTGACTGGTGTGAGATGATATCTCATTGTAGTTTTGATTTGCATTTCTCTAATGAGTAAAGATATTGAGCATCCTTTCATGTGTTTGTTGGCAGTCTGTATATCTTCTGTGGAGAAATGTCTATTTAGGTCTTCTGCCCATTTTTGGATTGGGTTCTTTGTTTTTTTGCTATTGAGCTACATGAGCTGCTTATAAATTTTGGAGATTAATCCTTTGTCAGTTGCTTCATTTGCAAATATTTTCTCCCATTCTGAGGGTTGTCTTTTCGTCTTGTTTATGGTTTCCTTTGCTGTGCAAAAGCTTTGAAGTTTCATTAGGTCCCATGTGTTTATTTTTGTCTTTATTTCCATTTCTCTAGGAGGTGGGTCAAAAAGGATCTTGCTGTGATTTATGTCATAGAGTGTTCTGCCTATGTTTTCCTCTAGGAGTTTGATAGTGTCTGGCCTTACATTTAGGTCTTTAATCCATTTTGAGCTTATTTTTGTGTATGGTGTTAGGGAGTGATCTAATCTCATACTTTTACATGTCCCTGTCCAGTTTTCCCAGCACCACTTATTGAAGAGACTGTCCTTTCTCCACTGTACATTCCTGCCTCCTTTATCAAAGATAAGGTGACCATATGTCCGTGGGTTTATCTCTGGGCTTTCTATCCTGTTCCATTGATCTATCTTTCTGTTTTTGTGCCAGTACCATAGTGTCTTGATTACTGTAGCTTTGTAGTATAGTCTGAAGTCAGGGAGCCTGATTCCTCCAGCTCCATTTTTCGTTCTCAAGATTGCTTTGGCTATTCGGGGTCTTTTGTGTTTCCATACAAATTGTGAAATTTTTTGTTCTAGTTCTGTGAAAAATGCCATTGGTAGTTTGATAGGGATTGCATTGAATCTGTAGATTGCTTTGGGTAGTAGAGTCATTTTCACAATGTTGATTCTTCCAATCCAAGAACATGGTACATCTCTCCATCTATTTGTATCATCTTTAATTTCTTTCATCAGTGTCTTATAATTTTCTGCATACAGGTCTTTTGTCTCCTTAGGTAGGTTTATTCCTAGATATTTTATTCTTTTTGTTTCAGTGGTAAATGGGAGTGTTTCCTTGATTTCACTTTCAGATTTTTCATCATTAGTATATAGGAATGCCAGAGATTTCTGTGCATTAATTTTGTATCCTGCAACGTTACCAAATTCATTGATTAGCTCTAGTAGTTTTGTGGTAGCATCTTTAGGATTCTCTATGTATAGTATCATGTCATCTGCAAACAGTGACAGATTTACTTCTTCTTTTCCCATTTGGATTCCTTTTATTTCCTTTTCTTCTCTGATTGCTGTGGCTAAAACTTCCAAAACTATGTTGAATAAGAGTGGTGAGAGTGGGCAACCTTGTCTTGTTCCTGATCTTAGTGGAAATGGTTTCAGTTTTTCACCATTGAGGACGATGCTGGTTGTGGGTTTGTCATATATGGCCTTTATTATGTTGAGGAAAGTTCCCTCTATGCCTACTTTCTGCAGGGTTTTTATCATAAATGGGTGTTGAATTTTGTCAAAAGCTTTCTCTGCATCTATTGAGGTGATCATATGGTTTTTCTCCTTCAGTTTGTTAATATGGTGTATCACGTTGATTGATTTGCATATATTGAAGAATCCTTGCATTCCTGGAATAAACCCCACTTGATCATGGTGTATGATCCTTTTAATGTGCTGTTGGATTCTGTTTGCTAGTATTTTGTTGAGGATTTTTGCATCTATGTTCATCAGTGATATTGGCCTGTAGTTTTCTTTCTTTGTGACATCCTTGTCTGGTTTTGGTATCAAGGTGATGGTGGCCTCATAGAATGAGTTTGGGAGTGTTCCTCCCTCTGCTATATTTTGGAAGAGTTTGAGAAGGATAGGTGTTAGCTCTTCTCTAAATGCTTGATAGAATTCGCCTGTGAAGCCATCTGGTCCTGGGCTTTTGTTTGTTGGAAGATTTTTGATCACAGTTTCAATTTCAGTGCTTGTGATTGGTCTGTTCATATTTTCTATTTCTTCCTGATTCAGTCTTGGCAGGTTGTGCATTTCTAAGAATTTGTCCATTTCTTCTAGGTTGTCCATTTTATTGGCATAGAGTTGCTTATAGTAATCTCTCATGATCTTTTGTATTTCTGCAGTGTCAGTTGTTACTTCTCCTTTTTCATTTCTAATTCTATTGATTTGAGTCTTCTCCCTTTTTTTCTTGATGAGTCTGGCTAACGGTTTATCAATTTTGTTTATCTTCTCAAAGAACCAGCTTTTAGTTTTATTGATCTTTGCTATCGTTTCCTTCATTTCTTTTTCATTTATTTCTGATCTGATTTTTATGATTTCTTTCCTTCTGCTAACTTTGGGATGTTTTTGTTCTTCTTTCTCTAGTTGCTTTAGGTGCAAGGTTAGGTTGTTTATTCGAGATGTTTCCTGTTTCTTAAGGTGGGATTGTATTGCCATAAACTTCCCTCTTAGAACTGCTTTTGCTGCATCCCATAGGTTTTGGGTCGTCGTGTCTCCATTGTCATTTGTTTCTAGGTATTTTTTAATTTCCTCTTTGATTTCTTCAGTGATCACTTCGTTATTAAGTAGTGTATTGTTTAGCCTCCATGTGTTTGTATGTTTTACAGCTCTTTTCCTGTAATTGATATCTAGTCTCATAGCATTGTGGTCGGAAAAGATACTTGATACAATTTCAATTTTCTTAAATTTACCAAGGCTTGATTTGTGACCCAAGATATGATCTATCCTGGAGAATGTTCCATGAGCACTTGAGAAAAATGTGTATTTTGTTGTTTTTGGATGGAATGTCCTATAAATATCAATTAAGTCCATCTTGTTTAATGTATCATTTAAAGCTTGTGTTTCCTTATTTATTTTCATTTTGGATGACCTGTCCATTGGTGAAAGTGGGGTGTTAAAGTCCCCTACTATGATTGTGTTACTGTCGATTTCTCCTTTTATGGCTGTTAATATTTCCCTTATGTATTGAGGTGCTCCTATGTTTGGTGCATAAATATTTACAATTGTTATATCTTCTTCTTGGATCGATCCCTTGATTATTATGTAGTGTCCTTCTTTGTCTCTTCTAGTAGTCTTTATTTTAAAGTCTATTTTGTCTGATATGAGAATTGCTACTCCAGCTTTCTTTTGGTTTCCATTTGCATGGAATATCTTTTTCCATCCCCTTACTTTCAGTCTGTATGTGTCTCTAGGTCTGAAGTGGGTCTCTTGTAGACAGCATATATATGGGTCTTGTTTTTGTATCCATTCAGCCAGTCTGTGTCTTTTGGTGGGAGCATTTAGTCCATTTACATTTAAGGTAATTATTGATATGTATGTTCCTATTCCCATTTTCTTAATTGTTTTGGGTTCGTTATTGTAGTTCTTTTCCTTCTGTTGTGTTTCTTGCCTAGAGAAGTTCCTTTAGCATTTGTTGTAAAGCTGGTTTGGTGGTGCTGAACTCTCTCAGCTTTTGCTTGTCTGTAAAGGTTTTAATTTCTCCATCAAATCTGAATGAGATCCTTGCTGGGTAGAGTAATCTTGGTTGCATGTTTTTCTCCTTCATCACTTTAATTATGTCCTACCACTCCCTTCTGGCTTGTAGAGTTTCTGCTGAGAGATCAGCTGTTAACCTGATGGGGATTCCCTTGTGTGTTATTTGTTGTTTTTCCCTTGTGGCTTTTATTATGATTTCTTTGTGTTTAATTTTTGACAGTTTGATTAATATGTGTCTTGGTGTATTTCTCCTTGGATTTATTCTGTATGGCACTCTCTGTGCCTCCTGGACTTGATTAACTATTTCCTTTCCCATATTAGGGAAGTTTTCAACTATAATCTCTTCAAATATTTTCTCAGTCCCTTTCTTTTTCTCTTCTTCTTCTGGAACACCTATAATTCGAATGTTGGGGCGTTTAGTGTTGTCCCAGAGGTCTCTGAGACTGTCCTCTATTGTTTTCATTCTTTTTTCTTTATTTTGCTCTGCAGCAGTTATTTACACTATTTTATCTTCCACCTCACTTATCCATTCTTCTGCCTCAGTTATTCTGCTATTGATCCCATCTAGAGTACTTTTCATTTCATTTATTGTGTTTTTAATCGATGCTTGATTCATCTTTAGTTCTTCTAGGTCCTTGTTAACTGTTTCTTGCATTTTGTCTATTCTATTTCCAAGATTTTGGATCTGGGAAATAGAATCTTGGATCAGCTTTACTATCATTATTATGAATTCTTTTTCAGATAGACTGCCTATTACCTCTTCATTTGTTAGGTCTGGTAGGTTTTTATCTTGCTCCTTCACCTGCTGTGTGTTTTTCTGTCTTCTCATTTTGCTTATGTTACTGTGTTTGGGGTCTCCTTTTTGCAGGCTGCAGGTTCATAGTTCCCGTTGTTTTTGGTGTGTGTCCCCAGTGGCTAAGGTTGTTTCAGTAGGTTGTGTAGGCTTCCTGGTGAGGGTGGACTAGTGCCTGTGTTCTGGTTGTTGAGTCTCGATCTTGTCTTTCTGGTGGACAGGTCCACGTCTGGTGGTGTGTTTTAGGGTGCCTTATTATGTTTTTAGGCAGCCTCTCTGCTAATGGGTGTGGTTGTGTTCCTGTCTTCCTAGTTGCTTGGCATAGGGTGACCAGCACTGTAGCTTGCTGGTCGTTGACTGATGCTGGGTGCTGGTGTTCAGATGGAGATCTCTGGGAGATTTTTGCCGCTTGATATTATGTGGAACTGGGAGGTCTCTTCTGGACCCGTGTCCTGAAGTTGGCTCTCCCACTTCAGAGGCACCGCACTGACTCCTGGCTGCAGCACCAAGAGCCTTTCATCTACCCGGCTCAGAATAAAAGGGAGAAAAAGTAGAAAGAAAGAATTAGTAGAAGAAAGAAAGAGAGAGAGAAAGAAAGGAAGAAGGATAGAAAGGAAGGAAGGAAGGAAGAAAGAAAGAAAGAAAGGAGGGAGGGAGGGAGGAAGGATGGAAAGAAAGAAAGAAAGGAGGGAGGGAGGGAGGAAGGAAAGAAAGAAATAGTGAAAGGAACAATGGAGGAAGGAAGGAAAGAAAAAGAAAGAGTGAAAGGAACAATGGAGGAAGGAAGGAAAGAAATAGAAAGAGTGCAAGGAAGAAGGGAGGGAGGGAGGGAGGAAAGAAAGAAAGAAAGAGAGAAAGAGAGAAGGAAAGAAAGACAGGAGGGAAGGAGGGAGGGAGGGAGGAAGGGAATGTACGAAAAAAAGAAAGAGCAGGTAAAGTAAAATAGAATAATGTATAAAATATAGTAGCATTATTAAAATTAAAATGTAATTATTGAAAAAAAACGGACAGATAGAACCCTGGGACATATGGTGGAAGCCAAGCTATACAGAGAAAATCTCACACAGAAGCATACACATACAAATTCACAAAGAGAGAACAGGGAAAAAAATCGAAAATCTTGCTCTCAAAGTCCACCTCCTCAATTTGGGATAATTCGTTGTAAAAAGAGGAAAAGGGGAAAAAGTCTGAAATCTAGATCTCAAAGTCCACATCCTTAATTTGAGATAGTTTGTTGTAAAAAGTGGGAAAGGGGAAAAAGTCTTAAATCTTGCCCTCAAAGTCCACCTCCTCAATTTGGGATGATTCTCTGTCCATTCATGCACTCCACAGACACAGGGCACATCAAGTGGACCGTGGAGCTTTAATCCGCTGCCTCTGAGGCTGCACAGAGAGATTTCCCTGTCTCTTCTCTGCTCTCACAGCTCCCGGGTCTCAGCCTTGGACCGGGCCCCACCTCTGCACATAGGTCACTGGAGGGCGTCCGTGCTTCGCTCAGACAGGACGGGTTTAGAGGAGCCGCTGATTCGGGGGCTCTGAATCACTCAGGCAGAAGGGAGGGAGGGGCATGCAGTGCGGGGAGGGCCTGCGGCGGCAGAGGCCTGCATGATGTTGCAGCAGCCCAAGGTGCTCTGTGCACTTTCCTGGGGAAGCCATCCCTGGGTCCCGGGACCCCAGCAGTGGCGTGCTGCACAGCCTCCCCGGAAGGCGGGGTGGACAGTGACCTGCGCTCGCACACAGGCCTTGTGGCGGCGGCAGCAGGAACCCCAGCATCCCACGCCCATCTCTGGTGTCTGTGCCTTTAGCCGTGTCTCGCATCTGTCTCTGGAGCTTCTTTAAGCAACGCTCTTAATGCCCTCTCCTTGCGCACCAGGAAACAAAAGGGAAGAAAAAGTCTCTTGCCTCTTCGGCAGCTCCAGACTTTTTCCGCAGACTCCCTCCGGGTTAGCCATGGTGCACTAACCCCTTCAGGCTCTCTTCCTGCCACCAGCCCCAGTCCTCTCCCTGTGCTCCGACTGAAACCGGATACTCGAGCCTCAGCTCCCAGCCCCACCCGCCCTGGCGGCCGAGCAGACAAGCCTCTCGGGCTGGTGTGTGCCTGAGGGCACCGATCCTCTGTGCCGGAATCTCTCCGCTTTGCCCTCCACACCCCTGTTGCTGTGATCTCCTCCGCTACTCCGAAGCTTTCCCCCTCCACCACCCGCAGTCTCCGCCCGTGAAGGGGCTTCTAGTGTGTGGAACCTTTCCTCCTTCACGGCTCCCTCCCACTGGTACAGGTCCCTTCCCTATCCTTTTGTTTCTGTTTATTCTTTTTTCTTTTGCCCTACCCAGGTATGTGGGGAGTTTCTTGCCTTTTGGGGAGTCTGAGGTCTTCTGTCATCGTTCAGAAGGTGTTCTGTAGGAGTTGTTCCACGTGTAGATGAATTTCTGATGTATCTGTGGGGAGGAAGGTGATCTCCGTGTCTTACTCTTCCACCATCTTCCTCCCTGCTGCTGCTTTTTACTTCTTAGCCCTAGACACTTTTTTAAAGGGCTCGCCTGATTAGGTCAGGCCCACCCAGGGTAATCTCCCTTTCAACTAACTCAAAGTCAACTGATTTTGTGTCCTTAATTACATCTGCAAAGCCCCTTCATTGTTGCCATATAGCATAACCTAACCACATCACTGATATCCCATCATATTCACAGGCCAGGAGGCCAAGGGGATCCCCTCAAAGCGAGATTATACAGGATATGCACACCATGAGGGAGGAATATTAAATTCTGTTTGCCACACTTCCTCTATGATTCATTCCCTTTACCTCCAACTGGCACTTCAGCTGGTTGACATTCTATGCCTGCTAAGGGACCCAAACCTTCATGCCTAGGGAATACTGGTCCCTGATGGTCCTGCCTGATTAAGGTTACAGGGGTCTTCCATGAACTTTGACCACTGGGCATGGCATCACTAGGAGGTGCCCCAAGTACCCAGGGATTACCCCCACATACATAGCTTCTCACACCACTTGCCTTCCGCTGCCTCACCCACATCAGGATTAATCACAAAGCCCTGTCCCTCCTGAGCCTCTGTGCTTGCTGTTCATTCCACCTGGAATGTCCTACCTCCTGCCTCACCCATCCTCAAGGCTCTGCAGAGCTCCCTGTTACATGGAGCTTCTCTTGCCTTCCCTCTGGCCACCCTACCCACCAGGCTCATCACCAGTGACACAGATCACCTTCTGCTTGGTTTCAGAGGCCCTTGTTTCCTGCACGACTCCTGAGAAGGCTCAGTCCAGGCCCAGAAATCCTGGGGCCCAGAGTGGCCCAAACTGCAGAAAATGAAAGAGAGGGGGTGTTCAGGAAATCCTGGCAGTGACTGAGGCAGTCCTTCAAGATGCTGAGGGCAGGAGGCAGAGAAGGAGGGTGTACTATTGCTCAAGACTTCCCCCCATCCTGATGTCCAGTCACCTCCAGAAGTGCTGTGCAATATCCTACCCACACTTGGACTAAAGGGACAAGCTCTGCCTTGCAGGCTGGGTCAAGAACCTCTGGATGTGGACAGAGGGTTTGGAGAAGGATTTGCGGGGTGAAGCAGACCCCCTCCTAGGATCAGGGACTTTCAGAAGCTGAGTCATCAGGCTTCTTGCTCATTTCCAGCTCCTTTCTGGAATAAGAGAGCCCAGGCTCCTCAGACCAGAGCCCCACTTCCACAGGCCACACAATCTATTTTTCTCTAGACACTATATGCCCTCTGCAGGCCCCATGAGGTTGGAGCACAGGCCAGGGGACTCGCATCCCCTTTCTCTGTGCACTGGATGCCCCCTGCAGGCCTTGTGAGGTTGAGAGCCACAATGGGATAGATTAAACAGAACACACATATACACACAAGCACAAAAGTGGGGACACCCTTACCCACTTACATACATCCATACCCACGCACACATACACAGGCATATAATCAATCACACAGCCAATCACTCGCTTCTACCAAGGACACACCACAGACAGTTAAGCATATAATCACAGTACGGACACAAGGGGACATATAGACACACATACACAATTACACACAAACCGTCATGGGCACACAGACACAAAGACACATATGGACACAATCCTTCCTCCCAGAGAAGAGTATTTGTTTGGAATAAATAGGTTAAAAAGCCACCTGCAGAACAGGGTAATATCATGAATGGTGGACTTGATAAAAGAAGGTACCTAAACTACCTCTCAGTCTAATGGGGCCTGTTGACTAGAGAGCCTTTTGTTTTGCTGGGCACTGGAGTGGTTACAGTTGTGGAACAGTATGGACAAGAGTTGGGGTAGAGCTACTAAAAAGAGAAATTTGGAGTTCGCAAGAGCTTAATCTATATAACATGTATGAAAGCACATTCTTAGAAGTTGGGCTCCTGAACTCAGAAAACCAGATTGAACTATCCTCACTGCATCCCAGGACACCCTAAAAAGAGAGAGGTCTCCTGATGCTGGTAATATATGGGAGGTGATGAATGAGAAAAGGGGATGGACCTAACCACCACTGAATGCACCCACTGTGTGTCAGGCACATGGACCACCTCACAAGATACATACTATTCCCATTTTACAGATCCTGTTCCCTCGACTGTCCAGGGTTCTAAAACCGGATTCAAATACAAGAGTTTGAGTATAAAAACCCTGTTGTTTCCACTACATTAGTAATGGCAAATGCAAGGAATATACGTTTCCATTCCCTACTCATGTTCCCAACAATGACAGAACGTATACGTTTTCCCCACTGATCCAGATCAGTGATTGGCAAACTATGGCCCAGTCAGCCTGCTGCCTGTTTTTGTAAATAAAACTTTATTGGAATATAGCCATGCCTGTTCATTTACATATTGTCTATGGCTGCTTTGGGGCTACAACAGCAAAGCTGACAAGTGACTACAGAGACAGTATGGCCTGCAAAACCTTATTTCTTAGCTGAACCTTTAACAAAAAAGTTTGCTCACCTCTGATCCAAACCCAGCCTCAAATTGGAGTTGGCAAGCCTTATTGCCTTTGGTGCCTTGGCATTGAAGGATGGTCAGATAAATAAATAACTGGGATGGATGGATAGATGGATGCACTGAACCAACAGATGGACAGACATATATGGGTAATATGTCAGAGTTTTGCTCCAAATATGTACCAATGTTCTGCCATTTATAAGCGGTGAAACATGGGGTAAATTAATCTTTCTGGATATTAGTTTCCTCATCTGTAAAATGGGGATAATAATACAATGATCATTATCTAGGGCTCTTTCTATTGCAAGTGAAAAAAAAAAACCCAAACTAAAGTAGCTTAAGCAAAAAGTTAAATTTGTCATATCACATAACTAGATTAAGATTTGGTCTACTTCAGCACTGGTTGGACTCAGGGAATCAAATTATGTTATCTCCATCTTTTAACTTGATTTCTCTCTAATTTTTTTTGTGGCAAGCAGGCCTCTCACTGCTGTGGCCTCTCCCATTGTGGTGCACAGGCTCCGGACGCCCAGGCTCAGTGGCCAGGGCTCATGGGCCCAGCTGCTCTGCAGCATGTGGGATCTTCCCGGACCGGGGCACGAACCCGCGTCCCCTGCATCGTCAGATGGACTCTCAACCACTGCACCACCAGGGAAGCCCCGAATTATCTCTATTTTTTTTTTATGTGGAGGCTTCATTCCGGTTATAGACAGGTGATCTTCTAGCAGAAGAAAATATGACCACTGGAAGCCTCAAATCCACATTTGTATAGTGAGTGATCCAAAATGCAGGGCCTATTTCTCCTAACATCAAAGCTCATGAAAAGCTTGGAACTGTGCTTGTGACACATACTCAGTTCTTCAATATATTACAGTGCCCAGGGAATGGAGAACTCTGATCAGATCACTATAGAGAACATAGCCACAAAGACCACGTGAAGTAAGAGAGAACTTCCCTAAAGGAAGCAGGAAAAGGAGTATAAAAAAGTGTCTGCATGAACAAAAACATCACTCACAGCATTCTACTTCATATATTTGTCATGAGAAAATGATTTTAGAGCTCTTAGCATGGTGCATGGCACTTAAGTATCAACAAATGTTCATTATTACCATAACTGATAAATAGATGAATGGATGCATTAAAAACACAGATAATGGTTAAATATACAGATGAATAAATGAAGAGAAAGATGTGAAAACACAGATGAAAGTAAAGATGGGAGAATGGACCAATGAAGAGACAAAGATGGGGAGATATATGGACACATAGATGGACGGATCGATCAATTGATAAATGGATGGATGGATGATGGAAAGATAAGGCAGAAAAAAAAGGGGTCACAGTTAAGTTTGTCACATCATATGCTCTAGGGCTGGGAACGGGAAAGAGAAGAGCACTCTACAATTGGTGGCTCCTGAGAGGTCTCCTCCTCTGGTCTCTGTCTCTTCGGTCCCTCTCATCAGGTGGGTTAAACACTTGCTCCCCTCCCTCATCTCTAGTTTCCTTGTGTCCCTGAGAACTAACCAGCCCCTCTCCTCAGAAATCACCTCTCAATTCCCAGGAGAGGGAAGGCATGGCAGAAGGGGGTGTTCTAAGCCAGGTTCCCCTCATGCTATCGATAATTCTCTGACTCAGTTTGGGGCACAGGAAAATAATGGGGGAGAGGGGCAGTACTGGCTGGGCCAGGAGGGGGAAGCCCTAGAGTCCTGAGATGTGAGATATGGGAGCTGGACCTGCTTCCAAAGAACTTTCCCTTTAGCCCTTGCTTGTCGAAGAGAGGAGTAGGTCTCAGATGAGGGATGTGTAGTCACTGTGATAGGCCTATGGAGACCTGGGAGGAGATCTTCCCCAGTCTTACCCTGCTACTTGCCATTGTCCTCAGGTAATCTGGGGGACCAGCTGGGTCCCATCTTTCCCACTCCAGTAGTCTTAGGACCACAGAGAAGAGGTGGGAGTAAGGAGAAACCTGGGAAAGAGGGAGCCCCCCAACCATATTGCTCTGACCTCTAATCCTGAACCAAGCTCTGACCCCTAGCCTTAAGACTGATGTTCAAATGCCTTCAAGGGGACGACACTGCAAACCTTCCCCTAACAGGGACAATGCAACCCACTTCCCTTGTCCAAAATGTTGAGTGCTGAGGTTCTCAGAGCTAAAGACAAAGAGTGGGAAATGGGGACAGGGAGGCTACTAAGGAGTTATGAAAGGGAGAAAAGCTTCCAGATAGATGGAGACAGTGGGGAGTGCACTCAGTGGAAAGGTATTCTGCTGCCAACTCATGTACTGCAATTCAATGCAGACACTAACTACCCAGAGCTAGTGTTAGACTCCACAGGTTTAAGGGCACAGTCCCAACAAGCCTGCCTCCACTTGAGCTGCCAGTCACAAGTGGGGTCCCCAGGACACCTGCATTTCTGCCTAACTAGCTACAAGTCCAGAGGTCTTCAAACCCCCCTCAGGTCCAATGGTTCACTAGAATGACTCACACAACTCGGAAGTGCTATCCTGACAACTAGTTTTTTATAAAGTACATATATCAGGAACATCCAAATGAAAAGACACACAAGGAGGGTCTCAGTGCAGAGCTCCCATGCTCTCTCCCCATGGAGACACAAAGGGCATGTCACCCTCCCAGTACATCAACAGGTTCACCAACCAGGAAGTTCCATGAGCTTTGGTGTACAGAGTTTTTACTGAGACTTCATACATAGGCAGGAATGAATTGTTGGCAACATGACTCGATCTCCTCTGACGGATTGGCTCAAAACCCCAATTCTGCAATGATATGGTTGGTCTTTCTGCTGACCAGGCCTCAGCCCAAGTCACCTCATCTCTTAGCATCAACTCAGGTGTGAGCCGAGGGACTCATAGATAACAAAGACACTCGTATTACTTGAGGTATTCCAAAGATTTAGAGTCTCCCTCTCAGGAACCAGGGACAAAAGCCAAATTGTTTAGTATACAACAGGCAGAGCCCTGCATCTGAGTGAAGGGATGTGAATTACTGAAGCCCTGGGGACCAGGCCTCCTCTTCCCGTGCACCAGACTTGACCCAGCTGCAGCAGGGCAGGAGTGTCACTGTGAGTGTGAGTGTAAGTGAGGGTGAGTGCGGTGGAAGCACAGCTTCTCCATGCCCAGACTGCAATGCTTCCCACTGGCATCCGTGGATCCGTCTGTCACCTGTCTGTATGTAGCCCAGGCAGGGGAAGATAGGTATGAGAGGGGAAAAGAGTGTGGAATGGTGGGAAGAGGATAGGTGAATCCATTCTCCACACTTCAGCCTGCGGGAACTTTTATTTCACTCATTTCTGGTCATCCTCTCCCATACCGTCCAGCCACAAGGCTCCCTTCCCCCCTCCCCAGACCAAACAGGGCAGCTATTTCCAACCTCCCACACTGGGTTAATTGCTCTTTCTTGGCTTTGCCAAAGCACCCTCCACGGCCCCCAGCCAGTCAGCTTCGTCTATTGTAGTGATCTTACTGTCTCTTTTGATTCCCCTGCCCTGTCCAACCCAGATGACAAGCTCTCTGAGGGCAGAGTCCGTGCCTGTCTTCTCTGCTGTATCCTCATGCCCAAGCACATCACCCGGCACCTAGTAGTCACTCGATAACTATTTGTTGATTAGTGACTGCAGGAACAAAAATCACATGAAAGGAGGTCTCAGCTCAGAGAGGAAGGGCTGTGACCCTCTAACCATGAAGTGACTGGGCCAAGGCCACTCAGCCAACAAGTGTTCCCATAGCCTGGCCTGTCTAGACTGGGCCCTCTCTGGAGCCCTATTCCTCCTCTGCCCAGAATCGTACAAACAGAATGGGGCAGACAAGAAAGGTAATTGTCGGAGCAGAAGCCAGGAAGACAGAGAGGAGAGGGGATTGGCAAAACAGTACTGGACAGCGTCCCAAAGCTCTTTTCTTGCTGCCTGGTGCTGAGGTCTCCGTCTTCCCAGGGTGCAGCTCTGAAATCTGACTCCACCCTTATAAAAGAGGGTCCGTGCCCTGCCTCTTTGTCACAAACCCTAACTTCACCTCTTTATTGATAGGCTCTGGCTCCACCTTCTGGACTACCCCTCCTCTGAAGAAATGCCCTGGCTCCGCCCCTTCCTGGTAATAGGTAAGCCCCACCCCTAGTGCATGATGCTGTCTTTGTGACCTAATGCACCGGCGTGTTTCCAGGGTGGAGCCAGAGAGGGTGGGCATTTAGGCTGTGCCGAACCCTCAACCCCCATCCGGGTGACCACAATCCCCGAAAATCCTCACACGGGACCCCAAATATCCCAGCCCCATGGCCTCGAAGGCCTTTGGCTCTAACCTCCTAAATGCCCCATGCCCCCGAGAGGCCCTACCACCCAATCCCTTAACGACTAGTGCCTCCCAAATCTTCAATCCAACCCTGTCCCAATGTGGCAACTGAGTCTTCCCGGGGGCACCTGTCTCATATTATCTGAGAACAATTCAGACTGGTCCAGAGAATGACAGAGAAGGGGATCCTCCCAAGGATTTGGGGAATCCTTGATCCAATCATGCCGCTCACCAGGAGACGTTGGGAACCCAGGACATGTCGGGATTGAGGAGATACAAGGTGATGCAGGAAGCTGAGGAGGAGGAGGAGGAGGCGTGAGTGGAGGCGGGGTTCTGCGGAGGAGGAACCTAGCCACTCCCGGTTGGTGGGGAAGGGGCGGGGAGGGCGCGAGTTCTCTGGGGCGGGAGAAGCGGGAGGGGAGGGGCCTCTTAGGGGGCGTGGACTGGAGGAACCGCCTCTAAAAACCGCCTGTAAACCGCCTCTAACCGCCTCTAACCGCCTCTAAAAGGGCGGAGCCTCTAAAGACCGCCTGTAAACCGCCTCTAACCGCCTCTAAAAGGGCGGAGCCTTCCACGAGAGGGTAGAAGCGTCCAAGGGGCGGAGTCAGTGGAGTCAGCCCCGCCCCGCCCCTCCCTGCTCTGCCTTCTCTTTCTAGGATCTGCAGGGGCTGTTGCTACTTTTTCCCCTGGCTGCACATGTGGTGGAGGGAGCGGAGGCGAAGGGCTTGGGATACCGCGCACCCGCCCAGGGCATGGACGAGGCTCAGTCCGGGAGAACCGGTCGCGGGGAAGCCGGGAGTCCCCGCCCCGCCTCATGCCTGTATCGGGTCCCCACACAGCTCAGCGCACCCTCAGGAGCAGAAGCTGGAGCTTCTGCGGGGCCTGATGAGCTGTTTGCCAAGCGGACTGGGCACTGCTCTCCAGGGCTCCGGTCGCAACATCCCCCGCCGCACCCCTGCTGCCGCTGCCTAGCCAGCTGGTGAGTTAAAGATTTAAACCGAAGCCACCGTCCTGCCCTCCTGATTCTGCCGCCGCTGCTGCTATTCGGGCTGGGAGCCATTCTCCACGCCGGCTGTTTCCATATCGACAGGGCCTCTCTCCCTGATAAGGTGTCCATCCGTGTCCAGGCTCCCATTATTCCTAAGGGCCCCTCATCAGAGTCAGGCCTCCCCTTACTACCAGTGATTGCCTTCCACCACCTAAGCCCCCCGCCCCACCACACACACACTCGTCTCTGTGAGTGGCCTGTATGGAGGGAGCTCAATAATCCTGGCTTTATCTTCCTCCCAGCCTTGTCCCCACATCCATAAATCCTCACAATCCCAGCACTCTGCTGCCACCTTCCTCCTAGCCAGGACTTTGCCTGGTGCCTGAAGCACCTTCTCCTCCTGGGAGTGGATCGAACATATTTCAAGCCCATAGTTGTAGGAAGTAGGCTGTGAGAGGAGGGAAAGATTCCTAGAAGCTGCCACCCTTGGCCTGCCATAGGGGAATGACTGAGAACTGTTGGAGGTCTTTCCTACAGTTAACACCCCAGCTTCTGGCTCCTTCAGTTGGATCCCGAGTTGAAAGATACTGGGCATCAGGGACTTCCCTGATGGTCCAGTGGATAAGACTCCATGCTCCCACTGCAGGGGGTATGTGTTCTATCCCTGGCTGGGGAATTAAGATACCGCATGCCGTGTGGCACAGCCAAAAGATAAAAATAAAAAGGTACAGAGATACTTGGCATCAGCCCCCCGAAGTGTAACCTCCCTAGGAGAACCCAAGGGCCACTGCTCCCTACCTTTCCTTTCTGTCTTGTCACCGAGTTGGGCTGAAATCGACTAGCAACTGAAGTGATGAAGGGTCAGGGACTCCTAGTGGGTCTGCTTTCAGTTAGGGACTGGCCCCAGCACCGGGGAGGGCACCACAGAATTAAGTTAAAGGGACAGCACTCTACGATTGGTGTCTCCTGAGAGGTCCCCTCCTCTGGTCTCTGTCTCTTGGGTCCCTCTCATCAGGTGGGGGAAACACTTGCTCCCCTCCCTCATCTCTAGTTTCCTTGTGTCCCTGGGAGCTCACCAGCCCCTCTCCTCAGAAATCCCCTTTCAATTCCCAGGAGAGGGAAGGCATGGCAGAAGGGGGTGTTCTAAGCCAGGTTCCCCTCATGCTATCGATAATTCTCTGACTCAGTTTGGGGCACAGGAAAATAATGGGGGAGAGGGACAGTACTGGCTGGGCCAGGAGGGGGAAGCCCTAGAGTCCTGAGATGTGAGATATGGGAGCTGGACCTGCTTCCAAAGAACTTTCCCTTAAGCCCTGCTTGTCGAAGAGAGGAGTAGGTCTCAGATGAGGGATGTGTAGTCACTGTGATAGGCCTATGGAGACCTTGGTGAGATCTTCCCCAGTCTTACCCTGCTACTTGCCATTGTCCTCAGGTAATCTGGGGGACCAGCTGTGTCCTATCTTTCCCACTCCAGTAGTCTTAGGACCACAGAGAAGAGGTGGGAGTAAGGAGAAACCTGGGAAAGAGGGAGCCCCCCAACCATATTGCTCTGACCTCTAACCTGAACCAAGCCCTGAGCCGTAGCCTTAAACCTCATGTTCCTGGAGCATTGGGATAAAAAGGGCATGGATCATTGTGATGACAAGTTTCATGTAGCATTTTAATGACAAGAGTCCCGGATCATTGTGTTGTCAGGGGTCATGGAGCATTGTGATGACGGAGTCATGGAGCGTTGTGATGAGAAAATCATGGAGCATTGGGTTTAAAATATTCATATAGTATTGTGATGACAGTGGTCATGGAGCATTGTGCTTACAAGGTAAAGGAACATTGTGGTGACAAGGTCCTGGAGCATAGTGATGAGAAAACCATGGAGCCTTGTGAAGAAAAGTCTCATGGAGTATTCTGATGAAAATCGGCATGGAACATTTTGATTACAGGGGTCTTGGAGCATTGTGATGACAAGGGAAAGGAGCATTGTGCTGACAAGGTCATGGAGTATTGTGATTACAGGTGTCAGGGAACATTGTGATGACATATGTCATGGTCCATTGTGAGGACAATGGCATGTAGCAATGTGATGCCAAGTGTCATGTAGGATTGTGATGACAAACTTAATGGAACATTGAGATTTCAAGGGCTTGGAGCATTGTGATGACAAGGGTCATGGAGCATTGTGATGACAAGGGCATCGAGCATTGTGATGACAAGGGCCATTGAGAATTTTGATGACACTTTTGTGAAGCATTGTGATGCAAGCGCATGGAGCTTGCTATGACTGCAGTCATGGAGCATTGTGATGACAATTGTTTGGAGAATTGTGATGACAAGAGCATGTAACATTGTGATGAGAAATGTCATGGAGCATTGTGATGACAAGGACGTGGAGAATTGTGATGACAATGGACATGGAGCATTGTGCTGATCAGGGCATGGAGCATTGTGATGGCAAGACCGTGGAGCATTGTGATGAGAAGGCCATGGATAATTGTGATGATGAGCATCATGGAGAACTGTAATGACAATGGGCATGGAGCATTGTGATGACAGGGTTCATGGAGCATTGTTATGACAGGGGACATGGAGCATTGTGATGACAAGGGTCATGGAGCATTGTGATGCCAATCTTGTGGAGTATTGTGACGACAATGGCATGGAGCATTGTGATGAAAGGGGCATGGAGCATTGTGCTGAAAAAGTCATGGAGCCTTTTCATGACAGGTTTCATGGAGCATTCTGCGACAAGTGTCAGGGAGCATTGTGATGAAAAGTGTATTGAGCATTGTGATGACAAAGATCATGGAGCATTGTGATGAAAGTCATCATGGAGCATTGTGATGACAAGTGTTATGGAACATTGCGATCACAAGCATTTGGAGCACTGTGACGACAGAAGTCATGGATCATTTTGATTTCACGGAGCATGGAACATTGTGATGCCAAGGGCATGAAGCAATGTGATCCCAAGGTTCAGGGAGGATTGTGATGACAAGTGCATCGAGCATTGTGATGACAAGTTCATGTAGCATTTTGCTGTCAAAGGCATGGAGCATTCTGCTGACAAGGGCCATAGAGCAATGTGATGACCAGCGTCACGGAGCATTTTGTTTACAGGGGTCATGGAGCTTTGGGATGACAAGGGGATGGATCATTGTGATGACAAGGGTCGTGGAGCATTTTGATGACAAGAGTCCCGGATCATTGTGTTGTCAGGGGTCATGGAGTGTTGTGATGACAGTGGTCATGGAGCATTGTGATGACAGGGGTCATGGAGCATAGTGATGACAAGGGAATGGAGCATTGTGATGACAAGGTCCTGGAGCATTGTGATGAGAAGACCATGGAGCCTTGTGATGACAAGGCTCATACAGCATTCTGATGAAAATGGGCATGGAGAATTTTGATTACAGGGGTCATAGAGCATGGTGATGAAAAGGGCATGGAGCATTGTGATGAGAAGGCCATGGAACATTCTGATGACATTAGTCATGGAACTTTGTGATGACAAGGGCATGGAGCATTGTGATTACAGTGGTCACGGAGCATTGTGATGATAAGTGTCATGGAGCCTTGTGATGACAAGGCCGTGGATAATTGTGATGGCAGTGGTCATGGAGCATTGTTATGACAGGGGTAATGGAGCATCGTGATGACAAGGGCATGGAGCATAGTTCTGAAAATTTTCATGGATTATTGTGCTGAGAGTCGGCATGGAGCATTGTGATGACAAGGGCACGGAACACTGTGATACATGGGTCACAGAGGATTGTAATGACAAGGGCGTGGAGCATTGTGATGAGCAGGTCATCGAGCACTGTGATGACAAGCATCATGGAGCTTTGTGATGACAAGGGCATGGAGCAATGTGATGAGAGGGTTCATGGAGCATTGTGATGACAATGGCATGGAGCATTGTGATGCCAAGGGTCATGGAGTTTGTGATGACAAAGATCATGGAGCATTTTGATGAGAAGGTCGTGGTGCAATGTGATGAGAATGTCAGGGAGCATTGTGATGACAGGGTCATGGAGCAATTTGATGAAAAGTGTCATGGAACATGTTGATGACAGTAGTTATGTAACATTGTGATGAAAAGGGTCATGGAGCCTTTGATGACAGGGGTTATGGAACATTGTGATGTCAGGGGTCATGGAGCATTGTGATGACAGGGTCATGGAGCAATTTGATGAAAAGTGTCATGGAACATGTTGATGACAGTAGTTATGTAACATTGTGATGAAAAGGGTCATGGAGCCTTTGATGACAGGGGTTATGGAACATTGTGATGTCAGGGGTCATGGAGCATTGTGATGACAGGGGTGAGGGAGTATTGTGATGACTAGTGATGGAACATTGTGGTATCAGTGGTGAGAGAGCATTTTGATGAGAAGTGCATGGAGCATTGTGATGAAAAGGTTTATGGAACATTGTGATGACAAGGTTGTGGAGCATTGTGATGACTAGCGCATGGCGCATTGTGATGACATGGGTCAAGGAACATTGTGCTGACAAGCGCATGGAGCATTGTGATGACAAGGGTCATGGAGCATTGTACTGACAAAAGAATGGAGCATTGTGATGACAAGGTCCTGAAGCAATGTGATCCCAAGGTTCATGGAGGATTGTGATGACAAGCGCATGGAGCATTGTGATGACAAGGTCATGTAGCATTTTGCTGACAAAGGCATAGAGCATTGTGATGACAAGGGTCATGGAGAACTGTGATGGCAAGCGTCACGCAGCATTGTGATTACAGGGTTCATCGAGCATTGGGATGAGAAGGGCATGGATCATTGTGATGACAAGTGTCATGGAGCATTTTGCTGACAAGAGTCCCGGGTCATTGTGTTGTCATGGGTCATGGAGTGTTGTGATGACAGGTGTTATGGAGCATTGTGATGAGAAGGTCATGGAGAATTTGGCTGAAAGTGTTCATGGAGTATTGTGATGACAGGGGTCATGGAGCTTTGTGATGAAAAGGGCATGGAGCATTGTAATTACAGTAGTCTTGGAGAATTGTGATGACAAGGGTCATGGAGCCTTGTGATGACAAGGCCGTGGGACATTTTGATGGCAGGGGTCATGGAGCATTGTTATGACAGTTGTAATGGAGCATTGTGAGGACAAGGCCATGGACCATTGGTCTGAGAAGTTGCATGGATTATTGTGATGAGAGTGGGCATGGAGCATTGTGATGACAAGGTCATGGAGCATTGTGATGACGGGGTCATGGATCATTTTGATTTCAAGGAGCATGGAGCATTGTGATGACAATGGCATGAAGCAATGTGAATCCAAGGTTCATGGAGGATTGTGATGATAATGGGAATGGAGTATTGTGGTGACAAGCGCATGGAGCATTGTGATGACAAGGTCATGTAGCATTTTGTTGACAAAGGCATGGAGCATTGTGATGACAAGTGTTTTGCAGCACTGTGATGACTAGCGTCACGGAGCATTGTGATTACAGGGGTCATGGACCATTGGGATGACAAGGGCATGGATCATTGTGATGACAATAGCATGAAGAATTAAGATGATGGGCATGGAACATTGTGATGACAGGTGTCATGGAGCATTGTGATGAAAAGGGGCATAGAGCATTGTGATTACAGGGGTCTTGGAGCATTGTAATGACAAGGGCATGGAGCATTGTGAAGAGAAGGCCATGGAGCATTCTGATTATATGCGTCATGAAGCTTTGTGATGACAAGGGCATGGAGCATTGTGATGCCAAAGGTCATGGAGCTTTGTGATGACAAAGGTCATGGAGCATTTTGATGACAAGGACGTGGTGCATTGTGATGAGAAGGGCAGTGAGCATTGTGATGACAAAGGTCAGGGAGCATTTTGATGACAATTGCGTGGTGCAATTTGATGAGAAGGGCAGGGAGCATTGTGATGACAGGGACATGGAGAAATTTGTTGAAAAGTGTCATGGAATATTTTGATGACAGTGGTTATGGAACATTGTGATGACAGGGGTCATGGAGCATTGTGATGAAAAGGGTCATGGAGAATTTTGATGACAGCGGTTATGGAACATTGTGATATCAGGGGTCATGGAGCATTGTGATGATAAGGGCATGTAGCATTGAGATGACTGGGTCATGGAACATTGTGATGACAGGGGTGAGGGAGTATTTTGATGACTAGTGATGGAACATTGTGATATCAGTGGTGAGAGAGCATTTTGATGAAAAGTGCATGGAGCACTGTTATGACAAAGTTTATGGAGCATTGTGATGACAAGGTTGTGGAGCATTGTGATGACAAGCGCAGGGCGCATTGTGATGACATGGGTCATGGAGCATGGTGCTGACAAGCGCATGGAGCATTGTGCTGACAAATGCATGGAGCATTGTGATGACAAGGGTCATGGAGCATTGTGATGAAAAGTTCATGGAGCATTGTGGTGACAAAGGTCACAGAGCCTTGTGATGATGAGGGCATGGACCATTGTGATGACAAAGTTCATGAAGCATTGTGATGATTGGAGTCATGGAGCATTGTGATGACAGGGGTCATGGAGCATTGTGATGACAAGGACATGGAGCATTGTGATGACAGGGGCATGGAGCATTTGTCTGACAAGTTTCATGGATTATTGTGATGACAGTTGGCATTGTGCATTGTGATGACAAGGGCATGGAGCATTGTGATGACAAGGTCATGGAGTATTGTGAAGAAAGGTGTCAGGGAATATTGTGATGACACATGTCATGGTCCATTGTGATGACAATGGCATGGAGCATTGTGATGCCAAGTGTCATGGAGCATTGTGATGACATGGACGTGGAGAATTGTGATGACAAGGGACATGGAGCATGGTGATGACCAGGGCATGGAGCATTGTGATGGCAAGTCCGTGGAGCATTGTGATGAAAAGACCATGTATAATTTTGATAACAATCGTCATGGAGCACTGTAATGACAAGGGACATGGAGCATTGTGATGACAGGTGTCATGGAGCATTGTGATGACAGGGATCATGGAGCACTGTGATGACAACTGTCATGGAGCATTCTGATTATAAGCTTGTGGAGTATTATGATGACAATGGCATGGAGCATTGTGATGAAAAAGGCATGGAGACTTTTCATGACAGGGTTCAAGGAGCATTCTGACGATAAGTGTCAGGGAGCATTGTGATGAAAAGTGTATTGAGCATAGTGATGACAAAGGGCATGGAGCATTGTGATGACAAGGGAATGGAGTATTGTGATGACAGGCATCATGGAGCGTTGTGATGACAAGTGTTAAGTAACATTGTGATCACAAGTGTTTGGAGCATTGTGATGACAGAGGTCATGGATCATTTTGATTTCAAGGAGCATGGAGCACTGTGATGACAATGGCATGAAGCAATGTGAATCCAAGGTTCATGGAGGGTTGTGATCACAATGGGAATAAAGTATTGTGATGACAAGTGCATGGGGCATTGTGATGACAAGGTCATGTAGCATTTTGTTGACAAAGGCATGGAGCATTGTGATGACAAGTGTTTTGGAGGACTGTGATGACAAGAGTCATGGAGCATTGTGATTACAGGGGTCATGGACAATTGGGATGACAAGGGCATGGATCATTGTGATGACAAGGGTCATGGAGCATTTTGATGACAAGAGTCCCGGATCATTGTGTTGTCAGGGGTCATGGAGTGTTGTGATGACTGTGGCCATGGAGCATTGTGATGACAGGGGTAATGCAGCATTGTGCTGAGAAGGTCATGATGCATTGGGCTGAAAATATTCATGGAGTATTGTGATGACAGGTGTCATGGAGCATTGTGATGACAAGGGAATGGAACATTGTGATGACAAGGTCCTGGAGCATTGTGATGAGAAGACCATGGAGCCTTGTGATGACAAGTCTCATGGAGCATTCTGATGAAAAGGGGCATGAAGCATTGTGATTACAGGGGCCTTGGAGCATTGTGATGAGAAGGGCATGGAGCATTTTGATGAGAAGGCCATGGAGCATTGTGATGACAAGTGTATTGAGCATTGTGATGACAAAGGCATGGAGCATTGTGATGAGAAGACCAAGGATAATTGTGATGATGAGCATCATGGGGCGTTGTCATGACAAGTGTTATGGAACAATGTGATCACAAGGGTTTGGAGCATTCTGATGACAGAGGTCTTGGTGCATTTTGATTTCATTGTGATGGCAATAGCATGAAGCATTATGATGAAGGGCATGGTGCATTGTGATGACAGGGTTCATGGAGCATTGAGATGAAAAGCGGCATGGAGCTTTGTGCTTACAGGGGTCTTGAAGCATTGTGATGACAAGGGCATGGAGCATATTCATGAGAAGGCCATGGAGCATTCTGATGACATGCATCATGGAGCTTTGTGATGACAAAGGCATGGGTCATTTTGATAAAAGGGGCATGGAGCCTCTTCATGACAGGGTTGAAGGAGCATACTGATGACAAGTGTCAGGGAGCATTGTGATGACAAGTGTATTGAGCATTTTAATGGCAAAGGTCATGGAGCATTGTGATGAGAAGACCATGGATAATTGTGATGATGAGCGTCATGGGACGTTGTGATGACAAGTGTTATGGAACATTGTGATCACAAGGGTTTGGAGCATTGTGATGTCAGGGGTCATGGAGCATTGTGATGAGAAGACCATGGAGCCTTGTGATGACAAGTCTCATGGAGCATTGAGATGAAAAGGGGCATGGAACATTGTGATGACTTGCATAATGGAGCTTTGTGATGACAAGTGCATGGAGCATTGTTATTACAGGGGTCTTGGAGCATTGTGATGACAAGGGTGATTGAGCCTTGTGAGGACAAGGCTGTGGAACATTGCAATGGCAGGGGTGATGGAGCATTTTTATGACAGTGGTAATGGAGCTTTGTGATGACAAGGAAATGGAGCATTGGTCTGAAAACTTTCATGGATTATTGTGATGAGAGTGGGCATGGAGCATTTTGAAGACAAGGGCACAGAACACTGTGATACATGGGTCATGGAGGATTGTAATGAGAAGGGCATGGAGCAATGTGATGAGAAGGGCATCGAGCATTGTGATGACAAGCATCATTGAACTTTGTGATGATAAGCCCATTGAGCAATGTGAGGAGAGGGTTCATGGAGCATTGTGATGACAATGACATGGAACATTGTGATGCCAAGGGTTTAGGAGCTTTGTGATGACAAAGGTCATGGAGCATTTTGATGACAAGGGCATGACACATTGTGATGAGAAATGCAGGGAGCATTTTGAGGCCAGTGTCATGGAGCAATTTGATGAAAAGAGTAATGGAGCATTTTGATGACAGGGGTTATGGAAAATTGTGATATCAGGGGTCATGGAGCATTGTGATGATTAGAGCATGTAGCACTGTGATGAAAGGGGTCATGGAACATTTTGATGACAGGGGTGAGGGAGTAGTGTGATGACTAGAAATGGAATATTGTGATATCAGTGGTGAGAGAGCATTTTGATGGAATGTGCATGTAGTATGATGATGACAAGGTTTATGGAGCATTATGATGACAAGGTTGTGGAGGTATGTGATGACAAGTGCATGGCGCACTGTGATGACATGGGTCATGGAGCATGGTGCTTACAAGGACATGGAGTATTGTGATGACAAGTGTAATGGAGCATTGTGATGACACGGGCATGGAGCATTGTGATGACAGGGTCATGGAGCATTTGTCTGACATGTTTCATGGATTATTGTGATGACAGTGGGCAGGGCACATTGTGATGACAAGGGCATGGAGCATTGTGATGACACGGTCATGGAGTATTGTGAAGACAGGTGTCAGGGAGCATTGTGATGACATATGTTATGGTCCATTGTGATGACAATGGCATGGATCATTTTGATGCCAAGTATCATGGAGGATTGTGATGACAAAGGTAAGGAAGCACTGTGATGGAAAGGGCTTGGAGCATTGTGATGACAAGGGTCATGGAGCATTGTGATGACAAGGGCATGCAGCATTGTGATGGCAAGGGCCATTGAGAATTTTGATGAAAATTTCGTGAAGCATTGTGATGACAAGCGCATGGAGATTGCTATGACAGCGGTCATGGACCATTGGGATGACAAGTGCATGGAGAATTGCGATGATAAGAGCATGTAACATTGTGATGAGTAGTGTCATGGAGCATTGTGATGACAAGGAGGTGGAGAATTGTGATGACAAGAGACATGGAGCATTGTGATGACCAGGGCATGGAGCATTGTGATGGCAAGACAGTGGAGCATTGTGATGAGAAGACCATGGAAAATTGTGATGACGAGCGTAATGGGCACTGTAATGACAAGTGGCATGGAGCATTGTGAGGACAGGTGTCATGGAGCATTGTGATGACAGGGGTCATGGAGCATTCTGATGAAAATAGTCATGGAGCATTCTGATTACAAGCTTTTGGAGTATTGTGATGACAATGGCATGGAACACTGTGATGAATAGGGCATGGAGAATTGTGAAGAAAAAGGCATGGAGCACTTTCTTGACAGGTTTCAAGGAGCATTCTGACGACAAGTGTCAGGAGCATTGTGATGACAAGTGTATTGAGCATTGTGATGACAAAGGTCATGGAACATTGTGATTACAAGGGCATGGAGTATTGTGATGACAGGCATCATGGAGCGTTGTGATGACAAGTGTTATGGAACATTGTGATCACAAGGGTTTGGAGCATTGTGATGACAGAGGTCATGCATCATTTTAATTTCAAGAAGCATGGAGCATTGTGATGACAAGGGCATGAAGCAATGTGATCCCAAGGTTCATAGAGGATTGTGATGACAATGGTAATGGAGTATTGTTATGACAAGCGCATGGAGCATTGTGATGAAAAGTTCATGTAGCATTTTGCTGGGAAAGGCATGCAGCATTGTGATGACAAGTGTCATGGAGCACTGTGATGACAAGGGTCCCGGAGCATTTTGATGAAAATTTCATGGACCATTGTGGTGACAAACGTCCCAGAGCCTTGTGATGACAAAGGTCATGAAGCATTGTGATGACGGGAGTCAAGGAGCATTGTGATGACCGGGGTCATGCAGCATTGTGATTCCAAGGGCATGGAGCATTGTGATGACAAGCTCATGGAGTATTGTTAAGACTGGTGTCAGGGAGCATTGTGATGACATATGTCATTGTCCATTGTGATGACAAGGGCATGGAGCATTGTGATGCCAAGTGTCATGGAGGATTGTGATGACAAAGTTAATGGAGCACTGTGAAGACAAGGGCATGGAGCATTTTGATGACAATGGCCATTGAGAATTTTGATGACAAAGTCGTGAAGCATTGTGATGACAAGCGCATGGAGCTTGTTATGACGGGGTCATGGAGCATTGTGATGACAAGTGCATGGAGAATTGTGATGACAAGAGCATGTAACATTGTGATGAGAAGCTTCAGGGAACATTGTGATAACAAGGATGTGGAGAATTGTGTTGACAAGGGACATGGAGAATTTTGATGACCAGAGCATGGAGCATTGTGATTGCAAGACCATGGAGCATTGTGATGAGAAGACCGTGAATAATTGTGATGACGAGCGTCATGGAGTACTGTAATGACAAGGGGCATGGAGCGTTCTGATGACAAGCATGTGGTGTGTTGTGCTGACAAAGGCATTTAGCATTGCGATGAAAAGGGCATGGAGCATTGTGATGAAAAAGGCATGGAGCCTTTTCATGACAGGCTTCAAAGAGGATTCTGATGACAAGTTTCAGGGAGCATTGTGATGACAAGTGTATTGAGCATTGTGATGACAAAGGTCATGGAGCATTGTGATGACAAGGGCATGGATTATTGTGATGATAAGGGTCATGGAGCATTTTGATGACAAGAGTCCCAGATCATTGTGTTGTCAGGGTTCATAGAGCGTTGTGATGACAGTGGTCATGGAGCATTGTGATCGCAGGGGACATGGAAAATTGTGATGACAGAGGTCATGGAGCATTTTGATTTCATTGTGTTGACAATAGCATGAAGCATTATGATGATGGGCATGGTGAATTGTGATGACAGGGTTCATGGAGCACTGAGATGAAAAGGGGCATGGAGCATTGTGATTATAGTGTCTTGGAACATTGTGATGACAATGCCATGGAACATTGTGATGAGAAGGCCATGGAGCATGCTGATGACATGCATTATGGAGCTATGTGATGACAAGGGCATGGAGCATTTTTATTACAGGGGTCTTTTAGCATTGTGATGACAAGTGTTATGACGCCTTGTGATGAAAAGTTCGTGGAACATTGTGATGGCAGGGGTAATGAAGCATTGTTATGACAGGGGTAATGGAGCATTGTGATGCCAAGCTCATGGAGCATTGGTCTTAAATGTTTCATGGATTATTGTGATGAGAGTGGGCTTGGAACATTGTGATGACAAGGGCACGGAACACTGTGATACATGGGTCATGTAGAATTGTAATGACAAAGGCAAGGAGCATTGTGATGAGAAGGGCATCGAGAATTGGGCTGACAAGCATCATGGAGCTTTGTGATGACAAGTGCATGGAGCAATGTGATGAGAGGATTCATGGAGCACTGTGATGACAATGACATGGAGCATTGTGATGCCAAGGGTCATGGAGATTTCTGATGACAAAGGTCATGGAGCATTTTGATGACAAAGGCATGATGCATTGTGATGAGAAGGGCAGGGAGCATTGTGATGACAAGTTCATGGAGCAATTTGATGAAAAGGGTCAAGGAACATTTTGATGACATGGGTTATGGAACATTGTGATGTCAGGGGTCATGGATCATTGTGATGAAAATGGTCATGGAGCATTTTGATGACCGGTGTTATGGAACTTTGTGATGTCAGGGGTCATGGAGCATTGTGATGAGAAGGGCATGGAGCATTGTGATGACAGGGGTCATGGAACATTGTGATGACAGGGGTGAGGGAGTATTGTGATGACTATTGATGGAATATTGTGATATCAGTGGTGAGAGAGCATTTTGGTGAGAAGTACTTGGAGCATTGTGTTGACAAGTTTTATGGGGCATTGTGATGATAAGGTTGTGGAGCATTGTGATGACAAGCGCATGGTGCATTGTGATGACATGGGTCTTGGAGCATTGTGCTGACAAGGTCATGGAGCGTTATGATGACAGTTGTCATGGAGCATTGTTGTGACAGGGTTCATTGAGAATTGTGATGAGTAGGTCATGGAGAATTGGGCTGAAAATGTTCATGGAGTATTGTGATGACTGTGGTCATGGAGCATGGTGATGACAAAGGAATGGAGAATTCTGATAACAGGGTCCTGGCACATTGTTATGAGAAGACCATGGAGCCTTGTTATGACAATTCTCATGGAGCATTCTGATAAAATGGGGCATGGAGCATTGTGATTACAGGGGTCTTGGAGCATTGTGATGATAAGGTCATGGGTCATTGTGATGAGAAAGTCATGGAGCCTTGTCATGACAGTGTTCAAAGAGCATACTGATGACACGTGTCAGGGAGCATTGTGATGAGAAGTGTATTGAGCATTGTGATGACAAAGATCATGGATCATTGTGATTAAAAGACCATGGATAATTGTGATGACGAGCATCATGGGGCATTGTAATGACAAGTGTTATGGAACATTGTGATCACAAGGGTTTGGAGCATTGTGATGACAGAGGTCATGGAGCATTTTGATTTCATTGTGATGACAATAACATGAAGCATTATGATGATGGGCATGGTGCACTGTGATGACAGTGTTCATGGAGCATTGAGATGAAAAGGGGCATGGAGCATTGTGATTACAGTGGTCTTGGAGCATTGTGATGACAGGGGCATGGAGCATTGTGATGAGAAGTCCATGGAGCATTCTGATGACATGTGTCATGGAGCTTTGTGATGACAAGGGCATGGAGCATTGTGATTACAGGGGTCTTGAAGCATTGTGATGACAAGGCCGTGGAACATTGTAATGGATGGGTTCATGGAGCATTGTTATGACAGGGGTAATGGAGCATTGTGATGACAAGGGCATGGACCATTGGTCTGAAAAGTTTCATGGACAATTGTGATTAGAGTGGGCATGGAGCATTGTGATGACCAGGTCATGGAGCATTGTGAATACATGTGTCAGGGAGCATTTTCATGAGAAGGGCATGGGACATTGTAAAACATTGTGATGACAGTGGTCATGGAGCATTGTGATGACAAGGGAATGGAGCATTGTAGTGACAAGTCCATGGAGCATTGTGATGAGAATGTCATGGAGAAATTTCGTGCATTATTGTGATGACAGTGTGCAGGGAGCCTAGTGATGACAGGGGGCATGGAGCATTGTGTTGACATATGCCATCCTCCAGTGTGAAGACAATGGGATGGAGCATTGTGATGGCAAGGGTCATGGAGCATTGTGATGATAAGTGCACGGAGCCTTGTGATGACAAGGGTCATGGAGAACTGTGATTAAAAGCATCACTGAGCATTGTGATAACAGAGGTCATGGAGCATTGGGATGACAAGGGCATGGATTATTGTGATGACAAGCATCATGGAGCATTTTGATGACAAGAGTCCTGGAGCATTGTATTGTCAGGGGTCATGGAGCATGGTGATAACAAGGGCATGGAGCATTGGACTGAAAAGTTTCATGGATTATTGTGATGACAGGGATCATGGAGCATTGTGATGACAAGGGAATGGAGTATTGTGATGACAAGGCCCTTGAGCATTGTGATGACAAGGCCATGGAGCATTGTGATGACAAGTGTCATGGAGCAATGTGATGGCAAGAGCATGGAGTATTGTGATGAGCAAGGTCATGGATCATCTTGATGACAAAGTCGTAGAGCATCATGATGACAAGAACGTGGAGCATTGTGAGCACAAGTGTCATGGACCATTGTGATGACAAATGTCATGGAGCATTGTGATGACTGGAGTCACTGAGCATTGTGATGACAGGGGTCATAGATCATTGTGATGACAAGTTTCATGGATTATTGTGATGACAGTTATCATGGCGCATTGTGATGACAAGGGCGGGGAGCATTGTGATGACTAGTGTCATGTAGTATTGTGATGACAAAGGTAATGGAGCATAGTGATGACAAAGTCTTGGAGCATTGTGATGACAAGGGTCATGGAGCATTGTGATGAGAAGGTCATGGAGCATTCGGCTTAAAATATTCATGGAGTATTGTGATGACAGGGGTCATGGAGCATTGTGATGATAGGGGGCATGGAGCATTGTGCTGACATATGTCAGGGTCCATTGTGATGACAATGGCATGGAGCATTGTGATGCCAAGTGTCATGTTGGATAGTGAAGACAGAGGTAATGGAACATAGTGATGACAATGGGATGAAGCATTGTGATGAAAAGGGCATGGAGCATTGTGATGAAAATGTCATGGAGCTTTTTCATGACTGGGTTCAAGGCGAAAAGTGGGTTCACTGACGAAAAGTGTCAGGGAGCATTGTGATGACATGTGTATTGAGCATTGTAATGACAATGGTCATGGAGCATTGTGGATGACAAGGGCACGGAGTATAGTGATGACAGGCATCATAAAGCGTTGTGATGACAAGTGTTATGGAACATTGTGATCACAAGGGTTTAGAGCATTGTGATGACAGAGGTCATGGAGAATTTTGATTTCACGGAGCATGGAGCATTTTGATGACAAGGGCATGAAGCAATGTGATCCCAAGGTTCATGGAGGATTTTGACGTCAATGGTAATGGAGTGTTTTGATGACAAGGGTCATGGAGCACTGTGATGACAAGCGTCACGGAGCATTGTGATTACAGGGGTCATGGAGCATTGGGATGACAAGGGCATTGATCAATGTGATGACAAGTTTCATGGAGCATTTTGATGACAAGACTCCCAGATCATTGTGTTGTCAGGGGTCATGGAGCGTTGTGATGACAGTCATCATGGAACATTGTGATGACAGTGGTCATGGAGCATTGTGATGACAAGGGAATGGAGCATTGTAATGAGAAGACCATGGAGACTTGTGATGACAAGTCTCATGGAGCATTCTGATGAAAAGGGGCATGGAGCATTGTGATTACTGGGGTCTTGGAGTATTGTGATGACAAGGGCATGGAACATTATGATGACAAGGGTCATGGAGCATTCTCATGACAAGCTTGTGGAGTATTGTGATGACAATAGCGTGGAGCATTGTGATGAAAAGGGCATGGAGCATAGTCATGAGAGGGTTCAAGGAGCATACTGACGACAAGTGTCAGGGAGCATTGTGATGACTAGTGTATTGAGCATTGTGAAGACAAAGCTCATGGAGCATTGTGATGAGAAGACCATGGATAATTGTGATGACGAGCGTCATAGGGCATTGTGATGACAAGTGTTATGGAACATTGTGATCACAAGGGTTTGGAGCATTGTGATGACAGAGGTCATGGAGCAATTTGATTTCATTGTGATGAAAATAGCATGAAGCATTATGATGATGGGCATGGTGCATTGTGATGACAGGGTTCATGGAGCATTGAGATGAAAATGGGCTGAGAGCATTGTGATTATAGTGGTCTTGGAGCATTATGATGACAAGGGTATTGAGCATTGTGAATACAAGGGTCATTGAGCATTGCGATGACAAGTGCATGGAGAATTGTGATGACAAGAGCATGTAACATTGTGATGAGAAGAGTCATGGAACATTGTGATGACAAGGACGTGGAGAATTGTGATAACAAGGGACATGGAGCATTGTGATGACCAGGGCATGTAGCATTGTGATGGCAAGAACGTGGAGCATTGTGATGAGTAGACCATGGATAATTGTGATGACGAGCATCATGGAGCACTGTAATGACAAGGGGCATGGAGCATTGTGATGACAGGGGTCATGGAGCTTTGTGATGACAAGTGTCATGGAGAATTCTGATGACAAGCTTGTGGAGTATGGTGATGACAATGGCATGGAGCATTGTGATGAAAAGGGCATGGATCATTGTGATGAAAATGGCATGGAGCCTTTTCATGACAGTGTAAAGGAGCATTCTGATGACAAGTGTCAGGGAGCATTGTGATGAAAAGTGTATTGAGCATTGTGATGACAAAGTTCATGGAGCATTGTGATGACAAGGGCATGGAGTATTGTGATGACACGCATCATGGAGCATTGTGATGACAAGTGTTATGGAACATTGTGATCACATGTGTTTGGAGCATTGTGATGATAGAGGTCATGGAACATTTTGGTTTCAAGGAGCATGGAGCATTGTGATGACAAGGGCATGAAGCAATGTGATACCAAGGTTCATGGAGGATTGTGATGACATTGGGAATGGAGCATTGTGATGACAAGGTCATGTAGCATTTTGCTGACAAAGTCATGGAGCATTGTGAGGACAAGTGTAATGTAGCACGGTGATGACATGCATCATGGAGCATTGTCATTACAGGTGTAATGGAGCATTGGTATGACAACAGCATGGATTATTGTGATGACAAGGGTCAAGGAGGATTTTGATGACAGGTGTAATGGAGCATTGTGATGAGAGGGGTCGTGGAGCATGGTGATGAGAAGGTCATGGAGCACTGGGTGAAAATATTCATGGAGTATTGTGATGCCAGGGGTCATGTAGCATTGTGATGACAAAGGAATGGAGCATTGTGGTGACAAAGTCCTGGAGCATTGTGATGAGAAGACCTTGGAGCCTTGTGATGACAAGTCTCATGGAGGATTCTAATGAAAAAGGGCATGGAGCATTGTGATTACAGGGGTCTGGGAGCATTGTGATTAAAAGGGCATGGATCATTGTGATGAAAAAGGCATGGAGCCTTGTCATGACAGGGTTCAAGGAGCATTCTGGCGACAAGTGTCAGGGAGCATGGTGATGACAAGTGTATAGAGCATTGTGATGACAAAGTTCATGGAGCATTGTGATGAGAAGACCATGGGTAATTGTGATGACGAGCGTCATGGGGCTTTGTGATGACAAGTGTTATGGAACATTGTGATCACAAGGGTTTGGAGCATTGTGATGACGGAGGTCATGTATCATTTTGATTTCAAGGAGCATGGAACATTGTGATGACAAGGGCATGAAGCAATGTGAATCCAAGGTACACGGAGGATTGTGATGTCAATGGGAATGGAGTATTGTGATGACAAGTGCATGGAGCATTGTGATGACAATGTCATGTAGCATTTTGCTGACAAAGACATGGAGCATTGTGTTGACAAGGGTCATGGAGTACTGTGATGACAAGCGTCACGGAGCATTGTGATTGCAGGGTTCATGGACCATTGGGATGACAAGGGCATGGATTATTGTGATGACAAGGGTCATGGAGCATTTTGATGACAGGGGTCATGGAGCATTGTGATGAGAGGGGTCATGGAACATTGTGATTAGAAGGAAATAGAGCATTGGGCTGAAAATATTCATGGAGTATTGTAATGAATGTGGTCATGGAGAATTGTGATGAAAAGGGTCATGAAGCATTTTGATGACTATTGTTATGGATCATTGTGATGTTAGGGGTCATGGAGCATTGTGATGAAAAGGGTCATGGAGCATTTTGATGTCAGGGGTTTTGGAACATTGTGATGTCAGGGGTCATGGAGCTTTGTGATGATAAGGGCATGTAGCATTGTGGGGACAGGGGTCATGGAACATTGTGATGACAGGGGTGAGGGAGTATTGGGATGACTAGTGATGGAACATTGTGATATCAGTGGTGAGAGAGCATTTTGATGAGAAGTGCATGGAGCATTGTGATTACAAGGTTTATGGAGCATTGTGATGACAAGGTTGTGGAGCATTGTGATGGCTCATTGTGATGACATGGGTCATGGAGCATTGTGCTGACAAGCGCATGGAGCATTGTGATGACAAGGGTCATGGAGCATTGTGATGAGAAGACCATGGAGCATTGTGATGACAAGTGTCATGGAGCATTCTGAAGAAAAGGAGCATGGAGCATTGTGATTACAGGAGTCTTGGGGCATTGTGATGACAAGGGCATGGAGCATTGTGAATGAGAAGGCCATGGATCCTTCTGATGACATGCGTCATGGAGCTTTGTGATGACAAGAGCATGGAGCATTGTGATTAGAGGTGTCTTGGAGCATTGTGATGAAAAGGGCATGGATTATTGTGATGAAAAAGGCATGGAGCCTTGTCATGACAGGGTTCAAGGAGCATACTGACTACAAGTGTCAGGGAGCATTGTGATGACAAGTGTATTGAACATTGTGATGACAAAGGTCATGGAGCATTGTGATGAGAAGGGCATCGAGCATTTTGATGACAAGCGTCATGCAGCTTTGTGATGACAAGAGCATGGAGCATGCTGATTACAGGTGTCTTGGAGCATTGTGATGACAAGGGCATGGAACATTGTGATGAGAAGGCCATGGAGCATTCTGATGACATGCGTCCTGGATCTTTGTGATGACAAGGGCATGGAGCATTGTGATTAAAGGTGTCTTGGAGCATTGTGATGACCAGGGTCATGGAGCATTGTGATGAGAAGTCTGTGGAATATTGTGATGGCAGGGGTCATGGAGCATTGTTATGACAGGTGTAATGGAGCATTGTGAAGACAAGGGAATGGAGCATTGTAAAGACAATGTCCTGGAGCATTGTGATGAGATGACCATGGAGCCTTGTGATGACAACCTCGTGGAGCATTTTGATGAAAAGGGGCATGGAGCATTGTGAGTAAAGGTGTCTTGTAGCATTGTGATGACAAGGGCATGGAGCATTGTGATGAGAAGGCCATGGAGCATTCTGATCACATGCGTCTTGGAGTTTTGTGATGACAAGGGCATGGAGCATTGTGATTACAGGGGTCTTGGAACATTTTGATGAAAAGTGCATGGATCATTGTGATGAAAAAGGCATGGAGCCTTGTCATGACAGGGTTCAAGGAGCATACTGACAAAAAGTGTCAGGGAGCATTGTGATGACAAGTGTATTGAGCATTGTGATGAGAAGACCATGGATAATTGTGATGATGAGCATCATGGGGCATTGTAATGAGAATTGTTATGGAACATTGTGATCACAAGGGTTTTGAGCATTGTGATGACAGAGGTCAAGGAGCATTTTGATATCATTGTGATGACAATAGCATGAAGCATTATGATGATGGGCATGGTGCATTGTGATGACAGGGTTCATGGCGCATTGAGATGAAAATGGGACGGGAGCATTGTGATTACAGGGGTCTTTGAGCATTCTGATGAAAAGGGTATGGAGCATTGTGATTACAGGGGTCATGGAGCATTGCGATGACAATTCCATGGAGAATAGTGCTGACAAGAGCATGTAATATTGTGATGAGAAGTGTCATGGAGTAATGTGATGACAAGTACGTGGAGAATTGTAATGACAAGAGACATGGAGCATTGTGATGACCAAGGCATGGAGCATTGTGATGGCAAAATCGTGGAGCACTGTGATGAGAAGACCATGGATAATTGTGATGATGAGCATCATGGAGCACTGTTATGACAAGGGGCATGGAGCATTGTCATGACAGGTGTCATTGAGCATTGTGATGAAAGGTGTCATGCAGCACTGTGATGACAAGGGTCATGGAGCATTCTGAAGACAAGCTTTGGAGTATTGTGATGACAATGACATGGAGCATTGTGATGAAAACAACATGGAGCATTGTGATGAAAAAGGTATGGAGCCCTATCATGAGAGTGTTCAAGGAGAATTCTGAAAACAAGTGTCAGGGAGCATTGCGATGACAATTGTATTGAGCATTGTGATGACAAAGGTCATGGAGCCTTTTGATGACAAGGGAATGCTGTATTGTGACGACAGGCATCATGGAGCATTGTGATGAAAAGTGTTATGGAACATTGTGATCACAAGGGTTTGGAGCATTGTGAAGACAGAGGTCATGGAGCATTTTGATTTCATTGTGATGACAATAGCATGAAGCATTATGATGATGGGCATGGTGCATTGTGATGACAGGGTTCATGGTGTTTTGAGATGAAAAGGGGCATGGAGCATTGGTCTGACAAGTTTCATGGATTATTGTGATGACAGTCGGCATGGCGCATGTGATGACAAGGTCATGGAACATTGTGATGACAGGGTCATGGAGTATTGTGAAGACAGGTGTCAGGGAGCATTGTGATGACATAGGTCAGGGTCCATTGTGATGACAATGGCTTGAAGAATTGTGATGCCATGTGTCATGGAGGATTGTGATGACAAAGGTAATGGAGCATTGTGATGACAAGGGCAATTGAGAATTTTGATGACAAGGTCGTGAAGCATTGAGATTACAAGCGCATGGAGCTTGCTATGACAAGGGTCATGGAGAATTGCAATGACAAGTGCATGGAGAATTGTGATGTCAAGAGCATGAAACATTGTGATGAGTAGTGTCATGGAACACTGTGATGAAAAGGACGTGGGGAATTTTGATGACAAAGGACATGTAGCATTGTGATGACCAGGGCATGGAGCATTGTGATGGCAAAATCGTGGAGCATTGTGATGAGAAGACCATGGATAATTGTAATGAGGAGCGTCATGGAGCACTGTAATGACAAGGGGCATGAAGCATTGTGATGATAGGTGTCATGGAGCATTGTGATGACAGGGGTCATGGAGCATTCTGATGACAAGGCTCATGGAGCATTCTGATGACAAGCTTGTGGAGTATTGTGATGACAATGGCATGGAGCATTGTGATGAAAAGGGCATGGAGCATTGTGATGAAAAAGGCATGGAGACTTTTCATGATAGGTTTCAAGGAGCATTGTGACGACAAGTGTCAGGGAGCATTGTGATGACATGTGTATTGAGCATTGTGATGACAAAGTTCATGGAGCATTGTGATGACAAGTGCATGGAGTATTGTGATGAAAGGAATCATGGAGCGTTTTGATGACAAGTGTTATGGAAAATTGTGATCACAATGGTTTGGAGCATTGTGATGACAGAGGTCATGGATCATTTTGATTTCAAGGAGCATGGAGCATTGTGATGACAAGGGCATGAATTAATGTGATGCCAATGTTCATGGAGGATTGTGAATGACAACGGTAAAGAAGTATTGTGATGACAAGGGCATGGAGCATTGTGATGACAATTCATGTCGCATTTTGCTGACATAGGCATGGAGCATTGTGATGACAAGGGTCATGGTACACTGCGATGACAATTGTCAGAGAGCATTGTGATTAGAGGGGTTATGGAACATTGTGATGACAAATGTCATGGAGCATTGTGAGGAGAAGACCATGGATAATTGTGATGATGAGCGTCATGGGGTGTTGTGATGACAAGTGATATGGAACATTTTGATCACAAGGGTTTGGAGCATTGTGATGACAGAGATCATGGAGCATGTTGATTTCATTGTGATGACAATAGCATGAAGCATTATGATGATGGGCACGGTGCATTGTGATGACAGGGTTCATGGAGCATTGAGATGACAAGGGCATGGAGGTTTATGATGACAAAGGCATGGAGCATTGTGAATACAGGGGTCTTGGAGCACTGTGATGACAAGGGTCATGGGGAAGTGTTATGACAAGGCCATGGAATATTGTGATGCCAGGGCTCATGGAGCATTGTTATGACATGGGCAATGGAGCATTGTGATGACAAGGGCATGGAACATTGGTCTGAAAAGTTTCATGGATTATTGTGATGAGAGTGGGCATGGAGCACTGTGATGACAAGGGCACGGAACACTGTGATACATGGCTCATGGAGCATTGTAATGAGAAGGGCATGAAGCATTGTGATGAGAAGTGCATCAAGCATTGTGATGACAAGCGTCATGGAGCTTGGTGATGAAAAGGGCATGGAGAAATGTGATAAGAGGGTTCATGGAGCATTGTGATGACAATGGAATGGAGCATTGTGATGCAAAGGGTCATGGAGCTTTGTGATGACAAAGATTATGGAGCATTTTGATGACAAGGGCGTTGTGCATTGTGATGAGAAGGGCAGGAAGCATTGTGATGACAGGATCAAGGAGCAATTTGATGAAAAGTGTCAAGGAATATTTTGATGACAAGTATTATGGAACATTGTGATGTCAGGAGTGATGGAGCATTGTGATGATAAGGGCATGTAGCATTGTGATGACAGGGGTCATGGAGATTTGTGATCACAAGGGCATGGAGCATTGTCATTACAGGGGTCTTGGAGCATTGTGATGAAAAGGGCAGGGATCATTGTGATGAAATAACACGGAGCCTTGTCATGGCAGGGTTCAAGGAGCATACTGACGACAAGTGTCAGGGAGCATTGTGATGACAAGTGTATTGAGCATTGTGATGAAAAAGGCATGGAGCATTGTGATGAGAAGACCATGGATAATTGTGATGAGGAGCATCATGGGGCGTTGTGATGACAAGTGTTATGGAACAATGTGATCACAAGGGTTTGGAGCATTCTGATGACAGAGGTCTTGGTGCATTTTGATTTCATTGTGATGGCAATAGCATTAAGCATTATGATAAAGGGCATGGTGCATTGTGATCACAGGGTTCATGAAGCATTGAGATGAAAAGCGGCATGGAGCTTTGTGCTTACAGGGATCTTGAAGCATTGTGATGACAAGGGCATGGAGCATTGTGATGAGAAAGCCAAGGAGCATACTGATGACATGTGTCATGGAGCTTTGTGATGATAAGGGCATGGAGCATTGTGATAACAGGGGTCTTGGAGCATTGTGATGACAAGGGTCATGGAGCCTTGTGATGACAACGCTGTGGATCATTGTGATGTCAGGGGTCCTGGAGCATAAGTCTGAAATGTTTCCTGGATTATTATGATGAGCCTGGACATGGAGGATTGTGATGAAAAGGCCACGGAACACTGTGATACATGGGTCATGGAGGATTGTAATGACAAAGCCATGGAGTATTTTGATGACAAGGGCATCGAGCATTGTGATGACAAGCGTAATGGAGCATTGTGATGACAAGGGCTTCGAGCAATGTGATGAGAAGGCCATGGAGACTTCTGATGACATGTGCCATGGAGCTTTGAGATGAAAAGGGAATGGAGCATTGTGATTACAGGGGCCTTGCAGCATTGTGATGACAAGTGTCATGGAGCCTTGTGATGACAAGACCGTGGAACATTGTGATGTCAGGGATCATGGAGCATTGTGATGACAAGGTCATGAAGCATTTTTCTGACAAAGGAATGGAGCATTGTGATGACAAGGGTGATGGAGTACTGTGATGACATGGGTCACGGAGCATTGTGATTACAGGGGACATGGAACATTGGGATGACAGGAGCATGGATCTTGTGATGACAAGTGTCATGGAGTATTTTGATGACAAGAGTCCAGGATCACTGTGTTGTCAGGGGTCATGGAGCATTGTGATGACAGTGGTCATGGAGCATTGTGATGACAGGGGTCATGGAGCATTGTGATGAGAAGGTCATGGAGCATTGAGCTGAAAATATTCATGGAGTATTGAGATGACAAGGGAATGGAGCATTTTGATGACAACGTCCTGGAGCATTGTGATGAGCGGACCATGGAGCCTTGTGATGACAAGTATCATGGAGCATTCTCACTAAAAGAGGCATGGGGCATTGTGATTACAAGGGTCTTGGAGCATTGTGATGACAAGTGCTAATAGCATTGTGATGAGAAGGCCATGGAGCATTCTGATAACATGCATCATGGAGCTTTGTGATGACAAGGGCATGGGACATTGTGATTACAGGGGTCCTGGATCATTGTGATGAAAAAGGCATGGAGCCTTGTCATGACAGGGTTCAAGGAGCATACTGACGACAAGTGTCAGGCAACATTGTGATGACAAGTGTATTGAGCATTGTGATGACAAAGTTTATGGAGCATTGTGATGAGAAGACCATTGATAATTGTGATGACGAGCGTCATTGGGCATTGTGATGACAAGTGTTATGGAACACTGTGATCACTAGGGTTTGGAGCATGGTAATGACAGAGGTCATGGAGCATTTTGATTTCATTGTGATGACAGTAGCATGAAGCATTATGATGATGGGCATGGTGCATTGTGATGACAGGGTTCATGGAGCATTGAGATGAAAAGCGGCAAGGAGCATTGTGATTATAGAGGTTTGGAGCATTGTGATGAGAAGGCCATGGAGCATTATGATGAGAAGACCATGGAGCATACTGATGACATGTGTCATGGAGCTTTGTGATGACAAGGGCATGGAGCATTGTGATTACAGGGCTCTTGGAGCATTGTGACGACTAGTGTCATGGAGCCATGTGATGACAAGGCCGTGGAACACTGTGATGGCAGGGTTCATGGAGCATTGTTATGACAGTGATAATGGAGCATTGTGATGATAAGGTTATGGAGCATTGGTCTGAAAAGTTTCACGGATTATTGTGATGAGATTGGGCATGGAGCATTGTGATTACAAGGGCACGGAACACTGTGATACATGGGTCATGGAGGATTGTAATGACAAGGGCATGGAGCATTGTGATGAGAAGGGCATCGTGCGTTGTGATGACAAGCGTCATGGAGCGTTGTGATGACAAGGGCATGGAGCGTTGTGATGAGAGGGTTCATGGAGCATTGTGATGACAATGGCATGGAGCATTGTGATACCAAGGGTCATGGAGCTTTGTGATGACCAATGTCATGGAGCATTGTGATGACAAGGTCGTGGTGCATTGTGATGAGAAGGGCATGGAGCATTGTGCTGAGAAGGCCATGGAACTTACTGATGGCATGCATCATGGAGCTTTGTGATGACAACGTCATGGAGCCTTTTGATTACAGGTGTCTTGGAGCATTGTGATGAAAAGGGCATGGATCATTGTGATGAAAAAGGCATGGAGCCTTGTCATGACAGGGTTCAAGGAGCATACTGACGAAAAATGGCAGGGAGCATTGTGGTGACAAGTGTATTGAGCATTGTGATGACAAAGGTCATGGAGCATTGTGATGAGAAGACAATGGATAATTGTAATGACGAGCGTCATGGGGCGATGTGATAACAGGTGTTATGGAAAATTGTGATCTCAAGGCTTTGGATCATTGTGTTGACAGAGTTCATGGATCATTTTGATTTCAAGGAGCATGGAGCATTGTGATGACTAGGGCATGAAGCAATGTGATCCCAAGGTTCATGGAGGATTGTGATGATAAGCGCATGGAGCACTGTGATGACAATGTCATGAAGCATTTTTCTGACAAAGGAATGGAGCATTGTGATGACAAGGGTGATGGAGCACTGTGATGATATGTGTCACGGAGCATTGTGATTACAGGGGACATGGAACATTGGGATGACAAGAGCATGGATCTTGTGATGACAAGTGTCATGGAGTATTTTGATGACAAGAGTCCAGGATCATTGTGTTGTCAGGGGTCATGGAGCATTGTGATGACAGTGGTCATGGAGCATTGTGATGACAGGGGTCAAGGAGCATTGTGATGAGAAGGTCATGGAGCATTGAGCTGAAAATATTCATGGAGTATTGAGATGACAAGGGAATGGAGCATTTTGATGACAACGTCCTGGAGCATTGTGATGAGCGGACCATGGAGCCTTGTGATGACAATTATCATGGAGCATTCTCACTAAAAGAGGCATGGGGCATTGTGATTACAGGGGTCTTGGAGCATTGTGATGACAAGTGCTAATAGCATTGTGATGAGAAGGCCATGGAGCATTCTGATAACATGCATCATGGAGCTTTGTGATGACAAGGGCATGGGACATTGTGATTACAGGGGTCTTGGAGTATTGTGATGAAAAGGGCATGGATCATTGTGATGAAAAAGGCATGGAGCCTTGTCATGACAGGGTTCAAGGAGCATACTGATGACAACTGTCAGGCAACATTGTGATGACAAGTGTATTGAGCATTGTGATGACAAAGTTTATGGAGCATTGTGATGAGAAGACCATTGATAATTGTGACGACGAGCGTCATTGTGCATTGTGATGACAAGTGTTATGGAACACTGTGACCACTAGGGTTTGGAGCATGGTAATGACAGAGGTCATGGAGCATCTTGATTTCATTGTGATGACAATAGCATGAAGCATTATGATGATGGGCATGGTGCATTGTGATGACAGGGTTCATGGATCATTGAGATGAAAAGCAGCAAGGAGCATTGTGATTATAGGGGTTTTGGAGCATTGTGATGAGAAGACCATGGAGCATACTGATGACATGCGTCATGGAACTTCGTGATGACAAAGGCATGGAGCATTGTGATTACAGGTGTCTTGGAGCATTGTGATGAATAGGGCATGGATCATTGTGATGAAAAAGGCATGGAGCCTTGTCATGACAGGGTTCAAGGAGCATACTGACGAAAAGTGGCAGGGAGCATTGTGATGACAAGTGTATTGAGCATTGTGAAGACAAAGTTCATGGAGCATTGTGATGAGAAGACCATGGTTAATTGTAATGACGAGCATCATGGGGCGATGTGATAACAAGTGTTATGGAACATTGTGATCACAAGGGTTTGGAGCATTGTGAAGACAGAGGTCGTGGAGCATTTTGATTTCATTGTGATGACAATAGCATGAAGCATTATGATGATGGGCATGGTGCATTGTGATGACAGGGTTCATGGTGTTTTGAGACGAAAAGGGGCATGGAGCATTGGTCTGACAAGTTTCATGGCTTATTGTGATGACAGTGGGCATAGTGCATTGTGATGACAAGGGCATGGAACATTGTGATGACAAGGTCACGGAGTATTGTGAAGACAGGTGTCAGGGAGCATTGTGATGACATAGGTCATGGTCCATTGCGATGACAATGGCATGAAGCATTGTGATGCCATGTGTCATGGAGGATTGTGATGACAAAGGTAATGGAGCATTGTGATGACAAGGGCCATTGAGAATTTTGATGACAAGGTCGTGAAGCATTGAGATTACAAGCGCATGGAGCTTGCTATGACAAGGGTCATGGAGCATTGCGATGACAAGTGCATGGAGAATTGTGATGTCAAGAGCATGAAACATTGTGATGAGTAGTGTCATGGAACATTGTGATGAAAAGGACGTGGGGAATTTTGATGACAAAGGACATGTAGCATTGTGATGACCAGGTCATGGAGCATTGTGATGGCAAAATCGTGGAGCATTGTGATGAGAAGACCATGGATAATTGTAATGAGGAGCCTCATGGAGCACTGTAATGACAAGGGGCATGAAGCATTGTGATGATAGGTGTCATGGAGCATTGTGATGACAGGGTTCATGGAGCATTCTGATGACAAGGCTCATGGAGCATTCTGATGACAAGCTTGTGGAGTATTGTGATGACAATGGCATGGAGCATTGTGATGAAAAGGGCATGGAGCATTGTGATGAAAAAGGCATGGAGACTTTTCATGATAGTTTTCAAGGAGTATTTTGATGACAAGTGTCAGGGAGCATTGTGATGACATGTGTATTGAGCATTGTGATGACAAAGTTCATGGAGCATTGTGATGACAAGTGCATGGAGTATTGTGATGAAAGGAATCATGGAGCGTTCTGATGACAAGTGTTATGGAAAATTGTGATCACAAGGGTTTGGAGCATTGTGATGACAGAGGTCATGGATCATTTTGATTTCAAGGAGCATGGAGCATTGTGATGACAAGGGCATGAAGTAATGTGATGCCAATGTCCATGGAGGATTGTGAATGACAATGGTAAAGAAGTGATGACAGGCGCATGGAGCATTGTGATGACAAGTCATGTAGCATTTTGCTGACATAGGCATGGAGCATTGTGATGACAAGGGTCATGGTACACTGTGATGACAATTGTCAGAGAGCATTGTGATTATACGGGTTATGGAACATTGTGATGACAAACGTCATGGAGCATTGTGATGAGAAGACCATGGATAATTGTGATGATGAGCGTCATGGTGCGTTGTGATGACAAGTGATATGGAACATTTTGATCACAAGGGTTTGGAGCATTGTGATGACAGAGGTCATGGAGCATGTTGATTTCATTGTGATGACAATAGCATGAAGCATTATGATGATGGGCATGGTGCATTGTGATGACAGGGTTCATGGAGCATTGAGATGACAAGGGCATGGAGCATTGTGATGAGAAAGCCATGGAGCATTCTGATGACATGTGTCATGGAGCTTTGTGATGACAAGGGCATGGAGCATTGTGAATACAGGGGTCTTGGAGCACTGTGATGACAAGGGTCATGGGGAAGTGTTATGACAAGGCCATGGAATGTTGTCATGCCAGGGGTCATGGCACATTGTTATGACAGGGGCAATGGAGCATTGTGATGACAAGGGCATGGAACATTGGTCTGAAAAGTTTCATGGATTATTGTGATGAGAGTGGGCATGGAGCACTGTGATGACAAGGGCACAGAACACTGTGATACATAGGTCATGGAGCATTGTAATGAGAAGGGCATGAAGCATTGTGATGAGAAGTGCATCAAGCATTGTGATGACAAGCGTCATGGAGCTTTGTGATGAAAAGGACATGGAGCAATGTGATAAGAGGGTTCATGGAGCATTGTGATGACAGGGGTCATGGAGCATTGTGATGACAAGTGTCATGGAGCATTGTGATGACAAGCTTGTGGAGTATTGTGATGACATTTGGATGGAGCATTGTGATGAAAAAGGCATGGAGTCTTTTTATGAGAGTGTTCAAGGAGAATTCTGACGACAAATGTCAGGGAGCATTGTGATGACAAGTGTATTGAGCATTGTGATGACAATGGTCATGGCGCATTGTGATGACAAGGGCATGGAGTATTGTGATGACAGGCATCATGGAGCGTTGTGATGACAAGGGTTATGGAACATTGTGATCACAAGCATTTAGAGCATTGAGATGAAAGTGCTCATGGATCATTTTGATTTCAAGGAGCAAGGAGCATTGTGATGCCAAGATCATGAAGCAATGTGATCCCAATGTTCATGGAGGATTGTGATGAGAAGCGCATGGATCATTGTGGTGACAAGGTCTTGTAGCATTTTGCTGAAAAAGGCATGGAGCATTGTGATGACAGGAGTCTTGGAGCATTGTGATGAAAAGGGCATGGAGCATTGTCATGACATGTTTCAAGTGCATACTGATGGCAAGTGCCAGGGAGCACTGTGATGACAAGTGTATTGTGCATTGTGATGACAAAGGTCATGGAGCATTGTGATGACAAGCGCATGGAGTATTGTGATGACAGGCATCATGGAGCATTGTGATGACAAGTGTTATGGAACATTGTTATCACCAAGGTTTGGATCATTGTGATGATAGAGTTCATGGGTCATTTTGATTTCAAGGAGCATGGAGCATTGTGATGACAAGGGCATGAAGCAATGTGATCCCAAGGTTCATGGAGGATTGTGATGCCAAGCGCATGGAGCATTGTGGTGACAAGGTCTTGTAGCATTTTGCTGAAAAAGGCATGGAGCATTGTGATGACAGGAGACTTGGAGCATTGTGATGAAAAGGGCATGGATCATTGTGATGAAAAAGGCATGGAGCATTGTCATGACATGGTTCAAGTGCATACTGATGGCAAGTGCCAGGGAGCACTGTGATGACAAGTGTATTGTGCATTGTGATGACAAAGGTCATGGAGCATTGTGATGACAAGTGCTATGGAACATTGTCATCACAAGGGTTTGGATCATTGTGATGACAGAGTTCATGGGTCATTTTGATTTCAAGGAGCATGGAGCATTGTGATGACAAGGGCATGAAGCAATGTGATCCCAAGGTTCATGGAGGATTGTGATGACAAGCGCATGGAGCATTGTGATGACAAGGTCATGTAGCATTTTTCTGACAAAAGCATGGAGCATTGTGATGACAAGGGTGATCGAGCACTGTGATGACAAGCGTCACGGAGCATTGTGATTACAGGGGACATGGAACATTGGGATGACATGAGCATGGATCTTGTGATGACGTGTCATGGAGTATTTTGATGACAAGAGTCCAGGATCATTGTGTTGTCAGGGGTCACGGAGCATTGTGATTACTGTGGTCATGGAGCATTGTGATGACAGGGGTCAAGGAGCATTGTGATGAGAAGGTCATGGAACATTGAGCTGAAAATATTCATGGAGTATTGAGATGACATGGGAATGGAGCATTTTGATGACAACGTCCTGGAGCATTGTGATGAGCGGACCATGGAGCCTTGTGATGACAATTATCATGGAGCATTCTCACTAAAAGAGGCATGGGGCATTGTGATTACAGGGGTCTTGGAGCATTGTGATGATAAGTGCTAGTAGCATTGTGATGAGAAGGCCATGGAGCATTCTGATAACATGCATCATGGAGCTTTGTGATGACAAGGGCATGGAACATTGTGATTACAGGGGTCTTGGAGTACTGTGATGAAAAGGGCATGGATCATTGTGATGAAGAAGGCATGGAGCCTTGTCATGACAGGGTTCAAGGAGCATACTGACGACAAGTGTCAGGCAACATTGTGATGACAAGTGTATTGAGCATTGTGATGACAAAGTTTATGGAGCATTGTGATGAGAAGACCATTGATAATTGTGATGACGAGCGTCATTGGGCATTGTGATGACAAGTGTTATGGAACACTGTGATCACTAGGGTTTGGAGCATGGTAATGACAGAGGTCATGGAGCATTTTGATTTCATTGTGATGACAATAGCATGAAGCATTATGATGATGGGCATGGTGCATTGTGATGACAGGGTTCATGGAGCATTGAGATGAAAAGCGGCAAGGAGCATTGTGATTATTGTGGTCTTGGAGCCTTGTGATGAGAAGGCCATGGAGCATTATGTTGAGAAGACCATGGAGCATACTGATGACATGCGTCATGGAGCTTTGTGATGACAAGGGCATGGAGCATTGTGATTACAGGGCTCTTGGAGCATTGTGATGACAAGCGTCATGGAGCCATGTGATGACAAGGCCGTGGAACACTGTGATGGCAGGGTTCATGGAGCATTGTTATGACAGTGATAATGGAGCATTGTGATGATAAGGTTATGGAGCATTGGTCTGAAAAGTTTCACAGATTATTGTGATGAGATTGGGCATGGAGCATTGTGATGACAAGGGCACAGAACACTGTGATACATGGGTCAAGGAGGATTGTAATGACAATGGCATGGAGCATTGTGATGAGAAGGGCATCGTGCGTTGTGATGACAAGTGTCATGGAGCGTTGTGATGACAAGGGCATGGAGCAATGTGATGAGAGGGTTCATGGAGCATTGTGATGACAATGGCATGGAGCATTGTGATACCAAGGGTCATGGAGCTTTGTGATGACCAATGTCATGGAGCATTTTGATGACAAGGTCGTGGTGCATTGTGATGAGAAGGGCATGGAGCATTGTGATGAGAAGGCCATGGAGCATACTGATGACATGCATCATGGAGCTTTGTGATGACAATGTCATGGAGCCTTTTGATTACAGGTGTCTTGGAGCATTGTGATGAAAAGGGCATGGATCATTGTGATAAAAAAGGCATGGAGCCTTGTCATGACAGGGTTCAAGGAGCATACTGACGAAAAGTGGCAGGGAGCATTGTGATGACAAGTGTATTGAGCATTGTGATGACAAAGGTCATGGAGCATTGTGATGAGAAGACCATGGATAATTGTAATGACGAGCGTCATGGGGCGATGTGATAACAAGTGTTATGGAACATTGTGATCACAAGGGTTTGGAGCATTGTGAAGACAGAGGTCATGGAGCATTTTGATTTCATTGTGATGACAATAGCATGAAGCATTATGATGATGGGCATGGTGCATTGTGATGACAGGGTTCATGGTGTTTTGAGATGAAAAGGGGCATGGAGCATTGGTCTGACAAGTTTCATGGCTTATTGTGATGACAGTGGGCATGGTGCATTGTGATGACAAGGGCATGGAACATTGTGATGACAAGGTCACGGAGTATTGTGAAGACAGGTGTCAGGGAGCATTGTGATGACATAGGTCATGGTCCATTGTGATGACAATGGCATGAAGCATTGTGATGCCATGTGTCATGGAGGATTGTGATGACAAAGGTAATGGAGCATTGTGATGACAAGGGCCATTGAGAATTTTGATGACAAGGTCGTGAAGCATTGACATTACAAGCGCATGGAGCTTGCTATGACAAGGGTCATGGAGCATTGCGATGACAAGTGCATGGAGAATTGTGATGTCAAGAGCATGAAACATTGTGATGAGTAGTGTCATGGAACACTGTGATGAAAAGGACGTGGGGAATTTTGATGACAAAGGACATGTAGCATTGTGATGACCAGGTCATGGAGCATTGTGATGGGAAAATCATGGAGCATTGTGATGAGAAGACCATGGATAATTGTAATGAGGAGCGTCATGGAGCACTGTAATGACAAGGGGCATGAAGCATTGTCATGATAGGTGTCATGGAGCATTGTGATGACAGGGGTCATGGAGCATTTTGATGACAAGGCTCATGGAGCATTCTGATGACAAGCTTGTGGAGTATTGTGATGACAATGGCATGGAGCATTGTGATGAAAAGGGCATGGAGCATTGTGATGAAAAAGGCATGGAGACTTTTCATGATAGGTTTCAAGGAGTATTTTGACGACAAGTGTCAGGGAGCATTGTGATGACATATGTATTGAGCATTGTGATGACAAAGTTCATGGAGCATTGTGATGACAAGTGCATGGAGTATTGTGATGAAAGGAATCATGGAGCATTCTGATGACAAGTGTTATGGAAAATTGTGATCACAAGGGTTTGGAGCATTGTGATGACAGAGGTCATGGATCATTTTGATTTCAAGGAGCATAGAGCATTGTGATGACAAGGGCATGAAGTAATGTGATGCCAATGTCCATGGAGGATTGTGAATGACAATGGTAAAGAAGTGATGACAGGCGCATGGAGCATTGTGATGACAAGTCATGTAGCATTTTGCTGACATAGGCATGGAGCATTGTGATGACAAGGGTCATGGTACACTGTGATGACAATTGTCAGAGAGCATTGTGATTATACGGGTTATGGAACATTGTGATGACAAACGTCATGGAGCATTGTGATGAGAAGACCATGGATAATTGTGATGATGAGCGTCATGGTGCGTTGTGATGACAAGTGATATGGAACATTTTGATCACAAGGGTTTGGAGCATTGTGATGACAGAGGTCATGGAGCATGTTGATTTCATTGTGATGACAATAGCATGAAGCATTATGATGATGGGCATGGTGCATTGTGATGACAGGGTTCATGGAGCATTGAGATGACAAGGGCATGGAGCATTGTGATGAGAAAGCCATGGAGCATTCTGATGACATGTGTCATGGAGCTTTGTGATGACAAGGGCATGGAGCATTGTGAATACAGGGGTCTTGGAGCACTGTGATGACAAGGGTCATGGGGAAGTGTTATGACAAGGCCATGGAATGTTGTCATGCCAGGGGTCATGGCACATTGTTATGACAGGGGCAATGGAGCATTGTGATGACAAGGGCATGGAACATTGGTCTGAAAAGTTTCATGGATTATTGTGATGAGAGTGGGCATGGAGCACTGTGATGACAAGGGCACAGAACACTGTGATACATAGGTCATGGAGCATTGTAATGAGAAGGGCATGAAGCATTGTGATGAGAAGTGCATCAAGCATTGTGATGACAAGCGTCATGGAGCTTTGTGATGAAAAGGACATGGAGCAATGTGATAAGAGGGTTCATGGAGCATTGTGATGACAGGGGTCATGGAGCATTGTGATGACAAGTGTCATGGAGCATTGTGATGACAAGCTTGTGGAGTATTGTGATGACATTTGGATGGAGCATTGTGATGAAAAAGGCATGGAGTCTTTTTATGAGAGTGTTCAAGGAGAATTCTGACGACAAATGTCAGGGAGCATTGTGATGACAAGTGTATTGAGCATTGTGATGACAATGGTCATGGCGCATTGTGATGACAAGGGCATGGAGTATTGTGATGACAGGCATCATGGAGCGTTGTGATGACAAGGGTTATGGAACATTGTGATCACAAGCATTTAGAGCATTGAGATGAAAGTGCTCATGGATCATTTTGATTTCAAGGAGCAAGGAGCATTGTGATGCCAAGATCATGAAGCAATGTGATCCCAATGTTCATGGAGGATTGTGATGAGAAGCGCATGGAGCATTGTGGTGACAAGGTCTTGTAGCATTTTGCTGAAAAAGGCATGGAGCATTGTGATGACAGGAGTCTTGGAGCATTGTGATGAAAAGGGCATGGAGCATTATCATGACATGTTTCAAGTGCATACTGATGGCAAGTGCCAGGGAGCACTGTGATGACAAGTGTATTGTGCATTGTGATGACAAAGGTCATGGAGCATTGTGATGACAAGCGCATGGAGTATTGTGATGACAGGCATCATGGAGCATTGTGATGACAAGTGTTATGGAACATTGTGATCACCAGGGTTTGGATCATTGTGATGATAGAGTTCATGGGTCATTTTGATTTCAAGGAGCATGGAGCATTGTGATGACAAGGGCATGAAGCAATGTGATCCCAAGGTTCATGGAGGATTTGATGACAAGCGCATGGAGCATTGTGATGACAAGGTCATGTAGCGTTTTTCTGACAAAAGCATAGAGCATTGTGATGACAAGGGTGATCGAGCACTGTGATGACATGCGTCACGGAGCACTGTGATTACAGGGGACATGGAACATTGGGATGACATGAGCATGGATCTTGTGATGAAAAGTGTCATGGAGTATTTTGATGACAAGAGTCCAGGATCATTGTGCTGTCAGGGTTCTTGGAGCACTGTGATTACTGTGGTCATGGAGCATTGTGATGACAGGGGTCAAGGAGCATTGTGATGAGAAGGTCATGGAGCATTGAGCTGAAAATATTCATGGAGTATTGAGATGACAAGGGAATGGAGCATTTTGATGACAACGTCCTGGAGCATTGTGATGAGCGGACCATGAAGCCTTGTGATGACAATTATCATGGAGCATTCTCACTAAAAGTGGCATGGGGCATTGTGATTACAGGGGTCTTGGAGCATTGTGATGATAAGTGCTAGTAGCATTGTGATGAGAAGGCCATGGAGCATTCTGATAACATGCATCATGGAGCTTTGTGATGACAAGGGCATGGAACATTGTGATTACAGGGGTCTTGGAGTACTGTGATGAAAAGGGCATGGATCATTGTGATGAAAAAGGCATGGAGCCTTGTCATGACAGGGTTCAAGGAGCATACTGACGACAAGTGTCAGGCAACATTGTGATGACAAGTGTATTGAGCATTGTGATGACAAAGTTTATGGAGCATTGTGATGAGAAGACCATTGATAATTGTGATGATGAGCGTCATTGGGCATTGTGATGACAAGTGTTATGGAACACTGTGATCACTAGGGTTTGGAGCATGGTAATGACAGAGGTCATGGAGCATTTTGATTTCATTGTGATGACAATAGCATGAAGCATTATGATGATGGGCATGGTGCATTGTGATGACAGGGTTCATGGAGCATTGAGATGAAAAGCGGCAAGGAGCATTGTGATTATAGGGGTCTTGGAGCCTTGTGATGAGAAGGCCATGGAGCATTATGATGAGAAGACCATGGAGCATACTGATGACATGCGTCATGGAGCTTTGTGATGACAAGGGCATGGAGCATTGTGATTACAGGGCTCTTGGAGCATTGTGATGACAAGCGTCATGGAGCCATGTGATGACAAGGCCGTGGAACACTGTGATGGCAGGGTTCATGGAGCATTGTTATGACAGTGATAATGGAGCATTGTGATGATAAGGTTATGGAGCATTGGTCTGAAAAGTTTCACGGATTATTGTGATGAGATTGGGCATGGAGCATTGTGATGACAAGGGCACAGAACACTGTGATACATGGGTCATGGAGGATTGTAATGACAATGGCATGGAGCATTGTGATGAGAAGGGCATCGTGCGTTGTGATGACAAGCGTCATGGAGCGTTGTGATGACAAGGGCATGGAGCAATGTGATGAGAGGGTTCATGGAGCATTGTGATGACAATGGCATGGAGCATTGTGATACCAAGGGTCATGGAGCTTTGTGATGACCAATGTCATGGAGCATTTTGATGACAAGTTCGTGGTGCATTGTGATGAGAAGGGCATGGAGCATTGTGATGAGAAGGCCATGGAGCATACTGATGACATGCGTCATGGAGCTTTGTGATGACAATGTCATGGAGCCTTTTGATTACAGGTGTCTTGGAGCATTGTGATGAAAAGGGCATGGATCATTGTGATGAAAAAGGCATGGAGCCCTGTCATGACAGGGTTCAAGGAGCATACTGACGAAAAGTGGCAGGGAGCATTGTGATGACAAGTGTATTGAGCATTGTGATGACAAAGGTCATGGAGCATTGTGATGAGAAGACCATGGATAATTGTAATGACAAGCGTCATGGTTCGATGTGATAACAAGTGTTATGGAACATTGTGATTACAAGGGTTTGGAGCATTGTGAAGACAGAGGTCATGGAGCATTTTGATTTCATTGTGATGACAATAGCATGAAGCATTATGATGATGGGCATGGTGCATTGTGATGACAGGGTTCATGGTGTTTTGAGATGAAAAGGGGCATGGAGCATTGGTTTGACAAGTTTCCTGGATTATTGTGATGACAGTGGGCATGGCGCATTGTGATGACAAGGGCATGGAACATTGTGATGACAAGGTCACGGAGTATTGTGAAGACAGGTGTCAGGGAGCATTGTGATGACATAGGTCATGGTCCATTGTGATGACAATGGCATGAAGCATTGTGATGCCATGTGTCATGGAGGATTGTGATGACAAAGGTAATGGAGCATTGTGATGACAAGGGCCATTGAGAATTTTGATGACAAGGTCGTGAAGCATTGAGATTACAAGCGCATGGAGCTTGCTATGACAAGGGTCATGGAGCATTGCAATGACAAGTGCATGGAGAATTGTGATGTCAAGAGTATGAAACATTGTGATGAGTAGTGTCATGGAACACTGTGATGAAAAGGACGTGGGGAATTTTGATGACAAAGGACATGTAGCATTGTGATGACCAGGGCATGGAGCATTGTGATGGCAAAATCGTGGAGCATTGTGATGAGAAGACCATGGATAATTGTAATGAGGAGCGTCATGGAGCACTGTAATGACAAGGGGCATGAAGCATTGTCATGATAGGTGTCATGGAGCATTGTGATGACAGGGGTCATGGAGCATTCTGATGACAAGCTTGTGGAGTATTGTGATGACAATGGCATGGAGCATTGTGATGAAAAAGGCATGGAGACTTTTCATGATAGGTTTCAAGGAGCATTTTGACGACAAGTGTCAGGGAGCATTGTGATGACATGTGTATTGAGCATTGTGATGACAAAGTTCATGGAGCATTGTGATGACAAGTGCATGGAGTATTGTGATGAAAGGAATCATGGAGCGTTTTGATGAAAAGTGTTATGGAAAATTGTGATCACAAGGGTTTGGAGCATTGTGATGACAGAGGTCATGGATCATTTTGATTTCAAGGAGCATCGAGCATTTTGATGACAAGGGCATGAAGTAATGTGATGCCAATGTTCATGGAGGATTGTGAATGACAATGGTAAAGAAGTATTGTGATGACAAGTGCATGGAGCATTGTGATGACAAGTCATGTAGCATTTTGCTGACATAGGCATGGAGCATTGTGATGACAAGGGTCATGGTACACTGCGATGACAATTGTCAGAGAGCATTGTGATTAGAGGGGTTATGGAACATTGTGATGACAAATGTCATGGAGCATTGTGATGAGAAGACCATGGATAATTGTGATGATGAGCGTCATGGGGCGTTGTGATGACAAGTGATATGGAACATTTTGATCACAAGGGTTTGGAGCATTGTGATGACAGAGGTCATGGAGCATGTTGATTTCATTGTGATGACCATAGCATGAAGCATTATGATGATGGGCATGGTGCATTGTGATGACAGGGTTCATGGAGCATTGAGATGACAAGGGCATGGAGCATTGTGATGAGAAAGCCATGGAGCATTCTGATGACATGTGTCATGGAGCTTTGTGATGACAAGGGCATTGAGCATTGTGAATACAGGGGTCTTGGAGCACTGTGATGACAAGGGTCATGGGGAAGTGTTATGACAAGGCCATGGAATGTTGTCATGGTAAGGGTCATGGCACATTGTTATGACAGGGGCAATGGAGCATTGTGATGACAAGGGCATGGAACATTGGTCTGAAAAGTTTCATGGATTATTGTGATGAGAGTGGGCATGGAGCACTGTGATGACAAGGGCACAGAACACTGTGATACATGGGTCATGGAGCACTGTAATGAGAAGGGCATGAAGCATTGTGATGAGAAGTGCATCAAGCATTGTGATGACAAGCGTCATGGAGCTTTGTGATGAAAAGGACATGGAGCAATGTGATAAGAGGGTTCATGGAGCATTGTGATGACAATGGCATGGAGCATTGTGATGCCAAGGGTCATGGAGGTTTGTGATGACAAAGGTCATGGAGCATTTTGATGACAAGTGTATGGTGCACTGTGTTGAGAAGGGCAGGGAGCATTGTGATGACAGGGTCATGGAGCAATTTGATGAAAAGGGTCATGGAATATTTTGATGACAAGTGTTATGGAACATTGTGATGTCAGGAGTGATGGAGCATTGTGATGATAAGGGCATGTAGCATTGTGATGACAGGGGTCATGGAGCTTTGTGATCACAAGGGCATGGAGCATTGTCATTACAGGGGTCTTGGAGCATTGTGATGAAAAGGGCAGGGATCATTGTGATGAAATAACACGGAGCCTTGTCATGACAGGGTTCAAGGAGCATACTGACGACAAGTGTCAGGGAGCATTGTGATGACAAGTGTATTGAGCATTGTGATGACAAAAGCATGGAGCATTGTGATGAGAAGACCATGGATAATTGTGATGAGGAGCATCATGGGGCGTTGTGATGACAAGTGTTATGGAACAATGTGATCACAAGGGTTTGGAGCATTATGATGACAGAGGTCTTGGAGCATTTTGATTTCATTGTGATGGCAATAGCATGAAGCATTATGATGAAGGGCATGGTGCATTGTGATGGCAGTGTTCATGGAGCATTGAGATGAAAAGCGGCATGGAGCTTTGTGATTACAGGGGTCTTGAAGCATTGTGATGACAAGGGCATGGGGCATTGTGATGAGAAAGCCATGGAGCATACTGATGACATGCGTCATGGAGCTTTGTGATGATAAGGGCATAGAGCATTGTGATAACAGGGGTCTTCGAGCATTGTGATGACAAGGGTCATGGAGCATTGTGATGACAAGGGCATGGAGTATTGTGATGACAAGGTCATGGAGTATTGTGAAGACAGGTGTCAGGGAGCATTGTGACAACATATGTCATGCTCCATTGTGATGACAATGGAATGGAGCATTGTGATGACAAGGTCATGGAGTATTGTGAAGACAGGTGTCAGGGAGCATTGTGATGACATATGTCATGCTCCATTGTGATGACAATGGACTGGAGCATTGTGATGCCAAGTGTCATGGAGGATTATGATGACAAAGATTATGGAGCATTGTGATGACAAGGGCTTCGAGCAATGTGATGAGAAGGCCATGGAGCCTTCTGATGACATGCGTCATGGAGCTTGTGATGAAAAGGGCATGGAGCATTGTGATTACAGGGGTCTTGGAGTCTTGTGATGACAAGTGTCATGGAGCCTTGTGATGACAAGACCGTGGAACATTGTGATGGCAGGGATCATGGAGCATTGTTATGACAGGGGTAATGGAGCATTGTGATGACAAGGGCATGGATCATTGGTCTGAAATGTTTCCTGGATTATTTTGATGAGAGTGGGCATGGAGCATTGTGATGACAAGGGCACGGATCACTGTGATACATGAGTCAGGGAGGATTGTCATGACAAGGGCGTGGAGAACTGTGATGAGAAGTGAATCGAGCATTTTGATGACAAGCCTCATGGAGCATTGTGATGACAACGGCATTGAGCTATGTGACGAGAGGGTTCATGGAGCATTGTGATGACAATAGCATGGAGCATTGTGATGCCAAGGATCAAGGAGCTTTGTGATGACAAAGGTCATGGAGCATTTTGATGACAAAGGCATGGTGCATTGTGATGAGAAGGGCATGGAGCTTGCTATGACAGGGGTCATGGAGCATTGCAATGACAAGTGCATGGAGAATTGTGATGACAAGAGCATGTAACATTGTGATGAGAAATGTCATGTAGCATTGTTATGAGGAGGACGTGGAGAAATGTGATGACAAGGGACTTGGAGCATTGTGATGATCAGGGAATGGATCATTGTGATGGCAAGACCGTGGAGCATAGTGATGAGAAGTCCATGGATTATGTTGATGACGAATGTCATGGAGCACTCTAATTACAGGAGCCATGGAGCATTGTGATTACAGGTGTCATGGAGCATTGTGATGACAGGGGTCATGGAGCATTGTGATGACAAGTGTCATGGAGCATTGTGATGACAAGCTTGTGGAGTATTGTGATGATATTTGGATGGAGCATTGTGATGAAAAAGGCATGGAGTCTTTTTATGAGAGTGTTCAAGGAGCATTCTGACGACAAATGTCAGGGAGCATTGTGATGACAAGTGTATTGAGCATTGTGATGACAATGGTCATGGCGCATTGTGATGACAAGGGCATGGAGTATTGTGATGACAGGCATCATGGAGCGTTGTGATGACAAGGGTTATGGAACATTGTGATCACAAGCATTTAGAGCATTGTGATGAAAGTGCTCATGGATCATTTTGATTTCAAGGAGCAAGGAGCATTGTGATGCCAAGATCATGAAGCAATGTGATCCCAAGGTTCATGGAGGATTGTGATGCCAAGCGCATGGAGCATTGTGGTGACAAGGTCTTGTAGCATTTTGCTGAAAAAGGCATGGAGCATTGTGATGACAGGAGACTTGGAGCATTGTGATGAAAAGGGCATGGATCATTGTGATGAAAAAGGCATGGAGCATTGTCATGACATGGTTCAAGTGCATACTGATGGCAAGTGCCAGGGAGCACTGTGATGACAAGTGTATTGTGCATTGTGATGACAAAGGTCATGGAGCATTGTGATGACAAGCGCATGGAGTATTGTGATGACAGGCATCATGGAGCATTGTGATGACAAGTGCTATGGAACATTGTGATCACAAGGGTTTGGATCATTGTGATGACAGAGTTCATGGATCATTTTGATTTCAAGGAGCATGGAGCATTGTGATGACAAGGGCATGAAGCAATGTGATCCCAAGGTTCATGGAGGATTGTGATGACAAGCGCATGGAGCATTGTGATGACAAGGTCATGTAGCATTTTTCTGACAAAAGCATGGAGCATTGTGATGACAAGGGTGATCGAGCACTGTGATGACAAGCGTCACGGAGCATTGTGATTACAGGGGACATGGAACATTGGGATGACATGAGCATGGATCTTGTGATGACGTGTCATGGAGTATTTTGATGACAAGAGTCCAGGATCATTGTGTTGTCAGGGGTCATGGAGCATTGTGATTACTGTGGTCATGGAGCATTGTGATGACAGGGGTCAAGGAGCATTGTGATGAGAAGGTCATGGAGCATTGAGCTGAAAATATTCATGGAGTATTGAGATGACACGGGAATGGAGCATTTTGATGACAACGTCCTGGAGCATTGTGATGAGCGGACCATGGAGCCTTGTGATGACAATTATCATGGAGCATTCTCACTAAAAGAGGCATGGGGCATTGTGATTACAGGGGTCTTGGAGCATTGTGATGATAAGTGCTAGTAGCATTGTGATGAGAAGGCCATGGAGCATTCTGATAACATGCATCATGGAGCTTTGTGATGACAAGGGCATGGAACATTGTGATTACAGGGGTCTTGGAGTACTGTGATGAAAAGGGCATGGATCATTGTGATGAAAAAGGCATGGAGCCTTGTCATGACAGGGTTCAAGGAGCATACTGACGACAAGTGTCAGGCAACATTGTGATGACAAGTGTATTGAGCATTGTGATGACAAAGTTTATGGAGCATTGTGATGAGAAGACCATTGATAATTGTGATGACGAGCGTCATTGGGCATTGTGATGACAAGTGTTATGGAACACTGTGATCACTAGGGTTTGGAGCATGGTAATGACAGAGGTCATGGAGCATTTTGATTTCATTGTGATGACAATAGCATGAAGCATTATGATGATGGGCATGGTGCATTGTGATGACAGGGTTCATGGAGCATTGAGATGAAAAGCGGCAAGGAGCATTGTGATTATAGGGGTCTTGGAGCCTTGTGATGAGAAGGCCATGGAGCATTATGATGAGAAGACCATGGAGCATACTGACGACATGCGTCATGGAGCTTTGTGATGACAAGGGCATGGAGCATTGTGATTACAGGGCTCTTGGAGCATTGTGATGACAAGCGTCATGGAGCCATGTGATGACAAGGCCGTGGAACACTGTGATGGCAGGGTTCATGGAGCATTGTTATGACAGTGATAATGGAGCATTGTGATGATAAGGTTATGGAGCATTGGTCTGAAAAGTTTCACAGATTATTGTGATGAGATTGGGCATGGAGCATTGTGATGACAAGGGCACAGAACACTGTGATACATGGGTCATGGAGGATTGTAATGACAATGGCATGGAGCATTGTGATGAGAAGGGCATCGTGCGTTGTGATGACAAGCGTCATGGAGCGTTGTGATGAAAAGGGCATGGAGCAATGTGATGAGAGGGTTCATGGAGCATTGTGATGACAATGGCATGGAGCATTGTGATACCAAGGGTCATGGAGCTTTGTGATGACCAATGTCATGGAGCATTTTGATTACAAGGTCGTGGTGCATTGTGATGAGAAGGGCATGGAGCATTGTGATGAGAAGGCCATGGAGCATATTGATGACATGCGTCATGGAGCTTTGTGATGACAATGTCATGGAGCCTTTTGATTAAAGGTGTCTTGGAGCATTGTGAAGAAAAGGGCATGGATCATTGTGATGAAAAAGGCATGGAGCCTTGTCATGACAGGGTTCAAGGAGCATACTGACGAAAAGTGGCAGGGAGCATTGTGATGACAAGTGTATTGAGCATTGTGATGACAAAGGTCATGGAGCATTGTGATGAGAAGACCATGGATAATTGTAATGACGAGCGTCATGGGGCGATGTGATAACAAGTGTTATGGAACATTGTGATCACAAGGGTTTGGAGCATTGTGAAGACAGAGGTCATGGAGCATTTTGATTTCATTGTGATGACAATAGCATGAAGCATTATGATGATGGGCATGGTGCATTGTGATGACAGGGTTCATGGTGTTTTGAGATGAAAAGGGGCATGGAGCATTGGTCTGACAAGTTTCATGGCTTATTGTGATGACAGTGGGCATGGTGCATTGTGATGACAAGGGCATGGAACATTGTGATGACAAGGTCACGGAGTATTGTGAAGACAGGTGTCAGGGAGCATTGTGATGACATAGGTCATGGTCCATTGTGATGACAATGGCATGAAGCATTGTGATGCCATGTGTCATGGAGGATTGTGATGACAAAGGTAATGGAGCATTGTGATGACAAGGGCCATTGAGAATTTTGATGACAAGGTCGTGAAGCATTGAGATTACAAGCGCATGGAGCTTGCTATGACAAGGGTCATGGAGCATTGCGATGACAAGTGCATGGAGAATTTTGATGTCAAGAGCATGAAACATTGTGATGAGTAGTGTCATGGAACACTGTGATGAAAAGGACGTGGGGAATTTTGATGACAAAGGACATGTAGCATTGTGATGACCAGGTCATGGAGCATTGTGATGGGAATATCGTGGAGCATTGTGATGAGAAGACCATGGATAATTGTAATGAGGAGCCTCATGGAGCACTGTAATGACAAGGGGCATGAAGCATTGTGATGATAGGTGTCATGGAGCACTGTGATGACAGGGGTCATGGAGCATTCTGATGACAAGGCTCATGGAGCATTCTGATGACAAGCTTGTGGAGTATTGTGATGACAATGGCATGGAGCATTGTGATGAAAAGGGCATGGAGCATTGTGATGAAAAAGGCATGGAGACTTTTCATGATAGGTTTCAAGGAGTATTTTGACGACAAGTGTCAGGGAGCATTGTGATGACATATGTATTGAGCATTGTGATGACAAAGTTCATGGAGCATTGTGATGACAAGTGCATGGAGTATTGTGATGAAAGGAATCATGGAGCGTTCTGATGACAAGTGTTATGGAAAATTGTGATCACAAGGGTTTGGAGCATTGTGATGACAGAGGTCATGGATCATTTTGATTTCAAGGAGCATAGAGCATTGTGATGACAAGGGCATGAAGTAATGTGATGCCAATGTCCATGGAGGATTGTGAATGACAATGGTAAAGAAGTGATGACAAGCGCATGGAGCATTGTGATGACAAGTCATGTAGCATTTTGCTGACATAGGCATGGAGCATTGTGATGACAAGGGTCATGGTACACTGTGATGACAATTGTCAGAGAGCATTGTGATTATACGGGTTATGGAACATTGTGATGACAAACGTCATGGAGCATTGTGATGAGAAGACCATGGATAATTGTGATGATGAGCGTCATGGTGCGTTGTGATGACAAGTGATATGGAACATTTTGATCACAAGGGTTTGGAGCATTGTGATGACAGAGGTCATGGAGCATGTTGATTTCATTGTGATGACAATAGCATGAAGCATTATGATGATGGGCATGGTGCATTGTGATGACAGGGTTCATGGAGCATTGAGATGACAAGGGCATGGAGCATTGTGATGAGAAAGCCATGGAGCATTCTGATGACATGTGTCATGGAGCTTTGTGATGACAAGGGCATGGAGCATTGTGAATACAGGGGTCTTGGAGCACTGTGATGACAAGGGTCATGGGGAAGTGTTATGACAAGCCCATGGAGTGTTGTCATGCCAGGGGTCATGGCACATTGTTATGACAGGGGCAATGGAGCATTGTGATGACAAGGGCATGGAACATTGGTCTGAAAAGTTTCATGGATTATTGTGATGAGAGTGGGCATGGAGCACTGTGATGACAAGGGCACAGAACACTGTGATACATAGGTCATGGAGCATTGTAATGAGAAGGGCATGAAGCATTGTGATGAGAAGTGCATCAAGCATTGTGATGACAAGCGTCATGGAGCTTTGTGATGAAAAGGACATGGAGCAATGTGATAAGAGGGTTCATGGAGCATTGTGATGACAGGGGTCATGGAGCATTGTGATGACAAGTGTCATGGAGCATTGTGATGACAAGCTTGTGGAGTATTGTGATGACATTTGGATGGAGCATTGTGATGAAAAAGGCATGGAGTCTTTTTATGAGAGTGTTCAAGGAGCATTCTGACGACAAATGTCAGGGAGCATTGTGATGACAAGTGTATTGAGCATTGTGATGACAATGGTCATGGCGCATTGTGATGACAAGGGCATGGAGTATTGTGATGACAGGCATCATGGAGCGTTGTGATGACAAGGGTTATGGAACATTGTGATCACAAGCATTTAGAGCATTGTGATGAAAGTGCTCATGGATCATTTTGATTTCAAGGAGCAAGGAGCATTGTGATGCCAAGATCATGAAGCAATGTGATCCCAAGGTTCATGGAGGATTGTGATGCCAAGCGCATGGAGCATTGTGGTGACAAGGTCTTGTAGCATTTTGCTGAAAAAGGCATGGAGCATTGTGATGACAGGAGACTTGGAGCATTGTGATGAAAAGGGCATGGATCATTGTGATGAAAAAGGCATGGAGCATTGTCATGACATGGTTCAAGTGCATACTGATGGCAAGTGCCAGGGAGCACTGTGATGACAAGTGTATTGTGCATTGTGATGACAAAGGTCATGGAGCATTGTGATGACAAGTGCTATGGAACATTGTGATCACAACGGTTTGGATCATTGTGATGACAGAGTTCATGGGTCATTTTGATTTCAAGGAGCATGGAGCATTGTGATGACAAGGGCATGAAGCAATGTGATCCCAAGGTTCATGGAGGATTGTGATGACAAGCGCATGGAGCATTGTGATGACAAGGTCATGTAGCATTTTTCTGACAAAAGCATGGAGCATTGTGATGACAAGGGTGATCGAGCACTGTGATGACAAGCGTCACGGAGCATTGTGATTACAGGGGACATGGAACATTGGGATGACATGAGCATGGATCTTGTGATGACGTGTCATGGAGTATTTTGATGACAAGAGTCCAGGATCATTGTGTTGTCAGGGGTCATGGAGCATTGTGATTACTGTGGTCATGGAGCATTGTGATGACAGGGGTCAAGGAGCATTGTGATGAGAAGGTCATGGAGCATTGAGCTGAAAATATTCATGGAGTATTGAGATGACACGGGAATGGAGCATTTTGATGACAACGTCCTGGAGCATTGTGATGAGCGGACCATGGAGCCTTGTGATGACAATTATCATGGAGCATTCTCACTAAAAGAGGCATGGGGCATTGTGATTACAGGGGTCTTGGAGCATTGTGATGATAAGTGCTAGTAGCATTGTGATGAGAAGGCCATGGAGCATTCTGATAACATGCATCATGGAGTTTTGTGATGACAAGGGCATGGAACATTGTGATTACAGGGGTCTTGGAGTACTGTGATGAAAAGGGCATGGATCATTGTGATGAAAAAGGCATGGAGCCTTGTCATGACAGGGTTCAAGGAGCATACTGACGACAAGTGTCAGGCAACATTGTGATGACAAGTGTATTGAGCATTGTGATGACAAAGTTTATGGAGCATTGTGATGAGAAGACCATTGATAATTGTGATGACGAGCGTCATTGGGCATTGTGATGACAAGTGTTATGGAACACTGTGATCACTAGGGTTTGTAGCATGGTAATGACAGAGGTCATGGAGCATTTTGATTTCATTGTGATGACAATAGCATGAAGCATTATGATGATGGGCATGGTGCATTGTGATGACAGGGTTCATGGAGCATTGAGATGAAAAGCGGCAAGGAGCATTGTGATTATAGGGGTCTTGGAGCCTTGTGATGAGAAGGCCATGGAGCATTATGATGAGAAGACCATGGAGCATACTGATGACATGCGTCATGGAGCTTTGTGATGACAAGGGCATGGAGCATTGTGATTACAGGGCTCTTGGAGCATTGTGATGACAAGCGTCATGGAGCCATGTGATGACAAGGCCGTGGAACACTGTGATGGCAGGGTTCATGGAGCATTGTTATGACAGTGATAATGGAGCATTGTGATGATAAGGTTATGGAGCATTGGTCTGAAAAGTTTCACAGATTATTGTGATGAGATTGGGCATGGAGCATTGTGATGACAAGGGCACAGAACACTGTGATACATGGGTCATGGAGGATTGTAATGACAATGGCATGGAGCATTGTGATGAGAAGGGCATCGTGCGTTGTGATGACAAGTGTCATGGAGCGTTGTGATGACAAGGGCATGGAGCAATGTGATGAGAGGGTTCATGGAGCATTGTGATGACAATGGCATGGAGCATTGTGATACCAAGGGTCATGGAGCTTTGTGATGACCAATGTCATGGAGCATTTTGATGACAAGGTCGTGGTGCATTGTGATGAGAAGGGCATGGAGCATTGTGATGAGAAGGCCATGGAGCATACTGATGACATGCGTCATGGAGCTTTGTGATGACAATGTCATGGAGCCTTTTGATTACAGGTGTCTTGGAGCATTGTGATGGAAAGGGCATGGATCATTGTGATAAAGAAGGCATGGAGCCTTGTCATGACAGGGTTCAAGGAGCATACTGACGAAAAGTGGCAGGGAGCATTGTGATGACAAGTGTATTGAGCATTGTGATGACAAAGGTCATGGAGCATTGTGATGAGAAGACCATGGATAATTGTAATGACGAGCGTCATGGGGCGATGTGATAACAAGTGTTATGGAACATTGTGATCACAAGGGTTTGGAGCATTGTGAAGACAGAGGTCATGGAGCATTTTGATTTCATTGTGATGACAATAGCATGAAGCATTATGATGATGGGCATGGTGCATTGTGATGACAGGGTTCATGGTGTTTTGAGATGAAAAGGGGCATGGAGCATTGGTCTGACAAGTTTCATGGCTTATTGTGATGACAGTGGGCATGGTGCATTGTGATGACAAGGGCATGGAACATTGTGATGACAAGGTCACGGAGTATTGTGAAGACAGGTGTCAGGGAGCATTGTGATGACATAGGTCATGGTCCATTGTGATGACAATGGCATGAAGCATTGTGATGCCATGTGTCATGGAGGATTGTGATGACAAAGGTAATGGAGCATTGTGATGACAAGGGCCATTGAGAATTTTGATGACAAGGTCGTGAAGCATTGAGATTACAAGCGCATGGAGCTTGCTATGACAAGGGTCATGGAGCATTGCGATGACAAGTGCATGAAGAATTGTGATGTCAAGAGCATGAAACATTGTGATGAGTAGTGTCATGGAACACTGTGATGAAAAGGACGTGGGGAATTTTGATGACAAAGGACATGTAGCATTGTGATGACCAGGTCATGGAGCATTGTGATGGGAAAATCGTGGAGCATTGTGATGAGAAGACCATGGATAATTGTAATGAGGAGTGTCATGGAGCACTGTAATGACAAGGGGCATGAAGCATTGTCATGATAGGTGTCATGGAGCATTGTGATGACAGGGGTCATGGAGCATTCTGATGACAAGGCTCATGGAGCATTCTGATGACAAGCTTGTGGAGTATTGTGATGACAATGGCATGGAGCATTGTGATGAAAAGGGCATGGAGCATTGTGATGAAAAAGGCATGGAGACTTTTCATGATAGGTTTCAAGGAGTATTTTGACGACAAGTGTCAGGGAGCATTGTGATGACATATGTATTGAGCATTGTGATGACAAAGTTCATGGAGCATTGTGATGACAAGTGCATGGAGTATTGTGATGAAAGGAATCATGGAGCGTTCTGATGACAAGTGTTATGGAAAATTGTGATCACAAGGGTTTGGAGCATTGTGATGACAGAGGTCATGGATCATTTTGATTTCAAGGAGCATAGAGCATTGTGATGACAAGGGCATGAAGTAATGTGATACCAATGTCCATGGAGGATTGTGAATGACAATGGTAAAGAAGTGATGACAGGCGCATGGAGCATTGTGATGACAAGTCATGTAGCATTTTGCTGACATAGGCATGGAGCATTGTGATGACAAGGGTCATGGTACACTGTGATGACAATTGTCAGAGAGCATTGTGATTATACGGGTTATGGAACATTGTGATGACAAACGTCATGGAGCATTGTGATGAGAAGACCATGGATAATTGTGATGATGAGCGTCATGGTGCGTTGTGATGACAAGTGATATGGAACATTTTGATCACAAGGGTTTGGAGCATTGTGATGACAGAGGTCATGGAGCATGTTGATTTCATTGTGATGACAATAGCATGAAGCATTATGATGATGGGCATGGTGCATTGTGATGACAGGGTTCATGGAGCATTGAGATGACAAGGGCATGGAGCATTGTGATGAGAAAGCCATGGAGCATTCTGATGACATGTGTCATGGAGCTTTGTGATGACAAGGGCATGGAGCATTGTGAATACAGGGGTCTTGGAGCACTGTGATGACAAGGGTCATGGGGAAGTGTTATGACAAGGCCATGGAATGTTGTCATGCCAGGGGTCATGGCACATTGTTATGACAGGGGCAATGGAGCATTGTGATGACAAGGGCATGGAACATTGGTCTGAAAAGTTTCATGGATTATTGTGATGAGAGTGGGCATGGAGCACTGTGATGACAAGGGCACAGAACACTGTGATACATAGGTCAGGGAGCATTGTAATGAGAAGGGCATGAAGCATTGTGATGAGAAGTGCATCAAGCATTGTGATGACAAGCGTCATGGAGCTTTGTGATGAAAAGGACATGGAGCAATGTGATAAGAGGGTTCATGGAGCATTGTGATGACAGGGGTCATGGAGCATTGTGATGACAAGTGTCATGGAGCATTGTGATGACAAGCTTGTGGAGTATTGTGATGACATTTGGATGGAGCATTGTGATGAAAAAGGCATGGAGTCTTTTTATGAGAGTGTTCAAGGAGAATTCTGACGACAAATGTCAGGGAGCATTGTGATGACAAGTGTATTGAGCATTGTGATGACAATGGTCATGGCGCATTGTGATGACAAGGGCATGGAGTATTGTGATGACAGGCATCATGGAGCGTTGTGATGACAAGGGTTATGGAACATTGTGATCACAAGCATTTAGAGCATTGTGATGAAAGTGCTCATGGATCATTTTGATTTCAAGGAGCAAGGAGCATTGTGATGCCAAGATCATGAAGCAATGTGATCCCAAGGTTCATGGAGGATTGTGATGCCAAGCGCATGGAGCATTGTGGTGACAAGGTCTTGTAGCATTTTGCTGAAAAAGGCATGGAGCATTGTGATGACAGAAGTCTTGGAGCATTGTGATGAAAAGGGCATGGAGCATTGTCATGACATGTTTCAAGTGCATACTGATGGCAAGTGCCAGGGAGCACTGTGATGACAAGTGTATTGTGCATTGTGATGACAAAGGTCATGGAGCATTGTGATGACAAGCGCATGGAGTATTGTGATGACAGGCATCATGGAGCATTGTGATGACAAGTGTTATGGAACATTGTGATCACCAGGGTTTGGATCATTGTGATGACAGAGTTCATGGGTCATTTTGATTTCAAGGAGCATGGAGCATTGTGATGACAAGGGCATGAAGCAATGTGATCCCAAGGTTCATGGAGGATTGTGATGACAAGCGCATGGAGCATTGTGATGACAAGGTCATGTAGCATTTTTCTGACAAAAGCATGGAGCATTGTGATGACAAGGGTGATCGAGCACTGTGATGACAAGCGTCACGGAGCACTGTGATTACAGGGGACATGGAACATTGGGATGACATGAGCATGGATCTTGTGATGACAAGTGTCATGGAGTATTTTGATGACAAGAGTCCAGGATCATTGTGTTGTCAGGGGTCTTGGAGCACTGTGATTACTGTGGTCATGGAGCATTGTGATGACAGGGTTCAAGGAGCATTGTGATGAGAAGGTCATGGAGCATTGAGCTGAAAATATTCATGGAGTATTGAGATGACAAGGGAATGGAGCATTTTGATGACAACGTCCTGGAGCATTGTGATGAGCGGACCATGAAGCCTTGTGATGACAATTATCATGGAGCATTCTCACTAAAAGTGGCATGGGGCATTGTGATTACAGGGGTCTTGGAGCATTGTGATGATAAGTGCTAGTAGCATTGTGATGAGAAGGCCATGGAGCATTCTGATAACATGCATCATGGAGCTTTGTGATGACAAGGGCATGGAACATTGTGATTACAGGGGTCTTGAAGTACTGTGATGAAAAGGGCATGGATCATTGTGATGAAAAAGGCATGGAGCCTTGTCATGACAGGGTTCAAGGAGCATACTGACGACAAGTGTCAGGCAACATTGTGATGACAAGTGTATTGAGCATTGTGATGACAAAGTTTATGGAGCATTGTGATGAGAAGACCATTGATAATTGTGATGACGAGCGTCATTGGGCATTGTGATGACAAGTGTTATGGAACACTGTGATCACTAGGGTTTGGAGCATGGTAATGACAGAGGTCATGGAGCATTTTGATTTCATTGTGATGACAATAGCATGAAGCATTATGATGATGGGCATGGTGCATTGTGATGACAGGGTTCATGGAGCATTGAGATGAAAAGCGGCAAGGAGCATTGTGATTATAGGGGTCTTGGAGCCTTGTGATGAGAAGGCCATGGAGCATTATGATGAGAAGACCATGGAGCATACTGACGACATGCGTCATGGAGCTTTGTGATGACAAGGGCATGGAGCATTGTGATTACACGGCTCTTGGAGCATTGTGATGACAAGCGTCATGGAGCCATGTGATGACAAGGCCGTGGAACACTGTGATGGCAGGGTTCATGGAGCATTGTTATGACAGTGAAAATGGAGCATTGTGATGATAAGGTTATGGAGCATTGGTCTGAAAAGTTTCACGGATTATTGTGATGAGATTGGGCATGGAGCATTGTGATGACAAGGGCACAGAATACTGTGATACATGGGTCATGGAGGATTGTAATGACAATGGCATGGAGCATTGTGATGAGAAGGGCATCGTGCGTTGTGATGACAAGCGTCATGGAGCGTTGTGATGACAAGGGCATGGAGCAATGTGATGAGAGGGTTCATGGAGCATTGTGATGACAATGGCATGGAGCATTGTGATACCAAGGGTCATGGAGCTTTGTGATGACCAATGTCATGGAGCATTTTGATGACAAGGTCGTGGTGCATTGTGATGAGAAGGGCATGGAGCATTGTGATGAGAAGGCCATGGAGCATACTGATGACATGCGTCATGGAGCTTTGTGATGACAATGTCATGGAGCCTTGTGATTACAGGTGTCTTGGAGCATTGTGATGAAAAGGGGATGGATCATTGTGATGAAAAAGGCATGGAGCCTTGTCATGACAGGGTTCAAGGAACATACTGACGAAAAGTGGCAGGGAGCATTGTGATGACAAGTGTAATGAGCATTGTGATGACAAAGGTCATGGAGCATTGTGATGAGAAGACCATGGATAATTGTAATGACGAGCGTCAAGGGGCGATGTGATAACAAGTGTTATGGAACATTGTGATTACAAGGGTTTGGAGCATTGTGAAGACAGAGGTCATGGAGCATTTTGATTTCATTGTGATGACAATAGCATGAAGCATTATGATGATGGGCATGGTGCATTGTGATGACAGGGTTCATGGTGTTTTGAGATGAAAAGGGGCATGGAGCATTGGTCTGACAAGTTTCCTGGATTATTGTGATGACAGTGGGCATGGCGCATTGTGATGACAAGGTCATGGAACATTGTGATGACAAGGTCACGGAGTATTGTGAAGACAGGTGTCAGGGAGCATTGTGATGACATAGGTCATGGTCCATTGTGATGACAATGGCATGAAGCATTGTGATGCCATGTGTCATGGAGGATTGTGATGACAAAGGTAATGGAGCATTGTGATGACAAGGGCCATTGAGAATTTTGATGACAAGGTCGTGAAGCATTGAGATTACAAGCGCATGGAGCTTGCTATGACAAGTGTCATGGAGCATTGCAATGACAAGTGCATGGAGAATTGTGATGTCAAGAGCATGAAATATTGTGATGAGTAGTGTCATGGAACACTGTGATGAAAAGGACGTGGGGAATTTTGATGACAAAGGACATGTAACATTGTGATGACCAGGGCATGGAGCATTGTGATGGCAAAATCGTGGAGCATTGTGATGAGAAGACCATGGATAATTGTAATGAGGAGCGTCATGGAGCACTGTAATGACAAGGGGAATGAAGCATTGTCATGATAGGTGTCATGGAGCATTGTGATGACAGGGGTCATGGAGCATTCTGATGACAAGCTTGTGGAGTATTGTGATGACAATGGCATGGAGCATTGTGATGAAAAAGGCATGGAGACTTTTCATGATAGGTTTCAAGGAGCATTTTAACGACAAGTGTCAGGGAGCATTGTGATGACATGTGTATTGAGCATTGTGATGACAAAGTTCATGGAGCATTGTGATGACAAGTGCATGGAGTATTGTGATGAAAGGAATCATGGAGCGTTTTGATGACAAGTGTTATGGAAAATTGTGATCACAAGGGTTTGGAGCATTGTGATGACTGAGGTCATGGATCATTTTGATTTCAAGGAGCATCGAGCATTTTGATGACAAGGGCATGAAGTAATGTGATGCCAATGTTCATGGAGGATTGTGAATGACAATGGTAAAGAAGTATTGTGATGACAAGTGCATGGAGCATTGTGATGACAAGTCATGTAGCATTTTGCTGACATAGGCATGGAGCATTGTGATGACAAGGGTCATGGTACACTGCGATGACAATTGTCAGAGAGCATTGTGATTAGAGAGGTTATGGAACATTGTGATGACAAATGTCATGGAGCATTGTGATGAGAAGACCATGGATAATTGTGATGATGAGCGTCATGGGGCGTTGTGATGACAAGTGATATGGAACATTTTGATCACAAGGGTTTGGAGCATTGTGATGACAGAGGTCATGGAGCATGTTGATTTCATTGTGATGACCATAGCTTGAAGCATTATGATGATGGGCATGGTGCATTGTGATGACAGGGTTCATGGAGCATTGAGATGACAAGGGCATGGAGCATTGTGATGAGAAAGCCATGGAGCATTCTGATGACATGTGTCATGGAGCTTTGTGATGACAAGGGCATTGAGCATTGTGAATACAGGGGTCTTGGAGCACTGTGATGACAAGGGTCATGGGGAAGTGTTATGACAAGGCCATGGAATGTTGTCATGCTAGGGGTCATGGCACATTGTTATGACAGGGGCAATGGAGCATTGTGATGACAAGGGCATGGAACATTGGTCTGAAAAGTTTCATGGATTATTGTGATGAGAGTGGGCATGGAGCACTGTGATGACAAGGGCACAGAACACTGTGATACATGGGTCATGGAGCACTGTAATGAGAAGGGCATGAAGCATTGTGATGAGAAGTGCATCAAGCATTGTGATGACAAGCGTCATGGAGCTTTGTGATGAAAAGGACATGGAGCAATGTGATAAGAGGGTTCATGGAGCATTGTGATGACAATGGCATGGAGCATTGTGATGCCAAGGGTCATGGAGGTTTGTGATGACAAAGGTCATGGAGCATTTTGATGACAAGTGTATGGTGCACTGTGTTGAGAAGGGCAGGGAGCATTGTGATGACAGGGTCATGGAGCAATTTGATGAAAAGGGTCATGGAATATTTTGATGACAAGTGTTATGGAACATTGTGATGTCAGGAGTGATGGAGCATTGTGATGATAAGGGCATGTAGCATTGTGATGACAGGGGTCATGGAGCTTTGTGATCACAAGGGCATGGAGCATTGTCATTACAGGGGTCTTGGAGCATTGTGATGAAAAGGGCAGGGATCATTGTGATGAAATAACACGGAGCCTTGTCATGACAGGGTTCAAGGAGCATACTGACGACAAGTGTCAGGGAGCATTGTGATGACAAGTGTATTGAGCATTGTGATGACAAAAGCATGGAGCATTGTGATGAGAAGACCATGGATAATTGTGATGAGGAGCATCATGGGGCGTTGTGATGACAAGTGTTATGGAACAATGTGATCACAAGGGTTTGGAGCATTATGATGACAGAGGTCTTGGAGCATTTTGATTTCATTGCGATGGCAATAGCATGAAGCATTATGATGAAGGGCATGGTGCATTGTGATGGCAGTGTTCATGGAGCATTGAGATGAAAAGCGGCATGGAGCTTTGTGATTACAGGGGTCTTGAAGCATTGTGATGACAAGGGCATGGGGCATTGTGATGAGAAAGCCATGGAGCATACTGATGACATGCGTCATGGAGCTTTGTGATGATAAGGGCATAGAGCATTGTGATAACAGGGGTCTTCGAGCATTGTGATGACAAGGGTCATGGAGCATTGTGATGACAAGGGCATGGAGTATTGTGATGACAAGGTCATGGAGTATTGTGAAGACAGGTGTCAGGGAGCATTGTGACAACATATGTCATGCTCCATTGTGATGACAATGGAATGGAGCATTGTGATGACAAGGTCATGGAGTATTGTGAAGACAGGTGTCAGGGAGCATTGTGATGACATATGTCATGCTCCATTGTGATGACAATGGAATGGAGCATTGTGATGCCAAGTGTCATGGAGGATTGTGATGACAAAGATTATGGAGCATTGTGATGACAAGGGCTTCGAGCAATGTGATGAGAAGGCCATGGAGCCTTCTGATGACATGCGTCATGGAGCTTGTGATGAAAAGGGCATGGAGCATTGTGATTACAGGGGTCTTGGAGCCTTGTGATGACAAGTGTCATGGAGCCTTGTGATGACAAGACCGTGGAACATTGTGATGGCAGGGATCATGGAGCATTGTTATGACAGGGGTAATGGAGCATTGTGATGACAAGGGCATGGATCATTGGTCTGAAATGTTTCCTGGATTATTTTGATGAGAGTGGGCATGGAGCATTGTGATGACAAGGGCACGGATCACTGTGATACATGAGTCAGGGAGGATTGTCATGACAAGGGCGTGGAGAACTGTGATGAGAAGTGAATCGAGCATTTTGATGACAAGCCTCATGGAGCATTGTGATGACAACGGCATTGAGCTATGTGACGAGAGGGTTCATGGAGCATTGTGATGACAATAGCATGGAGCATTGTGATGCCAAGGATCAAGGAGCTTTGTGATGACAAAGGTCATGGAGCATTTTGATGACAAAGGCATGGTGCATTGTGATGAGAAGGGCATGGAGCTTGCTATGACAGGGGTCATGGAGCATTGCAATGACAAGTGCATGGAGAATTGTGATGACAAGAGCATGTAACATTGTGATGAGAAATGTCATGTAGCATTGTTATGAGGAGGACGTGGAGAAATGTGATGACAAGGGACTTGGAGCATTGTGATGATCAGGGAATGGATCATTGTGATGGCAAGACCGTGGAGCATAGTGATGAGAAGTCCATGGATTATGTTGATGACGAATGTCATGGAGCACTCTAATTACAGGAGCCATGGAGCATTGTGATTACAGGTGTCATGGAGCATTGTGATGACAGGGGTCATGGAGCATTGTGATGACAAGTGTCATGGAGCATTGTGATGACAAGCTTGTGGAGTATTGTGATGATATTTGGATGGAGCATTGTGATGAAAAAGGCATGGAGTCTTTTTATGAGAGTGTTCAAGGAGCATTCTGACGACAAATGTCAGGGAGCATTGTGATGACAAGTGTATTGAGCATTGTGATGACAATGGTCATGGCGCATTGTGATGACAAGGGCATGGAGTATTGTGATGACAGGCATCATGGAGCGTTGTGATGACAAGGGTTATGGAACATTGTGATCACAAGCATTTAGAGCATTGTGATGAAAGTGCTCATGGATCATTTTGATTTCAAGGAGCAAGGAGCATTGTGATGCCAAGATCATGAAGCAATGTGATCCCAAGGTTCATGGAGGATTGTGATGCCAAGCGCATGGAGCATTGTGGTGACAAGGTCTTGTAGCATTTTGCTGAAAAAGGCATGGAGCATTGTGATGACAGGAGACTTGGAGCATTGTGATGAAAAGGGCATGGATCATTGTGATGAAAAAGGCATGGAGCATTGTCATGACATGGTTCAAGTGCATACTGATGGCAAGTGCCAGGGAGCACTGTGATGACAAGTGTATTGTGCATTGTGATGACAAAGGTCATGGAGCATTGTGATGACAAGCGCATGGAGTATTGTGATGACAGGCATCATGGAGCATTGTGATGACAAGTGCTATGGAACATTGTGATCACAAGGGTTTGGATCATTGTGATGACAGAGTTCATGGATCATTTTGATTTCAAGGAGCATGGAGCATTGTGATGACAAGGGCATGAAGCAATGTGATCCCAAGGTTCATGGAGGATTGTGATGACAAGCGCATGGAGCATTGTGATGACAAGGTCATGTAGCATTTTTCTGACAAAAGCATGGAGCATTGTGATGACAAGGGTGATCGAGCACTGTGATGACAAGCGTCACGGAGCATTGTGATTACAGGGGACATGGAACATTGGGATGACATGAGCATGGATCTTGTGATGACGTGTCATGGAGTATTTTGATGACAAGAGTCCAGGATCATTGTGTTGTCAGGGGTCATGGAGCATTGTGATTACTGTGGTCATGGAGCATTGTGATGACAGGGGTCAAGGAGCATTGTGATGAGAAGGTCATGGAGCATTGAGCTGAAAATATTCATGGAGTATTGAGATGACACGGGAATGGAGCATTTTGATGACAACGTCCTGGAGCATTGTGATGAGCGGACCATGGAGCCTTGTGATGACAATTATCATGGAGCATTCTCACTAAAAGAGGCATGGGGCATTGTGATTACAGGGGTCTTGGAGCATTGTGATGATAAGTGCTAGTAGCATTGTGATGAGAAGGCCATGGAGCATTCTGATAACATGCATCATGGAGCTTTGTGATGACAAGGGCATGGAACATTGTGATTACAGGGGTCTTGGAGTACTGTGATGAAAAGGGCATGGATCATTGTGATGAAAAAGGCATGGAGCCTTGTCATGACAGGGTTCAAGGAGCATACTGACGACAAGTGTCAGGCAACATTGTGATGACAAGTGTATTGAGCATTGTGATGACAAAGTTTATGGAGCATTGTGATGAGAAGACCATTGATAATTGTGATGACGAGCGTCATTGGGCATTGTGATGACAAGTGTTATGGAACACTGTGATCACTAGGGTTTGGAGCATGGTAATGACAGAGGTCATGGAGCATTTTGATTTCATTGTGATGACAATAGCATGAAGCATTATGATGATGGGCATGGTGCATTGTGATGACAGGGTTCATGGAGCATTGAGATGAAAAGCGGCAAGGAGCATTGTGATTATAGGGGTCTTGGAGCCTTGTGATGAGAAGGCCATGGAGCATTATGATGAGAAGACCATGGAGCATACTGACGACATGCGTCATGGAGCTTTGTGATGACAAGGGCATGGAGCATTGTGATTACAGGGCTCTTGGAGCATTGTGATGACAAGCGTCATGGAGCCATGTGATGACAAGGCCGTGGAACACTGTGATGGCAGGGTTCATGGAGCATTGTTATGACAGTGATAATGGAGCATTGTGATGATAAGGTTATGGAGCATTGGTCTGAAAAGTTTCACAGATTATTGTGATGAGATTGGGCATGGAGCATTGTGATGACAAGGGCACAGAACACTGTGATACATGGGTCATGGAGGATTGTAATGACAATGGCATGGAGCATTGTGATGAGAAGGGCATCGTGCGTTGTGATGACAAGCATCATGGAGCGTTGTGATGAAAAGGGCATGAAGCAATGTGATGAGAGGGTTCATGGAGCATTGTGATGACAATGGCATGGAGCATTGTGATACCAAGGGTCATGGAGCTTTGTGATGACCAATGTCATGGAGCATTTTGATGACAAGGTCGTGGTGCATTGTGATGAGAAGGGCATGGAGCATTGTGATGAGAAGGCCATGGAGCATATTGATGACATGCGTCATGGAGCTTTGTGATGACAATGTCATGGAGCCTTTTGATTACAGGTGTCTTGGAGCATTGTGAAGAAAAGGGCATGGATCATTGTGATGAAAAAGGCATGGAGCGTTGTCATGACAGGGTTCAAGGAGCATACTGACGAAAAGTGGCAGGGAGCATTGTGATGACAAGTGTATTGAGCATTGTGATGACAAAGGTCATGGAGCATTGTGATGAGAAGACCATGGATAATTGTAATGACGAGCGTCATGGGGCGATGTTATAACAAGTGTTATCGAACATTGTGATTACAAGGGTTTGGAGCATTGTGAAGACAGAGGTCATGGAGCATTTTGATTTCATTGTGATGAAAATAGCATGAAGCATTATGATGATGGGCATGGTGCATTGTGATGACAGGGTTCATGGTGTTTTGAGATGAAAAGGGGCATGGAGCATTGTGATGACAAGGGCATGGAGTATTGTGATGACAAGGTCATGGAGTATTGTGAAGACAGGTGTCAGGGAGCATTGTGATGACATATGTCATGCTCCATTGTGATGACAATGGAATGGAGCATTGTGATGCCAAGTGTCATGGAGGATTGTGATGACAAAGATTATGGAGCATTGTGATGACAAGGGCTTCGAGCAATGTGATGAGAAGGCCATGGAGCCTTCTGATGACATGCGTTATGGAGCTTGTGATGAAAAGGGCATGGAGCATTGTGATTACAGGGGTCTTGGAGCCTTGTGATGACAAGTGTCATGGAGCCTTGTGATGACAAGACCGTGGAACATTGTGATGGCAGAGATCATGGAGCATTGTTATGACAGGGGTAATGGAGCATTGTGATGACAAGGGCATGGATCATTGGTCTGAAATGTTTCCTGGATTATTTTGATGAGAGTGGGCATGGAGCATTGTGATGACAAGGGCACGGATCACTGTGATACATGAGTCAGGGAGGATTGTCATGACAAGGGCGTGGAGAACTGTGATGAGAAGTGAATCGAGCATTTTGATGACAAGCGTCATGGAGCATTGTGATGACAACGGCATTGAGCAATGTGACGAGAGGGATCATGGAGCATTGTGATGACAATAGCATGGAGCATTGTGATGCCAAGGATCAAGGAGCTTTGTGATGACAAAGGTCATGGAGCATTTTGATGACAAAGGCATGGTGCATTGTGATGAGAAGGGCATGGAGCTTGCTATGACAGGGGTCATGGAGCATTGCAATGACAAGTGCATGGAGAATTGTGATGACAAGAGCATGTAACATTGTGATGAGAAATGTCATGTAGCATTGTTATGAGGAGGACGTGGAGAAATGTGATGACAAGGGACTTGGAGCATTGTGATGATCAGGGAATGGATCATTGTGATGGCAAGACCGTGGAGCATAGTGATGAGAAGTCCATGGATTATGTTGATGACGAGTGTCATGGAGCACTATAATTACAAGAGCCATGGAGCATTGTGATTACAGGTGTCATGGAGCATTGTGATGACAGGGGTCATGGAGCATTGTGATGACAGGGGTCATGGAGCATTGTGATGACAAGTGTCATGGAGCATTGTGATGACAAGCTTGTGGAGTATTGTGATGACATTTGGATGGAGCATTGGAATGAAAAAGGCATAGAGTCTTTTTATGAGAGTGTTCAAGGAGCATTCTGACGACAAATGTCAGGGAGCATTGTGATGACAAGTGTATTGAGCATTGTGATGACAATGGTCATGGCGCATTGTGATGACAAGGGCATGGAGTATTGTGATGACAGGCATCATGGAGCGTTGTGATGACAAGGGTTATGGAACATTGTGATCACAAGCATTTAGAGCATTGTGATGAAAGTGCTCATGGATCATTTTGATTTCAAGGAGCAAGGAGCATTGTGATGCCAAGATCATGAAGCAATGTGATGCCAAGGTTCATGGAGGATTGTGATGCCAAGCGCATGGAGCATTGTGGTGACAAGGTCTTGTAGCATTTTGCTGAAAAAGGCATGGAGCATTGTGATGACAGGAGACTTGGAGCATTGTGATGAAAAGGGCATGGATCATTGTGATGAAAAAGGCATGGAGCATTGTCATGACATGGTTCAAGTGCATACTGATGGCAAGTGCCAGGGAGCACTGTGATGACAAGTGTATTGTGCATTGTGATGACAAAGGTCATGGAGCATTGTGATGACAAGTGCATGGAGTATTGTGATGACAGGCATCATGGAGCATTATGATGACAAGTGCTATGGAACATTGTGATCACAAGGGTTTGGATCATTGTGATGACAGAGTTCATGGATCATTTTGATTTCAAGGAGCATGGAGCATTGTGATGACAAGCGCATGGAGCATTGTGATGACAAGGTCATGTAGCATTTTTCTGACAAAAGCATGGAGCATTGTGATGAAAAGGGTGATCGAGCACTGTGATGACAAGCGTCACGGAGCATTGTGATTACAGGGGACATGGAACATTGGGATGACATGAGCATGGATCTTGTGATGACAAGTGTCATGGAGTATTTTGATGACAAGAGTCCAGGATCATTGTGTTGTCAGGGGTCATGGAGCATTGTGATTACTGTGGTCATGGAGCATTGTGATGACAGGGGTCAAGGAGCATTGTGATGAGGAAGTCATGGAGCATTGAGCTGAAAATATTCATGGAGTATTGAGATGACAAGGGATTGGAGCATTTTGATGTCAACGTCCTGGAGCATTGTGATGAGCGGACCATGGAGCCTTGTGATGACAATTATCATGAAGCATTCTCACTAAAAGAGGCATGGGGCATTGTGATTACAGGGGTCTTGGAGCATTGTGATGATAAGTGCTAGTAGCATTGTGATGAGAAGGCCATGGAGCATTCTGATAACATGCATCATGGAGCTTTGTGATGACAAGGGCATGGAACATTGTGATTACAGGGGTCTTGGAGTACTGTGATGAAAAGGGCATGGATCATTGTGATGAAAAAGGCATGGAGCCTTGTCATGACAGGGTTCAAGGAGCATACTGACGACAAGTGTCAGGCAACATTGTGATGACAAGTGTATTGAGCATTGTGATGACAAAGTTTATGGAGCATTGTGATGAGAAGACCATTGATAATTGTGATGACGAGCGTCATTGGGCATTGTGATGACAAGTGTTATGGAACACTGTGATCACTAGGGTTTGTAGCATGGTAATGACAGAGGTCATGGAGCATTTTGATTTCATTGTGATGACAATAGCATGAAGCATTATGATGATGGGCATGGTGCATTGTGATGACAGGGTTCATGGAGCATTGAGATGAAAAGCGGCAAGGAGCATTGTGATTATAGGGGTCTTGGAGCCTTGTGATGAGAAGGCCATGGAGCATTATGATGAGAAGACCATGGAGCATACTGATGACATGCGTCATGGAGCTTTGTGATGACAAGGGCATGGAGCATTGTGATTACAGGGCTCTTGGAGCATTGTGATGACAAGCGTCATGGAGCCATGTGATGACAAGGCCGTGGAACATTGTGATGTCAGGGGTCATGGAGCATAAGTCTGAAATGTTTCCTGGATTATTATGATGAGCGTGGACATGGAGGATTGTGATGAAAAGGCCACGGAACTCTGTGATACATGAGTCATGGAGGATTGTAATGACAAAGCCATGGAGTATTTTGATGAGAAGGGCATCGAGCATTGTGATGACAAGCGTCATGGAGCATTGTGATGCCAAGGGTCATGGAGCTTTGTGATGACAAAGGTTATGGAGCATTTTGATGACAAGGGCGTTGTGCATTGTGATGAGAATGGCAGGAAGCGTTGTGATGACAGGATCAAGGAGCAATTTGATGAAAAGTGTCAAGAAATATTTTGATGCCAGAGGTTATGGAACATTGTGATGTCAGGGGTCATGGAGCATTGTGAGGATAAGGGCATGTAGCATTGTGATGACAGGGGTCATGGAACATTGTGATGACGGGGTGAGGGAGTATTGTAATGACTAGTGATGGAACCTTGTGATATCAGTTGTCAGAGAGCATTTTGATGAGAAGTGAATGGAGCATTGTGATGACAAGTTTTATGGAGCATTGTGATGACAATGTTGTAGAGCATTGTGTTGACAAGCGCATGGCTTATTGTGATGACATGGGTCATGGAGCATTTTGCTGACATGGGCATGGAGCATTGTGATGACAAGGGTCATGGAGCATTGTGCTGACAAAGGAATGGAGCATTGTGATGACATGGGTCAAGGAACTTTGTGATGAAAAGTTCATGGAGCATTGTGGTGGCAAATGTCACAGAGCCTTGTGATGACGAGGGCATGGACCATTGTGATGACAGCGGTCATGGAGCATTGTGATGACAAGGGCATGGAGTATTGTGATGACAAGGTCATGGCGTATTGTGAAGACAGGTGTCAGGGAGCATTGTGATGACATATGTCATGCTCCATTGTGATGACAATGGAATGGAGCATTGTGATGCCAAGTGTCATGGAGGATTGTGATGACAAAGGTTATGGAGCATTGTGATGACAAGGGCTTCGAGCAATGTGATGAGAAGGCCATGGAGCCTTCTGATGACATGCATCATGGAGCTTTGTGAAGAAAAGGGCATGGAGCATTGTGATTACAGTGGTCTTGGAGCCTTGTGATGACAAGTGTCATGGAGCCTTGTGATGACAAGACCGTGGAACATTGTGATGGCAGGGATCATGGAGCATTGTTATGACAGGGGTAATGGAGCATTGTGATGACAAGGGCATGGATCATTGGTCTGAAATGTTTCCTGGATTATTTTGATGAGAGTGGGCATGGAGCATTGTGATGACAAGGGCACGGATCACTGTGATACATGAGTCAGGGAGGATTGTCCTGACAAGGGCATGGAGAATTGTGATGAGAAGTGAATCGAGCATTTTGATGACAAGCGTCATGGAGCATTGTGATGACAATGGCATTGAGCAATGTGATGAGAGGGTTCATGGAGCATTGTGATGACAATAGCATGGAGCATTGTGATGCCAAGGATCAAGGAGCTTTGTGATGACAAAGGTCATGGAACATTTTGATGACAAGGGCGTGGTGCATTGTGATGAGAAGGGCATGGAGCTTGCTATGACAGGGGTTATGGAGAATTGCGATAAGAAGTGCATGGAGAATTGTGATGACAAGAGCATGTAACATTGTGATGAGAAATGTCATGTAGCATTGTTATGAGGAGGACGTGGAGAAATGTGATGACAAGGGACTTGGAGCATTGTGATGATCAGGGAATGGATCATTGTGATGGCAAGACCGTGGAGCATAGTGATGAGAAGTCCATGGATTATGTTGATGACGAATGTCATGGAGCACTCTAATTACAAGAGCCATGGAGCATTGTGATTACAGGTGTCATGGAGCATTGTGATGACAGGGGTCATGGAGCATTGTGATGACAAGTGTCATGGAGCATTGTGATGACAAGCTTGTGGAGTATTGTGATGACATTTGGATGGAGCATTGTGATGAAAAAGGCATGGAGTCCTTTTATGAGAGTGTTCAAGGAGCATTCTGATGACAAATGTCAGGGAGCATTGTGATGACAAGTGTATTGAGCATTGTGATGACAATGGTCATGGCGCATTGTGATGACAAGGGCATGGACCATTGTGATGAGAAGGCAATGGAGCATTGTGATGACATGAGTCATGGAGCTTTGTGATGACAGTGGCATGGAGCATTGTGATTACAGGGGTCTTGGAGCATTGTGATGACAAGGATCATGGAGCCTTGTGATGACAAGGCTGTGGAACATTGTGATGGCAGGGGTCATGGAGCATTGTTACGACAGGGGTAATGGAGCATTTTGATGAAAAGGGCATGGAGCATTGGTTTGAAAATTTTCATGGATTATTGTGATGAGAGAGGGCATGGAGAATTGTGATGAGAAGGGCAAGGAACAGTGTGATACATGGGTCATGGAGAATTGTAATGACAAGGGCATGGAGCATTGTGATAAGAAGGACATCGAGCATTGTGATGACAAGCGTCATGGAGCTTTGTGATGACAATGACATGGAGCAATGTGATCAGAGTGTTCATGGAGCATTGTGGTGACAATGGCATGGAGCACTGTGATGCCAAGGGTCATGGAGCTTTTTGATATCAAAGGTTATGGAGCATTTTGATGACAAAGGCAGGGAGCATTGTGATGACAGGGTCATGGAGAAAATTGATGAAAAGTGTCATGGAACATTTTGATGACAGGTGTTATGGAACAAGTGATGTCAGGGTTCATGGAGCATTTTGATGAAAAGTGTCATGGAGCATTTTGATGACAGGGTTTATGCAACATTGTGATGTCAGAGGTCATGGAGCATTGTGATGATAAGGGCATGTAGCATTGTGATGACCGGGTTCATGGAACATTGTGATGACAGGGCTGAGGGAGTATTGTTATGACTAGTGATGGAACATTGTGATATCAGTGGTGCGAGAGCATTTTGATGAGAAGTGCATGGAGCATTGTGAGGACAATGTTTTTAAGGCATTGTGATGACAAGGTTGTGGAGCATTGTGATGACAAGCGCATGGCACATTGTGATGGCATGGGTCATGGAGCATTGTTTTGACAAGTGCCTGGAGCACTGTGATGACAAGGATCATGGCGCATTGTGCTGACAACGGCATGGAGCATTGTGATGACAAGGGTCACAGAGCATTGTGATGAAAAGTTCATGGAGCATTGTGGTGACAAATGTCACAGAGCCTTGTTATGACGAGGGCATGGATCATTGTGATGACAAAGGTCATGATGTATTGTGATGACTGGAGTCACGGAGCATTTTGATGACTGGGGTCCTGGATCATTTTGATTTCAAGGATCATGGCGCATTGTGATGACAAGGGCATGAAGCAATGTCATCCCAAGGGTCATGGGGGATTGTGATGACAAAGGAATTAGAGTGTTGTGAGGACAGGCGCATGGAACATTGTGATGACAGGGTCCTGTAGAATTTTGCTGACAAAGGCATGGAGCATTGTAATGTCAAGTGTCATGGAGCACTGTGATGTCAAGCGTCACGTAGCATTGTGATTACAGGGGTCATGGATCATTGGGATGACAAGGGCATGGATCATTGTGATGACAAGTAACATGGAGCATTTTGACTACAATAGTCCCGGATCATTTTGTGGTCAGCGTTCATGGAGCATTTTGATGACAGTGGTCATGGAGAATTGTAATGACAAATGTCATGGAGCATTGTGATGAGAAGGTCATGGATCATTGGGCTGAAAATATTCATGGAGTATTGTGATGACAGGTGTCATGGAGCATTATGATGACAAGGGAATGGAGCATTGTGATGACAAGATCATGGAGCATTGTGATGAGAAAACCATGGAGCCTTGTGATGACAAGTCTCATGGAGCATTCTGATGAAAAGGGGCATGGAGCATTGTGATTCCAGGGGTCTTGAAGCATTGTGATGACAAGGGCATGGAGCATTGTGATGAGAAGGCCATGGAGCATTCTGATGACATGCGTCATGGAGCTTTGTGATGACAAGGGCATGGAGCATTGTGATTACAAGGGTCTTGGAGCACTGTGATGAAAAGGGCATGGATCATTGTGATGAAAAAGGCATGGAGCCTTGTCATGACAGGGTTCAAGGAGCATACTGATGACAAGTGTCAGGGAGCATTGTGATGACAAGTGTATTGAGCATTGTGGTGACAAAGCTCATGGAGCATTGTGATGACAAGGGCATGGAGTATTGTGATTACAGGCTTCATGGAGCGTTGTGATGACAAGTGTTATGGAACATTGTGATTACAAGGGTTTGGAGCATTGTGATGACAGAGGTGATGGATCATTTTGATTTCAAGGAGCATGGAGCATTGTGATGACAAGGTCATGAAGCAATGTGATCCCAATGTTCTTGGAGGATTGTGATGACAAGCGCATGGAGCATTGTGATGATAAGGTCATGTAGCATTTTGCTGACAAAGGCATGGAGCATTTTGATGACAAGTGTCATGGAGCACTGTGATGACAATGTCAGAGCATTGTGATTACAGGGGTCATGGAGCATTGGGATGACAAGGGCATGGATCAATGTGATGACAAGGGTTATGGAGCATTTTGATGACAACAGTCCCGGATCTTTGTGTTGTCAGGAGTCATGGAGCGGTGTGATGACAGTGTTCATGGAGCATTGTGATGACAGGGGTCATGGAGCATTGTGATGAGAATGTCATGGAGCATTGGGCTGAAAATATTCATGGATTATTGTGATGACAGTGGTCATGGAGCATTTTGATTGCATTGTGATGACAATAACATGAAGCACTATATTTATGGGCATGGTGCATGGTGATGACAGTGTTCATGGAGCATTCAGATGAAAAGGGGCATGGAGCATTGTGATTAGAGGTGTCTTGCAGCATTGTGATGACAAGGGCATGGAGCTTTGTGATGAGAAGGCCATGGAGCATTCTGATGATATGCGTCATGGAGCTTTGTGATGAAAAGTGCATGGAGCATTGTGATTACATGTGTCTTGGAGCATTGTGATGAAAAGGGCATGGGTCATTGTGATGAAAATTGCATGGAGCCTTGTCATGACAGGGTTCAAGGAGCATACTGACGGCAAGTGTCAGGTAGCATGGTGATGACAAGTGTATTGAGCATTGTGATGACAAAGGTCTTTGAGCATTGTGATGAGAAGACCATGGATAATTGTGATGACGAGCATCAAGGGGCGTTATGATGACAAGTGTTATGGAACATTGTGATCACAAGGGTTTGGAGCATTGTGATGACAGAGGTCATTGAGCATATTGATTTCATTGTGATGACAATAGCATGAAGCATTATTATGATGGGCATGGTGCATTGTGATGACAGGGTTCATGAACCATTGAGATGAAAAGGGGCATGGAGCGTTGTGATTACAGGGGTCTTGGAGTATTTTGATGACAAGGGCATGGAGCATTGTGATGAGAAGGCCATGGAGCATTCTGATGACATGCATCATGGAGCTTTGTGATGAAAATGGCGTGGAGCACTGTGATTACAGGGGTCTTGGAGCATTGTGATGACAGTGACCATGGAGCCTTGTGATGACAAGGCCATGGAACATTATGATGGCAGGGTTCATGGAGCATTGTTATTACAGGAGTAATGGAGCATTGTGATGACAAGCGCATGGAGCATTGGTCTGAAAAGTTTCATGGATTATTGTGATGAGAGTGGGCATGAAGAATTGTGATGACAAGGGAACGGAAAACTGTGATACATGGATTATGGAGGATTGTAATGACAAGGGCTGGAGCATTGTGATGACAATGGCATGGAGCATTGTGATGCAATGGGTCAAGGAGCTTTGTGATGACAAAGGTCATGGAGCATTTTGAAGACAAGGGCGTGTTGCATTGTGATGAGAAATGCAGGGAGCATTTTGATGACAGGGTGATGGAGCAATTTGATGAAAAGTGTAATGGAATATTTTGATGACAGGGGTTATGGAACATTGTGATGTCAGGGTTCATGGAACATTGTGATGAAAAGGGTCATGGAGCATTTTGATGACAGGGGTTATGGAACATTGTGATGTCATGGGTCATGGAGCATTGTGTTGATAAGGGAATGTAGCATTGTGATGAAAGTGTTCATGGAACATTGTGATGACAGGTGTGAGGGAGTATTGTGATGACTAGTGATGGAACATTGTGATATCAGTCATGAGAGAGCATTTGGATGACAAGTGCATGGAGCATTTTGATGACAAGGTATATGGAGCATTGTGATGACAAGGTTGTGGAGCATTATGCTGAGAAGCACATGGCGCATTGTGATGACATGGGTCATGGAGCATTGTGCTGACAAGCGGATGGAGAATTGTGATGACAAGGGTCATGGAGCATTGTGGTGACAAAGGCATGGAGCATAGTGATGACAAGGTTCACAGAGCATTGTGATGAAAAGTTCATGGAGCATTGTGGTGACAGAAGTCACAGAGCCTTGTGATGACGAGGGCATGGACCACTGTGATGACAAAGGTCATGAAGAATTGTGATGACTGGAGTCACGGACTATGTATTAGTTTTTTGTTGATGCATAACAGATTACCGCAAGCTAAGTGGCTTCAAATAACACCCATTTATTAACGTATAGTTTACAGCAGCCTGGATTCAATGGTCAGAGTATCATAAGGCTGAGAGGAAGGTGTTAGCAAGGCAGATTCCTTGTCTGGAGGCTCTAGGAAGACATCTGCCTCTAGGCTCATTTAGGTTGTTAGAGTACGGTTCCTTGCTGTTGGAAGTGCTAGGTCCCTTCTTCTCTGGCTGTCACCCAGGGTCCTCTCTCAGTATCTTAAGACCACCCACATTCCTTTTCATGTGTTTTCCTCTGCCTTCAGGCCAGCAATGATGTATCAAGTCACCTTGTACATCAAATCTCTCTGATCTTCTCTTCTGCTGCCAGCTGGAGCAAACTCTGTATGTAAAGTGTTTACTTGATTGGGTCCAGTCCACCTGGATAAACTCTATGTATTAAGATCAATCCATTCAGTTTTACAACTGCAAATTCTCTTCACAGCAGTATCCAGGTTAGTGTTTCAATGAAGAATCAGAGAACAGGAATCTTGGAAGACCAGATTTAGAAATCTTCCTGCTACAGCCTGTAATAAGTTAAGTGCATTTAAGCCCTTTTGGGATTTCCCAGAGGGGTCTTGTAGTTGATGATGAAACATTCTAGTTAGTTAACATATGATATTTACACATTAATCCTCTACATCTTCCTGGGGCCTGCGATGTTCTCCAGCTCTTCCACATTCATCAGGTTTCATAAAGTTCCTCAAAGACACTACCATCCTCATCTGGTGTGGCCAAAAATTCCACCAGTGGGAAAGCAGGAGATTCCTTGAAGTGCCCCTTGATGAGGGGCAGGAGAGCGGACATGGTCTTCTTTCCTGCTTTGGTTTACTCAATTTAAAGAAGTATCAAAATTTCAGAGCTTTGGTTGACAGTTTTTTTGTTTTCACGTCTAACTCTTTGTCCTCTCCTCCATGGGGCTCAGGCATCAATTAATGGACCTGGTCCAGGTGATGAATCTAATTAACAGGAACAACCAGGTTTGATCCGGACCAGACCTCCTTCTAAGATGTCTAAGTTTTGGTCTTGCTTTAACTCATGACCAATAACTTCACAAGGGCCCTCACTGTTGCCCGACAATTCTAACATATTCCTTTGTCCGCTCACTCTCTCACGCTCCTCAATTATTTCATACTTCACACCTTCTCTTTCTGAAAACTTCCCAAGTCTTCTCCTCCTCAGTGACCACTCTCAGCTGATGACTTGCTTCTGCTGACTAAAAAAAATTGCACAGCGTGAGAGCTGTGAGTTAAGTTTTATTTGGGGCAAAATGAGGACTATAGCCTGGGAAACAGCATATCAAATAGCTCTGAGAAACTGCTCCAAAGAGGAAGAGGGGATGGTCAGTATATACGTGATTTTGGTGAAGGGGGAGTACATGCAATCAAGCAGATACTTTTTGCAGAAGGTTCTGCTAGTTTCATGAAAGTTACTGCTAGTCACGAGGAGCAGACATCACCATGAAGAATTTTCTAGTGCTTTTCTAGATATGAGGAGATGCAAGAATTGAGCTCATAAAATCATATCCTGAAAATATTTAACTGTCTAAGGACCTGTTCTGCCAGTTTATTCCAGAGCACAGAGTGCCTCATTTCTGATCTCCACCCTGAATTCCTTTCAGGGGGTGTTGAAGGTCAGCAGATGCAGTGTCTCATAATTTAATTTTTGTAGAGGTAGATGGCAAGTGCCAATTTGTATGTGACATTTCCATAGGCCTGAGAAGACAGAAGCAATCGGAAGGCAACTTCCCTATTTTCCCCACATCTGCCCACCTACATGCCATTGTGTCCATGCACCCAGACTTCTCTCCTGACACAGTGGATTCACTGTCCATGCCCCTTGCAGAGACCAAACCTTCCACTTTGCACCAGAATCTATCTACTCTCCCCAACAGAAAGATACAAGGCAGTATACTGCCCCAGATAATCACCAACACCACCTCATGGATAAACAATAAACATTTTATTTAATCATTACAATCAGCATACAATGGTACCATAATTTTTGCATCTTAAAAAATAAATACATAGGGCTTCCCTGGTGGCGCAGTGGTTGAGATTCCGCCTGCCAATGCAGGGGACACGGGTTCGTGCCCCGGTCCGGGAAGATCCCACGTGCCGCAGAGCAGCTGGGTCCGTGAGCCATGGCCGCTGAACCTGCGTGTCTGGAGCTGTGCTACGCAACGGGAGAGGCCATGACAGTGAGAGGCCCGCATACCGCAAAAAAATACATACATACATACATACATAATACCACTTTTGACCTCCATATCCACTTCTAAATACTCCTCCATTTCTCTTCTCCAACTTACATATACACTTGAAATTTTCTTTTTTTAAATTGAGGTACAATTGACATATAACATTGTATTCGTTTCAAGTGTACAACATAATGATTCAATATTTACATATATTGCAAAATGATCACCACAACATATGTAGTTAGCATCCATCACCATACACAAAAGTTTTTTCTTGTAATGAGAACTTTTCTTTTTTAAATTTATTTTCTTTTGGCTGTGCTAGGTCTTTGTTCCTGCACATGGGCTTTCTCTAGTTGCGGCAGGCAGGGGTTTCTCATTGCGGTGGCTTCTCTTGTTGTGGAGCATGGGCTCTAGGCACACGGGCTTCAGCAGTTGCAGCGCGTGTGCTCTAGGGCACACGGGCTCAGTAGTTGTGGCTCACTGGCTTAATTGCTCCAAGGCATGTGGGATCTTCCCAGACCAGGGATTGTACCCATGTGCCCTGCATTGACAGGTGGATTCTTAACCACTGCGCCACCTGGGAAGTCTTGATGAGAACTTTCAAGATATACTCTCTTAACAACTTACAAATACGCAGTACAGTGTTATTAACTGTAGTCACCATGCTGTACATTACATCCCTATGACTTATTTATTTTATAGCTGAAAATAAATTTTATTTTAAACAAATTTTATTTTATAGCCGATGCAAACTATTATATACAGGATGGATAAACAACAAGGTCCTACTGTACAGCACAGGTACCTATACCAACTCTCCTGGGATAAACCATAATGGAAAATAATATTTTTTAAAATGTCTCTGTGTATAACTGAGTCACTTTGTTGTACAACAGAGATAGGCACAATATTGTAATCAACTAGACCACAAATAAATAAATAAATAAATAAATAGGATGGCAAAGAGTAGAAATCAGTCTCCTTTCTTTATTTTTAAAAGTGAGCATGCTGTTATGTTAAACAAAATTCAAAACTGAAATTACGTAAACATTCCTACAGAATTCAATCTGCAGAAGAGGCTGAGGAAATAACAAGCATGGCAGCAATAGCAATATAATAAAATATGAGTCCTATGGGACCACAGAGCTCTTGCTATCATTAGCAGTTGAACAGAAGTGGACAGTCAACATCAAATAGCTGTTATCAGCCTCTATAACAACTAAAATAATACCCATCTGATTAATATATGTATATGTGTATATATATATATATATATATATATATATATATATATATATATATATATATATATATATATCACAGGGGAGAAAAATGGGCTTGGGTTTAGTAAGAAATTGAAATTCAAGTGTAATTCCAGAATGAAAACCAATTCCTTAGGACTGATTATGGCAAGATAGTTGTACTTTATATACTTTATCATTTAGTAAATTATTATTAGAAATTTGTGCAAACATCAGAGCAATTTATTACTTTTTCAGCACAAGAATTATTGATTATAAGAGACACCATTAATATTTTAAGAGGACTAAAGGAGGAAAAATAAATACTAGATTAAATACACACTTTAATTTTTAAATTCATGCTGACCAGTAAGTATGAAGAACACGTCTAACCACTGAGGGATCACAGCAACTATTTTAGTAGCTACAATTTTAGTAGCTTCAGTCAGGGTGAATACCACATTACAAAAGGCACATTAATGAACAAATGTAGCTCTAGAGGAAAACAAACAGGAGATGAGCATTCTGAAAACTTGTCCTTAGAACTCAACGGACATGTCTAAGACTGGCTGAAAGTATAAGACCTAAAGGAGGAGTAGTAACATATGGAAGTAAGATCCAACTAGCTAAGAAAAGATAGGTGAATACCACGGACATTAGTTTTCAAAGAGGGATGTTTGTAATGAACCCAGACTCTCCTGGTCTGCCTGGCGCCCTCTCAGCAGAATTGGGAAACACTTGCAGGATGCTATACAAAACACCATCCGTGGCACAGAAAGTTTAAGTAGAGGATTGACATGTGTGTGACCAGAGGACATGCATTTAAGAGGGACTTTAAGGATATCGAGTGTGACTCCGCAATTCCATGGATGAGTTAACCAAGGCCCAAGGGAGAGAGTAATAATGCAGTTGATAAGTAGCTGGGCTTGGTCTAATCCAACTTTGCAAATTTAGTGATAAGACTAAAATTCTAGAGGGTCACCATTTTTCATTCTGAGAGCCTTGAATTTCAAACTCAGAACTGTTTTCTATCAGGAGATGGGTTCTCAGGCAGCTGCTTCCTGAAGAATGTACACTGCTAAAAAAAACAGACTAATACACAATTAAGCATTCTAGCACTCCTCATTTATTTGGCTTACATCCTCATATTCCCCTTTAGTATTTTTAGACACTATCAAGGTTTATAATCCTAATCCAGTATAAACTGTAAACACACACATATACATACACAGACAGGAAGTTTCTTTCAGAAGTTTCATAATTTTCTACGGTCTTTATTACAAAACTGTATCCCATGAAGTGCACAGCTTGGGAAGTCAATGGCATTTCCTTTCTAAATCCCTCTATGTTAAGTCATGCCTTTAAGTGCACTTAGAGCACCAAACTCAGGGCTATTAAAGGCAAATTGATAATTTTTCACACTGAAATCTATCTATATGTACCCACCTATTTTTACCATGGTGGTACTCTCCAAAACTTTGAACTCAGTTAAGCTGATTTTTCCCAGAAGGAACTCACTCTGTTAGTAAATGTTAATGCCAAGAATATAGAGAATCACAACAAAAAGAATAAAATACCTAGGAATAAACCTACCTAAGGAGGCAAAAGACCTGTACTCAGGAAACTGTAAGATACTGATGAAATAAATCAAAGATGACACAAACAGATGGAGAGATGGACCATGTTCTTGGATTGGAAGAAGCAATATTGTGAAAATGACTATACTACCCAAAGCAATCTACAGATTCAATGCAATCCCTATCAAACTACCAATGGCATTTTCCACAGAATTAGAACAAAAACGTTTACAATTTGTATGGGAACACAAAAGACCCCAAATAGCCAAAGCAATCTTGAGAAAGAAAAATGGAGCTGGAGAAATCAAGCTCCCTGACTTCAGACTATACTACAAAGCTACAATAATCAAGACAGTATAGTACTGGCACAAAAACAGAAATCTAGATCAATGGTGCAGGATAGAAAGTCCAGAGATAAGCCCACACACATATGGTCACCTTATTTTTGATAATGGAGGCAAGAATATACAATGGAGAAAAGACAGCCTCTTCAGTAAGTGGTGCTGGGAAAACTGGACAACTACATGTAAAAGAATGAAATTAGAACACTTCCTAACACCATACACAAAAATAAACTCAAAATGGATTAAAGACCTAAATGTAAAACCAGACACTATAAAACCCTTAGAGAAAAACATAAGCAGAACCCTCTCTGACATAAATCGCAGAAAGATCTTTTTTGATCCACCTCCTAGAGTTACGAAAATAAAAACAAAGATAAACAGATGGGACCTAATGAAGCTTAAAAGCTTTTGCACAGCAAAGGAAACCATAAACAAAACAAAAGGACAACCCTCAGAATGGGAGAAAATATTTGCAAAGGAAGCAATTGACAAGGGATTCATCTCCAAAATATACAAACAGCTCATGCAGCTCAATATCAAAAGAAATCTAATTCAATCAAAAATGGGCAGAAGACCTAAATAGACATTTCTCCAAATAAGATGTAAAGATGGTGAAAAAGCACATAAAAAGATGCTCAACATCACTAATTATTAGAGAAATGTAAATCAAAACTACAATGAGGTATCACCTCACACTGGCAAGAATGGCTATTATCAAAAACCTACAAACAAAAATGCTGGAGAGGGTGTGGAGAAAATGGAACCCTCCTACACTGTTGGCGGGGATGTAAACTGGTACAGCCACTACAGAAAACAGTATGGAGGTTCCTTAAAAAACTAAAAATAGAACTACAATATAATCCAGCAATCCCCCTCCTGGGCATATACCCAGAGAAAACCATAATTTCAAAAGATATATGCACCCCAATATTTTTTGCAGCACTATTTACAATAGCCAGGACATGGAAGCAACCTAAATGTCCATCAACAAAGAAATGGATAAAGAAGATGTGATCTATATATACAATGGAATATTACTCGGCCATAAAAAAGAACAAAATAGTGTCATTTGCAGCAACATGGATGGACCTAGAGATTGTCATACTGAGTGAAGTAAGTCAGACACAGAAAGACAAATATCATATGATATCACTTACATGTGGAATCTAAATAAGTGATACAAATGAGCTTATTTACAAAATAGAAGTGGAATCACAGATGTAGAAAACAAACTTGTGGTTACCAGGGGATAAGTTGGGGGAAGAATAAATTGGGAGATTGGTATTGACATATACACACTACTATATATAAAATAGATAACTAATAAGAACCTGCTGTATAGCACAGGGAATGCTACTCAATACTCTGTAATGGCCTGTATGGGAAAAATATCTTTAAAGAAAAGAGTGGATACATACATATATATATATATATATATATATATATATATTTAACTGATTCCTTTTGTTGTACACCTGAAACTAACACAACATTGTAAAGCAACTATATTCCAATAAAAGTTTTTTTAAAAAGAACACACGTAGGGCATCCCTGGTGGCGCAGTGGTTGAGAGTCCGCCTGCCGATGCAGGGGAAATGGGTTCGTGCCCCAGTCTGGGAAGATCCCACATGCCGCAGAGCGGCTGGGCCCGTGAGCCATGGCCGCTGGGCCTGTGTGTCCAGAGCCTGCACTCCGGAACGGGAGAGGCCACAAGAGTGAGAGGCCCACATATCGCAAAAAAAAAAAAAAAGAACACAGGCAAATTGCTCTCCTCAAGAACCTTTATACTTTTTAAATTAGTTCATACTGCATGATAGTTAGTAATAGCAAAGAAAAGTGATTTCAGTTACCCCACAAAGTGGTACTATAGTGCCATGAAGACACTTAATTGACTAGGATGTTAGTGCACTGTAATTTTCTGATTTATTAAAATACCTAGGTTTCTTAAAGTTATGTATTTAATGTAGCCAATAAACAGGTCATAGACACTAAATTTAATAAAAGAGAAAATCAGGATCCCCAATACATGGAAACAAATATGGTTTAAAATGTTATCGTGTATTACTATTAAGATTAAACCTCAAGAGAATAAAGTCAGGGAAGATAGTGAAGTTGGAAGCACCAAGAATTCATCTCTCTACCTGGACAGCAACTGTACTAGGAGAAACTATCAGAGGTGGATATTTTGGAAGTTTGGAGTTTATTTGAACACTTGTAACTTCAAGGGGATAGCTTGCCTAGGACATTTTAATTCATTTTGGTTTATTTCAGCCATTAGCGTGGTTGCAGCTACTCAGCCCCCTAACCCAGCCCCATATCAGGCAGCTGTGAAGAACATAACCCAAATATCTGGAGCAGCTTCCTCTGGAGCCAGCGTGGCCAATAAGATCCTTGTCATCCACATGTAGGGGTCCTTGGTTCTAACTGTGAATTACCGCTCTCACTGCTGAAGTGTGGATTTCGAGGCTGGCCACCAATGTTCCAACTTCCACCAGCTGAAGTAATTTCCAGGAGATTTAAAAGAGCCACCTGTTTTTTTGTTGGCTTGCTGTTTGTTTGTTTGTTTGTTTTTGATATTCAAAAGCAACTATGTATATGGGGGAACTTAGAAAGCCACCATGCATACCTAGGGAAATATGGAGCTCAGAAAAGACATGCAGAAGATCTTAAGCTTTTACTCCAATACAGAGACACCTTATAGCAACTTTTAGAAGTACCAAACTCTGGGGCAAAGGGGAAATCTGATTTCCCCAGTTTCCATGTTATCAAATTCAAAAGTCCAATTTTCAGTAAAAAAACAACAAGGCATACAAAGAAACAAGAATGTAGAGCTGATTCAAAGAAGCAAAAAAGGGCTTCCCTGGTTGCAGAGTGATTGAGAGTCCGCCTGCTGATGCAGGGGACATGGGTTCGTGCCCCAGTCTGGGAGGACCCCACGTGCCGTGAAGCAGCTGGGCCTGTGAGCCATGTCCACTGAACCTGCGTGTCCAGAGCCTGTGGTCTGCACGGGAGAGGCCACAACAGTGAGAGCCCAACGTACCACACACACAAAAAAATAATAGGAGCAAAATAAACCAACAGAAAATGTACCTGAAGAAGCACAAATGTCAAAATTACTAGACAAAGATTTTAAAACAACTGTTTTAAAGACACTCAAAGAGCTAAAGGAAGACATGGACAAAGGAAAATTATACATTAAAAATATCAATGAAGAGATTAAATTATTTTCAAATAGAACCAAAAAGAAAATTTGATGCTGAAAAGTATAATAACTGAAATGAAAACTACCTCAAAAGGGTTAAAAAGCAGATTTGTGCAAATGGAAGAATCAGTGAACATAAAGAAAGAACAACTGAAATTATCAAGTCTAAGGAACAGAAAGAAAAAAGAATGTAGAAAATTGAACAGAGCCTAAGACACCTGTGAAACACCATCAAGTGGACCAACATAGGCATTGTGGAAATGCCATCAGAGGAGAGAGAGAAAGGAACGAAATGAATAATGCCTGAAAACTCCCCAAATTTAAAGGATTGAAATTGCAATAAATGCATCTACAAATCCAAGAAGCTCAAAAACTCCAACTAGAATCTACTCAAAAATACTCACACTGAGATACATTATAATCAAAATGTTGAAAGAGACAAAGAGACAATCTTGAAAGCAGCAAGAGAGAAGTGACTCATCACATACAAGTGATCCCCAATGAGGTTATCTGTCAATTTCTCATCAGAAAGCTTGAAGGCCAGAAGCCAGTGGGTTGATATACCCAATATGCTTAAAGGAAAACAAAACTGTCGATGGACAACTTTATATCCAATAAAGCTACTCTTCAAGCATGAGGGAGAAATGACACCCCCAGATTTTAAAAAGCTGAGGGAGGTCATTACCACCACACCTTCCCTCCAAGAAATGTTAAAGGAAGTGCTTCAGGTTGAAATGAAAGGAAGATGGTACTTGAAGCCATATAAAGAAATTAGGGTAAAGGTAAATGTATGGGCAACTGTAAAAGCTACTATTACTGTAATTTTGGTTGAGCCTGACTTTTATTTTCTAAAGGGTTTAAAATACAAATGCATAAAATTATTAATCTAGTTTATTGTACAGAAAATGTGTAATGATGTAATCTATGACATTAATAACAAAAACTGAGGGTGGTGTGGTATAGTAGTAGAGCTTTTTTAGGTTATTGAAGTTAAGTTGGCATCAATTCAAGTAGATTATTATAACTTTGGGATATTAAATATAATACCCATGGTAACCACCAAGAAAATATCTATAGGATATACATATAAAGAATTGAGAAGAGAAATGAGACATTTCACTATCAAAAGTTAACTAAAAATAAAGCAGTAATGGAGAAAATGAGGGACATAAAAACCTACAGGCATAGAGAAAACATTTGTTTTCTGAAAAATGGCAGAAGGAAATCCCTCCTTATCAGTAACTACCTTAAGTGTAAATTGATTAAACTCTCCAATAAAAATATAGAACTTGGCAAAATGAATAAAAATTCATAATCCAACTATGTGCTCTCTATCAGAGACATTACTTCTGAAGACCAATAGGTTGAACGTAAAAGGATACAAAAATATATTTCATAAAAATGGTGACGAAAATAGGGCTGGAGTGGCTATACTCATATCCAACAAAATAGACCTTAACTCTAAAAAGTTTACAAGATACAAAGAAGATGTATCTTAATAAAAGGCTCAAGAAATAATCTAAGTATTCATCAACAGATAAATGGATAAAGATGTGTTGTATATATATACTATGAATATTACTCAGCCATATAAAAGAATAAGATTTTGCCATTTGCAACAGACTGAATGGACCTCGAGAGTACTATGCTTAGTGAAATAAGTCAGAGAGAAAAAGACAAACACTCTTTGTTATCACATATGTGGTATCTGAAAAAATAAAACAAAGGTATATAACAAATTAGAAACAGACTCTCAGATATGGAAAACAAACTAGTGATTAGCAGTGGGGAGAGAGAAGGAGAGAAGGGCAAGATAGGGGTATGGGATTAAGAGATAGAAACTACTAGATCTAAAATACACAAGCAACAAGGATATATTGTAGAGCACAGGGAATAGAGCCATTATTTTGTAATAACTTTAAATGGAGTATGACCTGTTAAAAATATTGAATAACTATGTTGTACACCTGAAACTAATAAAATGTTGTAAATCAACTATACTTCAATAAAAAATTAAATTAAAAAAGGTTCGATATCACAATGAAAATAGAAATTACAAACATTTATGCACCTAATAAAATACCTCAAACTATATGAAGCATCAAATTGATAGAACAGAAGGTGAGAAATAGAGAGCTCTATAATAATGGTGGTGATATCAATGCCCCGCTTTCAGTAATGGATAGATCAGTCAGACATAAGACGTAAGAAAATAGAGGACTTGAAAAATGCAACAAACCAACTAGATATAAAAGTTATATAGAACACTACCCCAAAACAGCAGAATACAGTATTTTTTCAAGTGCACATGGGACATTCTACAGGACAGATCACATGTTAAACCACAAAATAAGTCTGAATAGATTAAAAGACAGATATCATACTAAGTACCTTCTCCAATCACAACAGGATGAAGTTAAAAATCAGTAACAAAGAAAACAGGAAAATTCACAAATTTGTGGAAACTCAACAACATACTCTTAAAGAAGCCATCACAAGATAAATTAGAAAATACTTAGAAACAAATAAAAATAAAAACACAACATACCAAATTTATGGGATGCAGTGCAAGTAGTGCTCAGAGGGAAATCGATAGGTGTAAATGTTTACATTGTAAAAAAAATGTAAGATCTCAAATCAACAGCTTCACACCATAAGGAACTAGAAAAGGAAAATAAAGCTAAACTCAAAGCTAGCAGATGGAAAGAAATAATAAAGTTTAGAGCAAAGTTAACAAACTGGAGAAATAAAACAATAGAAAAAAATTAATGAAACTAAAATTTGGTTCTTTGAAAAAATAAACAAAACTGACAAACCTTTAGCTAGACTGACAAAATAAAAAAGATAAGACACAAATAACTAAAAATCAAATAACTAAAATCAGAATAACAGTGGAAGTATTACTACAAACCTTATAGAGGCAAAAAGGAATTATAGAAGAATACTATGAACAACTGTAAGCCAACAAATTAGACAACCATTAAGAGAAATGGACAAACTTCTTGAAACACACAAATGCCCTAAACCAACTCACAAATAAAAATCTCAACAGACCTATAACAGGTAAAGTGACTGAATTATTAATCTAAAACTTACCAGCAAAGAGAAGTCCTGGATCAGGTGGCTTCACAAAAGAATTCTACCAAACATTTAAAGAAGAAGTAATATCAATCCTACTCAAGCTCTTCCAAATCAATGACAAGGAGGGAACACATCCTACCCCATTTTATGAATCCAGCATTAATTTATATCAAAGCCAGAAAAAAAATACCACAAGAAAAGTAAATCACAGATCAACAGCCCTTATGAAGATAGATGCAAAAGTCCTCAACAAAATATTAGTAAATTGAATCCAACAGCATTTTAAAATAATTACTTACCATGACCAAATACCATTTATTCCTGAAATGTAAGAGTCATTCAACATAAGAATATTAATCAATGTAATGTGTGACATTAATAGAACAAGGAAAAAAAACACATGATTATCCCAGTTGATGCAGAAAAGGCATTTGACAAAATCAAACATACTTTCATGATAAAAAAAAAAAAAACTTTCCAGATGTCTGGTAATAGAGGGAAAATCCCTCAACATATTAAAAAATATTTAGAAAAACCCACAGCTAACATTATAATCAATGGTAAGGGACTGAAAACTGTCCACCTAAGATAAGAAACAAAAACAAGAATACCCACTTTCACTGCTGCTATTCAACATTCTACTGGAAGTTCTAACCAGAGCTGTCAGAAAAGAAAAGTGAATAAAAGGCATCCAAAATAGAAAGAGGTAAAACTATTGCAGATGACACCATCCAAAGTATAGAATACACCAAGTAGAAAGCTACTAGAACTAATAAATTCAGTGAAGTTGCAGAGTACAAGATCAACACACAAAAATCAGATGCGTTTCTAAATACCAGCAATAAAAAAGGCAAAAAAAAAATTAGGAAAGCAATTCTATTGATAATAGCACCTAGAAGAATTAAATACATTGTAGTAAATCTAACCAAGCAGGTGAAAGAGTTGTACACTGAAAACTACAAAATACTGCTGAAAGAAACTGAAGAAGGGACTTCCCTGGTGGTGCAGTGGTTAAGAATCCGCCTGCCAATGCACGGGACAGGGGTTTGATCCCTGGTCCGGGAAGATCCCACACGCTGCAGAGCAACTAAGCCCATGTACCACAACTACTGAGCCTGCATTCTACAGGCCGTGTGCCACAACTACTGAGCCCACGTGCCACAACTACTGAGCCCACGTGCCTAGAGCCCCTGCGCTGCAACAAGAGAAACCACCGCAATGAGAAGCCTGCACACTGCAACAAAGAGTAGCCCCCACTCTCCGCAACTAGAGAAAGCCAGCTCGCAGCAACGGCGACCCAATGCAGCCAAAATTAAATGAATCAGTAAATAAGAAACTAAAGAAGACACAAATAAATGGAAAGATATTTATATTCATGGCTAGGAAGACTTAATATTTTTATGATGTTAATACCACCCAAAGCAAGCTACAGATTCAATGTAATCCCTATCAAAATACCAATAGTTCTTTTCACAAAAATGGAATTTTAGGGGGCTTTAAATAGCTAAAACAGTCCTACAGAAAAGAAAGAAAACTGGAAGACTCATACTACCTGACTTTGAAACTTACTGCAAAGCTGTAGTAACTAATACAGAATGGTATTGGCATAAGGACAGACATATAGACCACTGGCATAGAATGGAGAGCGCAGAAATAAACTCTCACATATATGGTAAATTGATTTTTGACAAAGGTGCCAAGACCATTCAATGGGAAAAAGAAAGTCTTTTCAACAAATGATGCTGGGAAAACGGGATATCCACATGCAAAAGAAGTTGGACCTTTACCTCATATTAAACGCAAAGGTCAATTCAAAATGGATCAAAGATCTAAATTTAAGAGCTCAAACTGTAAAACTCAGGGAAAAAAATTTTAAAGTCTTCATTACATTGGATTTGGCAATGACTTAATGAGTATGACACCAAAGCACAGGTAACAAAAGAAAAAAATGATAAATTGGACTTGATCAAATTAATGTTTGTGCACCAAAGGATACTATCAAAATATATAAATAAATAATAAATAAATAATGGGGTAAAATATTTGCAAAGAACATCTGATAAGGGATTAATATCCAGAATATATAAAGAGCTCCCACAACTCCATAACACCAAATAACCCCATTCAAAAACGGGCAAAGGACTTGAGTAGACATTTCTCAAAGGACATATGCAAATGGCTAATAAGCACATGAAAATGTGCTCAATATCATTAGTCATTAGGGAAATGCAAATCACAGCTACAATGAGATAGCATTTTATACCTACTAGGATGGGTTTTAAAAAAAGGGAAACAAGTGATGACAAGGATGTAGAGAAATTGGAACTCTTGTGCGTTGCTGGTGGGAATGTAAAATGGTACAGCTGCTGTTGAAAACAGTTTGTTGTTTTTTCAAAAGACTAAACATGAAACTACCATATGATCCGCAATTTCATTCCTAGGTATACATTCAAAAGAATTAAAAGCAGGGACTTGAACATATATATATACACCAATGTTCATAGCCAATTTATTCACAATAGCCAAAAGGTGTAAATAACACGTGTCCTTGAGCAAAGGAATGTCTAAACAAATTGTGATATATACATACAAAGGAATATTATTCAGCCATAAGAAGAAATGAAACTTTTATATATGCTGCAACATGGATGTATCTTGAAAATATTATGCTAAGTGAAATTGTCCAGATAACAAAACAACAATCATTTGGTGATTCACAGAGACAGAAAGTAGAATAGAGTTAAAGGGGAAAGAGGAATTATTGTTTAATTGATACAAAGTTGTTATTGGGGATGACAAAAAACTTTCAGATAAAGTGGTGATGATTGCACAACACTGCAAATGTATTTGATGCTACTGAATTACACACTTTGGAACAGTTTAAATGATAAATATTACGTTATGCATATTTTACCACTATAAAGATCCTCAATTTCTTTGAAGTTAAGATAAACAAGTGAGAATACTGATTTTTAGAAACAAAAACTACAACTATATGTTAATTGGGAGAAAGTATTTTTGGCAATAAATTTTAAAGGAAGTGTTTAAATTGGACCTATACAGTAAAAAATGATCAACATAATAGATAAAAATCCTTGATAGAAGTTTCATAAGAGTCACAGAAGTATCTTTTAAAGTAACAGATTTTAAGGTCACTATGCTTCTCCTGACTTATTTTCATTTTGACTTTATGTTAACCTGAGAAAAAATAACCAGATATGCCCAACAGTAACTCCAGAAAATTAAACAACACAACGCTGGAAAGGCAGAATCCATTAATTATCCAAGGCACTATAATGGAAGTACAGTTGCTCTACTGTTCTGAATGAATTACTGCAGTTTTAACAGAAGTATTCTTTTAAAAAGCATTTGACTGAATGACCACTGAACATCAACTCAAGGTAGAAGAGGCATATACAGGATTTACCATCTCTGATTGTTTCCAGAATTTCATGGTGTATATAATGTAATACCCCAACTCTAGAAAGAAGACCACATTGACCAAGAGAAAGGCTACTTTCTTAATCTTAGTTTCTGATCCAAAATTTTCAGTGGTTTTTCACAGTCTAAAAGACAAAACCCAAATTTCTTCATGTGACATTATCTGGGGCTCAAAATATAATATTGCCAATCACTCCCCCAAGTTCTGAAATCCTCCTAGAGTCAAAGTGCTTCTGTCAAGTATTCATCACAGATGTGATTCTGCTCAGATGTGGGATTATTTAATTTCTCCCACTGTATTAGACTGAATTTTTGCTCAGCACATATCCCCAGTGCTCAGCAGTAATTAATTACTTAGTTAAGACTATTAGAGCCATCTGTCTATGCGTCATCCTTCCTATAAATCCCCTTCTCACCTTTCACCTCCTACCAGGCCTTCTCACCTCTAGCCTCTTACTACTCATCCCATATGAAAACCATCTTCTGACGAGTTTGCTAAAACCCAGTTACATCACATCCCTGTTCCTCAATAATTTGTATTCAGATCTCAGCTTTCTTGGTTCTCCAGAGCTCAGCTTTCTTGATTCCTGCCTTATATTTTGCTCCACTCATCAAGCAAACTGGACTATTCACATTAGCCCCAGACATTCCTCCACACATTAGCTAATGTCATGCTCTCTGTCGCACGAACCCCTGTGCTTCTCTGCCCATTAAAATCATACCCACATTTAAAGGTTGGCCTAAATGTCACTTCTTCCAGGTAGCTTTCCTCTTATTGCCCTACCTGAAAATGAGATTCTTGTTTTTAACTTCTCTGGCATTGGAGACATACCTCTTTCAAGGCATGTATTATATGGCATGCTTACTTCTCCTAAAATTCTCTTGAAATCATGGATTGGACTGGGTTTACCTCTGTGTCTATGGCACCCTGCAGAGAGTCGATGCAGGCTCAGAGTGCTGGACAAGCTGGAGAAAAGGCCCCTGAACTGCACCAGAGAGCAGGTGAAAGATCTAAGAGAAAGTGTGAGAGCCCTCTGACCCAGGCATTCTAGGCAGATCTTCAACTAACAAGTTGATCTCAAGTCATTGTTACTGCCCATCATTTATCACTGGTGCGCTTAAAGAAATGTATCCATACCATCTCAATGGGCAAAATGCTGCTAGGAAAATGCATCCTTAGCTGATAAATTTGAGTTTTTACTTCAGATACAAGGATCACACACATTACACACAGATCTCTTTTTTTCATTTCTAACACACATGAATATTAAAGAGAGATACACTTTATGAGTGCTTGTTGTCACCAAAGAAAGTAGTGGGCAAAACTGAAAACAGCAGAGATGCTCTGAGTGTCCTTATTCTAGACTTTATTGAATTTTAAAAGATGCTAAGGCTCAAACTAGTCCAGTAGAGGCCAAGACATATACAACTAAAAATCTCATTGGGTACCTACTCTATTGAGTAAGCATGGCAAGTGGTGAAAATACACCACCTTACATTCATTTGGAGGTCAGTCCCATACCATCCTATGAATTCTTTAGCAATTTGGAACATTTGGGTCAGAATGTTTATTTGCTGCATAGGAAAAGAGAGCATCTGGACAGAGAAGAGATCTTGATTAGAATATGTTGGAAGTCCTTTCAAGTCCAAGTTTTGAAATTCCCATTTGAATGATGGGAAGAATAGCTTATTTTCATGACAGAGCTCTTTCCTTGGAACCAAATTCCACAGCTTGGATACAGAGCAGAAAGGAACAGCCCAGCCCCACCCACTTTAGAGCTTGGTGGTGGTGGTCTGGTCTCTGATTAGCAAAGAAGCTGAGGCAACAGGCTACAGTTATGGCAACACTTGGCTTCCTGAAGATTTCCACAGATGAAGGAAGAAAACGGGGGTGATACTGCAGGGCTGCTGTGTATGGCTGTGCATGCTTTTCAGTGTACAGTCTGTGCATCGATATTGCAGCAGCTCTGGACAGAGCTGGGTAAAGGAATGCTTACTCGTTTCTTCATCATCATGCATCCTCAGACCTGGAGAATGTGAAGCAAATTTTCAAGAGGTAAAAGTTTACTACATCCAAAGAACAAGTGAATAATGTTATCAGAAATTGTACCCAGATGAAGAAGAGGTGGAATTACTGTACACTGCTCCTACTGAGTAGTGTATTCAACTGACGACATATTTTAGTCTCTCTGGTGGAAAATCATGACCCATTAGGATTTCTGCTCATAAGTATTACTTCTTTTGTGCTTTATATTTTTTCCTGTTTCATTTATTTATTTACTTATTTACTGATATATGGCTGTGTTGGGTCTTCATTGCTGCGTGCAGGGCTTTCTCTAGTTGAGGCAAGCGGGGGGCTACTCTTCGTTGCTGTGCACGGGCTTCTCATTGCAGTGTCTCCTCTTGCTGCAGAGCATGGAATCTAGGTGCGTGGGCTTCGGTAGTTGTGGTATGTGGGCTCAGCAGTTATGGCGCACGGGCTTAGTTGTTCCGTGGCATGTGGGATCTTCCCAGACCAGGGGTCAAACCCGTGTCCCCTGCATTGGCAGGTGGATTCTTAACCACTGCGCCACCAGGGAAGTCCCCTTTTGTGCTTTTTTTAGCTCTGTTCACTATAAATTTAGACAGATGTTCAGAGAGAAAATTAAGCACTGATATCGGATTGAAGCATTTAGGGTATTTCAAATGAAATACATAGATAATGCTGCCTATTCATGTATGTCCAAGTTGAAAAACAAGCGATTTGAAGGAGGTTTGCCCCATTTTATGCTGGAGAAATTCTACAACCTAAAACAAATTCAGCTCTATTTATCCTGATTCAAACAGAAAACATTTAGGTATCTACAAATACTCATATATGTGAGGTGGTCAAGCAAGTCCTTAGGTGTATTCATCCAATGTAGAAAAAGTTCTGGAGATCACATTCGTATCCAGAGACCATACATAATGTAACCCGCAAGAAAGATCTTCAGCTACATATCTATTCTTCCCACCAGATATTAAATTATATCTTTATACAAACAAAGTTATTTTTTCATGATTTATGTAAATAAGTTAAGCATAGAAATGGTATTCAAAATATACTTATACATATGCATAATAGAAAATTTTAAATTGAAAATGGTTAATCAATTTTATAAAGAAAATTAAATATGATAAAAATAAGAATATAGTATAATTTTTGAAGCAAAATATTGTTGTCTATACCATTTTTATTTTAGATATTTTTAGTTTTTATTGAAGTCACTATAGTTTGTCAATGACTGTTTGGAAATTAGAAAATATTTTAATTTATTTACAGTCACTAGGCCACCATTACTCAGCTATCTCTAAAGGGAAAGAAAATCTGTATTTTAATTCTGGGAGGAGGAATAAGACCTTGGTCAAGGCTGAAGTTGGTAATTCAGAGTTCCCCTTTTTGCATAACCGACATTTCGTAGTTCCTATTTCTGAGTGATCAGGTTATAAAGATTCTCATACTTCTCCCAGTCCCTCCTTATTTCTGTCATCAACCATTTCCCCTCCCTTATTGTTTATCTTAAATTGCATGGCCTCTACCAGGCTGCTGGTCTTTCCAGTGGACCTTAGTCCCTGGGCTTCATTCTCCCCCTCCATGTCTCTCCTCACATTTCACACTGCAGGGTACAGGTGCAGATTCACACCCAGACATACCTTCACACCACACTCACACTTCAAAAATTTTAAAAATAGGACATTAAAAAAAATGACCATTGGTGTTTTACAGGCTCAAAAAACAGGCTTATTTTACCATTTATTTATATATGTCCTCTATGGTGAAGTTTCTATACAAATATTTTGCCAATTTCCTTCCTGGATTTTTGCTTCTATTGCTGAGCTGCAAGTCTTCTTTACATATCCTGAATATAAATCCTATGTCCAATATATGTTTTACAAGTATTTGCTTTCAGTCTGTGACTTGTCTTTTTAATTCCTAAACAGTGTATTTTGAAGAGCAAAAGCTTTTAAATTTAACAAAATCTAGTTTATTAATATGTTGTGTCCTATATATCAATAAACATTTTTATGAGTCTATATTAAAACTCAGAACTACAAATATCTTCTCATATTTTTTATACAAGTTTTATAGTTTTAGCTCTTCCATTCAGGTCTATGATCCATTCTGAGTTAATCTTCATATATGCTTTGAGGTAAGAGTCAAAGATCATTTTATTGCATATGTATATCTAATTGTTCTAGCACCATTTATTGAAACTATGTCTTTCCCCTTTGAATCACTTTGGCACATTTGTTGAAAATCAACGACCCTCCCTTTATGTGTGGATTTAATTCTGGACTCTATTCTCTTTCAGTGATTTACATATCCATCTTTACACGTCTCATACTGACAGGATTATACTAAGTCAAAATCAGTTGGGGTAACATTCCCAACTTTGTTCTTGTTCATCACAATGGTTTTGAACTAACATCTTAAAAATATTGTGTTCTTGGCTATTTTGGCCCTATTTCTGCCATATACATTTTGGAATATTCTTCCCGGTTAAGTAAGTACCACCTTTGGGATTTTTATTAGAATAGTATTTAGACACATTTGAGGAAAACTGCTATTCTGTTAATAATGTCTTGGGACTTATCCAATGTTTTTCAATAAAATTTGAAAATGTTCTTCCATAAAGGACATAAACACATATTCTTTTAGATTTATTCTTGGGCATTATATATTTCTGTAAATGATGTCTTCATGTTTCCTAATAATTTGTTGCTGTGATATGTAACTGCAGTCGATTTTTAGGGTAATATTCTTATATCCTGCAAACATGCTAAACTGTCTTTGAAATTCAAAACTTTGTTTAGAGTTTTGTTTCCATGTTGACAACTATTTTCTCTACTGCTAATAATGATTTGGTTTCCTCCTTTATACTTCTTATACATGATAGTTTCCTTTCTTGTCTTACTACTTTAGCTAGGCTTCCTAGCACAACGCTGAATAGAGCAGTGACAGTGGGCATTCTTTTCCTGTTCCCAATTTTAAAAGAAACGGTTTAAACCCTTCACCTTCCAGTATGATGTTTATTTTGTTTTTTTTTTTTTGACTTTTGTCTTTATCAAGTTAAAATAAGTATCTTTTCATTTCTCGTCTGCTGAGGTCTATGTTGTTGTTCTGGTTACTATGAAAGGGTGTTAAATGGTGTCATGTGCCGTTTTCTGTAAATACTGGGATAATCAAAAGTATCATGTCTCTTTTAGTCTATTAACAGTGGCTTACACTAATAATTTCTAAAAGTTTTATCATTTTTATTCCTGAGGCAATCCTTGTTTCTGTCTTTCATTGGGTGTTGATTCTTCTTCAAGTTCAATTTACGAAGTCATAAAAATCAAATAAAATTTTAATTACCATAAATTTGCTGTCAAGTTTTTAGAGACTAGAGAAAATAGATAGGAGAGTGACTGGACATAGAAGGGAACAAGGCAAATAACGAATGAGAAATTGGGCATCTAAAGTAGAAAACATGTTTACAGACTAATCCGTGATGGTTGGTACCCAATGGCCTGTAGTGTCAAAACAAGTCATGTGGCCAAGTGAATTGGGAGAGCAGGACAAGTAGGAGTGGTGTATTAGAACTAAGAATATGTTCACAACTACATCTCTGAGGATGATTACCTCTCCTCCTGCCTCACTGTAGAAATGTGTGTTAGGTAATGCCACTGAGTAAAACGTAGGAGTTCATACTCCCTTTGGATGTCGGTAATTAGCATAGACACGACCTTATTTCTCCCCAGTGATATTTCTTTAATAATCCTGATTCCATAAGCTGTGTCATTTCTTGTGGCTTAGCATGGCCCTCACTCTGGGGCTCTACACCTTAGGCCGAATTGGTTTTGCTGGATGTTTTTAAGAAGAGGAAACACAGAAGATAACATAAGAACACTAAGTGACTTGCAGAGAGCACAAAAGGAAAAAAAAGCACAGAAAAGGCAGTAGGAATGCATGACACTGCAGACCAGAGCTCTACTGTTGCTTCTTACCCTACCTTGAGACTTCTTTGACTGTAAACATTACACTTCACTGTACTGGCTGACTCTGCCATTGTCTTTAGGAATTATGAAGCAAACAACAACAAGAACTTATACAGTGTGGTCCTATCTCTTTTGTTAGTCACCTTGTCTTGCAATTCTTCCCAAACCCTATGACTAGTCATTTTGAAAACTTTTATTATTGCCTAATGCACTGTTATATTTTTGTTGCTGTTGATTTCCTCTCCCCACTCTGTGATTTCTAGTGTGTCTTCTAGGAATACCTATCCTTTTCACCTGGTGAAGTCGCACTGCAATGTTTGGACCAAGATGTGCATGGCCTCACCTGAAATGCTTTCTCCAGCTCCCTCAAGCCAGAGCAAGTGACCACCTCTTCCAGATGTCCTTAGGATTTTCTGCAGACCTTTAAGTTTTCTTTGGTACACTGTTAATTTCCATTTTCCCCAATTCATCTTTGCTATCACCACTCTCCACTTCAGCATCTAACATGGGGTAATGCATAGGGCAGAAAATAATGGGGGCTGAGTAAATCAGTAAGAAAATAAATGAATACTTAATGATACCAAAGCACACTTCCAAAATGATATATTCATTACAAATCAAAATCTCTCTTTCACATTCCTTGGTAGATAGTATTTCTTCTTATCTATTTCAGGGAAAGAGGGTAGACTTTCCTCTTAGAAGGCTTTGATCTATCTTTTAATTTGTATCAAGGATGCAGGGTGCCTTTAGTCTTTTATTAGCATAGTATTCCCTTGTCATCAACAATAACTCAATTTCAGCTTTCCTGATTCCATAAGAAATATTATTCTAAAGTATTACCATGTCATCAACAATAACTCAATTTCAGCTTTTGGTAGAAAAGCTGAAATTGAGTTATTGTTAATGACACGGTAATACTATTCAAAAGTATTAAAGAAATGTAAGTGTAACACAAGCTGGAACTTGGCAAGAACACGGAAATAGCTATGGATATATAAACAATCAAGGAAGCAAACAAAGCCCTAATATGGATTTGATAGCTTGGCCAAAAGTTGTGG